>NC_084482.1:36648854-38084957 GCF_030035675.1 Rhineura floridana | reverse complement strand
TTCTCTCATTCTCTCTCTCTCTCTCATTCTCTCTCTCTCTCTCTCATTCTCTCTCTCTCTCTCATTCTCTCTCTCTCTCATTCTCTCTCTCTCTCATTCTCTCTCTCTCTCATTCTCTCTCTCTCTCATTCTCTCTCTCATTCTCTCTCTCTCTCTCATTCTCTCTCATTCTCTCTCTCTCTCTCATTCTCTCTCATTCTCTCATTCTCTCATTCTCTCACTTTCACTCTCTCTCTCTCACTCTCATTCTCTCTCTCTCTCTCTCATTCTCTCTCTCTCTCTCATTCTCTCTCTCATTCTCTCTCTCTCTCTCTCTCTCTCTCTCATTCTCTCTCTCTCTCTCTCCCTCTCCCTCTCCCTCTCCCCCTCCCCCTCCCCCTCTCCCTCTCCCTCTCCCTCTCCCTCTCCCTCCCCCTCCCCCTCTCCCTCTCCCTCCCCCTCCCCCTCCCCCTCTCCCTCTCCCTCTCCCTCTCCCTCTCCCTCTCCCTCTCCCTCCCCCTCTCCCTCTCCCTCTCCCTCCCCCTCTCTCTCATTCTCTCTCCCTCTCCCTCCCCCTCTCCCTCGTTCTCTCTCCCTCTCCCTCCCCCTCTCCCTCATTCTCTCTCCCCCTCCCCCTCTCCCTCTCCCCCTCCCCCTCCCCCCCCTCCCCCTCCCCCTCTCCCCTCCCCCTCTCCCCCTCCCCCTCTCCTCCTCACAGAACTACAATACCTAGCACCCTTAACAAACTACAGTTCCCAAGATTCTTTGGGGAAACTAGTGTGCCCAAATATAGAAAAAATTGCCAGTATATCATAGGGGAAAACGAGATATTTCTCTAAGGCAGCTGCAGCTTGCTTGAGAATCTTCTATGTCTTATCTTTGCACACTCAGCTAGAATCTCCAACAAGAGCACTAAAATAGTGTAAAACATCATAAAAGCAGACTTTAAAATATATTACAACAAAACAGCCTTAAAAACTGTTAAGAAAGGAAGGTGCTGAATTCTCTTCTGTGCCACCTCCTTAATAGGCAGTGCATGCATTTCTGGCTGGGGTGGGGAATCTCTGGCCCTCCAGAGGTTGCTGAACTCCATCGCCCTAGACTGCTGGCCATGGCGACTGGGGCTGAGGGGAGTTCCACTACAGAAACATCTGCAGCATCATAGGCTAGTTGCTAGAGCAGGAGGCTGGAAAACATTCCTTCTCATCCAGGAGATCCACATTTCACATTTCTTGGGGGCAAAGCAGTTGGAGGTCCACATACCAGCAGTGGGGAGGACCAAAGCATTTCCAGGGGAGCCTGCCTGCCTCTCTTCCTCTCTCGTTTCCCCCTCTCCCAAGACAGAGATGCTGACCCAGAGGCAGGCAGACCTTTGACTGACCACGTCTTTGGACACTCTAGGTCCTGTGCTCCACAGCTTCCGGGCCTTTCCATCTCTGCACCTTTAATAATGTGCTGTGCATGTGTGCCTGAGCCTTCATGATCTGCCAACACCTTCTGAATTATTTGCTAAATTTGCTCCATTGAGGGACAATGGATGTAGAGGTGACCTCAGAAGCATACATATGAGTTGTTTTTCCTCTTCTAACATTATTGTTGTTGTTAAACAAACAGAGAAGATTAACTGTGTATAAGTGAATCTTTCATATAGGGCTGAAGAACTGGAGGGGGGATTGCTGCTGAGATGGAAACCTGCCACATGTAAGTACATTTAAATCTCTTTCACTCTCCCATGGAAATCAATGAGATTTCAAAGGGCTTACTTTCGGCAGGGTCATGCCCACAGGACTTCTCATCTAATAAAGGTGGCTGTCTAGAAGTGAAAACCAAAGTCTCATGGTAAAATACAATGCATTGTTGAATAATTTCCAATGGACATAGCTTGCTGCTAGAGCTGCCTGGCTAAGATTTTTTTTAATGCAGGGGCAGAAAGCTGCCTTTGATAAATCAGATAGCTGAAGTGCTACATCATGTTATGTTTTTCAAGAATGAGGTAGCCATTTCTCTGATGGCAGAGATTAAGTACTGTTTAGCATGTGTTGGTTTTCCAATGTTTGTGCTGAGCCAAAACATATAGAAGAATTATTACAATTATTGCTGTTCTGGGCTCCTTCTGGGAGGAGGGGCATTATTATTGCCACCCTGAGCTCCTTTGGGCAGAAGGGCTTGATATAAATTTAATAAATAAATAAATACCATGTGTTGCATTATTATTATGCATGTTTGTCTTTGCAAACAAGAGTTGTGAGCAGGATCTTTGGTTATACAAAGTGGTCCTTTCTAGGCCTCTGTTACATGTCTGACATTTGATGGTGAACAGTGTTTGACAACTATTCTAATAGCACAATCCTGTGCATATGTCTTCAGAAATAAGTCCAGTAGAGTTTAGTGAGATTTACTTTCAGCTAGGTAGGTAATAATTTCATTTGTGCAGCTATAAGCCATAACAAAACAGAAAGCATAAAACAAAACATTCAGCGTTGACCCACAAATGTAGCAATTTCCTGACCATCAATGCAAATAAACACAAAACATAATTCAGGGTTGAGCCACAGATTTAGCTCCTAATTCCCTGAGCGCCAGAACAAATAAAGAAACCCATAAAGTATCATAGTTTTCATTATCAAACAGCAAAAACCATATGAACGCACTCCATGTGACAAAGTTCTTCCTGCAACTAAACTCCAACAAATATTTTCCACTGGAATCTTTATAAAGTGGACACTGAGAAATACAGTGGACAATATCCTCTGTGACAGTTTTACAAAATAAACAAAGATGTGGTTCTAAGGGTAATTTCTTATAAAGGCCATCCAAAACAAACGGGGCATGACATTAAATCCTAGTTATGTAAAAGCATTGCTTCATGGAGTAAAAGTAGTTAGATCCAGATAGTTTTCTGATTATCTAACTTAATGTAAGGATACAGTCTAGAGAATCTTGAGGAATAACCTGGGAGCATATCAAAGGGTCTTTTCCATACACAAGAAGCTTTAGCTATGGTTTAGTCATAGACTGAATCTCAATCAATTGACTATCAAGAGCTCCGACTAGAGTGGCTATTCAGTTTTGGAAGTTTAAGGGTGAGCCATAAACTATAGAAAACAGATATGAAAATGGCAGGGTTAACATTTTGTTATGAAAATTTAACAACTGAGCTTGTATTCTAGCAACATGAGTAGCTGGGGTACCAAGAAGCAAAGCTAGTATTTTCTTTAGAAAGAAGTTTTGAACCTTCTCCAACTCCTGAACTAGTGGTTGGCTAAAACCCCAGAGCTCTGCATCATATAACATAGAGGGAACAATCTTAGCCAGAAAGATTTTGAGGGCTGGAGCAACCAATTGCCCCCCTTCATACAGAAAAACTTCAAAATAGCTCCCACAAAGTGACTTATGTAGTAAGAGTAGTTTGCACCAGGCAACTGGAAATAAAGAGGCAAAAGGTGTATATGGGGTAAACTGGGGCCACTTTATTAACAACAACTTTCAGAACATATGAACTCAAGAACTTATAACCTCTAACCTCTAAATTTCATAAGGGAAGTGAGCCCATGGTGGGAAATCCGTAATCCTCTCTCAGGCTCTTAAGGCTGTCATGACCGGGCAAACCTACCCTTTCAGCTCTTTCCCCCTTCCATACCCCTTCAGGTGAGGAGGGAGGTCTTCCTGATTCACACCCCCTGAAGCCCCATAATTCCAGGCAAGTGACACAGGTTAATCTCAAAACTGACTCATACCCTGCTCCATGGGGTCCCACAGCCCTGTGTGCAAGTCTCTGGGATCACTGTTCACCTGAAAAGTGCCTTAGGCTACTCACCGCTTGTACTCGCTTCTTCCCTTTTCTGCACACACCTGACAAGTGGCTGAATTAAACCAATCAACCCATTTATCTGACTCCCTCCATTAATTGCACCTCAACATCACAACAGTATGTAGGTGAAAAATCCCCCCGTCAGCCAATCACAGGAGAGGTCAAAAATCCCTACTTGGCCCCACCGAAGGTGAACAGCTAATATCATACCATATACTGGGAGGGCAGGATGGATACCGTGCTCCTAAAAGCAGAAAGAGTGGGAGGGCAGCAGGGACAAGGCCTTAAGTAGCCTGCCCCTGCTCCTCTCCTGCATTGGTGCGCTTGGTGCCAAAATACTGGAAATGGCTTCCTGCCCTCCTTCCGGCCCCTGGTGCAAAAGCGCTCCTGCCCAGTCCCCTTTTGGAGTTGGACAGTAAGGAGCAGAAATGTAGAAGATTGCTTGCCAATACAACCAAATTAGAAATTAATCCTAAAGTGTTCCTTCTGGCAAAAGTTAGCCAGCAGATCCACCTGCTTTTTCAGACCACCTCTGGCCAGGGATAATCTGACCACATCATCTGCATACAGAAGAATATTGACCTTTCTGTTTCCTGTGGTAGGTGAACATGCATCTAATTTCTTGAACAATTTAAGCAAATAGTTGGAGGAGTTTCTCCCAAGAGACAATGAGAACAGAGTAGTAGCAGTTCCCTGGACCTCATAAAATTAATCAAAGTGTGAGAAAGAGCATCAGACCATCTCAGCCTTCTAATCCCCAAGGTTGCTCTGTTCAAATTATGTTGACAGATTGGCTGGCTGAGGCCCAGTAATATTAAAATCTAAAGTAAGCTTAAGAGGATATAATGATCACTTTCTATATAAATGAGTAAAGAAGGGTTAACAATAAAATAATCAACAACACTAGCCCCTGAGTTGGCAATATGTGTAAAGTACACCTAGATTTATCCCAGGGAGTACTAACTATTATAACAAGGTTATGATGGTAAACAAACATAAGAGGATGTTTGCCTTGATAATTCAGATAGTGATCCCCTGAAGAAATGTCCCAAAGGAAGTAATCTTTACAATCCATGTACTCAGAGGATGGAAGCATAAGAGAGCCATCACCAATCCTAGCGTTCAGATTACCCTTAATGACAAGACTTGCTGTGGGATGTTTGGAGCTGATAAAACTCAAAAGGCTATCAGATTGATTGCATAGATCTAGTAAAATTAATAGATTTGAATGATGAATATAAATATTAAGGGAAACCATGGTAGTCTTGTAAGGAAAAACAGCAACTGAAAAAACAACATCTTTACAGTAAGAGCCCATCAATACAGAGACTAATCAACAGAAATCCAAGTAGCTAGCTTACCCATATCTCATCCAAAATGATTTTGCTTAATGGATGGATAGATAAGAAGGCTCTGTAACCATGGACCTGTGGGAGCTTGTTATGCAATAAGCATGTATCTTGTAAACAAATGATTTTAAAGTTGGGTTAAAAAGAAGTCTGTGTCACTTGCTGCTCCATCCTGCCACTTTCCAAGAAAGAAAGTTTAGTTGTGGTTTGGAACTGCCATTGAGTATAAAATGCAGCTATTGTCCTTTAACTGCTCTGGAATTTGTAAGGGTGGCATTATTGAGTTTGCAACAGCACCAGAGTTAGGTGGTCCAAGTTCATTTGTTTCAGATACCAGTCCAATTTCTAGTGGTTTCTGAATTCAGGGATTCCTTGAGCCAATCTGACCCAGTTACATAAGATCTTGTTAGGGAATTAATCAAAGGAACAAGCCAATTAGGATTATTAACTAAAGGAACAGATAGTAAATAGGACTCTGAGGTGGAACTGAACTTACAGCTAATGGAAGACTTAAAGCAGTAGTTCCCAAACTCCCCCTCCCCCACAGACCACTTTAAAATGGTTGAGGGTCTTGGTGGACCACTTAAGGACTTTTTTGCTTGTTGTAGCAATTGTAAGATGCTATGCTAGATGCTGTATGATTTTAAATTGCATTTTCTGACATGCCATGAACCAATGAAGCTCGATGACTACTGGTGGCCTGCAGGTGACAATTTGGGAACCCTTGCCCTAAAGAAAAGTCTGCATAACGGGCAGGTTGTTTGATATTTTCAGCTGTAGAAAATGTTATGGTCCAGTACATTCATTTCTATTATAGAAGTGAGTAAAGAAGGGTTAACAATAAAATATCAACATCTGGGAGGTGTTACTTTTGGAGTTTGATCCCTTTACACTGAGTAATTTACTCTGTAGAATTTCAAGCTTAACCAAATGGCCTCCTGCCTCTCCTTGGGGAAATTCTCAAAGGCGATCAAGATTTCCTCTTCAGTGGGCTCTTGATATTTCAGGAACACCCACCTACAAAGCAGAGAACTACTATCAAACTGCTACTTAGAGGAGCTGCTTAAAAGGGCAACTAAAGGTTTTATACACGTTTTCTTGACAGCCCTCCTACAACCACATAGCGAAGCAGGGCCAGTATCAATGAAGGGATCCTAACGCTTTCAAAAGTCAGCAGAATCCTTTTTTTGATATGGTAAGGTTTCAAAAGGCTTTAGGTCAACTGTGTGTGAGCAATTGCATAGAAGAAAGCTGAGATGATGGATTGCACAAAACAGGGAATTCCATAGAGTGATAATTCGTCTCCAGGGAAGAACGGCTAAGGTGATCGGAGAAGGTTGGAGAATCAGTTTGTTATTCTGGTTGTTCTCTGGTAAATTTAAGTCATTTTTACTAAAAGCATTAGGTAGAGTGAGTCTTAGTTGATTGAACTTTGTTAGTAATATTGTTTCCACTGAGTACCCTCCCCTAGAGCAGAATGATTATCCAGTATGACACCTTATCACATTTGAATATTGAAACAATCAAGTCTAATGTCTCCCTTATTACGGAGATGTGTGCGATGGTAACCCGATGAATAATTTTGAAACCAAAATACCACTTACAGTGAGGGGTGATCAAGAACAGAGAGATGATGGAGGGGGAAGGGGCCCTTTAAACACCTACTGTTTCCCTGCACCAATTTTTCCAAGCTGTTTCTCTCCCTGTGGGGTTTTAAATTACTATTAAAATAGCTTGGCTCACTTGTTTAAGGCATCGTCAGTACTTTAATGTAGTGCACTTTTCTTTTTTGCTTCTGCTGTCTGTTAAAAACAGAGTATTATACAGCGACTAGAGTGATTGTATACTGTACAGGAAAGCAAGGAGAGGCACCCAAAATGTACTGCAGACAAAAAGAAGGGATACCCTCAAAGTGCCTAGCCAGCAAACAGCCAAAAATGAAAACAGAAGTGGTTTATTGCTGCCTGATGCATTTTGGGTGACAAAGACCCTTTATCAAGGGCAGTCTAGTGGAAGTATCACGCTGCTGTCTCATTGGTGTAGCAACCTGTACACTACTCACCATATGCTCAGAAGCACATGTTACCAAATTCTTTCAAGCTACACAGGAAGTAGATTGGACTGTGAAAGACCAACCCAAATTGTGTTTGTATTTTTACAAATTTGTAGGGCAGGACAATATCTCAGAGAAGAGGTCAGGTTTCCTGCTCCCCTGGAACATTCATTATAGCTGCCCCATTTCCCTGCTTTTTAAAGTTTGATAAAAATATCTGTTGGCTATAGGTACATTCTAAAACTGCAACGGTGTTTTTTTTGCCTGTTAGCGAATCACTTGTATGGTTTCATCAGGGGCAGGAGACTCATATGTGCAATATTACATTCTTTGAGAAGGCAGTTATGCCCAGTGGCCTTTTCTGGCCCTCCTAGGCATGCAAATTATTTCTTTTTTGTTAATTTTAAAAAATACAACTACACATGCACACCGCTGTAATCGTAATGCTTGTAATCTTCTGCACACTTGCTTATGAGTAAAACCCAGTGAGTAAGTGGAATTTTTTTCTGATTAAACATGCATAGGATTGAGCAACAATATAGATAGTTACTGTACAATATAGATGTTACTTTATTTATTTTTGCTGTACATTAAGCCATGTCAATATATGCGATGGCATTCTCATTCCCTGTAAATAAGCCAAATGTAACTGGCATAGAATAGGATACTTCTTCACAATGTGGGATTAATTGATTGCAGTCACCTCTCCTCTAACATTGGCAGGTTAACATTTAGAAAAGATTTATAATCTTACTAAGAGCTTTCCAAAGGGAAGAGAGACTATTTGTTTATTTATTCAATATATATCCCACCCTTTCTCCCAGAAGAAGCCCAAGGCAGCAAACAACAAGCAATAAAAACACTAAGAACATCTTTAAAAACAGAACTTAAAAAAAAATCTTTAAATAGAATCTTTAAAAACTTTTTAAACAATTCCAAAAGTGAGGAGTTGAAGTCAGCTTCACATACTACCATCCCTACTCAGAAAGCGTCGGAACTTCCCTTCCCCTGCACACCCAAAGCTATTCTGGGTTTTCCCCCAACCCTGTTGGAGTATGTGTGTGTGTGAGGAGAAGAGTGGGAGAGGAAGTACTGTTGCACAAGTCGAAGTCCTTGCATGAACAGGACAACCTTATTGGGTACAATCCAGTGTGAAACCCATGTGAAACCACACATGCATTTTACTGTATGTACACAGAACGGGAACTTATAATTGTCTGCAGCTTCCCAGGGGGTGATCACTTGGTGTACACACAGTTGTAATTGTTGCTGATAATACACTCATGGGTTTTGTTATTACTTCCTGCACATGTAAACCTTAGAAATAATGCAATGCATTGCATATCCCAGTGTATGGTCTGATGGCATATGAATCTGGGTCTGGTCAGTGACTGGATAGGTAATCCACATGTGCCTTGCTTTGGGTTCCATGATGGAAAACTGGTGGGACATAAATGTAATAGTAATAATAATAAATATATATACAAAAGTAAGTTGAGATATTTTGTGTCCTTTTGAGTAGAGCTTTGTGATTACAGTACAGTTTACAATTTATAATTGGTGTAGACAGATAGAAGATTTTAAACCAAAGTGTGAGGTTTTTTTTAATTAATTTCCTGCACCAACACATACATTTCATTTTGGGGTATTCCAAGCTTCTTTGCAATGTAACAGGAGCTCTCCAAAGTGCTGATAACCCTAACAATGTAACCAAACACCACTCTAGACTGCCAGGACTTAATGATTAACAATGTAAATAGGAGAATGTCAATCTGGGGAAATGATAATCTTCTCTTTGAATCTGTCAGCTGTGCAGCAACACACAGTAGCAGATTGTTTAAAACAGTCAGTTGAAAGGAAGCTAAAGAGAATGGAAATGGTTTCAGAATTTTAGGAAGCACTTAAAATATTTTTTTGGAAAAATACAGTGTAGGTTACATGTAGAGCCTTGGTCCCTATTAGGTATTTCCGTCCTGTTTCCTCTCTGATTTTAGTGCCCGGTTCACCCATATGAGGAAAACGCTCTTTACAAAGAGTGGCAATCATGGTACACTCTTCTATGTGTAAAAACAAGTTCACAATGTTACATCACACCCTAATGTGACCAACCTAGGGTTGGGCTCCACAGATAAAGAGATGGGACTATGTAGGCTTGATTGGATGGAGTCACCATGGGCAGGGACCAGGCTTGGCCCCTGAGCATACCTCTGCTGTATATATGAATGGATACCATTCACTCCTTTGGGGATAGTAAGATGCTGCACTTTGAACAGCATTGCAGTGGAAACAAAAATGCCCTCCACTCTAGACTTTGGGTTTGACAGGGACACTAATATAACAAATAATGATATACAGCAACCAACACTTTTTGTAACATAGAAGCCTGCCATCCATGCCTGTTATAATCACAGGCATTTTTCTGATATAATATTAAATGGTCATGATCCCATTACATTAACGGATAATATGAGAGTACATGAACATCAATACAATTTGAAAAATGTGATTGCAAATAAATTCAGTGGGCTGTTTCCCATGCTTTCCCAGTCATATGACCACTCCATGCCTATGGTGTACCATGTGACAGACTGCATGGGATCCTTTCCTTCCCAAAAAAGGGGAATAAATTATATATGTTTATGTAGATACACCCTGTCTCATTTGTTATATTGATCATATGGTGGGTCATCTCCTTTTCATACTCTCCCATCATGCATCCAAAGGGCCTGTTCCAATAGGCATGTGAACTAGGGCTGTGCACTGGGTTTGGCCGAGTCCTGAGCCAAATCAGGCCTATTCAGAGGTACTCAGGTCTTGGACAAGTCAGGTTCAGGCAGCCACGGGTCACTACAGGTCAGGTTGGATGACTCAAGCAATTAGTGGCTGTCATGGGGTGGGGCATTAGTCAGGATGAAGAGGCAGGCAGAGCAGGAAAACCTACCTCAGATCCCCAGCTGTATCTTCCGGGACAAGGTAGGCCTAGGTTCCTGCCTGCCTGCCGCCTTCCCCCTGCCCCCCAGGATTGATTCCTCGGCGATTCTGCATGGTAAGGGGGATGCTGGACAAGGAAAGTCACTTGCTGAGCATCCCTGTTGCAGAATTGCCCCCTTCACTGATCAACTGTTCAGCTGATCAGGGGTTGATTCTGTACCTGCAGGGTGCTCCAATGCTCCCCCCCCATTAATGTCTCTGCTGAGGCATTGATGGTGAAGGGAACACATCATAGCATCCTGCAGAATTGACCCCATCTTGGCTGTGGAGAGGGGGAGAAGATGCAAGGTCTGTCTCTGCCCCTCTCCCTGCTACATGTTTAGTTAGGGTCTTAAAACTCAAATTAAACAGTAGCCCTGCTCCTGAACTTATTCAGGAGTGAATCTGAGGCTGGGCAGCAGGTGGTCCCGAGGTCAACCCAGGGTGGGTTGGCCTAATGACCACCTGGATCAGAGCCACGGGGCGGGTTGGGGAGCTGTGCACAGTCCTAGTGTGAACTTGGATTCAGTATTATGAACAGGATGGCAAGCTGGGCTGTTCATTCGACTGGCAACTGCTATTTCATGTGTTCTGTTATATCCTGTCTCTGAGTTGTAATTAGTAAATCAGCATTCAGCTGGAGTCCAAAGTTATTCTTCTCATAAAAATGGCCTTTCAATGACAGGCACACCATTATTCTATTTTTATGGATGACTAACCTGTCCTTACCTAAAATCCAATCATAGAAATTTAGTTTTTTAAAATTTTCATTCCTTGAAATCCAACACCATTTGTGCCTGTAAATTATCACAGTTTCATTTACATAATATTGTTCATCCTTTGCTTCCTCTTGACTTTTTTGCCCAATCACTTGGCAATGCTCTGAAATGACTGTCACACTTGTCTGCTTTGCATATTTGTCAAGGTGAAGAGGTAAGATCATGTACTTGAACCTGAACTCTGGTTGATCTGGAAAACCTTTCGGAATTTAATCTCATGATGGGGAAACTCTCTGATTCTCATGTGATGAGCTTCAGAAATATACATACACATTCATTATAATGGAGCCATAATTTCTAGTAGATGTATTTATGCAGCTTGTGGGAGCTTATCAAGATGTGCTTTGAGCTCTCCTGTTAATATACGGTGGGTGAAAAACATGCTGCTGCTGTCATTTTTATATCAAGGATATACTGACACTGGAAAACTGGATACTTAAGCCTTCATATTGAACCCTTGAAAACAGGCAGTGTAAAGAACTGTCTGAGGTAAGACTAATAATCTTACCTTACAGCTGTGTAATAGTAACGCAAGTAAAGGAAAATAGATGCCAAAAGCTATAAGGATGGACTGTCAGTTGGGGACCCCTGGAATAGATTTGGGGAACCTTGAGGGGAGTAGAGAAGAACATGTGGTTGTGCAAGGACAAATCTGTGCTTATGGAGCAATCTGCTTTACATTGATTTAATACCTCTTCTTATTATTCCTAAAATTACTAGGCACTGTATAAAAGAAGAAAGACAGACCCTGTCCGCATACTTCCAAGCTAAGTTTTGGGACAAGACACATTGAGAATGAAAGGAAGTAAAGTAAAAGAAAGTGGAATTAATTGAGGAAATTACTTACTTTTTAGTTACTTACTAAATGTATATCCTGCCTTTCTTCCATCAAGGAAATCAAGGCAGCACCCCAAGTAGTCTCATCCAGGCACTGATGTGACAACAAGATGATGAGATAACAATACATCATCTTCATGATGATGATAGCAACGACAACAAAAACTACATGGAGGGAAAAACAGCAGTGGAGATTGCATAACCTCCATACACGCTTTGTACAAACAAATCAATAAGCAGGTCATCTGGAGGCACCCCTAAAGCTGCTTGTCCTTCATACCCCTGTCTGTCTGTCTGTCTGTCTATCTATCTAGTTTTGAATTTTTAGCACAATACATTATAAAATCAATTCAGATCAGTATATCGCAAGAAAGTTAAATGAAATGAACATTAAGACAACTCTGTTCCCCCCTCCATGTGTCCTTGAGTCTCCAGAGCTGACTCAGAGCATTCTTAAAGCATTGTAAGCACAAGAGTGGCTGTATACTATAGCTAGCATAGATTTTTCACATTCTGCAATGCTAAATTGAAAATACCCCATGCCATTTTGATGCTTCCCATAAGCTCATTTCAAAACAAAACCTTACAAAACTTATAGTCCTGAAATCAGAAACACTTGCTTAACAACCCTTGTAAGTTTTCATGGTGATACACAAAACAGTCAGAGAGAATAGAGAGTTCAAAGTCTAAAAAGAGAGGAAAAAACCCCAGACACCTTTTGGACTTTTTTTCTGTGAGTTCTCATAATCTGTTGAAATTAATTAAAAATCAGCCATGTTCACATAGTACCTGAAATCCTGTTACCGACCTTGCCCCATACTCTGACCTTCATCTTCTGTACTTTAAAAGTTCAAAAAAATGCTTGGCTGATTTTTAATTAATTTAACAAATTTGACATTGAACTGAATGATAGTGTTGGGCATGCTCAGTAAGAACCAACTATCAGTGTTCTAAAAGCCAGACTCACAGCTGCTAGGCTTGGCTAATCAGGGGGCCACATGGCCTCTGCCAAAGGATCCTGGGAAGTGTAGTTTGTGAAGGGTGCTGAGAGGAGACTCCTATTCCACTGACAGAGCTCCAGTGGCCAGAGTGGTTTAGCAGTCAGCTGCTCTGATTGAGGGTCTGTGAGGGGAACAGGGCGTCTCCTAGCAACTCTCAGCACCCTTCACTAACTACACTTCCCACGATTCTTTGAGATAACCCATGACTGTGCAAAGTGAAATAAAGGCCTGGTGTGGATGTGGCCAGGGACAGCTTTGGTTTAAATTTGGGTGGGAGGCTACATGTTCCTGCTGTAGAATAAAATGTTGGGGGAAACACTGAAAAGCAATGATACTGTTCACAATGTTTTCCTTTTGGAAAGGAAAGGGGCTTCCCTTCCGCCCAGTGCCCACCCACCCAATCTCCTCCCCCTCCTCTTACTCTCCCTGCCCCTCCCCCAGGTCAGTGTTGGACTACAACCTGGGAGACCAGGGTTCAAATCCCCACACAGCCATGAAGCTCACTGGGTGACCTTGGGCCAGTCACTGCCTCTCAGCCTCAGAGGAAGGCAATGGTAAAACCACCTCTGAATACTGTTTACCATGAAAACCCTATTCATAGGGTTGCCATAAGTCGGGATCGACTTGAAGGCAGTTCATTTCCATTTTCAAACATGATTGCACAGAAATAAATCCCATTGAACTCAAAAAGTATGCAAATGATCAAACCCACCCTCCTTTCTCTTCCCTCCTATCCCCTCCCTCTTGCCCCTTCCCTCCCCTTCTTTTGCCTCTCCCTCCCCCTCCCCTTCCAATCCCCTCTCTCCTCCCCATGGTCAGTTTTACCTATCTTAGGCATGATTGCACAGGAGTAAATAACATTAAACTCTATAAGCATGCAAATGATCAAACCTGCCCTCCCCTCGCCCCCCTCCAATCCACTCCTTCCCCCTCCCTCTCCTCCTCCATGTTCAGTTTTACCTATCCTAACCATGATTGCATACGAGTAAATCCCATTGAACTCAATAAGTGTGCAAATGATCAGACCTGCCTTTCTCCTCCTTCCCCTCCCCTCACCTCTTCTTCCTCCTCCCCTGCCCACTCCAGCCCCCCCAGTCAGTTTTACCTATCCTAAGCAGGATTGCACAGGAGTAAATCCCACTGAACTCAATAAACATGCAAATGATCAAACCTGTCCTCCTCCCCTCCTCCTCCTGCCTACTCTCATACCCCTCCTCCCCTCTGCCCTTCCTCCTCCCCATTCCATATGGTCAGTTTCACCTATCCTAAGCAGGGTTGCACAGGAGTAAATCCCACTGAACTCAATAAACATGCAAATGACCAAACCTGTCCTCCTCCCCTCCCCTTCTGCCTGTTCTCATACCCCTCCTCCCCTCTGCCCTTCCTCCTCTTCCTCCTCCCCTCCCCATTCCATATGGTCAGTTTCACCTATTCTAAGCATGATTGCAGGGGAGTAAATCCCACTGAACTCAATAATCATGCAAATGATCAATCCATTCTCAGCAAATTTGCACAGGATCCCATTTCTTACCTCCCGGATTAAAAAGTAGAGAAGTTCACTAATAGGCAAAAATGCTTGCAGTTTAAGAACATACCTATAGTCCACAGATATTTCTATCAAGCTTTAAAAGGCAGGGAAATTGGGTAGCTATAGTGAATGCACCAGGGGAGCAGGAGACCTGACCTTCTCTCTAAGATATTGGACTGCCCTACAAATTTTGTCAAAATGCAAACACAATTTGGGTTGATCTTTTACAGTCCAATCCACTTCCTGTGTAGCTTGAAAGAATTTGGTAACATGCCTCTGAGCATATGGTGAGTGGTGGCAACACCTGCAATCAGTCCAAATAATAGAAAGAAGACATGTGTTGTGCTGATCTTGTTTTAGCAGGGAGGAAGCAACATTATTAAGACAGTTGATATAGTTCAGATGATCACTTTCTGAGCTTCCCAGTGCAGCTTTTAGGGAGAGTACTGGCTCTTCTCCAGTCTTTGGAGAAAGGTGGAGGTGTCTGTCTCTTGTTGTTGTTTTAAGTTCCAGTTTTGGAAAAATGGTGGGGTATAAATAAAGATAATAATAATAATAATAATAATAATAATAATAATAATAATAATAATAATAATAATAATAATAATAATAAAATGCACTCTGATTGTGAGGTAAAGTGAACCAAACTTACCCCATCTTGCTGTAGACGTTAGGCTGAAGCGAACACATCACATAGCCAGTGTACTCTCTAGAAGATGCATAGGCAAAGTAGCCTTATTGCTTTAATATGTACAAGTGCCTTTAGGAGGTTAAGATTTAATAGTTAAGCTTATAATGCTGTTTTCTGTAGCTTTGAACACCTGCAAGAAGTTTAGCTCATTAGAGATGGGGTCCAGGCACTAAACAATCTGTGTTCAGCTGTGTGTTATCTAGGAGGCTGGTGGGGAGGGAAAGGACCGTTTGATGTACAGTAGCCTTGGCACTGGTCCAGATAGCTCTAATGAGCCGCATGTGCCAAGGATGGGCTGCACGTGCTGATTACAGTAGGGCACGTGCTATGGAAAGAGTAGCATAGAGATGTCAAGATGGCCTGTCTATGCTAGAACAGTGCTCTCACACGTAGACAGGGCAATTAATTAACAGCCTTGACACCTAGTACAGTGCCTTCACACATGGATTGGATGATCCATCAAGTGCCTTGACACCCCAGATCAAGGGGCTGTGATACTACAAAGACGGTGAGATAATGGCATAAACTCTATTAATCATAGATAGCTTTGATGCCTAGACTGATATGGCTTGATTAATGATGTACTTCTGTCAAGATGTCATGATTTGATTTATGCTGTATGCCCTCATCATGTATGCCTTGCCAATATTTTCTCTATAAAAGATGCCTGTGTAGCCCAGTTTGGGGTTCAGACCTTCAATGTCTCTCTCTGTGAGGGACCTTGGGTCTGTTCCACTGGGTAAGGCATGCCTGTTATATACCCTTTTAATGAAGTCTCCTTGTAAGTAGACCTTTGAATCTGTCTCATGGATTCTTGGATTGATCCTTAAATTCAGTTAGCCCGCAGCCAGGGTAACACAGAAACCATGTAACTTGCTTACTATGCAAAACCACTATGTAACTCTTATTTTGTGAAAACGTATAAAAGTTACTTGTATCTTTTGTTTGGGACTTCAGTCCCAACTTTGAGGACTAGGGCTTTTTGCTCAGAGAAAATAAACTTCTGTTATTTCACTCCTTGTTAAATGGATGTTATTTGCAGTGGCTAGTTACTGATCCCTCACAGGATAAGGGAGGTTTTCCCCTCGAAAAGGATTCTTACAACAATTGATCTGGAAACTGTGTGTGAAAATATGTGTGGATTAGCCCTCCCCTCCCCACCTCTTCTCCAGTTTAAATGCCCTTTCCCTGAAACTGCTATTAGCTGTGTAGTGGAGGGGAAAGGATGGGATAGGACAGGTAAATATTCACACTTATATATTTCTCCCTCTGTTCTTCGATATGAGTTTCAGGATGTGTTTTGTGTGGTTCAAATTGGGGAAACAGTAGAAGAGAAAGGGTACAAATCCCCTGATCCATGACTGTGATTCACATTATCTCCCCACCCCCAACACATGGCTGTTTTTTAGTAAAAAAAAAACCACCAGGACAACTAATCATGGATCTCCCATATCATGACTAGTTTGGTCAGGAGGATCAATGCACTAGGTATGAATGCCCCCATCCCGCCCCAGTCAGCTTGCAGCTAAAGTTGGATTTATTCACCTTATACACATTTTTGCAAGCAATGTTCTCTAATGTAATGCATTTTTGTATCTTATTTGCACTAATATATGATTTTTTATGCATACAGTATTTCCCCCTAATGTGCACAGTTTTTGGTTAGAGAAGTGCATCACAAAATTTGGAAAAATGCAGATTTTGAAGTACTAGATGCATTTTATGGTTTGCATAAGTGCAAATTAGGTAGGTTTGCATTAAAATGTGAAGCAAATGTAATGTCTTTCCCATCCCTACTTGGAGCACCAGTTGTGCTGGGCTTGGAGTTGCTTGGAATACCTCCAGTGCTCAGTGTGAAATCTCAGGGGAAGGTCAGGGTCAGTGGTGTGTTATTGAAGCCAGCCAACATCTGTGGAGTCCCAGTGATTCTTCAAGGTTCCCCACATTTTATCAGTTACCATGCAGGCTGCATCATGGAATCCTGGTATGCCTATGGGTGTATGGGGAGAGAGGCTAAACGCGGGCTGCTTAGGGCCTCTGTGTTCTGAGGGACAGGGCAGTGAATGTCTCTCATATGGTGACTTAATTCTGCTCCTCTTGCACCACGTTTTGTGAGGAACTGTACTGAAAAGATTCAATTTTTTAAAAGTTTCACTAGCTTCTGTTTCCTAAGTTCCAACAAACACTTTCAACGTTGCAGATCCCCCCTCCGAGTAGAATGTTGCTTGTTTTTTGAGGACATTCTGGCTCTCCTTTGAACTATCTGCAGCCTCATAGAACCTTTCGTTACATCTCTAGGCCTGTTGCTATCCCATTCCTTTCACAAACTGGAGTTGTGTTAAATGTTTTCATTAGAGAAACTGAACTGTGAGCTCTGAAGCAAGAAACTGAACCACTTATTTTTTCTTTTGCACTTTGTACCACACCAGATGAACCTGTCAGGGTGATACGCTCCATGTCGTTGGGATTAATTATCGGGCCGGCATGCATATTTTGAAAAGTTGGAGTGGGATGGACACCTTCAGCTACCAAACCTGCTTGTCACTTGACACCACCACCACCCCGGTTCACCAGAAGAAGGAACTTCTTATTAGATCTTAGGATATTGGTTACAAGTCAGTGGCTTGGGGTATTTGGGATTTTTTTTTATGGCCAGCCAAGAACCTTCAGAGTAGAACCTCATTAGTGAGGGTAATACTGCAAGCTCCACTTAATGAATAACCTGCTTGCCGTTAAAGTGTCAGGAAGCAGACACTCAGAGGCAGGTGCTGGGGAACAGATTGCATTACATTTTAACAGTTTATTAATACCGTCTCCTGATGTAATGTTGGAGGAAAGGCTTCCATAACTCTAGCTGTTCTTGACAACAGATGGGGACTGAGTGATGAGAACACAGTGGATCTCTTTTCATTTTCATCGTCTCCAGGGAGTATTCAGTAGCATAATAAGAACTGTACAGTTGCTGCAAGCATTTGCAATCTGGAGAATGCTATGCAACCCTATAATCAAGAGTGTAATCAAACAAGAACTCATCCAGCATAATCTTCATTTGTTTCTATGGGACTTGGAAGGAAACTGTGCATAGAGGATTTGGTATCGCAAAGGATCACGATGTGGCTGGGTCAAGCCCCTGACACAGTCTTCCCTGCCTGGACACAATACCAACAGTTATTGTATATTCTAAGATACGTTCATCACACTTATTCTGCACCCAGTACCATCTAATTTTTTGCTGCCCTTTGGCCAAAGTTTGCCTGAAAGGATTGCTTGCATGGCTGGCAGGAATAAAAAGTCAACAAGGATGGGAGGAAGTGGCTGGGGAATGCTATTAAGTGAAGGGTTTGCTGCTACTGTTCTGTTTGTGGTGATAAATAGAATTGTGATAAATTCTAAACTGTCTGGTCATAGATAATCCCATTTTTGACACCGCCCTTATTTTTAGATATTTTAATATACAAGAAACATCTAAAAACTACAAAAACATGGCACGCATGGTATACAGAAATAGATATCAATCAAAAAACTTATATAAATGTGCAAAGGGAGAAAACACATACCTAGAAAGATAGTGAGTTGTATCCAATGCTATGCTAGTGGAACTCACTGTCTTTCTTCCATTGGGAACTTCAATTTCCTCTTTTCCCCACCCCCCTGTACACTCCTGAAATCCACTCTGGAGTGTTCTTCAAGTCTCCAGAGCTGATTTTGGGGGCATGCGGGGGGCTGGAAGGGACAGGAGAGGAACAGAATCTCTGTTGCACACACAGAGGTCTGTCGCACCTACAAAACTACAGCATTGGGTACAACCCAATCTAACATTTCTTATCCAATAGTGTCACATGTATTTACCCTGTTCCAATATATTAAAAAAGGTGTCCCAAGAGTTTAGGTGGCCTGTTTTCTTTTAGATATTTAAAATGGGAGAACTCAATTATTACAAGAAAATCCTATCCTAGATACTAATACTGAAATCAATTATTTGAGTGTGGATCCCTATGCAGTCATAACGAGACCATCCAAGCACAAGAGAGAGATCAACAGGTTCAAAGTTTGCAGAAGTACAAAAAAATATTTTTGGGAACTCCCCCCACCCCAGCAGCCCAATGAGGGATAGCACAGGCATGTGGAGGGAAGGCATGCCATTCATAATCAACGATGCCATAAGCCCTATCCTATCAGTGCCTAAAATGCTTTGCTCATATAATTTGCATTTAAGGCAACATTCCATATTGCAAGAATGCAGTTTTAAATGCTGGGAAATGTAATAGGCCTCAAACAGGAGCATTTCCTCAGTGGGAGATATCTGGATCCTGCACAACAGCATATTTGTTTCTTTGTGAATTAGGTCCCATCTGCGCTATATATTTAAAGCACTCATATGCCACTAAACAGTCATGGCTTTCCCCAAAGAATTCTGGAAACTATAGTTTGATAAGGGTGTAGATTGAGAGTTGTTGGGAGACCCCTATTCCCCTCACAGAGCTACAATTTCCAGAGTGCCTGGGAAGAAGGATTGCCTGCTAAAATCACACTGTGAATTGGATCTCTGTGAGGGAAATCAGGGTCTCCTAATAACTCTCAGTACTCTTAACAGGCTACAGTTCCCAGGATTCTTTTGGGGAAGCCATGAGTGTTTAAAGTGGTATAATATTGCTTTAAATTTATAGTCCAGGCGGTGCCTTAATCATGTTAAAAAAGGCACGTTTGCTGTGAAGATTATTGCGATAAGCACTATATCTGCATTGAGAAAGCACTGAAGGAGAGAACAGACTGTATGTAAATACTGTAGTTTTTGTGTGCTGGTGAGGTGGCAGAACAGCTACCAGGAGACTTGCATCTGTTCTGGACTCTGTTGGAGATTCATTGCTGTGGTAACTCATGCGGCAGAGAGGAGGTTGTAGTATGTGTCTGCCACCACCAGGCAGCAAACGAGGGGGTGAAGGGGGCCCTTTGCTTGCTGGTGCTACTGGAAGGCAGCAGTAGTTCAAGGGGTGGTGAATGACGAGCAGTTGGGGGGGGGAGAGAAGTTCAATTTGGTTTGCATTTAAAGGCAAATTTACCTAATCCCCACCCTGGGCTCCTTTGGGGGAAAGGATAGGATATTGTTGTTGTTGTTATAAAATTTATATCCTGCCCTTATTCCAAAGGAGGTAATAATAATAATAATAATAATAATAAATTTCTGAAACAACGTGTGGACTAAAATATGATCATCTTTCAAAATTCACACCTCAAATTTTGCAATGCATTTCTCCAGCCAAGTAATGTATGCAAAAATGCATATACTAGGGTAACATGTGCATATACTGTATTAGTGAAATTAACACACAAAAATGCATTTTGTCAGTGAGAATGGCTTTTCAAAAATGAGTATATTAGGCAAAATTGCATGCAAAAATGTGTATCTCTAAGGAACTTTGTGCTGAAATGCTGGCAAATTTTCATGAGGACTTTTTAAAAAAAATACAAATTGATTAGGAAATGTGGAGAACTGAAGACTGGAAAGATTAGAAACTCAAAGAAACTTAAATGGACAGAATTGTCCATCCCTAGAATCAGTGCCCAGGACAGACATGGGCTGATGATGTTGAGCCACCAGTGGCTGATAGTCACTGTTATATGGGCTAATAGGCACATACAGAGTTGAGCATCTTCACTTTCCCATTTGGGAAACTTGTCAAATAATTATACTTTCTTGTCCACTGCAAAGCATTTTGACATAACATAAGAAGGCATTCCACTTCCTCTTCAAAACCCCACCTGTAGCTCCAGTTGGATGCTAAAGGGACATTCCTTTGAGTAGGTGTTCCATTTAAACATTTGTCCCTGAAAATCTTGGCAGCTTTGAGAATATGTGGGATGTCTTCTGGTCATGTTGTGCTGCAAAAGAAAATCATCTTTATCAGTTAAGCGAGTCATCATTCAGCTGCTTTTTATTCTTTGTTTTTGCTTTCTGCACAAGATCTGATTGAATAGAAATGAGAATTTATGTCTATACCTTTTGGAGAAGCATGGCTGGAATGTTAGCATTTCTTGGAACTGGGGAAAATGAGCGCAATAGAGGGGTTTCACCTGCAGCAACAGACTGAGATGTGCAGGGCATGTTAGCAATTATGAATTCCACTAGTCTCTTGGCACTTGAGCTCAAAATGCTTTAGGAATCATTGCCATTCTTCTTCAGCAAGATGGAAATCTTATAAACTACCTCGCTGTGGAAAAAAAGAGGAACCTGCTCTTTGATCCTCAGAGTTGACAGGTCCTTGTCCATAGGAACATAGGAAACTGCCATATTCAGAACATCAGTCCATCTGGCTCTGTGGGAATTCAGGGCTTTTTCCTAACTCTACCTGGAGATGCCAGTGATTGAACCTGGGACCTTTTGCATGCAAAGCATGAGCTATGAACCTTCCATAATGGATCTAAAGAGGGTCCCTATTTTTTACAGTGCTTTAAGGCACAAAATGGAGCTGTATCCTGCCATTGCCATGCTTATGCCTTGTTCCTCCTCCTCTGTTCTCTTCTCCACCCTCCTCCATGCCTTCTGAGAATAGAATTAGAGCTCTGTTTCTACAACAGGGGGTCCAGGGGAATGGTGAGTGAGACAACCAGGGCATAGTTTGTTAATCCAGGAGGGACTCGCCACAATTAGCCAGTGATTACAGTTACCACAGTGAATAGAGTGGATATTTCCGCATTGCCGAAAAAGAGAGGAAATGCCTGACAAAACAAGAAGGACAGATTTGCACAAAATTTGTACATGCTAGTTATATGTATAGATACAAATTTAGAACTAATTACTATAATTAAAAACAGATACAATACACCTCACCATTTTAGGGAGGACTGTGACCAGGTGATCTGTGTGCCTACTCAGCCTTCTGTCCAGGTACTAAGTCTTGATGGGCAACTACAAGTCCCTGAATTCTCCCTACTTAGTCCTTTATCTTTACAGGGACTTGGAGCAGACAGAGGCTGGTCCTCTGGCATTCCTTTCAATAGAGGAATTGTAGAAGAACTATAAGTAGGAACACATGACCACCCTAACAGTGAATGCAATACTTTTTCCTGAGTGTTTATTTGTACAGTGACTGGAAATTTTAGGTAAGGCGTTTAGCCTTCAGGTCTTTGGTGATTCTGGAGAGGATCTTGGTTCCGCCTTCCTTTGGTTTCGTAGCTTCCTGTTGACATGTGTAGGCTGATCACAACCTAAGTGTCCTTTAGCTCTACCTGCTCATCCATTTTGCCATGTTCAAGAAATGGAGGCAACCCTTTCTAAGGCTGTGTACATAACATTTTACTTTAGAATCAATGGACTGAGTTCTTGTTTTTTCTACCTAGTCCACACACAATCTAGACTTATTGCATATGTTTTTGGCCCTGAAAAACACTTCTTGACAAACTGGTTTCATTCTGAAAATAAATAAATAGATTGATTCTGCCTTACCCTGCAGTGTGTCCATTTGAAAACAGATGTAGGTGGGCCCATCATTGGAGGTTGAATCCACACCCACCCAATGACATTGTGAGGGAATGTTTTCAAATGTGTGATCTAATCAAGGGCACATATCAAGTAACCACACCTACTTGTCTGGACAGCAGGATCTACAGTCAATCTAGATTGAAAGCTGCATGTTGATGATAAGCACGAACAATTCCATATTGAGAGAAGCTACATTTTTGTGCTACAAATGGGAAAGTGTGTATGCAGCCTAATATTTTGTTGAGCAGCAATATGGGATTCTATATTTCCGTCTATTCTCAGCATGAGAATGTGCACAACCTTATCTTTGAAATAAATAAAGTACTCACCCAGGGCTGGCCCAGCTCTGCCTCGAACAGCTGAATTTAAGAACTACTGTGCTGTTCGGGGGGGGGGGAACTGGGGAAATCCAATGACCCTTGGGACAACAGGAGCTGGGAGGGGCATGTATTCCCGTTTCCCATGTTCCAGATGGAGTCCGTTACTTTCACTTTGTTAATGTAGCAAGAAGGAGAAAGGAGTTCTAATTGGGAAAACCATCAAGAAGGGAACACAATTACCACCACCTCCATGTATATCCCCACCAAGGTACCAGGACTAACATAATAGGTTTTAAGACTTGGAAGTGGCTTGCTACCAATGTTGTCCATATACATTTGCCCCTTTATTGCATCTAATCAAATAGGTATTTCAAATGTTTGAAACAAGGCAAAAACCCTGCAAAATCAGTTTGCCAGAGAGGTGAGAGTGGGATGTGTGGTAGAGCTAGTAGTGCACTGGAAAATTTGTAAGTGCAGGATCTCCTCATGAGTCATGCCACCCCCTCACAGACACATCTCTCCTCCACTCCCCCCTTCTCTACTGAATTTGTAATGATAATAAAAATATGATTATATTTGTTTAAAGTACTCTTTCGTAAATGCAAAAAATAGTAATAATCACGAACAAGGTGTTCGATTCTCATGAACAAAATCATAATGAATAAAATGATGGGTTTATTGTTGTCTTTTCCTCTTTTCATTGTTGTTGTTGTTGTTATTATGTGCCTTCAAGTCGATTACAACTTATGGCAACCCTATGAATCAGTGACCTCCAAGAGCATCTGTCATGAACCACCCTGTTCAGATCTTGTAAGTTCAGGTCTGTGGCTTCGTTTATGGAATTAATCCATCTCTTGTTTGGCCTTCCTCTTTTTCTACTCCCTTCTATTTTTCCCAGCATTTTTGTATTTTCTAGTGAATCAGGTCTTCTCATGGTGTGTCCAAAGTAGGATAACCTCAGTTTCATTATTTTAGCTTCTAGTGACAGTTCTGATTTAATTTGTTCTAACACCCAATTATTTGTCTTTTTCGCAGTCCATGGTATGCGCAAAGCTCTCCTCCAACACCACATTTCAAATGAGTTGATTTTTCTCTTATCCGCTTTTGTCACTGTTCTTCACATCCATACATAGAGATCGGGAATACCATGGTCTGAATGATCCCGACTTTGGTGTTCAGTGATACATCTTTGCATTTGAGGACCTTTTCTAGTTCTCTCACAGCTGCCCTTCCCAGTCCTAGCCTTCTTCTGATTTCTTGACTATTGTCTCCATTTTAGTTAATGACTGTGCTGAGGTATTGATAATCCTTGACAAGTTCAATGTCCTCATTGTTAACTTTAAAGTTACATAAATCTTCTGTTGTCATTACTTTAGTCTTTTTGATGTTCAGCTGTACTCCTGCTTTTGTGCTTTCCTCTTTAACTTTCATCAGTATTCGTTTCAAATCATTACTGGTTTCTGCTAGTAGTATGGTATCACCTGCATATCTTAAATTATTGATATTTCTCCCTCCAATTTTCACACCTCCTTCATCTTGGTCCAATCCCACTTTCCGTATGATATGTTCAGTGTACAGATTAAACAAATAGGGTGATAAAATACACCCCTGCCTCACACCCTTTTCTATTGGGAACCAATCAGTTTCTCCATTTTCTGTCCTTACAGTAGCCTCTTGTCCAGAGTATAGGTTGTGCATCAGGACAATCAGATGCTGTGGCACCCCCATTTCTTTTAAAACATTCCATAGTTTTTCATGATCTACACAGCCATAGGCACAGGGTGATTTTCTTCTGAAATTCCTTGCTCCGTTCCATTATCCAACGTATGTTTGCAATATGATATCTGGTGCCTCTTCCCTTTCTGTCTCCTAAACCCCATTTCCCCACAATTCCTAGTTCTTCTCTGTTCCCTACTTTTGCATTCCAGTCCCCCATGGTTATCATCATATCTTGTTTTGATGTGTGATCAATTTCCTCCTGTATTTCTGTGTAAAATCTCTCCAATTCTTTTTCTGCGTTTGCCGTTGGAGCGTAGACTTGGATGATGGTTATGTTATTAGGTTTCCTGTTTAATCTCATTGATATCACTCGCTCAGACCTTGCGTTGTAGGTCCTAACTGCTTTTGCTACATCACTTCTCACTATTAAAACAACCCTGTTTCTTCTTGATTTCTCATTTCCTGCATAAAATATTTTGTAGTTGTCTGATTGAAAATGTCCCATTCCTGTTCGTTTTAATTCACTCACACCAAGTATTGTAATGTTGATACGTTCCATTTCTTGCTTGATAATTTCTAACTTTCCCTGGTTCATGCTTCTCACTTTCCATGTTCCTATTGTGTGTGTCGTACAGCTCTGGACTCTCCTTTCGCATCTGTGAGCATCAGCCTCTGGGCTTCCTTTCGGCTTTGACCCAGCTGCTTCATTAGTCACAGTGCTACTCGTACTTGTCCTTTGTTCTTCCCCAGTAGCTCGGTGAGTGCCTTCTGACCTGGGGGTCTCATCTTCCAGCACTATCTCATGTTGCATTTTGGATACTCTGTTCATAGGGTTTTCGTGGTGAGAGGTATTCAGAGGTGGTTTACCATTGCCTTCCTCTGAGTTTGGGTGCATCTTAGTCTGGTGTCTCAGCTTTGACCATTCTGCCTTGGGTGCCCCTGCTAGGAGTCTAGCCTCTTGGTCTAGACTCCTGATGACATTGCTCTCAGCTTCTTCAACACTCTCAAACCCCCTCACCACGTTAAGGTGTGCATCCTAAAGGGGGCCTCTTTTCGTTATTTTAATTTATTTTCTTAAGTAATATTGTTGTTTTGAAATGTACAAAATATAAAAAAATAAAATGAATTAATGCTTAATACCCCCTCGATTTTATATTCCTCTTTTGGTTGCTTTTTCTGCTCTCTCACACACTGAATTAATGATGTTCACTAAGGACATGGCTTTTTACAGATCACACACACACATACTAATTTACCGTTGCTTATCGTGATGCTCTTGCAGGTCTATTTTTACTACCTAGTTCCTGGAGGCACACAGGATGGACAGGAATCAGGGCCGGAAGGAGGGGCCTCTGCTGGGACATACATTAATGTCTCCTTCTCTCACATACCTACATTCCCTCCTGCTCCTCCTCCTCCTCTCTCTCTCTCTCTCTCTCTCTCTCTCTCTCTCTCTCTCTCTCTCACTCACTCACTCACTCACTCACTCACTCACACACACACACAGAGTATTTTTTTCTTACACACATCATTCTGTTTGATATTCAGGGATGGGGAAAAGGGAATGCTGTTTCTTGCTCATCAGTGTTTCTCCCTCTCCTTGTGTTTCCACAGTGAGATGAGGGGATAGTTTTTCTCCCCTCCCTGCATGGAAAGGGGTAAAAATGTTGCCTCCTGATCTCCAGGAAAGATCTAGAGACCATGTTTCTCTTCCCCCTCCTTCCATCTCCATGCTGAGAGAAGGAAGAAATGCTCTCTCTTGATCTTCACTGAAGATCTCCCTATTCTCAGGTGATCTGCAACATGGGTTCCCATAATCAATGTATACTCCCTCTCTTTCCACCACTGTTTCTCTCTTGCTTGCCATCCCTTCTCACATGTAAATCTCTCTCCCTACACTCCTGAGTTCATTTAGGACTTTTATCCTAACATTTAATAAATGTAAACTCCTGTTTTTAATGCCTGGGATGCTTGAAAAAATTACTTTTAATAATTGGCCACTCACTACTCCCACTCTGGATTGTATGTGATCTCAGCTCTGATGCTGCTTCTGCTACTGTTAGCTCAGACAGCCTTTGGCCACCATAATGCTCAGGCAAGACCTTATCCGCAGAAAGCAGCAGTGGCAGCAGGGAAGAAACCTGTAGGCAGGAGCAGAAGCAGCCAACTGCTGCTATGGGAAGTGTGGTTAATAAGGAAATAGAACTAGGAATTGAAACCAAATGGATTTTAGGTGAAATCCTCCCCAGAAACTACTCAGAATACAGCAAAATTAATTAAGGGGTACCTAGTGTTTTCACTGAACACTAAAGTCAGGATCATTCAGACCATGGTATTCCCAATCTCTATGTATGGATGTGAAAGTTGGACAGTAAAAAAAGTGGATAAGAGAAAAATAATCTAATTTGAATAATTGGGTGTTAGAACAAATTAAACCAGAACTATCACTAGAAGCTAAAATGATGGAAGTGAGGTTATCACATAATGAGAAGACATGATTCACTAGAAAAGACAATAATGTCAGGAAAAATGGAAGGGAGTAGAAAAAGAGGAAGGCCAAACAACGGATGGATTGATTACATAAAGGAAGCCACAGGCCTGAACTTACAAGATCTGAACAGGATGGTTCATGACAGATGCTATTGGAGGTCGCTGATTCATAGTGTTGCCATAAATCATAATCGACTTGAAGGCACATAACAACAACAAACCTGGAAAATGCTAGGAAATCCACAGTTGATGAAAAAAAAATTTCTCTGTTAGCTCTCCTCTCCTCTCTGTAAACTTCTGTCTCTGGCACACACTGTTGGAGTCGTCACCTCCTCCTCATGGCTGCCTCGTCCCACAACCAACAGGGGATTCTTTCTGATTGCTCATTGGTTGTAGTTCTGGAGGCAGAGGACCTGGCAGGGGGATGCTTCCAAAAAAAGTAAAGGGACTGCATCCCGTTGCATCCCATCAGGATTACACACCTGAGTAGAGCATGTTTTCAACTCTGGGGAATAAAAAATACACACGTTTCCAGGCTACATTGGCTTAGCAGACTTTCCCAACCTGTTGACCTCCAGAAGTTGCTGGAGTACAACTCTCATCATGGTCAACCACTGACCATGCTGACTGGGGCTGATGGGAGTTGTAGTCCAAAACATCTGGAGAGCAACCAGGTTAGGGAAAGCTGCCCTAAGGAATGTGGCTAACCTGGTTTCTGAATGGCAACTTTTGTTTGTAGACTGCTGTGGCACGAGTGGTTTGAGGAAGGGGCTGCAAAATTATTGAAGGTGTCACCTTGCTTTGCCATTAGAGGGGAAAAGGCTGATCACTGAGCAAAACCAACTGGTTCTGTTTTTTGAAATAAATTTTGGGATCAAACCCAGCATAGCAGTCCCAAAGCCAATTGGGATACACTGAGAATGCTTTACGAAATAAAGTTCCCAGACTGTGTGCAGAAGATTTACCACTCTTTTAATTCAACCTGAATGAAAACGCTGTGAGCCAAGTTACTTAGGAGACTTGTTCCTGGATGGACATTTGATCTCTTTAACTGTGCATGGAAATTTAGACTGAGATTTGGCTCAGGATGGGTGGATAGCTTTCCAGATGCAGCTTTTTCAGATAAGACATGGGCAGTTGTGTGGGATACAGAACCTTTAGAACATTCATGCTTCTGAGTAGAATTAAAAACACACAAAGGTTCCCACCCCATGTTCCTTTTGTAAGGCAAAAGGGGGGCAGAAGGGGCAGTTGCGGGGGAGAATCAGAGTGTCATGCTCCACGCCTTCAGGGGCTAGGGTCCCAATTTCCACAAACACAAGCTGCTTAGCAAAACACCAGTGAAGTGCAGCACAGTCCAAACAAACCGAGGTCAAGCAGAGAATCAGTCTAGGTCCAAAACATGATCCAGAGGCAAGGTCAGGCAACAATCCTTGGTGTGTATCACAGGAAGTTTAGGCAAGGTACAACACAGCAAGGAGCAGGAACTAGACTAAGATATCAGAAAACTATATTTTCTCCAAGTGGAAGGCCCAAGAAGGACATCTGTCATTATCATTATCATTATTATTATGTCACTTTTCTCACCAAGGTGACCCAAAGCAACTTACATTAACTAGTTAAAAAAAAACAGAATTAACAAAATCTAACCCCCCTGTGACAATTAAAAGCCAGTTAAAATAAACACCACCAATACAAATAAAAACAAATGAAGGGCAGCTATTTAGGTCCCACCAGCTGCATCACTAGGTGACATCATCAGAGGGGGTGACACCAGCAGTGTGCTGGAGCCAGCTTGTACGGGCTCGCGAGAGCCGATTGTTAAAGTTTCGAGAATTTTGTGAGCCGTTTGTTAACAGAGGGAGCAGGGGATGTCTTCTGCTCCTCTGATTGGTGGATGAAAGACCTGTGCCAGAAGCATGGGCTTCTGGGCAGAGCTTAGAAAAGTTACTTGTTTGAACTGCAACTCCCATCAGCCCAATCCAGTGGCTATGCTGGCTGCGGCTGATGGGAGTTGTAGTTAGGGTTGCCATATTGCCCGGTTAGCTGGGTTTTACCCAGATTCTTTGCATGCCTGGCGCCTGTTTAGCCCATTAGGTGGCCCAGATTCTCAGCTTTAATTTAAAAAAGAATTAAGTTTCTAGGTGGTCTGGTTCTCGAGAGATACATAAAAACATCAGCCACCCCGACTGTTAAATCTTTTTTTAAAACAAATCTGTCCTGTATAGCACTTCGTAGCTGAGTCTAACCCCGCCTGTTCAGGATTGCAGCCAATCAGTGTGAAGCCAGTTTGGTTGACCTGGGCAGTGTCTAGAAAACCTCATTGTAATGCCAGAGAATGGTGGTTCCCGCCCCCCGTTTATCTGAAAATCTCATAAATTGGGTAAGTATATACATTTCAGTTTTCCCGCCCCCCGTTTATCTGAAAATCTCATAAATTGGGTAAGTATATACATTTCAGTTTTCCCCCCTCTTGTATGCAGGAGTCAGATCCTGGGTAGTGTTTTCAAAACCTTCCCAATACTTGCTTTTGTGGGGGTAAAAGCATGCTAATCCCATATGCCCAGAGTAAATCCCATTGAATTCAATAGGACTTACTTTTGAGTAGACATGGTTATGAATGTGCTGTAAATTAATGGGACTTTTGAGTGAATGTAAAAAAGAATTGTGTTTGTGTTCTAACTCTTTCTGTCCCCCTCCAGTCTCTTTCTGTCCCCCTCCAGTCCTATTTTAAAGCAAGTAGGCAGGTATTACAGTTTTTATTCTGTAGGAAACTAATACTGATTTTTTAAAAACTAATACTGATTTTTCTGCAATGACCAACTGGTTTGACAATAAACTATTATATGGGCTGTAGTATTTATACATCTGCAGTGTGTGTATGGAGTCTTTCCAACAATCCTGTGAGGTAGGGTTGGGAAACCAAGGCAACTCACAATACGAATTAAATCCCTTTAAAATCCAATAACCATAAAGCAAGAATAAACAGTTGGAAAACAGCCTAAAGAGGCATGATTCTGAATTTTGGGTTGGGTGAATGAAGTTTCTTTATTATTTGATTTATATGCTGCCCTTCCTCCCAGTAGGAGCCCAGGGCGGCAAACAAAAGCACTAAAAGCACTTTAAAACATCATAAAAAACAGACTTTAAAATATATTAAAACATCTTTGAAAATATTTTTAAAAGCTTAAAAAAAAACATCTTTTTTAAAAAAGAAAAGGCTTAAAAACATATTAAAAAGCAATTCCAACACAGACTCAGACTGGGATAAGGTCTCAACTTAAAAGAACAAGTTGAAAGAACAAGTTCCTTATCACTTGAGGCTGTAGTTCTCTGCACACTTCCCAGTTTGAGTAAGCCCCATTGAATACATTGGGACTTGCTTCTGAGTAAACAAACATCGGATTGCACTATAAATATATTTACAGATTGTGTAATTCATAAACATATTTGAGAGTCATGTTTATATAAATATTTCTTCATACTGTATCCCAATAAGTATTTGATTTCACACTATGGTTGTAGATGATGTTTTCCTCTACATTTTAAGTGTGCCCTTCTTCCTGGGGGTGGTCATGGTTCTCTGTTGTTTTCGTCCTGAGGGGAGGATAGGCTGAGAGATGGTGAGTAGCACATTTAAGGTCTCTTCATCTCCCCCCTTTTTTATTTGTATTTATTTTATATTTCTCCAATATCTTCCCCTGGCTGTTTTTATGTATTTTAAATATTTTTAGATTAAATAAATAGGAAATCATAATTGTGAACCTCCCTAAAAGCAATTTACCTATCCTTATGTTTTGGCAAAGTGATGGTGTGAAGGCATGCTGGTAGAACAAGAGACCATGTTTGAGGCATGTTAGAAGGTGTTTGAGGACTTTGTCACACGTTACTTTTTGAGACCTGTAGATTCATGTTGGAAAGAACACGTGCATGTATTGAATGGTGGCTTGGGTGCTGTTTTTTCAGTCTACGGTGCATGCGTAGCGAAGGTGATACATCATCTGGCAGCTAGCTTCATAACGTGAGAATGAAAACATTTGGATCACCATTCACTTGTTTACTTTTCTCACTATTGAGACCACTTCATCTATTACTTTTTCATACACAGAAATTTAATCTTTGTATAGGAAAAAGTATTTTGTAAAATATGAAGGACAGTGGCTGCCCAGTCAGTATAACCACTGTACAAGATCTACTCAGCCACTGTAATTACCTTTTTGTTTTGAGTGCCCTGTTGTCTGGGTCTTGGTTCAGGTGTATATCCAACTTTGATGTGCTTATGGAAGGTGTGTGCAAGTAGTGCCCCCCCCCAAGTGTGGAGGCTTGGACAAACATTGTGTTATGGAAAACCAAAGTCTGTGTGAAAGTACATATTTGGGGATGCCATCAGTGTAATCCTAAACACACTTAATAAATAATATTGAACTTGCACATCACAAAATATATTACGGTCATGTCCATAAGCACCAGGAAGGTAGTCGTCCAGGGGGTCTTAGTCCCTCTGCTTTTTTGGGAGCAGGGTCCCTATGTCTACAGTCAGCATGAAAAGGGAGTGTGTTAGTCACTGAGAAGAGTCTTCTAATATGCTTCCTTGCCTTTCCTGCTGACTGGAGCCAATCAGAGTGAAAGGAGGTGAGTCAGCCACTGAGAAGACTCTTCTCAGTTGCTAATGCTCTCCACTTACATGCTGATTGGCTCCTAGAGATGTTTGTTGTTGTGAGAGAATGCATTAACAAAGATCTCATTCTTAATCCAGGAGCAAAAAAGGGTGTATGTGGCTACAACTATCATGAAGGGAATTCTGAATTTTCTATTAAACAACTGATAAATACCTATGTAACTTTGTGTCTGGAGACTTATTATTAAGAATCACTTTGTATAATTGTAAGGAGGTATGTCCACATGCGTGCATCCCAGGCACCTAACTGAGGGGTGAGAGCAGCATAGGCACATAAGCAGATGTCTTGTACCAGGGGTTCCCAAACTTTTCTTCTACACAGACCACGTGAAAATTGCTGAGGGTCTGAAAGTATCTGAAAATTTACTATGGGCATATGCAAGATAATTAATTCCCATTAGTGATAAGAGCAAGAATGTATAATTATTATATTAATTAAAACAAGAGGCTTATCAGTACTTTGAAGAGGTTGTTGTTATGTGCCTCCAAGTCGACTATGACTTATGGCAACCCTATGAATCAGTGACCTCCAAGAGCATCTGTCATGTACCACTCTGTTCAGATCTTGTAAGTTCAGGTCTGTGGCTTCCTTTATGGGATCACTCCATCTCTTTTTTGGTCTTCCTCTCTTTCTACTCCCTTCTGTTTTTCCCAGCATTATTGTCTTTTCTAGTGAATCATGTCTTCTCATGATGTGTCCAAAGCATGACAACCTCAATTTCATCATTTTAGCTTCTAGTGACAGTTCTGGTTTAATTTGTTCTAACACCCAATTATTTGTCTTTTTTGCAGTCCATGGTATGCACAAAGCACTCCTCGAACACCACATTTCAAATGAGTTGATTTTTCTCTTATCCGCTTTTTTCACTGTCCAACATTCACATCCACACATAGAGATTGGGAATACCATGATCTGAATGATCCTGACTTTAGTGTTCAGTGATACATCTTTGCATTTGAGGACCTTTTCTAGTTCTCTCATAGCTGCCCTCCCTAGTCCTAGCCTTCTTCTGATTTCTTGACTATTGTGTCCATTTTGGTTAATGACTGTGCCAAGATATTGATAATCCTTGACAAGTTCCATGTCCTCATTATCAACTGTAAAGTTCCATAAATCTTCTGTTATCATTACTTTAGTCTTTTTGATGTTCAGCTGTAGTCCTGCTTTTGTGCTTTCCTCTTTAACTTTCATCAGCATTCGTTTCAGATCATTACTGGTTTCTGCTAAGAGTATGGTATCATCTACATATCTTAAATTACTGATATTTCTCCCTTAATTTTCAAACCTCCTCATCTTGGGCCAATCTCACTTTCCATATGATGTGTTCTGCATATAGATTAAACAAATAGGGTGATAAAATACACCCCTGTCTCACAACCTTTCTGATGGGGAACCAATTGGTTTCTCCATATTCTGTCCTTACACTAGCCTCTTGTCCAGAGTATAGGTTGTGCATCAGAACAGTCAGATACTGTGGTACCCACATTTCTTTTAAAACCGTTCCATAGTTTTTCATGATCTACACAATCAAAGACTTTGCTGTAATCTGTAAAGCACAGGGTGATTTTCTTCTGCAATACCTTGGTCCATTCCATTATCCAGCGTATGCATGCAATATGATCTCTGGTGCCTCTTCCCTTTCTAAATCCAGCTTGGATTTATTTTTCGAGAGAGCCGGTTGTTAAATATTTACCAGCACACCACTGGGTGACACCCAGAGCCTCCCCTAGATACCGGGAAGTGGGGCAGTTGCCCCGGGCACCGCGCTTGGCAATATAGAGAAGCTGGGCTGCGGTGGGTTTTTTTCTCTATCTTCAGCCCTGCAGTGGCCATCTTGCCAGCCACGCCCCTCTTGGGGAATCTCCCGCTCTTTGACTGCAGAGCAGTTTCCCCCCACATCCTGCCTGGCCTGCCTGCTCATCAGCTGTGAATTTTAGGTGGGAGGTTTGAATCCCTTGCCTGCTCTTGGGCTGCATGCCTGAGTGGCTTCCCAGGCAGGATGGGGGAAAAACTGCTCTGCAGCCAAAGAGTGGGAGATTCAAACCTCCAGCCCAGGCAAGTGCTGCCTCTGTAAACCCGCTGCATGCAGCGGGTTTACAGAGGCAGCTCCAGTGACGTACCAAGGGGGTGGGTGGGTTGCAGTCAATCAGGGGGTGCAAGATGGAGTAGGGTTACCAGGTGTCTGATTTTTGGCTGGAGTTTCTGGTTCTGGGGGATCCCCTCTGGGTCTCCAGCTAACTTACCTTAATCTCTGGACTCTCAGATTCAATTTTAAAAACAACACTAAGTTTCTAGGTCGTCTGGTTCCTGAGATACACACCAAAACGTCATCCCCCCCGTGACTGTTTAATCTGCTTTAACCGATCTGTATAGCAGCTTTTAGCCAGAGCTTGGAAAAGTTACTTTTTTAAACTACAGCTCCCATCAGCCCCAGCCAGCATGGCCACTGGATTGGGCTGATGGGAGTTATAGTTAAAAAGAATAACTTTTCCAAGCTCTGGCCTCTAATCCCGCCCTTTCAGGATTGTAGCCAATAAGGGGAGCCAGGCTTGTGATTTGTTGACCCAGGCAGTGCTTAGGCTTCATTACAACGTCAAAATGGTGGTTTTGAGGTCTTCAGTTTAAGTAAGTAAGAATATAGGTTAAAGTTTTTTTTCTCTTGTGTGTAGGACGCAGTCAGACCCTGGGCTGTTGGAGAGGGCAGTGCTTTGAAAACCTTTCCAATATGAAAGTATTTAATCCAATACTTGCTTTTCTGGGAGTAAAGCAATGCTAATCCCATGTACCTGGAGTAAACCCCATTGAATTCATTAGGACTTAGTTTTGAGTAGACGTGGTTAGGTTTGTGCTGTAAATTAATGGGACTTCTGAGTAAACATAACAAAGAATTGTGTTTGTGTTGTAAATCTTTCCCTCCCTCTCCAATCCTATTTTTAAAACAATTAGGCAGTATGTATAAATGTAAATACATTTAGGCTGTGTGTATGATATTGTAATTTAAAGGTGTAATTTTAATTTTGCTAGTTGTTTATGTCACTACTATTGCCATTACATTCAGTGATATACGGGAATTACAATTTACGAGTAACATTAGTACAAAAAACATTACTAAGGATTCTGTATGGTCTGGTACGGGAGGAGGTCCATAGGGGTGACACCATGAGTTACCGCACTGGGTGACACCAACCCTAGTGACGCCACTGGGTCCCGCCTTACTAGAAGCGGTCATCAATAGCCACAATACCACTCATCAAGGGCAAAAGGCCTGGGTAAAAATAAAGGTCTTTGTCTGGTGCCTAAAGATGGATAAAGATTGCACCAGGTGTGCCTGCCTAGGGACAGCATTCTACAGCCAGGGGATCACCAGTGAAAAGTCTCTCGGGTTGTCACCCTCTGAATCTCCGTTGGTCCCAGGTTCAATCACTGGCATCTCCCTTGGATAGGACGCATGAAGAAGGGCCTCCAATGACAATCACAGAGTCTGGGTTGGTTCATATGGGGAGAGTCAGTCCTTGAGGTATTGGGGTTCTGACCCACATAAGGCTTCATAGATAAAAACTAGCAATTTGAATTGAGCCTGGAAACTAATTGATAGCCACTGTAGTTGTGCCATAATTGGTGTTTTATGTTCCTACCGACTTACCCAAGCCAACAATCTGGCTACCAAATTCTGCACGAGCTGCAGCTTCTGAACTGGCGTGAAAGGCAGCCCCACATAAAATGCATTGTGGTAGTCTAACCTATAATCTTACATACACTGGCTTTCTAGTCTACACATTGTTGTCATCATGTACCTTCAAATCGACCACGACTTATGGCGACCCTTTTCATGATCTACACAATCAAAGGCTTTGCTGTAATCTATAAAGCACATTGTGATTTCCTTCTGAAATTCCTTGCTCTGTTCCATTATCCAACGTATGTTTGCAATATGACCTCTGGTGCCTCTTCCCTTTTCCCTTTCTAATCCAGCTTGGACGTCTGGCATTTCTCGCTCCCTATATGGTAAGAGCCTTTGTTGTAGAATCTTGAGCATTACTTTACTTATATAGGATATTAAGGCAATAGTTCGATAATTACTTCATTCCTTGGGATCCCCTTTCTTTGGAATTGGGATGTATATTGAATGCTTCCAATCTGTGGGCCATTGTTTAGTTTTCCATATTTGTGGACACATTTTTGTCAAAATTTGGACAGATTGTCTCAGTAACTTGTAGCAACTCTATTGGCATGCTATCTATTCCTGGTGATTTGTTTCTTCCAAGTATTTTAAGAGCAGCTTTAACCTCACATTCTAAAATTTCTGGTTCTTCATCATACAGTTCCTCTGTGAATGAATCTGTCATCCTGGCATCTCTTTTATAGAGTTCTTCAGTGTATTGCTTGCATCTTCCTTTTATTCATCTCGGTCAGTCAGTGTGTTCCCTGGTTGATTATTCAACATACCTACTTTTGGTTTAAATTTTCCTTTCATTTCTCTAATCTTTTGGAATAGTGCTCTTGTTCTACCCTTTTTGTTGTCCTCTTCTATTTCTATACAATAACTATTGTAATAGTTCTCTTTGTCCCTATGTACTAGTCACTGTATTGTTGCATTTAGGGTTCTAACTGTGTTTCTATCTCCTTTTGCTTTTGTTTTCCTTCTTTCTTTAACCATTTTAAGAGTTTCTTCAGTCATCCATTGAGGTCTTTCCCTCTTTTTAACAAGACGTATTGTCTTTTTGCATTTTTCCCTGATAATGTCTCTGACGTCACTCCATAGTTCTTCTGGTTCTCTATCAATTAAGTTTAAAGCCTCAAATCTGTTCCTTATTTAATCTTTATATTCTTTTGGGATGTTATTTAAATTGTATTTTGGCATTATGATTGCTTTGTTCTTCTTTAGTTTTACTCTGATTTTCAATATGATCAGTTCATGATCTCTACCACAGTCTGCTCCTGGTCTTGTTTTCGCAGAAAGCATGGAACTTCTCCATCTTCTGCTTCCAATTATGTAATCAATTTGATTCCTATATTGACCATTTGGTGATGTCCACATGTACAGTCGTCTTTTCGGTTGCTCAAAAAATGTGTTTGCATGAAACAAATTATTGACTTCACAGAATTCGATAAGTCTTTCTCCTGCTTCATTTCTATCTTCTAAGCCCCATTTCCCCACAATTCCTAGTTCTTCTCTGTTCCCTGCTTTTGCATTCCACTCCCCCATGATTATCAGAACATCTTGTTTTGGTGTGTGATCAATTTCTTCCTGTACTTCTGCATAAATTTTCTCAAATTCCACTTCTTCTGCGTTTGATGTTGGAACGTAGACTTGGATGATGGTTATGTTTATAGGTTTCGCATTAAATCATTGATATAACTTGGTCAGACCTTGCGTTATAGCTCTTAATTGTTTTTGCTACATCACTTCTCAATATTAAAGCAACCCCATTTCTTCTTAATTTCTAATTTCCTGCATAAAATATTTTGTAGTTGTCTGATTGAAAATGTCCCATTCCCGTCCATTTTAATTCACTCACGCCAAGTATTGTAATGTTGATACGTTCCATTTCTTGCTTGACAATTTCTAACTTTCCCTGGTTCATGCTTCTCACATTCCATGTTCCTATTGTGTGCAGTATACAACTCCGGACTCTCCTTTTGCATCTGTCTGTAGACATATTTTATGTCTCTCTTTGGCCCAGACTGGACCTTTCTACACTTGAGGACTAGAGGATGGCTGCACCTCCTCCTTTGATAGCTTCAAGGGTTCTTCAGCAGGTTTTCCCCTGAATCCTCAATACTGGTTCCAGTGAGCCTGCCTGCTTAAGATCCTTGATCTGTGGAGTGTCAGATTCATCCTTGGAGGACTCCCTGTCTGCCCAAGGACTCCCAGATCAGAACTAGGCATGACACCGAGCATAGGAAGGGGTTATTATAGCAGTTCTCCTTGCAAATTCCCATTCCAATCAATTGTTTTACACCATTTACCCTCAGCTGATGTCTAGAACCGGATGTAAAAGTGTCTAGTGGGGAAATGGACTTGGAGAGGCATATGTTAGGAAAACCCATGTGTGTGGGATATGTCAATCACTGTGTTTACCCACTCTTACTCTTCAGTGAGGACCATGTGTTTGTGTGAGAATACCAAGATTCTCAAACAAAAGCCTGTAATACTTACGACAGTCCACACATTGCTCTAGGGATGGAAAGATTTAGCAGTTTGGGGTCTCTCAATTTCTCATTTTTCCAGTCTTAAATTCAGTTATCTGCATTTCTGCAGCAATTTATGGGTTTTTTTAAAAATCCTCATGAAAAGACTTCATTTTAGTGCAAATGTCTCCTAATAAACACATTTTTGTATGCTTTGACTAATGTACAAATGTCTGCAAGCAATGTTTCCAAAGGTAGCGCATTTTTGTATGTTATTTTCACTATTAATTTTATGTGCACTTTCCCTCCAAATAGACATTTTTGTAAACATTGGTTGGTGTGAGACCTGCATCGCAAGATTCAGATATGTGTGAATGGCTGTGTTTCAGTTCTCATGTTGTTTTGGAAAGTGCAAATTCAATAGATTCAGCTTTAAATGAGAACTAAATCAAATTTCTCCCCCATCCCTAGCTGCATCCCATGCTCATGCAAATATTTATTATTATTATTTATTAGATTTCTATCCCACCCTTCCTCCCAGTAGGAACCCAGAGCAGCAAACAAAAGTGCTACAGTAAGGCTTACATATGGAACAGTCCTGGAAGACAGTCCAGAAACCTCATGTCAGCCTTTCCCAACCAGTGTGCCTCTAGATGTTGTTGGACCACAACTCCCATCAGCCTCAGCCAGCATTGCTAATGGCTGAGGCTGATGGGAGTTGTGGTCCAACAACATCTGGAGGCATACCAGTTGGGAAAGACTGCCTCATGTAGTACAGAATGCACCTGCTAGAGGACTGACTGGGACCAATGGTTGGGAACGGACTTTGCTGATGTCAGAAGAACTCCACTGGTTTCCACTCCATTCCTCAGCGGCATTCAGGATGCTGGTGCTTACCTACAAAACCCTACATCAGGGCTGGAGAACCTGTGGCCCTCCAGATGTTGCTGAACTACAGCTCTTATCAGCTCCAGCCAGCATGGTCATAGTCAGGGATGATGGGAGGTGTTTTTCAGCAAGATCTGGAAGGCCGCAAGCTGCCCATCCCTGACCTCATGGCTTGGGCTTCTGGTACCTGAAGTAAGACCTGTTTGTTCTTTATTATCACTTTTGTTGGCTGGGGTTCTTTTCTTTTTCTGTTCTGTCTCAAAGCCACACTCTTCAGTATGACTGAATAGATCTTTGCAAGCGGTGCCTGACTAGTACTAACATGCAAACTATTTTTTCCCTCTGATTGTTTTCTTTTGCCAAAAACACATGCCAACACAGCGACTTCATTCGCTTCGAGAGGAGACAAGTTAATGCATCCTCTGTACGCTGAGATATAAATCAGAAACTAAGTTAATATCTTTTGACAATTGGGTTGATTGAGGAGGGGTGGGTGGGAAGGGTAGCGCCAGTTGCAAGTTCAATGGACTCCCAGTGTTGTCCACACAAATGGTTCCTGCCCCTCTGCCTCCTGCAGAGCCTCACATAGTAAAGTCTTGTGCCCATATTATGTTTTGCTCCTTGACTGCAGTACCAAGAGGTAACTGTTGCTTCTTGCAACTCTTTTACAAATGCTATATTAGTCATGTGGTCTTTTTTCACAAACGTAGTGCTACCTTACCTGCTGTCCCTGTCCTGGGAGATGCTATCTGTCCCGGGCAGTGGTGTGGTGGCAGATTCAGAAGTGCAGGGTCCCTTCATGATAGTCACACCCCCTTCTAAAGTTATACAAGCTTCTAAAATTTTAGAATAATCTGGCCAGGCTTGAATACTGTTTTCTGCTTCTCTATCACTGCCACCATTTGGCTGTCCTTTCTTACTGTCAAGAGACACTGCTTGAGTTACAGAATTCAGTGCCTACATGTTTATCTCCTGCTGCTACCAAACTGCTTGAGGATGCAGATGGAATGCTATCCTCAGGATTCATTCTCCTTTCTTCTGCAGTTACAGAATTCTCACTCTCCATAATTTGTCTTGGCTTTTGGAAGTAGGAACTCATAGCGGCTTGCTTGCAATTGACACTCATTGGGACTCTTCTTAACGGCCAATTTCTCCTCTTTCATGCCAATTGGCTCACGGGACTCTGGAGACATAGGGACCCTGCTGGGATCTGTCTCACAAAAAAGTAAAGGGTCTAAGACTCCCCAACAAGACAGCTACACCCCTGGTCCCAGTGCCTGAAGTTATTGTACTGAGTGCCTATACTGAGTGCTTGAGATCCCCCAGTTCTTGCCAGAATGTTTTCTTATTACTCCATTTGATTGCACATTTGTTGGGAGAAGCACACCATAGCACAGTGTCAGAACAGATGTTGCATGCAGGAAGTTCCAGGTTCAGTTCAGTTGAAGAACACAAGGAGAACCTTGCTGAATCAAGCCAAAGACCCATCTAGTCCAGCATCCTGTTCTCATAGTGACCAACCATAAGCCTATGGGAAGCTCAAAAGCAGGACATGAGTGCAAGGCTAGAAAAAATATCTGACAGAGCCTTTACAGGGCCACTGCCACTTAGAATAGCTAAAGGGATCAATGGTCTGATTTAGCATTAAACAGCTTTGTATGTTAACATATGTATGGCATCATAAGAAAACATGGTAGCCCACCATAGGAAACCAGGTGCCACCATTAGTGACAGAGAAAGCCCAATATGTGTGGGTGTGGTGGATGCAGAAAAAAGCAGAGTCTTTGACAGCTGGATACAGAAGCTCAGCCATCCTGATGATGTGCCTAAAAGGCCGCCTCTTGACAAACAAAGGTCTTTTGGACTATGAATTCATGCTAAATCCCTCTGCAACATTATTACACTCATTTAATGTTCAGAACTGAACTGTAGGCAGCTTTCAGAATGGAGCCAAGAAGCGGGAGCCAGGAATTGTGCCAGGGGATCTGAGCTGGAAAGTCGGGCTAAGAGGTCAAGCCAGTGCCAAGGACAAAGGTAGGAAGGAGTGATAAGGAGCAAGGTCAGGCATCAAAACCAAAGAGCAGCCAAACTAGGTGAGAGCCAGGAAGACCAGGCAAAGTCCCAGCCCAAACAAGACGCTTTTAATGCAGGTGTGGGGAACTTCAGCCCTTGGAGGTTCAATGTGCTCCTCCAAACCTCTTTATCTGGCCCATTGGACTCAATCCAGGCCACACTCCCTCCACTGGCCCTGCGTCACACCCTCCTTGAGTGTTTTTGCCTAACTGGAATGTGTACGTGAACTCCAGTAGTGCCTGGATGGAGGACAGAGAGAGGTGTGTGCATAAACTAGTTCACCCATTTATTGCTCCACCCACTTTTGCCTCTGTCCCTACCCACCATTGGCATGTGTTCCCCCTCAAGGGTTGTCCAGAAGGGAATGCAGCCCTTGGCCTGAACCCCCCCCTCTGTTTTAAAGCACAAATGGATCACCTGTAAATCTCCAGATATTGTGGAACTCATATTCCCATCAGCCCCACCAGTAAGACCTGCAAGATTGTCTGCATTCTTTATATGCAATATTGATGTATGCTTATAAAAATAGTATAAAGATTTCACAAAAAGTTCACATCTCTGATAAAAATTATGGTGATCAAAATATAGTTACACTACAGATCCAGTTACTAATGCGTTGCTATTTCTGAAAGCTGTAAAACAGGATGGTAATTTTATATCTATGTTTCTATAATGGTTCTCAAAGAGTTATGAAAGGCACCAGGTCCAGAATCCTCTATCGTATGATGGATTAATATATATTCTTATGTATAGATTGCCATCATCTTTATCTAGAGGATCTGCTATATTCTAATTTCTTTGTGAATAGATTCTGTACAATTTTGTTAAATTTGCACTAATTTTCTGTATCCCTTGGAGAAGAATACTTATGCTTGAAACAGTGGGAAATTTGGGAAACTTAGTTTCTTAATCAACCTTCCTTGCACCCATTGATTTTATCTTTTCATTCTGCTGTGTGTGGCCTTCGTTCTGGTTACAGTAAAACCTATTTTACAGAGTGTAACTCTGTTGATTCTCCTTGATCTCTCAGCGGCTTTTGATACCATCGACCATGGTATTCTTCTGGGAAGACTTGGGAGTTGGAGGTACTGCTTGGCGGTGGTTCTGCTCCTATTTGGCGGGTCGTCTCCAGAAGGTAGTGCTTGGGGAGCATTGCTCGGCACCCTGGGCTCTCCAATATGGAGTTCCGCAGGGGCAGTTCTGTCCCCCATGCTCTTTAACATCTACATGAAGCCGCTGGGTGCTGTCATCAGGAGTTTTGGAGTGCGTTGTCACCAGTATGCTGATGACACGCAGCTCTACTTCTTTTCATCTTCATCAGGTGAGGCTGTCAAGATGCTGAACCGATGTCTGGCTGCGATAATGGACTGGATGAGAGTGAATAAATTGAAGCTCAATCCAGACAAGACTGAGATGCTGTTAGTAGGTGGTTCCCCTGACCGGATGGTGGATGTACAACCTGTCCTGGATGGGGTTGCACTCCCCCTGAAGGAGCAGGTTCGTAGTCTGGGAGTTCTTTTAGATCCATCCCTGTCACTGGAGGCTCAGGTAGCCTCGGTGGCACGGAGTGCGTTCTACCAGCTTCGGTTGGTGGCCCAGCTACGCCACTATCTGGACAGGGAAAACCTTGCTTCAGTTGTCCATGCTCTGGTAACCTCTAAATTAGACTACTGCAATGCACTGTACGTGGGGCTGCCCTTGAAGACGGTTCGGAAACTGCAGCTCGTGCAAAATGCGGCGGCCAGACTGATAACTGGGACCAGGCGGTCCGAACATATAACACCGATTCTGGCCCGCCTGCACTGGTTGCCTATATGTTTCCGGGCTCGATTCAAGGTGCTGGTTTTAACCTATAAAGCCTTGTACGGCATGGGACCACAATACCTGATGGAACGCCTCTCCCGATACGAACCTACCCGTACGCTGCAATCAACGTCAAAGGCCCTCCTCCGGGTGCCTACTCAGAAAGAGCCCGGAAGGTGACAACAAGAAAAAGGGCCTTCTCAGTGGTGGCCCCCGAACTATGGAATATTCTTCCTGATGAGATACGCCTGGCGCCAACATTATTATCTTTTCGGCATCAGATAAAACCCTTCCTCTTCTCCCAGGCATTTTCAGCATTTTAGTAGTATTTAATATGCATTTTAGTGTGTGTTTAATTATGTTTTAATTCTTGATATTTTAACTTATTTTTAAACTGCTTAATATGAGGTTTTAATTGTATGTCAGATGTTTTTCATCTGTTGTAAACCGCCCAGAGAGCTTCGGCTATGGGGCGGTATATAAATTGAATTAATAAATAAAATAATAAAATAAATATTTATTTATTAATTAAATTTATATCCCACCCTTCCTCCAAGTAGAAGTCCAGGGCGGCAAACAAAAACACTAAAAACACCCTAAAACATCTTAAAAACAGACTTTAAAATATATTAAAACAAAACATCTTCAAAAACATCTTTTAAAGCAAGCTTTACAAAAACCTTAAAAAGCAATTCCAACACAGACACGGACTGGGATAAGATCTCTACTTAAAAGGCTTGTTGAAAGAGGAAGATCTTCAGTAGGCGCCAAAAAGATAACAGAGGTGGCACCTGCCTAATATTTAAGGGGAGAAGATTCCAAAGGGTAGATGCCACTACACTAAAGGTCCACTTCCAATGATGTGGGGAACGGAACTCCTGATAAGATAATACCTGCAGGAGGCCCTCACCTGCAGAGCATGGTGATCGACTAGGTATATAAGGGTTAAGACAACCTTTCAGGTATCCTGTTCTCAAACTGTATAGGGCTTTGTACACCACAGCCAGAACCTTGAACTTGATCTGGTAGCTAATGGGCAGCCAGTGCAATTCTTTCAGAAGCAGAGTGACATTTTGGCGATACCCTGCCCCAGTAAGCACTCACACTGCATTTGGCACCAGCTGCAGCTTCTGGACCAACCTCAAGGGCAGCCCCACATAAAGTGCATTATAGTAATCCAGCCTTAAGGTTACCAGTGCATGGACACAGGGGTGTGTCCGGGGTGCGGAGGGTGCGGCCCGCACCTGGGTGTCACCATGAGGGGGGTGACACCCAGAGCCACCCTGCCCCGCGCCGTTGCCCGGCAAGGCTGCGCCAACTCATCCTTGGAGGCAGAGGAGCAGACGAGAGCGGGAGCAGCATCGGCGGGGCGAGGGAGGCGCGCTGGCGTTCCCAGGCCTTCTGCGGCTGGGTGCCCCTACGGCGCGTGTCCTCCCAGGGGCATGTACAGGGTGGCTGGCCTTGAGTGCACGCGCGCAAGCACAAGCCCAGGCACCTCATCCATGCCCCTGGGAGGGCGCACACCCCCCCGCACTCCCGGTAGTGACGCCACTGCATGGACAACAGTGGTCAGGCTATCCCGGTCCAGAAACAGCTGCAGCTGTCTTAGCAACCAAAGCTGGTAAAAGGCACTCCTAGCCACTGAGGTCACCTGGGCCTCTAGTGACAAAGATGGATCCAGGAGCACCCCCAGACTACAAACCTGCTCTTTCAGAAGGAGTGCAACCCCATCCAAAGCAGGCAACTGACCAATTATCTGAACTCGGGAACCACCAACTCACAGTGCCTCCGTCTTGCTAGGGTTCAGACTCAATTTATTGGCCCTCATCCAGCCCACCACCGAGTCCAGGCAGAGGTCCAGGCCTTGCACGGCCTCTCCCGATTCAGATGTTACAGAGAAATAGAATTTATTTCATTATTTCATTAAACTTATAGACCGCCCCATAGCCGAAGCTCTCTGGGCGGTTCACAAGAACAAGAAAACATCAAAAATACAATAAACATGTAACAATATAAAACACATTAAAAATTTAAAATGTTAAAAAGATTAAAACAATGTCAGCGCATGCTGCTGACACCTCGCCCCAAATCTCCTGATGGCCACTCCCGAGGGCTTTATATAGATGTTAAACAGCATCAGGGACAAGATGGTATCCTGTGGCACCCCACAACACAACTGCCAGGGGACTGAAAGATAATCACCCAATGCTGTTCTCTGAAAACCACCCTGGAGATAGGATTGGAACCACTGTAAAACAGTACCTCCAATACCCATCTCACCAAGTTGGCCCAGAAGAATACCGTGGTTAATAGTATCAAAAGCAGCCAAGAGATCAAGTAAGAATAACACAGTCACACTCCCCCTGTCCTTCTCCTGATAAAGGTCATCCATCAGGGTGATCAAGATTGATTCAGTCCCATAACTGGGCTTGAACCCAGAATGAAATAGATCAAGATAATCTGTTTCATCCAAGAGTACTTGCGATTGCTGCACCACAGCCCTCTCGGTCACCTTCCCTAAAAAGGGGGTATTTGCAACCAAGCAGTAGTTGTCACAAACTAATGGGTCCAAGGTGGGCTTTTTCAGGAGTGGTCAGATCACCACCTCTTTCAGGGCAGCTGGGACCACATCCTGGATCCACTCTGTCATACCCCCTTGGCAATCTTTAATAAACCAAGAAGGGAAAGAGTCGAGAGGACACGTTGCTGGCTGCATCATTGCAAGCACCTTGTCCATGTCATCAGACCGCATCAACTGAAACTGATCCCAAGAAGTTGCACTGGACACCTCACTGGGGACTACAACAGATATGGGTGGGACATCAAGATTTCTGTGGAGGTGAAAACTTTACCCTCAAAGTGCCTTGCAAACAATTCACATTGGACCTCTGAAGGGTCTAAAACTCCATTTCCTGGAGTTGATGTCAACAGACCCCTAACAATACTGGACAGCTACTTGAGGATGTGATGGTGGCAGAGAAGTGGACCTTCTTTGCTGCCCTCATGGCCACACAGTAGGCACAGTTATGATGCTTTACTTATGCCCAATCAGCCTCACAGCACGTCTTTCATCACTTGCGCTCTAGCTGTCATCCAGCCTGCTTCATTGCCCTTAGTTCACTGGTGTTCCAAGGTGCAAACCTGGCTCTACAATGCCAGAGCAGGGTAACCGTGTTAAGAGCCCGACACGTCTCACTGTTCCACAGCGTGACAAGGCTTCAACAGGGTCACCTGCTCTATCTGCTAGGAACTTCCCTAGGGCATTCAGGAATCCAGTGGATTCCATTAGTCTCTGCGGGGTGGACCATCTTAATCTATCCACAGTTTAACTAATGAGAATGAACTGATGATATTATCTGTTCCTATTAGTTGCTGGAGACTGCTTTGGAGGCACACCTCAGTAGCGTCTGTGCTTTCCTTTCTCTCTCCCCCTTCCACATTGGCCACCCCCACACACCCCTGGTGCCCAGGGCCAATTGCTAGTATGTATGTGAGCTCCCCCTCCACTCCAGTTACCACTCAGCAGAAGAGGCTCAGTTCAGCCCCATTTCCTATTAAGTCAATGACTGATCAGGTAGTAGACGGGTGATGAAGATGCTCCTTTGTAAAAATCAAAACTGAGTTTTAGAGATGAGCAAACCCCACACATCTCAATTCAGAATGAACTGGGCTTTTCAGAGCCTCCCTTTTTGGAATTCTCCAAAAACAGCTTGCTCCCTCCTGATATTTCTCCAAGCTCAGAAAAACCCAACCCGTCACTATTACCAGCCTTCTAACCTTTCAGTTTCATTCCTCCACCCTCTTCCTTTCTGAAGTACAAAAAATCTCAGGCTAAGTCATCTGAGGATGATCCCATTCCAGGAAGATAAAGACGTTTGTAGAACACCTAATCCATCGTTTTGATTGCCTCATTTTTTTTTAACCAAAGCCTAATGAAAACTGGCTTATGCATACACCCTTCCATCACTCCCAGGTTAAAGGAGCAAGCAACAGACAGAAGCTATATACAAATAATATCAACAGAATCCCAGCCAGATCCTTGACGGCAAAGGAACCAGTTTTATAGCCACCCCATTGTTGATTCCAAGTGGTTGGGTTGGGCTGGTTCAATAGACTTTTGCTTTTGCTGCTTCTTTGTATAATTACTATCTATTAACTTGTCTTGGAATCTTGGCTTAACCCTCTGAGAGGGCACAGGACAACTTACCCCAATCTGATGCCTTTTTGATGTTTTGGACTACAGTTCCCATCAGCCCCGGCCAGCACAGCCATAGACATAAGCTATTGGGGCAGAGGTTCTCCCTAGGTCAAGGGGAAAGGAAATGTTTCCAGCCTGAGAGCCACATTCTCTCCTGAGCAACCTTTTGGGGGCTGCATGCTGGTTGTGGGCAGGGGGGAGAGGCAAAAGGTGGAAAAGGACAGAGGCAACAGTTGGATGGAGCAATGGATGTGGCTTTTACATTTGTACAGTAGGCTACATTATAACCATACAAAAGTCAGAGGTTTTACACACACACACACACACCCCTCTCCATTCTCCTTCTAGGCAAGCAACAGGCACTATCACAGTTCAAGGATACATTCCAACCCGAGAAAAGCCGTGGAGGAGAATGCAGGGCAGGGCCAGCAAGGGGTGAGAAGAGAGAGTGTGGCCTGGGGAGGAGATGTGACCTTGGGAAAGTCCCAAGGGCCAGGCAGAGAGGCCTGGAGGGCTGCTTTCAGCCCCACAGCCCTGAGATTCCCCACGCTGCTTTAAGGGAAGCTCTCACATATATTATAGTAATCCAACCTGCATATTACTATAATATACTGCATATTACTCTGCTTTCACCAAGTAACGGCTCAGTTTATTTATTTTTTATTTATTTATTTATTGTACTTTTAGACCGCCCTTTAGCGACAAGCTCTCAGGGCGGTGTATAACAGAATAAAACCACATTAAAATACAGGTGAATGTGGGTACAATACAACTATAAAAACATTTTAAAAACAAGGTGAAGACAAAGATTTAAAAAAGATTACAATTACAATTAAAATTAAGATTAAAATGCCTGGGCAAAGAGGTAGGTCTTTACCTGGTGCCGAAAAGATAACAAAGAAGGCGCCAGGCGTATCTCGTCAGGGAGGGCATTCCATAATTTGGGGGCCACCACTGAGAAGGCCCTAGATCTAGTTATTGCTCTCCGGGCCTCCCTATGAGTTGGAACCCGGAGAAGGGCCTTTGACGTCAAGCGTAGCGAACGGGTAATAATAATAATAATAATAAATTTAATTTTTGAGTCGCCTATCTGGCCGAAACCACTCTAGGCGACGTACAACATTAAATTCAACAATACATAATAATACAATACATATAAAATACAGCGCAGTCAACAATAACCATTTTAAAAAGCGGCAGTACAGGGCCATCAATAGACAATTTTAAAACAATATAAAGAAATTAGCCCACCCCGGGGACCCCAAAGGCCTGTCCAAAGAGCCATGTTTTTAAGGCTCGGCGAAATGTATCTAGGGAAGGGGCATGGCGAAGATCGAACGGGAGGGAGTTCCAGAGAGTGGGGGCCGCCACTGAGAATGCCCTCTCTCTAGTCCCCACCAACCTAGCTGTTTTCGTTGGTGGGACGGAGAGAAGGCCCTGTGTGGCTGATCTGGTCGGGCGGCTTAATTGGTGGTACTGGAGGTGCTCCTTCAGGTAAACTGGGCCGAGACCGTATAGGGATTTAAAGGTTAAGACCAACACCTTGAATTGGGCCCGGAAAACAACTGGAAGCCAATGTAGATGAAATAACACCGGCGTGATGTGATCACGGCGGCAGCTGTTTGTAAGCAGGCGTGCCGCCGCATTCTGCACCAGTTGTAGTTTCTGGACCGTTTTCAAGGGTAACCCCACGTACAGCGCATTACAGTAGTCTAAACGAGAGGTAACCAGGGCATGTACCACCAGTGGGAGCTGATGAATAGGAAGGTAGGGTTTCAACCTCCGTATGAGGTGTAGTTGATACCAAGCTGCCCGGCTCACTGCTGAAATCTGAGCCTCCATGGACAGCTTGGAATCAAGAACAACCCCGAGGCTGCTGACCTGATCCTTCAGGGGCAATTTTACCCCATTAAGATTCAGGTCAGCAACACCCAACCTTCCCCTGTCACCCACAAGTAGCACCTCGGTCTTATCAGGATTGAGCTTCAGCCTGTTTCTTCCCATCCACCCACTCACGGATTCCAGGCACTTGGACAAGGTCTCTACAGCCAACTCCGGTGAAGATTTAAAGGAGAGATAGAGCTGCGTGTCATCAGCATATTGGTGACATCGCAGCCCAAAACCCCTGATGATAGCTCCCAGCGGTTTTACATAGATGTTAAATAGCATGGGAGAGAGGATAGAACCCTGTGGTACTCCACAAGTGAGGGGACAAGGGTCTGAAACCTCATCTCCCAATGCTACCTGTTGATGCCTGTCAGAGAGAAAGGAACGGAACCACTGTAAAACAGTGCCTCCTATTCCTAATCCCTCCAGGCGATCTAACAGGATACCGTGGTCGACGGTATCAAAAGCCGCTGAGAGATCCAGGAGGACAAGAAAGGTGGATTCTCCCCTGTCTAGTGCCCTCCTCATATCATCTACCAGAGCGACCAAGGCTGTTTCTGTACCATGCCCAGTCCTGAAACCCGATTGGTATGGATCTAAATAATCCGTTTCATCCAAGTGTGCTGACAACTGGTTAGCCACCACTCGCTCAATGATCTTGCCCAAAAATGGCAAATTCGAAATAGGGTGAAAGTTGTTCAAGGTACATAGCGGGAGAGGCGTTCCACCAGGTATTGCGGTCCAATGCTGTTAAGGGCTTTATAGGTAAGAACCAACACTTTGAATCTGGCCCGGAAACATATTGGTAGCCAGTGCAGTTGGGCCAGGACAGGTGTTATATGGTCAGATTTTTTAGTCCAAGTAAGAACTCTGGCCGCAGCATTCTGCACCAGCTGAAGTTTCCGAACCGTCTTCAAATGTAACCCAACGTAGAGTGCATTACAGTAGTCCAATCTAGAGGTTACCAGAGCATGGATAACTGTGGCGAGGTTCTCCCTGTCCAGATAGGGTCGTAGTTGGGCTACCAGCCGAAGCTGGTAGAACGCATTCCGTGCCACCGAGGCTACCTGAGCCTCCAGTGACAGGAGCGGATCTAATAAGACCCCCAAACTACGGACCTGCTCCTTTAGGGGGAGTGTAACCCCATCTAGGGTAGGTCGGACATCAACCATCTGGGCAGAGAGCCCCCCCACCAACAGCATCTCAGTCTTGTCAGGATTGAGTCTCAGTTTATTAGCTCTCATCCAGTCCATTATCGCGGCCAGGCAGCGGTTTAGTACATTAACAGCCTCACCTGAAGAAGATGAAAAGGAGAAGTAGAGTTGCATATCATCAGCATATTGCTGGAAACGCACTCCAAATCTCCTAATGACCTCACCCAGCGGCTTCATATAGATATTAAAGAGCATGGGGGACAGAAATGAACCCTGCGGGACCCCATATTGGAGTACCCAGGGACTCGAGTAATGCTCCCCAAGCACCACCTTCTGGAGATGATTCTCGAGGTAGGAGCACAGCCACTGCCAATTAGTGCCTCCAACTCCTAAGTCCGCAAGTCGCCCCAGAAGGATACCATGGTCGATGGTATCAAAAGCCGCTGAGAGATCAAGGAGAACCAACAGAGTTACACTCCCTCTGTCTTTCTCCCGACAGAGGTCATCATACAGGGTGACCAAGGCTGTTTCTGTACCAAACCCCAGCCGAAAGCCCGATTGAAATGGATCCAGATAATCAGTTTCATCCAAGAGAGCCTGGAGCTGGCGAGCGACCACACGCTCTAGGACCTTGCCCAGGAATGGAACATTTGCTACCGGTCTATAGTTGTCAAGGTTATCAGGGTCCAAGGAGGGTTTTTTTAGGAGCGGTCTCACCACCGCCTGCTTCAGGCAGGGTGGTACCACTCCCTCTCATAAAGAGGCATTAATCACCTCCTTGGCCCAGCCGGCTGTTCCATTCCTGCTAGCTTTTATTAGCCATGAGGGGCAAGGATCCAGAGCAGAAGTGGTCGCCCGCACCTGTCCAAGCACCTTGTCCACATCCTCGAGCTGTACCAACTGAAATTCATCCAATAAAACAGGACAGGACTGTGCTCCGGACACCTCATTAGGTTCAACTGCTACAATGTTGGAGTCAAGGTCCCGACGGATGTTTGTGATCTTATCTTGGAAGTGTCTCGCAAACTCATTACAGCGGGCTGTTGATGGTATTATTGTGTTCTGAGGACCAGAGTGTAAAAGTCCCCGAACAACTTTATAAAGTTCCGCTGGGCGGTTAGAAGATGACTGAATGGAGACAGCAAAGTACTGCTTCTTTGCTGCCCTCACCGCCTTCACATAGAGCTTGTTAGAGACCTTCACAAGTGCATGGTTACAGCCGTCGGGAGTTCGTCTCCATTTGCACTCAAGCCGTCTCCTTTCTTGCTTCATCACTCTTAGCTCCGGGGTATACCAAGGAGCCAATTGAGCTCTGCAAAGGAGAGGGCGCACCGGGGCGATCACGTCAGCTGCCCGGGTCATTTCCGTATTCCACAGAGTGACCAGGGTTTCGACAGGAGCGTCAGTTTTATCAGCCGGAAAACTCCCTAGAGCCTTCTGAAAACCCTCAGGATTCATTAGTCTCCGGGGACGGACCATCTTAATTGGTCCTCCACCCTTGCAGAGGGGAGAAAACATTGTGAGTCTAAACCTCAATAGGCGGTGATCTGTCCATGACAAAGGAATAGATGTAAAATCCCTCACTCCCAGATCACCATCCCCTAATCCAGTGGCAAAAATTAAGTCTAGAGTGTGCCCCGAGATATGCGTAGGGCCAGTAACAAATTGAGACAGCCTCATGGCTGTCATGGAGGTCATGAAGTCCTGAGCCGCCCCAGACAAAGCGGTCTCGGCATGAATGTTGAGATCCCCCAATACCAAGAGCTTGGCGTACAATTCTAAGTTGGTAGAATGTAGTCTTGGCCACTGCCACTATGTGGGCATCCAGAAGCAGTTTGAGATCCAATAGTAACCCTGTGCTGTGAACCGTCACCCATAAGGGGAGTGCACCCAGTCCAGAGTAGGCTATACACATATCCCTAAATTGGCTTGCCACTGAACCAACAGTACTTCCATTTTGTCTGGCTTTAGTTCCAGTTTGTTCCCTCTCACCCATTCTGCTATTGACCTTAAGCTCATGGAGTCCACTGCCTCTCAAGGATCCACTGAAAATGAGAGATAGAGCTGGTGACATCAGCATACCGCAGATCTCCAGACGACCTCTCAAAGAAGTTTCATGTAGATATTGAACAGCTGGGTAGACAAGATGGAACACTTCAGTATTCCTGTGGGTTGGAAGTGCAGACCTTCCGGGACCTCTAGGGATGTGGAAAAATATCCGCTAAATTGGATTTAGTACTGGATTTCAACTTAATCCAACAGTCCACTGTCTTTTCGGATTGGCACTGATTTCTTGCGGTGGGTCACGGCTGTAATCGGCAGTTTTTTAAAAAAATCCTCTCCGAATTTTACATTATTATCTTTGTAATTGGCTATCTTCTGAGTTGATGTATTCTTAATGGCTGTCTAGGCGATAATGACTGTCATTTGCATCCATTAACTCTCTCCAATTTTTTCTTTGTTTTGTTAATTCTCAGATTTCTTTAGGATCTTGTAAGGAATCAAAGAAATAAAAATACAAAGTAGTGGTGGTGGTGGTGCTGATAATGTAATTCAATAGGTCACACAAGCATGGCATTTGCAGGTTAAAATTTATTATTTAAACACATACTTTTAATTAAAGGAAAATAAGTGATTTTCAAATATAAAATAATAGTGACAAAATCATAGCAGTAGCGATATTACTTTTATATGCTTTTAAAACATATAACCCTCATAATTTCCATTATACACATACACAGAATAAATAAAATTCAATTTTTGGTAAAAAGTATTTTTTCCTTTAATTTGTTTTTGAGATTAAAATTTAGCAGGAAAAAATAAGTTAAATTAAGCAGTGGTGGTAAACTTTTCAACAGTAAAAATCAAAAGTACTGCAAAACAACAAGAATAGAAAAAGGGGGGAATCATTACGCAGCAGTTAGCCTGAGGCAAGAGACAGACTCAAAGGGCGATTATCTGCCTAATTGATATGTAAATAGGAAAAAAACACGTGGAACATCATAAGCATTTTTGTTAAAAATTACATTTTTTTGCTTAAAAAAATCAGGGATCAGCAATTGCAAAAGCAAACGGGAACCAAAAAAAGGCGGATCAGGAAGGAAAGCCAGATTCTTGGAATCCAAGCAGATTGGAACTAGGCAGCAAACCCCATCCCTAGGGACCTCCCCGCCAGGGAATGACCAGAATTGTTTAAACATGGTGTCCCCCTAGTTCCAACCCAGTGAGGTGTCCCAGAAATACCATGACTGATGTCACTGAAAGGCCCAGGTTAACTAACATGGCCACATGCCCCTGCCTGATCCCTGCTGCAGGTCATTGGTTGACCAAGACAGTCTCAGTACCAAAACCAGGCTAGAAGCTGGATTGAAATGGATCCAGATAATCATTTTCTTCCAAAAAAACCTGAATCTGGGCCACCACTACAAGCTTCAGTACCTTGCCCAAGCATGGAACATTTAATACTGGCCAATAACACAAATAATAAAACATCTTCCTTCAAATAAATATTTGCCATTTTCAGTACCCTACAGGTCTGCCCTTTCCTGGAAGATTTAAGATTTTTATATGAACATGACAAGATGACAATGTGTATATATCCAGCATGGAACCCACATCTGGGCTGGCATGGATATGAGTGATGTTAACCGCTATGTAATTTACAACTAGTCACACTGGACTACCACAAACTCCTAATTCACCCCAAGATCTAAGCAGTAAAAGTCTTATCATTTGGAAGAGCTCTGCTGTCTGGCTGCAGCAGCCAGAAAAAAAACTTGAATGATTCTTGCTTTTCTAGTAAATGTTGTAAAAGCAAAAATAAAATAAAAATGGCCAGTGGGTTACCACCCCACACACAGACATGTTACAATTATCAGTATATTTGCTCCATGCTAACAGCAAAGGTTATTTTGTGTAGTGACGTGGAGTCTGTAATCCACAGAGGTAAGCCCCTGCACACACTCATGCAGTTTGCTCTGCAGAGTCAACTTCCACAGGGCATTCATTAAAATACCCTCTGCGTGTTAGACCTTTTGGGCTCACTATTCCTTAGAACCTTTCCCTGAAGCTTTGGCTCTGAGGAGCCGCTGCTAGCCACTCCAGGCAAATACCAAGATGTCCAGAGGCTTATTAACGTACTTCCTGCTCTCTTGTTCTCCATTAACAGTCTTATCGGCCTTAACTGTAAAATTTGACATGTGGTTTTAAAATAGCTTCTTGAGAAGAGCTGAAAGTTCCTCAGCAGAGTTTGGGGGGGAAAAAAAGCTGGCGAGTCTGCAGCGCTTAACATTTCCAAAATTAATTTTCCATGTCAAGACTCCTCTTCCTTTTCCCTCTGCTGATTAAACAGAAATGGAGCAAGGAACTTTGAAAACAACCCACATTTTCAAATTGTTGAGGGAGTTGGATCAGTGTGGTGGTAAAGAGAGGTCACTGATTTAGTCTCCAATATAGAAATGCAGTGACCGAGATATCTCTGTCTGTCTGTTTTAATATAAAGGCAATGTATGCCTTCTACATCTTTAAAGATTACGCCTAGTGGAAGTGATGTGTGTGTAGGGGGGCAGTGAAAGATAGAGACACTTCTAAAGGCCACAGTGTGTGTTGGAAGAAGTTACCCTGAGGAGAGATTTCATTAGGAGAGATATTAGAATAAGAGCCCTGGATTTTGTAAGCAGAAATTGCTAAATAAAAGGGTAGACACACACTCACTGTTCTGCAGGTTCCAGTGTCTCCACCTCTCTTTTCTGAAAATGGGGAAACAACATTAGTCAAGCCCCATCTCCTTTTACTGTAAAACTGGTGGGCAGGGCCGGCCCCAGGCATGCCGGGGCACTTGGGCACCAGCCTGCCCCAGGCCCCGGCACTCCCCTTCTGCGATTCGTGGCAGCATTGGTACTGCATGCATGGTACACACGTGCATTGCTGCCATCAACCAAGATGGCGGCAGAGGCTTCAGCCCCTTAGGGAAACCTTGGCCGCTATCTTGATTGATGACAACCCTGCGTGCACAGTGCACACAGCCGTAAAAAACAGCACAGAGAAAGGTAGGTGGAGCGGGTGAATGGTAGGCAGCGGATTGTGGAAGGGGAGTGCAAGAGCCCTTGGCCAGGGCCCCACCTGGCCGCTGTTTAGAGCCGGCCCTGCTGGTGGGATCAGCTCTAGTGTTTTTGTTTGTTTAAATTGCTTCAAAGAGATTTCACAACTGATCTGCAGATCAACCTATTCCCCTTCCAGGTGCGGCTAATGAAAATGCTTTGCTGTAGGCAACTTGTGTGTTCACAGCCAAAGTATCTGTGGTTTTCCTAAACTGGATCACTGTCTTTCCTGCAAGATACCTGCCTGGCTGAGCTGTTGGAGTAGGTGGAGAAGCTACTTAACTATATATGTAGATCTAGATTATTCCGCAAGTAGAACCAATCCAAGATATTCAGATATCTGGAATTAAAAATCCAAATAGAACCCACTAATTAAGGCATTTGGAGCACTATGAACTTGCACAGTTGCTGCTAATATTGAGGGTGTGCTGGAGAACTTACTGGTGGATTGTGCCAAATGTCTCATGTTTTCCACTCTACTTCCCTTAACAAGGCAGGCATTTTACTTTGCTTCATACCTCATGGTAGGTGTTTGAATAAAAGTGTATTGTGGATGGAACTTTGGACTTTCATCATAAGCAACCCAAAGCTCCTTCCCCACACGTGGCTCCTAGCGCTATCCAGCCCTTTCTGGTCCCCCCAATCCAATGCTTTCTTGGTCACCCCAAGATGCCCACCATCCGAGGAGAAATTTATGCCTGCTCTGGAGCTGGCATAAAACTCTCACTCTGTTGTTCACAATGGATGTGAAAGCGTAATACATAAATAAATTATAAAAAAACCAAAGCAGAGAGGAATGTAAGAGGGCTCCTCTGTCCTCACTTCCATCCTGCTGGCAACAGCCTTGCACGGCTTTAGATAAGGTGATTAAACTACTTTCAGATCCCCCCCCTGCATGCCTTGGGATTGCATGGTAAATGCACAGCGTGGAGCACCCTTGATCTCCACAGTTTGACCATTGTCCCAACAGCTTCTTAGCCTTCCTGTGTTGGACACAGAGTGTATGTATGTGAAATAATGATGGAAGGCACAATTAAACACACATTTAGCACTTTTGCATAAAAATGAATGAGACTTAAGAGACTCAAGCATGTGTATAACACTTCCATTGAAATAAAAGTTTCTTCGCTTTGGCTGCATCGTGCCCTGTGCAGAGGGCTACATGTTATTAGATATGCCAACTCCCTGAGTGCCTCCAGACTGTCCATAGTTTGGTGGAAGGATCTAAGTGCATACCAGAACTTTATATTTGCAAAATTAAAGGGCTTTAAAGTGCTCTGTTGCCCTAGTGCAATAAATTCACTTTAAAAAACAACAGACCACTTGTGGTTTGGAAAGTGATAGGGAAGGGCATTGAAAAGTGGGGAATGAATGAATGATGAACAGAAAGACACCCTGTAAACACCCTGCAACAATTAAATCAGGATGAATACAGAATGAATTATCATTGTCCTATAACTGTGCCACAAACAGTCTTAAGCACCATGTAAGCTTTGTGCAATCAAATCAGGATGAATGCTGATTATAGGGATGGAAAGACGTGTTAATTTTGGCCCTCTTAGTTTCTCATTTTTCCAAACTTAAATTCAGTTCTTCACATTTCTGCAGCGATCTGTGATTTTTTAAAAAATCCTCATGAAAATTCTCCAGCATTTTAGTGCAAATTTCTCTTAATAAACACATTTTTGTAGGCAGTCTTGACTAATGTACACATTTTTGAAAGCCATTTCTCATTGTATAATGCATTTTTGCATGTTATTTTTACTCATATATTCATTTTTATGCACACTTTCCCCTACTATGTACGTTTATGTAAACATTGTTTGGTTAGCAAACTGCATCACAAAATTTGAATAAGTGCAAATTTCAAAGGATGGCTGTGTTTCAGTTCTCATATTGTTTTGGAAAATGTGGATTTGATAGATTCAGCTTGAAATGCGAACTGAATAGAAATTCCTGCCTATCCCTACATTGTTGAATAAACAGATTGCCTGCAAGAGCCCCCAGAGAAGTTTTTATACCTTTTAACACCTAAACAGCAGAGGAGCATTTGGATATGGCATCTCCTGTTGCAGTAATGAGAAAAGCCCCATTTGCCAAACATTTCCTTACCTCTCTGCTATTAAAGCAAGAAAAGCATTCAAGGAAAAGAACTGGCAATCCCAAGATGGGAGCAGCCCTCCCCCCACCCTTTGCAACTGTATTGTGGTTGTGAAAAGTACAGTGTGTAAAATGGCATCATAATAGAGTTCTTTCATGCAGAGTTTTGAACCTCCTCCAGTCTTGAAGCCTGAAAATTCTCCTGTTCCTGTGGGGAATGTTCTGCCCTGCAGGTTGAATTCAAACTAAACAACGCTGAATTCCTACACACAACACTCCCTTCCCACAGGAAACTTGGAATCTGAAAGTTCCTGGATTCGTAGACATCCCACACTTATATGCTAGTCTTTTCCCCCTTCATCAGGCAGGACCACCATATTGGGTTTTTCTGTCCTGCCCTGCAGGTACCTCTGTCATTTCTGCACCTTGGTCCCTGCAGCTCCCCCTGTTTGTAGCATTGTAAGAAATGGGATGGGGGAGGCTCGCACGAGGAAGCTTGAGACTTCCAATAGGCCCGTGGCCGTGCAGATGGAGAAGGGCTGTATTTCAGTGGCAGAGCACATGCCTTGCATGCAGAAGTTCCAAGGTCCAATTCCTAGCATCTCCACTTAAGGCTGGGAAGGACCCCTGCCTGGAGAGCTGCTGGACCATTGGTCTGAAACAATATAAGGCAGTCATTGGGCATGCTGGCTGCTGCTGATGGGAGGGAGTTGAAACCCAACAACATCTGGAGGGCTACAACTTCCCGCATGGATTCTTCCTCTGAATATTCCATCTGGAAGGAACAAGCAGTAGAGTGACTTCAGAGACTTTGCACGAACTAAGCAGTTGCCTAAATGAGTAGGTGATATAAACACAGGGCCAGATGGATGGGAATTCTAGCTGCCTCTTACATTATCCTTGCAGGCAGTATGAGACAGGGAGAGAAGTGTGGATGGTGACTCCCATGGATGGGAAAGGAGGAAGCAGGAATGTGAGAAAAGCCATCGTGTTGGGTGTACCTGGTGGTCCTTGACATGGATGATTTAAAACATTACGAGCTGTCCTTTTCATATGGGATAGAGCAGGATATTACCATTATTCAAATTACTCAGACACTTTATGAAATGCTGTTTTTCATATATGAAGATGAAGGCAATAATAATCAAACAGAGGTTTATGCACACGTAGCCCACTGAAAATCAATGGGCAAAAGTATGCCTAGCCTAGAATTATGGCTAATGGGTTGTGTTCAACTAAGTCCTCCTCAGAGGAGACCCACTGAAAAGATTAAACCTAAGTCATGCCTATTAACTTCAGTGGGTATACTATGAATGCCACCCAGTGTGTTTATTTATATAATTTATACTGAGCACCAGCTTATTATCAAGATGAGCTAATACTAGCCACTTGAAAACAATTGACTTCTGTTACATAAAACTGTCACAAGCACCAGTGCACAAAACGTCCTTGTGTAGAAAAACAGAACACAACAAAATGCCACATGTGACGTGGGCCTCAATATTTCTGTAGGCATCTGGAGATGGGGGAAGGGACAGGGAGGAATATGGAGGGGGAACTTTAGTTAGGAGCTGTTAGGAGTTTTGGTAACAAATGGAAAAGTGTAATTTGCCCAAGTATTTGAAGGAGTGCCTCTCATATTATCAGCCAACCCATGCTATGACATGCGAGAGTAGCCCTGCTTAGAGTTCCACTAATTGCTATAGTCCGTGTGTGCCAGTGTGGAGCAGAGCCTTCTCTGTTGTGACATCCCAGATGTGGAGCTCCCTTCCAGTGAAGATATGGCCAATCCCAACATCTTTGAATGCAGCTGTGGATGTTGGTGTCTAATGTCAAAGCCACTGTCATTAGCCAGAAAGCTAAGAAAGAGGAAAGTCCAATGTGAAGTTAAGAGACATCTTTCCCTTCTGGCTTATAAGATGGATGATTGAAAGAATTGGTTTTTTTGCTGCTAGATTGCTTCTTTAGGATGTGCATTGGTTTTATGGTTTTATATTATATTGCAGTTTTGTATTTTAATGAATTATTTGTGTATTGCCATGGGAACCTTTGGAATGCAAAGCGGGATAAGAATCAGAATCAGAATAATACTTTGATGTGGAAGTTGGGCACTGTGCTCAAACCACTCAAAGTCCTTTGACAACAGGGATCCCTTGAGTCCCATTTCTGATTTCAAGCCTGTGATTGCTCCTCTTTTAATTGCAGTAACATGATGGACACACTTCACCTGAGATGCAGAGTCTACAGATTCACTCAGCCAAATCTTTGTAAGTTTTGATTTTCAGAAGGTTCCTGCCAAAATCTGCCTGTTTGATGATATAGAGCATTTTGTGAAGCATCTAAGCCAGCATTTCCCAACTAGTGGGCCATCAGTTGTTGTTGGACCACAACTCCCATCAGCCTCAGCCAGCATTGCCAATGGTCAGGAAAGATGGGAATTGTGGTCCAACAACAGCTGGTGGCCCACTAGTTGGGAAAGGCTGATTCTAGCAAAGTGTCCAAAATAAAAAGCGCCATTACAGCTTAGAGAGGCCCTTGAAACTTTGGAGCAAGGGAGCTGTGCAGTCCTCAACCATATCTGACCAAACTTAGGGAAACTTCCCAAATGAATTGCTTTGTACACACTCTGTATACTCTCACCCCTACCCCAGCTCATGTGACTGTAGGCAAGACTGGGATGGAGCTGTTACCAGTCACATGGGCTCGGCAAAGGCTTACAGAAAGTATATAATGAGACTCTGCCAAAGTTTTACTTCAACTTTTCAGATATTGGACAGAAGCAGACATTTCAACAAGAAAGAAAGTGAAAATGAAACAAATACTCTAGTCTACAGTTGCTCCTTCAGATTCACCTTAGTGGTAACATGCTCTTGTTTGCATTCCTGTGACAACCATCAGTAACATGGGCCATGAATATTATTAAGGGCACACTGACTTATATAGAGCTATTTAGATGGGAGGCTGGTTTCTCTTCAGACAGCAGACTCCATTCCTCCTTCACCCCACCCTTCAGCAACCCAAGGACACAAACGCATATCATATATGGGAAAATCTACATTATTATCATGATCAGCAGCCCTTCCAGAAGGTTATAGTTACCCTTTTTATATCTCATTTGGTGAATATTTTTAATACAACTGTGATGATGCTGTCTAATGCTGTAAACTGCCCAGAGAGCTTCGGCTATGGGGCGGTATATAAATGTAATTAATTAACAAATAAATAATGTCAAAGACATTGTAATTAGTCAGAAAGCAAAGAAAGAAGAAAGTTCAACACAGGGCCCATGATAGGGGGGTGCAGGGGGTACATCTTACCTGGGCTCGGGGCCAAAAAGGGGGCCCGGGAGCCAAAGGAGGGGAGCTCCCTTTTCCTCCCTTTGTTATGTCATTTCTTGCTGGCTCCCATTCTGCAAGCCTGCTACAAATGGTGCTTTTTTTCCCTTTCCCCCCTAACTTGTGCAAAAAAGCATAACATTGTTCAAACAAATATTTGTATTTCTGTTGGATTCTGAAAATACAAATTATCAAACTTGAGGATTTTTTTCATTTTTTATGAAACTTACTCTGGAAGAAACTGAGCATGCTTGGTGGCCAAGGTAACAAGAGAAAGAGATACTTTAACCTTAAGAGGGCATGGCCATTAGGAAGCTAGATTAATCCTTCCCCTTTAGTATGAAAGGAAAAATGCGGTTTGAGGGCTCATATAAGGTAAGCAGTGTGAATCTTTAAACCCTATCACGATGAGAAAATCATCTCTCCAAAATGTATTCTCACAAATCAGGAGCCCAGAAAAGAAAAGACAAGAAAGAACGAGAGGAAAATGAAAAAAGGGGTCAACAAACGCTTTTTCAATTTGGATTAAGTGCGGCTTCAAATTTTTTTTCATTGAACTCACCTATAGAATTGGAGCAAGAAGAAACTGTTGGAAACCTCATCCCCAAACAAGGAGCAGTTGATTTGGGTAATCATGCACAGTATTTTGATGAAGGGGCAGATGCAGAAAATGAAAATGGAAAACAGAAAGAAACAGACATACAGACGCATGTGGAAGTGAATTTGGAAGATGAGAGGAGTAATCATAATGTAGGCCTTGACATTGGATGTATCACAACCAAGTTTCCATCTCAAAAGGAAATAGAAAAGTATGTTATGAATGGTCACATCCCTCTGCCTAAAACATTCCCAAAAGACACCTGCAATCAAGTGTTCCCAGAAAGCATACTGAAATTTCAAAGCATTAATAGAGAACTACATGTAAGAGACTGGCTTGTCTGGAGTCAACAGAAACAAGCTTTATATTGCTTTCCATGTCGATTATTTTGGCACAAGACAGTCAAGACTAGCACTTCTGCATCTAAGTCTGCACTGGTATCTGCTGAAGGCTGGGATTCTAATGGGAAGTGGTGGAAACTTTCCTACAGGATCCCAAAACATGAAAAAGGCAATAGTCACAGAGAATGTTACCTAGCTTGGTGAGAACTAGAAAGGCGCCTGCTGTCTGAGACAGGAGTTGACATCTGTGACGCCCTTCCCTGGCTCTCCCTGTCAGGTTCCTACCTGCTTGTGGTTACTGCCTGTCTCTAGGCACCACCAGGGACTCCACCAGTCCGGACTGTCCTTTTTTATGGTTTCTCTCCCCGCTCTAGCACAGATCTCAACAGATCCCCCTGCTAGGCAGCACCACCAGTCACGTCCTATAACCAGTAGTCCCAGAGACTCGGCCTGAGTCTCCCTCAATTAGGTTACCTCTGTGACTGCGTGCTTAAGCTGTCCCAATCCCTTTGATTTACTCAGACTGCTTGTGGTGTTATTCTTCCCTTCCCTGCTGCCACCATTTGTTATCCTTCAGCCTTGGTATTTACCTTACCCTCCCTTCTGGTCTGTGAAACCCCAGCCAAGGATCAGGCCTTTGGTAAACCAAAAGTATTTATTGAATAACAAAGATAACAAGATTTCTTTAAAAGGCACTTAAGCTTATGGTTACATCTATTCCTGAGGTACTGGTCTTAGTATTAATCCGAACTCCACACTCTCCTCACATCCACCAACTCTCCACACAATCTCCTCTCAAAACCCACCAAAACAACCCACTAACATTCACCACCACCCAGATTCCACTGTCATTCTTCCTTTTATACTGTCAGCCATTTTAAACATTCAGCCAATCATCCAACATTCTACTGCCCATTTACTCCCCCTTCCTCTTTCATTCTACTTACCATGTATCTCCTATACAAACAGCACTTACCCTATTTACACTAATACAGGAACATCACATTCCCCCCCCCTTAAAACAACGGCAGAGTATTATTCCTGTTCCAGGATTTATACATCGCATTAACAATATAACAAGTTTCTATGGGGAAAATGTCTTTCTTTGTTCCTCCGTCTGGTCACGTCACTGCAGTCCCAGCCACTTGCCTGGAAAGTCCATCGGCCAGTACATTGTCTTTGCCTTTTATGAACTGGAAGTCCACTTGATAGTCTTGTAGGGCCCAGGACCACCTCTGCAGCATAGTGTTATGGTTTTTCATAGTCTGCAACCATAACAAGGCCCGATGATCCGTTGTTACCGTGAATCTTCATCCCCACACGTATGGGCGCAAATTGTTCAGTCCCCACACGACCGCTAGGCACTCCTTTTGGACCGATGAATAGTTTTTCTCCCTCGGCGTCAGCTTGCGACTCAGATACGCCACTGGATGTCTGGTGCCTTCTCTCTCCTGCAGCAAGACGACTCCCAGCGTGAGGTCTGACGCATCTGTAGCAACTATGAATGGTTGCTCATAGTCTGGTGCTATTAATATGGGTCCTTGGCACAAGGCTTGCTTCCGCAGATCAAAAGCCTTCTGACATTCATCCGTCCATACCACACGCTCAGAACACTTTTTCTTTGTCAATTCATGCAAGGGGATAGGCCACGATTGCACTGCCTCTACCTTGCTCCATAAGGGGGTGACTTTCCCACTCCCCACCCCATGTCCTACACAGATTACTTCACTCACAACTTTCCCATTCACACGGTATGGCATAGATCTGATTGGGGCATGATCTCCAGTATTACTGGAATGTTTGGCTATACTGGTTCGGCCAGGTTTATTACTAAAGAGATTCCCATAGTTTTTCAAAACTCTCAGAATCTCTTCTTTTACTTCCTCCTTCACCTCTTCTGACCATTCCACTTGATCTACCCCTCCTTTGTCTTTGCTTTCCTGTACCAAATCTGGAAGTTCAGGCCCACTTCCCTCAGGGAATAAGGTAACTTGCAACACCTGTGCATCCCTGGTATGGTAAGGCTTTAACATATTTACATGAACCACTTTGCTTTTGTTTAATTGGTCTGTGGTGATTACATGCGTCACTGTGTCAAGCCTTTCTCTGATGGTATATGGTCCTTCCCAGTTAGCCTGTAATTTGTCATGTTTCCTGGGTATGAACGCCATAACCATATCTCCCACATCATACACACGTTCCCTGGCTGTTCTGTCATACCAGTAACTTTGCTTCTGCTGAGCTTGACTGAGATTCTCTTTCACAACTTCCATCATAGATGTTAATTTATTGCGAAATTCCAATACAAAATCTACTACAGATGTTTTGTACTCTCCCAGGGTTCCTTCCCATGAATTTTTTAATAGTTCCAAAGGTCCCCTCACTTTTCTAGTGAACATCAGTTCAAAGGGTGAGAAGCCTGTTGACTCCTGAGGGACTTCTCTGTATGCAAATAAGAAGCATCCCAAACGTTCATCCCAGTCTTGTGGGTGATCTTGAACATAGCTTCTTATCATGCCCTTCAAAACGCCATTGAATCCCTCTGTTAGCCCATTAGTGGCGGGATGGTAAGTAGTGGTCTTTAGATGTTTTAGACCACAACATTTCCACATACATTGCATCACTTCTCCCATGAATACACTGCCTTGATCCGTCAGCACTTCATGAGGGAAACCCAGCGTCATAAAGATTTTTAATAAAGCCTCTGCCACTACATGGGCTTCTACAGATCTTAGTGCTTCTGCGTCTGGGTACCTGGTGGCAAAATCCACCACCACCACTAGATATTTCTTGCCATGCCTTGTGGGTTTGGAAAAAGGGCCCACCAAATCTATTCCCACTCTATAAAAGGGTTGTCCAATTATAGGAAGGGGCTTTAAGGGTGCCTTAGTCTTTACTCCACTTTTTCCCACCTTTTGGCATATACCACAAGATAGACAATGTTGTTTTACATCTTTGGAGATATTTGGTCAATAATAGTGTGCAGCCAATCTCCTCTTGGTCTTTTTTATTCCCAGATGTCCTGCACATGGGACATCATGGGCTACCTCTAGCAATCTGGTTCTGTATTTGCTAGGTACTATCAATTGCTTCACTGGTTCACATTCATCCTTTCTCTCAGCAGGCATCCACAGTCTATATAAAATCCCATTCTCACACACAACTTGATTCCTCAGTTTGTCAGTGAAAGGAATCTGTTGGGTCAGGGCTTGTTCCTTTATTTGATTCAAACTGGTATCCTTATTCAGTTCTTCTCTGAAATGCTCTGTCTCTTTCCCAGAGACCAGTTGATACAGTTTGTCTCCTTCAGCAGGCCTGCCAAGGGTTGCTATGGGGACCTGAGGCTCGCAAACAGATTCCACCCTGTTTGTTTCAGCCCCCCTTAACATGGCTTCTGTTTCTCTGCCAAGTTGCTGTCTGGTCACCACATATATTTTCCTTGTGCCCCCATAACATCTCTTCCCAGTATCACTGGTTCTTGTTGTTGGGCATTAATGCCTACTTTATATCTGCCCTCTCGGCCTCTCCACGCCATTTTCACCAGGGCCACAGGCAAGCTTTCTGGTTGACCCCTCACTCCTTGGATATTCACCGTTTCCTGAGGTAATATTTCTTCAGATTTTATTAAATCTGGCCTCAGTAACGTCTGAGCAGCACCAGTGTCAAGCAATGCCCAATAATTTGCCCCTTGTACACTCACTTCCTCTCTCAGACTTGAATCAAGGTCTGTTACTTCTGTCCAGTTTATCTGGCAGAACTGAACCTTTTTTGTGGTTAAATCTTTTGGTTCTATTTTTACTGCCCTTGCCTGAGCAGGATTACTAATGGGGTTGGCAACCTCACATTGAAAACGTAGGTGCCCTGGTCTACCACATTTGTAGCATAATTTCTCCTCTGTTTTAGGGTACACAGATCCACTCTGGGGTGTCCTGTGCCCTTCAGATTTTACTGGAGGACTCACTCGCTGTGGCAGCACATCCTTTCTGCCACCATTATATGGTCTGGGTTTAAACTCTCTTGATGTTTTCCCCACCCAGCCAGTTCTGTTGGAGGCAAAGTGATCCGCCATCTCTGCAGCCTCCTGCACTGATGTAGGGGAACGGTCTTTGACCAGGAGCCTTATTTCTGGTGGTAACTGATGGTATAATTGATCCAGTATCATGAGGCTTTTCACCTCTTCCACTGACTGAGCTTTGGCACTACTCATCCACTTTCCAAATATATCCCTCAACTTTGCTCCCAGTTCAACAAAAGACCTCCCTGCTTGGATCTGACAGTTTCGGAATAATTTTCTAAAGTAGTCAGGTCCCAGTCTGAACCATTTGTATACTGCCTCTTTAAACTCAGCATAGGTGACGGGCTTGTCTGAAGGGAAATATTGGTATACCTCTGCCAATTCCCCTTTGATCAGGTTTGATAAATACTGCATGTATTTATCTTCAGGTAGCCCCCACAATTGAGCTGCCTTTTCAAAGGTTGTGAGATAAATTTGAGGATCTTGACCAGGCTCATAGACAGCAAAGTCCTTTGGAGTAATTTTTATTTTTGCTCCATCTCTGTCTTTCCTTGTCTCCTCAGAGTGAAATTTCTCTCTATCAAATTTTAACTTTTCTACCTGTAATTCAGCATCCAATGCTCGTTGCTTCTCCCTCTCCTCAAACCCCATTCTCATTCTCTCAATTTCCAACTCCCTCTGCTTGTCTTTTTCCTCAGCCTCCATCCTCAACTTCTCAGTTTCCAACTCTCGCTGTTTATCTTTTTCCTCAGCCTCCCATCTTAACTTCTCTCTCAAATACTCTATATAAGCGGGATTGCTTGAGTATCCTTCTGGGGTCTCTTCTCTGACAGGTTGTTTTTGCTGGGCAGTTGCAAATCCTATAAGTGCTACCCTCAATTCATCTACCCCTTCACCCTCGTGAGGTAAATTGAATGTTATGCACTTCTCCACCAGCTCCTCTCTTTTCATTTTTATATATTCAGCCATGGTGTTTGAGTTCACTCACTCTTTGCCACACACTCTTTGCCAGTCACTCTCACAAGTAATCTTGTTTTGTTATTTCTGTTTGCCACACCACTGTTAGGGATTCTCTAGTATTCGTACCACCGCTACAGCCAACACCTGTGACATAGTCTCCTTTGTCACCACGTGTCTTTGGGACTCTCTTTGGTTCGTATCCCACCGCTACTGCCACCACGTGTGATGCCCTTCGCTGGCTCTCCCTGTCAGGTTCCTACCTGCTCGTGGTTACTGCCTGTCTCTAGGCACCACCAGGGACTCCACCAGTCCAGACTGTCCTTTTTATGGTTTCTCTCCCTGCTCTAGCACAGATCTCAACGGATCCCCCTGCTAGGCAGCACCACCAGTCACGTCCTATAACCAGTAGTCCCAGAGACTCGGCCTGAGTCTCCCTCAATTAGGTTACCTCTGTGACTGCGTGCTTAAGCTGTCCCAATCCCTTTGATTTACTCAGACTGCTTGTGGTGTTATTCTTCCCTTCCCCGCTGCCACCATTTGTTATCCTTCAGCCTTGGTATTTACCTTACCCTCCCTTCTGGTCTGTGAAACCCCAGCCAAGGATCAGGCCTTTGGTAAACCAAAAGTATTTATTGAATAACAAAGATAACAAGATTTCTTTAAAAGGCACTTAAGCTTATGGTTACATCTATTCCTGAGGTACTGGTCTTAGTATTAATCCGAACTCCACCCTCTCCTCACATCCACCAACTCTCCACACAATCTCCTCTCAAAACCCACCAAAACAACCCACTAACATTCACCACCACCCAGATTCCACTGTCATTCTTCCTTTTATACTGTCAGCCATTTTAAACATTCAGCCAATCATCCAACATTCTACTGCCCATTCACTCCCCCTTCCTCTTTCATTCTACTTACCATGTATCTCCTATACAAACAGCACTTACCCTATTTACACTAATACAGGAACATCACAACATCATCTTAGAAGCGTCAATCAAAACTGAAGCTGTGAAATGGTACAACCTTTTCAAGTGCATCATCAATGTTGTACTCTTCTTGGGAGAACGTGGTCTAGCATTTACTGGTTCATCCCATCAAAATGGTGTTTCAAACAATGGAAACTTTTTAGGACTCATTGAACTGCTCTCCATGTGGGACCCCATCCTTCAGGAACATGTGCTAAGTGTAGAGGAGTCACAGAAAAGGAGTGAGCGGCTTCAAGTTCATTATCTGTCCCCTGACTCACAAAATGAATTTATTGCAGAATGCTCAAATCTTGTGAAACAACACATTTTGCTTGAGAGGCAATCTGCAAAGTGCTTTGCAATAATAGTAGATTCCACACCGGATTCTTCCCATATTGAGCAAACAACATTTCTTTTGAGATACGTACTTTTAAAAGAAACGCAGTATGAGATTCAAGAAAGATTTCTCAAGTTTGCAGATTGTAGCAACAAAAGAGGGGAAGAAATTGCTCAGTTGATAACTGATACATTGAAAGAACATGCTATTCCTCTCAGTGATTGTAGAGCTCAAGGCTACGATAATGGGGCAAATATGGCCGGAAAATACAACGGCGCACAAGCAAAAGTACAAGAACAATGCTCAACAGCTATTTTTTCACCTTGCGGTTGTCACACACTCAACTTATGTGGAAATGATGCTGCTGAATGCATACCTGAAGCAATAACCTTTTTCGGAACAATTCAAACTGTGTACCACCTGTTCAGTTCCAGTGCTAAGCGGTGGGAATTACTACAAAACCGTATTGGTTGTTCTCTTCATGGTATGTCTGAAACAAGATGATCGGATCATGTTGAATGTGTAAAGCCTTTTGCAGCTCACTTGCCTGGCATTAAATTAGCACTGGAAGACCTCCTAGAACTAAATTTGACTTCCAAAACAAGAAATGAAGCCCATGGAGTTTTATTATATCTGACATCTTTTGCCTGTGTGTTAATGTCAGCCGTGTGGTACAAAATATTAGCTGGCATAGATATTTGCAACGAGGTCATCCAAGCTAGAGATGCTGCACTGGATGTTGAAGTAGCAAACATAGAAACTCTCCTCACAGAGCTGACAAAACTTCGAAAGAACTGGAAATGCATGTGGAATGAAGCCAAATTGGTTGCGTCAAACCTAAATATAGAAATAAAACACTCACGTAGATGTGATGGAGTTAGGCGCAAGAGGGCAAGGCCGCATGACAACAGCACACCTGATGCTAACTTGGAAGAAATGAATGACACAGATGATACTCCAGAAGAGGCCTACTTCAGAAAGTGTGTGTTTTACGTTTTGGTAGACAATGTTATAGCAGGATTAACTGTCCACTTCAATGCTGTTAAGCAGTTGGCAGAGAAATTTGATTTCATGTGGAAATATCTCACCATGTCTGAAAGTGATGTGGAGAGAAAAGCTTTATCTTTATCAGAGCAATATCCTGCTGACCTTAATGGTGATGATTTTGGAAAAGAAATGCAACATTTACCCTCAGTACATACAGCAAATTTTGTAAATGCACAGTTAAAGCCATTAGATCTGTTGAACTTGTTAACAGAGTACAGACTTGGTGACCTGTTTCCAAATGTTTGTGTTAGCTTAAGAATACTATTAACAATTCCAGCAACAGTAGCTTCTGGAGAGAGGTCATTTAGCAAACTTAAGCTAATTAAGAATTATTTAAGGTCTACAATGTCTCAGGAACGTCTTGTGGATTTGGCCAGGCTAAGTATTGAATCAAACATTGCCAGAACAATTAATTTTCATGCTATGATTTGAATTTTTTCACAAAAAAAGGCCAGGAAAGCTCTTTTTTTAAAGTAAATAGTTTTATCTACCTTGTTTCAATGTGAATTCTTTCCCCTTATCTGTATTGTAGCATAAACAAAGATGTTCAAATCAAATGTGCTTTTTTTATCTCTGATCCTCTTTTATTTTATTTTTATTTATTTATATTTATTGTGGAGGGAGTATAAGAGCATAAGGCCTTAAATGCAGAAAATTAACAGAGCGCTCCACTCCACCCCTCTCTCGTCTTCCATACCCTTTTTGACCTTATAGGCTACAGCTCATGGCATAAAACCATAGTGGATAAAAACAAAATGACTAATGGAGAAGGGAAGGGGCCCAAAAGAAACTTTGTACCCCCTGATAAATTCTTCTCAGAGGCCCTGGTTCAACAGATAAATATTTATCCCCTCATCCATATCAATCATCCCTAAGAATACAGATTAATACCATTAAATATACCTCTTCTCATCATATTGATTGGAAATGTCCTCCTAGCTCCAATTAATGAATCCCTTTCAAATAACACCCATGCATTTATGAACAAATGTCACCAATTTATCCAATACAGTGAGGGATTTGTTGGTAGCTGTATAGAATGCATTTGTACCTGATGAATATTTGTGATTAATTTACAGTGCATGTTCTGGGAAGCATGCTCCAGTATTCATTGTGATGTCACAGAGGATACCTGGATACACTTCCAAGATCCTTCCAGCATAGTCCATTGTGTGAGATTTTAGAGATATGCCTCCCGCAGCATTCTCTTGGACTTTGCAGAGCAAGTTAAGATGCACTAATGGATGGAGGAGAAATTCAATTCAGTTTGGGTTTAAAGCAGAATTTATCAAATTTGCACTTCCTGAAACAATATGAGAACCAAAACACACCCATCCTTCAAAATTTGCATTGATCTCAGTTTTGCAATAGAGTTCTCCAACCAACCAATGTTTACAAAAATGCATATATTAGGGGAAAGTGTTCATAAAAATGAATATATCAGTGAAAGTAACATATAAAATGCATTATATTAGGAGAAATGCTTGCAAAAATGTATATATTAATCAAAACTGAATACAAACTGTGTTTATTAGGAGAAATTTGCACTAAAATGCTGAAGAATTTTCATGAGGGTTGTTTTTTTTTAAATGCAACTTGCTGCAGATGCAGAGAACTTAATTTAATATTGGAAAAGTGAAAAACTCAGAGAACCAAAATTGACAAAACCTTGCATCCCTAGATGCACCTTTCAGTTCTTGAGCAGCTTCTAGCATCAGCTATAACAGGCAATCTAAAAAAATGCCCTCCAATGTCCCTGCAAGGTAGTAGAGAATGATGGAGCTGGAGATCACAATCTCCTCCTGACACTGGCTGCCATGCATGATCCCAGCAATATCTTTTGCAATGTTAGAGAAGACACTGGACTGTGTATTGCACCTATGTTTCAGGTGGTATCAGGTCTTTGCCTGGGCTCACCTATGTCCCCCCTTATCACTCCTGGGGGCACCAATTTTTCTCCAGAAAATGTTGGAGGATATGGCATGTACTTCATGTGAGGATAGGCCACAGCAGTTAATATGGTGGGTCCTCTCTTTTTTCCTATTTTTCTGGATGAGCTACTTTAATGTTCAGTCACTGTATTGTGGGCAAGTGGTAGTGGGCCATATCATGCTGAATGGCAAAAGAGTGCACAAGTATCCACAAGAAGCACCACTTTGCATATGACTTTTTCACTTCATACAAATGAAAGGGGGAAATGTATACATGCTCATTTGTAAAAATCTGTGGGTATTACAGCACTACAAACTTTTATTGTTTTGTTATTATTTTAGCTTTCTGCTGTATTGTGCTCGTTATTTTATTTTATTTATTTGATTACATATTTTATCCCATATGAATGTGCCAGCTTCTTCTTCTTTTTCTTCTTCATTTATTTTATGAATCACTTTCCATGAAGCATCTCAAAGCAGTTTCACAATGCAGTAAACACTTATATAAAACAATTGCATATATAAAGACAGTTAAAACAATTGCATTTTATAAAAATAATTTAAAAAACATTGCCTATATAAAAACACTTAAAAGGATTACACATATAAAAGCAATTCAAACAATGCCATATATAAAAACAATTTCAAATCCAATACAGATACCAACTGGAGTAAAATCTCCACTTAGAAGTCTTCTTGAAAGAAAAAAGTCTTCAACAGATGCTGAAAAGACAATAGAAATGGCTTCTGTCTGATAAGTAACAGGAGTTCCAAAGGGTAAGTGCCGCCACACTAAATGCCTGATTCTGATATTGTGTAGAATGGACCTCTTGATAAGTATCTGCAGGATGCCCTCTCTTGCAGTGTATAGTGATTGGATGCATATACAAAGTTCTTCAGCAAGAGCCTTGCTTCATGTCTCACTACCAACAAAGATACGGTTGGCATTGACACAGGACATGGCCTTTCCACTGGTTGCACTTAGGACATGGAACTCCCTTTTGGCCCATATGGCTCCCACACTGCAGGCTTTTTGGCATGTTGTCAAATGCTTTATTTTGTCAAGCCTTTGGTGTTGTGTGATTTGTCCCATTTCTGGCTCTTTGTTGCATGCTTCCCCCCCCCCATATTATATCTAATGATTTTCTGGTGTGTGATGCTCATATTGTTTTATTGCTTGGTATATATTTTTATCTGTTTTTAACTTTGTTAGCCACTTTGAAGGTCTTTGAAGTCCTGCTGGATTGGACCTAAGGCCTATTTAGCATTTGCGCATTCCCTGTTTCCTCCAGTTGCCAACCAGATGCCTATGGGAAGCCCATAAGCAGGGCACAAGAGTAACAGCCCTCTCCTACACTTGTGCCCTACCAAAGGGTATCCAGAGGCAACTTGCCTCTGATATTGGAGGTAATAGACTGACATCATTACCTAGTAGCCATTGAGAGCCTTATCCTCTATGAATTGAAAAGATGGCACAGAAATCAGCATCAGCATCAGCATCATCTTTCTATCCCAACCTTCCTCCCAGAAGGTGCCCAGGACAACAAACAAGGGACAAAACACTAAAAACATCTTAAAACATCTTTAATATAAAACATCTTTTAAAAAAGAAAGCTTTGAAAAAAATGAAATGGACTGCCTTCAAGTCAATTCCGCCTTTGGCAACTCTATGAATAGGGTTTTCATGGTACGTGGTACCATTGCCTTCCTCTGAGGCTGAGAGGCAGTGACTGGCCCAAGGTAACCCAGTGAGCTTCATGGCTGTGTGGGGATTCGAACCCTGGTCTACCAGGTCGTAGTCCAACACCTTAACCACTACACCACATTGGCTCTCAAAAGAAACCTTTAAAAACCTTTAGAAAGCAATTCCAACACAGACTTAGACTAGAATAAGGTATGTACTTAAAAGGCTTATTGAAAGAGGAAGGTCTTCAGTAGGCATTGAAAAGATAACAGAGATGGCGCCTGCCTAATATTCAAAGGGAGGGAATTCCACAGGGTAGGTGCCGCTACACTAAAGGTCCACTTCCTATGTTGTGCAGAATGGACCTTCTGATAAGATGGAATCTGCAGAAGGCCCTCACCTGCAGAGCGCAGTGATCGACTGGGTATGTAAGGGGTATGACGATCTTTCAGGGATCTTGGTGCACAGCTGTATAGAACGTTGTACACCAAAACCAACACCTTGAACTTAGCCCAGGAGTTAGTGCAATTATTTCAGCAGCAGGGTAACATGTTGGCAATATCCTGCCCCAGTGAACAGTCACATGGCCTCATTTTGCAGTTTCTGGACCAACCTCAAGGGAAGCTCCACATAGAGTGCATTACAGTCATCCAGCCTGGAGGTTTCCAGTGCATGGACAACAGTGGTCAGGCTATCCCGGTCCTGAAACGGCTACAGTTGTCTTATCAGCCAAAGCTAGCCACTGAGGTCACCTGGGCCTCTAGCAACAAAGATGGATCCAGGACCACCCCCACTATGAACCTGCTCTTTGAGAGGGAATACAACCCCATCCAAAGCAGGCAACTGACCAATTATCTGAACTCGGGAACCACCAACCCACAGTGCCTCCATCTTGCTAGGATTCAGACTCAGTTCATTGGCCCTCATCAGCTCACCACTGAGCCTAGGTCTAGGTCCAGGGCTTGCACAGCTTCTTTTGATTCAGATGTTACAGCGAAATAGAGCTGGGTATCATCAGCGTACTGCTGACACTGCACCCCATATCTCCTGGTGATTGCTTCCAGCAGCTTCATATGGATGTTAAACAGCATTGGGACAATTGCCAGGGGACCGAAAGAGAATCACCCAGTGCTGTTATCTGAAAACTACCCTGGAGATAGGATCGGAACCACTGTAAAACAATATTGTCGATATCCATCTCATTCAGTCAGCTCAGAAGTAGACAATGATCAATGGTATCAAAAGCTGTTCAGAGATCAAATAAGAATAACAGGGTCACACTTGCAATAAAAGTCATAAATCAGGGCAACCAAGGGCAATTTAGTCCCATAACCAGGCCCGAATCCAGGCTGGGATGGGTCAAGATAATATATTTCATCCAAGAGTGCTGCCACAACCCTCTTGATCACCTGCCTCAAAAAGGGGATACTTGCAACCTGGCAGTAGTTGTCACAAACCAATGGGTCCAGGGTGGTCTTTTTTAGGAGCAGTCGGATCACTGCCTCTTCCAGGGCAGCTGGGACCACTCCCTCCCACAAAGATGCATCAACCACATCATGGATCTACTGGGTCATACCCCTCGGCAAGAAGGGCAAGAGTTGAGAAGAAACATTGCTGTGCACATTGTCACAAGCATCTTGTCCACATCATCAGGCCACATCAACTGAAATTGATCCCAAGAAGTTGCAGCAGAGTTTGCACTGGACACCTCGTTGGGGACTACAGTATATGTGGATGGAACATCAAGACTGCTACGGAGGTGGGCAACTTTACCCTCAAAGTGACTTGCAAATCATTCACAGTGAGCTTCCAAAGTGAACTTTATAACAGCTTCCACCACCACCCAAAATGGTGGCAAGGGTTAGGGTGCTGAGAATTCTGTGTTAATTATCCCTAGCCCAAGTTCTCTGGACAAAGTGAAGGATATATCTGCCAATTTTGGTTTCTCTCCGTTTCTATTTTTCCAACCTTAAATTTAGTTCTTCACATTTCCACATATATTTGTAATTTTTTAAAAAATTCATCAGTGAATTTCACCTAATATACACATTTTTGCAAAGTAGTTTTTTCTAAACTAATGCAGCTTTTGTATTTATTTTCATGAATATATGCACTTTTATGCACACGTTACCCTAGCACAGCCTTTCCCAACTTTTGGGTCCCCAGATGTTGCTGGACTACAATTCCCATCATTCCTGACCATTGGCTATGCTGGCTGGGGCTGATGGGAGCTGTAGTTTAACAACATCTGGGGACCCAAAGGTTGGGAAAGGCTGCCCTAGCATATCCATTTTTTTGTTCACATTACTTAGCTGGTATTGCAAAATTTGGAGAAGTGCAAATTTTGAAGGATGGCTATGACTCAGCTCATGTATTGTTTTGGAAAGTGCAAATTAGGTAGGTTCACTTTTAAATTGTGCCATGTACCTGGTCTGAATGGGAGGAAATCATCAGCACCTGTGGCAGGTCTTCCTTACACCAGGAAGCAGCAAGGATATCACGAGAAATGCAGGGTTTGAAGGTGGTCCATCTTTCCAACGGCCACCGGTGTTGCTCTGCATGGAGCAACATCTGCACTGGCCCCATCAGTCTGTCTAATCTATTCCATGAGGTTTTTGTATGGGTAAAACAATATGAGAATGATTAAACATGTTGCATGCTGTAAAGTGCACCGGAATAGATTGAGCTCATCTAATAACAGTGGCCTATGCTGCCTTGGCTTTAAAATGCAGAGCTGACCCCAGTTCCCCTTTTGCTTTTTATTTCCACATGATGAAAAAAGAAAATAAAAGGCATATAGAAAACACTTTTGGTAGGTATATATATTTGTTTTTCTTCACTGCTGTGAAACTGACTTGCTTAGGGATTCCTGCCAGATTGGGTCTATAAAGGACCTTGGTCTCCTGCCAGGTTTAATACACTGATTTGTATGGCAACGTGGGCAATTTTCAACAAAAGTTTACATTGCCTGCTCTATTACACGTTGATGCTAGGCTGGAGGAAGTGGTTTCATTTACCCAGTATTCTGCAGTGTGACCGCAGTTGTCCAGGGGAACAGCCTTCTCTTAATGACACACTTGAGCTTAGTTTTTAAAAGTGATTCAAAGGGCAATGCAGCAGAAGACAATCCATTCCATCTGTGCTATGGTGAGTGGGACATGAGAGGCACCATTTTGGTGGTGGTGGGAATTAAGCTGTTTGTTTTATGGATAAGTATAGTTGCAGCTATTTCCTGCACATTCCAGCTACACAGAAGTCTCTCCCCCGCCCACCCGCCCGCCCGCCTGCGTGCCTGCCAATTTGCTCTTGACATATTTACAGACAGAGAAAGCCACCTCTGGACTAGTTCTTGCAAACATCATGCTCTGTTATGAAAATACTCCTAAGGGGGTGAAGACTTTGTATGTGAGCAAAATATATTTCTCTCCTGTACAGCAAGAGCCAGAGAGTGTGCTCCAACTCCACTAAGGATAAACCGGATTAATTCTATTGCTTGCTTTTGATTTTCAAGAGAGGCTACGCTATACATACATATGTGCATACACACACACACACATGCACACAGAGGGTTTTTCACTGGCATAACAGAAACCAGAGTTCTGGCTGGTTCTCTTCAGATGGTGTCCAAAATGAGATTAAATGGTTAATATTTCCAAGCAGGAATTAGCTCCAGAGAGGCCTTGGTATGTGTCTCCTTTCCTGACAATGGACGTCTGGAGTCTGTAATGAAATCAGCTTGGATGTAGGGCTGTGTCTGCATGGGGATTTGTGGGAGAGAGGATAAGATGCACTCATTCCACTCCATAAGGATGTCAGTGGGGCCAGTACAGTCAACTCATCTCTTTCTTTCTTTCTTTCTTTCTTTTCTTTCTTTCTTTCTTTCTTTCTTTCTTTCTTTCTTTCTTTCTTTCTTTCTTTCTTTCTTTCTTTCTTTCTTTCTTTCTTTCTTTCTTTCTTTCTTTCTTTGACAAGATTTTTATGCCACTCAATCAACAAAACCTCTGAGTGGTTTACTTAAAACAATACAAATATTCAATAAAAACAATACTGATGAAATCAAATGTTCAAAACAAATTCATATAAGGTTTCTCAAAATTTAAAGTCAGCACTTTTACAACAGACACTCATAATAAAATTGCATGTTAATATGCAATCCTGTATAAATGTTATTCACCAAGGGAAACCATTAGACAAGTATTGGGGCCAGGCAGAAACCCACCAGACATGTATTGGGTCCGCCAGGTGCTTGACAACCCTCTTTTTTTTCCCAGTCCCAGGAAGGCAACAAAAATGGAGAGTCACCATATACAACTTGTAGGTTGTGCTCAACTTGTTGGCTCCTATGTTGTTTATGCCTAGCATACTATCTGCATGACCCCAGGCACTATGTTGGCTTGAGGTTCTTTTTCCATACTATGTAATAGCACTCCGCCCCACATGTTTCTCAGTGGGCATGTTGTTTCTGATCTCCCAGCGTGTGTGAAACTGCCTGATTAAAATACCACTTAGAACACAGAGCACCAATTGGATGGAATTTCAGAGGAAGTACTACAACAAGAGCAGCTGTAACCCCCAGGCTTTGTTCTGCTGCTCCTGCACATTCAGAAATGTGTCTTGGAGACCTCTCGGCATTGGGGACCTAATGTGCACAGTCTCTACTAAAACACTGTTAAAAGTACATAGACAGCAACTGAATGGGCAATAGGAATAAGCTACCACATCTCAGAGTTTTAGTAACCCTTGGTACCCATTCTGCTGTTTCTGTAGAACAGGGATGGGCAGAAAGTAGATCAGGATCTTAACTGGTAGGTCTGACTCCTGTCTCCTAATTGTTTAACAATAGAGGAGGGATGGGGGAGAAATTCAATTTAGTTCTCATTTAAAGCTGAATTGATCAAATTTACACTTTCCAAAAGAATACAAGAACCAAAACACAGCCATCCTTCGAAATCCTCACGTGTCTAGATTTTGGAATGCAGTTCTCCAATGTTTTTAAAATGCATATATTAGAGGAAAGTGTGCATAAAAATGGATGCGTTCATGAAAACAAAATACAAAATGCATTATATTAGGAGAAATTGCTTGCAAAAATGTGTAAATTAGTCAAAATTGCATACAAAAATGTGTATGTTAGGAGAAATTCACACTAAAATACTGAAGAATTTTCATGAGAATTTTTAAAAAAATCACAAATTGCTGCAGAAATGTGGAGAACTGAATTTCGGATTGGAAAAATGAGAAAGTCAGGGAACTGAACCTGACAGACCCTTCCATCCCTACAACAGAAACATCAAAATGGCTTCCCTCCCCTAAATTAAAGAACTGACATAAAGCTAGCTTGAGGTAACAGGGATTGGATTTTGTGTAGGACTGTGAGCTCAGTTCAGTTCTGATTCCTATGCTCAGCGCGCAGAGATACTACCTTCTTTCATTCTAAGTGGGTGTCTTTTGCACCTGGCTCCATCTGGCAGATCGCGGGGTTCTAGCAAAACACAACGCAGGTCCTACAAGTCTGAAGTCTGCTCCCCCTTCCTGTAGAATATGAACTGCATGTTTGACATTATACAGCCATGAGAGTGGCTGTATACTATAGTCAGCATGGATTTTTTGCATTCCGCAATGTTAAATTGAAAATACCCCCCCTGCCATTCTGATCCTTCCCATAAGCTCATTTCAAAACAAAACCTTACAAAACTTATATTCCTGAACTCAGAAACGCTTGCTTAACAACCCTCTAAATTGTCATGGCGATACACAAAACAGTCAGAGAGAGAATCGAGAGTTCAAAGTGTAAAAAGAGGGGGGGGAAAACCAGACCCCTTTTGGACTTTTTTCTGACAGAGTTCTCATAATTTGTTGAAATTAATTAAAAATCACCCAAGCGCACAGAGTACCTGTAATCCTATTACCGACCTTGCCCCATACTCTTACCTTCATCTTCTGCAGTTTAAAACTTAAAAAATGCCTGGCTGATTTTTAATTAATTTAAGAAATTTTGGTTTGAACTCAATGATAATGTCGGGCATGCTCCGTAAGAACCAACTGTCAGTGTTCTAAAAGCCAGGCTCCCAGCTGCTGGGCTTGCCTAATCAGGGGGCCACACCAGACTTTGATTTCATGTGAGACAGTCATGGCTTTCCCCAGAGAATCCTGGGAAGTGTAGTTTGTGAAGGGTGCTGAGAGGAGACTCCTATTCCCCTGACAGAGGTCCAGTGGCCAGACTGGTTTAACAGTCAGCCACTCTGATTGAAGGTCTGTGAGTGGAATTGGGCATCTCCTAGCAACTCTCAGCACCCTTCACTAACTACACTTCCCAGGATTCTTTGGGAGAAGCCATGACTGCCTAAAGTGAAATAACAATCTGGTGTGGATGTGGCCTGGGACAGCTTTGGTTTAAATTTGGGTGGGAGGCTACATGTGCCTGCTGTAGAATAAAAAGGTGGGGGAAACCCTGAAAAAGAATGATACTGCTCTCAATATTTTCCTTTTGGGAAGGAAAAGGGCTTCCCCTCTGCCTAGTACTCACCCACCCAATCTCCGCCCCTCTCCTTCCCCCTCCCCTTTATTTATTTATTTATTTTATTTATTGCACTTGTATACCGCCCCATAGCGGAAGCTCTCTGGGCGGTTTACAGCAATCAAAAACATTAAAACAAATATACAATTTAAAACACATATTTTAAAAACAATTTAAAACACAATTTAAAATTGTGTTTTAAAATTGCTGCCCTCCTCCTCCCCCTGCCCCTCCCCCAGGTCACTTTCACCTATCCCAGCCTCTCCGAACTAGTGGGCCACCAGTTGTTGTTGGATCACAATTCCCATCTTTCCTGACCATTGTCAATGCTGGCTGAGGCTGATGGGAGTTGTGGTCCAACAACATCTGCTGGCCCACTAGTTGGGAAAGACTGACCTATCCTAAGCATGATTGCACGGGGTAAATCCCACTGAACTAAAAAATCATGCAAATGATCAAACCTGCTGTCCCCGTCTCCTCCCTCCTATTCCCTCCCTCTTGCCCCTTCCCTCTCCCTTACCTCACCTGTCCCTTCCACTCCCCCATCCCCTTCTATTCCCCTCCTTCCCTCTCCCCCTCCTTCCATCTCCTCCTCTTCCCCCCTCCCCTCCCCCAGGTCACTTTCACCTATCCCAACCTTTCCCAACTAGTGGGCCACCAGATGTTGTTGGACCACAATTCCCATCTTTCCTGACCATTGGCAATGCTGGCTGAGGCTGATGGGAGTTGTGGTCCAACAACATCTGGTGGCCCACTAGTTGGGAAAGGCTGACCTGTCCTAAGCATGATTGCACGGGGTAAATCCCACTGAACTCAAAAAGCATGCAAATGATCAAACCTGCCATCCCCTTCTCCTCCCTCCTATTCCCTCCCTCTTGCCCCTTCCCTCTCCCTTACTTCACTTGTCCCTTCCGCTCCCCCATCCCCTTCTATTCCCCTCCTTCCTCCTCCCCCTCTTTCCATCTCCTCCTCCTTCCCCCTCCTCCTCCCCCATGATCAGTTTTACCTATCCTAGGACTATGAACTGGGAGACCAGGGTTCAAATCCCCACACAGCCATGAAGCTCACTGGGTGACCTTGGGCCAGTCACTGCCTCTCAGCCTCAGAGGAAGGCAATGGTAAAACCACATCTGAATACCATTTACCATGAAAACCCTATTCAAAAGGACACCATAAGTCGGAATTGACTTGAAGGCAGTCCATTTCATTTTCAAGCATGATTGCATGGGAGTAAATCCCATTGAACTCAATAAGTATGCAAATGATCAAACCTGCCCTCCCCTCCTCCTCCCTCCCATCACCTCCTTTTTGCCCTTTCCCTCCACCTTCCTTCACCCTCCCCCTCCCCTTCCAATCCCCTCTTTCCCACTCCCACTCCTTTTGCTCCCCTCGTCAGGCCCCTTCCTGTCAGGATCCCACCTCAGGCGCCACCTGCTAGGATCCTGCCTGTGGTCACCGCCTTGTCACGGTCACACCTCAGGGTCCTGCTCTCAAAACAGTTCTCTCACCGGCTCTAGCAAAGATCTCTCAAGATCCCACTGCTAGGCAGCACCACCAGACACTCCCTGTAAACAATAATGCCTTGAGACTGTGCCTTAGTCTCCTTCTGGCTTATTGCTTCTTTGTGTGTGGGTGCACTTACAGGCCTCAACCCGTCTGTATCTTTGTGCCTCTAAAGATTACAACCCTGGGTTGCTCTGGATACCTGATGATGTTACACTATCTCTTCACTGCTGCCACCATTGATACTGTTTCCCAACCTTGGTATATGCCCTGCCCACCCTTCTGGTCTGTGTAAACCCAGCCAAGGATCAGGCGTTTTGGTAAACCAAGAAATATTTATTTATATACACAGGGAATAACAAGGTTACTTAAAGGTTTAGTCAACAAGCATGCGGTTTCATAAGATGAGTTACTCTTTATGTTTCTTAGTCATCAATAACCTGCCTCACTACCCACCTAATCCAATCCACCCTCCAACCCTCAGAACCAACAGAACCCCCTCTCCACTGTCATCCTCTCATTTATACCTTCAGGCACTCAAGCACTCAGCCAATCATAATACAACGCTCATCAACATTCCAACCCATGTACTCCCCCCGCTCACTCAGTCTACTTACTACATATACTCTAATAAACCCGCACTTACCATATTTACGGTATTATATATATACAGGGACATCACACCTCTCTCCTTCTTCTTACTTCTTACTTCTCTGTACTCTCCCCTCCTCCTCCCCCATGGTCAGTTTACCTATCCTAGGCATGATTGCACAGGGGTAAATCCCATTAAACCCAATAAGCATGCAAATGATCAGACCTGCCTTTCCCCTCCTTCCCCTCTCCTCTCCCTTCCTCCTCCCTTCTTCCTCTCCTCCCATCTTCCTTCTTCCTCCTCCTCTGCCCACTCCAGGCTTCCCTCCCCATGGTCATTTTTACCTATCCTAAGCATGATTGCATGGGAGTAAATCCCACTGAACTCGATAAACATGCAAATGATCAAACCTACCCTCCTCCTCTCCCTCATGCCTGTTCCCCTCCCCCTCCTCCCTTCCCCATCCCCTGTGGTCAGTTTCACCTATCCTAAGCATGATTGCAGGGGAGTAAATCCTATTAACTCAAAAAGCATGCAAATGATCAATCCATTTTCAGCAAACTTGGACAGGATCCCATTTGTTAACTCCCAGACTAAAAAGCAGGGAAATTCACTAATAGGCAAAAAACCTATTTATTGTTTACAATGTTTACAAATTTGTAGGACAGTACAATATCTCAGAGAGGAGGTCAGGTCTCCTGCTCCCCTGGTGCATTCAGTATAGCTGTCCAATTTTCCTGCTTTTAAAAGATTGATTGAAATATCTGCCGCTGCTTGACAACAGCCTCCTCCTCCACGTCATTCTCCCCCTCCTGCTCCAGGCACGGCTCAGATCCCCGAGCCGGAGCTCCCACAGCTGCCCTCTGACATAAACTGCCAGCAGCAGCAGAAGCCGAGGAAGCAGCAGCTGAGCGAGCCCGAGGACATGGAGAGGAAGACAATATTGAACCAGCAAACAGCTTCGCTGTAATAAATGCCTGTCGCCCTTCTGCCTCTCAAGAACTGCCGCCCCTGCTAACACCACCTCCTCTTTCTGGCGGTGCAGATAATGATAATGTTGTTTCCATTTAATTTAATTTTTGTATATTGTATTGTTTATATTGTATATTATTGTATTTTTATACCTGTGTTTATTTTTCTTGTAAGCCGCCTTGAGGGCCTTTGGCCAAAAGGCGAGGTATAAATAAACTAATAATAATAATAATAATAATAATATCTGTTGGGTATAGGTACATTCTTAAACCGCACGGTTTTTTGCCTATTAGTTAATAATAAGATTATGCACGGTGGATCCTTGTCCTGACTCCCCTTTCCTTTCCACACTGTGAATATGGAGAATTCTTCCAGATTTGTAGGCATTCCTTGAGAGTGAGTGTCTGTGACATGTGATTTCTGAACTAGTTGATTGCAGTAAGATGTCATATAAGTCTCCCTGTAAATGGCTAAGTATATATATACCATACTTGTGCCATGTAACTACTTGGAGTGACAGTTTAAGCATGCTACAGAAAAAAAAGAACACACCCCATATTTGCAGCTGAGCCAAGACCTTGCCTCTGTTAAACGTCATCCCTGAAGTAAACCTCTTACAGCCAAGTTATAATCCTCTGGAAAATAAAATTGTAACAGAAGTGCAGCTAACTGCTAACATAATCCTAAATGTAAACCACATTGCTTTACTAAAAAAGGGCATGACTAACTTATTAAACATAGTCGTGACTCAGCAATGTGGACTTTATAGCAACCTGATGTTTAAACTTCTAGTACACTTGGCAACAGGTACATGTCTTGTCATCGAGGACCAAGAGCCTTATTTGCACACTCACTGGGCTGTGGGCTGCACTCCATTCACTGCACTCATTCAGCTGTCACAAACACTGACGAGATTGCTCTGATGTAAGCTTGGCACTGCAACTGTCTCATTCTGTCTTGGTTTACATATCCTTATAAGAGGAATGGCAACTCTTATCGCTCTTTTACTTTTGCACATCATGGTTTGGTTTTGTTAAAAATGAACCTTTCTGAAAGAGTGAGAGAACATGTAACTTTAATAAACAAAACAAATTAATCAACTAATTATTTTGCTAATTTAAAAAGCCCATAGATAGCAAGTCTTATAATCATTTTGTTAGAACCTCAAATTCTGGCTTTTTCGTAAACAAAACTATTTAAAAGCATGAGTACCCGGCATATGCTGGGGGGTAAAGAAAGGCCGAGGAAGGAACTGGCAATCCCACCCCATATATACGGTCTGCCTAGTAAATGTCGCAAGACGTCACCCTAAGAGTCGGAAACGACTCGCACTACAAGTGCAGGGACACCTTTACCTTTTTTAGGCCTTCATTTCTGAGGTACAGACAGCACTAATTATTAACTATTTTTTAAAGTTATTTTTTGGTGTATGTCCAAAATTTGGTGACATTCACCAAATGGGGACGCTTCTAGCAGAACTGTATGATTACCTCTCAATCTATCTATTCTGTTCTATAATTTATCTATAGAACAAGTGTAGCCAGTGTGCTGCCCTTCAGATGTTGTTGGAACTACAACTCCCATTATTCCTGACTGTTGGCCATGCTAGCTGGGACTGGCTGGGAGTTGTAGTCCAACAACATCTGGAGGGCACCACACTGGCTACACCTGATCTAGAGATACCTATATGCACATTTTGGTCACACACAGGTCATTTAGGCAACTGTTGTCATTCACTAGTGGTACCTCCCAAGTTTTTGGATATTCATAGAGTTTACCTGGGATTGTCAACATTTATTTTATTTATTTATTTATTAAATTTCTATACTGCCCCATAGCCGAAGCTCTCTGGGCGGTGCACAACAGTCAAACATAAAAATACAAAGTCACATATAAACAATTTAAAACTTTTAAAAAACTTTAAAATTATAAAATACCCAGAAGGATCAAGACAGTTTTCAACACATACTAAAATGCTAAAATGCCTGGGAAAAGAGGAAAGTTTTAACCTGGCGCCGAAACGATAGTAATGTTGGCACCAGGCGTACCTCATCAGGGAGATTGTTCCATAATTCGGGGGCCACCACTGAGAAGGCCCTTTTTCTTGTTGTCACCCTCCGAGCTTTCCTATGGGTAAGTACCCGGAGGAGGGTCTTCGATGTAGAGCGTAGTGTACGGGTGGGTTCATATCGGGGGAGGCGTTCCAACAGGTATTGTGGTCCCGCGCCATATAAGGCTTTATAGGTTAAAACCAGCACTTTGAACCTGGCCTGGAAACATATAGGCAGCCAATGCAAGCGAGCCAGAATCGGTGTTATATGATCGGAACGCCTAGTCCCTGTTATCAATCTGGCCGCTGCATTTTGTACAAGCTGCAGTTTCCGGACCGTCTTCAAAGGCAGCCCCACGTAGAGCACATTGCAGTAATCTAACTTTGAGGTTACCAGAGCATGGACAACTGAAGCGACATTCTCTCTATCCAGATAGGGGCGTAGCTGGGCCACCAACCGAAGCTGGTAAAAAGCATTCCATGCCACCGAGGCTACCTGAGCCTCAAGTGACAGGGATGGTTCTAAAAGAACTCCCAAACATTCACAACATTCACATACAGACGAAAGTGTGGACATGCCCTGACATATTTGCTGTTTTCAGTCTAAACAGTGACTTGTTGCAGAGACTATGTCCACTATGCAGTTTTATCATTGGAGCTGTAACTAGGGATGGAGGAGAATATTTGCTAAATTGATTAGTGGGTTTTGACATAATCCAACAATCCACATTGTTTTCGGTCTGGCTTTGATTTCTTGCAGCAGGTCATGGCTGTCATTGGCACAATTTAAAAAAATCTGCTCAGAATTTTACGTGATTGTTTTCGTAAATTTTCCTCTAAGCTGATGCATCCTTAACTTCTGATTACAATCATCATTAACAATCAAAAGCACTGCAAAACAACAAGAATAGCAAAATGGGGGGCAGTCCTCATTAAGCAGCACAGTAGTTAGCCTGAAGCAAGATACAAAAATAATGGGCGATTAGCTGCCTAAGTGATATTTAAATAGAAACATAATCAGTGGGAAAAGTGCCTGCAGCATAAGCATTTTCATTAGCATTTTCGTTAGCAATTACGTTATTTTTTTCGCTGGGGAAAAAAAATGAATTGTCGATTGTGAAACAAAAATGGAAGATCAGTACTGAAAGCTGGACTGTCAGAATTCAAATGGATAGGAACCAGCTGCTGAACTCCATCCCTAGTTGTAACCCGTATGGGTTATTGGTTTGGCCCACTGGGTGGGGAAACCTGAAGGAAGAGGCTGTACTTGTGAATTTTAGTCCAGAAAGAGAGAGAGCTAGAGAGAGAAAAATGTAAATGTACTGCCTTCAAGTCAATTCTGACTTATAGCGACCCTATGAAAAGGGTTTTCATGAGGCTGAGAGGCAGTGACTGGCCCAAGGTCACCCAGTGAGCTTCATGGCAATGTGGGGATTCGAACCCTGGTCTCCCAGATTGTAGTCCAACACCTTAACAGCTGTTAATACCATGGAACAAGAATTAGGCCTTTCTCACCTTAAATTCGGTTATGGGATTTTAATTTATGTATGTAGGAGGGAATGGAAGAGTAAATTCCTTTTAGTGGCTTTATGTGTTTGTATCTGTCTTGTGTTTTATTTAGGGCTTTAATTTTTTTGTCTATGAGAAACACTGATCTTCCTGTCTTGGACCTTTCTGGAGGCAACTCCTGCACTGGTGCCTTGCATCCATTGGGATATGTTGTGTTGTTGTTGCAGAGCTTGGAAAAGTTACTTTTTTGAACTACAACTCCCATCAGCCCCAGCCAGCATGGCCACTGGAATGGACTGATGAGAGTTGTAGTTCAAAAAAGTAACTTTTCCAAGCTCTGTAGTTGTTGCTATTTTTGCTACCTGATTTAAACATGGCACGTTATTACAAAATTGTAATTATGTTTGCATTATTCATGTATAAAGTAGCTCCATGGAACCCAAGAGACTGGTACACAGCTATTTTGTAGAACTCAGCAGTTACGTACAAATGAACCAGTTTTATACACCATTTGTCCATCTAGCCAGGTATTTGCCTGCTCCAGCCTCTGACTCGTCATGGCCCTGCAGGCCAAGGTCTTTCCTAGCCCATCTGCTGGAGGTTATTGTAGTTAGAGACACCAGAGATCAAACCTGGGACCTTTTGCCTGTAGAGTTTAGGGTTGCCAGGTTCATGGCCTGAGACTGATCCTGTATCTTTAGGAGAAGAGAAAGTCAGCCAAGTGCAGGTGTTCTTGCAACACTGTAGAGAAAAACCACAAGGTGGAATTCTCCCTTCCCCCTGCACACCTTTTAAAGATACAGAAGACCTCTTGGTTGCCAGGCCCAGCCTCCAAGAGGTCTTCTGTATCTTTAAAAATTGTGCAGGGGGAAAGGAGAATTCCACCTTGTGGTTTTTCCCATTACAGGGTTGCAAGAACACCTGCACTTGGCTGACTTCCTATTCTAAAGATACAGGATCAGTCTCAGGCCATGAACCTGGCAATCCTGGTAGAGTTTGTGCTTTACTGCTGAATTGTGGCTCCTCCCTCATGTGTAATTTGCCATGACCTTCCTACAATAATGTTATACTTCACCTCAGGATGTCATGTTTATAAGGTTTAGGGCATAAGCAGTGGTGTGAGCAGAAAATGTCTCTTGCCAGTACTATTGGTTTTGAAGCTCCACCATGCCTCATTTAAAAAGGTACATTGACCACACCCTTCCATCAGTAGCTCTACACTTGCTTAAAGAGAGAGAGAGATAGAGATAAATTGGTATTATATAACAAAGAAAATTACTTCTGATCATATAAAGAGTGTTTCCACACCCAACAATGTGCTATTAAAGTTGGTCTCCAAATCCTTAGAAATAAGGAGCAAGTCTTCTTTGCAAGACAGATAGCAAGGTTCCCATATAATCCCAGAGTCTCGGTGCCTCTGTCTTAAAAGTAAACACTAATTCCTTTCCTCTATCCCCACCCCTCATTTGACATCTGAAATTTTTAAACTTACACTTTTAAAATTATAGCTAAAAATTGGACTGGTACAGAATGTACCAAGTCACTTCTGTCAGGGAATACCAAGAGCTGCCTTACATCAGACCAGGAGCGCACATAATTCTAGTCTGTTCTATGATATGCATCATGTGCGTATAATGATTACACTGGAAAACTTAATATACTATGCAGGCTATTACTCAGAGTCAGTGAGTCAGTGGAACATTGGATTTTAATTAATTCTGTTCATTTCCTTTAGAAAGCGAGACTGACAATCCAGGCAATTCTGACATTTATTTGTGAATACTTTCCAAACCAGCAGAAATTTAAGAGCCACAGATGAGAGGATTGGCTGCAGAAGAAGGGGCAGGGCATTGAAACACAGTATTTACCTCACCTTGTTGCCTGATAGTGAAATTCTTTCCATTTGAGTCCTAATAGGGTGGTGCTAGGGGCGTTCTGGAGAACTTGGCAAGGTCCTGCTACGTCTGTATAGAACAGCAAAGCAGACCTGCCTGTTCTTTTTACGTTTGGTCTTCATAGTTTCATGTGGGGGAACCTGTGACTTCTTGACACAAACAGTTTCCTTCCTTCCTCATACATAAGAAGAGTCTGATGAATCAGGCCAAAGGCCCATCTAGTCCAGCACTCTCTTCTCACAGTGCCCATGGGAAGCCTGCAAGCAGAACCTGAGTGCAATAGCGCTCTCCCCTTTTGTAATTCCCTGCAACTGGTATTCAGAGGCAGAACATAGCTATAGTGGCAAGTAGCCATTGATAGCCGTATCCTCCCTGGATTTGTCTATTCATAGGGTTGGTTGTCAGTTTAGAGATGGCCCACTGCAAGCTGGACAGTGGTCTTTCCTATCTCTTGAAACATGATGCGCCCACCTTTCTGAAGATGTTAGTTTTGGTTTGGTCAGTTCCTGGGAAGATCTGTCAGTGTTGGTTCTGTCAGTTTCTCATCTGTCCAATCTGAAATGCAGTTCTCCACATTTCCGCCGCAATTTGCAATTTTTTAAAAAAATCCTCATGAAAGTTCTCCAGCATTTTAGTGCAAATTTCTCCTGATAGACACATTTTGCAGGCAATTTTGACTAATGTGCACATTTTTGCAAGCCATTTCTCATCATATAATTCATTTTTGCATGTAATTTTCACTCATATATTCATTTTTATGCACGCTTTCAACTAATATGTCCAATTTTTGTAAACATTGTTTGGTTGGTGAACTGCATCACAAAATTAAAAGAAGTGCAAATTTCAAAGGATGGCTGTGTTTCAGTTCTCATCTTGTTTCGGAAGCTGCAAGCTTTGGATTCGGCTTGAGATGCAAACAAATAGAAATTCTCACCCGTTCCTAGTGCTAGGATGGGAGACAGCTTGTTATAATTCACTATATGTTGCCATGCATGTCTTCTTGAATTCCAGGATGAAAAGTGGAATATAAGTGTACCAATTAACTAGATCTTGAATGGCCAGATATCCTTCCCAGTAGAAATCTTATTACATTGAAGAATAATTTTACTCAAGTGAAATAAATGTAAAGGGGAAAACAAAATGAACACTACCCTAAGATAGCTTTCTAGAGACTGGCTTAACTCTACTAACACTTCCTCTTTGATCTCTTGTGCTTCTGGACTGTTTTGCTGGCTGGGGCTGATGGGAGTTGTAGTCCAAAATATCTGGAGAGAACCAGATTGATGAAGGCTGCCATAAAACTTGAGAACACATAACTAATTAATAGATGATACTGACTGACTACTATTAATTCACTAATAGGCAAAAAACCTTGCGGTTTAAGAATGTACCTATAGCCCACAGATATTTCTACCATACTTTAAAAAGCAGGGAAATTGGGCAGCTATAGTGAATGCACCAGGGGAGCAGGAGACCTGACCTCCTCTCTGAGATATTGTACTGCCCTACAAAGTTGTTAAAATGCAAACACAATTTGGGTTGGTCTTTCACAGTCCAATCCACTTGCTGTGTAGCTTGGAAGAATTTGGTAACATGTGCCTCTGAGCATATGGTGAGTGGTGGCAACACCTGCCATCTCCAAAGATGGAGAATTATATTTTTGTATGTTTGTTGGTGTTCTTCTTACTTTGCTTCTTTCCTGTGTTACTAATGTTTCTACAGAGAATCTAAACTAGAAAATTTTATTTCCCTCATTCTTCATCCTAGAAATCTGTGTCAAATTTATTTTTATTAATTTCAAAGCCTTTTTATTGGTCAATGTCATATGATGTTGAAGACAGCCTTTTTTGTTTCAAACTGGAGGTTATGGTCTATTTCTATTTTGGGTGCAGTAAAAGTTGAATCTGAAACTGCAGTAGATGTAAAATCAGACTGATTACAATATGTTGCTCCTTAAGCAATTACTCTAGCTGTTGGAAAAAAGAGGATGCATGTTTTCAGCCTACTATGTTTAAACCACTTTATTTAAGGCAAGGTGGGCACGGTCAATTAAAAACATAGAGCACACCTAGAATTTTGCTAGAATATATTTCACCTCCCACTGTTTAATCTCGTGCAAACTGAGACACTCCTGAGGTCCACTGGAGACTATTCTGGAGAAGTCAGTGCCATTATTTGTTGTAAAATGCCCAGAGAACTTCGGCTATGGGGCGGTATACAAATGTAATAAATAAATAAATAAATAATTCCACAATTATGTTTGGAGTTTTTTTAGTGTAAATTTTGCAAAATGTTGCTGTACTTCACATATTCATAGAAACAAAAGCAAAAGAAAATGATTTCCTATAGAAAACTTCACTAAAATTGCAAAGTAAATCAGACATATTTAAAGTGACCATCTGAACTATATCAACTGTCTTAAAAATGTTGCTTCCTCCCGGCTAAAACAAGATCAGCACAGGACATATCTTCTTTCTATTATTTGGGCTGATTACAGGTGTTGCCACCACTCACCATATGCTCAGAGGCACGTTACCAAATTTTTCCAAGCTACACAGCAAGTGGATTGGACTGTGAAAGACCAACCCAAATTGTGTTTGCATTTTGACAACTTTGTAGGGCAGTCCAATATCTCAGAGAGGAGTTCAGGTCTCCTGCTCCTCTGGTGCATTCACTATAGCTGCCCAATTTCCCTGCTTTTTAAAGTTTGGTAGAAATATCTGTGGGCTATAGGTACATTCTTAAACCGCAAGGTTTTTTGCATATTAGTGAATTTCCCTGCTTTTTAATCCGGGAGGTAAGAACTGGGATCCTGTGCAAGTTTGCTGAGAATGGATTGATCATTTGCATGCTTATTGAATTAATTGGGATTTACACACACACACATGGCAATCATGCTTAGGATAGGTGAAACTGACCACACGGGATGGGAAAGGGAGGAGGAGGGGGAGGAGGGAGGGGTGGAAAGGCAGATGGGAGGACTGGGATGGGAGCAAGCAGGAGGGGGAGGGGAGAAGGACAGATGTGGTCGTTTGCATGCTTATTGAGTTCAGTGGGATTTACTCCCGTGCAATCATGCTTAGGATAGGTAAAACTGACTGGGGGGAGGGACGGAGGGCTGGAGTGGGCAGGGAAGGCGGAAGAAGGAAGAGGGGAGGAGAAAGGGAGAGGAAAGGGGAAGGAGGGAAAAGGCAGGTCTGATCATTTGTATGATTATTGAGCTGAATCGGATATACTCCTATGCAATCATGATTAGGATAGGTAAAACTGACCAGGCTGGGCCTGCCAACCAAGACGTCTTCTGTATCTTTCACAGTTGGGAAGGGACAATTCCACCTTGTGGTTTTTCCCATTACAATGTTGCAAGAACACCGGCACTTGGTTGACTTTCTCTTCTCCTAAAGATACACGATCACTCTCAGGCCCTGAACCTGGCAACCCTACCTCCCACCCAAATTTAAAACAAAGCTGTCCCTTGCCACATCCACACCAGGCCTTTATTACACTTTGGACAATCATTATTTATTTATCTATTTATTTAGTGTATTTATATACCACCCCATAGCCAAAGCTCTCTGGGTGGTTTACAATAACTAAAAACATTAAAAACAAATATACAAATTTAAAAACACATCTTTTAAAAACAATTTAAAACAATTTATCATGGCTTCTCTCAAAGCCATGGCTCAAAGCCAATCATGGGTTCTCTCAAAGAATCCTGGGAAGTGTAGTTAGTGAAGGGTGCTGAGAGTTGCTAGGAGACGCCCTGTTTCTCTCACAGGCCTTTAATCAGAGTGACTGACTGTTAACCATTCTCTCAGGTGAATAGGAGTCTCCTCTCAGCACCCTTCACAAACTACACTTTTCAGGATTCTTTGAGGGAAGCCATGACTGTCTCAAGTGAAATCAAGTCTGGTGTGGGTGTGGCCCTCTTATTAGGCAAGCCCAGCAGGTGTGAGGCTTTTAGAACACTGACGGTCCTTACTGAGCATGCCCTGCATTATAATAGGCTTCCAGCCAAAATTTATTAAATTAATTAAAAATCAACCAGGCATTTTTTTAACTTCTAAACTGCAGTAGATGAAGGTCAGAGTATGGGGCAAGGTCAGTGTTAGGATTACAGGTACTCTGTGAACATGGCTGATTTTTAATGAATTTCAACAGATTATGAGAACTCGCAGAAAGAAGTCCAAAAGGGCTCTGAGTTTTATTTTCTCTTTTTAGACTTTGAACTCTCGATTCTCTCTGACTGTTTTGTGTATCGTCATGAAAATGGACAGGGTTGTTAAGCAAGTGTTTCTGAGTTCAGAACTATAAGTTTTGTAAGGTTTTGTTTTGAAATGAGCTTATGGGAAGCCTCAGACTGGCATGGGGGGATATTTTCCATTTAACATTGCGGAATGTGAAAAATCCCCGCTGACTATAGTATACAGCCACTCTCATGGCTGTATAATAGACTGGTAGCGCAATCCTATGGGCGTCATAAGTCTCATTGAGGTGAAGGAGTCTAGTAAGTCTGTATGGGATTGCAGCTTAATATTTTAAAATGTATGCAATGATACTGGGCAATTTCTCTGATCTTGCACAGAGTTATTTCTAAACCAAAATGTACTGTGTCATTTATTTATAGTTAATTAAATTGTAGGAATGATTCCTGAAGTGGAGAGCAAAGCCCGAAGGGTCATTCAGTAAAACAGATCCCCCCACACACATAAAGAACTCCTCTTCCTTGTGCCTGCTTAGGACATCTGAAATGGGAATAACCCCCACTGGATGGAATCTATAGCAAAATCCCAGTTGCGGTTGCTGGTGTGGCTGGCAAAGCAAGAAGAAGTTGCCCAATAGCGTACAGCTCCTCCCTGTTCAGCAACAAACACGGGGAACACACCTGTCTTTTCTAAAGGTTCAGATCTCCACTGAGCAGGATGTTCACACTGCTCTGCTTGCCCTCTACCATTAGCGGTAGAAGAATCAGTGTCGCATTAGGACTGAAGCCAAGGCTGCTGTATTAGTCAGCCTATTGAGTTGCTGCTCCATTGTTCTCAACAAAGACTGTGGCCCGCTTCTGGAAAAACAGGAAGCCCCGCATAGTATGAGTTTCCGTGCACATGCTCAGTTAGAAAGGCACTCATCACAGTGGCCATTTTTATTAGATTACATGTGCATGTTTTGGATGCATGGAGGAGGGATGAGCAGCTGGACTTGTAACTCTGAAAGTTCCAGTCTGTCAGCTCTGCACTGAGACAGCAGTGCCGGTGGGGGCTGGAAATTCCTGGGTAGCTATCAGGGCGGGAAAGTCCTTAGCTGGCAGTCTGGTTGTAAATCTGCCAGGCTAACGAGGATGAAGCATGATAAGGGCAAGGCCCGTCCTAAGCTTTCGTGCCAAGCCCCAAGTCCAGAAGCGAGGTCAGTAGAGGTCCGGGTTCAATTGCCAAGGGGTCAGTCCAAGATAAGGTTCAGGGAATCTGGAAACACACGAGGCCACATCTGACGGTGTAGTCAGCAACAAGCTGAACCCAAGGTTTGTCTTTTAAGGAGCAGGTTTGTCAGCAGGTGTGAGCCCTCAGCGTTTTGGCCTTAAGTGGACAGGCCTGCCCCTCTTCTGCCTGACCTTCTGCTGTCTACGTTCTGCAGGTGAGGGGGGAGTATCCTGTTCACTGGCTGCGTCTGGCTGAAGGGCTTCAGCTGTGTCTGGGGTGCTCTGCAGCTGAGGGGGAGAAGGAGCTGGTTCTCAGAAATTTCCTCAGTTTCTCCTTCTGGGTCTGCTGCTTCTGGGTCTGCTGCTGTTACTCCTGAGTCATCCTCGTCTGATGAGTCCTCTGACAGGGCCATGACACAGTCCCCCCCCCATAAAACTCATGGTGAAATAGGCTGCTCACTTGACAGATGCATTAAAAACAAAACAAGAAGACAAATTATCATGTAGCTGAGTGTTTCTTCCGTTAAAACACAACATAAATAAATGAACAGCAAACAAGCACAAGAATCTCATGTGAACTTTGTCATACTATTAAATGTATTTATAACTTGTTTGTGTGTAAAAATATACTTTGGTCTGGCACACAGAATATTTTTCTTGTGACCCACTTGAACCCATCTCATGACTCTTCCTGGTGAGTCTGGGGGCAGGGAGTCACAATCATTAAAGATCACTGGCTTTAGCATGCTTAAGCAAGTAGCATTACATCTATTTCTACTCCTTCTGTTCTGTCTGGCTGCTGGTCCAAAACTATGATCCATTTCATACAGCTGGCCACCTGGGAATACTGCATAACCCCTGGACCATCCCCCTGCATGCATGCCTATCATCATGTGTACCATATAATATGCAACACTGGTATATATGACATACACACAGTGTCTGACTCTTGTGATTTCCCTCCTGTTACGGTGCAAAGATCAGGGGACTGGAGGCAGGTGTACATCAGCCGTGCCACATCTTATATGATATTAATGGGGTGGGGTGTGTGGGAACCCTGAGAACTGGCTCTCTGAGTTCTATGGGATTGTGATGCTACAAAGCAAAGCTGCATCCATTATGTGTCATAGGAGCATAACGATTTGCAATAAGTAGTTTGAATGTCTGGTGTCAGGACTGCATTCAGATATTTTGATCCAGAATTGAACTATCTGTCTGTCTGTCTGTCTGTCTGTCTGTCTGTCTGTCTGTCTGTCTGTCTGTCTGTCTGTCTATCTATCTATCTATCTATCTATCTATCTATCTATCTATCTATCTGTCTGTCTGTCTGTCTGTCTGTCTGTCTGTCTGTCTGTCTGTCTGTCTGTCTATCTGTCTATCTGTCTATCTATTAGATTTATTAGTCGCCCATCTGGCTGGTTGTCCAGCCACCCTAGGCTAGAACATGCCTCACCTGCCTTTCTGCTCCCAATCAATGTGCACATCACACAATAAAGTATATTTTTATGGCTTCAGGGGAAAATATTTAAAATTTTAAATATAGAATGTAGAGTAACTGTGTGGTTTTGGAATCGTGGCTTTGGATAGCCACAGTTTGAGTATGACTATGCACATGAATGCATAGTCATACTTAGAGTACAGCCTGTGGCTATCCGAAGCCATGACTTGCTTTCTCTCTTTATTAATGGAGTAACTTTTCTGTTCTCAGATCCAAGCTACACATTAAAGGAGACACACGGTGCCGCTGCCAATCCATGTCTCCCCAGTAACGTATTGGAAGCAGCTAGGGATGGAAAGATCTGTCCGTCTTGGTTCTCTCAGTTTTTCATTTTTCCAGTCTTAAATTCAGTTCTGCAGTAATTTGCGATTCTTTTTAAAAAAATCCTCATGTTTTAGTGCACATTTCTCCTATTAAACCACATTGGCAAGCCATTTCTCCTAATCTAATGCATTTATGTATGTTAATTTCACAAATATAATCATTTTAATGAACATTTTCGGCTAATATACGAATTTATGTAAACATCGTTTGGTTGGAGAACTGCTTTGCAAAATTTGGATAAGGGTGAAATTTTCAGGTTTAAATGCAAACCAAACCAAATTTCTCCCCCATATATCCATCATAGCAGCTAATGAAGCTGAGCGGGTGGTGATGGTAGGGAAACACAAATATAGTGATGCCACATTGTACAGCTTTTCTGTTTACATGTTATCAGGCAGCACTGCCCATGTGTCTCATTGTAATGTGTCATCTGGGACTCAAACACTTTGCCATCTGCATTTCTGCTAAAGATCACAACTCTCCAAGTACACAATAACATCCCTCTATCCTGCCAATCATTCCAGTGCCTACATTTAAACCTACCAAAATGCACATGGACATACAAATACTTCTACAATGTATTACAGAGCAAGGATGCCTTCCAGAAGATAGACCTAAGTTCCTTTTGTATGTTTATGTGAGTCATTGTGGGGATGGGTGAATCTGTCAATTTCGGTTTCTCTTAGTTTCTAATTTTTCCCATCTTGAGTTCAGATCTCCACATTTACACATCAGTCTGCAATAAAAAGTCCTCATTAAAATTCATGAGCATTTTAGTGCAGATTTCTCCCAATATACACATTTATATGCAATATTACCCAATATATGCATTTGGCAAAATAATTTCTCCTAATGTATTGCATTTTTGTATGTTATGTTATACATTTTTAGGCACACTTTACCCTAGTTTATGCATTTTTGTACATGGTAATTGGCTGGAAAAAATGCATTTCAAAATTCATATAATACATTTTTTGAAGTATGGCTGTGTTTCGGTTTGTATCTGAATTAGGTAAGTTTAGCTTTAAATGCGAACTGACTCAAATTTCTCCCCATCTCTAGTCCTTTGCAATGTTCATAATCCACAAGAATATTGGTGAATCTTGAAAGCATAACAGCAAGCATCCAGCTAAGAAGTATGAGGGGATCCTTGCCTCTCCACCACAGTGGGGCCTGCAGCTCAAAAAGCGACCTTGAGAGATTCACATAACTCTTGAAAGAAATGTACTGCCTCCTGGATAGAGAAAGACAAGAGAGTCCACAAAATATTTTTGAAATTTTTGCTTTGTAACAAACTTTGGAGTAATGTTAGCTGTTTAAAGCAGATGCTTTAGTACATTTTCAGATTATAGGATGGATTTTAGTTTTTGATGTGTGTGCATCTGTTGTGACCTGACTTACACTGCAAACCCAAGTACGAATTTGGAACCTTAAATTTCAAATTGTGTATCATTAAGAATTCAGATTCCAAAACACTAAATGTTGAAATTTTGAAATTGAGCAACAGGACTGGCGCCAGCAGGCGGCCAAGTCAGGCATGGGCCTGAGGGGCCCAGGGTCTCACAGCCTATAAATCTATAGGCTGTGGCTAGGAGGGTGGAGCTCCGCCATCCATGTAGGTGTCAAGTCATGGGGCATAATTTGCAGTCTGCGGTAAGAGGTTGACAAGTGCCACAAATCACACCCCATGACCCAATGTAGGCATGAATCATGGAGTGGGAGCTTCACCATCCCAGACAACCCCCCCGATGCAACCAGCATGGATTTAAATAGGCCCAGTCACCCCACCTCCTGCTTTGCCATGTCAGTGCATGTGAAAGCATGAGCATGCAGCACACTGAAGTGATGGTGGGGGAGTCAGGGTGGCCAGGTTTCTTTAAGCCCACACCAGCTGCATGGAGAGGAATAGGTGCCTGAGTAGGGTTGCCCGGTTAGCCAGGTTTTACCTGGATTCCTTCCATGCCACTTGGTGCCCGCTTAGCCCATTAGGTGGCCCGGATTCTCAGCTTTAATTTTTTTAAAAAAAGTTTCTAGGTGGTCCGGTTCTCGAGATATACATCAAAACATCAGGGCCCCCTCCGGATTTTTAATCTTTTTTTAAAACAAATCTGTCATGTATAGCACTTCATAGCGCTAACCCCGCCCGTTCAGGATTGCAGCCAATAAGTGAAGCCAGGGTTGTGTTTGGTTGACCTGAGGCAGTGTCTAGAAAACCTCATTGCAATGCCAGAAAATGGTGGTTCCCCCCCCTCCCCGTTTATCTGAAAATCTCAAAAATTGGGTAAGTATATCCATTTCAGTTTTTTCCCCTCTTGTATGTCGGAATCAGATCCTGGGCGGTGTTTTGAAAACCTTCCCAATACTTGCTTTTGTGGGGGTAAAAGCAACTTTTAAGTAGACATGATTATGAATGTGCTGTAAATTAATGGGACTTTTGAGTGAATGTAAAAAAGAATTGTGTTTGTGTTATAAATATTTCTGTCCCCCTCCAGTCCTATTTTAAAGCAATTAGGCAGGGCTTACTTAGGTATTACAGTTTTTATTATGTAGGAAAGTAATACTGATTTTTTAAAAAACTAATACTGATTTTTCTGCAATGACCAACCGGTTTGACAATAAACTATTATATGGGCTGTATGTATTTATACATCTGCAGTGTGTGTGTGTGTGTGTGTATGGAGTCTTTCCCACAACCCTGTGAGGAAGGGTGGTGATTGGAAACCAAGGCAACTCACAATACGAATTAAATCCCTTTAAAATCCAATAACCATAAAGCAAGAATATACAGTTGGAAAACAGCCTAAAGAGGCATGATTCTGAATTTTGGGTTGGGTGAATGAAGTTTATTTATTTATTATTTGATTTATATCCCGCCCTTCCTCCCAGTTAGGAGCCCAGGGCGGCAAACAAAAGCACTAAAAGCACTTTAAAACATCATAAAAAACAGAGTTTAAAATATTTTAAAACATCTTTGAAAACAGTTTAAAAGCTTTAAAAAACATCTTTTTTAAAAAAAGAAAAGGCTTAAAAACATATTAAAAAGCAATTCCAACACAGACTCAGACTCGGATAAAGTCTCAACTTAAAAGGCTTGTGGAAAGAACAAGTTCCTTATCACTTGAGGCTGTAGTTCTCTGCACACTTCCCAGTTTGAGTAAGCCCCACTGAATACATTGGGACTTGCTTCTGAGTAAACAAACATCGGATTGCACTATAAATATCTTTACAGATTGTGTAATTCATAAACATATTTGATAGTCATGTTTATATAAATATTTCTTCATACTGTGTCTCAATAAGTATTTGATTTCACACTATGGCTGTAGATGATTTTTCCCTCTACATTTTAAGTGTGCCCTTCTTCATTGGGGTGGTCATGGTTCTCTGTTGTTTTCATCCTGAGGGGAGGATAGGCTGAGAGATGTTGAGTAGCACATGGTCACCGAGTACACTTTATAGCTCATTTCCATTTTGAAAAATTAATGAAAACGATTTACATGCAGGCAAAGTTGATTAAGTAGATCAACACATTTAAAGCACATCCAACTCACATTTAAAGCCCATGACTTCCCCTAAATAATCCTGGGAAGTGTAGTTTCCCCCTCACAGTTGCAGTTCTCACCACCCTTAACAAACTAAAATTCCCATGATTCTGTGGTGGGATTCATGTGCTTCAAATGTGTGTTGAATGTGCTATAAATGAATGGTGTGGATCTGCCCTCGGTATGATGTGCATTCAAGAGTGAATTGCAAAGAACAATTTTAAAAGATACTTTTTTAAACAGGGGGAGGGTTGTAGCTCATCGGTAGGGTATATGCTTTGCATGCAAGGTCCAAAATTCAATTCCTGGAAAAGACTATTGCATGGAATCCTGGAGAGCCAATGCTAGTCCATGTCATGAGTACTGAGCTAGATGGTACGAAATAGCCTGAGTCAGTATCAGGCAGATTCCTTGGTTCCTAAAAGTGGGAAGAGATTCAAGGGCCACAGTGATAAATACATTTATTTATGTATTTTTATCTACAACATTTACAACATTTATATACCGCTTTATTGTAAAAAATCTCAAAGCGGTTTACAGATAAACAATAAAACAATAAAATTATTGGCAAAAGCGTTGACAGATATTTAAAAACATTCAAAATAATAAAACCAACAATGAGTTAAAAACAGATTTAAAAACGCAATAGCTTCTACATGCCTGGAAAGGCTTGCCTCAAGAAAACTGATTTTAGCAGGTGCTGAAAAGAGGCGTCTGCCTAATGTCAATGGGCAAGGAGTTCCAAAGCATAGGTGCTGCCACACAAAAGGACTGATTTCTTACAAGAGCAGAACAAGTACCATGTGGCACCCATAACATGGAAATCACAGCTTGAACTTGGCCTGGTAGCAAATCAGCAACCAATGCAGATTTCAGAGCACAGGTATTATGTGCTGATACGATCTCACTCATGTCAGCAATTGTGCTGCAGCATTCTGCATTAATTGCAGTCCCCAGGTCAGGTTGTGCTGCATGGGGATTTCTGTGACCTTGGCTGACTGGCTGCTAGGATTTTTTTAGTTTGGGTTTTTGGTTAGGAATCCTGACTGGTTGTGGGATGCTGAGTTTTCTGCCTTACTCATAGGAATCTTGTTGTGGTAGGTATGGTATTGCATTTAGAAAAGTGTTTGCCTTTTGTGTTGTTGTTTTTTCTATTTGCATTTCACTTATCTTTAACCTCACTCCATTACAGCCATAGAAGCAACAGCAGTGGTTCCATGTGCTCAGGGCAACCCCCTTAAACCCACTGGTGATGCACCTTGTTGGTTGCATGACAGTTTGCCCAATAGTGGTAAAAGAGAATTCACATATTTGGAAGTGTGGCTGCAACTGTTGTTCCCAAGCTGCTGCCTATGAAAGTAGACCAAACCATGTGTGTTTTCTCTCTGTCTATTATTGCTCACTGGAATTGGGTTGGCTGTCAAAGTGAGTTTATAGCAGCCCACAGGGTAGACAGAAAGGGTAGAGAATCTTCTTACTCTTACTCATTTCTCAGACCTCTTTCTGAAGGGTTAAATCTGTTAAGAATTTTGGAGCAGCCATGTTAAAAGATAGGGGCAGGGCACTGCAGGCAGGAGGTTGCCAACCCTGCTTGGATATGGATGTCTTGATCCCTAGTCAAGGTTTACCAACAGCACAATCCATACTATATCTAGTCAGAAGTAAGTCTTGTTGAGTTCTATGGTGCTTAGTCCCTTAGTAAGTGTGTTTAGAATCGCAGCCTTCGGGGGCAGCCATCTTTACTCCTGAGTGTTCCCATCTAACATCTCCACAACACTAGGCTCCTTTCTTCCTACAATGGCCTTCTGGTGACTGGCCTGGCCTGGGGGCACTTAAACCCTTCTTGCTGAAAGCAAATGGGCTAGATTAAATGTTCCCTACCCGGGCTCTATATTTTAGCTAAGATTTCTATCTTAATTTCCAATCAGAGAAAAAAAGTTTTTCATTGTATGCTCTAAACAACTGTGATTGATGCTTAATGTATCATGCTTAATAGGGCCCATCCCTGTGACATCACTCAGGCACACCACCTAACATCACTCAGTAGTACCCCCTCTGGCCCGGCCCTGAAATTTCAGGGTTTGGGATGCTTCTGACCTGGCAACCCTAATTCCCGCCTTCCATTGCTCTTAGCCAATGAGGGACACCACAGTTGTCCTGGAAAAATGAAGAATTTTAGTCTGCTTGCCTGCTGCATCTGCAGAATCTAGCAGGTTAGAAAACTGCACATGCCCACTTGATCAACACATGCAGCTCCACCCCTTACCCATACACTTTCTGGTTGCATCAGCAAGGAGAAGCAGCTTTCATCTCAGTTGCCTGTTTCTCAGGATATGTGTCTTAAGTGGTGAATGCAATGGGAGGGTCTGCCTGTCATCATGGAGGATGGAACAAAAGGGTTTGATTCCACCAAACACTCCCTCCCCTGAACAGATACAAGATCTAAAAGCAAACCTCTCTGTAGAAAAGGCAGTGATACTAGCATTTGCGTTTTTCAGCCTGGTACCCACCTTGTTAAATGGTGCTTACTCCTAAGTAAAGTTGCATTGGAATGCAGCCTCACTCACCCTGTTGCCTGACAGAGCCTCTGTTCAGCAATTCAGAAAAGGCTAAGAAATATTTTTTGATACATACCCTTCTTCAGAATGACTGGCAGGCATCTCTCCACCAAAGATCACCCTACTTCCATCTCCCCACGGATGGATATGTGTGTGTGTGTGTGTGCGTGTGTGCGCACGTATACCTACACACATGTATATATATACATACAGAGAGAGGCGCTCCCATATATTCAATGCAGTGGGGATGTAACCTCCCCCCCTTAAGACTAATAGGAATGGAACAGCTACCCTGTCTAATGCTACCACAGCTTGCCAGGTCTCTAGAATTCACTGCATTTTTATTTTCTTTTAAAAAAAAGAGGTGCCAGCACCCAGGTCTCCATCATGTTCCAGCCTTTATCATAGAAGGCTCCATTTCCCCTCTCTCTGATCGGATATGTGAGAATTGGTGTACTAAAGACACTTCTTACATGCTCAGACATGCTTTTTTTAGATAAGATGATTGACAGAACTGATAATATTGAAATCTTGATTTCTATCTGCATTAAAAGTTGTATGGTTTTTTATAGTGCTGCATTGACTTGTTTTATGTTTGTTGTGTTTTTATTGTTTTTACATTGATTGTGCATTTTTATTGTTTTTGCTATGTTTGTAAGCTGCCCTGAACTCCGTTTTCAACAGTGGAAAGGCAGGATATAAATCCTCTTAATAAATAAATATTCCATAATAGGCATTTAAGGTTGAAAATGAAGGATTTTTTTTGTATTTTTTTTTATTAATTTTTATTCAAATTTTCAAAAAAAAAACAAAAAACAAAAAAACACAAAACAAAAACAATTATACAAACAAAAAGAAATAAAATGTTGACTTCCGATTTGTCGCAGATCAAACATAGGTCTACATATATAACAATCCTGTCTCTAAAATTATATTACAAAATCACTTTCCTCCAGTAGTTATCTTAATTAATCATCGAATCTCATAAACATTACTTTAATCTTTCCACAAAAAGTCCAAAAGAGATTTCAATTCTTTGAGAGATATATCTTTCAATTTTTCTCCAAATAAACATGTCGCTTAATCCATCTGATTCAAATCTGTTAGGTCCAATAATTTCAATGGCCATTCCTCCACTATCTATATTAATTCCATCTTCCATCTTCAATAATCCTGTTAAGTCCAGTAATTTCAGTAGCCATTCTTCCATTATCAGTATCCCATAATAATCTTGTTATCATAGCCATAATCCAAATAAACATATCAATTAATCCATCTCGTCAAATCTATTAATTTCCATAACCATTCTTCCATTATCAATATTAATTCCATCTTCCATCTTCAATAGTCCTGTTAAATCCAGTGGTTTCAGTATCCATTCATCCATTATCAGTATCTCATGATGATCTTGCTGTCATAACCATAGTCATATAACAAGAGTCTGATGGGAATGTCCCCCTTCACAAATACGTCCTTGCCATCAAATCTGAATATGTTGCTGAAATATTGTTGTAAAATCACTTCTCTGCTCTTCGTTTTTACAAAGTGCACTGGCTCATCTCTTAAGAGTTTTTCCATTGTCACATATTTGTAATTAATTCCATAGATTTTTTCTATGTCAAGCTCCATCACATCATTCCAGTCAAGAGAATTATCCAAGACGTTGATAACTTTATCACTAATATCTGAAAATGAAGGATTTTTTTAAATCAAATCCTCCCCCAGTTTTTGGTGGTAATTGCTAGGCACAAAACAAAACTGGACAATGCAACTTTTAATATGATTAATTTACCTAATCAGGACATGATTTGCATAATATGCAAATTACGCAACTAATTTATAATTTGCATAATATGCAAATCAGCCTGCCCGGATTTGTGGAATTGGAATATGGCAGCCCTATGCCCGAGGGCCCCCTCATGCTTTGCACCGGCCATGTTGGGTAGGTTCAAAGTGTAGGCAAAATGTTATTCCAACTGTTAATTCTTATAAATGAACGCAATCACCTCCCCCAGTGCTACACATCTGGCTTCCCTTAGCATTTTGAATGATCGCAAAGGCCCTAATAACTTGGCAATCAGACATTTCCTGTACTTTTTTGTTTGTTTATGTTTTGGGAGGCAGAACACAAAGAGAGAAATAGCATTACAGAGAAGAGCCGCCATAGAAATATAAGGATAGAGGGAGGGACAAAACTAAGTTTTGAGTTACTTACTACTTTGAACTAACAGTTCCATGGGTTATGAATAGTATCACTTAGGAAATGCCATACAATGTATGAAATGGAGCAAATCTACTAGAACAGGTAAGTGGCTATAAAGTGAAGATATGGTTGCAATTAAGAAAAGATTTTAATGAAGTAGGAAATTGCCCAGACATCCCACCCTTCAACTGTGTTTCTCTTCAGCCCAGCATATTTGCTTTATAATAACTACTGTATTTTTAATACTGGGACACATGGAGACATTATGATAATTTGTTCCAGTGCAAACCTTTAGTCTGAACATCTCCAAGAGGGACTTGATGTTCAGAAAATGGATTAATCCAGACACATGCCCCCTCAAAAAGTCTGTTTTGAATCAATAAACAGTTCAGCCAACTAAGTGTGGCTGTTTATAATGAGTTAAAAACTTAAACAGAGTATTAGAAGTTCTTTTGTGTGCTAACAGTAATAACAACCTGCAAAAATGGGGTATCTGGGCATCTGTTCACCCAATTCTCACAGCAGTGGTCAAGGCTAATCAAAGCTTCACTCTTCTAAACTTCAGTGATGCACTATTTCAGCCAGTTCTGCCATCAATAAAAGAAATAATTGAAACGCTTCTATGGAAACATTTTGGATTTTTTTCAATCCAAAGTCCTGCATGGGAAATACCCAGAAAGCATTAATTGTAAAGTTAACAGCCAATCAACTTGAAGCAGAAAAAGAAGGTTTTGACCACTGTTGTGACTGAATAATTGTTACTAATAACTATTTAAATATAGAACAACTAGGGGCTACTGCCCCTGCTTGCTTCACTTCACTCGCCCACCCCCTTGCCCAAACCACTCCTCCCCTTATAGTTCACCCAAACCACCCCCCTCCTCTTAGCATCAAAAGTCTTTTACTATCCTCCCCCCACTTCTCCTCCCCCCCGATGCCAGAGATGCAAAGAAATGCCAGCTGTACCTACCTGCTTGCCAATCCTCCGACTCCCCTCAGGCCTTCCCAAACTCTCCCTCAGATCTGGTCAAGCCTTTCCCCCCCTTCTACAGGTTACTTAGCCTCCCCCCCTTAGACTTTCTCTCGCAAGGAGGCACAGCAGGCGAGGCAGGTGTTGGCATCTGGGCAGCCCAGCTGAGCTGCAGAGGAACACTCACGACAGGCTGGCTAGGGCAGCTCATCAGCAACCATACTCTACTGAGTCTGAAACAGCATTGTTGGCGAAATGGATGGTGGTCACAGTAGAGCAGGACGGTCACTGAGGAGCCGCCACAGCCTGTTGTGACTATTCCTTGGTGGTTTGCCTGGGTCGCCCCCTGTTTTGCCCACCTCGTCCACTTTGCCTGCCTCGCCCACTGCCACTGCCATGTCCCCACAGCATTTAGAAGGCTGTTGTCAAGCTCTAATTCACAGTGCCGCAGCATGCAGACAGCCTTAGGAAAATAATATATGTTAAAAAACCACATTTACAGTGACTTGTAGAAAGTGCAAAGATCAGCCAGAAATAATAGAAGAAATTGTAGCTGGCTGCCCTGTGTTAGGGCCAAATCTGGTGCAAAAGACTTGATTTAGGCTAGGACTGAACCGAAAATCCTCCATTCAGCTTTGCTGGCTGTAAAGTGGGGTGTGGCATGTTTTGGGGGTGAGTGGGGTGCAAAACGGCTTCTCAATGGTTGTCACGTGGTGGTTGCCACGTGTCTCTCCCCCTGCCCCCCATGTCTTTGGAACAACATTATGTCATCACGTACAATTGTTCAAGGGGAATTGTGGTGTGTGCACGTTTCAAAAAGCCATCTGCTATTTTTTAAAGAGGCCCCATCTGCACTATACATTTAAAGCTGCATTATACCACTTTAAACAGCCATGACTTCTCCCAAAGAATCCTGGGAACTGCAGTTTGTTAAGGGTACTCACAATTCCCCTCACCATGGCTGTCTATAGTTCTGCAAAAATGGGTAAGCATGCCATGTGGTACTCAAATTGCTACATTCACACTGTGTTTTCGAAAGCAACTATTGTGTTTCAGAAATTAGATATTCAGAAGCTGGGGATAATTAATTTATAGAATTCACTATCAGATGGGTTGATGACAATTAGCTGAGATATCGTGGAGCATAGGTCTATCAATGGCTATTCTAGCTATACAGCTAAACAGAGCCTCCGGTTGCAGACTTCAGAGCCATTATGTCATCAAAAACCAGTTCCTGGGGGCAATACCCTGGTGTCTGCATCATTGCGGCCTTCCCACAGGCATCTGGTTGGTCACTGTGAGAACAAGACAATGGCCTAGATGAGCCACTGGCCTGATCCTGCAGGGCTCTTCCTATATTCTGATGAGTGTCCCTCTATGACACTAGTGTTAACATACACATTTACTGCATTTACACTCACACCACACATTTGTACAGTTAAACAGATTTTAGGTGATGCGTGAAGTGTCCCTGATAGTTCTGTCATGGGGGGGTTGGTGGGTTGGGTGCAGAGCTGTAGCTCAAGCAGAGCAGCTACTTTACATTCAGAAAATCCCGGGTTCAGATCCTCATCTCCAGGTAGGACGGGGAAAAGTCCCTCACCTGAAACTCTGGAGAGCTGCTCCTCTGGAGAGCGTAAACAATACTGAACTGGACTAATGGTCTGAGTTGGTATACGGCAGTTTCCCATGTGCTATGGTCCTACAGCAACCTTAGGTCCCCAGATGTTGATGGACTACAACTCCCATCATCCTTGGCCATTGGACCAGCCCTGTTTCTATGACATCTGAGATTGCAGTCACATCACTGCAATCCAATAAACTGACTTTATTTATTTATTTCATTGATTTATTTCACGAATTTATATACCTCTTAACCTAAAAAAAATCAGTGATGTAGAAGAGGGAAGGCAGTATAATGTAAAACGATATAAAATTCTGAATGAAATTAAATTGCGTTGCCCCATGATGCATACATCTGGGGTCACACTGCAAGCAAAGCCTTCAGGGAATAATAAAAAAAATGCCTTAAACAAGTGTTTGAAACTGAACACAGTTGGTGCTTGCCTGTTGTTAGTAGAAAGGAGGTTGCATTTTGCCAAGATGAAATCAGGTTTACTAGCTGAATATTGAGCAAAGCGTGTATCATGGAGTCCTCCACTGATAGCTCTAGCATGTTCTCAAATTGTGTGGCTCAGCATACCCACCATAAACCTTCTGAAATTTAGCTGCGCAATGGTGAGGTGAGACCGTGCAATCAGTTGACCACTTTGCCGCAGATCCAATGCTTACTGCTTCATCATTAATGCTTACTGTACCCATCCCTGGCTAGAAGCTTAGCTGTAGTTAACTTGTGCTATATTGCAATACATTGTACATGCATGGGCATTAAAAAACAGTCTGAAAGTTGTATTTGGTTCAAAACAGGGCCACAAGTCTATTAACTGGGACAGGGCATTTTGACCATATTATGGCGACACTTTTATCAGCTGTGCTGGCTCCTGGACTGTTTCTGGGCCCAGTTTGAAAGTATTTATATACAATATTTATGTCTTACCCTTTAGCCAAAAAGGCTCTCAGAGTGGCTTACAAAAATCAGTTCTAAGACGTACCTTCAGGCTCACAATCTAAAAAGACATGGCACAAGAAGAAAAAGGGATGGGAGAGAGGAGGGAAAAGCAGGCCGGCAGTTCTGGCTGTCTTGCTCTTGATAAAGAACAGTCCCTCCCTGCAAGCAGTCCTCCCCTCAAATCAGATCCAGAAGCAGAGCTAGTTTTAACCTATAAACAGCTTGGGAGTATGTTACCGGCAAGGTCACCTCCTTCAGAGCATGTCTACCTCATTATTAAGATCCTCTTTGGGGGCTCTGCTGTGGGTGCCCCCGCCAAGCAAAGTGAAGTGGGTGCTACCTGGAAAAGAGCCTTCTTGGCAGTGGCACCCTAACTATGGAATAGCTTCCCCAGAAAGGCTGAGCTGGTGCCTTCTCTATGGCCATTTCAGCAATGGGAAAAGACTTTTTTTATTAACTCTGGGTTTTTAATTATGTTTCAAATCCAGGCTGTTTTATGCTGTCTCTGGTGCAACAAAAGGATCATTTTTGTATGCTGTCTTTCATTGCTTTAAAAAAAAATATATTGCATTTTAACATTGTTTAGATTATAAACCATCTAGATAATATTTATTGATGGTCAGCTACGCAAATGTAATGTAAATAATCCATCCAGCATTTTGGTGACTAATGGAACCAACAGAAAGCGGGACATATGTCACATACCTAATTTTTGCTTCCAGTAGCTCTGACGTGGTGAATTTCAAGAAACAAGCAAGTTAGTTTCTCTTTCTGGCAGGCAAGATCCTTTATAAACCACAAAAATGTTGCTTCCTGCTGGAAATGGACTTTTTCAAAACCAATTATTTGTTCTTCAAGCTTCTTCCGCTCTTATGACCAACTTTACATGAAGGTTCTTCCAAGGACTTTATCCCTCCTCCTCCCCTTATATCAAAAGCTCCCCTCCGTTATTTGATGGATTCATTTTGAGGGACAATTGGGGGGAAATTTCCCAGAGGGCAACTCTGTGACATGTAGAAAATATGACGCATTAAAGTCAGATTTTTTTTTTAATTTTCAGCCGGCCTTATAGTAAAAATGAGACAGTAAAAAATAGGGACAAAAGTTCAGAAAAGGGTCTAGTAATGCATGAGAAGAGGCTGCCTCATTTCAGTGTCAGTCTTGGAATTACCTGTCAATTGGTTGGTGTTGGACTTTATCTTTCTCACACATAGACAGATAAAAGGTGAGATAATTACGTCACTAGAACCTTAGTCCCATGATAAACCTATATTTCATGTGACTCATCACTTAGACCACAGGGTGGGGGTGAAGACCCTAAGAAGAGGCCTGCTGGATCAGGGCAAAGGCCTGTCTAGTCCTTTCTCTAGTTCTAGCTCTCACAGTGGCCAACCAGATGCCTATGGGAAGGGTGGGATATAAATGCAATAATCATATATAAAATAAATAAAATTAAATACCATATCTGACAGTACACAGCCATCATGGCTAGTAGACATTGATAGTGATATCCCCTTTTAAAGCCATCCAAGTTGGTGGCCATCACTTGCAGGAGCAAATTCCATAGTTTGACCACGAGCTGTGTGACAAAGTACTTTCTTTTGTCTATCCTGAATCTTCCAAACAATCCTCTTCAATGGATGGCTCCAGGTTCTAGTATTATGCAAGAGGAAAGAAACATCTCTCTATCCATTTTTTCCACACCATGCATAATTTTATACACCTCTATCATGTCCTACTTCACTCTCATTTTTCTAAACTTTAGTTTAGCACATATTGCAGACTTTCCTCGTGGGCGGGGGGTTGCTCCAGCCCCTTGATCATTTTCGTTGCCCTTTTCTGATCCTTTTCCAGCTCTACAAAATCCTTTTTGACATGCAGTAAGCACAGCTGTACACAGTATTCCAAGTACAATCACACCATAGGTTTGCATTACAGTTGTTGCAGTTTTACTTTCAACCCCTTGCCTAATGATTCCTTACACAGAATTTCCCTTCTTCACAGCTGTCACACACAGGGAACCTGTGGCCCTCCAGATGTAATTGCACTCCAACTCCCATCAGCCCCAGCTAGTGCTCAGGAATGGTGGGAGTTGTATCTCAACAACATCTGGAAGGCCTCCTCATCCCTGCTAGAGAGTGTAAGATCATGAAAGATTTATTTGCCTTAAGCAAGGCCTGGTCATAGCCAACCTCCACAGGGTAACTGTGCAGGCAAAACAGTAGCTTTTGCTTTTGACAAACTAGTTTTGTGATACTTTTACCTCAAAGAGGGAACAACCATTGCAGGGAAGGGGGGGAACCATCAGTGGGAACAGCAGTCATAGTTACTTCCTTGTTCTACATCTCAGACCTGCAGTATTCAGTAACGTAAGTGCATGTGCTGACAGCATGGACAGCATGTGTCCAATGTTCTTACAAGGCAGACAAAGTTTGCCAAACCCTAATTTTGCTGCAGGTAGTGCAAGCTGTCAGCAACTGCCAGGTCCCTGCGACTCTAGCTAGGTCAAGAAAAAAGGGTCTGACTTGAATAATCTCCATGGCTCGTGATATTGTCTTTGGCCTGAAACTGTACAATTAGATTTCATCCCACATAAGCAACTGACATCAACTGTCAGCTGATGTCACCCTATATATGTCATTCTTAAATGGAAATGGTTGGATGATTTAAAGTCAGTTTATCTCAGCCCAGTTTTGCCTTGACAACTAATGAGGAACATAAATGCCTTAAGGAGTAATAGAAGATTGATTTTAAAGAAATCAGTCGTGAAACATCTAAAGGATATTCCTTGTGCAATCCAATATAGATGTAAGCTTGTGGCTTCCATTGCATAATCTTGGGTACATGCCTAACATTGCTCTGTCTGATCAAAAGGGATTATATGTTTGATAGATGTCATAATTTTGATTAAAACCCTTTGTTTTTGGCTGCTGGTGAAATGTTATAACCTGGCACAAAATGGTCTTTTTTTAAGTGTGTATTTGAGAGAAAATGTTGGGGGCAGGGAGGCAAATAGTTTAAGCAGTGAAGCACTAGAGGGCACTCAAGAGTAACATGTTTTCAGCTACCACAAGGTTGGTTCATTTTAACTTGCAAGATTATGTGCTCCACCACTAAAGCCATCCATAAAGAACGTAACTTATATATATATATATATATATATATACACACACACACACTCACACACACACACACACACCCCTCTGTTGCACTTTGTCCATTTTTAAACATATTGTTTTTCCTGTACTACAATATTTGCAACTTTCCCACCGTCCAAGTGATACTTTAAGAATGGCCTCACTACAGGAAAGGTGGTTTTGAATTGCTGGAAAATCCCAGGTGCTGCATTCTTTAATTTTAATTAACTAACATGATGTGATCCCCTTCTTGTAATGGTTGTGTGTAACCAAAAGCTCTATTTTGTCTCAAGCCACGTACCAAAGCTACCTTTTTGATTTTTTAAAAATGGATTGGTTATTTATAGACATGAACAAAAACTAGCAAACAATACCTAACCCTTTAACTACCCATCATGCATGTGGGAACTGCTGTCTGGAAAACAAGAACTCTGGTGGTTCTATACTGAATGGGAAAACTGTCCGGCACTGTGGGAGTAATAATTGTAGCAGCAGCGGCAATAACAACACTTTAAAAGCCTTTAATGAGGCTCCCCCTACCTATATTTCGTCATTACATCCAAACAATTAGGAATGATCTCCACTGGATCTATTGAAGTGCCCTGCCTGGAGCTATTCAAGATGGGGCAAGGTGCAATAGGTCGCTAATGACGTAGTAATATAAAGGGAAGGTCCTTCCATTATTCTTCCCCCACCCCTTTCTCCATTGTGACAGATGAAGAATAACGGCATAGAATGAAATCATAGCCTGAATAAGTACAGAAGGACTGGCTTGATTTCCCCCTGGTCAAATTCCATCTATCACTACAACTTAGATTTCACAATTCAAGTTTTAATTTGGTATCACAAACATTGTATCTGTGGATATCTTTGCTGTGTGTGTGTATATATATATATATATATAATTGTGTTTTGACTAGCATAGGTGCCATGATTGATTTTCTAGTTAGTGGAGAGGCATGGAGTATGCTGTATTTGCTCCAGTCTGTTGGGCTGACGTTCTAAAACGTTTTATTGAGAAGACTGAGGGGAGATATGATAGTAGTTTTCAAGTACTTGAAAGGTTGTCACATGGAGGAGGGCCAGGATCTCTTCTCAGTCGTTCCGGAGTGCAAGACACAGAATAATGGGCTCAAGTTAGAGGAAGCCAGATTTCCACTGAACATCAGGAAAAAAACTCCAAACTGTTAGAGCAGTATGACAATTACCTAGGGCGGGCTCTCCAACACTGGAGGCCTTAAAGAGGCAGCTGGATAGCTACCTGTTGCATATGCTTTAAGTTGGATTCCTGCATTGAGAAGTTGGACCCGATGACCTTATAGCCCCCTTACAACTCTACAATTCTATGATTATCTTGTTTTCTGAAGGGCTATATTGTTGTTGTTGCTGCTGCTGCTGTTGCTGCTACTATTACTACTACCACAACTACTTCTCCTTCATTATCATGCTGCAGAAACATCTGATCCTCTGCAAAAATGTTACTCCCATGTGAACACTGAAACTGAGCATGGGGAAAATCATGGCCAGGATGTCTGGCTTCAACCCCTCAGTGTGCTAAGTCTCCTTACTTTGGAGGGCATGTTTGCAAAATGGCCTCCTACACATGTGCATCCCAAATATGCAATCTGCACACCAGAAAAATTGGGGACATTGATCACATTGTTGGAACCCAATGTGCACGGGTGTGCAGGCTGAGCATGTCAAGGAGGTGGGGCCAGATGCCAGGGTCATAACACTCTTCTCGCACCCATGCATATACTTTAAATTTCTGTCCATGCATATAAATTTAAATTTACCTAAGAGGAAAAGAGGCATGGGAAGCAAGAACTGCAACAGAACTAAACTGGAGAGATTTAGCCCTGAGAACCAAAATAGGAATGATCTCCACTAGGGTGCTTCCAGATGGGGGGCTTAATTTGCAAATAGTTCTTTTTAGGTATCACAAATAGGATGTTGGCAACAGATATTATTCTTATTCTTTACTTTTCTGATTTCCCCTGGAAAAGGTAATTCCGGATTAAATCTGATTCAGCCCCCAGAGGGTTGGCCAACAGTGAATGTAGCTTTGGGCCAAAAAAAGGCTAGCCACCCTTGATAAAACAAAACAAAACATTAAAACAGGGGGATATATTAAATATAATACAACAAATGTGGGAAGAAATAATACAGAATTAAGCATCAATCAGTAAAAAGCAACTTAATTAAAACCTGATAGCTGACCCTTCAAATGGCATAACTACTGAGTCCAGCAGAGCCAGTTATTTAGCTAGATTGATATTTCCATCACATCAGTTTCTAATTTTAGTTTGTAGATACCTAGCCAAAATGAAACATACAAAAATAAAATAAAGATCATTGAGACGATCAGGCTTTTGCAGTAGTATCTCTTACTTTTGCCTCATAGAATTTGGCTTGTGCTTTGGCTACTGCCATTACAAAGTTAGCTATTTTCAGGATTTTAAGATCCTTGTTAAAGAGCAGGAAGTTGACCAGGGGGTGCCCTTTTTTTAACAGACCAGCAAGGTATTTCTCTCTAATTATTAGTGTCAGTGAGCAATTTAACAGGTACTCTTCTAATCTGCCTTCAAGAACTGTTGAAAACATTAATTGGAACTTAGCAACATGAGTGCCTTCCTTAAACAAAACTTACTGATTTTAAGTAAGTAGTCCTTGGGGTTTGGTTTATTTTTAAGTAAATTATACCAGTGGGATATTTTCACTGACTTAAGAGACACAAGATCTTTCTACTTAAACACATCATTTGTGTGTGATTTGAACTCCTCCTTGGGTAAGACAAGATCTCTGCAATTTCTGAATGAATCATGGCCGTATTTTGATTCCAGAATTTCCTCCTCACTGTCAATTGTTCCTGATAACCTAGTTTTGCAAGAGAGTGCTCTGGCATTCCCTGAAGTTTTAGCCAACGACTAAATATTTGCAAAGAGATCTCCTTGTGCTAGAAAAAAAACCCTTTCCAGTCACATATACTGCATTGGGATATATCTGGGGGTTTAAAGTTGTATAAACACAGAATATTTCCTGGATCTTGTCGCTAGATCCAGTAAAGCAACGTGGATTTTAGTTAAGTCTCCCCCAATTCCAAGACATAATTCTACATTAGCAAAACATTTCCTCTAACATTCTATTTTAGGCAGAATTTGGTGGCAACTGAATATTAACATAATTGCTTTCCAGCTTTTGGTGCTGGAAACTAGCCAGTGTTTCTTTCCCAGTGTACAAGCAGTGCCCGTATTTTGCTTCAGCCTTTTATTGTGGGGCTCCCTTCCAACCTTGTATGTGGCCCTTCAAAGTCAGAAGACCAGCTTTGCTCAGTGGAATTGGCTTTTTAATCAGGCAGGTAGAGTGACCCATTTCCTTGCCATGGGATCATGGACTTTGATCCTTGAGAACAAAAGACTATGAGTAATCACTTTTCAATCTACTCAGGCCTGTGTGAAACTTCAAAGGAGAGTGATGACTTCACAGCTTGGCGCCCGTGGGTTACAGACACCAGCCTTGGGAAGGGGCGACGGAAACCTGGATGATCTCACCACAGACAGTCCTCATGGAGCTGCATTCAAGGAGATACCTTGAGCATGTGTGGTCTTCATATAAAGAGGCTACAAGTTTGCAAACAAAGCACATGGAAAAGTTTGCCAACAAAGCAAGTACTTTAGAATGTATTGCTGTCTGCTGCGCCAAGTTCATAACTCCTGACTCAGTTCTTCTGACAAATGACTCAAGATCTGAGGAATTTTGACATAAAACGCTAGCAACAGACAGCGGGTCCAGAAGTGCTAAAACACTCCATGTGCGAGCATGTGGAAGAAATGTCTTCACGGCTTTTAAAATCTGTTTATACTTAGAGGTGATTCTCAAAAGGGGAAGATGAGCATGACTCTTTCTGTGGTAGTTGTGACATGTGACATACACAATTATGTGCAACATAAAATGAGGATGATCATTGGGCCACGCCTGAGTAATGGAGTGTGACAATTGTGTGCTCTTGCATAACTATTGTTTATAGCCTTGGGGCTTGCCCAAATGTATTGAGCGGATTGGGCCATTGGAAAGGAGGGGGTGCATTAGAAGCTATGTGGAGGATGAACCCCGATGGAAGCAGGGCCTACTGTTCATAGTTTCCTTTATTTCCTGAGCCTTAAGGAGATGGTACATTTTCAAACATTTTTCTCCCAAGTTTTGAGCGCTTAACATTTGATTTCAAAAATGAAATCAAGCGAACCAAACTGGTTCCAGATTCTATTCTTTGCAATTTGCACGTGAACATGGGGAACACTGCTTACCGTTTGAGATTATCTCTAAATACTGCAAGATGTGTGACAGCATTGTGAGAATTGGCAATTTATTGTGCTATTTTGAAACAATGCTTTGAGATCACATTGGGCATTCCCACAAAAACTACATACTACACAACCACTTAAAAAAAAAAATACCTTCATTTCAGCCAGTTAGAAATTCTCTGTGATTCGCAAACTGATTGCCCCATTAATATGTTTCTTTCAGTTTTTAGAGTCTGTAGTCATGGTAGTCTGTTGCTGCAAAAACAACAGAGATTTCTTCTGGCACCTTAATGGTTATAATACATTCACAATAAATTTGTTAGACTTTAAAGTGCCACAAAACTCTTCCTTGCATTTGCTTAATTTTGCCCAGCTTGTTACTGTCAGATTAAATTGAATAGTAAAAGCAGATTCTGTGTGCTCATAACTGTCACATCGGCCACTAATGCTGGTTTGAATCACGTGTTTGCAGATTCTGGCTAAATGACCACTTTCTTCTTTGTTGCTGCTGCTGCTGCTATTGCCCTAAACCATTCTTTTCATCAAGGTAAAGGGCAGATGTAATCTCTCCAGTTTGGTTTCACTCGCCTTCTTGTTTGCGTGATCTTCTAATTCCATGTTAATAGGCTTTGAAGAGGAACATTTTCTGCCAACACAAACAGTTTTTCTGAAATGCAAAAGAAATTAGTTCTTGCTTGCAGGAGTCTGCAGTGAGAATTATGAAAGCTATAAAACAGGCATATGAAGAGTTCCCACTGAAGATCAGAAATGCCTGTCAGGGGGGCACTTCAAACATGCCACACAAAGGTATAATTTTATTCTTCTTGGAGGTGTATTTAAATGCAGCACCTAACTTGCTTCTGATGTGTTGTCCAAACCTTAGAGGTCTGTTACCTTCCCTGGGGAACCGAATGATAAAAATCAAACCGGCGGGGGCATCAGCCCCTTAGAGAAGCCTCCACCACCATCTTAGTTGATGGCTGCAGCGAAGACAGGAGAGAGGTAGGTGGAACAAGCAGGAACAGAGCCCGGGGCAGGCTGGTGCCCAAGGGCCCAGTCATGCCTGGCACCGGCCCTGATTACTGTGTGTCAAGAACATATTCCAGTCTGGAGGAGCCCATGGTATGTTGCAACAGGGGGGAAGGACTTTTCTGCAGTGGCACTCCCCTCTGAAAGAAAGTAGCTGCTGATTGTGATGAGTTGTCTGTGCCTGCTCAAGGCCTACCTCTTTACCCAGGCCTTTGCTGGATCCTAACTGTCAACTTGGAATAATATATATTTCTGGTTACAGTGGGTGACATTTTACAGTGATTCCTAATGTTTTAATATGTATTTTATGCTATTGTATTATGTTTAAATTTTGTGAACCAATCTGGTATGACTAAGAGCCCTTTTCTAGGTTACCTTCCGGGGTGGGGGAGGGGGCACAAGCCAGTTACGAGTGTGTCAATCAGCAAACATGGGTGGAGCAAAAAAAGGTTAGTTTTCCCTTTGTACGATAGGCTCGTTTCTATACACTCACACCTGTCCCCCGTCCTCCTTCCAGGTAAGCAAGAAGCATGGTCAGAGTTCAAGGACACATTCCAGCCATTCAAAAACTCCCAAGAGTGCAAAGCAGCGCCAATGATGGGTGTGGGCTGGGGAGAGTCCAGAAGGCCAGAGAAAGACATCTGGAGGGTCACATTTGATTGCCAGGCCTGAGGCTTCCCATCCTTGACTGAGATGAAGAGTGGTTGGTTGACAGACAAAACAAACAAACAAATGTAGCCCGTGATGTATTATTTCTGACAATTACTGCAGCCATCGTTTCGAAATTTGTTACGCGTGCATGGCTATTTTGACATGGGGCTGCTTTCAAACATACCCCCACCCCCATGTGCATTTCAGTGGTGGTATGGTGATGCAAGAGGCCAGTGGGCCCCTCAGGGTGTCCTTTTTTATTGTGCATGCATGCTGATTTATGATTTATGATTGTTATACACAATTCTGCAAATGTCTGGAGCGGTCACATTGTTTTTTTCTCTCCAAACCATGCATGTCCCATAGTTTCTTGCTAAAATAAATTTGCATACCACAAACGTTCCAGTGTCGTTTGTTGTCCTGCTTTTGTTGCACTGTAGCATAAGGGTGCCCCTCCAGACAGCAGTGATGTGGTAACATTAGGGAAGTATCACAGAACAACTAATAAAGCGGAATGATGGATGGATGGTCAGTATAAACCCACCAGTAATGTACGATTATTGTGTCAAAGACACGTTGCAGAATACACCCGCAAAAAACACCACACTAGTCTGGAGGGGGTTAGGGTTCTGCTCCTGCACTCCTAAATTGGCTCAGTTCCAGTGGGATGCATGGTTCAACTAATTTCCTCAAGCAAATCCAAGCTTTCTCCTGAAAAAAACCTGTATTATATATTTCCCCCCCTCCCGCTGCCCCCTCCCTTTTTATGTTTTGCAGTTTTCAGGTACCTGGAGTGCCTCCCAGAAAAATATGACATGGAGCCAAGACTATTAAAAACTGGTATTTTGCAAGTATTTCCAGAATCTGGATAGCTGGAGCAGAGGTTGTCATGCTTCAGAGTTCTCACAGTTTTCATGCTACATAAGAAAGAAAAAGAGTTGAGCTGAGTAGTCTTAGGTAATGCTTCAGAGTACACTGGGTAGCTGGCAACTGTGCTGACTGGGAAGCTTAAAGGTCACCTGTGTTATTTCACCGTAGTGGTTTTCTGAGACTTAGCCTCATTATTATATGGCAAAATGTATTGCTCACTGTGAGTATTCATGGTATACATGCTGCGTTTTATTTGCATGCATCCTAAATATTTAGTTCAAGGCAAAACACAAATTTCTAGCCCTCATCCTTGCAAAAGAATGCCTGCTTCAGTTTGGATATCAGATGATCCACTCTTACATTTAAACACTTTTACATTGAATCATAGAACACTAGAGTTGGAAGGGGCCTACCCCCTGTTCAGTGCAGGAATCCAGCTTAAAGCATACCCGACAGGTGGCTGTCCAGCTGCCTCCTGAATGCCTGCCTCCAGTGTTGGAGAGCCCACCATCTCCCTAGGTCACTGGTTCCATTGTTGTACTCCTCTAACAGTTAGGACTTTTTCCCCTGATGTTCAGCCAAAATCTGCTTTGCTGTAACTTGAGCCCATTATTCCATATCATGCACTCTGGGATGATTGAGAAGGGATCCTGGCCTTCCTCTGTGTGACAACCTTTCAGGTAGAGCTTGGAAGATTACTTTTTAAAAGTAATAAGTTACAGTTACATGGCCCAAAAAAGTAGTAATTATCGTTACAATTACAATTGCTCTGAAAGTAACTGATTACTTTACTTTTCCTCCAAAGTAATCACTACAATTACATTTCAGTTACTTTTTAAAAAAACGCCTACAAGGTGCTGGCCTTGGCTGCTGCACATCTAAGTAGCCTAAAACAACATTAAAAATAAACACACACATACAGAGGTAGTAGAATAATTATTTTTATTCATAAGATAGCAATGGTGGTCTCTCCACTGGTAAGGGTGGTGGGTGGGGAAGGCTGAGGCCACTACTCAGATCTTTGCACATCAAACCAAGTGCAACCCCCCCCGCTCAGCCAGCCAGCGTAATCTCTCTCACTTAACCACCTCCCAGACCCTGCCCTGCCACCAACTAAGGGACACTCACTCAAGCAAACATTTTCCCCTGAGATGCAAAAACATTAAAATACTGCAAATGCAGCACAGTAGCTAGAGAGGGTGGTGGAGGCCACTTTGTGCGCCAAGTGCAAACACAGTATTCACACACACACACAAACACATGCGTTGTCGTCTGTCACCTCCACAGTTCTTTATCTCCATTCTGCTGCTGCCTCCTTCTCCTCCTTTATCCATGTTCTTGACCTCCGGATCCTATTTCCCTCCACTCCATTCTTCACCACCGCTATCCATTTTAAAAAATAATTGTTTTCTCCACTCCACCCCGTCTCACTCTCCTCCTCCTCCCTCGTCGCCTCCTACCCATCCACAGAGCATGAGGAAACAGCAACACTGCACAGAAGCCCAGTTTGAGGCACATGATTTTCAACCACAAATCAGAGGAGCAGAAGACTTCCCCTGCTCCCCCACCCCAAGTAATGCCCAAAAGTAATTCTGGAAACGTTACAATTACTCCACAAAAGTAGTAAAATTACTCCTAATTCTATTGCAATCAAAATGTGAAGGAATTACCCACTCGTTACTCAAAAAAGTAATGAATTACAAGTAATTCGTTGCTTGTAAAGTTACTTCCAAGCTCTGCTTTCAAGTACTTGAAGAGAGCTTTCCTTTAAACAGTCAGAGCTTCCCCCAAAGATCCAAGGAACTGCAGTTTGTTAAGGGTGCTGAGAGTTGTTAGGAGACCCCTTACAGAGCTACAATGCCCAGCACCCTTATCAAACTACAGTTCTCAGGATGCTTCAAAAGTAAGATGTGTGTAACTCTGGAGGATCACTTCTAGTGACTGGGAGCTGGATAGGTGGTGGTGGTGCTTCCCTGTTTGCCTGTACAACCTCCTTTCCTATGGCTACTATTCTCTGCCCCTATCTGTGGGGAATCCCAGTGAACTCCAATCTCTGTTTCATTCTCTGCCTCCCTCCTTAATCTTTGTCAATTGCAAAAAAAAAAAAGTGTGCAAGTGAATTTCATTTACATTATTAATTTCAGGTGTATTTTTTTCTTTCTTTAGTACAGAATTATTGCTGTTTATTTGTTTAAAATGTTGGCCCCAAGCACAATGGTTATCTGTTTGATTGCGGAAGTCATGCTGCCAGCCACACCATTCCAACAATTACTCTTTCTAAGGTCTGCTGTGTAGAGATTTTTTGTCTTTGCACAGATATAAAACCTAAAAATGCCACACTTAGGTTATTTTTTGGTTCCTCAACTACAGTGCCCGATTGAGAACTGGACGGAAGTTTCCAGTTGCTAACATCTTTAAACACAAGACAAGCAATTAGTGGATTTAGGGAGGGGAGAGCACAAGGTCACTTTATACTCTTGGCTCATTTTGGACAATAGTGGTTTCAAATGAAGCAAGGCCTGAGTTGTCAAGAACTGCTGTGTGAAAATTATTACCTGTGAATGAGCCCTACATTTATTTAAAGGAGCCTCTGGAAGAGTATCTCATCTTGTCTCTTTTGGTTAAAATAAGAGAATGATAAGGCTAGAAGTGGCTGAAAAAGTCCCAAGATTGTATCGGCACATTGACACAGCTTCTGATCCAGCTGTGACCCTGTTCAGACATGCATATTTATTACTTGACAACTGCAACATAAAGTGCTGGCTTGTACAGGTGGAAAGGCCAAGCTAAATGTGATGTGAAACAAAAAAAATCAACAGCATGCATGGGGAAGGAGCCACCTTGATTTTCAACAGTGCTACAGTTTGCAGAGAAGCTAGGCTTAACCCATTCCTTCCTATTATCATCTCAATGAAACCCATCTTCCCCTTCAGCTGTTATTAGCTCTAGCAGGAAAACTCCTGTTGGCATCATCATAATCATCATCTTAAAAAACCCTCTGATGTGGTTGTTAAAAGATGCATTTAGTATCAGATCTAGTTTGGCTGTAAGAGTTCTCACAGAGCAAACACTGCAGACATAGGTTTCATGTAACCTTAAAGGTATACATGCCTATTTCACCAGTCTGTAGAACGTGCTCTTTTACAAGTGCCATATAGGGTCTGCATTTGCAAGGAGTCGATCTTTTAGTGTGGCAGCACTTATGCTTTTGAACTCCCGACCTATTGACATTAGGCAGGCATCTTTGCTGTATTGCTTTAGATGCCTGCTGAAAACTTTTTGCCTAACCGGACATAACCAGTTGTGCTGATGTTTTATTGATAATTAATTTATTATGTACACTGCTTAGAGATTCTTCTGATTAAGCAATCTAAAATATCCTTTATTAATATAAGTTTATATATATTGTTTGTCTTCTGTAAACATATATATATATATATATATATATTTAAAACCAACTTCAATAAAATTATGGTAATTATAAAAATTATAATACATTTCAACAGAGGCAGTGTACACTTTCAGTTCCAGGTCCTTAAGAACTGACTAATCCCGAGATGATATATGCATGGGTGAACTGGTCCTGATACATTGTCTACTCTTCTATGGCCAAGCCCATCTGCAAGGGAGATGGGTGGGCATGGGCACAGGGTGTATCTCACAGGTCCAATGAAAATGAGTGCTGATAACTTGTACTGATACAGACACAGCCTAATCCACACAACTGAGATTATAGAGAGCCACAAGTAGTGCTGGGTGAATTTACCCCATTAGAAAGAGTAGTTACCTCATTAGGTTAGAAATAGCTCAAGCTTGGACTTAAGTTCTGTTATTCAAGATATATGATTTTTGTGTATATGCATCAACGAAGTGCTTCTTGGGAATGAGTCACACATGATACGTTATCATGACGTGCATCATAACATCATGTGCTTCTTCGCTGTTTGGCTATTTTCACGTCCAGTGTTTGCAATCCATTTTACATGGAACTACTGGAGACAGAGGGAGTGACAGCAGTACAAACTCAACCAAGATGAATGGAGAGCAGCAACAACAAAATACAGGAAGAAGCCTAGTGGGACTCACACAATTTCTCAGGAGAATGAGCTAAAGGATTTCAGGTCCAAACTTTTAAACCGAACAGTTTGGCACAGAGTAACTTACAGGGTAAAGTGAAATCATTCTGTAAACACAAGTGCACTGCAGACAGGACATTTATAGTTCCTTCAGAAAGTGAAGGGTACAGCAATCAACATCTGAGCTTGCACAAAGAAGGCAGAGTTTGGAGGCTTAGTTATGCAGAATGTGCTAGAATAGAAGTCTGCATATTGAGGCTGGAAGTTTTAAACATTACCTTTGGCTAGATTGTGTCCATAATAATTTGTATTGCATGGTTTTTGCTTTCATCAGTTTTTTATGAGCCAGCCAGAGTCTGGATTGGTGTAGAGAATCCTGGGAATAACATCATCAAACATCTTGGCTCACTATTATCTAAGTGTCTCTGCCTTTTATCTAAAGCTCTGTTTTAAATAGAAAACAACAACAATTTAGAAAATATAAATCTTGTGAGTCAGTCTTGTGAAGTTCCCAGTGCGTGCAGAAGTGTGTGTGTGTGTGTGTGTGTTTGGTTGGTTGGGTTTTTATTTTTTAAATTAACAACAAAGGAAACATGCTGACACAGTGAATTTTGATGTGGAAAATGAAACTTGACATTACAGGTAGTTACATTTTTCTTAATCTCTGGTAGTTGCCCAGAGGCTGCTTTTAATAAATCTCCCTCAGTCTGCACCTCCAAAGAAACAATCTGACTGCATTCACGTTAATAAAAGAGCATCTATAATAACCCGCCCAAGTTTTATAATGTTGCCTATCCACATTCTGTGGTTTTTTTAAATAAAAAACTTGAATAGTTAGATACTGAATGAAGAGTATAGAGGTTTTGCTATTGCCTTCAGCGGGATCAGGATCCATCTGTGTTTGTGCACCACTTCCAAAATCTCATAATTTCCAACATTTTATGGCTGAAAATAGGTGCACTCATTTTATATCAAGTGCAGATGGGCTTGGCAAGTTTTTTTTAAAGTAGTCTTCCCCTCAGTTGCCAGTGGTGCATCCAGGCAGGTAAAGAAGGGCAGATCGAAGGGTGCGTGTGTTCAGAAGCAGAAACAACACAATTTGGCAGGATGTGGCAGAGAGGGACACTACAGAATTTGGTGAATTATGGGTGGGGCAGTTGACTGGCTTTTCAGCCTCCATTTCTGGTCACTTGACAGTTTGACTGCTGTGCTCAGAGCAGAAAATACTGACTGGTTGCAACTGTTAAGTGCAAAGGGGCTTCACAGAATGCATGTTGCCTGTCTTTGTGTTGTCTGGCAAGGCCTTTAATGCAGGCTTGCCAGCAAGGTTTCTCTTAGGCCCATGGAAGGGAGGGAATGGGCAGGCTGGAGTGTTTTTAATGGGAAAGTACATAGTTAATTTGTGGTGAATGAATACTGGACCAGACCAAAGGCCTATTTTATCCAAAGGCCCACATCCTGTTTCCCAGCATGGCCAGTGACCCTGGGAATCCCAGAAGCAGGACATGAAGGCAGTAGTTCTCCCCTGCTGTAGTTCCCTGGCAAATGGAATTCAGAGGCATGGTGCTTCTGATCCTGGAGGTAGCATATATCCATCCTGACTTGTAAGTAGACACAACTTGTTCTGGGAGGGGTTGTATTCCCCCTGAAGGAATAGGTTCATAGTCTGGGAAAACCCCTGGATTCCAACTTGTCACTAGAGTCCCAAATGTACATATCTTTATTACGATCGAAGATCAGCAATACAAATACAATACAATCAGCTGGATATCGGAATAGCAGTAAAATGCAAAATAACAGCAAGGGCTGATTAAAAAGTAGTCCAGGAATGTTATAAAAGAATCAGGGTGGAAGGGAGTCAAGCTGGTTCGCAGCGCATAGTTCCTTTCTGCGAACCATAGCGGCTACACAGAATGAGGCGACCTTTGCAGTAATCCGAGGATCCCGATCTGCCAATAAACGTCGCAGAAACTCAGCCTCAGAACTAGGATAGAGATTAGCTAAAATTGGGAAAATAAACTTGTCGCGAAGGTTAGAATAGAAAGGGCAACAGAGCAATACATGACACACCGACTCCACCTCCTCAGCATCACAGGGGCAGGTTCATTCAGAATGTGGGACACCCTTATATCTGCCCTCCAATAGTGCTGAAGGAAGAACATTGAATCGTGCCAGGGTAAATGCTCTCCTAAATTTCGGGGTAGATAGATTCGAAATATAGGAGGCGGGGACAAAGGGTTTCATATTAATGTGGCTTAAGGAGTAGACAGCAGCCAAGCACTGGTTGTTCTGGAGTTCAATGTCTCTAAGGCATTGATTGATTGTTGTTTTGGCCCTCATATACCCTAGGGCCCCTATCGCTGGCAGCGAAAAGCCAAGAGATTCTAATTTGTTGGACAGCGTCTGCTTCCATTGAGACTGGAAGGGATCTTCCAGAGTTAAAGGGGCCAATCCTGTGGGTATGAATAGTAACTTCAGCCAATAGCTGAATCTGATCATCCAAACTCGGGTCTCGATTAAAAGGGCACCCAGTTCCAAACATAGTGCCACATTAGGGACACAGCACGGGACACCCATTACCGACCTCAGAAAGTTGGATTGAACCACCTCCAGCAATGTATAATTGCCCCCACTACAAATTTGGGTCCCGTAAAGTAGTTGCGCAAGAGCCTTGGCATTAAACACCTGGACAGCCACAGGAACATATGAGCCGCCCCTTGTATAGAAAAAGGCAAGCAAAGCCTTTACCATATTCTGGGCGGTCTCAACCAACCTTACGAGATGTGCCTTCCAGGATCTCGAGGACTGGAAAACTATACCAAGGTAGCTAAAGGCATTAACTTGGACAATAGAATGATTGTCAATTTGCCATCTGTACTTATGCCTCTTCCTGGAGAAAACTAAGACCTTGCATTTTGCATAGTTGATTTTTAAAAGTTCATCAGTACAGAAGGCTGCAAGTTCTCTTAATGAGCGGCGCAATCCAATTGGCATTTGAGAAAGTAAAACAATATCATCAGCGTACGATAAGCATGAGATATGTCTCCTCATAAGTGCAGGGGGATGAGAATTTACTGTCTCTAGGCGTTTAACCAATGGATTAATATAAAAATTAAATAAAGAGGGGGCCAAGACACATCCTTGTTTTACACCCTTAAAAGATGCAATCGGTGCAGACAGATGTCCAGCCCGGTTGCATCTTTCCCTTATCTGGGTCCTTTCGTGCAAACATCGAATTAAACAAAGTAAACGTCTATCGATGTTTGTGTCCCTTAGTTTCACCCACAGCCTCTCGCGAGATATTACATCGAAAGCTGATTTGAGATCTATAAAAGCAGTAAAAAGAGCCCCTCCCTTGCGTAAAGAGCATTTTTCGGCCAAATGCTGAAGGACAAGGCCCTGGTCCATGGTGGAGCGCCCAAGTCTGAATCCGGCCTGTTCGTCGGCCAAGATGTTTTCACCATCCATCCAAGATGTTAGCTTCTCTAGAAGATGGCTTGCATAAAGTTTACTAATGATACTAAGAAGGCTTATGGGTCTATAATTTGAAGGATCCATCCTCTTGCCCTTCTTATAGATGGGTATCACAATAGCCATTCTCCAATCTTCTGGGATGGAGATTGATTGATCTATTACAGTAAACAAGGCCGCCAAAATGGGAGCCCACCAGTCCAGGTGCGTTTTAAGAAGTTCCGGGGAAATATTATCTACACCGCGTGCCTTGCCCACTTTCAGTTTGTTAATAAGTGCTGCAGTCTCACAAATGGAGACCGGTGGCCATTGGGGTAACGTATTAACGTCTTCCCACTCGGGACTATCACATTTATCACTTTTGGCGAATATACTAGCGAAGTATAATTCCCATGTGATATATGATATTTGATACTCGGCGGAACGGGCTGGCACCCCCCTGCAACCAGCTTCCAAAACTTTCCAGAGTCTTTTGAACGAGAGGCTTCTATTAAGTTGTGCCAAATTTCTTTTTGATGTAGCTTTTTCTTTTATTTTATTAAATTTTTAAATCGTCGTTTAGTATCTAAATATTCAGTGGGGAGTACTGATAATTCAGAGGCTCTATACCTTTTATAAATGGACGTGAGGGTTTTCTTCAATGCTATGCAGTCCTGGTCAAACCAGGGCTTTGACGCCCGCTCTAGAGAGCCTGGTCTCCATTGGTTTTTAAGGATTAAGGAGTTACTTATAAATTTCACCATCTCCTGATACCATAAACAGACAGATGACGAAGCAGAGGCAAATAAAAGCTTATTCCTAATGCCTAGAGCTTCAGCAGAATATAGGGATTTAGCTAATTTGTTAGCAATAGCAGGGGACGATCTGATACGGGTGGCTCTTCTCTCCGCCGCTAGATTATATAAAGGTTCTCAGTCCAATAGCAACTTTTTATGACCCGGGTTAAGTGTAAAAATCAAAGGGAGATGATCACTTTCCTCCCTGACACCAACTTTGCACCTGGAGATGTATTTCAACGTATTATTTATTTATTTATTAAATTTATATCTCACACTTCCTCCCAATAGGAGCCCAAGGCAGTAAACAAAAACACTAAAAACACTCTAAAACATAATAAAAACAGACTTTAAAATATATTAATGCAAAACATATTTAAAAACATTTAAAAAAAAGCTTTAAAAACATCTTAAAACGCAATTCCAACACAGACACAGACTGGGATAAGGTCTCTACTTAAAAGGCTTGATGAAAGAGGAAGGTCTTCAGTAGGCACCAAAAAGATAACAAAATTGGCACCTGTCTAATATTTAAGAGGAGGGAATTCCAAAGGGTAGATTCCACTACACTAAAAGTCCACTTCCTATGTTGTGCAGAACGGACTTCTTGATAAGATGGTATCTGCAGGAGGCCCTCACCTGCAGAGCACAGTGATCAACTGGGTATATAAGGTGTAAGATGATCTTTCAGATATCCTGGTCCCAAGCTGTATAGGGTTTTGTACACCAAAACCAGAACCTTGAACTTAACCCGGAACCTTGAACTTATGCCCAGCTGAGGCTGATTCGCCAGCTATGGCTCTTCCTGGACTGCAATGGCCTGGCCATGCTGTAGTGACTTCCCATCTAAACTACCATAATGAGCTGTGTGTGGGGCTGCGCTTGAAGACGGTTTGGAGGCTGTCGCTAGGCTGCTAGGCTGGTAAGTGTGGCCGCTTCATGGGACCATGTGTCACCAGCCCTGAAAGCACTGTACTGGTTGCTAGTGAGGAACCAGGCCTAATTCAAGGTGTTCGTTGTAGCCAGCACTGTAGTGGCAAATTCAGAAGTGCAGGGTCCTTTCACGTTAATCACAGCCACATCCCCGCTCCCCTTTTTGCTGTGGGGTTGAGAATGAGATCCTTATCAATGCCTTATCCTACAACAACAAACATCCTTAGGAACCAACAAGCATGAAAGAGGAGAGTGTTAGCTATTGAGAAGAATCTTCTCAGTGGCTGACTCACCTCTTTTAACTCCGATTCCCTCCAATCAGCAGGAAAGGACAAGGAAGGATGTTAGAAGGCTCTTCTCAGTGGCTAAACTACTCTTCTTTCATGCTGATTGGCTTGTAGGATGCTGGAGACATAGGGACTCTGCTGGGACTCTGCTCCCAAATACGTAAGGGGTCTAAGACCCCCTGGATGACTACACCCCTGGTAAAGGTGTCCCCGCACTTATAGTGCGAGTTGTTTCTGACTCTTAGGGTGATGTCTTGCAACGTTTACTAGGCAGACCGTATATATGGGGTGGGATTGCCAGTTCCTTCCCCGGCCTTTCTTTACCCCCCAGCATATGCCAGGTACTCATTTTACCCAGAGCTTGGAAAAGTTACTTTTTTGAACTACAACTCCCATCAGCCCCAGCCAGCATGGCTACTGGATTGGGCTGATGGGAGTTGTAGTTCAAAAAAGTAACTTTTCCAAGCTCTGGTTTTACCGACCATGGATGGATGGAAGGCTGAGTGGACCTCGACCACTTTTGCCGCAGATTCGACTTCCTTCTTCCATTGGAATCAAACTCCAGCCATGAGCAGAGCTTCGGCTGCGTTACCACCGCTTACCTCTCTGTGCCACGGAGGGTCTACACCCCTGGTACTAGCATATAAAGCCCAAATGGGTTGGGACTCATGTATCTAAAAGCACCTTCCCTAGCATCAACCACCTCGGACCCTACACTCGGCAGGTGAGGCCTTGTTGGTGCCACCAACGAGCAATGCCTTGTTGGCGCTGATCCGTAATGGCTTCTCAGTGGTGGGTCCCCATTTGTGGAATGCCCTCCCTAGTGAGGTGGATCTATCTGCATCACTATTAACTTTTAGGAGGAATATGAAAATATTCCTTAGGCATTTGATGGCTGAAGGGGACTGTTCGTGGCAACCTGAAGATTATCGGTGAAAATAATGTTCTTAGCTGTGTTTTAGAATGTTTTTAACTATGTTTTAGAGTGTTTTCAATTGAAATTGTTGTTTTGGAATGTTTTAACTGTTTTTAGTGTGTTTTCTTGTTAAATTGTTTTGTCTATGTTTACCGCCCTGGGCTCCTTCAGGAGGAAGGGTGAGATATAAATTCGAACAACAACAACAACAATAAATGATTGGTGTAATTCCCTTTTAAAGCCATCTAAGTTGGTGGCCACATTTTAGGGCAGTAAATCCCACAGTTTAACAGTATTTGTGTGAAGAAGCATGTTCAGAATCTCCCACCATTCAGCTTAATGACTGACTCTGGGTTCTTGTATTGTGAGAGAAGGAGAAAAACATATCTCTTATCTGCTTTCTGTATATCCTGCATAATTTCAAAATCTCTGTCTTGGCTCTCTTACTTGCCCTTTTTCTAAACTAAAAAAAGCCCCAAACATTGCCAACTTTCCTTGCAGAGGAGTTGTTAAAACCTCCTGATAGTTTGTTTTGTTTTTTGTAACATCCTTTTTGTCCTCTACAGTATCATTTTTGAGTTACAGTGACCAGAATTGTTCAGAGTTGTAGAAAGGCATCACGACATTGCCAGTTTTATTTTTTATCCCTTTCTTAGATACCTAAGATGGAATTTACTGTTATCAGAGCTGTCACACATTAGGCCAACATTTTTATTGAGCAATTCACCACAACCTCAAGATCTCTTTCCCGGTCAGTCACTCACTGCTAGCTCAGAGTTAGACACCATCAATGTATACGTGACATTAGGGTTTTGTGACCAGACTTGTATCCAACACTGCACAAGCAGAGTTCTACTAAAGCAACAGGAATTCCCCTCCTCTCCTCTCTCTCCTCTCCTCTCCTCTCCCTCCTCTCCTCTCCTCTCTTCATGAGCCCCAAAATCTGTCCTGTTTAATTCAAAAACTAACAGCAATGCAACAGTCTGCAGTTTGGAAAAATGATAGAGTTAGAGAAAGAGAGCTGAAAGCTACTTGAAACACCTGAAGAACGTAAGAAGACCTGCATTGCATCAAGCCAAGGGAACTAGTCCCACACTCTCTTCTCACAGTAGCTAACCAGATGCCCATGAGAAGACTGCAAGCAGAACCTGAGTGCAACAGCACTCTCCCCACCTACAATTTCCAGCAACTGGTAGAGGCATCCTATCTCCGACAGTGGAGGCAGAACATGGCCATTGAAAGCTTATCATCTAATCAGTTGTCTAATCCTCTTTTAAAGCCATCCAAGTTGGTGGCCTTCACTACCTCTTGTGGGAGAGAATTCCATAGTTAAACTATGTGCTGCATGTGAGGAAGGACTTTTTTTGTCTCTCCTGAATCTTCCAACATCCAGCTTCAATGGACGCAGAAGCTTGTCTCAGGGGATCTAATGCTGGGTCTGCTAACTTGTACAAATATCTACCTAAATCACGCAAATATTACAAATACACACACCACAACAACAACTTCTCACCATGGGTCTCCAGTGCTCTCCAAAGGAAACCAGATCCTATAGTGTGGTCCCTCAGGGCTACTCACCTCTTGAGGAAGTAGTGAGTTCTGCTTTGCTTGCAAATTCCATTGCTTAAGTGTGTAGAAGATAACCATCTTGTGTGAGTGAAGAAAAGGTCAAAATGAATGGATGAACTCCATCCTTAGATCAAGACTTTCCACTATAAAGAAGGCAAAGCTGAAACAGAAAAAAAAAGAGAAGTGAGTGGGATTTGCTGGAGGCCATGGAGGAGCTAGAATGCAAGCGCTCCCACAAGAAGGTCATACGCAAAGAGATACAGGCCATTCCCGTCCTTCCATCCACACCCTCGATGGGCATTTGCTAGAGTCACAGACAGATAGGAATTCATGAGACTCGGCCTATCCAGGTATTTATGATGCTAATCACTGCGGCATACGACTGCCTCAGGGAAATTATATATTTATAATATGTATGCTTTGAGCAGTATTAAAAACAAGTCTTGCAGCACCTTAAAAAGATGAACAGATTGAATCGGGCATAAGCTTTCATGGACTAGAATCCACTTAATGAGATGCACAAAAATATACACGTATGGGGAGGGGGAGAGAATTGTAAATAATTGGCTGCAAAGACATGCCGATATAGTAGGGCCCCGCTCATACGGCGGGTTCCGTTCTGGACCCCCGCTGTAAAGTGAAAATTGCCATAAAGCGAAACACATTGACGATAATGGGACGCGTTGCGCAAAAATGATGTCAAAATGGCACACGACGGAAAAAAACCGCCGTAAAAACGGAACAAGCACCTTAATGTGGGGACTTTCCCTAACTGAAAGCCACCGCATTAGTGAATCGCTGGAAAGCGAAGCGCTGTAAAGCGGGGCCCTACTGTAGTACAGTTTATGACAATTCAATTGAAGTTTAAGTTGCTGCATACTCTTTGTTGTTGCTGTTGTTGCAATAGATTTACATGGCTACCACTCCGGATGTTGCTTGTTGTATGTTGTTAAGGGTGAAAGTAATTGTGAAACCTCAAGTTTACACACTGGAGTGGGGGGAACAAACATACTTCAGAAAAAATATATAATAAATGTACAGCTGTGTTCAATATAAAAAATATTCCCAAGGTGGTTTATATATAAATCAAATTGGAATGGCAGAATTCTATCATGTGACCTTTTCAAAAATAGCCAGATTTGATGACTGCTTGGCGTTGGTTGTGGTAATTTGACTGCTTAGTTGCTCACCCTTTAAAACATAACATGGGATAACAGAGCACTTACTCAGGGGCAATTCCAAAAGTTAACCTACCCTGTGAAGTAAGTTAGGTCGAGTATTAACAACTGGCCCAAGGTCACCCAGTGAGGTATATGGCTGAGTGAGGTTATGATCTTGGCTCTCCTCACTCCTAGCCCCAAACTCTGACCACTACATCTCACTCATTCTCATATCTTAAGGACCGCCTGAACCTTTATATCCCAGCTCAATCACTGAGATCATCTGCAGAAGTTGCCTTGGTTGGCGAGGCTCATTTAACATCGACACAATATTGAGCCTTCAGTGTCATTGGCCCAATTCTCTGGAAAGATCTGCCAACAGAGATTCAGAAGGCACCTTCTGTTTTAACCTTTAAATGCCTGCTGAAAACCTTTATATTTTGCCAGGCTTATGAAGGTAATTAAGATGTCTTTTCACAATAGTTGACTTTTGTTTTTATTGTATTTTTAATGGTTTTCTTGCATAGTGGTGGTGGTTTTTGCAATTTTTAAGCCATTTTGACGTTAACAAAATAGCAGAATACAAATATGTTTACAAATAAATAAAATAAAAATATCTCTTTCCTTCAGGCCTCTGCCTACTCCTTAATTGAGCCTTTCCTCCAGTCCCTTCCTTCTACTGCCATACTTCTAGGCCTACATTTTCCTTTCACTCACAGTCCTCGGCTTCTCTGCCTCACCTTCTTCCGTGTCATCAGCACACAATTCTTCCTGCCTTTAGTTCACTGCCATAAATTAATACTGTACGAGAGGCTCCCCTCATGTTCCAGCCATAATTAGTATATGTCATGTCTGTTCTGGAGGAGCTCCCTTTAGAAAGCAGCCATGTATTTTGAAATCTAGTGGTGCCATCTTGTCTGTTTGACAGCTTTTGCTTCCCTGGATTTTTTCCTCTACTTGCTGCCAATTCTGAGACGTAAGTTGAGTCATAATGATGGAATGACCAGCCAACTATTCTCCTGCTCCCTGCACACTCCAATTCAAGGTGAATCCTGATAGCTGATGCATGAGAAGACTGGCCACATGCTGGAAATTCCTTGCTAAATTAAGTTGCTAGTTCATCAAAAACATCCTCCCAAGCATGCACAGGATGTATTAAGTTATGGTGAGGTAAGGGATCAGCTTGTCACACTGACATTTCAGCTCTTTGGCAGAAAGAGCTGAATCTGGTTATCTCTTTCAAGAAACTAGATCTGCAAAGGGTCACACTGCAATAAACTGGTGTAACTGGAAACCTCTCTCCAGACTTTTGAATGTATGATGACACCTTTGCTGTAACCCCACCCCAAACAGCAGCATATAAATATATATGTTTTATGCTGCCAAGCAGCAATGAGACTCACGTTAATTAAAACAATCAGGAGGAAAAGGGTGTTAGATGTTTGCTAGATCCAGTGAGAATATCTTTAAGAGGCTCTGTTATTTGCAGTGGCTAGTCATTCAGTGTTAACTCTTAAGCCTTGGTCATCTTGGACATGTGCATAATTCACTTAGGCAATCAGTGGCACAATTTTAAGTGTGTGTGTGTTGACACCCTGGCTCCGTCTCCTGATCCATAAAAAAACCCGCCCACTGAAGCAGCAGACAAATCCCTTGAGCAGCATTTACCCCATCGAACAGGAAAGCACTTCACTCATTAGAAGATCTGCTAAGTGTGGAATTCCTTTGATAAACAAAGCAAACAAACTAGTAGCTACTATTCACAAAATTTATTTATTTAATTTATTTAAAATGCTTCTCAGCTGCTTTTAAGGGTTAAAAACCCTCTCAAGGCAGCTTACAAATAAAAATATAATATAATACCACAACCATAAAATTATCAATAAAAAGCAGCCATAAAAGCAACAAACAAACAACACAAAAAATACTAACAATTTCTCACAAGGCAATAACCAAAACCCATCAGCAAAAGAATAAAGCAACCTCAGGAGAAAGCAGACAAAAAAACCCAAACAAGCCCACAAGTGAGTCTTTAGGATAGCTTATGCCAACCTGGTGCCCTCAGATGTTGCTGAATTCCAGCTTCCATCAGCTCCAGCCAATGGTCAGGGATGATGGGAGTTGTAGTCCAACAACATCTGGAGGGCATCAAATTGACTTTCCTAAACAACTGGTTTGGGCCTGTAGGAGCTCAGCTGGTAATACATCCTAGAGTAAACAGGGAATATTGTTAAAACCAAAGAAATCATATGTAAGTGGCTATTGTCACTACCTCACAATTACTTGTAGGGAATTTGTGGACTCCTCAAAAGACAGAGGGGATGTAGCTCCCCCATTTCTGCATTTTAAGGAAAATGAACCCTATGTCTTCCCTATAATAGGAAGCCTAATTGAAGCTTGTACAATCCGACATGCTAACTCACATTATCCTCTTCTGTGCATAATCCTGAAAAGCTTTGGTCATATGGCCTTTTTACTTGATGAAAGGTTTATGGTGCACACCTGTGGCTTTCCCCGCCCCCAAGCTATTATCTATTTCAGTGGCCTGTAGCAATTGTGGGTTCTCCACATGGCCATTTTGGGTACACAGTTGTTGATTTATCACCAGAGACCTACTTTATGTTGACATATTGATGTGGCAGGAAGAGATGTCAATAACACTTCCCTTTATTTTACACAGTTTTCTTGAAACATCATTTATCATTAGCCGCATGCCCATGAACCTCACACAGACAGCACAGGATAAAGCTTCGTTCAATAGGCTTAGCAAATATATTTCAGAAAGAATGTTGGGAACAATTTGCCATAAAGATCCTTCTTATATTTCTGTGGGTGTCTGTATCATCATGTTTGCTGTCAAAGCCTCCTCTTCCTTAAAGAGCAGTGAAGCAGGTCCTTCAGCCCCAGAAACGGAAGAAATGCTTCTCTCAATGCAGAGGAGAAATGAGCATATCTTTTGCATGACTATGAGAAAGTGTTCTTGGGATGCTTTCCAGACTTTACTTATATCCAGCACTGACAGTAGCAATAGTCTGGAAGTGAAGGGGGAAGTACAAAGGGCATGTTTAAACAAATAATTTCTTACAGATTATCAGTGCATTGAATCAGTGTACCAGATGCACTCACAGTCCACTTGGTGATGGTGCTGACCCCCAAGCTTATCAGTTCTAAGTCAGATAGAGTAGCAAGAGCAGAGTCAGAACAGCAACTTAAACCCTCCAACTAGTACCTCCAACTAGTACCCTCCAAGCTAGTACCTCCAACCTGTCTGTGCTGGCTAGATACATCTCTTCTGGGGGTATTTTACCTTCACTACTGATTTGGTGCTATTGTCACTGCTGGAAATGATGTCTTAAAAATACCATAGCTAGCATATGGGTTAGATCTGTTGTTTGCTGAGGCAGCTCCTTTGCTACCTGCAGTGATCCTACCAGGGCCAGTGCTATCATTAGGCCAACTAGGCAGCCGCCTAGGGCACAGACCTCAGAGGGGCGCAGTACTGACCTTTGAGGGGCACAGTTTTGTACAGATTAGTTTTTTTAACCCTTGTAAAAATGCAACTGACAATTTATATTTTTTATTTTAAGATAAGTACCACAACAGTGCTATGGAATATAATTAACTACAACTCCCATCAGCCCCAGCCAGCATGGCCACTGGATTGGGCTGATGGGAGTTGTAGTTCAAAAAAAGTAACTTTTCCAAGCCCCCACCCTTTCAGGATTGTAACCAATAAGGGAAGCCAGGGTTGTGTTTTGTTGCCCCAGGCAGTGCCTAGACTTCATTGCAACGTCAGAAAATTTTGAAATTCTCAGTTTGAGTAAGTAAGAATATGGCTTACATTTTTTTCCTCTTGTGTGCAAGAGTCAGACCCTGGGGGCTATTGAAGAGGGCAGTGTGATGTTCCTGTAGGTTAAGCATCTGTAAATATGGTAAGTGTGGGTCTATTAGGTGATGTATGGTAACTGACTGAGAGAGAATGGGGGAGTACATGGGTGAGAAGCTGAAGTATGCTGGATGATGATTGGCTGGCTGGCTGAAGGTATAAATGGAGGTTTGTGAGTGATGAGGAGGGTTGAGTTGGTTAGGGGGGAGAAGTTGTTGAGTTGGTTGGAGTGAGGTCATTTGGTGAGGGTTGGTTGGCAGAGTTCTGAGGGAAGTTTGGATTGTATTTGGCTGATATTTAAAGAGTATATATATGAACAGAAACATAAAGAGTGACCATACATGAAACCATACGCTTGTGAAACCTTCCTAAAGTAATCTTGTTATTTCCTGTTGTTAGTAAATAAATACTTATTTGGTTTACCAAAGGCCTGATCCTTGGCTGGGGGAATATACAGACCAGAAGGGAGGGCAAGGTAATTACCAAGGCTGAACAGAAACTGTATCTAATGGTGGCAGCAGTGAAGGGAGATATTATAACAAGTCAAGTATTCAGAGCAACCCAGAGTTGTATGCTTTATACAAGAGGGTTGGGAACAGCATAGGCACACAGTCACAAAGTAACAAGCTATAGAGAGGCTTAGGAAAAGTCTCTGGGAGCATTGGTTACAGGAAGTGACTGGTGGTGTTGCCTAGCAGTGGGATCTAGTGAGATCTGTGCTAGAGCAGAGTGAGAAAACATATAAAGGATGGTCCTGACTGGTGGTGTCCCTGGTGGTGCCTAGTGAAAGGCAGTAGCCACAAGCAGGTGGGAACCTGACAGGGAGAACCAGGGAAGGACATCACAGTCCCCCCTCCTATTATCAGGACCATTGGATGGAAAGACATTGTTCTGTCAGCACAGGCATTTCTGCTTGCCCGACAGGACAATCTCCCCTCTCTGCCTTCCACACGCTGTTCTGGGGGTTCTCCCAACCCTCTGCTGCAGATTTGGGGAGGGCGTGGTCAGTGCATAGGGGGAAGAGAGGGCGGGAAATCCCATTCCACTAGTGGGACACCGTGTGCCAGCTAGCGCAACGAGTTAGTTGAATATGGCCCTATGTGTTTTGCATTCTGTAATAAGTCATTAATCGAAACTGCACAACCCTGGTTCACATACTGTATTACAAAATAGCTCTGTGAAATGCATAGTGCCTACTACATACTGCAAATGCACACTGTGAAATGCAGACTGGAAGCCCCTGGTGAGGATGCATTCACATGAACTACCAGAAATATAGCGACAGCGTTCCTAGTCACAGTATTAGGTACTGCAGTGCCACAGTGTTCCTGCAAGCCTGCAGTTCCGTCTGTGGAGGACATGGTTTGTTGCTTTAGTTCTCTATGTGAATATGTTTTTAGGGTCAGTCAGGGAACATCACACAATTACCCTTCTGTAATGTCTGAAATTAGGATAGAAGAAAGGTAGGGTTGACCCTTGGGCAAAAAATTTCCATACATCTCTTGTCAAGAATAATGGAGTAATGCTTGTTGGATTTCTCCTAATGTGTGTCAGTTTAAGGAAGTAAACACACTAAGGCATGTATTTGCCAGAGCAATCAATTCGTAATGATCCATTCTAATTAGGGAAAGCAACTCTGGTGACAAACTGTTAGGAAATGCCAAACATTTAGAAAAGCTGGGTACATAATTCTAATTTGCAGTGTGCTAGGTTAATTAATAGGGTTTTTTTTTTAAAAAAAGCTGGATATTATGTAAATGAAAAGTGCCTTTTTTCCTATTCATGCATAATAAAGCAGCATAGTGATGACATTTTTCACCATTAACATTTAATTTCATTTTTAAGTGTTTTGTAAGTTGAGGCAAATGTTCCAGTCTATAAATCACAAGAACTACTGAGAAATTGCTGCTTGGCTTTTAGCTCATGTAATTCAAGTTACAGGCTGTGATCGGCGAGAGTCTGGCATAGCAAACTCAGCTTTGAGACTACTGACAGGAAAAGGAGAAATAAGAATTACAAGGTCTGTCTGCTGAGTTATTCCTGGAGTTGCAGGTTGCAATGCAACCCAAAGTCCTTACCTTTAAAGCTGCTGTTGAACTGGGAAAGGTGAAAAGCCATGGCTTCTCCTCACCCATTTATACCAGTTATCTGCCTCTTTGATACCAGCTGGGTGGGCACACCTAGGGGCCAAACTGCAGAAGATGCCAGAGGTCCGTGATGGGATCTCCCAGCTTTTCTATTGCTAATATTTGTAAGTGGCTTTCACACATTTTTGTAAAAAGCAGTGAATAAATGTAATAAATAAAGAAATAAAAGTATTTCTACTTAAAAGCTGCCACAGGAGAGCTTCAGCTTTGAACAGAACTGTAGCGCTGAAAAAGGCTTTTCAGCTACATCGATTTCCTGGTCTAAATTCCTCTTACCCCAACAATTATTAGTCCCACAACAGAAAAGATATGGGCCCTTGTGTTTCCCCCCCATTGTGAGGCTAATGATAGCTTGGGTGGGGTAATAGGGCACATGTAGAATTTAGATCAGAAAGCGATCCTCTTGTGGCTGCTTTAACATTGCCCTCCATACTAACATTGCCCTCCATTTTGTAAAGTTTGGCTCTTAAGAATCGGGGTACTTCAGGGTGGAGAAGACTATGTTAGACTATAACTCCCATCATCCCTGACCATTGGCCATGCTGGCTGGCGCTGAAGGGAACTGTAGTCCAGCAACATCCGGAGGGCCACAGGTTCCCCACCCCTGTGCTAATTAAAGATGGGAGAAGGGCAAACAAAAAGTCAGTGAGGAAGACACTTCAGACAAGATAAGGCCTCTTTTCCCAGTTGAAGGCAACACTGGTCACTGCTTATAGGAAGTGTAGGAAGTGAGTGGGGCTTCATTTCCTGTAAGGCAACAGCAGGAATAGGGAGGGGCCTAACCCTAGCAAAATAGTGCTGTGTTGGAGATGATAAAATGTGAGTTGGAGCTTTCAGTCAAGTCAGCCAGTGCCTTGTATTTATATGCATCCTGTACCCGAGGAGCAAATTAAAGGAATCTAATAAGATCTGCAATTTTTCAGAATTATCTACTGCTCTCCTTTAAAAAAAAAATCTAGCAAGACTGTAGGCCGTCTATTGCAAGAATTAGTTTTACTTTTGGGATTTGCTGGTTTTTTTGGCTGAACAGATGATTGTGGGGAGGGACAATCCATCCTTACTCCCTGAAAGGAAGGAAGGGGAAAGGGAAGGTTTGAGTACTGCTGTGGCTTTGTAACCTGCACCTTCATTTGCCTATTTTAGATCTTGAGGGCACCTTCTTATGCAAGCTGGGCTGCTAGATGTCACTTCCGTAAGCCTGCACTTATAAGTAATTGATTTTTTATTGTAGCGGTATCTATACTTTGGAACTCCCTGCCCCATTGATAGTAGGCATGCACCTTCACTATAATGTTGTTGGTGCCTGCTTATCACTTCTTTATTTAAGCAAGCTTATCTAGAAATATAAATCTGACAAGTATTTTAATATGTGTATTTATTGTATAATATAAATTTTAAAACTGATGTTATTTTGAATTTTTTAACAATCCTATTTAATTTAATTTAACCTGTCCAGGGAATGTTCAGTCATTGTTCAACAAACCTGCCCTGATCTGTGTGGTTATTTCCCATTTTGAAATAAACATTGGAGAAAATTAAATTCAGCATTGAGTTTTCCTTAGTAAGACCCCCCCTCCACCAATGATTCGGACTAGCCCCTATAGCCCTGCCCCCCTTCACCACTCCTGCCCCATGCCAGTAAGCAATAGCGACATTGTCAGATGGGCAGCGGTATGGCACTGCCCTGGTGACTCCAACAGCAGTTGCAGATCTCTTAAAGCCAGAATGTCCCACCAATGTCTTCCATCAGTCTGCAGCCTAGAGCCCTTCTGGAATGTCTTGGTCAAAGTCAGCAGATGTCTCCAGGGTGAGGAGCAAAGCAGCAACTGCCTTATGCAATTGGCAGAAAATAGCCTGAGACAAGACTTCCTGTTTATACCCATGAGAGGGAATTGTTTTCTCCTACTCTTTCCTAGAATCCTTCAGTTGAGTGGTAAGTTATCTTGATCTTCCACCTGCGTAACATGTTGGTGTGAGTCTGCAAAAACCTGACAGTGGAAAATATGGGCCATCTTGTCTTGTGCACAAAGAATTTCTGGGGAAATTGTATTGTCCATTTACCAATGCAAACACTTTCATCTCTATTTTGGGCTAACTCTTTAAATTAAGAGGAAACTATCCAGTTGAGCCAGGAAGAATATCCTCCAGCCCCACATGATATATGCAAGCAGACTTTTCAATTAAAGAAGTTTACCGACAAATGGCAGGTCCTTATTTCTCAAGTGCTGTGCTTGCTATTTTTCATTACATAAAGATTCTGGATCAGGTCAGTTCTATTGCCAGCTTATCAGTGTGTTCGTGTGTTCAGTGTGTCTGCCCTTCCCCCAGTAGTGATGCTTTATAAATTATTTATTTAAAATGTTTTAAACCACCTCTCAGGGCACACTGCCCTCATAAGGTGGCTTACAAGACTCTAAAACACATGAATATACAATTACAAAACACATACACATACACACACATGCCAGGAGCTAACTTTTATTTGAAGCAGAGCACAACCAGCCACTTGAATAAATGTTTCTAGAGTTGGTTTTTTGTCATGACCAACAATGATGAGGCCATACATATCTCCCTGGGGTGCAATTCCAAAGGTGGGCCTCACTGAAAAAGTCCTATCTGTAGTATCTGCCAGCCTAATGACTCTTGGTGGTGAGTTAGAAAGCAAGGTCTCTTTGATGCTGGTTTAAATGCTTGGCAGACTCATACAGGTATAGTGTAGGCAGTTCTTTAGGGCTTTGAAGGGCAAACGCAGCACCTTGCACTGGTCAGCCAATGTAATCAAGGCAGAATAAGTGTAATATTATTGGAGCGCCCAGCTCCCACAAGTGTTCTAGCAGCCACATTCTGTACAAGTTGCAGTTTCTGAACCATCTTCAAGTGCAGCTCAACGCAGAGTTTGTTGTTATGTGCCTTCAAACTGATTACGACTTATGGTGACCCTATGAAAGTGAGGCAAGAGCAACTCCTGTTTTGTTCTTTTGTTTATGCTCCAGATAGGGCTAGGGTCCTCCAAATGGATAGGCTTGTTTACCTTTACCTGTGATGCTCTGAATTACTTCTTTCTGTCGCTAGACTGTTGCTTCTTTAGGGAAGCTTACCTGCCCCTCCTCCTTCCGCCCTTTCCATTCCTTTCTTCTCAACTGTCTGGGAGAGAGGAGACATCCCTTTGTCTCTCTCTCTCCAAGCCATGAGGCTAACTCCCGCACCTGGGCGTTATGCCTCCAACTTAGTTAGTTAGAACTAGGTTTGCTTTTCTATCTACTATGCATTTCTATAAATAAAGTAGCTTTTCTTATTTTACTAAGTCTCAAGTCTCAGTGATGCTGATGCAGGGTAAAAGCCTGCTTTCTTAGGCAAACGCACGCACATGCTGGCACACTCGCATTTCAACATCTGCTGTTAGTCTGCTGCTGTGGTGTTGCTTTAAACAAAATTAAGCACACAAATTACACACAGCACAACATCAGTGACCTCCAATGAACCACCCTGTTCAGATCTTGTAAGTTCAGGTCTGTGGCTTCCTTTATGGAATCAATCCATCTCTTGTTTGGTCTTCCTCGTTTTCTACTCCCTTCTGTTTTTCCCAGTGTTATTGTCTTTTCTAGTGAATCATGTCTTCTCATTATGTGTCCAAAGTATAATAACCTCAGTTTCATCATTTTAGCTTCTAGTGATAGTTCTGGTTCAATTTACGATAATCTAACCTAAATGTAACCAAGGCATCCAACACTGTGGCTAGGTTAGCTTTGTCTAGAAATGGTTGCAGCCCTAGAGCTAGCTTGAGCTGGTTAAACACACACACACACACCCCTGGCAACCAGTGTCACCTGTGCCCCATAGAGACTGCCAAGTCAAGGAGCACTCCCAGACTGCATAACTGGCCCTTCATGGGGAGTATATATATTTGCATGTAACAATTGGTTAATATGTATTGGGAATATGGACATCACCACAGGCCATTATCAGGAGTACAACAGGGTTTAGAATTGGCTTCCCTGTTAAAAAAAAACAAACTGCAGAAAACACCCCTTCAAAAGCTTTGAAACGGAACATCCTGTCATTTTATTTATTAGCTGTAATAGCTAGAAGAACCTCTTCAGAAGCAATGTGCCTCTGAATCCCAGGTCCTGGGGACCCCAACTTATGGGTTTCCCTGAAGCATTTGGGTATCTCTGTTAAAAAAGGAGGGCTCCTCCAGACAGCCTGATTTGCTTGCACAAAGCTTACAAGGATTTTAGATTTTATCTGGTCTTTATTGAGCATTTATTCTGATTTGCTTGTGGGGAGGTTATACAACAATGAACATTCAGCCTGCAGTCATTATTTGCTTACAGGTGTTTATATGTCTTCCTGTTAATCATTTATTCCTCGTGACTTTCCTATCTGCAAAAGTCAATTTCTTTTATAAACCGGATTTGTTACACCAGCATAACAGAGGTCACATCCATACCATATATTTAAAGCCCATGGCTTAACCTCAAAGAATTCTGGGAACTGTAGTTTACCCCTCACAGAGCCACAATTCCCACCATCCTTCACAAACTACAGTTCCCAGTAAGGCTGTGCACGGCCTCCCTGCTCTTATTCAAGGCCTGATCCAGTGCTTCAGAGCAGCACTGATATGACCCGGGACAATCTGGAGTTGACCTGACTACTTTGGGGGCCTTGTAGAGTGTTTAATTAGAGTTTTAAACCCTAATTACAAGTGCAATCAGGAAGGGGGTAGATGCACACAGGCTGCTTGTGCATCTTCTCCCCTCTTCACTTCCAGACTGCTCCCTTTTGGTAGGCCCAGATTGCTTGAGGTGGACCTGACCCAACTCAAGGCAATCTAGGGCTGCTTTAACCCAGTCCGGCTGAAGCCCAGGTCAACCCGACTAGGCCCAGTTTGGGTTGGGATCCAAGACTCAGCTGAATCCAGTGCACAGCCCTAGTTCCCAGGATTGTTTTGGGGAAGTCATGTGCTTTAAATGTATGGTGCAGATGTGACCAGAATGCTTTAATCCACCATATTTGCTTAAACCTACATTTCCTGGTATGCACTCATATCTCTCCTGCAAAATACTGACAGTCTGGAAGTGCCCAGAATTCTGGACTAGATGGACGTTTGGTCTAATCCAGCCTTTCCCAACTAGTGGGCCACCAGCTGCTGTTGGACTACAATTCCCATCTTTCCTGACCATTGGCAATGCTGGCTGAGGCTGATTGGAGTTTTGGTCCAACAACATCTGGTGGCCCACTAGTTGGGAAAGGCTGGTCTAATCTACCCTGGGTCTTTTTATGTTCAAAGCTAGATAGGATACACATCAGGGATGGGGAACTTATGATCTTCCAGATATTGTTAGACTCCAGCTCCCATCATCCCTTAGCGACTGGCCATGATGTCTATGTGGCTGATAGGAGTTAAGAGTCCAACAATATCTGGAGGGCCACGGGTTCCCCACATCTGAGCTAAATCAACATATAGCCAGATGTTTTTCTATGAGATGCACTGTGTCATTAAAAACTCTGTAGGAGAATGCAAGGAGGTGTGATTTACTTCCAAGTCAAAGCATTTAGGGCCAAGTCCAAAAAGCTGTTTATAGACTAATTCATTTATAAACATTTGAAGTAGCTCTAAATTAATAATGCTCTCGTTACTGTTCTCTGAGTTTTGTGTGTGCGTAATAGAGATTGGAGAGCATAATTTCTGTAAAGGCCTCTTGGGACATTAAGGCCCACCTCCCTGGAGTTTCCTGTGATCCTTAATTATGTGTGTTGAATTCCAGGGTGACTATTTCCCTCCCTGCAATGACATCTTTGTGGAGCTGCAGAGATTGTGCAACAAAGGGAAATCAGCTAGTTAAATTTCTTCTGGAACAGCTGAGCCTAAGCACATATTGATTGTGTTGTTAGAGAAGCCATTTCCCCTTGCCTAAGTACTGCTATTGAACAAAGCTTTGTCAGTGCTGCAAAAGAGGGTACCAAACCCTGATACAAACTGCTTTTAGAGGACAGGGGTCTTAAGGGAGGTGCTTCACACACTGCAAAATTCATACTTGGTGGCAGTAATTTCTCTGGAAGAAAGTGTGGAAATTCCATGCATAGATAGTCAACAATTCTATGCACATGTAAACTGCTGCTGCTTGTACATATGGCTTTACCATTTCCCAATAAGTGTATGCAAGATTGTCATTGGGGATCTAAGGATCTGTCAGTTTTGGTTCTCTCAGCTTCTCATTTTTCCAGTCTTAAATTCATTTCTCCACATTTCTGCAGCAATTTGTTTAAAAAAAATCTTTAGGAAAACTTTTTATGCAGTTTTGACTAAATACACATTTATACAAGAAATTTATCCTAATATAATGTGTTTTTGTATGTTACTTTCACTGATAGATTCATTTTTATGCATACTTTCCCCTAATATACGTATTTTTGTAAACATTGGCTGGAGAACTGCATTGCAAAATTCTGATAAGCATGAAGTTCAAAGGATGGCTGTTTATCAGTTCTCTTACGGTTTCTGAAAACGTGAATAGGATAGATTTGGCTTTAAATGTGAACTGAATCAAATTGCTCTTCTATTCCTAATTTTCACACCAATGCTTTCTTCTATTTTGAAATTTTGTTAATTGTGACTGTGAGCAGGGGCGTCACTACCAGGGTGCGGAGGGTGCGGCTCGCACCCAGGTGTCACCATGAGGGGGGGTGACACCCAGAGCCGCCCCGCGCCATTGCCTGGCAAGGCTGCTCCAACTCCTCCTTGGAGGCAGGTGGGAGGGCGGGCGAGACCGGGAGCAGCGTCGGCGGGGTGAGGGAGGCGCACCGGCATTCCCAGGCCTTCTCCGGCTGGGTGCCCCTCCGGCGCGCGCCCTCCCAGGGGCATGGATGGGGTGACTGGCCTCGAGTGCACGCACGTGCACACAAGCCCAGCCACCTCATCCATGCCCCTGGGAGGGCACGCACCAGAGGTCCGCACCCCCCCACTGCACTCCCGCTAGTGACACCGCTGACTGTGAGGAAACCTTGAGAGGAAGTCTTTAAAGGGGTCAAAGGTGGATTTAGTCATATATCCAATTCACTGGGATAATTTTTCACATCACCAGTAGCAGATGGCATGGTGGGGTGGCAGCGCTCATCTGACCTCCTGATAAGTGAGTCGCTGCTGCTTACCAGCAGGGAAAGGGTGAAGGGTGAGGCGGTGGGGAGATCAGTGCAGTGCAAATGCACTGGCTTGGAGCACCTCCGCTGGTGCATTTGCAGCCTTGCTGGCACTTCCCACCGTCTCTCCCCTCCCCTTCTTCCTCTCCCTCCTGGTAAGCAGCAGCAACTTGGCTGCCAGGAGGTCAGGTGGGTGCCACCGTCCCACTATGCTGTTGGTTACTGCAGACCACCTTTGGGGACAGCAGTTATACCTTCGTGTGTGGTGCTTGCATTCCAGTGTTACAAATTCAAATGCTGCACACATCCTGTGTGTAGCTGTGTCAGAATGAACGATGGTTTTCCTGCACATGCAATGCATGAAACAGAAACCATTCCGAGCCTTCAAGCATTCATTGTTTGGGAGATCATGCAACTGTTAAGATGCCCTGATGACACTTGAGTCACAATCCTGCATCCCATATACTACAATGTTAGTCTCTCCCCCCGCCCCAAGATAGCTAGAATTACTCATTTCCTGTAGGCCTGTGAGAAGCTAGTTCTGAACTGACTCAGCATAAAAGCCCCAGGACAATGGAGCTGGCTGAGAGCAAGGCCCACCTGCATCGAGACCCAGACTGCCCTAGAAAATTATAAATTAAAGGATGGTATAGAAAAGTGGTTCCCAAACATTTCCCCCCATGGACTACTTGAAAATTGCTGAAGTCTTGGTGGACCACTTAATTATTTTTCTGCCTGATGTAGCAATTTAATTCTATAGAATTCAAATTGTAATACAATAAAATACAATGTAATAAATAAAAAAGCAATAAAATACAATTAAAAATCAATATGAATATTGAATGTACACCAGAATGAAGATTGCGGACCACTGGTGGTCCAGGGACCATAGTATGGGAACCTGTAGTATAGAACATTTTTAAATAGGTTAAGGTAAAGTATATTTTGAAGCGATATCCCTTATATATCCACCAATCTTTCTTTAGCTAGTGATGTGCTTGTTATTAATTGGCTGCTTAAAAAAAAAAAAAGATAGCACACCCAGTTATGAATTGGTTAACCCAATTTATTTCTCTCTTCCCACACCCAGTTATGAATACATAAAGCCAATGCAATTAAAAGGAAATTATGCAGGGAGGATTAGGTGCAAAATGGCTTGGCTTGCAAACTGGTCACTACAATAACCAGCCTGGCCTGCTCCTCTGCTCCTGACAGAAGTTTAATAAACAGAAATTGGAGAGAAAGCTTTCTGTGGCGTGGAGCTAAATATTCTTGCCTGCTCATTGCTTCAGAGCAAGTTTTTGTTAAAAGAACAGATACAGGGGCTGCTTCAAAGTGAACAGCTCAGATTGCAGGATTTGGCCAGATGTTCGGTGCATGAGAGAGAGCTGAGATATCTAGTTCTATAGAGTTAAGTGCATAGACTGAAAGCCTGAGTTCACACCTATTGCTTTTAGGTAGGGTGGCCAGATGCAAAAGAGAACAAGGCTTATGCACGTTTAACAGTTGCACAGAAGAAGAAATTTCAGCTGCATCTGCAAAAATTCTTTCTTGTACACAGTTCTTAAAGTTGCAAAAGCCCTGCCCTTTTCTACAGATGTGAGCACACTAGTTGCCAACAGTAAAGCGTTTCCATTGGCCACACCTGGAGGGGGAACGGGGTTGATCTGCTGATCAGTTGCAAAATCTCTTTGAAGTGAATTTTTTAAAAAAAGCAGTCAAGCTGATCCCATCAGGTTTTATAGTGAAAAGGGGCAGGGTTTGACTAGAATCATATGCCCCCGTTTTCAGAAAAGAGAGGTGGAGATGTACTGGAACCGCAGAACAGTAAGTGTGTCTCTACCAGGGATGGGGTTTCTGAGCCACTTGTATTCTGATAGTCTGTCGTTTCATCCTGATCCGCCCTTTTTTTGTTCCAGCTTGCTTTGGCACTTGCTTATTGGATCTGTTGGGGGGGATTTTTGGTTGTGGAAAAAAAATTGCATATTTTAATGTGAATGCCTGTGTAAATGATCACAGTGTTCCATGTGGTTTGTTTTTTCCTATTTATCACATCTATGCACTGTTACGAATGCATCAACTTAGATTAAATTATGAAGATAATTACGTAAAATCAGGGGGGGAAACCATGCCTATTACAACCACAGCCCACTGCAAAAAAATCCATGCCAGTCTGAAAAGATTTGGTCAAATTCAGTCAGAATCTGGTACTAGGGCTGATTTAGTGGATATTCTCACCCATGCCTAGTTTCTACCCTATATCTGGACAGCTTGCTTTTAGGGTCAAGGTTAGAGCCCACAAATTTAGACCTACCCTAAAAAACTAAAAAACAAAAGGAGGTAAAATGCAGATTAAAATAGGGACATTCTTGCAAGAAATCTCTTTTCATACAAAGGCAGTGGTGTAGTGGCAAATTCAGAAGTGCAGGATCCTTTCATGATAGTCACACCACACCCCTCACAGCCACGCTCCCTTCTAAGATTATATAACCTTCCAAGATTATACAATAAAAATGAGATGTCAGACTCTTACTTTGTTTGGAATTCTGTTGAACAATGGATGCAGGAGGACGGTGTGCCTTTTTGAAGTCCCATTGTACATAACAGAGCTTGCACACCATTCTCTTGAAACTGAAGCACCTTGGGCTTTCAGTGTTCCTAAATGCTTAGCTTTGGAGGATACAGAACAACCCAATCTGCCTGATTCACATCTCAGCCATGGATTCAAGCTTTTCCTGTTTTCCCACATTCCTTGTGACCAAATATCTGGCCTGGCTTGAATACTGCTTTATGCTTCTCTATCACTTTCACCATTGGACTGTCCTTTCTCGCTGTCAGAAATATTGCTTGAATTACTGAATTCAGTGTCTACCCGTTTATCTCCTGCTGCTATCAAACTGCTTGATGTTTCAGAATGCAACTCCCATCAGCCCCAGCCGGCACAGCCTGATTTTGCCATAGTTAAATTGTTGTTACTCCCAGTTCCAGCAGCTGGCAGAGGTGCGGGTTCAGAAACGGAAGGGGATTGTGGTGGACTTTCCACAGCCATTTGACATCACAGTTTAAAGTTTTCTGTGCGGTGAAATGTGTGTAGAAGAGGATGATACTGTGATGTTCCTGTATTAATGTATATATGGTAAGTGCTGTTTGTATAGGAGATACATGGTAAGTGGAATGAAAGAGGAGGGGGGAGTAAATGGGCAGTAGAATGCTGGATGATTGGCTGAGTGTTTAGAATGGCTGAGAGTATAAATGGAAGGATGACAGTTAAATCTGGGGGGACGTGAGTGGGTTGTTTTGGTGGGTTTTTGAGAGGAGATTGTGTGGAGAGTTGGTGGATGTGAGGAGAGTGTGGAGTTCGGATTAATACTAAGACAAGTACCAGAAATAGATGAAACCATATGCTTATGTGCCTTTATAATCTTGTTATCTCTGTTATTTAATAAAAACTATATTTGGTTTACCGAAGGCCTGATCCTTGGCTGGGGTTATACAGACCAGAAGGGAGGGCAAGGTGCTTACCAAGGCTGAAGGGAAACTGTAACAATTGGTGGCAGCAGTGAAGGGAAGAATATAACACCACAAGTATTCAGAGCAAACCAGGATCGTATGCTTTATATATATAAAGATCAAAGGGATTGGGGACAGCTTAAGCACTCAGTCACAGAGGTAACCTGATAGAGAGACTCAGGCAGAGTCTCTGGGAATACTGGTTATAGGATGTGACTGGTGGTGCTGCCTAGCAGGGGGATCTGTTGAGATCTGTGCTAGAGCGGGGAGAGAAACCATAAAAAAGGACAGTCCGGACTGGTGGAGTCCCTGGTGGTGCCTAGTGACAGGCAGTAACCACGAGCAGGTAGGAACCTGACAGGGAGAGCCAGGGAAGGGCGTCACAGGTGGTGGCAGTAGCGGTGGGATACGAACAAAGGAGAATACGTCACAGGTGGTGGCTGTAGCGGTGGTACGAATACTAGAGAATCCCTAACAGTGGTGTTGCAAACAGAAATAACAAAAAAAAAGATTACTTGTGAGAGTGACTGGCAAAGAGTGTGTGGCAAAGAGTGAGTGAACTCCAACAAAATGGCTGAATACATAAAGATGAAAAGAGAGGAGCTGGTGGAGAAGTGCATAACATTCAATTTACCTCACGAGGGTAAAAGGGTAGATGAATTGAGGGTGGCATTAATAGGATTTACAACTGTCCAGCACAAACAACCTGTTAGGGAAGAGACCCCAGAAGGATACTTAAGCAATCCTGCTTATATAGAGTATTTGAGAGAGAAGTTAAGATGGGAGGCTGAGGAAAAAGATAAACAGCAAGAGTTAGAAACTGAGAAGTTGAGGATGGAAGGTGCAGAGAAGGAAAAGCAGCGGGAGTTGGAAATTGAGAAATTGAGGAGTGAGGCAGATGAGAAAGAAAAGCAGAGGGAGTTGGAATTTGAGAGAATGAGAGTGGATGCTGAATTACAGGTAGAAAAGTTAAAATTTGAAAGAGAGAAGTTTCATTCTGATGAAACAAAAAAGGACAGAAATGAAACAAAGATAAAGGTTACACCAAAAGACTTTGCAGTGTTTGAGCCTGGACAGGATCCACAAATTTACCTCAGTACTTTTGAAAAGGCAGCTCAATTGTGGGGGCTACCAGAGGATAAATATATGCAATATTTATCAAACCTGATCAAAGGGGAATTGGCTGAGGTATACCAATATTTCTCCTCAAACAAGCCCGTCACTTATGCTGAGTTTAAAGAGGCAGTATACAAAAGATTCAGACTGGGACCTGACTACTTTAGAAAATTATTCCGAAACTGTCAGATCCAAGCAGGGAGGTCTTTTGTTGAACTTGTAGCAAAGTTGATGGATATATTTGGAAAGTGGATGAGTAGTGCCAAAGCTCAGTCAGTGGAAGAGGTGAAAAGCCTCATGATACTGGATCAATTATTCCATCAGTTACCACCAGAAATAAGGCTCCTGGTCAAAGACCGTTCCCCTACATCGGTGCAGGAGGCCGCAGAGATGGCGGATCACTTTGCCTCCAATAGAACTGGCTGGGTGGGGAAAACATCAAGAGAGTTTAAACCCAGACCATATAATGGTGGCAGAAAGGATGTGGTACCACAGCGAGTGAGTCCTCCAGTAAAATCTGAAGGGCACAGGACACCCCAGAGTGGATCTGTGTACCCTAAAACAGAGGAGAAATTATGCTATAAATGTGGTAAACCGGGGCACCTACGTTTTCAATGTGAGGTTGCCAACCCCATTAGTAATCCTGCTCAGGCAAGGGCAGTAAAAACAGAACCAAAAGATCTAACAACGAAAAAGGTTCAGTTCTGCCAGATAAACTGGACAGAAGTAAAAGACTTGGATTCGAGTCTAAGAGAAGAAGTGTGTGTTCAAGGGGCAAATTATTGGGCATTGCTTGATACTGGTGCCGCTCAGACGTTACTGAGGCCAGATTTAATAAAATCTGAGGAAATATTACCTCAGGAAACTGTGACTATTCAAGGAGTGAGGGGTAGACCAGAAAGCTTGCCTATGGCCCTAGTGAAAATGGAGTGGAGAGGCCGAGAGGGCAAATATAAAGTAGGTATTAATGCCCAACAACAAGAACCAGTGATACTGGGAAGAGATGTTATGGGGGCACAAGGGAAAATAAATGTGGTGACCAGACAGCAACTTGGCAAAGAAACAGAAGCCATGTTAACACAGGCTGAAGAAAACAGGGTGGAATCTGTTTTTGAGCCTAGGGTCACCATAGCAACCCCTAGCAAGCCTGCTGAAAGAGACAAATTGTATCAAGTGGTCTCTAGTGAAGAGACAGAGCAGTTCAGGGAAGAACTGAAGAAAGATACAAGTTTGAGGCAAATAAAGGAGCAAGCCCTGACCCAACAGATTCCTTTCACTGACAAATTGAGGAATCAAATTGTGTGTGAGAATGGGATTTTATATAGACTGTGGATGCCTGCTGAGAGAAAGGATGAATGTGAACCAGTGAAGCAATTGATAGTACCTAGCAAATACAGAACCAGATTGCTAGAGGTAGCCCACAATGTCCCATGTGCAGGACATCTGGGAATAAAAAAGACCAAGAGGAGATTGGCTGCACACTATTATTGACCAAATATCTCCAAAGATGTAAAACAACATTGTCTATCTTGTGGTATATGCCAAAAGGTGGGAAAAAGTGGAGTAAAGACTAAGGCACCCTTAAAGCCCCTTCCTATAATTGGACAACCCTTTTATAGAGTGGGAATAGATTTGGTGGGCCCTTTTTCCAAACCCACAAGGCATGGCAAGAAATATCTATTAGTGGTGGTGGATTTTGCCACCAGGTACCCAGACGCGGAAGCATTAAGATCCGTAGAAGCCCCTGTAGTGGCAGAGGCTTTGTTAAAAATCTTTATGAGGCTGGGTTTCCCTCATGAAGTGCTGACGGATCAAGGCAGTGTATTCATGGGAGACGTGATGCAATGTATGTGGAAGTGTTGTGGTTTAAAACATCTAAAGACCACCACTTACCATCCAGCCACTAACGGATTGACTGAGAGATTTAATGGAGTTCTGAAGGGCATGATAAGAAGCTATGTTCAAGATCACCCACAAGACTGGGATGAACGTTTGGGGTGCTTCTTATTCGCGTACAGAGAAGTCCCTCAGGAGTCAACAGGCTTCTCACCCTTTGAACGGATGTTCACTAGAAAAGTGAGGGGACCTTTGGAACTGTTAAAAAATTCATGGGAAGGAACCCTGGGAGAGTACAAAACATCTGTAGTAGATTTTGTATTGGAATTTCGCAATAAATTAACATCAATGATGGAAGTAGTGAAAGAGAATTTGAGTCAAGCACAGGAGAAGCAAAGTTACTGGTATGACAGAACAGCCAGGGAACGTGTGTATGATGTGGGAGATATGGTTATGGCATTCATACCCAGGAAACATGACAAATTACAGGCTAACTGGGAAGGACCATATACCATAAGAGAAAGGCTTGACACAGTGACGTATGTAATCACCACAGACCAATTAAACAAAAGCAAAGTGGTTCATGTAAATATGTTAAAGCCTTACCATACCAGGGATGCAAAGGTGTTGCAAGTTACCTTATTCCCTGAGGGAAGTGGGCCTGAACTTCCAGATTTGGTACAGGAAAGCAAAGACAAAGGAGGGGTAGATCAATTGGAATGGTCAGAGGAGGTGCAGGAGGAAGTAAGAGAAGAGATTCTGAGAGTTTTGAAAAACTATGGGGATCTCTTTAGCAATAAACCTGGCCGAACCAGTATAGCCAAACATTCCATTGATACTGGAGATCATGCCCCAATCAGATCTGTTCCGTACCGTGTGAATGGGAAAGTTTTGAGTGAGATCAAAAAGGAGGTCGAAGATATGCTGGAACTAGGAGTGATCAGGGAATCTATCAGTCCCTGGGCCTCAAGTATTGTCCTGGTTCCGAAAAAAGATGGAATGACAAGATTTTGCATTGATTATCGGCTAATCAATAAAATTACTGTCCCAGATGCGTATCCTATGCCTAGGATAGATGCAATGTTAGAGTTATTGGGGGCAGCAACCATTATCTCTACAATAGATCTCTGTAAGGGATTTTGGCAAATGGAACTAGACGAGCAATCCAGAGCCAAAACTGCCTTCAGTACACCAGATGGGTTATATGAGTTTGTGACCTTACCCATGGGACTAAGAAACTCAGCAAGTTCGTTTCAGTGGCTAATCAATACTGTGTTGCGAGGCATGTCAGATTTGGCAGTGGCCTATATCGATGACGTGGCCATTTTTAGCAAGTCGGTGCCTGAGCATGTCCAACACCTGACCACAGTATTAGAGGCATTAAAAAAGGCAGGCCTCACAATAAAAGCTAAGAAATGCCAGTTTGAGCTAAAGGAAGTAATCTATTTAGGACATAAGGTGGGGAGTGGGAAAATCACCCCCTTATGGAGCAAGGTGGAGGCAATACAAGCGTGGCCTATCCCCTTAACCAAAAAACAAGTTAGGGCATTTCTGGGTGTGGCTGGTTTTTATAGGAAGTTTGTGAAAATTTTGGGGGAAATCGCAACCCCCTTGCATGAATTGACAAAGAAAAAGTGTTCTGAGCGTGTGGTATGGACGGATGAATGTCAGAAGGCTTTTGTTCTGCTGAAGCAAGCCTTGTGCCAAGGACCTATATTAATAGCACGAGACTATGAGCAACCATTCATCGTGGCTACGGATGCGTCAGACCTCGCCTGGGAGTCGTCTTGCTGTAGGAGAGAGAAGGCACCAGACATCCAGTGGCGTATCTGAGTCGCAAGCTGACGCCGAGAGAGAAAAACTATTCGTCGGTCCAAAAGGAGTGCCTAGCGGTTGTGTGGGGACTGAATAAGTTGCGCCCATACGTGTGGGGACGAAGATTCACGGTAACAACGGATCATCGGGCCTTGTTATGGTTACAGACTATGAAGAACCATAATACTAAGCTGCAGAGGTGGTCCTGGGCCCTACAAGACTATCAAGTGGACTTCCAGTTCATCAAAGGCAAGGACAATGTATTGGCCGATGGACTGTCAAGGCAGGTGGCTAGAACTGCAGTGACGTGACCAGACGGAGGAACAAAGAAAGACATTTTCCCCAGAGAGACTTGTTTTATTTGTTAACGCGGCGTATGAATCCTGGAACAGGAATAATACTCTGCCGTTATTTTAAGGGGGGGGAAATGTGATGTTCCTGTATTAATGTATATATGGTAAGTGCTGTTTGTATAGGAGATACATGGTAAGTGGAATGAAAGAGGAGGGGGGAGTAAATGGGCAGTAGAATGCTGGATGATTGGCTGAGTGTTTAGAATGGCTGAGAGTATAAATGGAAGGATGACAGTTAAATCTGGGGGGACGTGAGTGGGTTGTTTTGGTGGGTTTTTGAGAGGAGATTGTGTGGAGAGTTGGTGGATGTGAGGAGAGTGTGGAGTTCGGATTAATACTAAGACAAGTACCAGAAATAGATGAAACCATATGCTTATGTGCCTTTATAAAGTAATCTTGTTATCTCTGTTATTTAATAATAAATGTCCACGCTCTGGTAACTTCAAGATTGGATTACTGTAATGCGCTCTACGTAGGGCTGCCCTTGAAGACAGTTCGGAAGCTTCAGCTGGTGCAGAACGCAGCTGCCAGATTATTGACGAGGACCAGTCGGTCTTCGCATATAACACCTGTCCTGGCGCGTCTGCACTGGCTTCCTATTTGCTTCCGGGTGAGATTCAAGGTGCTGGTTTTGACCTATAAAGCCTTACACGGCGTGGGACCTCAATACCTTGTGGAACGCCTCTCTCGCTATGAACCTACCCGTTCACTTCGTTCAGAATCTAAGGCCCTCCTCCGGGTACCAACCCATCGGGAAGCCCGGAGGGTGGTTACGAGATCTAGGGCCTTTTCTGTGGTGGCCCCTGAGTTGTGGAACAGCCTCCCCGAAGAGGTACGCCTGGCGCCTACACTTCCATCTTTTCGGCGCCAGGTAAAGACCTTTTTATGCTCCCAGGCATTTTAATCTTCTTAACTTTTTAAATCTTTTAATCTGTATTTTAATTTTTGTAGTATTTATTTTGTTTTTGCTGTGCTTTTCGTTGTTTGTTTGTATATGTTTTTGTATTTTTATTATGATATATTGTATTTTATTTTGTTTGTTCACCGCCCTGAGAGCTATTTCGCTAAGGGCGGTATATAAATTGAATAATAAAATAAAAATATAAAAATAAATACCGAAGGCCTGATACTTGGCTGGGGTTATACAGAAGGGAGGGCAAGGTGCTTACCAAGGCTGAAGGGAAACTGTAACAATTGGTGGCAGCGGTGAAGGGAAGAATATAACACCACAAGTATTCAGAGCAAACCAGGATCGTATGCTTTATATATATAAAGATCAAAGGGATTGGGGACAGCTTAAGCACTCAGTCACAGAGGTAACCTGATAGAGAGACTCAGGCAGAGTCTCTGGGAATACTGGTTATAGGACGTGACTGGTGGTGCTGCCTAGCAGGGGGATCTGTTGAGATCTGTGCTAGAGCGGGGAGAGAAACCATAAAAAAGGACAGTCCGGACTGGTGGAGTCCCTGGTGGTGCCTAGTGACAGGCAGTAACCACGAGCAGGTAGGAACCTGACAGGGAGAGCCAGGGAAGGGTGTCATAGATACCTTTTTTTATTTTGTTGGAAAAGTGGCTTTGAACCCTGCAAAAGTCATTCTAATTTCCTCTTAATTATTCACACATTCACCAGCCCTCTGCCGCCCCTACCCCTCCTTTTTCCTTCATCCCAGCCTTCCCGCCTCATATAGGGCCAGTCCCAGACATGCCGGGGCCCTTGGGCACAAGTCTGCCCTGGTCCCGGGGCTCGCCTTCTGTGATTCATGGCAGGATCGCTGTTGCGGATTGCACAGCGAGAGCTTCAGAGTCCCCCGCCATTCCCTTGCACAACCTACCTTTCTCGGCTATGGTGTGCGGTTGTACACGCAGCGTTGCCCTTAACAAAGATGGCTGCCGAGGTTTCCCTAAGGGGCTGAAGCCTCTGCTGCCATCTTGGCTCATGGCAGGGATGTATGCGCGTAGCACGCATGCATGCCATCAGACAAGATTTTCTTTTGCCTAGTTGTCTATCATGTTATTTAAAAAGGTTGATCGTATACTTTTTATTTGATTTTTATTAGTAATTTCACTTCCTAATGTCTAGGATATTTTATTTAGTTTGCTATTTTTATTATGCATTTTCCTGTATTTTTGTAGCTGATTCTTATGTGTAATGTTTATTTTTATACTAATGAGAATGTTCTGTTCAGTTGTTAATTGAGCTTTATAGAATGTAGAAATTCTAGGTGGGTTTTTTTTGTATTTACTGTTTATTTAAGATGTTTAAACATATGTTTTAAACTGCTTGGAGCTTTTTTTAAATATAAGCGCTATATAAATTGTCCAAATAAAAATAAATTTTAAAAAAATTATTTGGCTTGCAGCATTTGGCAAAGAGCACCCCAGATGTCATCGCTGTGCCTGCTCTGAAATAAGTGGCTTTGTCCTGGCGAGGGTTGACAGATCAGAAGCATCCCAAACCTGGGATTTCAGGAGTGGACCCTAGTGATATCACAGGGCAAGCCCTGGAGCCGCCTGCTTCCCATTGGTGGGAGGGGAGGAACTTCCTCCTCCTCACCCCCTGATGGGATGCCGCCAGTTCCAACGCAGGGAGGGATGCAATAATGGGGAAGGGAGATTTGGGCCTTTTGTCCCCTCTGGGCCTCGGAGCTGGCTGTATTCAATGGGGGAGTGAGGAGGAAGTTCCTCCTTGCCGAGCTGATTGAATGCAGCTGGCTTCGAAGCCCAGGGGGGTCAGTGAGCCTAAATATCCCTGGGGAAGGAGGATTTGGGCCCATTGTCATGTCCCCCGATCAACCGGAAACCGGAGATTGGGATGTGTTGCCTGGAGACTCAGGGAGGACCAAAAAAACCAAGAGTCTCCTGGCAACACTAGTCCCAGCTAGGCTTGCCAGGTCTCCGGTTTTCTGCCGGAGTTTCAGGCAAAAGGGGGCCGTCTCCGGCCTCCGGCCATAATTCCTTTGAAGAGGCTAATCTCCGGCTTTTGAGCGTGCCGCTCAGCCACGCATGCGTGATTGACATACGCATGCGTGAAGGCTGTGGCTGGCCGCCTTCCCGCCCTTTGTAATTGAGGGAGGGACTGGAGAGACAGAGGAGGAGTTGAGTCGCCGCCGCGCCCCCCCCGTGCAGCAGAGCCTAGCTGCTCCTGCCGGCCACAGAAGTACAGGTGAGGGGGTGGTGAGTGGAGGCTGTAGCTGCGTGGCGCCGATGGGCAGGAGCGGCCACGATGGGGCTGAGGAGTCTGTGCGTGCGGTCGTTCCGAATCCGGTTGGGGGAAGAAGGCCACTGGTGGAAGGAGCCGGTTTGAGGCCGGGTTGTTTGTAGGCCGTCGCGCAGAGGGAGAGAGAGAAGGGGAGAGAGAGAGAGAGAGAGAGATTTGTCTTGAGTCTGCTGTATTTAGTGAAGCGGCCAGCCGTCCTTTCCGGAGCAGGGGAACCGGCTGAGGCTGGCAGGCCGCTCACTAAATACAGCAGACTCAAGCTTCACTAAATACAGCAGACTCAAGACAAATCTCTCTCTCCCTCTCTCTCTCTCACTCCCTCTGTGCGACGGCCTACAAACGACCCGGCCTCAAACCAGTCCTTCTTCCCCCAACCGGATTCGGAACGACCGCACGCACAGACTCCTCAGCCCCATCGCGGCCGCTCCTGCCCATCGGCGCCACGCTGCTCCTTTCCGGAGGCCTGGCAGCCTCAGAGCCAGTTCCCCTGCTATGATAAATGAAGGTAAAAATGAATTGGACATTGTACTGATTTTAACTTAATAAGCTCACGCTGAAACGCGTTGGGCTTTGAGCTTCTAAGAGCATCTTGTAATATAATTTCTAGCTTTTGCAATTACTTTTCCAAAAAATATTTTTGCAAATACTTTTCCAATATATTTTTAATAGTACCTTTGTACAGAACAATAAATATCTTTTCAGCATTCTGGTTTTTTACCTCTTTTTCTTACAGATAAGCCTGGCCACAGTAGGAGATGACAGTTTTTTTCATGCCCCTCGAAATCTCTTAATTCCTGTCATTTTTTCTCCCCTCCTACAAAATCTCATTCTTGCAGGGGAAAAGACTTCATGCTGTAACTTGCTTAGCAAGTTCAGTTAATATCCATGGCACTAAGAGAGTATTTGGATTAAAGGACTACAGCATACAGACGTTAGCAGAATTTTCCCACAGACTTAGGCTTTTAAATACCCCTTCCATCTCAGTATCTGTCCAAATTGATTAGGCTGTGGATTGAATCGTGGTATAGAATGAATGAATTTTTTTTTGTAGTCTGTGGATCTTAATGCAAGATTCGGAGCTTACACTTCTGGATCTAATGATCTTCTGAAATGCAGATTACAAGTGAGAACACCCACCTGCCTTCTAAACAGCTAAAGGGATTATTGGAGACACCAATATGGGGAGCAGTAACATGGGTGCAGTGTGCAGTCCTGGTGCATTATTTGTTTGTAGTAACTTAATGCTACTGTAAAATTGGCACATTGATGCCTTTTGTGTAGGCATCTGCCACTCAACAATAGCAATGAGCAACCTATTAATATAGTTGTCCCCTCCCAAGGCTGGAACTGATCTGGAATGTAGTGGGGGCACTTTCTAAGGTGGAGGCCTCCTGGACTATAGTGCTTTCATGGGAGTCTCTTATGGGCTAGCAGATTAAAGCATGTATGTAGCAGCAGACATGGTTTGAATTGTGCCTTTTATTTGGGATAGTTGGTGCCATAAAACAGCTCTCTCATCCCTACAAACGTTACTTTTAGATAGTGCAGGCAAGAAGGCGTTGTTATGTGCCTTCAAGTCGATTACGACTTACAGCGACCCTATGAATCAGCGACCTCCAAGAGCATCTGTCATGAACCACCCTGTTCAGATCTTGTAAGTTCAGGTCTGTGGCTTCCTTTATGGAATCAATCCGTCTCTTGTTTGGTCTTCCTCTTTTTCTACTCCCTTCTGTTTTTCCCAGCATTGTTGTCTTTTCTAGTGAATCACGTCTTCTCATGATGTGCCCAAAGTATGATAACCTCAGTTTCATCATTTTAGCTTCTAGTGATAGTTCTGGTTTAATTTGTTTAACATGGCTGCAACCATATCTACTCAGAAGTAAGTCCTATTGAGTTCTATGGGGCTTAGTTCCTTAATAAGCATGTTTACAGTTGCTGCCTTCAGGGGCATCCATCTGTGCTCCCATCTAACATCTCTGCAACACTAACTCCTTTCTTCCAATAATGGCCTGGCCTGAGGGCACGTAAACCCTTCTTGCCAGAAGCAAGTAAGCTAGATTAAATGTTCCCTACAGGTGTTGAACTGTGACCTGGCAGACCAGGGTTTGAATCTCCACACAGCCATGAAGCTCACTGGGTGACCTTGGGCCAGTCACTGCCTCTCAGACTCAGAGGAAGGCAATAGTAAACCACCTCTGTCTGAATACTGCTTACCATGAAGACCCTATTTGGGATCAACTTGAAGGCAGTCCATTTCCATTTTGCATCACCCTAAGCTTGTGAGAAAGAATGACCTTGTCACTTCAGATGGACCTAGGAACACCCTATTTTAGGTAAGATTTCTATTTTAATCTCCAATCAGAGAATTTTTTTTTGAATGGTATGCTCCAAGCAACTGTGGTTGATACAATGTATCATGTTTAATGATGTCACTAGGGCCCGCCCCGTGATGTCACTAGGGCCCGCCCCGTGACGTCACTAGGGCCCACCCCGTGACGTCACAAGGGCCCGCCCCGTGACATCACTAGGGCCTGCCCTGTGACGTCACTAGGGCCCACCCCGTGATGTCACTAGGGCCCGCCCCATGACATCACTAGGGCCCATCCCGTGACATCACTAGGGCCCGCCCCCATTTTCTCAGGTTTTTGGATGGTTCCGACCTGGCAACCCTAGTCCCAGCTCGTCTTCAGCACACCACTGATTCCTACTTGCTGCTGTTTGGCTGCTTTTTAACGCTCTCTGGCTTTTACTGTTTAATTATTTATTCTGATTGGTTGCTTTAATATGGTAAACTGGCTTCAGACCAGGATATAGGATCTGTCCCTGGTAAATAGGGACAGTTGGAGTTCATGAAGATGTTGAGTAGATAATAGGGTTGCCAGGTCAGAAGCATCTGAAACTCTGAGATTTCAAGGGTGGGCCCTAGTGATATCATAGAGGGCATGCCCTAGTGATATCATTAAGCATGATACAGTAAGCATTGATCACAGTTGCTTGGAGCATACCACTCAAACAAAAAATAAATCTCTGATTGGAAATTACGATAGAAATCTTAGCTAAATGAGAGTGTTTTCAGGTCTAGCTGAAGTGATGGGATCATTCATTCTCACCTGCTTAGGAAGCCTGGGTAAGAAACATTTAACCTAGCCTACTTGCTTCTGGCAAGAAGGGTTAAAGTGCCCTCAGGCCAGGCCAGTCACCAGAATGCCACTGTAGGAAGAAAGGAGCCTAGTGTTGTGGAGATGTTAGATGGGAGCATTCGGGAGTAAAGATGGATGCCCCTGAAGGCTGCAAGTTGTAAAAATACATACACCCATATAATAGTTTATTGTCAAAACCAATTGGCCATTGCAGAACATTTTTTTAAAATAAGTATTTGTTTCCTGCCAAATAAAAGCAGTGACACCTAAGTAAGCCCTGCTTAACTGCTTAAAAAAAGGATTAGAGGGGGAGAGAAAGATTTACAACATAATCATTTTCTATGTTCGCTCAAAAGTCCCACTGATTTACAGCACAATCCTAACCATGTCTACTCAAAAGTAAGTCCTACTGAATTCAGTGGTGTTAGCTCCCAGGTATGTGGAATTAGCACTGCAGCTTCATATTGGGAAGGTTTTCAAAAGAGGTTATGAATAAGACAAATAAACTTCCCTCTTCAACAGTCCAGTAAAATTTAAACTTGTTTGACTCCTTAATTAGAAATAGGGTTGCTAGGCTCAGGGCCTGAGACTGATTCTGTATCTTTAGGAGAAGAGAAAGTCAGCCAAGTGCAGGTGTTCTCGCAACACTGTAATGGGAAAAACCACAAGGTGGAATTCTCCCTTCCCCCTGCACAGCTTTTAAAGATAAAGAAGACCTCTTGGTTGCCAGGCCTGACCTCCACGAGGTCTTCTGTATCTTTAAAAGCTGTGCAGGGGGAAGGGAGAATTCCACCTTGTGTTTTTCCCATTACAGTGTTGCAAGGACACCTGCACTTGGCTGACTTTCTCTTCTCCTAAAGATACAGGATCAGTCTCAGGCCCTGAACCTGGCAACCCTAATTAGAAAAGTATAACACTGCAGCATGTATACTTTTTTAAAATTCTGTTCAAAAATTATTTGAAAGATAAAAAGTATAATATGCCCTTTTTGCAAATAATTAAAAAAACCTGCATGTACACTTTTATGCCTACAATGATCCTGCTGTGATCTTTTGTTGTAGTGCAATCCTATGCATGTTTACTCAGAAGCAAGTCCCAATCCTGTATGGAGGATGTACTCTTTATACTGCTGAAACCTATATATTTACTGAATTCCTGATGTGAGACAAGGAGGAAAAGGAAACTGTTCTCAGAACTTGAAATGAGGTTTAGGCATTGTCGGGGGGGGGGACGGGACAAATCTTATCAATTACAACCATGATGTCACTTATTGGCTAAAAACCTGAAAGGCTGGGATTAGAGCAGCTGGTACTAACAGAAGTTATGGGGGAGGGGCAGCTGACATTTTGGTTTATATCTTTTGAACCAGACCACCTAAAACTTAATTGTTTTTAAAGGAAAGTTAAGAGTCCGGAGATTAAGGTGACTCACCCAGAGACCTGGAGAAGACCCCCAAAAGCCAGAGTCTCCAGGTGAAAACTGGACAACTGGCAATCCTAGTATATAATATTATGTTTTACTGCCTTTTTCAGCAGTAGTACGTTACGGTAGAATGCTTCATTCCAGCACTTTTGCACATTCCTACCAGTTTTGCAGCATGGATTCAGAATATATGCACACTGCCCTTCAGACAGGTGTTGGCTGCTGCTACTGCAGCATCAGCATCATATAGACCCGGCAGCATATAGATGTGAATTAGATCCAAATACAAGCTGAGAGAGGAAGACAGCCAATGATAAGTTATTGTTAAGATTACACGGCTAAGTTTTGTGCTCAATCCTTCTAGGGAATGTTGTCATTAATACAATAGTTCCTGGTTAACCCCAGCACTGTCTCGGGGTGTTCAGCTGGTCTCACAATACAACAGATAACTGGAATCAAGAAACCCCAGGTGGTATCTTTCCTTTATAGGCAATCAGTTATTGGCATTTTACCACATTCAAATGGAAAGAGAACAGCTGCAAGATTTTTCTATTATTCTAACTCAGCATGAAAGCCTAGAATGGTCAACAAGCTTAAATAAATTGGGGAGGTGGGGAGTGAAGGACCAGAACAATGATTGCAAGATCATATTTTTAAAATGTTGGAGTACTATGCACCTGGATTTTTATTTTATGTTAATGGTACAATTTTTCTCAAACAGCGTAAGGGATGATTTGGCAGGCTTAGGAACCTCCACTTACTTTAGCAGTGGGGAGTCTTAGGAACTCAATTATGTTTAAAACCAAGCTCCTTAATTTGCAAAGTGCCATTAAAGCTGATGTCAAGTGTGCGTGCGATGGGATGGTAAGGAGAATCTGATTTCCCAAGATTAGTCAGGAAATGGGGGGGAAAGCGAACCTTGAGTTTTGAGTCACCTTGCTGAAGTGATTCCAGGAAAATTGAGAACAGGCTTGTGTGCTGGAAGAATATATGCTACTTTGTAGAAGATTTAGTATCTCCTTCACCTGTAGTGTAAATTAGCTCTGGGCACCTCAGGTGCAGCCAAGAAAGTGTTTTCTGGCACTGATTTGTTGTACATTACATCTCTGTCCTGCTTGGAGGAAGACCAGAATGGACAGATAAATCTATCATTTAAAAGCTTGCTTATCAAGTCTTGTGGCAAAGTGAAAAGTACGTTTTGCCTTCTGCCTTTATTGAGAGACTAGAGTATTTTTCATCTGTATCTGCCCTAGTTCTTCACCATAAATTCATTTGAGACTCCCAACTGTAGCACTCCAGTTGTTGTTTTGAGGTTCTGAGTCTTATCACTCTAAGCTAACATGACCAGTGGCCAGGCTAGGGAGGCTGGGGGTTGTAGGCCATCAACATCTGGTGGATGATGGGTTTTGCAGCCCTACTTCAACCACTGCATGAACTACAATGAAACCACTTGGGAATCCCTGTATGGTCTTAGCCATATTGGGTAGCAAGGCCTGTGGGGATGTGGTCCCATCAGGGATGCTCCTGAATGTTCACTGTGAAGTTAAAACAAACAAGCCTGAGAACACCATCCAGCCAAAGCTGAGCCACTTGGAGCTAGGAATGGGTGATTATGTCAATTTCAGTTTCTTGCCATTTCTAATTTTTCCAATCTTAAGTTCAGCTCTCCACATTTCTACATCAGTTTGTGATTTTTTAAAAGAAATCCTCATGAAAATTCATCAGCAAATTTATCCTAATATACACGTTTGTCTGCAATTTTCCTAATATATATATTTTTGCAAAGCAATTTCCACTAATATAGCACATTTTTGTATATTAGTTTTGCTAATATATGCATTTTTATACACACCTTACTCTAGTATATGCTTTTTTGTACACTTGGCTGGAGCACTGCATAGCAAAATTAAGAGAAGTACAAATTTTACAGGACGGCTGTGTTTCAGTTTGCATATTGTTTTGGAAAGTGGGAATTAGGTAAGTTCACCTATAAGTACGAATTGAATGAAATTTATCCCCCATCCCTGCTTAGAGCCTTGCTGATTTCAATGAGAGAAGCCCAACCCAATCACATACACATTTCCTCAGAAGTAAGTCCTGCTGTGTTCAGTGGGGCTTACTCTCAGGTAGGTGTGTGCGTAGAAAACACGTGGACAGTATTTAGGGTCCCTCTCTACCACTGTACATTTTTGGGTTATGGGTCTCAAATTCATCCACACCAGAGAGGGTTAACAGCTCTTAGCAGCTTTTCAGACCCACTTGCATTCCTAGGTGGTAATGTGGAGCTGTCCTGATCAGATGATGTCACATTTTCAAACTCAGGCACTGCTGTTCTTACCCTTGTGTGGTTTTCATTCTGTGTGGTGGACAGGCATGCTAATGTCACATGCTCTTTCTAAGTGATACTCATGACATCACTGGCAGGCATATCACTAGTCCTTCCCAACTTGACCATGCTTTATCATATAAAAAGGGGGAGGGAGGAATACATTTACTCTGGTTGTTACTCCCACCTCTGCCCTCAGATATATTCATATTCTCCAGCCAGTGGTGCAGTGAGGTAAGATTACAACCACACCATACATTTGCAGCACTCTTGTACCGCTTTAACAGTCCCGAGAATCCTGGGAACTGTAGTTTAAGAATGCTGGGAATTATAGCCCTGTGAGGGGAATAGGGGTCTCCTAACAACTCTCAGCATCTTTAACAAACTAAACTTCCCAGGATTCTTTGGGGGAAACCATAACTGTTAAAGTGATATTGGATTGCTTTAAATGTGTTGTGTAGATGTAACCTGCAATCCTAACCCCACTTATGTGGGAGTAACCTCATTGACTTTCATAGGACTTGCTTCTGAGTAGACATAGTTAGGATTTCACTTAATTTTATTATTTATTTATTGTTTTATTTATACCCCAACCTTCCTTCCAGCAGGAGCCCAGGGCGGCAAACAGAAACACTAAAAACACTTTAAAACATCATAAAAAGACCTTAAAATACACTAAAACAAAACAACGTTAAAAAAAACTTTAAGAAACATCTTTTTTAAAAAAGGTTAAAAATATTAAAAGACATATTAAAAGCAATTCTAACACAGACACAGACTGGGATAGGTCTCAACTTAAAAGGCTTGTTGGAAAAGGAAAGTCTTCAAAAGGTGCTGAAAGATAGCAGAGATGGCACCTGCCTAATATTTAAGGGGAGGGAATTCCACAGGGTAGGTAATGGTCATACGATCCCTCCTTTAAAATGGTAATGTGTATTACCTGCATCTGCAGAGGTTTCAACTAAATGTTTTTGAAGTCCTTTCCAACTCTCTGATCCTATTTTAAAACATGGCAAGCCAGCCCTCCTGCAGTTCTGCTGAGTGGGGCCCTGAAGTTCTGCCCCAAAGTCCTACCCTGACAGCACCACTGAATGTGGCACCATATGAAATTTTGCTATTGTGCCTTGCCTTACCTCACCTTGCCTGAAAATACCCTCTGAACATTTTCACAAGATGTAATAGTAGCACATTTTCCTGGAATTGTGCCTCTTTAGAATGCATGTGAGGTAATCATATTCAAATGCTTCTCTATGCTAGGGGGAAATAGACCCTCATTACACTGAGAAAAGTAACACATCAGTCCCTGTGAAGTGTGTAGCACCCACTTCTGACTGGACAGATTAATGAGGGGGAAAGACCAGTGTGCTAGACCCCACCCACATGGTTATGCTGTTCATATACCATCTGCAGCCTGCATGGGCTCACACCGTCATGGACAGAAAGCTCCTTTGTGGCTGTGGTTGCACCTGAAGAGTACTAATGTCGGTGGTCCATTGATACATCTCCATGGTTTCTTCAGTGCATTACAGCAACAATCTCTGTCCATGCTTTCTTAAACATGACTCCAAAATTATTGGCATGCAGTAGCAATGTTTTACTTCCCTTCCATATTTTCTTCTGAAAGCTTGCTGGGATCCAAGTTCTGTGAATAAAATTCAAAAGCAGCTTGACCTTTGCATTTCCTGTTTTTGGCTTGCTTGAGTAAGGGCCCTGTCTGGAATCTACTGAGATGAGTGAAAAAAGTTCCCAGTGGGTTTCATCAGATTCGGACCAGGCCTTATATAATTTGAGAATGGATGTAAATTAAACTGAAGCGGATATTGTTTGCATATGTGTGTATGGTACTTATTTCAAAAAGCTCTTTGAATATAATTCAGAAACGTCATTGCAATGTTGTTTCAGTGTCAAATCTGGTGAATAGGTGCCCTGATTTAGGTGCTCTGGATGTGCTAAGATTTACTCACAAATCTCTTCTTTTGTGCAGAGGTGACTGTGTAGATCATGTCATTATATAGTGTGGTCACTAAGTGGTACTAGGTGGAGTCCTATTGCTGCTCTGTTCTTGTTTCAGAGAGACAATGTCACTTTCTTCTTGAGTGATGTGTCCTTTAAGCCTTCCATGACATTGCCCATAAATGTCAATGGAAGGAGCTGCTCTGTGCATGTAGAGGAATGTTCATGCATTGTGGCTTCCCTTCACTGAAATAAATGGGCAACCAATCCAAGATAGGGGCATGGGAGCTCCTACACATACAACAAATAATTGGCAACAATGTATGCAACACTTCAAACCAATGGTTTGATTTTTTGATTTTTTTTAAAAAAGGCATCTCCCTGTGTAAAGGCATTGGATGTCTAAACCGCAGAGATTCTGTGGCTGCCTGGGCCAGAGGTTACTTTGTTTCCAGTTTATATTTTGTTGTGTTTTGTTGTGCACAATACACTGTATGGACAAATCTCTCCGTTCCTCATTTCAGTCTTCAGTTGACCTCATTTCTGCACCGGTTTGCAATTTTTCACAAAGAAGTCATATTATCTGTATGCCTTTTCATACATATTTCTAATATACACATTTCTGAATGCAAGTTTGCCTACTACATGCATTTTGCAAGCAATCCCTCGTATTATAATGTATCTTTGTTCACTTCTCATTAACAATTGCATTTTTGTGAGCACTTTCCCATAATGCATACATTTGTGTGCACGTGTCTTGGTTGGAAAACTGCATTACAAAATGTGAAGAAGCAGAAATTTCTTTTCTTTTTACTGTATTTATTTATTGTATAAGAACATAGAAGAGCCTTGAATCTGGATCAGGGCAATGTCCCATCTTGTCCAGCATCCTAATCATTATTTAATCTTTATTAATTTTCAAAATAAACAAAATATAAACATAAACATAACCAACAAAATAATACACTATGCAGATCATAATCATATTGCTTATAAAGATTACATTTTGATTATCTATAGTAAATTATTAACACAATTTTCATTCATAAATTAATACTGTTCCCTTTCTTTTTCTTTCCTGCAGGATTGTTGAATATTGTTCCTGTCCTTTCATGCAAATTTCAACTGCGTTTCAGTTTGCATATTGGTTCAGGAAGTGTGACAACAGTCAGATTTGCTTTAAAATGGGAAGAGAACAAATTTCTCCCCCATCCTTAACACAATTCCAATCCCCTCCTGCCTCTGTAGTTAAACCACCATGCTGTAAATATATATCATGACTATGTTCGGGTTATAGGATAATTATTCATACATTAAAGAACACAATCCTATGACTGAAATGCCCTGGCTGAAGGGGCTATAGAAGTCTTTGCCAAGCTGGTGCCCTCTAGATGTTTTGAATTGCAACTGCTATTAGCCCCAGCCAGCATGGCTGTATTGGCTGGGAATGATGGGTCTTGTAGTCCAGAATAACCAGAGGGTACCAGGTTGGCAAACACTGAGGTATAGGATAAAGTGGAAACCCCATTACAGGAGCAGAGGAGGATATGCTGGCACATCCCTAAAATGGTGTTATTTATTCTGCCAGTGCAGCTCTGTCAGCATTAGGCTGAAAATGGAGCAAAAATGGGTGGGTGAGGGGAGGAGTGAACTTACACTAAAATCTGCATGCCTTCAGACTTTGTTCCCATCCCCAATGATGGCACAATGTAATGTTGACCACAAGGAACATTTCACTTGTATTCAGTGTACAGGAAAAGACCCAGAGAGACTTCCCCACCTCTGTCTGCTCCAACAGTTGAGCGGAGTGTAGTATTTGCCATAACTCTATATCAAACCACAAACCACCAACATGTGTGCAGCACAGAGCTATATTTCTCATGCTCCAGGTCATGCATACTTATGAGCTTTGGTTGCAAAAATATGCATGGAACAGAGCAAACTATTACTGCATTCTAGGAATGGGTGAATCTCAGCGGCGTCACTAGGGAAGTGCAGGGGGTGCGGATCGCACCTGGTGACACCCTCAGAGGGGGTGACACCCAGAGATGCAGCAGAAGACAAAGCTGCCGCCAAAGGAGAAGGGCAAGCGGCGGGCAGGAAGAGAAAGAGCCCGAGGTGGCAGCAGCAAAGCAGTGAGGGGTGCAGGGCTGCTATGCTGGGCGAAGGCTGGAGGCACGCGGAGGTGCCTTGGAGCGAGGCTGAAGTGAAGAGAGAGAGCGTGGGAGAAGGCACAGGACCCAGCAGTAGTAGCAGCAGAAGCAGCTGACTGAACCGACTGGGCTCGCCTGCCAGGCACAGCCATCCTCTTTCCCGCCCTTGCTCCGCCTCCGAGTCAGCCGGCAGCGAGGATGATGACGATGACGAGGAGAGCCAGGCTGCCGACGGGGCGGACACCGTCATGAGTTTCATCAACCTGGGTGAGTGAACACGTGAGGAGGGCCCCTGTGGCCGGCCGCGCTCTAGTGCTTCACCCCCACCCTCCCTGGGGCTGCTTAAGAAAGGCCTTTGCCCTGAGGAACGGCAGAAGCAAGAGACGCCGGGGAGCTTGTGTCATCAGCTCCCAGTTAGCCTGAGCGGACTCTGTCACTCTACATTGTATATACTTTACTTTACTTAGTGTTTTAACATTGTAAACTGCCTTGGGTGCTTTGGTAGAGAGGTGGTATATAAATCGAGTAAATAAAATAATAAATAAAATGCCAACCTATATTTCCCCCCTGTTTAATCCAGTTTATTCTTTCCAGGAAAAACTCTGTAGCCAGTTGCCCCTTTGCCAACTAAGTCCTCATTTGGAAACACCCTGCATCTCCCAGGCAGCTGCCACCCAACTCCCTCGCTCCTTTTATTTCATGGAGGGTGTGTATATGAGGGGGGGAACACTTCTGATTTCTGATAAAAAGAAAGGTGACGCACAGGGCTCAAGCCACGTTTGTCCAAATACCCCAGGGAATTAAGATATTGAACGTGCCATGAAGGCAAACAAGTGACTGATGGGGAAAACTAATATACTATTTATTTTATTTTTGCATTTATATCCTAATCTTGTGGCCCTCCAGATATTGCTGGACTCTAATGCCTGTTCTCCCTGACCATTGACCATGCTGGCTGACAGAACTGATGGAAGTTGGAGGCCAACAGTGTTTGGAGGACCACAGCTGTTCCCCATCCCTGCTCACCTAAACTGTGGTTCAAGCATTACATGCAAATGCAGCCAATCATGTTGTTTAAAATGATATCATGCTGTGATTGGTCACTGGTGTAGATTTGTGTGTCCTGCACAGGCTCTTGCCAAGCAGTGAGAAAATCGTTAGGGTAATGATTAAAAGGCCTCCATTGGCTCTTGTCAAGTGCAACACAGGCTCTGATCCAATCTTTGCCTTAGATTTGCATGTGTGGCATTCCAGATGTGGGAAGTAGGGGGGTACATCCCCTCCTTCCCTCTCCCTGAACCCTGCAACAGGAATCTTGCCTTGTAGCTGAAATGGGCCCAACTCCCTAGAGCATTATTAAGAAGTCACAGATGGAGTAGGATTGGTGTAATATCTGATTGGCGCCAAGTGCAATTTCCAAAGGCTCTTCAGGGGCAGCCCCATGTACAGCATGTTGCAGTAATCCAAACTGAAGGTGATTGTGGTCAGATCCACTATCTCCAGGAAAGTGCACAGGTGGTGCACCTGTTGAACATGAGCATTCCTAGCCTCAGCCAGCACCTAGATATCCAGATGCAAAGCCAGATCCAGGAGCACCCCGAAGCTGCGAACTTAGTTCTTCAAACTGAGCACAACCCCTTCCAAAACAGGCTGTGCTCCCCCTCCTCAATCAGTTGGTCGCCTCTATCCTGTCCAGATTAAGCCTCAACTTGTTAGCCCACATCGTCAAGCCCAGACAGCAGTTCAAGATTTCCACAGGCTCCTGAAGTAGGACTAAATGACTGAAGCTTCCAGGGCTGTGGAGTTGGAGTCAGAGTCGTGGAGTCAGAGTCGGGAGCAATTTTGGGTGGAGTCGGAGTCGGTAGAAATGTACTGACTCTGACTTCCAAATAAATTTTGATTGACAAGAAGCAATTTTGAGTGGAGTCGGAGTCGGACAGTAGAATAATAGAGGAGCTGGAGTTGGAGTCAAAGGTTTGGCGTACCAATTCCACAGCCCTGGAAGCTTCTCACGCAGGATAAATGGCATTTTTTAAAAAAACCCTCACCATTTATCATTTAGCAAAAAAGATGCCATTTCCCCAAGTTTGGGAAGCAATGCAAGTTTAAGCCGTTTCTGAGACAACATAGGCTAGAGATACCAGGGTTCAAGTCTTCCCACCAGCTGGTGTTTCTTTGGCTAGTAACACTGTGGCTTGTTCATTTGGGCAGAATCCACAAATAGATGTAGCTTAGTCACCGTAATACCAGCATCATTGTACATCCCCTCAGAAGGCAATTATGTGACTCAAGCAAGGGTAGTGCAGCTGCTCGGCATGCAGAAAGGCCTCGGTTCATTCCCTGACAGCATGTCTACTTAGGGCTGGGAATGTCTCCTGCCTGAAACTCTGACAAGGTGCTGCCGCTCAGCGTAGACAAGATTGAGCTGGAAGGACCAAGGTGCTCAGTATAAGGCAGCTTCTTCCTATGTTTGGGAGCAAAAAACAAACAAACCAAAAACCTCTGACTCGTAATCATTCATGAGTGGGTTTCATGGTCTTACATCGCTGGCTGATCTTTAGGTGTTGGAGGACTTCTGAAATAGGCTGATCGTTTCCCAACAAAGCGCCCCCTGCCCAAATGCTTCTTCCCATCACAACTTCTAGGTGATTTCACACTACCTGCTCTGGAGACCCAGTTTGTTTCCTGGGAGGGGCAGGGGGGGAAAGAAAATTTTGATCTCAGACTAAATTAATGAAGTCTTTTTGCATAAACTCAAGGAACTAGTACATAAAACCAGCTTCATCCTCATTTCATTTTGTATAATTTATTCCCAATTTTCAAACATTCTGGAATTCTTGAAAGGGAAAGGATGATGAGGAAAACTGAAGGAATGAGAGAGGCACAGAAATATTTCAGAGTTCTTGCTCTATAAACATGAGTGCTAGAAACTTACCCTTTTTGTTTGGTGAAAGTACGTGTATATCTTGTGCTGCTGACTGTGTTTCAAAACAGAAGTATTAATAATTTTACAGTCCAGGAAAAAAAGGCCTGCTTCATTCCCATTGTTGCACAATACCACTTAAATAAATTCAGTTTTTTGTTAAGCAGATACAAAGCTTTTTCAAAGTAAAGGGAAAGTCTGCTGACATCAAATGCTACAAGTTCTAATGAATTTCTCTGCTTGTAATATATACAACAATGTATAAAAAACGGTAAAACCAGGTAATAAAATTAATTAAATACATTTATCAGTTCAAAATATCTACATATATTAATGTTCCTTAGGTTCCAGTTGAAGTAAATGTTTTGCTCTCAGGTTCTGGGCGGCCAAGGCAAAATGGGCTACCCAGTAAGTCACCCAATAGTTGGTATCAGCTAGAAGGAAATAAACTATCTGGTCTATAGTGTGGTATTCATGATAATTAATTAGAGTATTAAGAAACTTGGTTCTTGGATGGTCATAAAGGGGGCAATCCAGGAGATAGTGGGGAAGGTCTTCTACCTTTCCAGAGTGACATATACACCGTCGCTGGTCCATAGGGAGCTGCAAGTAGCGACCGGATAGATAGGCAGTTGGCATAGTTTGGAATCTTAAGGCTGTAAAGGCGAAGCATAAATGAGTTGGTAGCGGAATTGACAGATAGTGCGCCCTAATATGATCTAGTTTATACAGCCTGAACCAGGTAGAAAACTTAGAGTTTATTATTGTCAGTCTATCCATCCACTCACTATGGTATTTTATCTGAGCTTGTATTTTTACTTTAGTCAATAATAGGGGCGAATCTTGTGGAATATGATAAAGTGAGTGGATGGCTTGTAGTTTTGAAATCCAGTTAGAGTCCATGCCAATCATTTTTGAACAAGCTTTCGCCAAGATCTTAGAAGGCGAGTTTATTGAGATAGTCCAATAGATTAACAATAATTGATGAATCCGAGCACTAAGCGGCAACAAACCCACTTCAGCTCGTAACAAGGCCACCGGTGTGGAACCAGGGAGATTCAAAAGTAGTCTAATAAATTTATTTTGTATACCTTCCAGTATAGGGGAGTAGGGTACCGACCAACCCCAAATCGCCACCCCGTAGGTGATCTGGGGGAGGACCTTATTCTGGAATACTTTCAAGGCGGGGGCTACTAAGTGGCCGCCCTCAGTCCTATAGAAACGAAGAATGTTACCAACAGATCTTGCGGCTTTAAGTTTTACCACGGCAATTTGTTCTTTCCATGGTAAGGTATCTTGAAAAAGAATACCAAGATGTTTGAAAGAATGGCATTGATTTATAGGGAGATTCCCTATGGACCATTTATGCTCAGAGTATCTTTTCCCAAAGACCATGATTTTAGTTTTCTGGTGATTTACCTGTAAAGATTCTTTTTTACAGTATGCCTCTAAATTTGCCAATAACCTTCTTAAACCAACAGGGGTCAAGGAGAGAAGAGTCATGTCATCGGCGTATAATAACATGGAGAGTTTTCTAGCTCCTATTGAAGGGGGAAAATATTTGGTCCTGCTAGGTAGTTGACTATATCGTTTAAGTATAGGTTAAACAAGGCTGGAACTAAAAGACAGCCTTGTTTTACCCCTTTGTTAGTCAGTATGGGGACAGTTAGATTATTACCCACCCTGATTCTGAGACTATTATTAGTACACAGCTCTCTAATCAGAAATAGGAGGCGTCTGTCGATATTAGTACAGGCCAATTTGGCCCACAGACGATCTCTATCAATAGAGTCGAAAGCGGCCGCCAGGTCGACAAAGGCGGCATAGAGATGTTTTGTGGGTCCCTTGATTGATTTCTTAGCCAAGAAGAGCAGTGTAGCACAGTGGTCAATGGTGGACTTCCTTTTCGGAAGCCCACCTGTTCAGGATGGATAACCATATTGGCCAGTTCCCATTCTTCTAGCTTAAGTAAGAGAAATCTACTGTACAATTTAGCTCCCACATCTAAGAGACTAATAGGGCGATAATTATTAGGGTCTTTTTTTTCTCCTTTTTTAAAAATAGGGATGACAATACTTTTTTTCCAGCCCTCAGGCATAATGCCCGTGGCGTTGATAAAGGTAAATAAGTTTGCCAAAATAGGAGCCCACCAATCTGGAAAGTTGTAAAACAGGTCCGGCGGAATCATGTCGTCCCCTGGTCAATAGAGAGATAAGAGTCTTAATATGGGCTGTTGTAACTGGCGGCCAATTAGTTAGATTATCCAGGAGAGGGCATAGGGACGAGATACTGGGAGCGGCCGTTGTGGTGTAAAGTTTTGTAAAGTGATCAATCCACACAGAGGGGGTTATTTGACCAGAGTCATAATAACAAAATGCATTCGAACGATTTGATACCATATACCAGAACTGCCGTTCGTTGCCCTCCAAAAGGGCCTGATTAAGTAGCTGCCATTGTGTGCAGGCATGTCTATACTTTTTTTGTCTCAAAAGAGCCCTGTATTTGGAGCGGAGATAAACAAGTTGGTCATAGTCGAAAGAAGAGAAATCAGTTCTTCTTTTCCTTGCATAGTTAACTAATTGGCGTTTAGCCACTTTACAATCAGAATCAAACCACTTCCTGGTTTTTGGGAAAATAGATTTTTGGGGGCCTGTATGGCTCACCAGAAGTTTGAGAAGGGAAATAATATTCTGATAAGAGAGGAGAGCGTCCATCTTGCCCAGCTCCCCCATCATGGGGGAAGGGATGGTAAGACTCTCCAGTAGTTTTGTTATATCAGCTTGAAGGGTCGGGGACCATTGTAATCTGCGGTCAGCTACTTGGGTCTCCTCGGGAGGTGGCAAAGTCGGGGGGGAGCCTGAGGGAGGCAGATGAAATGCTGTCATGGTGGGGAAATGGTCACTGTCTATTCTGTCCAATACTTTAAACTTGGAAACTTCCGTAAAAAGTGTGCTGGACACCAAGGTGAAATCTATCACACTGACCCCTATGTGAGAGCAGAAGGTAAAGGTTCCATTGGATTGGTCTAATCTTGAACCATGGAGGCATTCTAGACCATGAGTCTGTATCAGTTCAACGAGTCTCAGGCCTTGTTTGTTCACTACCAGATCTTGGGAGACTCTGTCACTAGGGAAAATGTTAGGGGAGGGGTCATGATTAGATGCAGGCCGGGAAGGCCAGCCAGATCCCATCCTAGCATTAAAATCACCACATATTAACAGACTGCATGCCGGGTATTGACCTTCCAGGAGTGCCAAGTATTCCGAAAGGTGATCCCAGATACTGCCAGGAGCCGTATTTCTTGCCTTAAGAGGAGGAAGATAAACATATATAACGATCAAATCTCCTGTCACCGGACCATGCAGGTGCACTGCCTGCACACAACGATCACAATTAGGGTCAAGGGGGTAGATATCAGCCATGAGATCCACCGAGATAAATATACAAAGACCCCCCCTCCCTCTGCCCTTAAGGTTAAATTTGGTCGCCGGTAGCGTGACAGAACGGAAACCGTTTAGGTAAATAGAGGTTTCCGTCGTCAGCCAGGTTTCCTGTAAACAGATTATCCTAAATTGTTGTAGGAAGGGGGATGGATCCTCTTCTCTAAATTTATTAGACCAGCCCATAATATTCCACGAAAGTATTGACCATGTCAATTAGTGGAAGGTAATTTCATATTATTAGCAAAGTAAGTATCAGAGGTCATAGTTTGTATCACAGGAGTCTTCCTTGATGGGGGGTTCCCTCTATTGGACGCATGTTGAAAGGCGGCCGCTGGGATACTTTCACTAATAGAAGACTGAACATTCTTGGGAGACAAACTCGAGGCAACCTTTTCCTCGACGTTCAAATCTATTGGATTGAGTGTATTTCTCGTTGACTGTTCATGAATAAGGGAGAGGCGCAAAGAAAGTTGGACCAGTCTATCCAGGATTTTATCTCTTTCAGGCATTGGCAACAGACTGAAAGACTGGAACAAGGCCTGTTCCTCCTCCACCGGAGGGTTAACCTTCCAGAAGGCATGAATACATTCTTTATCCATTGAAATTTGAGGCTGGATCTGTAGATCAGGAGTTGGGCTGTTACGTCCCGAAGGTGGTGACATCCTTGAGTTTAAAGTCAAGTTATTCGAGTCCTTCAGGTATAGGCCAATTGGAGAACGAATAGCATTAGATCGGACTACAGGTTCAAGTATTTTGGGAAGGGTATATTCATTACACCATTGTTCTCGAGAGTCCAGGTCAATCAGCAATTCATAGTTTGAATGAAATGGAGACAACATGCCACCTTGGAGATTAGAACAGGGTGATATTAAACTCGTTGGAGGCGACAGGTTTTCAAAACATCTCGTAGTGAGTAAGCCTAGTTCAGTCAACTTATCTTTATAATGCCACACCTGTCCTGTTACCTCTATAGAAGAAAAGGAAACCACCGCCCTAGCACTGATGTTGTTATAATAAAGATATTCCACCTGCGCAATGTCTCTTATAGTTAAGGGCCTTATCATAACCTTGTTGATGATAGATATAAGATGAGATTTTCTGTAGTAAGAATGAATGTAGCCCCTCGGTTTAGGATAGTTTTCAAGAACCAACTTTGTTCTATTAAGCACAAGGTTCCATTGTTGCGGAGGGTCCCAGGTTGAGTTATTTTGAGGTGAGTAGGCACCCACCAAGACGTCGTTCCAAGGGTCCTGGTGTAAAGTCCAATGTGTATCCCTTGCAATATTAAGATTATTCTGTTTCTCTCTTAGACAAACCAGGGGGGACGATCTTGTTGCAGGATCAGGAATTTTTGGTGGGCACCCCTTATCTGGAGGCCTCTCTGGAGACGATGTGGTTTTCTTAGTGTCCTTTTCTTTGTTTATTGGATTTTCCAATAACTTAAAAAGTCTCTTAAAATTCATCTTGTTGTGGGTAGATTTAAAAGTTTTGATGTTTTTAATATTTTTGGTCTTTTTCTGATGAAAGGCTAGGCCCCTTTTCTTTTTCCATTTAGAATTCGAGGGGGCAGTCTCTTTGACCAAAGGATGGTTTGGTGGGTTCATCTGTGTGGGTAGCTGGCGCACCGACTGAATGTCGCGAGATAGAGCTACTAGAGTTGTTAATAATGAATTACATTCATTTAGAAAGGATTTGATATGTTCAAAGTCCGCTGCCATCGTGAGAATCGAGCCTAATAAGATATCATCTCTAGAAGAGTAGGCGGCCAGTGGCACTTGATTGTTAGACTCTTCCAAGGCTCGGCCCAGGTGATCGTCGGAGGCAGAGATAATCTCTGACGCTTTTACCACAGTGAGATGTGATTTCAAGCATGAACCAAACTGCTGGGGAGTGATCTCCTGCGTAAAGTTGTCAGGCGGGGGGTCTATGGGGGTCAGCACTGCTCCATTAGCATTACCACCTTTAGAGAACTTTAAATGATTTAAATTTTGGCCGACTGCTAGCTCAATTTCCGTGGCTAAATCCATCATAGCTGATTCACTGGTTTTATTATGTGTATAGGCCTTAATTGGAAGGGACCAATCCAAGGGTTTAGGTGCGGCTGGACATAATTCCCTCTCAGAAGATTGATGTGATGAAGTATCATAGAAGTCCGTAATTTTTAACTGCCCCTTTAATTCTTTAGAAGAATAAGGAAGGTCCTGCTTAGAAGCTTTTGGGTGAGACGTTTTCAGTCTTCTCTGATTCTTAGTCTTCAATTTTTCCTCAGGTAAGCACACTAGTGGAGGGGGGGACCAAGGCTTTCCTCTCATTTCTAGTTAAGACCATATTATAAAATATATAACTGTAAGAGATAACTGAGTGATTTAGTTATCGGCCTAGGCGATGAATTCTCGATGTTTCAAGGACAGAACGTAAAGTTGGCAGTTAGCCACCAGACAGTTTAGTCTAAGCAGGCAAAAACATGTCCTGAAACCAATCTTATTTGTTGGAGAAGTCAGTAAGGAACTTTAAGAGTAAGATAATTAAATGTTTAAATAAATTGGTTGGAGATGTAACGAAGGCTCACCCAGCGTCAAACAAACCGGAACCGGAACTAATATATACTGACTTTCATGTATCTTACACATCCAAAACACACAGCCATCGCACAAGCTGTCCACACCTATTCCCTGCAGGGCGAGTTCACGTTTGGTAGCATCTCCACAAGGAAACTTATGGGAGGCCTCTTGCACTAGAGAAATTCTGAGAACATTTTAAATTTAGGATTCTCACTAACCGCCCTGATTTCCAACGGAAACAACAGCTGCACAACACTCCTGCCTCAACCGCAAGAGCTTTGGAGACCAAATGCCAAGAGGAAACTGAGGTTGTCTTCTGGGAGTCACTTACTGTCCACAACAACTATTTTTGGGCAACACAAAAAGCTTGGGGGAGCCACCCAGTTTAATGGCTTGCTTATGTCCCAGAAACGATGGTGCTTGGCCTGCTGAACATATACAGGAGGAGGTCCATGGGGGTAACACCATGAGTTACTGCACTGGGTGACACCAACCCTAGTGACGCCACTGGTGAATCTAACAATTTCCAATTCTCTTTCTCATTTTTCCACTCTTTTAAGTCCAGTTCTTCACATTTCCACATCAGTTTGCAAATCCTCATGAAAATTCAGCAACATTTTAGCGCATTATTTTCCTAATATATACATACCTGTATTTGTATGTAATTTTTCCTAATATACAGATTTTTGCAAATCATATTTTTCCTTATATGTTATATATTATTTTCACTAATATATGCATATGATTACAGATGTTGTGAGCACTCACCATATGCTCAAAGGCATGTTACCAAATTCTTCCAAGCTACACAGGAAGTGGATTGGTCAACCCGAATTCTTTTTGCACTTTTACAAATTTGTAGGCCAGTACAATATCAGATAGGAGGTCTGGCCTCCCACTCCCCTGGCAAATTCACTATAGCTGGGCAATTAACTTGCTTTTTAGAGTTTGGTAGAAATATATGCAACTACAGGAATGTTGTTAAATGAAAGGTTTTTTTATTATAGAATCTGCCTCCTTTTTGTAACAGAGAAAAGAAATAGAATCCTTTTCCATTTTCCTAAGAATGCGTTGAATTTTTGCAGAGTTCAATGGGATTTACTCTTGTAAAATCTTGCTTACAATTACACCGTTAGATTTTGTGTGATATTTCACTCCTTTTTTCTTCAATGAGTTGCCAATCAGATTCATGCAAACCAAAATTAATAGCACGCTAACCTTTAAAACACATACTTGGGAACAAGCCCCACAATTCAGACACTTCTTTTAAAAGCAAGTTTGTAATTCAGTCCACACTTAGAAGCACAGCAACACACATAACTTCATAGATGAGTAGGAATATGTGCACACATCCCTTTCTCTGACATGCACAGACAACATCCCTCCCTCCATCACACACACACACACACAAACACATCTCTCCCTGACTCACACATACATACCTCTCAATCTCTCTCTGCCACACACAGTTGACCACCACCCCTTTCAAAAAAGCTTCTCCTTGGAGCAAAGAAAGCACCACCTGGTTGGTGGCAACAGCAGCCTGAGATGAGGCGTGAAAAATAAAACATCCTTTTTTCTTTTAAAAGTAAACAGAACTGAAAACACAGTGGAAGAGACCTGAAAACAAAGGGGGGGGGAAGAAGACAGGAAGAAAAGGAAATTAAGAAAGCAAATGCTCGCAAATATAAGGGGAAAATCTGAGCTAATTCTAGGAGAAACTGTCTCAGAGGAGGACAGGAAATGAAATTGGGACTGGTTGCTAAGCAACAACTGCTATGCTCAGCTCAGCTGTCAGTTGGAAGGTGTAGCAATAGGGTTTTTTTGAGCTTTAAGAGAGCCATTAGCCCCAACTGTCCTTTCTCAAATAGCACGTTTTACAAGAAATCCTCTGTTTCTTAAGGCTTTGATTTTCCCACCAATTTTCATGGCAACCATCTTGTTTATAGCCCTTTTACTCCCAGCTGCCATTTTGATTGTAGTTCCAGATCACAGTGATTGACTTTAATGTTAATTTTCATAAATTTATTAAAATTTAACCACTAGATTTTTTAACTTAAAAACACCAAAAGAAGTGTGTCACATGATGGGGCAATCAAATTAATAGTACTATAAGTGCTATAGTTACATCTCTGTTTTAAAATTTGAGGTAAAAAATTATGAGAACTACTCAGAAAACGTCCAAACCACTTCCTGGTTTTACATCTTTTTTTTACTTCAACTTGTGGATGCTCCCTGAGTTTTTTGAATATCATTATGAAAATTGGAAGGCATGTTAAGGAAGAGTTTCTGAGTCCAACAGTATAAGATTTATACATTTCCGTTGTCAACTGTGCTTATTTGAACCACCAGAATGGCATAGGGGGTAATTGAAGTTTAACCATTTTTTATTTCAGCTATAGATACATGCATTTCCATGCATGTATAAGAAAAGTCATGCATGTCAACTTGTGATGCGTTTACCTCCCAGTGTTGCTGTAATGATGCATGGCTTGTCTATTTAAACTATTTGTTTACAAACAGCAGGTCTCTAATTAAGGAACAGTCAAGTTAGATTATACAGCCATGAGAGTGGCTGTATACTATAGCCAGCGGGGATTTTTCACATTCCGCAATGTTAATTTGAAAATACCCCTGCATCCCATTCTGATGCTTCCCATAAGCTCATTTCAAAACAAAACCTTACAAAACTTATAGTCCTGAACTCAGACACTTGCTTAACAACCCTCTCAATTTTCCTGGTGATACACAAAACAGTCAAAGAGAATAAACAGTTCAAAGTCTAAAAAGAGAGAGAGAGAAACCCAGAGCCCTTTTGGACTTTTTTCTCTGAGAGTTCTCATAATTTGTTGAAATTCATTAAAAATCAGCCATGTTCACAGAGTACCTGTAATCCTAATACTGACCTTGCCCCATACTCTGATCTTCATCTTCTGCAGTTTAAAAGTTTTTTAAATGCCTGGCTCATTTTTAATTAATTTAATAAATTTTGTCTTGAAGCCAATGATAAGCGTGGGCATGCTCAGTAAGAACCAACTGCCAGAGTTCTAAAAGCCTCACAGCTGTTGGGCTTGGCTAATCAGGGGGCCACACCCACACCAGACTTTGATTTCATGTGAGATAGTAATGGCTTCCCTTAGAGAATCCTGGGAAGTGTAGTTTGTGAAGGGTGCTGAGAGGAGACTCCTGTTCCACTGTGAGAGCTCCAGCGGCCAGAGTGGTTTAACAGTCAGCCACTCTGATTGAAGTCTGTGAGGGGAACAGGGCATCTCCTAGCCACTCTCAGCACCCTTCACTAACTACACTTCCCAGGATTCTTTGAGAGAAGACTTGACTGTCCAAAGTGAAATAAAGGACTGGTGTGGCCAGGGACAGCTTTGGTTTAAATTTGGGTGGGAGGCTACATGTGCCTGCTGTAGAATAAAAAGGTGGGGGAAAGGCTGAAAAGCAATAATACTGTTCACAATGTTTTCCTTTTGGAAAGGAAAGGGGCTTCCCTTCTGCCTAGTGCTCACCCACCCAATCTCCTCCCCTCTCCCTCCCCTCCCTGCCCCTCCCCCTGGTCAGTGTTGGACTACAACCTCAGAGACCAGGATTCAAATCCCCACACAGCCATGAAGCACACTGTGTGACCTTGGACCAGTCACTGTCTCTCAGCCTCAGAGGAAGGCAATGGTAAAACCACCTCTGAATACTGTTTACCATGAAAACCTTATTCATAGGGTCGCCATAAGTCGGGATTGACTTGAAGGCAGTCCATTTCCATTTTCAAACATGATTACACAGACATAAATCCCACTAAAATAAAACGTATGCAAATGATCAAATCCACCCTCCCTTCTCCTCCCCCCTGTCCTCTCTCTCTTGCCCCTTCCCTCCCCCTTCCTTTGCCTCTTCCTCCCCATCCCCATCCCCTTCCAAACCCCTCCTTCTCCTTCCCCCTCCCCTTCCTCATCCCCATGGTCTGTTTTACCTATCTTAAGCATGATTGCATGGAAGTAAATGCCATTGAACTCTATAAGCATGCAAATGATCAAACCTCCCTTCCCTTCCTTTGTCCCCGTCCAATACACTCCTTCCCCTCCTCCTCCCCCTCCTCCTCCCCCATGGTCAGTTTTTCCTATCCTAACCATGATTGCACAGGAGTAAATCCCATTGAACTCAATAAACATGCAAATGATCAGACCTGCTTTTCCCCTCCTTCCCCTCTCCTCTCCCTTCCTCCTCCCCTCTTCCTTTTTTCTCCTCCCCTGTCCACTCCAGCCCTCCCTCCCCCCCTGGTCATTTTTACCTATCCTAAGCATGATTGCACGGGAGTAAATCACACTGAATTCAATAAACATGCAAAGGATCAAACCTGTCCTCCTTCCCTCCCCCTCCTGCCTGCTCCCATCCCAGTCCTCCCCTCTGCATTTCCTCCCCTCCCTCCTCCTCCTCCTCTCCTCCCCATCCTCTGTGGTCAGTTTCACCTATCCTAAGCATGATTGCAGGGGAGTAGATTCCACTGAACTCAATAAGCATGCAAATGATCAATCCATTCTCAACAAACTTGGACAGGATCCCATTTCTTACCTGCTGGATTAAAAAGCAGGGAAATTAACTAATAGGCAAAAAACCTTGCAGTTTAAGAATGTACCTATAGCCCACAGATATTTCTATCAAACTTTAAAAAGCAGGGAAATTGGGCAGCTATAGTGAATGCACCAGGGGAGCAGGAGACCTGACCTCCTCTCTGAGATATTGGACTGCCCTACAAATTTGTCAAAATGCAAACACCATTTGGCTTGGTCTTTCACAGTCCAATCCACTTGCTGTGTAGCTTGGAAGAATTTGGTAACATGTGCCTCTGAGCATATGGTGAGTGGTGGCAACACCTGCAACCAGCCCAAACAATAGAAAGAAGACATGTGCTGTGCTGATCTTGTTTTAGCAGGGAGGAAGCAACATTATTAAAACAGTTGATATTGTTCAGATGGTCACTTTAAATATGTCTGATTTACTTTGCAATTTTAGTGAAGTTTCCTATAGGAAATCATTTTATTTTGTTTCTGTTTCTGTGAATATGTGAAGTACAGCAACACTTTGCAAAATTTACACTAAAAAAACTCCAAACATAATTGTGGAATTATTTATTTATTTATTTATTACATTTGTATACCGCCCCATAGCCGAAGTTCTCTGGGCATTTTACAACAAATAATGGCACTGACTTCTCCAGAATAGTCTCCAGTGGACCTCAGGAGTGTCTCAGTTTGCACGAGATTAAACAGTGGGAGGTGAAATATATTCTAGCAAAATTCTAGGTGTGCTCTATGTTTTTAATTGACCGTGCCCACCTTGCCTTAAATAAAGTGGTTTAAACATAGTAGGCTGAAAACATGCATCCTCTTTTTTCCAACAGCTAGAGTAATTGCTTAAGGAGCAACATATTGTAATCAGTCTGATTTTACATCTACTGCAGTTTCAGATTCAACTTTTACTGCACCCAAAATAGAAATAGAACATAACCTCCAATTTGAAACACAAAAGGCTATCTTCACCATCATATGACATTGACGAATAAAAAGGATTTGAAATTAATAAAAATAAATTTGACACAGATTTCTAGGATGAATAATGAGGGAAATAAAATTTTCTAGTTTAGATTCTGTGTAGAAACAGCAGTAACACAGGAAAGAAGCAAACTAAGAAGAACACCAACAAACATACAAAAATATAATTCTCTATCTTTGGAGATGGCAGGTGTTGCCACCACTCACCATATGCTCAGAGGCACATGTTACCAAATTCTTCCAAGCTACACAGCAAGTGGATTGGACTGTGAAAGACCAAGCCAAATGGTGTTTGCATTTTGACAAATTTGTAGGGCAGTCCAATATCTCAGAGAGGAGGTCAGGTCTCCTGCTCCCGTGGTGCATTCGCTATAGCTGCCCAATTTCCCTGCTTTTTAAAGTTTGATAGAAATAGCTGTGGTCTATAGGTATGTTCTTTTTTTTTTTTTACAATAATTTTTATTCAAATTTTCATAAAACATACAAAACAAAATCATAAAACATTCAAAGACAAAAAACAAAACAAAATAAAAATGATTAAACAAAAAAATAAAATGTTGACTTCCCATTTGTCGCAGATCAAATCAGTTGTAGGTCTACAATATATAACAATCCTGTCTCTTAAATTATATTATAAAATCACTTTCCTCCAGTAGTTATCTTAATTAATCATCAAATCTCATAAACATTACTTTATTCTTTCCACAAAAAGTCAAAGAGAGGTTTCAATTCTTTAAGAAATATATCTATCAATTTTTCTCCAAATAAACATGTCGATTAATCCATCTCGTTAATAATAATAATAATCTTATTGTCATAACCATAGTCCAAATAAACATATCGATTAATCCATCTCATCAAAATCTGTTAGGTCCAATAATTTCAATAGCCATTATTCCATTATCCATATTAATTCCATCTTCCATCTTCAATAGTCCTGTTAAGTCCAGTAATTTCAGTGTCCAATCTTCCATTATCAGTATTCCATAATAATCTTGCTGTCATAGCCATAGTCATATAATAAGAGTCTGATGGGAATTTCCTCTATCCCAAATATTTTCTTGCCATCAATTCTGAATAAGTTGCTGAAATATTGTTGTAAAGTCATATCTGTGTTCTTCTTTTTTACAAAATGCACTGGCTCATCTCTTGAGAGTTTTTCCATTGTCACATGGCTGCAGTTAATTCCATAGATTTTCTCTATATCAAGCTCCATCACGTCATTCCAGTCCAGAAGATTATCCAAGCCATTGATAACTTTATCTCTAATATCTTCATTAATTTCTTCAGAGATAACGTTAAATTCCAAACAGTAGATTTTATTTCTAATATCCATAAACTCCAGATCTTTTTCCAATTCCACATTTGTTCCAATCTCCAGGGCTTGTATCTTCCCTTTATTTTTTCTTTTCTCATCTCTGATCTCATTCTCCTCTCTCACAGGATCCCCTATTTCTTTAAGCTCCTGCGTCATTTTGCTCAGTTCAATTTTCAGCTCCTTACTGCCCTGTCGCAGGGTTTGTTTCGTTATCTCAATCTCATCCATTATTTTCTGAAACATAATTACTTCCAGATTCTCAGCCACTTTCTTGATTGCCATTTTTAAAACCACAAAAACAAAACAAAACAAAACAAAAATAAAACCACTTCTTATTTCAGCAACAATTGGGTTAATATTCCAGGCTTGATGACATCACAGTATAAACAGAGCAGCCTGCCTTATCTCTCTATGTTCAAGAACACAAAACAAATTTAGTTCTCAGCATCAAGTTAGTGGCGTCATGAAGAAGCAGATTCGTCAAAATAAAATAGACCAAAAAGAGAATAGTCCCAGACAATATAATGTTCCTCGGAATAGAAATCCCTCTTCTGTTTATATCTTTAGAATGCACTTCCAGGACAGCTTTTTGCAATAGAAACAGAGATAAGCTGTTAATTTCGTGAATAACAGAGAAGAGTTATAGCTCACCCAGAAGTTCTTTAAAGCTGATTCATTTGACAAATCTCTTTTTGCTGCAACAATTTAAACCAAGTAAAAAAAATAATAGAAAGAAGGGTGCTTGCCTGTTAGTCCGTTTTCTCTTTGAAGAAAAGATAAACGTATCGCATTAATCAGATAGAGCTTGTTCGGAAGTCCGTCCGGCATTGCTGGCTGGACCTTTTCTCATAAATTAATGAAATCCAGTCCTCCCAACAAAAACAGGCTTTTGAGGTTGATCTCTACGTTTCTCCCTGCCCGGGAGAAATTTCATCAGTCAAAAAAAAAATGTTCTGACTGATTTATATCTGAATAAGCTTCTTTTGAGGCGGGAGCCCGTCTCAAAAGCAGGCACAAGCGAAGTCACCCTTCCCGGAAGTCGGCTATAGGTATGTTCTTAAACTGCAAGGTTTTTTGCATATTAGTAAGTAGTTTGTAGTTTCTAGTAAGGGTGTGTGTTGGCTCAGTGTATGGGGCAAATCAGGATGATTTGAGGGTCTTTCTCCTCTCCTGAGTTGAACCAAAATGTCAATAAACTTCTTTGCATCAGATCAGGGCCCTCACAAAGCTTCATGTTGCTCTGCCATTTCTGAGCTTTTCTGTATCATATAGCTCTATGTTTTCCTATTTCTTTCTAGGTCCATGGGCTTTGCAGAAAGTGAGGCTATCCAAAAAGCTGCCTGTAGAGCACTTAATTCCAACTTATGGCGACCCTATGAATAGGATTTTTGTGGTAAGCAGTATTCAGAATGGTTTACCATTGCTTTCCTCTGAGGCTGAGAGGCAGTGACTGGCCTAAGGTCACCCTGTGCTCTTCATGACTGTGTGGGGATTCAAACCCTGGTGTCCCAGGTCGTAGTCCAACACCCTAACCACCACTATGCTACATTCGCTCTCATAGAGCACTTAAGACCTCTGAATTGTTTTTGGTTACTGTACAGTAGTTTGTTTTTAAAGACAAAAAATATTCTGACATAACAAAGAGTCTTGTTCCTTCCTTCTGTTCTTTCTCACAGACTTTTCTGCCCCCTCCATCCACCCCCCCTCCATATCCTCACTATTGTCACAAGAGAATATTCCAGGAGAGGGGAGTATCCCTCTTATTCAAGTCATGCATCACACTCATACCTGAAGTGTTTGGAAAACTAGAACATGGTTTGGATGCTTAACCTGGAAGCCCATCCTTTGTCCAAGGCATGTGCGCACATACAGTTTAGAAGTGCTTTTGTAAAGCAAGGAACTCAGGACTTTTCATACTAAGGGTCTGAGTGCTCCCTATGAGACAAAGAGGATGGCAAACCTTTTTGGCACAAACAGAAGGTTTGTGCACTCTGTGCTTCCTTAATGCACATAGTATCAGATTTTAAATGATACCTGTCAACTGAGCATATCTCAAAGGGCAGCAGTGCTGTTCTGTTTGAACTGCTTTTCACCCTCTTGAGCAGCCCATATGATATGTGAAGTGCTGAGGGAGCTCCAAAATGCTTTTTAAATAATTGCTGGGAAGTGTGCTTTAAAAAAAAAAAGTAAAAGCTCTAAGGGAAATAATATAGCTGTGTTGACATCAATGCAAACATACCAGGGGAGGAGATACATAATACTTGGTATTACTATATATGATGTTGGAATATTTTTTAAAAATCTGAGTTAAATTTTACTTGGTCTCTCCAACACATCTCTCAATCGGATTGTTTCCCTTTTGACCTTTCAAGGGGAAACTCACGTTGGAACTGTCTGGATGGGGAAGTGATTGATGAATCATCACTCTATTGTGTGCCCTGATTGCTCTTCAACTCATCATGCACTGAGTTGAAAATTTCACCAGCTGAATGATTATATGTAACTGCCTTGCCCTTTCCTGTTACTCTTACCTCACCACACCCACCCTTTGTTATCTCTTGTCACTTCCATTTCTAAATTTAATTGTAAGCTCTTTGGGGCAGAGGGCTGCCTTTTTCTCATGTTACTCTATAAAGCACCATGTGCGTTGATGGTACTATCAAACTAACATTGATGAAATCATCATCAGTTTTCGACAGATGGGGAAGTAAGGTTGAAGGACAATGTGACACAGATCTGGCGCGATCTGCACTATACAGTTATGCCACTTTAAACAGTCATATTTAAGCAGAAATATCATACCACTTTAAACAGTCATGGCTTCCCCCAAAGAATCTTGGGAACTGTAGTTTATTAAGGGTGCCGAGAGTTGTTATGAAATACTCATTCACCTCACAAAGCTCCAGTTTCCAGAGTGGTTTAAACAGTCAATCCCTCTTCTCAGGGAACTCTGGACATTGTAGTTCTGTGAGGGGAATGGAGTCTCCAAACAACTCTCAGCATTGTTAATGAACTACAGTTCCAGGGATTCTTTGGGGGAAGCTATGACTGCTTAAAGTGGTATAATACTGCTTTAGATGCTTAATGCAGATGGGACCAAAGCTGTGTTGAGGCCATCCACTGAACTGAGGTCTAGGTGGGATCCAGTCATATGTGCATACACATTCTGTGAGTGCATCCAATTTTCCCCATTCATTTCCTCTTCAGATCAGAAGGTGCCTCCTAGAAGCAGCAAACTGCAGATGAGGATTTGCCACGAAATCATTTTAAATACACAAGCAATCTGCTGCTGGTTCACACCTGGTCTCTCCCCTCACCCAATATTTCTCTTTAAGCTACTCTCATGCCTAATCCCCCAAAGCATTTTTTGAACTTCGGGTATTTAAAGAGAAATGTGAGGGAATCTTATGCAGAGTAACTTCTGAACAGAAAAACGGGATGGTGTGCTTTTATACTCCTTTGGATCCTAGTTTTCAAATCCAGCATGTTCAGTGGGTCACACTGGAATAACATGTTGGTAAATACATGTTATGTTTATAAAGTAGGTTTTTGCACTATGCCAAGCAAAGCTCTACCCTAGCTTGTGTTGGGGCTGTTTAACAAATGAATAACACAATTTCCTGTAATAATGAGCATAGGAATGTATATTGCAGTAATTAAAATGTGTTCTAAATATTTGTTTGTGGTTGGAGAAAAATACATAATTTTACTGCCTGGGAATCTGTTGGAGCAACTGCTTCACTCCAGATAATGTACAGTTCCCAAGGGGGAAAAATGATTATCTAGCAACAGGCCTGCAAAGTTTACATATACAAATAACTCTATCCACATTTGAGTAGACCTATTGCACACAATTCTGATTCTGATGCAATGTGCAGAGAAGAATTTCCTGGCAGATTGTCATCTTGGGTTGCATGAAGCAAGACACCTCATTATTTGCAGGATTGGGGGCCAAACTGGCATGCTATGGAAAGGATTGTTGATCACTTTAAAGCTATTAGATGTCACAAGAGCATACAGCCCATAGAAGTATTGTATGCATTTATATGCAGTATTTGTCCTGGAACAGCGATGTAAAGCTCACTTCAAATGCAGCCTTTGGCCAGTGTGTCATCATGCACAAGGCTGCTGCTTCATTTTCAACATTGCAGAGAGTGACTTTTTAACAACTTTATTTAATGAGAGAGTGGAATATCTTGTGGTTGTCAGGCACCATATGCATGGTTTAGGAACAACTGGAGGGGTGGTGTAGGAGGGCTGTGAAAATGTACTGTACTTAGATCCAGCTTTCTGAATATTGAGAGAAAGAGAGAGACATTCTGAGCATGAGCAATCATGTAGCCCAGGAGGAATGGGTAGATTAGTATAATGTCCAGTACACTGGACATTAAGATGCATCCCTGTGATCCGTTCTCATGGCAATTTTGGAACTAATGTAATATTGTTGCTGTGGCATGAGGTTACCATTTATTGAAGTCCCGAATTTAACCCTAACCCTAACCTGGAACCTAACCCTAACTGTAACCTGGAACCCATCTCTTACCCTAGACCTCATCCAGAAATTAACCCTAACCCTAACCTGGAACCTAACCCTAACTGTAACCTGGAACCTAATCCTAACCCTAATCTGGAACCTAACTCTAACCCTAGACCTAACACAGAAATTAACCCTAACCCTAGCGCTAGCCCTAACCCTAACGCTAACCCTAAGAGTGATCGAAACCTAACCTGGAACTTAATGAAGAATCTAATCCTCACCTTGAACCTAGCCCTAACTCAGAACCTAACACTATCCTGGAACTCAACCCTAACCCTAACCTGGAACCTAACTCTAACCCTAGACCTAACCCAGAAATTAACCCTACCCCTAACCTGGAACCTACCCCTAACCTGGAACCTAACTCTAACCCTAGACCTAACCCTAACCTGGAACCTAACCTGGAACCTAACTCTAAACATAGACATAACCCAGATAACACTAACCCTAACCTGGAACCTAACTCTAACCCTAGACCTAACCCAGAAATTAACCCTACCCCTAACCTGGAACCTACCCCTAACCTGGAACCTAACTCTAGCCCTAGATCTAACCCTAACCCTATCCTGGAACCTAACTCTAACCCTAGACCTAACACAGAATTTAACCCTAACCCTAACTGAACTAGAGATCTTAAGAACGCCTGGTGGATAAAGAAAGCTCAAGAAATCGAGCACTTTGCAGATGCTCATGACATACAGGGCTTTTTTAATGCCACAAAGGCCATCAATGTACCAACAAATTACAGTACAAATCTCTTATGTTCAATGGATGGTACCAAACTTCTTAAGGATAAATAGTCTATTGCACTGCACTGGAAAGAACATTACCATGACCTCCTTAATCGTAACTCTATTGTGGCTGGTGAGGTCTTCTTGCAAATTCCACAACAAACTAGAGATGAGCTTGCCGTATCCCCTAACTTGGATGAAGTCAGTAAAGCCATCAATCAAATGAAGAGCAACAAAGCTAGTGGACCTGATGGGATTCCTGCTGAGGTCTTTAAAGAAAGTGGGCCTGAATTTACACAACAACTTCATAAGCTCATTGAAAAAATCTAGATGAAGGAGGAGATCCTGGAAGACTTCATAATTATCATCCTTTTTAAGAAGGGTGACAGAACAGATTGTGGGAACTATCGAGGTATCTCTCTTCTTGCTACTGCAGGTAAAATCCTTGCAAGGATCCTCACAAATCTCCTCCTGCCGATCTCAGAGGATGTCCTCCCCAAATCTCAAAATAATTTCCACTCTTCCAGGGGGACAGTGGACATGATCTTCACTGCACAAGCTTTAAGAAAAATGGCCGGAGCAGAATTGACCTTTATGTATAGCGTTCATTGATCTGACTAAGACCTTTAATACTGTGAATAGAACTGCTCTCTGGACCATCCTTCTGAAAACTGGATGCCCTGATATATTTGTGAATATTTTGCGACTCCTTCATGACAACATGACAGTGACAGTTTTGGATAACAATGGCTTTCAGAGAGAGCCATTCAGAGTTGGATCAGGCGTAAAACAAGGTGTCATTGCTCCTACCTTATTTGCTATCTTCATTGCTATGATTCTACACCTTATTGAGGGGAAGCTTCCTACTGGTGTGGTCATAAGGAGATTTGGAGTGCGTTTCCAGCAATATGCTGATGATACGCAGCTCTACTTCTCCTTTTCATCTTCTTCAGGTGAAGCTGTTGATGTACTAAACCACTGCTTGGCCGCGATAATGGACTGGATGAGAGCTAATAAACTGAGACTCAATCCTGACAAGACTGAGATGCTGTTGCTGAGCTCTCTGCCCAGATGGTTGATGTCCGACCTGCCCTAGATGGGGTTACACTCCCCCTAAAGGAGCAAGTCCATAGTTTGGGGGTCTTATTAGATCCGCTCCTGTCACTGGATGCTCAGGTAGCCTCGGTGGCACGGAATGCGTTCTACCAGTTTCGGCTGGTAGCCCAACTACGACCCTATCTGGACAGGGAGAACCTTGCTACAGTTATCCATGCTCTGGTAACCTCTAGATTGGACTACTGTAATGCACTCTACGTAGGGTTACCTCTGAAGACGGTTTGGAAACTTCAGCTGGTGCAGAATGCTGCGGCCAGAGTTCTTACCGGGACTAAAAAATATGATCATATAACTCCTGTCCTGGCCCAGCTGCACTGGCTACCAATATGTTTCTGGGCCAGATTCAAAGTGTTGGTTCTTACCTATAAAGCCCTTAACGGCATTGGACCGCAATACCTGGTGGAAGCCTCTCCCGCTATGTACCAGCCCGTTCACTGCGCCTGATGTCAAAGGCCCTTCTCCGGGTTCCAACGCATATGGAGGCCCGGAGAGTAATAACTAGAGCTAGGGCCTTCTCGGTGGTGGCCCCCGAGTTATGGAACGCCCTCCCTGATGAGATACGCCTGGTGCCTTCTTTGTTATCTTTTCGGCACCAGGTAAAGACCTACCTCTTTGCCCAGGCATTTTAAATTCTACTTTAATTTGTCTTTGTCTTAATTTTGTTTATATATATTTTTATATTGTATTGTTTTCATGTTTATTTGTTTTAACCTGTTTTTATCTTTTGTACACCGCCCTGAGAGCTTGTTGCTATAGGGCGGTTTAAAAATGTAATAAAATAAAATAAATAAATAAATCATATATCGAACAGATGGAAAGCTTTTTAATCTCAGTAGGCTAAAAGCAAAAAGTAAGGTAATGTCAACCTCTGTCATGGAACTTCAATATGCCCATGATAAGGTAGTCTCCACACATTCAGAGAAAGATCTTCAAACTATCCTAAATGTCTTTGCAGAAGTATATGGAAAGCTTGGGCTCTCACTTAACATTAAAAACCCCAAAGTGCTTCATCAACAGGTGCGAACTAGTCCCTCTGTAGCACCATCAATCCAGCTTAATGGTGTGACACTGGAGAACGTTGATCACTTCCCCTATCTTGGCAGCCATCTCTCTGTAAAAGCTGACATTGATGCTGAAATTCAACATCGTCTGAGCTCTGTGTCGCATTCTCCCGAATGAATCGTAGAGTGTTCGAGGATTGGGATATTCGCAGGGAGACCAAAATGCTTATTTACAAAGCCATTGTACTACTGACCTTACTGTACACCTGTGAAACATGGACCATTTATAAACGCCACTCCCAACTTCTTGAAAGATTCCACCAATGCTGCCTCTTGAAAATTCTGCAAATTACTTGGGAAGACAGACAGACTAATGTTAGCCTTTTGGAAGAAGCAAAGACTACCAGTGTTGAAACAATGATCCTTCAACATCAACTTCGCTGAACTGGCCATGTTGTTCGAATGCCTGATCATCGCCTTCCAAAGCAGCTGCTTTACTCCCAACTTAAGAATAGAAAACAGAATATTGGAGGTTTAAAGATGTTCTTAAATCAAATCTAAAAAAATGTAACATGAACATTGAGAACTGGGAAGTCTTAGCCCATGAACGTCCCAAATGGAGGTCAGCTAAAGGTGCTATGGACTTTGAAGAAACACGAATACAGGGCGAACGGGACAAACAAGCTAAGCGGAAGGCACGTCAAACAAATCCTCATCGTGACCATCTTCCATCTGGAAACCTATGTCCTCACTGTGGGAGGCTGTGTGGATCCAGAATTGGCCTCCACAGTCAATTACAGACCCACTGTTAAAGACCTTCTCTTGGAAGACAATCTTACTCGACCATGAGTGATCACCAATGAATGAATGAATGAAATGAATACCTTGCCATCACTTTATTTGCAGTCAAGGGGCGAAATAAAACACAGAGACATCAGCTTGGGTTGAACAAGGGCCACTTTATTAAATTACATTAAACAAAAACCCAATTTAAAGTGACCTGCAGAAGGAAAACCTAGGTGCGGGAACTGTCTATAAGCAAGTATCTTGCCACACAGCTCTCGGGCGACCAGCCTCTGCCGGAGGAAGGGCAAGCCCATGTGCTTACCTTTACCCAGGCCACACCTAGTAGGTGAGTAGGGGGGCCTTCCTACGTCATCCCCACCCGGGGCCGGATAACCCTTGGGTAGATGAGATAAGTTGGCCCCAGAGGCAGCCCATATCCTGCCCTCAAGCCGGAAAGCTCTGACACACAGGCCTCCGAAACTGCCAATCACCTCCAAAGGTGCCTAAGGGGGCCACCTAGCTGTCCTTACCTATTTCCCTTCCTGCACCTTCCCGCACTAGTGCTAAAATAATCTGCCCGGTAGGGCATTAACCTCCAATGCAAATTAGCCAAATTAGCCAAAACCACCTATTGATCGCAATGCCCCCTAACCCGATCTCCTCCCGCTCCCATAGTGTGGAGCAGGCAAAAAAACTGCCCGCCAACTAGGGTGGGCAGGATAAAAATTCCTACTCGGCCCCGAAGCGACCCCTAGGCACACCATGAAAGAGGGAGGGCGGGGTGGGCGTCGCGCGAGCAAAGAGGGGGTAGGAAAGGGCGGCTGGGCTTAAATAGGCCCTTAAGCCCCGCCCCCTCATGCTGCACATCGCGCATGCGTAATAGATGCGACATGCGACTTTGCCCTTACAGAAGATGGAGGCAGCAGCTTCGCCTCCGACTGCAACTAGGCCCCACTCATCAGTTACACGGTGAGTGAGGCTTCATATGTCTGCCTACCCTACTTTCGTTTAAGTTGCTCAACTTTCTGATGAGCATCTGCTCGTGTGCCTTTGATACCACCTAGATTTTGAGTAGACCCTGAGGATAGAAGGATCTGCCAGTTTCAGTTCTCTCAGTTTTTCATTTTTCCAATCACAGGCCCCATCTACATTGTACATTTAAAGCAGTATCATGCCACTTTAAACAGTCATGGCTTTCCCCAAAGAATCCTGGGAACTGTCATTTCTTAAGGATGCTGAGTGTTGTTTCTGGGTGAGAAATTTGATTCAGTTTGCATTTAAAACTGAATCTATCAAATTTGCACTTTTCAAAAGGATATGAGAACCAAAACACAGACATTTATTGAAATTCGTACTTATCCAAATTGTGCAATGTGGTTCTCCAACCAACGTTTACACAATTGTATATATTATGGGAAAGTGTGCATAAAAATGAATACAGTGGTGAAAATAACACACACAAAAGCATTACATTAGGATAAATGTTTGCAAAAATGTGTCAAAACTGCATACAAATATGTGTTTAGTAGAATAAATTCTCACTAAAATGCTGGAGGTTTTTCATGAGGATTTTTTAAAAAAGCGAATTGTTGCAGAGATGTGCAGAACCAAATTTAAGACTGGAAAAATGAGGAATGGAGAGGACTGAAACTTACAGATCTTTCCATCCCCAGTAGACACATGTAGGATTGCACTGTTAGAGAATGTTGTTTTGTTTTAACTTGAAACCATGCACTTAAGGGATGTGCCTTTTACATCCTTCATGCTCAAAGATCTGACAGTGCTCAAAAAGTACTCTCTGTGTTTGTAGCAATAGTATTTGAATCGTTAATTTATCTGTGATACAACTGAAAGCATGAGACTCTTTACACTGATGTATTTTGCAAAAAAGAAAAGAGGAGGAGGAGGAAGGAAACTCCTAGGATTATGACTGGACTATTTGACTTAATGGTTAAGGATCAGAAAGCATCTGCCATTTACTGTAGAGTTAACTAGGCAGCATCATATTTCTGTTCATGTGTGCTTATTGAGAGGGAGTAGTGAGTTATATTAAAAGGTTTTTATATTTAATCAAAGCAGACAGTTGGGTAATTAAAGCTATTAAAATTGATAGGGCACTAGGCCTAGATAAATTACATCTTAGTATTCAGGCAGTTAGGAGGGCCTTTGGCAATGATTTGGGTGGGAAGTGTAGAACATGATTCGAAGAAGAGATAAGAGCCGAAGTGTATGCTCAGATATATCACAGCGGTGGTGTAGAATGGAGGATAGTACCCCCCCAGGAAGGTGCATTAAAGAAATACAGTCCTTCTCCCTCCCCGCCCCGCAGTTCTCCACACCTAGCGTTTATTATTTAAATTATATTGTACTCTCAGTGGAAATGGCACTTTGGCCTTGCATAAGGAAAAAAGACAGATTGCTGCCCTGAGGACTTACAACCCCATTTTTATTTTTAATAAGGAAAGAAACAACAGAGAAAGGGAAGGAAGAAGAGGTGAGAGTAACAAAGGACAAAGATGTGCCTGTTGAGTGGCCTCTCCATAGACTTAGGGACAAACCAGAGGTATGCTTTTGCTAACTGGTGTAACCAGTTTGGTTATAAAGTGGGGGTGTTTTTTAATTTCTTTTTAATGGCACATGTAAGAAGCAGGAGTGACCCCCCCCCCAGATTTACTTCACCATGCTTGACTGCTCTCCAGACTAGCTCCCTTCTGCTATCAGATCTGGGCTGTGGGGTGGGGGGAAAATGTCTTAAAGCGGCAAGGTTTGGGGAGGCACGGTAGGGAAGGGGATGGGTTTTGCTGCATCCCCTCTGTGCTTAATTTAATATTAAAAGTTTACCCCAGCTCTGCTTAACAGCTGAACCAGTGAACACTTGTTTAGTAAACATGCACGTCTGACTTGGCCCTTAATTTCAGCGGGGATAAGAACTAAGAAAGCAACTCCATAGGGTACATTGATGTTATGATCTCTGCATTGCAAATAGCTGAAATGGGAGTGTTAGGGATAAATTGAAACCCCCAGTGCCAGTAAAACTACAATTCACTTGTCCTATCTGAACCAGCTTGGGCTTTATGGGACATAGAACCAAAGTGGCCTTTATTTGTATTTCTTATATCAAATGTCGGTTTATTTCCTGGTGACCTGACCCTTACCTACATTCCAGTGGCTCGCATAATAAAAGCCGGTTTAAGCTGGAAACTTCCCTACTATGCATTTCTGTTATCCTATTTGTGCTTATGGCCTTGCTTATTGTTACAAACGTGCATTGCATCGAAATGTCAAACGCTATTCCAATGCCCCTCATATCCTTGACTTGTACAACTCCTTTGATATGTAAGCAGAGTAATATCATGTCTGTCTCCAGTTTAGGGGGCGCCCGGTTGCAGCTGGGCCTCCCCTCAATAGTTGTCTTTGTCTGCTCCTGCATAGTGCTTATCTCAAGGACATGCGAAATATGCAGACATGGAGTCTGAAAGATAGTCTTGATGTTTCCACTTTGTCCTTCCCCCGGTACCCCTTTACCTCCTTACATATGCCCCAAAGCTATGATAGTTGGCGATTGCTTCTTTTGTATTTTGTGACGTGAACACGATATTGTAAACTTCGGGGTAAGCCTATATAAACCATTGAACACCAATAAACGAGGTTCCCATGCTGGCCTGCTTCGGCTTGTAAGTATTGGGTCCCCTTTGCAAAGGTTTTTGTCGTGTGTTACTTGATCTCTGATAGTGGGTTCATTTGCACTCAGCTCCGCACTCTTCCCGGGTGTAATAAGCGAGTTGGGGTTGACAGGACGACTTGCGTGTTGGGTTTGGACCTAACAATTGGGGGCTCGTCAGGGATCCCTTGTGCGGACCCCCTTTTTGCCATTGCACCCCTTAATTTGATAACAGGCGCCACGAGATTTTCTCGGTTATCAATAAAAGCGGGCGGCTTTGACACTTTGGGGATAAAGCACAGTTGAGGAAAACCCGTTATCAGACGTCATGGGAAATAAAGGGAGTATGCCGGTAAAGGACAGCCCTTTGGGAATCATGTGTATGCTGTGGCAAGAGGAGGAATTGCCAGTGTGAAGGAGAGGCCTGAAAAAGAGAAAGATGATAGAGCTCTGTGAGGAGGAGTGGCCGCGGATGACTGCAGTGTCGGTGCCGGGTGAACGGTGGCCGAGGGGTGGGTCCTTTGAAACCGCTCTGCTTCTGGGAGTGCGGAAACGGATTGGGGATACCCACCCGGATCAATTGGAATTTTGGCTCCTATGGAAAATAGGGTCGCAAAAATGGGATAGTCTTACTTTGATGGCAGTGAGAACTTTGTCCATTGAGGAACCCCCTCCTCATTATTTTAATGACGACACGTCAAGTAAAACAACGGTCTTGAATCGTTCTATAATACCCTCCGCTCCGGATCCGCTACCAGCTCCCAGGGGCGGGGATCCCAATCCGGAGGAAGGGACCTTTTCATTTGTATCAGATGATGAGACAGACGAAAAGGGGAAAGAGAAGGGGGCCTCAGGGGGCATGGACACGCGCAAGCGAAAAAAGGAAAAGAAAAGGAAAGAGGCAGAAGCGTTGGAGATGCCTTTGCTTGTACATGATCAGCTGTACGTGGATGGCCACGTGGGTATCCAGCGTACTGAGGTGGTTGAATTAAAGAGTTGGTTGGAATGGGACTTAAAAGAATGGAGTAGAATGGCTGGAACTTTCGGGGAACAGCCAAGGAGAATCAGAGAACTGTTAGGCAGGTTGTTTGAAAGCCACAATCCGACGTACTCGGATGTGGAGCATTTGTTGAGAAGAGTACTGACAGGTGAAGAACGCAGCAGGTTGTGGACAATGGAGACTGCTTGGGCTGCGGAAGCGGCAACAAATAGAGCTTGGTCGGACCGAGCGCAAACGGCTGCAGCTTGGGCAGCGGGAGACTGGACGCAGCCTCGCCGCACTCAGCTGCAGACCGATAGGGATAGGATTTTGACACACTTGGAGCGAATGTCACAGAAACCCCCCAACCAAGCTAAATTTATGGTGATCAAACAAGAAGCCAGCGAACCTCCCAGAAAATTCTGGTCGCGCTTGTTAGAGGGAGCACGTAGTTATACTAATTTGAACCCAGAAAACGTGCTGGACCATCCGACCCTCATTGCCAATTTTGTTCACCAAGCGCAGCCAGCGGTGAGGGATTACTTTCTGAATTTCAGACCCGGATGGGGGGGGAGGCTGTGACTGTGATTTTGGAAGTAGCAGATTTTGTGTGGGACAAAGATAAGGAGAAAAGTAGAAAGAAGGAGAAAAAGGAGGATTTTGAAATGCTGGCTCTTGCAATAAGAGGCCAGCCACCAAATAGAGGATTTCGAGGCAGGGGAAGAGGTTTTCCGAGGGGGCTGAGAGCCGGAAACCAGAGAGGAAGGGGACAGATGAGGCATTCATGGCAGGGAGATAGGGCTTGTTTCCAATGTGGAGAGTACACTCATTTCAAGAAAGACTGTCCGTGGAGGACAGGGGACGCGCAGTACACCCCTAACAACCCTTCTTACCCAGATTTTACTGGTTCGAACGCAGATTTTCCGCCCCCACCTCCACCTGCCGCTCAACAGACACCGGCTTCATGGGATCAGTACGGCGGACGCCCAGTGAACCAGCAATGACTAAATGTGGATAGGGAGGGGCTGGGAGCGGGGCTAATGAATCTTATGTCTCTGGCAGGTTTCTTTCTCTCTCTCTCTCTCCCGATCCAAGAACCCAGACTGTCCTTAAATGTGCAGGGACAACCGGTGACTTTTCTGGTGGATACGGGAGCCACGTACTCCCTGATAAATGTTGAACCTGACAATTGGTTAAGTAAAGAAGTGAAAATGACAATGGGGGTAGACAGAAACCCCACACCTATGTGCATAACGTTACCATTGCAAGTAAAATACTGTGATAAAAGGTTTAACCATGTTTTTCTCTATTCTGCTTCATGCCCTATTTCTTTAATGGGCCGTGATATGTTATGTAAACTGGAGGCTACCTTAACCTGCACACCTGACGGGGTGGGTTTATTGATGAGTGTATTGGGGGTGCCTGTGGGGAACACAATTAATCACAAACATATAGGCCACAGCTTACCAGAAGATCTCGCTGACCTGCCACCTGATTTATGGGGTACAGAGGATACGGATGTGGGATTGCTGCGATCGGTAAGCCCTGTCAGGATTCAGGTAATGCCATTCCTCCCGCCACCAAACGTTGCCCAGTATCCTCTGTCATTAGAAGCAAGAGAAGGCATACGCCCCATAATTGAAGGTTTTATTGCAAAAGGAGTCATCCGGCCGCAGCGGACCCCCTGTAATACTCCTATACTACCAATAAAGAAACCCCCAAAGAAACCCGGAGATCCAGTCCGGTGGAGATTTTGCCAAGATTTGAGAGCGGTAAACAGGTATGTGATCCCTTTACACACTGTTGTTCCAGATCCAGTGACAATCATCAGTCAGATCCCATGGGACGCGAAGTGGTTTACCGTCATTGATCTAAAAAATGCCTTTTTCAGCATCCCTCTCCACCCAGATTCGCAGCATTTGTTCGGGTTCGAATGGGACCAGCGCTCTTTCGTATGGATCCGAATTCCTCAAGGATACTGCGATAGTCCCGGGGTGTTTAGCCAGTGTCTACGGGACTACCTCGAGGGGTTCACCCCAAAAGGAGGATCAGTTCTTGTCTTGTATGTTGATGACATCTTGATTGCAAATGGACACCAGGGGGCGCTGCGAGAAGACGGTAAGGCTTTTCTGCTATACTTACATTCAAGGGGCCATAAAATCGACCCAAAGAAAATTCAGTGGCTATCAGAGAAAGTTAAGTATTTGGGGTTCATTTTAACGCCAGAGGGACGACAAATGGATCCCGGGCGCGTTTCCACCATACAGAATTGTCCACTCCCAAAGACAAAGAGACAGCTAAGAGGGTTCCTGGGACTGATTGGATTTTGCAGACCATGGCTGCCATCCTGTGGAGAATTGAGCAAACCGCTACACACACTTACTGCAAGTAAAGCTCCTGATTTGATACAATGGAGCCGGGACAATGAAAAGGCGTTTGAATTACTAAAACAAAGTGTAGCTACGTCGATGTCTTTGAAACCGCCGAATTACGGTAAACCCTTTCATTTGTTTGTTCATGAAAGGTCGGGGGTAGCTAGCGGAGTTCTAACACAACTGTACGGTCCCAGTCACTTCCCAGTGGCGTTCTATTCACAGCAAATTGACAATGTGGCTCGTGGAACTCCTACATGTACACGCACGCTGACTGCGGCAGCTTTACTTTTGACCAAGGTGAAAGGATTGACCCTCGGTCATTCCACCACTGTCTGGACTTCGCATGCACTGTCGGCTTTGCTGCGAAAAGGTACCACGCAAGTGTTTTCAGCGCAGAGGCAGCAACAGCTGGAAGCAGAGCTATTAGAGGATCCTAACGTGCGGTTTGAACGTTGCGGACCGTTAAACCCAGCCACCCTCCTGCCCGAATTGCCTCCGCCCTTCCCAGACCATGACTGCGTAGACGTTTTGCAATCCACCTTGCAGATCAGACCTGATCTGTCTGATGAACCGCTACCGGAATCAGATGTCATTCTCTTCACGGACGGCAGTTCCTACTACCAGGATGGGGTAAGATACACAGGTTTTGCAATAACAACACAATGGGATGTGGTAGAGGCGGCAGCTCTCCCAGGACGGTGGGGAACGCAAGCAGCAGAAATCTATGCGCTGGCCAGAGCGTGTCAGTTGTCAGCAGGTAAAAAGGTGACTATCTTTACAGATAGCAGGTATGCTTTCGGGGTTATACATTGTCACATTCATTTGTGGAAATACAGGGGGTTTACAACTGCAGGGGGAAAACCAATTCAACATCTGGAACTCGTGCAAAAGTTGTTACAAACTATTCTTGAACCTTTACAGCTAGCGGTGGTCCATTGCAAAGCACACACCAAGGAGCAAGATCCTGTGACACTAGGAAATGCCTTGGCAGATCAAACTGCTCGCCAAGCGGCATTGCTTCCTATAAGCATGCCGACTTTGGCGCTGGCAACCACTGCTTTTGTCCCGCCTGTATCTGTTTCAATACCCCCACAGGAATTGAAGCGATGGATGGAGCTAGGAGCGATCCTGAAACAACAGTTATGGACTATGCCCGACGGTCGAGCATGCCTTCCCAGAGCTCTGTACCACACAGCAGCGAAATGGTTCCACGACCATGGAGGCCATTATGGTACGCACGCGTTAGTGGACTCAATCACACGCTTTTGGTATGCTCCCGGAATTCAACCTGTATGTGGTGCAATAGTGAAAGCATGTCACATTTGCCAAGCAAACGGCCCAGCTTTACCAAACAGGGCCCCGCAAGGGGGTAGACCCGTACCGGCTGCACCATTCTTACACATTCTGATTGACTTTGTTGATCTCCCTAAAGCGGAAGGGAAGAAACACCTCTTGGTCATGGTATGTCCTTTAACAGCATGGGTAGAGGCATTCCCAACTACAAATGCCACTGCCACAACGGTGGCCAAATTGCTGCTGAAAGAAATGATACCGCGGTTCGGGGTTCCAGAAGTAATAGACTCAGACCGAGGAACACACTTTACAGGACAGATTTTGGCAAAAGTCGAAGAAGGTCTGGGAATCAAACATCTATTTCACACTGTTTATCATCCACAATCGTCCGGGGCGACGGAGAGACAGAACCGGGAAATTAAGACGGCATTGGCTAAGTATACTCAGGAAACAGGATTAAGGTGGCCTCAGGTACTCCCTCTCGTTCTTTTCCATTTGCGCACCCGCCCTACCCGAGCCTTAGGGCTCTCGCCGTTTGAATTAATGTATGGCAGGCCTCCCACAAAAGGGGGGAGCTTGCCAAATGTGGATGTTTCACTATTGGGGGGGGATCACATAACTGGATCCCAGTATCTTTCTCTGCAGAATAGACTCCGTGAACTGTGGAAAGCTGCGGGATCCACCAAGACGGTGCCCCTTGAGGACCAGGTGCATCCATACTGTCCCGGGGACTTTGTTTGGGCAAAGAAATTCGTGAGGGGCGATTCTTTGCAGCCAAGATACACAGGGCCACATCAAGTCCTTTTAACTACACAAGCAGCCATCTTCCTGGAAGGACGGAAGTCGTGGATACATCATTCCCACGTAAAGCCTGCTGTGGTAGCGGCACCTCCACCTCCCCAGGTCCCCAAAATACGCTTGCAGAGGAACGAAGAAACCGGTCAGTGGCAGGCAGCTCCACTCCCTTTCCAGGACGCAGACATCGAGTAAACATCAACGCAGAAATGCCCCGGCAAGGATGGAGGATGTCTGCCTACTTGTGGGTTGTGGGTGTTTTGATTCATCATGCCTGGCCCTTATGTTGCCCCTCCAATGTGAAAATATGCAGTGACAATGACTATTACTATCTGAAAGATCTTGGACGAACAATTCCGAAAACACAGGACTGTCCAGATCCCTTCCTGTATGATGTGGACCAGATAAAGGAAGGAATGGTGAAGGCTGACATTGCGGGACGTTTGTGCCATAAAGCAGCTGTTATATTGCAACATAACTACACAGGCAGCTGGATAGCACATTGTATCCGAGTGGAAATTGAATGGCCCATCAGACTTGCACTTCGGTGCAGACAGTATCGCCCTATGCCTAACTATGGTTGCCCCCCTAATGTAGATGTAAAATCCATAAGAGCAGAGTATAACATGCTTACTTTTCAGATACAAGATAATAGAATTCAGCCCAGGATAACAGAAAAACAAAAGTTTTGTGTGGGTATCAGTATACCGTCTTGCTATGCGTGGCTGAATGATAAACTGAGCGCTCAGAAACCCGTACAGAAACAGGTAACACAGGCTAAAGAGAACGTAAAGACATTAGGTGGGTTTAAACAATGAAATACAAAAATAGGCGATGGGTGGGATGGTAATACGTTTGTTGCCTTAATGGAAGAAACAGCTCCTAAGAAGGGTACTTGTTATGTCTGTGCACACACACCACCACATGGACAGGCTGGAGTCCCCTTGACTGGGGCCCCTTTGCCGCTGAAAGAATATATTTCCTTTGCCTTACATTCCAGCTCACAGGAACTAGAAGGGGGGTTGGTTCTAAGCGGGCCCATCGCCAGATCAGTCTGTGTAGGCAGCGGAAGCCAGCTGACGGGTGGGATGATGTGTGATGGCCTGATTTACTCTACAAACCCGGGTAATTGGACATTTTTGAATGGAACACATAGAGCAGAGGGCTTGACTTGGTTATCCATCTGGCAGCATCTGTTGCGGCTGACTTTTGCAGACCATCATCTGGTGCCTTTCCTCACGGACTTAGTGGACCATCAAACCCCAGCTGGACTCTGGTGGCTTTGTGGACACTCAGCGGTAAGGAAACTACCAGTATCAGGCTCCTGGACCTGCACTCTGGGAAGGGTGGTGCCAGGGCTCCGGGTTTCCCCCACTCTGCCCACTTTGCGCCGCCGTAATAAGAGAGGCACAGGGGAGGCAGTGTTGAGAGGATTTTTTCCAATGTATGGCACAGCCAAAACATACCAGGAACTCATAGAACTGTCTCAAGCCTTTGAACGTTTTATGAATGATTCGGCTATTTCCTTTTCAGATCTTACAAATGAACAAGGGCAAATTAGAACTGTAGTTTTGCAAAACCGGCTCGCCCTGGACTTTTTATTGAGCTCTCACGGGGGGGTCTGTTCGTTAATAGGGAGTGAATGTTGTACCCACATTACGGACAGCAAGGCTGATGTCATAAAACACATCAACGATATTGGGAACATTTATCATGACGTAGAGCGCATTGGGAATTTCTCTTTGTTCTCTGGGTTTTCTGACTGGTTTTCAGCATGGCCTGACTGGCACAAAATTTTATTTTATATTGTTATGGTACTTGCTTTGTTGATTTCTGTTTGCTGTTGTTTGCAATGTATTCCTAATTTGATGCAATTGGCCTCGGTCTGTTTGAGCAAGCTCACACTGTCCTTTTCCCGAAAACCACAACCGACTTACATGGAAATGGCTTTAAGACCGCTCTGGCAACCCAAGCAGGGAAATACAGCTACCTGAGAGACTAGTCAGTCTCTCAGGGCTGAAAGGGGGGACTGTTAGGGATAAATTGAAACCCCCAGTGCCAGTAAAACTACAATTCACTTGTCCTATCTAAACCAGCTTGGGCTTTATGGGACATAGAACCAAAGTGGCCTTTATTTGTATTTCTTATATCAAATGTCGGTTTATTTCCTGGTGACCTGACCCTTACCTACATTCCAGTGGCTCGCATAATAAAAGCCGGTTTAAGCTGGAAACTTCCCTACTATGCATTTCTGTTATCCTATTTGTGCTTATGGCCTTGCTTATTGTTACAAACGTGCATTGCATCGAAATGTCAAACGCTATTCCAATGCCCCTCATATCCTTGACTTGTACAACTCCTTTGATATGTAAGCAGAGTAATATCATGTCTGTCTCCAGTTTAGGGGGCGCCCGGTTGCAGCTGGGCCTCCCCTCAATAGTTGTCTTTGTCTGCTCCTGCATAGTGCTTATCTCAAGGACATGCGAAATATGCAGACATGGAGTCTGAAAGATAGTCTTGATGTTTCCACTTTGTCCTTCCCCCGGTACCCCTTTACCTCCTTACATATGCCCCAAAGCTATGATAGTTGGCGATTGCTTCTTTTGTATTTTGTGACGTGAACACGATATTGTAAACTTCGGGGTAAGCCTATATAAACCATTGAACACCAATAAACGAGGTTCCCATGCTGGCCTGCTTCGGCTTGTAAGTATTGGGTCCCCTTTGCAAAGGTTTTTGTCGTGTGTTACTTGATCTCTGATAGTGGGTTCATTTGCACTCAACTCCGCACTCTTCCCGGGTGTAATAAGCGAGTTGGGGTTGACAGGACGACTTGCGTGTTGGGTTTGGACCTAACAGGAGTCAAAATGAAAGTTCCACACAATATTTGTTTATTTTATTTATATCTTGCCCTTCCTCCCAGAAGGAGCCCAGGGCGGCAAACAAAAACACTAAAAGCAGTCATAAAGATGGCCGCGCCGTATAGTCTGTCTGCTGCCTCTCTCCTGGCGTTTTTGTCATAAGGAACTTATCTGCTACATTACGACCTATTATAAATTCTCCAACTTACAAGAACTTGGGAGAACTCTCTCCGGGGGTCAGTCTGTGGTTTTGGCCGGGTCGCTTTCATCCTTCATCAACCATTAATCTCTGATTTGGGGGAGAGGAAAGACCTTCTGTGAATGCCACGTTGGAATGATCACAAACGACCTACACCTATCTCGATAAGGAAACTTATACAACGTAATTCATGTCCTACCTCCTTGTTGAGGACAGTTATACCTGTGGCACTGCTAGGTTGCCTGATATTTTTACACTTTGACTTTTAATTAATGGACTCTATCAACTTTTTCGCCTTGTTTTCCTTTTTAAAGTCAGACTGCAGATAAAATGGTCCTCACAAGGAAAATGTACAAAGTTCTGGGTCTCCCTTTAAATGAGGAAACAAGATCGCCCTTTGGGATGACAAATCAACTAAACATCACTTCTTTCTTTTCTCGGAGTAAGGAAGGACTCGATACTTTAACTCCCCTCAAAGATAAGTTAAATGATAAAGGTAACGATTCTTTAAGGACCTCTCTCTGTGAAAATGAATCTCCGTCTGCTGATAAGGTGAACCTAGATTGGTCTATTGATATGAAAGGGAATTTTTTAGTGGACACGCCATTTCCACTCACTCTGAATTTACCCAGGAACTAGACCAGGCTGAAAGCTGGCCAAACGAACACCTAGGTAACTCTCCAGTGGTGCCAAATATTAAAGCAGCCTATAATGTGCCTACAGATTCACTCTGTTTCCCAACCTCTTACCTGCGGCATAAGTCTCTAGATCAGCATCTCTCAGATCGCATTTATCTTATACTGCGTGAAATTTTATGTATTAAATTTTTTATTATGGAATCCAATAGTCTACTCACTACTCTCACGGAGGAATTCAAAAAACTTTATACACAACATCCAACTGCCCTGTGTAGTTCCTTATCTGCAGGTCCTAAAGTTAATCCGACCTCCTCAAGGCTATGCAAACGTTGATCTAAGCAGAAAACAGCGTAACCAGGAAAAAATAAAAAATGTCAAGAACTATAAGTGACTGAGGAGCAAGAAAATGAACTTCTCCAAACTGTTTAAACTATTGGATGCATTATCAAAATCGAGGGATCCCCAAAGAAATATTTCTTCTCAACTCGAACGTCCTCGTCTCTCAAACAGGCAGCATGAAGTTCCTCCAGCCGTGGAGACCCCTTTAACATCACCCCATTTATCTAAGATAGATCCTCCGACAGTTCCAACACTCCCCACTTGTGAAAACAAAGAGCAACTGTGGAATTTAAATTACACTCAAAATAAAATCATACTGTTGAATTGCCCTAGGCTCAATTTTCGAGCTCCCCAATTCAGACTGAAGCTGCACATTCTTGACCTGTTCCACTCGATGTCTCTGAGGCAGATAACGGCGGCTGATGTCTGCAAGGTTGAATATTTGCTCAATACCAATATGTCTACTAGGGTTTTGCTTACCTTTAGAGAGCTGGCCACGGTCCGCTTTCTACATTCAAAAAAGCATATAATGCTCTCGCAGGGAATTTCCCTCCAATGGCATTTTTGAAATAATGTTGATCCGCAGCCACTCATTCCAACTTTGAAGATCTTATCTTGCTCTCGACCTGATCACGATGTCAACTTTGAATCACCGTCTTTGTCGGATAAGGACCTACCTGCTGCTACCATGTTTCAGTGATTAAAGCCCCTGCACGGTGGATCCTCACATATTCCACAACCCACTGCAGGGAACGCTGATGTTCCCCCTCCTTGGACACCGAAAATCGATCCTTCGTCCTCATTACATTTTAATCCCATGGGGCCTTCTCCCCCAAATTGGTCTTCCCATCTCAACTTTGAACATGATATGGATGCCGGCCAGCAGGAAGAAGTAATGAGTTTTTTTATAGAGGAAGAAAGAGATCTGTTCATGAACTTTAGGTCCTTGCCTGTCACTACGCAATGGGATATTATTGCAAGGCTACAAACCCTTGCCCATCGCCTGCAGTTTGAGATGATGCAAACGGAAGTCCCCCTGTAATTAAAGCCAGAAACCCAAAGGGAGTTGTGCACGAGAGGGTCCTCTTCCTCTCCCTGTAACTCCCTCCCGGAGCCAGCTACGGAGGCTCAACCTATGTTACACCAATACTGGCCACAGGCTATCTGCCCTACTTCTTTGCCATTGACTGCCAGGGAATATTTGAATTCACATACTACCCCCTCCTGGACGGACTTAAGATTTCTGGAGAATGCAGAGTTGGGTCCTTCATCAAAATGCCCTCCTATGGTGTTGGCACCCCATTTGACTTTTCCTATCTCCAGTGTTAGCAGACCAGCAGTTTTATGTGAGGTAATTAGTCATCTTAATGATTCTCAGAACCCGTTATCGCCTCAAGATAGTGCGAACGTAACTCCTCCTCAGTGACTGCTTTCTCCCCGGTCGGTCTTAAACCAGCTGGCGCTCAAGGTGACCTCGTGGAATGTAGCAGGTTAGCTCGTTAAATTGGCTGACACCTCTTTTAGAGAATTTTGTTCTCACTCCCAAATATTATGCTTGCAAGAAACCTGGGTTACTTGCCTGATTTCCCCGTCCTTTCCAGGGTATCTCTCTTTCTCCCTCCCTGTGATAAAGTCAGCTAAGGGCAGCAGACCGCTTGGAGGACTGGCCATATTAATCTCAGTAGACTTAAATTTCGCAAGTGCTTGTACCAGCTACCAATAACATTTTGGTCATTCAAACTATTTGGTCGATGAATCTAAAAATATTTCTCATCAACATTTATGCCCCTCCCTCGAAGAACAGGCCTTATTTTGGACAGAATTAGATCAGGCCCTGGCCTATATATACCAGGAAGTGTCAGATCCTCTGATCCTCTTGGCTGGGGACGCTAGACTGGGTCCAAATAATTTTGCTATAGGGGTGAAAGTGGGTCTATCTTTGGACGATTTGACTTTCTATCCATCTAGGTCCTCGCGAGACCCTGTAATAACTGCAGCGGGTTGTTCGCTCTTCACACTCCTTTACAAATATCATTTATTTATTTGTAATGGATCTCCCAACAATCTGTTTTCAGATTTACATACCTTCTATGGTCCTAGAGGAATGAGCGTGATTGACTACATGATCCTCTCACCTGCCCTAATGTCATATTTTGAGACTTTTACTGTTATGGCCAGACCGGAGAGTGATCACATGCCTATCCGTTCATTGCTTCCCAAGTCCCTAGTGGCTTTTCTCCGGAAAGCCTCTTTGTGTGGTCTGAGAAGGATCCGGTGGGAGGGGGAGCTTCAAGACGATTTGAATTTTTATCTACATTCTCCAGTCATACTTTCCCTCCATGACCAACTCTTATCCTCTGTAGATCCTCTCGACTGGTATAAGACCTTAATTGAGGATTTAAAGCCTAGGTTGACAACCGTACACCCTCGTCAGAGATGACAAGGGTGGTTTGATAACCAATGGTCAGAATTTAAAAAGAAACTCTCCAGTGCTATAAGAGCTCTAAGGAGGGAGGATTCAGCAGATAATTTTAGGTTATATATACACCTCCGCAGGGCTTATAAAAATCTATTACATGAGAAAAAAGCAAATTTCAGCCACCAACAATGGAAGGACTTGGCTCTAGCGTTAGTGGACAGTAACTCATCCAATTTTTAGACCTTAATTGCGAGAGGGTTTAAGGGAGATCATTTTTCCATAGAAAATCAAATTACGTCTGGCCAATGGTGTTCTTATTTTGAGGACTTGTTTGCTTGGCGCATGGCATCTCCCTCCACGGATACTCGATTCATTCCAGTATCCCTGATCTTACAGATGTGCAAAAACTGGGACCCCGTGGACCCGCAAGAACTCTGCCCCCTGATTAACTCCCTCCCCAATAAAAAAGCTCCAGGTGAGGACATGATCCCCGCCGAATTATTCAAAGCCAATCCTGATTGGTGGGGCCCGGTGATTGCCAAACTGTTCACCTTTATTAACCAGCATGGCAGTCTGCCGAAGGGATGGACGGTCAGCATAGTGATCCCAATATATAAACGGGGTCTAAAGTCTGATCCTAAAATTTTTTGGCCGATTAGCCTTATTGACATTGCGGCGAAGTTGTATGCTAAATATTTGTTGGGGAAACTGCTCTCTTGGGCAACTGAGAATATGAATATCGTGGAAGAGCAGGCAGGATTTGTTAAGGGAAAGTCGACCATGAACCATTGCTTCACTTGGCTCCACTTAATCCAGAAATATTCCTGTTATAACAGAAGAGGATTATTTGTTACTTTTGTCGACATCACTTCTGCCTTTGACCTCACTGACAGAGAGAGACTCTGGCAAAAACTTGCCTCTACAAACATCGATTGACGACTGCTATGTTTGTTACAAATACTTCATACCAACAAGTTCGTTAGGGTTAGGCTAGGTGCAAATGGTTTGCTTTCTGACGTTGTCCCAACAAAGAGAGGAGTACGCCAAGGTTGCCGTTTGGCCCTGTTCCTCTTCAATTTCTATATTAACAATATTGTCAGTGAACTCACTGGCCCTGCCTTTTTCCCCCCTTCGATTTTGGACTGAAAACTCTTGGTGCTGCTTTATGCAGACGATCTAGCTTTGATTTCCATCACGCTAATAGGCATGAGGAGATTATTAAGAACTTTGGGTTCCTTCTGTATGAAGGAACATTTAGAAATAAACTATTCCAAGACTAAAGTGGTAGTCTTTGGCAGGAAAAGTAAGACCCACATATGGAAATTAAATGAAAAGCTTATACAACAACAACGTACCTTTAAGTATTTGGGACTTACCTTTACCTCTTCTCTTTCATGGAAACCACAAGCCGATTCCTCCAAATTAAAGGCCTCCCACTCCACTCAACTACTACTGCGCTTTTTTAAATTTAAGGGAGGTAGTCTGGTTCCACCTGTATTGGAGGTGTTTCAAAGGAAAATACTACCTTTGCTGCTTTATGGTGCAGAGATCTGGGGCTATGCCAATATGAGTACGTTAGAGAAAGCTTCGGCTCACGTAGCCCTGGCCTCTTATTGGCTAAGACTAGCCTTCATGGATGACTCTCGGCTACCAAAAAAATGCCTACTCGAACAACTACAAAACCCTTTGCAAAAAAATTGGTTAAACAGGACTAAATCCACCCTGGCTTTCTATGGGATAAGCATAGACTCCCTTCCTTCCCATGTTTCTACCCGTGCTAAATTTCTACTGAAGGATGGAATACTTTTCTATTCTAAAAGATGGAACCTATGTGCCTCTTCGCAGTCGTCTTTCTCTTATTGGTTCCCCTTGTATAAATCTTCTTTCATTATGGAACCATACTTTTTCTTGTTGGATGTGCCCTGGCTGAGAAGAGCCTTCACCGCCTAACGGTTCCAAACAATGCCCTCAGCACTCCTCGAAGGGAGATACGAAAATACTCCTATACACCTCCATCGTTGTATTTGTAATTCAGGCGAAGTGGAGGATATTGCCCACTACTTGTTGAGTTGCCCCCTATATAAAAATTTGAGGCCTAAGTTTTTCTCTCCTATCAGCCATCTGATTGAAAATAGACCCACTTTAGAACAAGTCTGTGTCCTTTTAGCGGGCACGAATATTTTTGTAACTAGACAAGTGGCGAACTTTGCTTTTGCCGCTGGGAAAATCAGAGCTAAGTCCCAAAAAAACACAGGGTTTTGACTATTAGATATCGTACCTTTTAAAATATGACAGTATGAAGGGGTTGCTAGTGTATAAATGCTAGTGTATAAATGCTTTATTTGGCTTGTCTCTACCCACTGATTGTTTAGGATAGTATGAATATGGGTTTTTAATGTAAAATTTTAACCTTTTTATATTTAACATTGATACCTGTACCACATTTCCCCATTTGATTTTGTATTTCTATATCATTGCGGCAGCCTTTGGTCATGAGCAATAAAGTCTTATTACATTATATCTTGAAAAATGACTTTGAAACAAAACGTCTTTAAAAATATATTAAAACAAAACATCTTAAAAACATGTTTTTTTTAAAAAAAAAACAGGTTTAGAAACACCTTAAAAAGCAATTCTTTACTTTACTTAAAAGCCTTGTTGAAAGAGGAAGGTCTTCAATAGACATAACACAGATGGTCCCTGTCTAGTATTTAAGGAGAGGGGATTCCAATGTGTTGGTGCCACAACACTTAAGTTCCGCTTCCTATGTTGTGCAGAACGGACCTCCTGATAAGATGTTATCTGCAGAAGGCCCTCATCTGCAGAGCACAGTGATCGACTGGGTGTATAAAGGGTGAAGCTATCTTTCAGGGATCATGGTCCCAAGCTATATAGGGCTTTGTACACCAAAACCAGCCTCTTGAACTTGGCCCAGTAGCTAATGGGCAGCCAGTGCAGTTCTTTCAGCAGTGGGGTGACACGTTGGTGATACCCTGCCCCAGCGAGCAGGCATGCCACTGCATTTTGCACCAGCTGCAGCTTCTGGACCAACTTCAAGGGCAGCCCCATATGGAGTGCATTACAGCAATCCAGCCTGGAGTTTACCAGTGCAACAGTGGTCAGGCTATCCCGATCCAGAAACGGCCACAGATGTCTTACCAGCCAAAGCTGGTAAAAGGCACTCTTAGCCATTGAAGTCACCTGGGCCTCTAGCAACAAAGATGGATCCAGGAGCACCAATAGACTACAAATCTGCTCTTTCAGAAGGAGTACGATCCCATCCAAATTAGGCAATTGACCAATTATCTGAATTCGGGAACCACCAACCCACAGCACCTCTGTCTTCCTAGGATTCAGACTCAGTTTAGTGGCCCTTACCTACCTCATCACTGAGTCTAGGCACTGGTCCAGGGCTTGCATGACTCAGATGTTACAAAGAAATAGAGCTGGGTGTCATCAGTGTACTGCTAACACCTTGCTCCAAATCTTCTGATGACTGTTCCCAACGACAAGATAGTGCCTTGCAGCACCCTACAGCACAACTGCCAGGGGCACAAAAGACAATCACCCAGTGCTGATCTCTGAAAACAACCCTGGAGATAGGATTGGAAGCACTGTAAAACAATGCCTCCAATACCCATCTCACCAAGTTGGCTCAGAAGGATACCATAGTCAATGATATCAAAAGCTGCTGAGAGATCAAGTTAGAATAACAGGGTTGCACTCCCCCTGTTCTCCCGATAAAGGTCATCCGTCAGGGTAACCAAGGCTGATTCAGTCCCATAACCAGGCCTGAACCCAGAATGGAGTGGGTCAAAATAATCTGTTGTCATCCAAGAGTACTTGCAATAGCTGTGTCACAACCCTCTTGATCACCTTCCCTAAAAGGGGGGTATTTGCCACTGGACTGTAGTTGTCACAACCAATGAGTCCAGGCCAGGGTGGGCTTTTTAAGGAGCAGTCATATATCACTGCTTCTTTCAAGGTGCTTCTTTCAGGTAAAGACCATTCCCTTGAAAAGACACATTAACCACACCCTGGATCATTGTCACAAGCACTTTGTCCATGTCATCAGGCTGCATGAACTGAAACTCATCCCAAGAAGTTTCAGCAGATGTTGCACTGGACACTTGTGCTCCAGCCATCATCCAGCCTGTTTCATTGCCCTTAGTTCACTGGTGTACCAAGGTGCAAACCAGGCTATATTACTCAACAGTGATGGCCTTCTCCATAGCCAAGATCTTCTGATAATGTTTACTCATGAATAAGTCATGTTTATTATTTAGTTATTTTATTAAATTTATACCCTGCCCTTCCTCCCAGAAGGAGCCCAGAATGGCAAACAACAAGTGATAAAACACTAAAAACAAATTTTAAAAAATGTTTTTTAAAAAACTCTTTAAAACATTTTTTTAAAAAGCCAAGCAAGATGTTGAGCCAGGGTTCCCAACAATATTAATTAAAAGTTTCCCACTTGAAGGTTCAGTTAGTTTTATTTTTTTCTGATGAATGTGGATGGACATGATGGATGGATGATGACTAGTTTATTAGTTGCCCCTTGAATAGCCTCTCTTAATTGCTTTAGGGTCAGTTTGAGTTCTGAGGGTGGGTAAATGTTAATTACTGATTCCCCCCCCTCTCACTCTTGGCCAGGAGTGTGGTGGTGGTGAAGTAGCATCTACGAATAAGATGACTGTGCGTCTCCTTTGTGGTAACTTGGTTTGAAAAAAAGGAGGGAAAAATGCATCTTTGTATCAGCCAGACCATATTCACTGCTGCTCTCAATTAATTGAGTAATATAAAAAAGCTGATTGGCACCCAAAGAAACTAGGCACAAACAACCAAACTGCAGATGTCCATCTTTCCAACTTCCTGTTCCAATAAACACTGAGTTCAAACCAGGAATGACTCCCTGGACTTCAGGCTGTGGCCAAGAGGTATTTTTAGATCACAATTATTCAGAGGTGGTGGCTCAAGTTCATGTTTAGGCAAGTCACAGAGCAACCACATGGTGCCTGACAAGCGCAGTTGACTTGGCATGGAATACAAACCCTCATCAGGTGCTAAATGCTGAAAATCATTTATATTGCACAAGAGTGTAAACAGGGTGCTGATGGACACAGATGGAATTTGTTGAGATTATTACTGTCTTAAATTTCTTAGTGGTGTTTGTGCAAGAATGTTACAAACCTGCCCTGTCTGAAAATGTTTTTGTATAATTTTTTAAAATTAAAGTAAACGTTTATTGTGAGACCATTGGAGTCTTTTGAAGAGCTCTTACTTACCCTCTAATTTACTCAGGCTCTCCCTATCATTTGGTAAACCATATTAGATGGGTGTCAAGTTGCTCCAGTTTCTCTTCACGCATGTGATGTGTGAAGGGGAATCACACATAGAGCGGGACAGATCTACTGACGCCAGTAAGTAGGCTTTCCTTAGTGCAGGGACAGCTGAAGTGGTGCCCTCCAGATGTTGTTAGATTATAACTTCCAGCATCCCTGGCCATTGGCCATACTGACTGGGGTTGATGGGATATGAAGTCCAACAACATCTGGATGGCACCACATTGGCTATCCCTGCTTGGCTAATGTTGACATCTAATGCATGGGCCCCTTTGGGAGGAAGAGTGGAATATAAATTCAACAAGCCATAATCATGAGGGATGGCACTAGTATTCTACTGTACATGATGCCCCTTATGCATGGAGGGGTCTAAAATCCACCCTAATACACCTTGCCTCCCCACCCCCCACTAAATATCGGCAGCTGCCAACACCTACTGTGTTAAAGAACAGATATTAAGAAAGGTTTTGCTGAGATACTGTGAAATTCTGCCACCTTCCACTTTTTAAAAAAAACAACACCAACCCTATTGGATTTTTTTTACAGAAAGGGTAAAACTGGATTAAATGGAGGGGGAACTATGAACTGGCATTTTGATGGCAATGACATTGTATGGACATTGCAAAAAACGTGCATGCATGAGTAAAAATGTAAATGTCCTGCCTTCAAGTCGATTCCAACTTATGGTGACCCTATAAATAGGGTTTTCATGAGGTTGAGAGACAGTGACTAGCCCAAGGTCACCCACTGAGCGTCATGGCTGTGTGGGGATTCAAACCCTGGTCTCCGTCATAGTCCAACACCTTAACCACTATGCCACACTGGCTCTCTAGGAATGGGCGAATCTGTCAGTTTCAGATTCTCTTACTTTCTCATTTTCCAGTCTTCAGTTCTTCAGGTTTCCATATCAGTTTGGGATTTTGTTTTTTGTTTTTAAAAAGTCCTCATGAGCAATTTATCAGTGTTTTGGTGTCATTTTTTCCCCTAATATACACATTTTTGTATGCAATTTTGCCTAATATACATACTTTTTCAAAGCATTTTCCCCTAATATTTTTTGGTATGTTATTTTCACTATGGATTTTTATGCACATTTTACCCAATATATGCCTTTTTGTGCATATTACTTGGCTGGAGAGCTGCATTGGAAAATTCAGGCAAGTGTGAACTTCAAAGGCTGGCAGCGTTTCTGTTCACTTACTGTTTTGAAAAGTTGGAATTAGGTAGGTTTATTTTTAAACGTGAACTGAATCGTATTTCTCCCCCATCCCTATGCATGAGCAGCACCAACCCCACATTAAACCACCCATCTGGAGTAAACTCAGTTGCAAGTCCTGCTCTCCTTATAGGTCCCCCTCCCCACCTTTTTTTGGCAAGCTTTTCTACACAGCGGCAGATGCTGCAGTCCCTGCGTAGCCTCCCTTTGCAGCTTACTCATATGCTGGTGCCAGCTGGAGCGCCCCTGCTGACTTTTTGCTGACACATCAGAAATATATATGTGTTCGGCAGCTTTCACTATTATTATCACATTATAGCTCTTTTTGGCTCTCTTGCAGGATGGTAAACAATAGCGGTGCTTGTTGGAGGTCATGAATTCATAAATACACACACCTTCGTGTGTGGTCTTTGCCAACACCCCTTGAGTTTGCATAGAAAGAAAAAAGAGTAGATGTAAATCTAAGAAACAAGTGGACCTGTTTTGACATTGCGACCTGTTGATACCGTTTGCCATAATTTGCTGGAGTTGCACACCGGAATTCTACTACTGAATATGTTAAGAGAATATTCGTAGTATGAGCTTAGGGTGTTTTTGGAGACATTTAAGCCAGTTTGACACATTTCTCTCTCTGTTGAGGAATGCATGTGGAAAATGTTACTCTGGAATGCAATATGCATACACATTTTGCAGGAAAGCTGGAGACTACTTTCTGCCAGCTCCTGTTCATGGATATTCTCTGAAAAGAAAATCGACAAGTGAAATTCTTTCTTTCTTCTGACATAATGCTTTCTAAGCAGATTCCTTGATGTGCTTTCTTGCGTGGAGAAAACGGTTACACATTGGAACTGGCTCTTCAAGAAAAGGCAGATGTAAGATTCCAAGAGCGGTCACTGGAGGCTATTTTTGGAGAGAGGCTGTAGTTCAATGGTAGAGCACATGCTTTGCATGCTAAAGGTCCCAGGTACAAACACTGATGTTTCTAGGTAAGGAAGGGAAAGTTTCCTGTCTGGAACCCTACAGAGCTCTTTCCAGTCAGTGTAAATGCTACTAAGCTAGATGGACCAATAGTCAAAATTTGGTATAAGGCAGTTTCCTGTGTTCTACTTGTGGTATAAACCTGGCTTCATGTGACATTGAAATGATTACAGCTTACAAATGTTGAATCAGCTCCTATCCCTCCTGGAGTCCTGACCTTCTTGTGCAGCTTTCACCAACCTGATGCCCTCCAGATGTTTTGGACTACACACCCCATCTGCCCCAGTCAGTACAGTCATGCTGGCTAGAGTTGATGGGAGTTGTATTCCAAAACATTTGGAGGGCACTAGGGGTTAAGCAAGACTGCTCTTGTGCATCAGGCTGGCTGTTTTCCTGTTTTGTTTTAAAAAAACAGTCCATACATGTATTCCATTTATTATCTTCTAAATAAATAAAATAAAAATCACAAACATTTAAACAAAGTTGCTCTAGGTATTTAGGAGGATGTTCTGTCCTCATGGTGCTAGCCAACAGGCACCTTCCAGAGCTCTCTTTACACTATTTCTGGTGTGGGAACCTTTGTCACAGTTCTCCAATTAAGCAATGTTTGCAAAAATGCATATATTAGGGGAAAGTGTGCATAAAAATGAATATATTATTGACAATAACATACAAAAATGCATTATGTTAGGAGACATTGCTTGCAAAAGTGTGTACGTTAGTTAAAACTGCACACAAAAATGTGTTTAGCTGGAGAAATTCTCAATAAATGCTGAAGAATTTTCATGATTTTTTTTTAAATCACAAATTACTGCAGAAATGTGGAGAACCAAATTTAATATTGGAAAAATGAGAAACTGAGACAAATGAAATTGACAGATCCTTCCATCTGTTCAGTGGCAATCTTTATATATCACAATTTAACCTCACGTTTGTTTGTTTTACTGCTAATGTTTTACATCCTAATGTAATTTCTAGGATTTTATGTTTTTATTGCTGGCTCTAAATAACAGCAACAACTTCATCGTGAGAGCTAAGCTGAACAAACTGAGCTGAAAAAGTTCAAAACCAAACACTTAGCCTTCAGTTCGCCAACAGGAGCATTCTAAAATCTTACTTAAGCTTGTAAATCAAAAAGACCTTGCCTGCTTCTTAAGAGAAAGCAAAACAAGCAACACTCCAGATCCTGAGAGGGCCACCAACAGCTGAGATGCTGAAATGGCTACAGACCGTAAGGACTGTTACCAAAAAAGAAAAGGGAAAAAAGTTTGGCCACTGTAGCTACTGTCAGGAGGAGTTGTGGCTATAAACAGCTGCTCTCGTGGCCTGTAAACTCCACATTCCCTCACCCAGGATAGAGAAGCGTAGTTTGGCTTATCTGAATGCACAGCTTGCTTCTCATTTACCTTGTTGATGTCAATGTTAATAAGCAAGCATGATCATTTGGCTCTCACAATTTGACTATTTTTATTTTTCACATTCTCATTTCTTTTCTGTTATGTTTTTTTCTTACATTATAGCAAATCCAACTCTTTACCCTTGAGCTTTCCAAGCAACCTAGAACAGTATTTTATTCTTACGTTACATTGCATTTTTATGCCACCCATCTAACTGAATTCTCTGGGTGGTTTACATACTGTAAGTCAAAAAAATACAAAACACTTGTTGATAGGCTACATCTCCCATCATCCTTGACCACTGGCCATGCTGGCTCCAGTTGACAGAGTTGGAGTCCAGCAATATCTAGAGGGCCACTAGTTCTCCACCTTGAGTTGATTTCCACCTTGCTATGGAGCCTCATAATAAATACGTTCCCCCCGCACCACCTGTATTATTTTATTATTGAGAATGTACCTATGCCATGCACTTTGGTTGCTGATAAACAAATCTGAGGCTTACACCTTCACCCAAACACATTTTGGGACTGACAAAATTGGGAATCCTTCCTGGCATTCTTCAGTTTTTGCCCAACTCCTCTTATTTCAGGGATGATTTGGTGCTGGGTCAGTATGTGGAGGAAGAGGTTCAGTTCTTGAGAACACTGAGGGAGACTAGTGTATTTGTACAATCAGGTGCGGGAGGATCCCACCTTCCTGGGAGGAGAGTGTGGAAAGGTGCCACTCCAATCCAGGGAATTGAAGGGATATCCATCTCTTCTCTGCTGATGCTTGTGGTCTTTTAACATATTTGCATTTGCCAGATAATTTCACTCAGCATGTTCTGGCCTCTTCAGGTCTCCTGCTATTCTAGAGAGTGCCACTGAAGCAGCCTTGGGGTGCTGAGCTACAAGTAGAGACAAGAGGAGCAACCCTATGAGAGAGACAGGAACTATCGCCAAGGTGGAGGGTTCCAGAAAGGCAGATGTCTGCCAAAACAGGAGGTGTCAGGGTTGTTTTCATCACCTTATCTACTTTCCCCCTCAAATTTTAGACTGGGACTAAGGCAGCAATAAATCCTGAGCCAAACTTTAGCTGAGTAATACAGTTTAGCTGGGTAATATAGTTTTAAGTGTATGGTCCATGCAAAGAAACACCTTCATGACTTTTCACTCTCCCATAGCTTTCTCAGCACTGGATTCTGCCTTATCTTAAGAAAGAATGAAAACTGGCCCGCAATGCATATGCAGAGAGAAAGGTGGTATGCATGTTTATTGGTAATAGAAGCTGGTGCAATAAAAATGCATACCAGCTTTCCACAAATCTTCATCAGGCTGAAATGGATAGGCAGTGATTTCTATATAGCGAGAGTGCGCAGCTGGTTAGGAATGCATTTTTTTGTCATTTCAGATGGAGAGGAATCCAGCCATAACACATTTAGCTCATGGAGCTACCATGCAGAGGGGCTGCCTCCTTCATTTCCATGGAGAAAGTAGAGTTGCATGTACAGAGGCAAGTCAATGCACACCAAGGTCTACTTCCTTGGAAGGAATGGAGGAACTCCTGTGATCAGAGGGGCCTCGATGTGTACACTGGCAGTCCCACACCCATGGGAAGTCACTGAATTCGGGTTGCATGTTCCAGTGACCTACATATATTGTCCTTTGGCTTCACAGCACAGTAAATGCACTTCAGTTCCCATGAACTTCTTTCCATGGCCTCCTTTTAGAAAAAGAAACTGGAGATCACAGGTTATGTTGAGGATGCCAGCTGATTATCCACAAGGGACCATCAGTCATTGTTCCTAATTATTGTTTCCCCCATTCCCCATCTGAAATGACAATCATCTGCATTTCTGAGGATCAAAAAATTTCTAAGACATAGAGCTGTCGCTGTCCTCTGGTTTTGTTTTCACTCTGTTTGCCGTGCATCTTCTGATAGAAACAAAACAGGAAGTGATGTCACTGTTCTGCATCAGTTACTGATGTGTAAGGGGCTGGGGAGATGTACATCACAGTGACATGCCACATTATTTCCATCTGTTGTTGCAAGAAGACAAGGTTAAAGATATGGAGCCACATGTCTCTGATCACTGCCTCACCCTGATGTATCTTTCTGGGGCTAAGTATACATGACATAAGAAAAGCCCTCGTGGATCAGACCAGCATTCTGTTTCTCACTGCCAAATGCCTATGGGAAGCCCACAAGCAGGACCTGAAGGAAACAGCACTCTTCTACTCTCGTTCTTTAACAACTGGTATTCAGAGAATGCTGCCTCTGATCCTGGAGGTATTGCACAGTCTTCATGACAACTAGCAGCCATTGATACCCTCATCCTCCATGAATTTGTCCAGTCCTGTTTGTAAGCCATCTAAGTTGGTGACCATTGCCACATCTTGGAAATTCAGTTGCAGACCTTTGACTGCAACTTTAAAAACAACAACAAAAGCAGCTGTGTGTGTATTGGGGTGGGGAGAATCAGAATGAAGAAGATGCTGCGAGAGGGGACTCTTAGGCCTTTTCGTGCCCATAAGGACATAAAAGCAGAGCCTTGCCGGCTCAAGCCAAAGGCCCATCTAGTCCAACATTCTGTTCTCACAGTGGCCAGCCAGATGCCCACGGGAAGTCCAAAAGCAGGGCATGAGCACAATGTTGTTAATACAAACTCCAAACCACTCCCCCAAATAGCTTTTTGTACCCCACATTTGTGAGGACAAATGCATGCTTGTCCTCACAAGCATACCATTTGAACCCTATGAAGGGGGCAAAGCAGGTTCAGGAGAGGATGATTTGGAACAGGGAAGCTGCAGATAGGGAAAGGGTTAAATACCCACTGCTCCTGCTTTAGTCCAATTTCCGACTCCCTGCAGCTGTTTTTCTTACAGCCAGTGGAGATACTATTGCATCCAACGCACTACCCTCACTTCTCACACGAGTGGTCTATTTTCCTGAGCAGTGAGATATCTGAAGTGGGGATGCACTGGGTAGGTTCTGTTATGAGAAGTCCCATGATTAGAAGCACCTTGGGAATTCTGACAAACTGGAAAGTAGGATAGGAATTTGTTAAATAAAACAAAACAGAAACAAATCCACAAGATGTATTTCAAGATGCTCTTTTTTCACTCTCTCAAGATCTACAATGGCCCTGGCTTGGAATATCTTAAGAGCTGTCTCACTGACTCCATATAAACCCTGCCCAAATGCTGAGAATATCATTGGAACCCTTGCCCTATGCCATCCAAGGCAAGGGGGACTGAGCACAAGGGACGGGGCCTCTTCTATTGTGACATCAACAGATGGAATGCACTTCTAAGGAAGGCCTGGAAAAGTAGGGACAAAAGTACTTGGAAGCAAGCAAAGGAACAAGGAAAAATACTTGGAAGCAAGCAAACAAAAGTCACAGAAGTTGCCATTGGGAGCTTCAGTGCACCCCTACTTGGAAAACATAAAATCAGCACCGGCTCAATCCCCAAACGAACAAATGGTATCTGTGCCCTCTTACATGCATGTATAGTTATCATACATAGCTGGCTCCCTGCCCCAGTCACAATTGCTGCGTTTCGTTTTTAAAAATGTCAGATCTTCAAGATGATTTGGCTTCAGCTCCTATCACTGAGATTTATCATGCACTTTAGCATATTGCGCTGCTGGTGGGTGGAGAATCCTTGTATTTGGAATTGTCTATTATTAGGGGTGTTAACTGTTGCTATGTCGAGGAGTTGTGCTTGGAGGTCTAACATCACTTTCCAAGAGGTTACAGAAGCTGGGCCAATTGAAGGTATCAACTTCCCTGTTTTGTCACTCTCATTCTCCTGGATCAACATGATCAACAGGTGGGGTGGGCAACTAGTTCAGCACTGAAGGTCATGTCAGAAGTACATCACTGAGTTTTGGATGGCCCACCACAGCTGATTGATGTAATTTAGATGTCTGTGGGCTGGCACAGTCCTTCTCAATCTGTGTACCAGGGCACAAGTGTGTGCCATGAGAAAACAGATGTTAAAAAAATGTAAATGTACTGCCTTCAAGTCGATTCTGACTTATGGTGACCCTATGAATAGGGTTTTCATGAGGCTGAGAGGCAGTGACTGGCCCAAGGTCACCCAGAGAGCTTCATGGCTATGTGGGGATTCGAACCCTGGTCTCCCAGGTCGTAGTCCAACACCTTAACCACTATGTGCTGTAATAAATAAATAAAATAAATGAAGGCTCCTTTACGCCCAAGCACACATGCGAACACACACGAAGATGCTCGCTGTACCTCTGGACTCACAATTGTTTTTAAGTATTTTATTCTATCTTGTCAAGTCTTTTGGGGACTTTTTCTTTTGTAAAAAGTGACTGTTAAATGTAATAAATAGTGATCATAGCTAACACTAATCTAAGTACATATACAAAATGTATTTAATCCCAAGGTGCAATTCTAGTTGCTGTCCTTCCCCCATTCACCTCTTATCACTACCACTATTCATCACCTTCTCTAGCCTAATGCTAACTTGCATGCTCTCCCTGGTTCAGCAGTCTTCTGTCTTACTTTATTTTATTTATTAATTACATGCCGCCTTTCTTACACTTATCAGAATTCAAGTCAGTTAATAAAATGCTAATCAGATGTCCAAATACAATTATTAAAAAGCAAACAAAATCCATTGTAACAACTATCACTCTCCCCTCAAAAAGACACCAAATTAGGACAGCACTCTAAAACTGACACCTAAAAGCAGTATTTCAAAAAGAAAGAAAATGGCCAGCAAATCAAATCCCAAGAGAAAAGGGCAATGAAGGTGCCAGATGGATTTCCCTTGAGATGGAGTTGCATATTTGGGGTGCAATGACAGAAAATGCCCTCTCTCTGGTTGCCATATGATCTGTCTACTAACTTCCACCAGTGAGGGGGGGCATCTGTTGAAGGTCTCAGTCGTCAGACAGACTCTTACAGTCGCCTTTAATTATGTAAAATACTGAATGTACTGGTGAAATGTTCAGAAGAAAATTCTAAACACTTCTTGGATGGTCTGCATAAGAGCTGGAAATGGTCTTCTACACTCAAAAGTTCTCCAGTGCTATTCAACCATCCATTTTTAAATTTCTCAGATTCCTTCATTTTCTCTTACTCATGATTGCAATCTAAATGTCATGCTAGCCAACTACTTTGATACAAGCAAGCAGACATTGTTGTATTGTACCAAATGGTTCAGACAATCACTCTGTAATTATTTTAAGCAGGGAATAAAATCTGATCTGTTTGTTAAAGTGCCAACGTAGTACTTACCACTGGGAAATGTTCCTTTGAGGGGTAAATACCATGTTAAATTTGCGGAAAGGAGCTCCTGCAAATAGCATCAGTGATCCTTAGCATGCTTCAGTAGCTGTGAAAATATATTTATGTTGTGCTGCATGTTAATGGCATTTATCTCCAACAAATTGCCTGCCAGGCATCTGAAAGCTTCCATTGTTAATTGATTTTTACAATGTGGTTTAAAGGACATAATTAACATACAGAACCTCATCCTGCAGTGAAAGAGAGATGAAAGAGGTATTTTAAAATTCCACTTCACTTTCACCTGTTGCTATATGGGTCTCTCTCCCCACCACCACCTCCAGCTTTCCAATCCATCATATTTGGTTGCCTTTTCTTCACTCAAAAAATAAAAATCAAGGTTATACAAAATATTGATCTATAAGATCTCTATGCATTCAAGGGGATTTGATTCTAATTCTCTGTTAACATGAGCAAGAATCCAAACCAGTCCAGTAAAATGAGACGGAGCAGATTTGGGTCTGCTATTTCTGATTGATAACAGAGAAAGGGGGAAAATAATTATGATTAAAATGCTGACAGAAACTTGAAATGAAAGTTGTCTATTGTAGACAACCAATTTTCACTAATGGACTGCTCTCCATTATATTATCATTACAATGACTGCATTGCCTTTTGGTGTATAAATTACATGTGGGATTATGGCTTATTCTCAGTGGTGCATGCCTGACTCTGGTGAAACGGGAAGGAAAATATAGCTCTGTGTCATTTTCCAAGAGAGACTCTGCCCTAAGCCATTTCTCACAGTTGTCAAGACATTTTTACAGCTGACACATACAAATACCATAACATTAAAGGGGTAGGATTTAGGTATGGTAACAACCTGTTGACAGAACATTTGGGTGTGTAAAAGCCAGAAATGTGACCCTCTTGCCAGAATTGAGTAAAGCCAGATTTAGGCATGTAAAAATCAGCATCAGGATTTTCACTTAGTGAACTGTGCAGCCTACACATGAAAACCAAGGTGTCAGATTATTGAATTTGACCACAATGTACTATTATCACATCTACTTATTATTTAGAGCACTTTCACCCCACTCTTTAGATGAAAATGGCTCCCAGAGCAGCTTGCCCACACCATACATTTAAAGCACCCTTATAGCACTTCAACTGTCATGGAGAATCCTAGGAACTGTAGTTTGTTCAGGGTGCCTGGAATTGTAGGTCTGTGAGGTCAACACCCTTAACAAACCACCGTTCCCAGTATTCTTTGGAGGAAGACATGACTGTTAAAATGGCATGATACTGCTTTAAATGTATGGTGTGGCTGTGATCTAAATAAGTTTTTGTCCTCAAGACACAATACAAAAGGAAAGGGGTTTGGAAGAGAGGAGGTAGGGGAAGCAAGACCACCAGCACTGGGTAGATCAGTATTTTTAACCCACATTATAGAAAGGTGCAGAGGATAGGAGACACCAAAGCCCACCAAGTGAACTTGCAGAGCCACTGCATCCAGAGGAAGTGCCATGGCAACGAAGGCACAAGCAAGCCCAGACTGTTCATTGCCTTCCCCAGTCCTGCAGTCTGAGATCTTAAGGAGCAAACAACTGCCAGACCCAGAGTCCAGTAGACCCAACATCAACACATGATCCTGCAACCGGGAGAGTCATAAAGAATTAGGGTTGCCAGGTTCTTGGCCTGAGAGAAAGTCAGCCAAGTGCAGGTGTTCTTGCAACACTGTAATGGGAAAAACCACAAGGTGGAATTCACCCTTCCCCCTGCACAACTCTTAAAGATACAGAAGACCTCTTGGTTGCCAAAAAAATATGCAAAAAAAAACACATCATCATAAAAATAGTCTCCTATTTATTACAGAAACATGCTCAGAACCAATGTATGATTCTGATACAAGCTAAGTGGCTACCAAGTGGAGCTGTTCTTGAATCAGTCCAGTCTCCTCCCTAATTTGCTATAGTGGCTGTGTTAGAGAGGCCTCACAGGGAATAGGAGCCTTCCTAGGAGGGCTGACAAGCAAGCCGACCAAGGGGAGGGACCTCTTTGACATAGCTACACATTTGGATTAGGATTGGCTGAGTGGTACAGAGAGTTGATTGGCCAGAGAACAGTGGACTGACAGACATGTTTTGCAGAGCTTCTCTGAGTTCAAATAGAAGTATAAAATGCGTGTGGAACGAGAGTGTGTAGCTTTGAGAATTTTGGAGGATTAAAAAAAATTATTTGACATTCTTAGTAGGAATGCTGTGCCCCCATAGCCCCAGTGGATCAGCCTCCACTAGTGAGCTTCATGGACCAATGGGCTGATTCAGTATAAAGCAGCATCCTGTATTCCTGTGGAAGGAGTAGGAGTTATGCCCATTGCTTCCTTCAACAATTTGCTAAAATGAGCTAATTGTACCCTCTGGGGTGCCGTGTTAAAGAAGAGAGTAAGGAACCTCAGAAAGGTATATCACAGATAGGTAACATTAGGTCTATCCCAGCCTGAGGAAACTTTGGTCCTAGCCATACATTTAGTGGGCTTTAGGACACGGATAGGAAACTTGAAGACCTCCAGATTTGCTTGCTAATGTGGTGACCTCCAGATGGTGTTGAGCTCCAACTCTCATCAGCCTCAGCTAGCATGAGCAATGGTCATAGATAATGGGAGCTGTAGTTCAGCAACATCCAGAAGGCACCACGTTGGCTATCCTGTTATAGAGGAAGTGAGGCTATAGGCCAGGGATGGGGAACCTGTGGCACGCTAGATGTTGTTGGACTCCAGTTCCCATCAGTCCCAGCCAGTGTGGCCAATGGTCAAGGATGATGGGAGTTTTAGTCAGCAACATATGGAGGGCCACAGGTTTCCCACTCCTGATATGGGAGAAGAATGGCATGAATTGCTATTCCCTTTGCCATACAGGCTGTCCATGAGGAGTTCAGTATGCATGATGACCTAGTTTCCCCAATCTGCAAACAGAGTTGTTGTACACATACAGGTCTCCATGTGTGCATGGTGAAGGAGGACTCTTGCTGCTCCCACATCGCAAGAAAGCCCAGTGTGTTATGATGAACCAAAACAATGTATATGGTCTCACTTTAAAGTACCAGGACTGGATCCCATACTGCCAACCCCAGACTTCCCCAACCTGCCCCTCCTTGATCTTGTTGGACTTCAAATCCCATCAGCCCCAACTAGTGTGGCCAGTGGTCAGGGATGATGGGAGCTGTAGTCCAACAACATATTGAGAGCACCAAGTTGGGGGCAGAAAGGATGAAAAATCAGGGAGTTAGGGACTAGTGTATTTCTCAGAACCAGGCATTGGTCCATGGACTGAACACTGGCCCTTTAAAAGGTGGTGTGTTTTGTTGTTAGGTTTTGCTTTTGTATGTGTGGCAGGGGGGAACAGGGAAGGCCAAAAATAAACCTTAAGCAATGAAGTAAACAAGCAGGGCTGTAGAAGCAAAGCCCCAGACACCTGGGAGACAGGGCAGCTTTGTACGTCCTGCAGCAGCGGGAGCTAGTTGTCACTCATGCAGAGAGTTCTCATTTGGAAAAATGTGACTCTTCCTGAGTGGCTGTCAAGGTCAGGAGTTGGCCTAGTGCTGGTCATGCAAGCCAGCATGCTGTGGAGAGTGGGCACATTTCACAACAACAACCCCTGCCTCATTTTTAAAATATTTTCAAACATTTCACAGAAGAGGGCAGGAGAAAGAGCCTAACTTGCTCCTCCATTTTTTTTTACATTGTCCCTTATTTAATTCACTTTTGGTTTGGAGCATGTCTTTTCCTTCTCACCCTCCTCTTCCTGGCTGGCAACAGAAAACCTGCCAAAATTTGACACAGTTCAATGCCGCGAATAACATTCCAGTTGCCAATACACACAGCGTTCATTCTCAAAGCTCCACAGATCCCCTTCTCATGACACCACAAATCAACAAACCAGATTTCATTTCCACAGAAAAGTTTCGAATGGCTTTTGAAATGTGAAGTAACGGGCATGTCCCATATTCCAAATGCATGTGTGGGAAAGGCAGGTTTGCCATAGTGCTTAATGGAGCCCTTTCTCCATTGGTCCTTAGCTGGATGTGTATATATGATGGCATGCAGAGCTGCCCCTAGGCACCGGGAAGTGGGGCAGCTGACCCGGGCCCCATGTTTTGGGGGGCCCCCACGCTTGGCAATCTGCATATAAAAGCAGCAGCCGCGTCCTCCTCACGGCCACAGTAGTGAGCTGAGGGGAGCATAGAAACGAGCGGGGAGGAAGAGGTGCAGCGGCGGTCTCTTGATGGCCGCGGTAGCGAGCCGGGAAGGAGAAAACCTCGCAGTGAGAAACACTAAGCAAATCTACAACAAAGGCTGCAAAAAAAGGTAGCTGCTGCTGAAAAATACAAAGCCGCCGCCACCGCCAACGAAGGCTGCAAAAAAGGGAGCCGCAACCGCCAGCTCCTAGCAGCCAAAATACAAAGCCTCCGCCGCTGCCTGGAGGAAAGGATATATATAGAGAGAAAGAATGTGGGGGGTCCCCAACTATGCTTTTGTCCCGGGCCCTGCACATGCTAAGGGAGGGCCTGATGGTGTGTTTGTCCATTACCTGCTGTGGACCCTTACAGGCCTCCCATACCCAGTAGGACCAGGCAATCAAACTATCCATAGTAGTTATGGACTCCATAATGGCTGGCACGCTGCTGTAATACACAGGCATGTAGCTGAGTACAGATAAGGGGGTGGGGGAGGGAAGGAAAAGAACCTCCTCCTTCACTGAGACTTATCAGAATGTGTGGAAGAAAGAATTGTGCCCAATATATTCCGAGAAAATATGGCACTTTTGTCCAATCTCTGTGAATTGCTCACCTTTGGAGAGCTTAGATTGAAAAGATTTTCCATTCTGAAAATTTAACAGAAATCTGGTGAAATAAGAATGACTTTAGCAATGTTTAAAGAACAATTCTGAACTTTTTTTAAAAAAATAATAATTTAGTTCTTCTGGAGCATTTGCAAATGTGTGGATCATTTGCATAAACTCATAAAGCATTTAATAATGAAGAAAGTAATGCTAGTAACTGGACCCCTCACTTATATCATATCCCTAGTAAATCTGGAGACATGTCAAACGTGACATGTAAACAGCCTGTTTCTGCAGTAGATTGGGCGTTAGCAGCTTTTGGTCACTGTGGATGGAGTCTGAAATGAACGGTCCCCAGCTGCAACCCTGGAGTGGAGGGGGTGTGTGTGCTGCTGCTGGCAAGTGAACAAGATCTCCATTCACAACTCTCCTATTATAAAATTTGAGGACAGTGCCATTTCCAAGAGAGGCAGGTTGGACATTAACTGTGCCAGCTGCATTTGACAGATGAGCCTTGCAAAACTCAGTCTTTAAAAGATGGGCAGCCTGATCTTGTGCACATTGACTCACAAGGAAATCGTGTTGCATCCAATGAGGCTTACTCCGTGGTCAGTGTGCTTAAGACTTCAGCAGTTAACTGCTGAAAAGGGTTACAATTTAAACTCTATCTAGGGCCCACAGCAGGGTGACTTAGAAAAACAGAACTGTAGACCTGGAAGGGACCTCAAACGTCACTTGGAGGCAAAGGGGACAAGGTGGAAAAAGGAATTTCAGAAGATGCATCTCTTTATCCTGCCCTTTTGACACCTGAGATATATATTTTAGGACTCACCCATCTGATTCTCTTGCCTGTAAGTTCTTTTCAACTGATTTTAATATTGTATTCTTAAGGTGCTGAAACCCACCCTGGGACCTCCTAGTGAAAGGTGGGTATAATAATAATAATAATAATAATAATAATAATAATAATAATAATAATAATAATATAATGAGGTACCAAGGGGATAGGGGGAAGTAGTTCTTAATAAAATTCTATCATTTGCACAACTATTTGTTTGACAAGTGATTATAATAGTTCCAAAGAGTTGTTTGCAAATTTAATTGCATTGTGTTACACAGTATCTTTTTGTATCATTATAAGCTAGTTGGTAACTTGGGTTGGGATGGGAAGCAGGTATGCCTCTGCCTGATTTTTCAACAATTTCCTCCTAAACCCCCTATCCCACAGCCCACACCTTTTAGGAGAGTTCCCTGAATCTCTGGCTTATGGGAGGCACAGGAGGCTGTGGCAGAGAGGAGGGGGGCAGGAGAGGTGAGTGTACTCGGTGCAACTCTGGGCCCAACCCCTAATAAATATTAAATAGAAAGGAGTCCTTGCTTCTATCACATCTACCCAGTAGTGTAGTGGCAAATTCAGATGTGCAGGGTCCCTTTATGATAGTCACACCATGCACCCTCATAGCCACTCCCCCTTCTAAAATTACACAACCTTCTAAGATTATACAATAAAATGAGCGTTCAGTCTTTTATTTTGTTCTGAGAACTTTTCTTTAGTGATGCATTGCAACAATAAATCCAGATCTCCATGTGTTTCCTTTCAGCTAGATCTGCTATTTTCTGTGCACATACATGGGCAAATGTACTAAGATGCTGTAAGGTAAGGAACTTCCTTTGCTGAGTTTTCCTTTTTGGTTGCCATACTAAGACTAAAGGGGAGTGTGTTAGCAACTGAATATAGTCTTCTCAGTGGCTGCCTCACCTCTTTTCGCTCTGATTGGCTCCAATTAGCAGGAAAAGACACTGAAGACCTAGGGACCCTGCTCCCAAACAAAGTAGGGGGTCTAAGACTACCTGGGACCCTGGATGACCACACCCATGCTTCTGTCTAACCCAACATGCACTGTATATCTACACACACTGTTCTCTTCAGAATGATCATGCAAATCTTGCTTCTATTGCATTTATCCACGTAAAGTAGCATGCATGATAATAGACACTGGTTTTCATAACGATGAGTTTCTTCAACCTTTTTACTCTACACTAGGAGTGGGGAACCAGTGCCCATTAGCCAGGTGCGGCTCATGGAGGCCTCTTCATCCAGCCTGTAGTGCCACCTCCTTGCCACACCCCACAGTTTTAGGCTTGAAGAAAGCTTCCTGTGGAAGCCAATAGGAGCCTTCTTCTAAGCCTAATTCTGGTGTGTGGAAGTGCTATTCTCTCTCTCTCTCTCTCTCTCTCTCTCTCTCTCTCTCTCTCTCTCTCTCTCTCTCTCTCTCTCTCTCTCTCTCTGTGTGTGTGTGTGTGTGTGTGTGAGAGAGAGAGAGAGAGAGAGAGAGAGAGAGAGAGAGAGCTGGGGAGGAAAGGGTTAACTTTTCCCTCCCCATGTGCTGTGACATTTCCTGCTGAAAATGTCTACATCACGTAGCTTCAGCACCCCACCACCTAAGCCCCATACAACACACTAACACCACTTGTGGAATCAGAGAACAACACATTCTGGGAGGGTATCCATGAACCGGACCAATCATGGGCGGATGGCACACAATCCTATTGGTCCTCTTGTTGCCTTTGCCTATAAATAGCTAAATGCAACAAACCCTCTTTAGTCCCAGTGAGTAATTCTCACACCCTCCCTTTTGCCTTGCTGAGTCACAGTACTGTGCTGCATTACTTACATGGTCATTGGTCTCAAAGGAAACTTTAATACATCCAGTGAAATGTCGAGGATTGGCTGATGTTGAAAGGTATTCCACTGGCATTTCCCTTTCTCTGCAACAGATTGTGCCAACCCATTAAAAAAAAAAAAAGCTCTGGCTAATCCAGACTTGAAAATAGGTTGAGGAAATAGCTGTTTGACATAGGTAGTGGCTAATATATCGAAGGCCCTTTGAGATATGGTTGGATAACAAAGAGAGCCTGCAACAGCTCTTCCCATGCTTTAGACCCCTGCTAAGGCTGGTTTTACTCATTTTCAGTTCCTTCATTAAAGGATCTAACATGGAATTATAATAATAATATCAGTTTCTAGCCTTTCACCACAGAATTGAGCATGCTATGGATTCCATGCCAAGACATCATTTGCACAACGTTTCAACTAGAAAGGCTCCAAAGGCTCCTTCCCACTCTCACACGTTCCTTTTCCTCTCCACTAGTATAAATCTAAAACATCCTATAAAAGCCACAGCAGCAAGATGTGCAAAACATGATGCAGCATTAGTATGCTTTGAACTGAAATATTACTGTCTGGTTGAGTGAATTGTCGTGCAAGATAACTACACTTTCCCAAAAGTCAAAATAGTCTGATTAATTTAGAGATGCCTCACTGCTTGCAATCAAAACTGTTTTGTTCCACTAGAAAACATCTGGATGAAGATGAGGAATTGTCCAGAACAGAGCTTGGAAAAGTTACTTTTTTGAACTACAGCTCCCATCAGCCTAATCCAGTGGCCATGTTGCCTAGGGCTGATGGGAGTTGTAGTTCAAAAAAGTAACTTTTCCAAGCTCTGGTCCAGAAGGGGTCAGGGAACTGGAAAAGCTATGGGTGTGTGCACATATTCGGGGTGGACAAATTTGTCTATTCCCAGGCCATATTACTGGTATATGCTTTACCCACAGTTATCTTCTGTTTCTGCTTAAATCTGCAAATTAACATTTAAAGAAATTGTTTCAAGATATGTTTTTAAATAAATATTATCTCAAAAAAGGTTATTATAGGGTTGCCAGGTTCAGGGCCTGAGACTGATCCTGTATCTTTAGGAGAAGAGAAAGTCAGGCAACTGCAGGTGTTCTTGCAACACTGCAATGGGAAAAACCACAAAGTGGAATTCTCCCTTCCCCCTGCACAACTTTTAAAGATACAGAAGACCTCTTGGAGGCCTGGCTTGGCAACCAAGAGGTCTTCTGTAGCTTTAAAAGTTGTACGGGGGAAGGGAGAATTCCACCTTGTGGTTTTTCCCATTACAGCATTGCAAGAACACCTGCACTTGGCTGACTTTCTCTTCTCCTAAAGATACAGGATCGGTCTCAGGCCCTGAGCCTGGCAACCCTATTATTGAAATGTATATTGTGAAACATTTAAACTGTCAAGCATTGCATTACAACATTCTGAGAAATGCAAAATGTGGTAGACAGCAAAGCTCTGTTCTGCACATTTGTCCCAGAGGTGCAGATCAGATAATTTCATACAGGAATTCACAAAGATTCAGTTCCTCAAGCATCCCTACTGCCAATATATCTTTAAAAGAAGTCTCTCTGGCTTTCTCATTGTGACATGTGAGTCCACCTTTCCTTCACCTTCGCAATGTACTTGACGGAGGCATCAATCAAGTGATTTGAACACTGATCTCAGTTGTCTGTCTGGCTCCTTCCGCAATCTTCAAGTGGGATGTCCACTTTTTAAGAAAGAGCTGCAAAACTGCTCTGAGAATTGGCAGGGTATGACAGGTTCATGAGCTAACAAGCACCAGTCAATCAACACAGTGTGCAGCCAGATTCTTTTGAGAAGTGGTAGAATCCATTTCTTCAGAGCTCAGGGTAGAGACACACTATTGTGTCGGTTCCAGTGCGTTTCCACCTCTGTTTTCTGAAAACGGGCACACGATGCTAGTCAAACTCTGCCCCTTTTTACTGTAAAACCTGTTAAGATCAACTTGAGTGCATTTTTTTCAAATTCAGCTTCAGGCAGATTTCACACCTCATTGGTATATCAACCTGTTTGCCTTCCAGGTGTGGCCAATGGAAATGCTCTGCTGCAGGCTCACGCAGAGACAGTGATTGGCCCAACAGTTTGCTGTGGGTGGTCCTGAAAGGTCTGAAGTCAGCAGTGGGGAAGGGAGATGTTGCCAGCAGAGGGTAGAGTTGCTTCAAAATGCAAGCAGAAAAACTGTTTTGGCTGCTTTTGAAGCAAGTAGTGTACCCACAGCTTCAGCCTTGGTAAGGAACTGCCAGAGGTGATGGGAGTTGTAGTCTAACAACATCTGGAGAATCACAGGTTCCTTATCTTTTCTTTTTTTTTAGAAGGAGCTGTAGGAAAATAAAGGCCAGTGTCCTTAAGCTACTTACTCTGAAGTAGTCTCATTACTCTCTTAAGAGAAATAATTTGCAGTAATGCTTGTTTCAATATACTCTTGCCTGTTCACACAGGCTACCTTTCTGTATGTTCCTGGGACCATGAAATAATGCATTACAAATGAGTATTGATTTTATACCAAATTGATTGTGATGAATTCTGAGAATGCTGAGAATTCTAAAGAAAGGGATGGGGAGCCTGTGACCCACCAGAAGTTGTTGGACTCTAACTCCTATCTACTGACTACTGTCCATGCTAGCTGGAGCTGATGGGAGCTGGGATCCAACAATGTCTGGAGGACCGCAGGTTCCCCACCCCTGCCACAAAAGATCTCTAGCCACTGTCACCCTTACAGAACTATAGTTTCCAGAGTCCATGGTGCAATGAAGTTATTATGGAATTAGTAAATTTGTGGTTTACACACACTCATTTATGTTAGTTGATACCTGATCATTGTAAATGCAGAAAAATCTGTGGGAAGGGGTATTTTTTAAGGTAAACAAACCAGCATTGTGGCCAAATCTAGAGCTGCTTGAAGTCTCATGTGTGAAAAACACCTTTGATTTGGCATTAAAGATCCGTGGGGTATGCATGCATCAGATAGTGAATGACAGAACCATTAAAAGTTGCCTGGAGTCACTCCATTCTCATGTTTCCAGCCCAATTTCACATAACTGGTTCTAATTTTTTTCAGGACTTCTTTGAATGCTTGCACAAGAATAAAAGGAAGGCAAAATGGGCTGATCATATATCAGGGCCATCATCATGACACATACTCAGGATTAGCGTTTAAAGGAAAGTTTTTGGCCATCAGCCCTTCGTGGACATGGATACACACTTAAATATTAATCTCTGTTTTCAATAGCAATGTGTGCTTGGCAGCTCTGGGAGTGTCATATTTGCAGAACAAAGACTTAAGCCTGGTGACAGATGAGCGTACACCATGCACTGATCAATTGTCAGCACCTCCAAGTATATTTAGGGATAGTTAGCAAGCAGGAAACAATATCCTTGCATTGTAATTGCATGTTGCACATTTCTGGACCACAGCACTCTTGGGAAGGGAAGGCTTATGTTGAACTAGGGACTCATAATTGGACCTACTTGCAGTATCAGCATCAATATTTCCCATTATCTGAATCTCTGTACACTCTCTTGCAATTTTTATGACTTCCAAAGCCTCTGGGTAGGTTCACACATGCATGTGTGCTATGATAGACTTTTAAAGCTTATAATAAACTGCACAAAATCTTCCTTGTTCAGGAATTCCTTGCTCCTCACCAGCACCACTTTAACCTGGAGGTCACATTCGTACAGATACAGATGGATTAAGGTGACAGTGCCCAAGTCAGTTATAGCCTGTAGCTGCGAAGCTCAGTCTATTTGCTCCAGAAAAGTCTGAACCATGCTAACTTCAGCTGCTTCAGAATCAGTGGATTGTAGGCTGCAGTCCCCAATCATTGATATTATTAATACGCCAATAACTTATTTATTTATTAGTCACTTTTCTTTACAGAAGTGAACCCAAAGCAACTTACAATCAATAAAAAAGTTAAAACCAGTATAAAAAGATAAGCAAAATAAAACGTTAAAAAACAACCCACCCACCCACTAAAATAGGCTACAACATGAAGAGCTCCAAACATCAGTTTGCCCCAAAGTAAACAAAATGTGCTTTGCATATTCATGATTTATCCATGAAATTACCTCATGGGAATGTACAGGTGTGAAATTACCTCAGGGAATATACAGCTCCTGCCATTGATTGACATTGACATTTTTCTTTCATGTGGGCAGGGACCACGGCTCAGTGGCAGAGCACATGTTTTGCATATAGAAGGTCTCAGGTTCAATCTGTGGTAGCTTCAGTTCAAAGGTATCTGGTGATGGGAAAGACCCTTTTCTACCTGAGACCCTGGAGCACCACTGGCAATAAGGAGCAGTCAATATTGGGCTGGATTGACAAAAATATTTTGATCAGTTATACTGTAAATCAACTTCGGCTGCATAGACACCATGGCTTCCCCCTAATAATCTTCTGAACTGTAGTTTACCCCTCACGGAGTTACAATTCCCAGAACAAACTACAGTTCCCAGGATTCTTTGGGGGAAGTCATGTGCTTTCAATATATAGTGTGGACACAGCCAGGGCTGTCGCCAAAAGGCGGCCAGGTTGGGCCCTGGCTGAGGGCCCTGCAGCCCCCAGGGCCTCCTGAAGGGCCCTTTGTTAGGGTGAGGGAGTAGCGCTCCCCTTCTACGATCGGATCGCAGGGGGGAGCTGCCAACCCTCCCACTCAACCGATTGCTCACTCTCTTGTCCCCCTGCCCTCTCACTCGCTCACTTGCCCTCCTGTCCCTGCCCACCCCCGCTCACTCGCCAGCTCACCCTCCCGCCCCCCACCCGCTCACCTGCCCACCCCACTGCCCGCCCACTCGCCCACCCACTCGCCATCCTGCCCCTGCCTGCCCAGTAGGTAGGTAGGTGGGGTGTGCCAAGGGCCCCAGCATGCCTGGCGCCAGGCCTGGACACAGCCTTCCTGTATGAGTTCAACAGAGAACTGATTTTTTTCTTCCTCTCCCTCCTTTTGAAGTGGTACCTTTTGAATGTTTGATACACATTGACTCACCATATACAGTTTTGTAGGATCAGTAAGATCATCTGGGGAAATTTTACTTGTGGCACCACAGCCTACAGAATATCATAAGGCAGTGACCGGAAAGTGGGCATTTTCCTTTGTTGCCCTGCATTTTGGAATGCTCTTCCCACTGCCATATGTGAAGCATCATCAATCATTTGCTTCGGGCACCTTGTAAAGACATATCTTGTGTGTGTGTGTGCAGGCTTTCCTTGATCCATAAAATTTGACCGTGTATCACTGGATTACTCTTTTTATCTCTGTTTTTATGGTACTATTTTACTGTGTTTAGGTTAATTTGTATTGTTTGTTCACTACCTACACATTTTTTAAATATTGTGGTTTAGATATAACTGTTAACTTTCATTAACTTTGTTAATGGAAAATATGAGCAAGTAGAAAAGAGCTGCTTATATGTAAATTTTATTTATTTATTTATTTATTTATTAAATTTATATACCGCCCGACTAGCAATAGCTCTCTGGGCGGTGAACATAAAATAGCATAAAAATACAATGAATAACAAAATAATACTAAAATACAATCAAGAATCCAATACAATAAACATTTTTAAAAGTAAATCAGTGTAACTTAAAATGCTTCAGAGAATAGGAAGTTTTTGACCTGGCGCCGGAAGGAGAGCAGAGTCGGCTCCAGGCGTACTTCCTCGGGGAGACTGTTCCATAGTTCGGGGGCCACCACTGAGAAGGCCCTAGATCTTGTCATCACCCTGATCAAGTGATCAATCTACAAACATGGAAAATTCCATTTTTGTTCTTAACATCACTTGTGAAATTCCCCATTCCTTCCATTCTAACCCTAGGACTGCCTGAAGCCATTTTGCTACCTGAGGAAACGGTGTCCCTATGCCACCATCAGAAAGGCCAGCAGGCACTTCCAATAGCTGCTGAGACCAGGTCATTGCAGAGGCAGGTCACCACCAGCATGGTGAAGCAGAAGGAGTGGCTCCAAAGGATGTTTGTCCCCTTTGAGTGTCATCCCTGCAAGGTTAACACAAGGGCTGGGATGCCGCTCCATCTGGTCCATGCTTGGAGGAATAGGTTCTAGGAGGCCCTCCTACTCAGAGACCATTGAGAAAAATGCCCTATGAGAGAGCTAGGGGGCTAGGCAGCCTGTGTGGAAGAAAGGCTGCTGGCCACAGCATGTTAAATGTTTGGAAAGTTTCTTGACATAGATTATTTGAGGGGTGTGTGGAAGGGAAGGAGATATGTGGCCTTATTATGCTGCTCTCATATTGGCTGGTGTTAATAGAAGTGTATTTCTGCATATCTGCGCTTCATATGTGTGTCTTTTGCATTACTGCTGCCAGTTTTGAGGATGTGGCTAATCTAATTTACTTTTTACATCTTTGTGCTCTTGCTACAGCTGCTTTGAAGTTCTGGCTTATTGTTTAGTGCAGCCTTTCCCAACCAGTGTGCCACCAGATGTTGTTGGACCACAATTCCCATCTTTCCTGACCATTGGCAATGCTGGCTGAGGCTGATGGGAGTTGTGGTCCAACAACATCTGGTGCCCCACTAGTTGGGAAAGGCTGGTTTAGTGTGTTTTACATGCTATTGTAATTAAATTACTCTCGAAGCGGTTATTGACATTAATTAATTGTTAATTGTTTGATATGCCTATGTAATTTTTGCTGTGTGTTGCTGTTCTTTGCTTTGCTATTGTTATGTGTTGTAAGATGCTTTGGTTACAATTTGAGTGTGTGGAAAAATGGCATACAGATTAAACAACGATGATGAGGAAAATAAAATAACCACAAATAAAATGATTGATAATTTGCTGCCATTCCATGACACCCAAAATCATCTGCTTGAGGAGGCCGCTTCATCTTGCCTAGTGGTAGGGCTGGTCCACTTATTCCACTTCTAATGTGCTCACATTGTAAACTGAATCCAGCCATTTGGTTTTCAGGAGCATACAGATCTGTTTTCATTTTAAAATGAAGAGATGAAGCCCAGCGGCAATTAGGCAAGAAAGGATTAAGCAACTGGGGTTTCATCCATCTCCCAAGAAAAGAACTGCTTAAGCTACTAATAACATTAAGTCCTCCTAAATAACCCAGTTTCCTTTGTCTTGTAACTATTTGCTGTAGCCCTCATCATAAAGAGAGTCATTGAAAGAATCAGCAGTTTCTGCTGTGAAATTTGGATATTTCCTGTCATTGGATTAATTAAAATCATGTGGCATCATGCACATTTTCCATTTGACTGGATGAATAACGCTGAAATGTCATCAAAGGGAATGATATTTCACTGATGGCTGCTGATCAAATTGCAGAATAATGGCTTTCACACCCTTATTTGTGTTTCATTGTCATCAGTAACCATTGTGCTCAAATAAGCAGCAGGAGGATGCGTTGTTCAAATTGCCTCCTCATTGTTGTTAAGGGCTGCAGGCCATGCTTTCTTAAGCAATTCACAATGACCATATTCACACCAGACATTTATTCCACTATTATTCCACTTTATACAGTCATGGCTTCCCCCAAAGAATCCTGGGAAGTGTAGTTTGTGAGGGGGGTTCTGAGAGTTGTTAGGCGACCCGAGAGTGGTTTTTCAGCCATTCCCTCTTCCCAGAGAATGTTGAGAATTGTACTATAGCTCTTTGAGGGGAACAGGGGTCTTCTAACAACTCTCAGCACCCATCACAAACTACCCTTCCCAGGATTCTTTGGGGGAAGCCATGGAATAGTAGTGGAGTAAGTGTCTGGTGTGAATGTGGCCTAATGATTGGAGATGTTTCAGTTTTTTCAGCATTCACACCTTTCCATTAAGAAAACTGAAGGTGAGGAATATTTTCAATGTTCCAAGTGTTGCTAATGTAAAAGCTTCACATGTTACTTGCAAAGGTGTATAGGTAAAAGAGCAACACCAAATATGTAGTGTGTGAATGCAGTCAAGAAAAGTTTGCAAATGTGGGCATTGTAGAGGCACTTTGAAGCTAAGGTTGACCAAGATTTCCTGGCGGGTATACAGTCAATGGCAGCAAAACACAGCTTTGTGTTTCTTAATTTGTAGTCCTAACAACCAGGGTTGCGTTAGAATGGAGCACACTTAATGGCTGCCACACCATTGCTACTGATGCAGCGCAAGGGCTTGAAACCATACTTTTTATGTTGTGAGGAAGCTTTGGCAGGCAGCTATCATTAAGCCAGACTTCTCACACCTGCCTCCACCATTTGGCAGAAGTCACATCCACTTTGGGAGACAGCTGTGGCAAGGCATCAGAAGAGGTTAGGCATTCCAGATCTTCAGCTACCCACATGCAGAGCATTGCCTTCAGCTTTCACCATCAGCTTTGAACAGAAATGATTAAATCAGCACCTAGCTTGAGAAATGCATATATACTATGATTTCACATGGTGTTCTAAACACTGGGCACACCCCCACATCATTAAATTGGCACTGTGGTGAGCAAAGTTGCGTGCAGCCTATGGACATGCTTATACAAAGTGTTGCTTAATACTCCAAGCCCTGCGTTATAAATTATTGCTGGAATCCTCATCTAGCCAAGGAAATGTGTTTCAACTAGTCCTCTGCAAGACAGTGGTTTAGAGAGAACTAGCAAACACACGCTGAAAGCTTTGCTCTCTTTCACCCTCACTTTAAACATTTGTTGTAACTTCTGTGGAATTGCTTTTACTTAAGAGGTTTTGGGTTTCAACCTTTAATATTTTTATTCTTTAGTTGATCATGACATTATCAAGTTAGGACTATTATTATTTATCATCACAGTAATCAACGAGGCATTTTAATAGAAAAAATAACAAAAACCAGCCTCCCTCCTCATAACAGCCACAGGAAGCTTTGGCAGCACACTAACAATAATACAGAATCAATTCAGTCCATCAAAGGCCTGGGAAAAAAGGTAAGTTGAAAAGATGTCAGTGAAGGGACCAGGCAGACCTCACTGGGGAAAGCATTCCGCAGAGAGAGAGCCAGAACTTATTTGCTCAGCTGATTACTAATGAAATAAACAGGATGGCCAAAGTGCTTCAATTTGTCTGGATTGGTGGCCTCAGGATTCTAGATCAGGGCATGGTTGTGAAAAATGATTTGCAACCAGTATGCCATTCATCCTCTCAAATCCTTTATAATGATTGTTATTCCCACTTTTAATAAAGTGGAAACTGAGGCCAAGAAACTGGCCTGAAAACTCCCAGTGACTGATGTGAGATCTTCTAGATCCATGTCCAATATTCTGTTTGCTGTACAATACTGGCTGTACAAGCAGTGAGGGCTACATTTCTTAAAATAGGTAAATCAAATGTAGTCGTCCAGTACTGCACACATTTTGTCTGATTTAAGACGAGAACAGTACAATTGGTGTCCTTTCTAATTGTCCGCTTTGACCCACTTATTCTACAAAGGTAAAAATGTATAACTGGAGCACACCTTTATGCCTCTAAATCAGAGTTGCAACCTTTTAATACGTATAATTTTATGAATGTATTTTAAATTTGTTTTTAATCCTTGTTTTAAGCCATACTGATTACATGGTGATAGGGGATGGGCAGCACATTAATGCTTAAATTTAATGAATTACCCATTAATCAGTCAAACACAGCTTTAGATCAATCTACTAACATTTCAGCTGATTAAGCAGTGGGGCCAATTTTAATGAGCGAGGCTGAAAGTCAAGGCACCACTCCTTATTTTGGGGCAGAGGAGCTGCTTTGGTTCTGGCCTATTATTGCATTATGACATGAAAAAGAAAATATTAAAGAAAATATGGCCTTCTATCAGTAGCTTCTGTTATTGGTAGCCTCTGCTGATTAAATTCTAGATTATCCCCTACCTTCTTCAGTGTCTCAAAAAGCAACTATATTGGCATTCTGGTTTAACTCTAGTCAGAAAATGAATGAATGAATCTGTCAACAGGCTGACGATTAATAATCTAAAATACTTGAATTGGTTGACAGCCCTACAGAAAGCATGTAATTGGGAAGGCATATAAAATGCAATTACATAGCCAACCGGTGCTCTTTAAATGTTATGGGACTACAGTTCCCATCATCCCTAGCCATTGGCCATGCTGGCTGGGGCTGATGAGAGCTAGAGTCCAAAAAGATCTGGAGAGCACAATAGCTACCCCTGCTGTAGATTCTCTCCTCCTGCTTCTTCCTTCATAGGATAGCAAGGGAGTAAAATCACCACCAAGATACATTCGTCTTAAATTGCTCTTAAGCTTAAGCCCTTGCGTATTCTGAAAGTATAGAGGGCTGTACCAATGTGTTCATTGATCTAGTGCCTGGTTATTGGTGAAGAAATTCTGATCCACATCCATGTTCTTCATTCATTTCAGTGGAGTCTCTCACTCTTCATACACATGGGGATATATAGGGACAGTGATAACAGCCCTTTGATTTATTTAATAGCCCAGATGTCATTTTATTTAATACAAAAATTCATCACTGTTCAAAATGCAGTATTTTCCCACGGTGGCTTACAACACTGAACATAATTTAAACCGTATCAAATATAAAATCACAGTCACAATGACAGCAGCGAAGTATTACAGCCATCTATCCTAGCACGAGACTAAAAACAGGCTGCTGCCTATTAGACCCCCTCACTGAAAGCAATCATGAACATGATTTTAGAGCCCGTGCCTAAATGCTACCAAGGAAGGCATCTGTGTGAATGTATATCTCAGGAGAGGAAATTTCATAGCCATGGGGTCACCACGAATAAGGCCATCTCTTGTACCTGCCAGTCTTAACGGCCTTCCTAGCAGGCATACGATCATGGTTAATGTGCAGATAAAGGGTAGCGAGGCTGCACTTTTGGACCTGCCCTAAGTAGTACTCATCTGAACCCATCGACTGACCTCTGACATCCTTGCCTTGGGTGAAGGTCTGAAGGGGAAGCTGTCTGTATTCAACACAGATGACTCACATGGGGTTCCTACGTGAGAACAAGCCTCCCTTTGCTCAAACAAGTTGAAACTGGGAAGTTGGGAAGTTGATTCAGGTGAAGGAGCAACCGCAGGGCTAGATCCAGGAAGCAAGACGAGGGCTAATAATGCCTGGAGGGGGCTAATGACTTGCTGTGTTGAAATGAATGGAGAACCCTACAAAGCAGAAGTGGCCAGGGTGCTTGCATGAGCTGAAAAATAGTGCAGTCGATGTGGAGGAATGAAACAAGCAAAAGGCACCTGCTAGGTGGGTATATGTACAGGAAAATATACTTTTTAGAAAAGAAAAGAACTCTCAGCTGACATTGCAGGAGAGATACCATTGACTGTATCTGATCTACACTTCAGAGATCCAATTTTACTGTATTTGATCTACACTTCAGAGATAAAACCAGCTCCTTGAGTATACAGGGCCAAGGAGAGAAACTCTAGACTCCAGACTGAGAGGAGATACAAGAAGAATTCCTTCTAGCCTTAACAGCCACACATGATTTATTATCAAGAGGAAGCTGAGGAAAATCATTCCCCCGTAAGAACCAGCACACAAGCATTTCCTTTTTTTCAAAGAAATACTCATCAAGGCGTTATGAAGCTTTAGAACAAGAGGATAAAAATGGCATCGTGAAGAGAAAGGGGTGGGGGAATAGCAAAATGTTTTTAGCTACGGCAGGCCTTTCCTGTTTTGAGCACTAAAAATATTACGGCGTAATGGCTTTTGGGTCTGCAGCCTGCTCCAGGGTGAGGTAATGCTCTCCCCTCTGTGTGAAAGACAACAATCCACACAGAGATAAAGCCAATCATATTCACAGGCCTTGCCAAGAAAAACAGGCTGACCCTTCCTTCTCACCTCTGTACCAAGAGAAGACATTTCCAAGCCAGTAGTAGGTGGAGTAGATCTTGGAGTGAGAACATTTGGTAAACAGGCCAAGTTCCTGTGGTGAGTTGCCAGTAGCCCGAGGATGAGAGGTGGGGATGCCTGCAAGGCACAATAAGACTCAAGCAGCAGAGTCAGGTGGGAAACATTCACTTTGGTCATATCCACTTCTTAAAGCGCATGGCTTGCCCCACAGAATCCTGAGAACTGTAGTTTACCGCTAACAGAGCTACAGTTCCCAGCATCTTTAACAAACCATAGTTTGTTAAAACCACAGGATTCTTTGGGGAAAGCCAGGTGTTTCAAATGTACGGTGTGGATGTAGTATGGGTGTTATTTCCCATACCAGGCATTCAACTGACTTAATGGGACTGGTTTCTTCCACTCCTCCCTCTCTCTGATCTTTGTCACCATTTCACATTTCCTATTCCTCTGTTGGCTTCTCCGTTGTCAAAAGTCCAGTATGTAAGCTCCTTGGGGAAGGAACCTGCTTTTTTTGTTTGTTTGTTTGAGAATCTGCATGTGGATGGCTAGGAAACTATTAAGATGAACCCTGCAGATCAGTACATGGTATTCCAATTGCAGTGGTGCCACTGATTTGTATAAAGTATCTTCAATCCCTTGCCTAAAAAGCTCTACCATGGAATTTGCCATCTTCACATTTGCTGCACACTGCTCAGCTGACATGTTGATAGAGCTACCCATCACAACCCCCAGGCTCTTTCTTCACGTAATCGCTGCCAGTTTGGATCCCATCACTGTATATCTGAAGCTAAGATTCTTTTATACTTACTATGTATGTATGAAAAAAAATCAATTTAAAAATACCTAATGCTCTTCAGTGCTCTGTGATTTGAACGCAGCTCATTTTACCTGCCTTAGACATTTCCAGAGCATTGATATTTTGCAGCTGTCCAAATGTCTTTTTTCCCCTCACCCCAAGAAAGTGAGGCGCGCAAGAAACTTTGTCTATTATTTCATTTTTGATATATATTCTCAGGCTTGGTCTGGGAAATTCGGATTCAAATCTCAACTCAGTCATGATGTTCACCAAGTGACCTGGGCCAGTCACTATTTCTCAACATAATGCATCTCTGTGAGGTTGCCAACGTGGTGCCTGTGAGTGCAATAGCACTCTTGAGGACTTTCCCTGACTCCTCCAAAGCCTCTGAGGACCCACATCCACACACATTACCCCCTTCATCATGAGGTGATAAGGGTGGCGACTCCCCCCCCAGTACATAGAGCTGAAGAAAGAAGTTGGAACACTCCTTTTCACTTCCTCTTGCATCTCTATAGGCTCATCTACAAAAGGTTTTACTGTATGTCTGGTGCTACATGCATCCCCTTTTAATTTGCATGGTTCACATGACATTACTGGGGAACAGAAGCTATCACACAGTCAGGGCCAGCGCCAGACATGCCAGGGCCCTTGGGCATCAGCTTGCCCTGGGCCCTGGCACGCATGTGCGCATGCACACATACACACGTGCACGCACCCAGGGCCAACCCCAGACATGCTGGAGCCCTTGGGCAAAAGCCTGCCCCAGGTCCCAGCGCTCCCCTTCTGCGATTCACACACGGCGAGAGCTTCGGGACTCCGCCATTCCCTTGCTTAACTTACCTTGTTCTGTGGTTGCGCACGCAGCGGTGCCCTTAAGAAAGATGGTGGCTGAGGTTTCCCTAAGGAGCTGAAGCCTCTGCCACCATCTTGGTTCATGGCAGGGATGCAAGTGCGCAGCATGCATGCGTGCCATCAGCCAAGATGGCAACAGAGGCTTCAGCCCTTAGGAAAACCTGCCGCGAATCACAGAAGGGGAGCAGAGGGGCCCATCAGGGGCTCCTGTAGCCTCAGGGGCCCTCAGGCCAGTGCCCCACCTGGCCGCCCCTTGGAACCGGCCCTGCACACAGTTCCCCCCCTGTAAATCCATACTAACCAAATCCTCTGATAATCCAAAAAGGGAAGGAAAAAACATCTCCACTCTGTATCTCTAGGGCTTGCAGACTCTTTGCTCCTATGCTTTTAGGTGGGTATGTCAATCGTTCCCCTCTCCACGCCCACTCCCTCCTCCTCCCTTCTTTCATTTCATTTCCTGGGATGAAGATAAACTTCCGTTTCTCTCTCCCATTCTGTAAGCTTATGTTGTTACTGCAAACAGTGCCTTTATTTTATTTTCTCCCTAACTTGTGCACAAAAGCATAACACTGCTCAAGCAAAGATTTGTATTTCATCTGTATCGTACCAGTGAAAATACAAATAATCACACTTCTGGGTTGTTTTTCTTTTTAAATGAAACTTACTGGTAGAACAAACTGAGCATGCTTGGTTGCTAGGTAAACAGAGGGAGTGGAAATGTTAAATTAGAGGGCGTGGTCTTTAGGAAAGTGCTTAATTGATGCTTCCCCTCAAATGTGACTAGCTGACATCAATCCCTTACTGTAGACAGTGCAAACAGAAAACGGAAGTAAAAACAACATCATTAGCACAAAGTTATGCTGCCATGTGGATAAGCCCTATGTGTTTTCAAGGCTCTGATTGGCAATGCATATGAGCAGAGCTTGGAAAAGTTACTTTTTTGAACTACAACTCCCATCAGCCCAATCCAGTGGCCATGCTGGCTGGGGCTGATGGGAGTTGTAGTTCAAAAAAGTAACTGTTCCAAGCTCTGCATATGAGTGGCTGAACAGAGAGTGGAGTGACCAAGAAGGTAGGATGGAAAGTGGAGCAATCTGGGAGGTGGAGGGAAGAAAAATGGAGTGGTCGGGAGAGATGAAGGGGGAAGAAAATAGGGCGCTTCAGGAGTTTGGTGAGGGTGGGGAGAGAGATGGAACTGAGTACAAGATATTTTTTTTTATGGGTCCCTTCTCCCCCATCAAATCACAGATCACATCTTTCTCCATTGACTGAACTGTAAAAATCATGTATCTGGTGCTTTCCAGTGCTGCCATGGTACAAAACATAGATCCAAGACACAGATCCTTATGGATTCTCAAAATGTTCACAGGGGATCCCTTAAAATCACCTTCAAGTCATCAGTGTTCATATAAGTGTCATGTGATTTTTTGGTGGTTTTGTTATAAAATGGAAATGGACTGCCTTCAAGTTGATAATCTATATAAAATTCCTGAAGATCCGCAAGGATCAGTTTCTTGAGTCAATGATTTTGTGATGCTGGTAGCTCTGTGGTTTTTCCTCTACAGTTTATCAATGTAAACTTTAATTTGATGATTTTTTTAAGGAGACTCCCATGTACAATCATGCAAATTCAAGAGAATTCATTTTGTTTCTACTGGATCCAACTTTTATCCAAACCCCATGGAAAAGCACATAAAAAGTGTGAGCATGCGGTGGGGCGAGGAATAGCCCGGGGAAGAGGGAGAGAAGCAACCAGAGGGAGTCTGCTCTCTCAAAATTCAAAATGTGTCCACAGGCCCCAAAAGGTTGGCAGCCCCGATCTACCTTACAGGCTAGTTGTTGGAATGAAAAAAACAGAACTCCACACACATTATCCTGACCTCTTTGTAGGAACAGCAAGGTACAAATACAATGGGCAAACACATACATGAATAAGATTTATTTTAAATAAAAGATAAACAGTAATTTTCTGCCAGCTGTACTTTTGAACCATTTGGCACAGGGCAATTGCCAGTAATAATTGCCCTAATCTAGTTAGTGGGCCATATGTGCATAGAAGTAGATTTCTGCATGGCATCATTAGTTGATGGGGAGTTATGTGCACAAACAGGAATAACGTGTGATTCTCCAGTCTGTTCCAGCGGCTGGGGCTGCACGTGTTGCCCACAGCATATTCAGCAATAGCACTAATCAACAGCGTAGGAATGGAGAGGGTTTTTTAAAAATGGGGGCTGGCTATAATCCTTCCCATATCCTCTCCCAATCAAAGGCTTGACTGGCAGTCTTGCAGCTTATCTGACAAGATGATGCACATGCACTTTGTGATGTGGCCAGTGACAACAGTGCTCTTTAGGCTGATCTGAAGTGTTAGCTCTTTTGATATTTTCCATCTTTATTGACACTTGTGACTCTGGAATGAAGCTACTTTGATTGGTAAACTGGCAAGAGGAATAGGAATGCCCCAGCCCCACTAAAATGCCAAATAAGCCAGAAAGCACTACATTAATTCTGTCGCAGACATTGCCTTGTTGGAATTAATTGCAGGACTCAAAAGCAGTTTTGAGAAGTTAAAAAGGTAGTGTGCATTCAGTGGCACACAGAAAAGACCACCCTGTGTGGAGTGTGCAACATCTGCGGCATAGAGGCAAGTCCTGATGGTCTGCGCCAGCGTACACTCCCAGAATGACAATCAAATGCGCTCCGTGGGAATGGGGCTCTGTGGACCAACGAAAGGACAAAACAGATTAGATTCTGGAACATGTCCAGGAAGAGTCAAATGATAAAACACACTTTTCAGGACTTCCCTGCATATTTAAATGAACTTGAGATGGACCTACGATGCTCTCTGTACCTCATCAACAAAGCTGTATCCATTGCACCATCACCACCATGCCAAAACAGAGCAAGTTTCTAGCCCTTAATATTACAAATATATGCCTGGGGAAATCTCAGAAGCTGTGGAAAGAAACTCCACTTAATTTCCAATAGCTGGGGGCAGGGCATCAGTGCCCTGTATTGTCCCTCCTCATGACTAGCAGAAGCAAGGGGAAAGCATACAGTTTGAATATACGCAAACATAGTCATTGTTTGCATAATGCACAAAAGTGACCACAGTAGCTCTGCGGCACACAAGATCTTCTGATGTATACACAGGGGACTTGATAGCATCAGCTCAGAGCTACTATGGTGCATTCTCCAATATGGCTGTGAATGGGCTGCAGCCACCTCTCCTCTTATGGACATCTATGTACACATCAGAACCCCATATGAGTGGGATAATGATTTGATTAGCAGCACACTCGGCAAACTGAAGGCTTGATGATCAAGGAAACAAAGCTATGGAGTTCCACAGCAAATTCTTAAGAAGTCTGTGAAAAGCTTGGGCAAAATCTAGGATGATGTCAATCAATTGGGAGATGAGGTCTCCAGCATGATGTATGTGTATGTACCTACATATTTGATACTGCCAACTAAAAAAATTGAGATATCATCCAAGCTGTGATCTATAACATTAGTGTTGGTTTAATCTATAACATTAGTGTTGGTTTGCATCAAGAAAAAGAAGGTAAAGGTGAAGGTAAGGGCAATACTTAAAAAGAACTCATAGCCAGTTCTTCATCTGTGATGTGAATCCTGCATCCTATCAGCTTTGCAATTTGCATGACACCCATATATCAACCAAACTGAATGCTTGGTCAGCCATTAGTCTTGCTCCTCCCCACATATTTCAGGCAGGCTTCATTGTACCCTACATGTACATACTTATCTGTTCATTAAATAAAAAAAGATACATTTTTTAAAATGCAAAATTGCTCTGGGGAGGGGGGGAAGGGCCGTCACAGGTGAGAGCCAGCCCACAATAGCCAAAGATGGGTTTTGATGCAAATTTGCAAAATTGATTTAAACAAAGAAACAAAGGTTGGACTCTGAAAAGGAAAAACAATCATTTATATTAAATGCAACAAGAGTGCTTTCAACATTCATCTATGAATGTTACATCTGTCCTTACCCTCAAAGTTTTCAGAAGCAATTTAGGAAGGTGGGAAATGTCTGTCGGGAACAACAAAATATAAAGACAAAACCCAACACTTCTTATTTGCTGTTTGAGGTTGGATTGCCACTCCTTTGAAATTCAGAGGCCATCCACTGCCCAACTTCAATTTTTATCAAAAACAGATACTCACCTATGAAACCCCTCCTTTTTGCTGGGGAGATCACAGTTGAACATTGCAAGAACAATAAGGATTTTTAGGGGCATTATGACTGGGTTAGTAAAACACAGCTGCCCCTGAAAGTCCCTCATTTTTCTTGCTGCCTCTCATCCATCCATCCTGTCCCTAGAAGCTTAAGTGAACTGAAAGCTTTTGCCTTGTTTTGGCACGCTGATGATGAGACTGCGCATTTGGTATTTTGTTACCCAGCCATTTTACAAATGACCAGTCCTGCGTTAGAATTTAGCAATGAACTGCAGCATGGGAAACTTGGCAGAGTGCAGGATGTTTTGTTTTTTTAAAAAATATTATTTTGCCTTCCTGCCTGACCCAGTTTATTTCAAGGGCCGCTGGCAGATATCCATATGTGTCACTTGTCCCTTTTAGTGAGCAAACAAACAGGGAGACTACCAGGGAATACTACATTATCCTCTCCTGCATGTGGAATCTCTCAGGACAGCGATATTCAGTTGCTGTTACCATGAACCTCCCAGGGGCTCAAACTAGATGTGATGCTACACATTCAAAATATTGTTGAAAGTGGCCGCACTGCACATCAAGCTCCTTCATAACATCCGGTAGTACTAGGGATGTAAGATGCATCGATTTTCATTCCAACCAATATCTGCTGCATGCCGCATTGTTTCCATTCTGCTGCAGTCCAGCTTCTGACAAAACCATTATTTGTTTTCCTGTTTGCAGTGGCAGAATTTTACATAATTAATTACGTTATTCCGCATTTTGTTTCAATTGAAAGCCCATTCATTTCCATGTAAAGGAAACATGATGTAAACCGGGGGGGGATGTAATAAATTACATATTGTTTGTGTACTGAAAACAACAACAGCACAAATACCAATAGTATTTGCTAGATAGAATTCCATTCCGGACATAGGATGAAAAAGGAAACACTGGCAATTTCCACTCCTGTTTATGTCCAACATCCCTTAAGTAGTACTGACACATAATCAGTGTCATACTCACTGGTGGCACCAAATGATGTGGGATGTGGAAATGTGGAGGCTAATAATGGTCATGATTAGAGATGCAAAATTTCTGGAAATTTTGAACCCGTGGCAAAAAACTGTTTTCCCCCCGGATTTTTTCAGAAAAAAATGGAAATTTTTGGAAAAATTGAAAAAATGCACTTTTTACAGATTGAAAGTCACCTTGTTACTTCAGGAACATAAAATGTAATTATGTACAAGTTGGTTTGGCATAAAATTATCACATTTGGTATATTAAAAGTACATTTTATTCAAACAATTATTACAAATTGAATGTACATCTTTAAATTATTATTTTTTGTAACAAATGGATCTACAAGATCCTGAATTGTAAGATATTTCGTTTTGCCAGTTTATAATATCATTTATGTCTCCGCTAGTCCTCCACAGTGTCAAGCAGATATAAAGCATCCATTCCCATAAAAAGAACTGAGAAAAAGGGGGGAACAAGATTCAGTGAAACATTTTATTCATCATGCTAAAATAAAACATTCCATAATCCATTTTTTCTTCATTTTTTCAATTTTTTCAATTTTTTTGGGGGGGGAACAAAAAGGCTTTGAAAAAAACCGTCCGTCCCCCCTGAATTTTTCTTATTTTTTTCCGGGCCTTCACATCTCTAGTCATGATACAGGTGAGTGTTGAAGAGTGTGCATCTGCTAGGGCTGTGTGGAAAACCCTATCCCAGAAATTGCTAGTTTGCCCTATTTATTTCAAGAAGTCATTTTGGCTCCCCAAGAAGCTAGGCCATGATTTCAGGGCTTGAAATAGTTCTTTACGTTTTTTGTGGGGGGCACTTTCCATGGTAGCAGTGCCTTCTGCTCTCTCCCTCCACCTTTAAAAGTCACTGGCTAAGGCAGTGACCACAGCAGCAGCAGCAGCAGCAAGAGAGGTGCTCTGGCTGCCACCATGTGTTCTTCCCAGAATGCCCCTGGAATGGCGTCCAGGCTAGTATTATTCCAGGGACACTCTAACGTCATTGCAGGAGCATTCTGAGGAGTAAACATGGTGGCTGCCAGAGATCCACTCTGGCTACTAACAGTGCTTTAAATAGTTTGAGAAAGAAAAAGAAAAAAGAGAGGAAGTCATCATTGCCCTTGGAAGCACTTCAACATAGGAAGATGCCTTATACTGAGTCAGATCATTATCCCATCTAGCCTAGTACTAGTCAATGCAGCCTAGCCTGCATTGACTGGTTTCAAGCAATCATTCTCCCCAATCCTACCTGAAGATGTTGGGGATAAAACCTGAGACCTTCTGATGCAAAGTGGATGCTCTACCACTGAGCATGTGCTCTTCCCCTGAAACTGTTTTGGCCCCCCTGAAATCAATGCCCCCCCAATACATGAAATGCCCTGTTTGCCATGTGCAAATAGAAGTGGCAAATGTGTGTGGTATGTGTGTGTGTGAATTTTGACTCAGCCCTCAATTCTGGATTTTTCTGCCATATATTCATCTTACATTTGGTATTAAAGGTCTATGACTTCCTGATTTCAGTCTGCCCTAAAACCAGAAGTGTTTAGCACTGCTTGTCAAATTAACAACAACAACAATAATAATAATAGTTGCTTTTTACCCAAAGGTCTCCAAGCAATTTACAACATTATTAAAAGCCAAAATAAATATATAATACATAAAACAAAATAATAAAACAACTACCCCCATACAGCCACAGAAAGCTGTGGTAGCACACTAATACAAACAACATTATCTTAGTCTATCAAATGCCTGGGGAAAGAGCTAAGTCTTTACCTGGCACCAAAACGATGTCAATGAAGGCTCCAGGCGGACCCCACTGGGAAGCATATTCCACTGATGGGGAGCCACAACTGAAAAGGCCCTTTCCCTTGTCTTTACCCTCTGAACCTCCCTCAGAGGAGGGATCTGGAGAAGGGCCTCGGAAGATCTAAGGGTCTGGGTAAGTTCATATTGGGAGAGGCATTTCAGGAGATATTGCGGTCCTGAGCTGTAAAGAGCTTTATAGATCAAACCCAGCACTTTGAATTGGGTTCAGAAGCATACAGGCAGCCAATGTAACTGGATCAGAATTGTTCTTATATGATCTCTTTGCCTTAAACAGATCATATAACACAATTGGGCAGCTGTATTCAGCAGTAACTGATGCTTCCAAACCATTTTCAAAGGCATTTTCAAAGGCATTCAAAGGCATATACAGCACATTGCAATAATCCAACCTTATGGTTATCAGAGCATTAACTGTAGCCAGGTTATCTCTGTTCAGATAGGATCACAGTTGGGCCACCAGCCTGAGCTGATGGAATGCACCTCATCTGACTGCAATGGATCCAGGAGAACCCCCAAACTATGAACCTGATCTTTTAAAGGGAGTATGACCCCATCTAGAGCAGGCCACACCCTACTCAATCGATCAGAGGAGCCACCCACCAACAGCATCGCAGTCTTTTCTGGATTAAACTTTAATTTATTGGCTCTCATCCAGTCCATTATCGCAACCAAGCACTGATTCAGCACATCCACTGCCTCACCTGCAGAAGATGAAAAGGAGAAATAGAGCTGTGCGACGACGCATTTCAAAACTCCATTTGACCTCACTCAGTGCTTTCATTATGTTAAACAATATGGGGGACAGAACCCACCCCTGCGGGACTGGCAAACCCAAGGAACTGAGTAATGCTCCCCAAGAACCACCTTCTGGAGCTGGCCATCCAAGTACAAACAGAACCATTGCAGTACAGTGCCCCCAACAGCCAACTCAGACAGCTGCCCCAGAAGGATACTATGGTCGATAGTAGTGAAAGCTGCTGACAGATCAAGAAGGATCAACAGAGTCAAGCTCCCTGTCTCTCTCCTGACATAGATTATTGTACAGGGTGACCAAGGCAGCTGCCATACTAAACCCAGGTTTGTACCAAAAAGGCTTGAATGATACTGGAAATTTCTGTTGGAAGTCCCCACCAATTTATCAAACTGTCTTTTATAAGCAACGTTTATTTATATTATATTTATTTATTACACTTATATACCGCCCCATAGCCTGTAGCTTCCAGATGTACTGTATACCTTTCTGTGGAGAAATTGACTTATTTTCTGGAGGAAGAAGAACTCTACTTGCTAGGTTGCCACCGAGAGTTGCAAAAGACACTTATTGACTTTGAAATGGCAATTTGCTCAAGAATATATTGATTAAGCAAGGGTATTTGCTAATCACTGTTCTCTGAGTTGATTGATTTTTCCCTCCCTGCAAGCCCACACATGTAATTTCAATATGTATTCAGGATATAAGCTGGTGTCAAAAACATGGGGAAAGCCTGCATTGTCTTTCTCTGCAATGTAACCATTAATGTAATTTGGGCTCTTTCTGGGAGGAAGGGCAGGATATAAACAAACAAACAAGCAAACAAAAGAAGTTTCTCTGTACCCTGTGAAGTCGATAGGGGGAGTCCAGATGTCTCTCACACCTGTTGCAAGAATGCATGAGCAGATGCCAGCAACAGTGGCCAGCCAGATGTTCATGGGAAGCTTAGAAGCAGCACATCATGTGATTTCCATACTCTGTTCCACTTTCTCTGAATACAGAGATTCTATTTAATTACCAAGTAATTGATAGACCTATCCTCTGTGGATGGGTCGGATCCTTTTTAGAAGCTATCTAAGGTCATGGCCATTACCACATCTTATGGAAGCAATTTCTCTAAGCGAGTATGGCTTAGATCCAAAGGACTGTGTGTGGAATTCTGGGCATACGATGGGCCACTTCTGTCTTCCCTTCCCACTGTAGCTCCTCACAAATGCCCAAATGTCAAATGCATTGACAAATGTCAATATGGAGCAGGATTCAAAGCAGCATGAATGGCCAGCAAAACCAGTAATTCCTTCACCCACAAGCAGAAGCTTCCACACATGAGGTTCTTTAGATCCTGGACATGACATATCTGTTGTAGCCAGGGCAGGAAACCTGTGACCCTCCAGATGTTGTTGGACTCCATCTCCAATCAGCTGCTCCCTCGCTCCCCAACCAGCATCTCCCAGTCTGGGATGATGGAAATTGTGGTCCAGCAACCTCTTGTGTACTGTATGCAAAAAAGCTCCCTTTTGTCTGATCTGAACCTATTGCCAACGTTCAACCCCACTTTATCATCCAAGAAGTCTGATATTTTTATTTTTATTTTATTTAAAATATTTCTACAATAGGGCACTCAGGGTGGCTCACAATGAAATCATACACAATAAAATCACAAAAACATTAAAACAGATAAAAATACATAAAATACAATTAAGAAATCTAGGGGAGTGATATTAAAAGGGACTAAAGAGCTAAAAAGGGTGAGAAAAAATCAGTATTATAATCAGTATTATCAGTATAATCAGTATTATAATGGAAGGAGAAATATTTCTCTCCATCTACTCTACGCACACCTTTCATAATATTATAAATTTCTATTGCAACCAAGGATGTAAAAATCCAGGTACCCAATAGCCATGAGAATCTTTAAAACAAAACAAAACTGGACTTGGGAATTAACAGCTGAATTAATTGCTATTGCTGCAGAAGTCAGGAAGCAGATTTCTTCTCCTGTCTGACTCCTATAATAATAATAATAATAATAATAATACTTGATAACAGTACACTGCCCTGGGGAATCCATTTGAATGCTGGGATGTCAGTGCCTATGATACATAAATGTTACATAATGTTACATAAATGTCTCTGTTATCTTTTTGGTGCCTACTGAAGACCTTCCTCTTTCAACAAGCCTTTTAAGTAGAGACCTTATCCCATTCTGTGTCTGAGTTGGAATTGCTTTTTAATATGTTTTTAAAGCTTTTTTAAAAAGATGTTTTGTTTTAATATGTTTTTAAAGATGTTTTGTTTTAATACATTTTAACGTCTGCTTTTATGATGTTTTATAGTGTTTTAAGTGTTTTGTTTGCCGCCCTAGGCTCCTCCTTCCTGGGAGGAAGGGTGGGATATAAATTTAATAAATAACAATAATAAATAATAGTAAATAATTTTAAGCTGACCTTTTCCTGTAATTTATAAATTTAAGATACCTCTTTTCAAATGGAGGTGATCATACTGAACATAACATTCTACATTTAGGCTGTACCATTCATTTATATAATTAGAATGATGATACTTGCCAATTTATTTTCAGTCCCTTTCCCAATAAGAATTCCTAACACTGATTTGATCAATTTCACTTATTGCAGAGAAATGAGTCAATGTTTCTGGTTAATCCTCATTTCAATTCATCTTTCCTTAGTTGTAGATTCCATTAGCACCTATGTGTCACTGGGATGGCAATTAGCACTTGCGTGCATCAGTTTGCATTTACCCTTGGCTCTAGATTGAGACTATGGGTTGTATTCAAGTAAGTTCTACTGAGAGTAGGCCCACTGAAATTAATGAACCTAAGTTTGTCATGTCTATTAACTTCAGTGGGTCTACTCTCAGTAGGTCTAGCATTGAATACCACCCAAGGTTTACCTCCAGATCTGTCCCTCTGTCTGAATTCTTCAATCCAGAAGAGAGAACACTAAATGGAACAATAATGTGATTCAATATAAGGCAGCTTCATCTGGTCAAGTGAAGAGTGTTTTTTTCCTCCTCCACCTACCACACCTCTGACATCTTTGGATGTCCAATGCACATTGGCCACGGCAGCCAATATCCCAGACAAAAGACAGGAATCCTCATGATCTGGGCCTACCTACATGCATTGGATTTCACATGCTGAAACTTGGACGTTCAGGTGGGTTAGGCAGGGCGAGCATGCCTCATCAGACCCTCAATCTCATATATACCATTCTGGTGTGGTAATCTTTTAAACAATCCTGTGAAACTGGTCTTTCAGTTATAATTATTGGTACAATAAAGTCTCACCCTAAGCCAGAGAGGTTGTGTGGCTTAGGCCAGGCCTCTCAGATCCAGGTCCAGCCCATTATCTGCTGGATCACATCGACTCCTGTCAAGAGTCTACTCCAGGAAGGTCCCAAGATACAGGAACACTCCCAGGCAGCCCATTGGAGGGCTGCTTCTCACTTGACATTTTATACTAGGGTACAGAATGGATACTTGACTACACTATATACAAGTCATTCCCAGTTGCATATACCCATTTAAAATCTCCACTATTCTCCACAAAATACAGGGAAGTAGGAGCAGCTGACTGTAAGCCAGATGACAGAATATCACCAAATGGGGTGGGGGGGGTATATGTGCACATGTATGTACACATGCAAAGAAATAATTAATTCAAGATTCTACTCAGAATTCTTGCACATATTACGAGAGGTCCTGGAAAAGCAAGCATTCCAAACTCAGTTAGCTATGGTATTTATCCTCTGGAAGAACATGCTATCTTTTATTAATAGAGCCCTGTCTCAGATTTATTCTTGAAAAACATGATCAGGCTGATTATCATCTTAAACTTTATACCATACATCTCCAAGGAAACATTAAAATCAGCATTCAGTCTAAATTAGAGCATAACTTCATGGCTCAGCCCAAGTCTGCAACAGCCACGCCTTGTGGAGTGAGCAGAGCAGGAATCGCCAAAGTGCTGCCCTCCAGAAGTTGTTGGACTTCAACTCCCATCAGTACCAGCCAGAATGGCCAATTGTTAGGCATTTTAATTTTATTTAGCAAAATTTATATACCACTTCAATGCGATTTACCAAAAAAATTAAAATTATCAATAAACAGTTAAAATAAGTAATAAAAATGTATTTAAAACAATTAAAATAGCTACTAACTAAAAAATAAAATAAAACAGATCAACATCTATGTGTCTAGATAGGCTTACCCAAACAAAAAAAATTTTAAGCAGGTGCCGAAAGGAATACAGTGAAGGTGCCTGCCTGAAGTCAAGAGGCAGAGAGTTCCAAAGTGCAGGTGCTAAAAGAACAATTTCTTAACAAGTGTGGAACAAGTATTTTGTAGCATCTGTAACAGTGCCTGCTGTGCAGAGCAAAGTGCTTGAGTGGGCACATATGGGGTAAGGCGTTCTTGGAAGCAAACTGTTTCCAAGCTGTTAAGGGCTGTATATACCAGTAGTAACACCTTCATCTTCGCCTGGTAACAATTTGGTAACCAGTGCAGATCTCTGAGCAGAGGTGTGATATGCTGACAGCGTCTCACTCCCATATGCAATCTGGTTGCAGCGTGTTGCACTAACTGCAGTTTCCAGGTCAAGTGCAAGGGAAGCCCCCCATAGAGTGCAGTGCAGTAATCCAGTTTTGAAGTCACCAGTGCCTGAACTACTGTGGCCAAGCTCTCCTGGTCTAGGAATGTCACAGTTCTCACCAGGTGCAGCTGATAAAAAGCACTTCTAGCCACTGAGACTACTTGGGCTTCCAGTGATAGGATCCAGAAGCACCACCAAACTGTATATCTGCTCTTTCAGGGGCAGTGCAACCCAGTCCAGGGCAGGCAGTTGACCTATTTATCAGGCATGGGAACCATTCACCCACAACTGGGAGTTGTAGTCCAACAACATCTATAGGGTACTCTGTTGGCCATCCCTGCACTAGAGAGAAACAAAGTTGTGGCACCAGCTTGGAAGGACCCAATGTCCAATTCCTGAGCTGAACCATGTTGTGGGGGTGGGGGAACACCTCTACAAACAATCCCTTCAGCATTTGTGCAAGAAAAGAAAAAGCAACATTTTCACTTCACATTAAGCAAAAGATTAGCTTGTAGTGGGGCACTGAACAAGTTGGACTGCCAACTGGCCCTCCCTGAGGTGGGGGAGGTGGAGAAACAGCCAGCGGATGTTTTGGATTTCCAGATCAGTTGTCAATATTTATTGTGCAAAAGCCAGATGTTTGCTTTGGATTCCAGAATTCTTTGGAGCCAAAATCAGCAGTATTAGTTTCACTTGGTGTGCATCCTTTGCTGGTCTAGTTAGTAGCCAACACATCTATACTAAAGCACCCAAGGTTGTGAAACTTAGCTCCAGTATTATTCCAGATGCTGCTGCATGTGAGACTTCAGGGGCCTAAGTACACTTCCTCCATAGCTGGCTCTCTGACATGCTAATGGCCATTTAAAAACATAATCGCATGCACATGTGTCACATCTCTCATATGCACATGTCTTCCCCAAGTCTTGACCTTCTTCATTAAATGTTTTCTTCTGAATTGGTCGGTGGTCACTATTGCAGCCTTGTAGTTACTACATCCCAATTTGGAAGGAATTTCAAGTGAGCACCCTCTTATGTGTTTTCGTACATCATTCCACCGTATAGAGCAAAGAATCTGCTCAACAGACATGACCTATACTGATTAACAAAAAAATAGCAGAGATTACTGGCCTAGGATCAATGGAATTTAATTTGCCACACCAAATTAAAAGAGATAGATGGACCCTCTCAGGCTTGAGGATGGTATCCTTCCATCTTAAAACTATTTAAAACTACTTTGGATACTTCAGGACACCATCAATGGCTCCCATCAAGAAGGGCAGAAACCTGGTTCTCATGGCCAAATTAATCACAATCCTCACAAATTGGTCACATATCATGGATTTTGAATTTATCTCTGTCTCCATAAAACATGATCATTGCAAGGATTCAAATATTTTTGCTACAAATCATACAAATCATAATTCTGGAGCTCTTAGATGCAGAAAAAACACATCTTACCATGCTTAAAACAAAACAGAAATTTTAGAAAGGGAAGGGGGAATAGCTCATAATTTGGAGATAATCTTCCAGTTTCATGGCAGGCCTCAGCAAACCACTTGGACAGCACTGCTGTAGAAGTTGTTGAACATTTTTAATCATGAAACTTAGCACCACATGCATATACTTAGCGGAAGTTGTTTGAATTTTTGAAATAAAACCCTGCTATTTTGTGGTTTGTTTTTGTTGGATTTGGAGCTTTAGCAACAAAATATTTTAATAGTAAAAATAAAATGAGATACAGTATATTTTCACTGTAGCGGGAAGAATTGTAATTGTTCGTCATTGGAAAAAGATTGACTACAGTTTAATAGATTTATGGTATTCTCAGGTATGGAACATAGCTTTGATGGAAAAATTAACACAACAAAGATTGGCTGGGTGGGATCCAATTAAAAAAGACAACTCTCATATTAAATAGTTTATGTTTATAAGCTATGTAGCAGTGGGTGAGCATAATTTCTATCAGCCATCAGCTCATGCCTCGTTATGGAGAGATGTCTTTGGGTAGTCACTGGAGTTTATTGCGGCTAAATCTGTCTACCAACAGTGAATGTCTAGATCTCTACGGCATTCCATGTGTTAAAGCTTTTTAAAGCTTACATTAATCTTAGTAACTCTCTTCTCCATCTTTTTTATTTATTATTATTATTATTATTATTATTATTATTATTATTATTATTATTATTGATTTTTATGATGATGGTGATGATGATGATGTTGAAATATTTTTTTATTTTTTGTTTTGGGCTGGGTGGTTTTTCTCTCTCCCCTTTTCTTAATTTATGTATGTATATATGTTTTGATTGTATAAGCTATATGTTTTGTAACAAGCGTTTAAATTACTATGAAGATTTTGATTTGTATACTTAAGAAGTTGATTTAAAAAATAATAATTAAAGAAGTGCAGTAGACAAATGTTGAGCACCTTGGTTAAGGTTTATTGCATATGTGGGTATGTGTGTGTGTATATGTATATATGTGTGGTATATATATGTGTGTGTGTGTATAATATGTGTGTGTGTGTGTGTATACATGGATCTCTCTAAAAAAACTGTATAAGAAAACTCAAAAAGGAAAAGAGAACAATTACTAAACAAGGACAATCAACAAAAAAATAACTTTTTATATGCTGCAATGTGATTAATGCTGCTTTCCCCCCTTTTGTTGTGTGTTATGTACTGTTTTATACTGTACTGGTATTTGTATGCCAAAAAAGAAATAAAAAAATGTTGGGGGGGGGGAAGTCAACATTTTCAACTACTGGTAGATTTCTGGGCATCAAAATAAAAATGTAAACCTCAATTTGTTATAGGTAAGCAATGACCTTTTAAAAAGGGAGAAATTATTTTCTTTCAAAAATATTTTAGAATAAAATATAGTAATTTTAAAAAAGCCTGTGAAACAAATTCAAATTTTAAATTCAAAGTTTTCCAGCATTGGCAAAGCTTAAAAGTCCTATTTGAATTTTAAAGGGGAGAAGCAGTTTATATGCTTGGGACTTCTTTTTGTCTTTCAGAGTGTCTGTCTGAGCCTAGAAGGTATGGCTAATCAAACACATGACACAGATTTTTCATGTAGCTGTAAAAACAGTGTGGGAGCCCGTCATTCAAATAGCAACTTGTCTAATTCTTTCAACCCCTTTGTGATTAGCTTTATGTGAAGGGGGATTCACAGACCAAGGGAGAGGGGACAAATCAAGGAGAGACTGTACCTGTGTGACTCAGATTACATTAAACAAAACAGTGCCAATCATTCTGGAAACCATTATGTCCTGCTCTTCTTGATGAAGAGCAAAGCTCCCAATGAGTTATCTCAGGACCAAATCAAGAATGGGGAAACATTCCCTTTGTTTAAACACAGAACTGTCCAATTACGTAGGAAGTGGTGGTGGTGGGGAACTGATCTGATTTTGAACGCAAAATAGGGCACTGGCATTAGGGATGGGCAACAAATTAGATTCAGCTCACATCTCAAGCTGAATCTATCAAATTTGCACTTTCCGAAATAATATGAAAACCGAAACACAGGCATCCTTCAAAATTAACACTTATCCAAATTTTGCATTGGAGTTCGTCAACCAATGCTTACAAAAATGCATATGTTAGGGGAAAATGTGCACAAAAACAAAATATATAAGTGAAAATAACATACAAAAATTCATTACATGACGATAGATTGTTTGCAAAAATGTGTAAGTTAAAACTGCCTACAAAAATGTGTTTATTAGGCGCTATAAAAACCTGGCGAATTTTCGTGAGGATTTTTTATTTAAAAAATTGCAAATGGCTACAGAAATGTGGATAACTGAATTTAAGATTGGAAGAATGAGAAACTGAGAGAATCAAAATTGACAGATCTTCCCATCCCTAACTAGCACTGAACCTTTCCCATGCTCACTGCTACCTCACTTTATCCCCTCCCCGCAAAGGTATTTCACCCCAGTGAGGTAAACTCTGCTGTCAGAATTCAGACAATGGAAAAAGTACCTGAGGGGAGGGTGGCAGCTACACTATGGAGCGGTAAGTTGTGGGCTCTGTGCTCCTCATTTATACTTCATTTTTGCTGTTAAAAATAGAGGCCTTTCATCCTTCCCCTTGCAAGTATGCCCTGGGAACAATGCTGCCTCATGATATCACACTGCACCCATGGAATGTCACTGGCTGGCAAGACTTTTTTATTTTTCTTTGTTTTTAACATAAGGACGGCTTTCTTCCAAATATTCTAATTCAGCCATTTCACTGAAAGTCACTAAGTATCTTCCCCTCTCATTACCTGCAAGATCATCTTAGCTCTTATATACCAAGTTAATCACTGCACTCTGCAGTGCGGGCCTCCTGCAGATACCATCTCATCAAGAGCTCTGTTCTGCATAGGGTTGTCAGGCTCTGGGCCTGAGACTGATCCTGTATCTTTAGGAGAAGAGAAAGTCAGGAAAGCGCAGGTGTTCTTGCAACACTTCAATGGGAAAAACCACAAGGTGGAATTCTCCCTTCCCCTGCACAACTTTTAAAGATACAGAAGGCCTCTTGGTTGCCAGGCCCAGCCTCCAAAGAGGTCTTCTGTATCTTTAAAAGTTGTACAGGGGGAAGGGAGAATTCCACCTTATGGTTTTTCCCATTACAGTGTTGCAAGAACACCTGCTCTTGGCTGACTTTCTCTTCTCCTAAAGATACAGGATCAGACTCAGGTCCTGAACCTGGCAACCCTAGTTCTGCACAACATAGGAAACAGACCTTTAGTGTGGTGGCACCTACCCTGTGGAATTCCCTCCCATGAAATATTAGACAGGTGCCATCTCTGTTATCTATTCGGAACCTACTGAAGACCTTCCTCTTTCAACAAGCCTTTTAAGCAATGTCCTTATCCCAGTCTGCATCTGTGTTGGAATTGCTTTTTAATATGTTTTTAAAGCTGTTTTTTAAAAGCTGTTTTAAAGATGTTTTATTTTAATATGTTTTTAAAGATGTTTAATATGTTTTAGACAGCTTCTGGTCAGTGCCGGCCCCAGATATGCCGGGACCCTTGGGCTACATGCATCCCCTTTTAATTTGCATGGTTCACATGACATTACTGGGAAACAGAAGCTATCATACAGTCAGGACCAGCGCCAGACATGCTGGGGGGCCTTGGGCATCAGCTTGCCCTGGGCCCTGGCATGCATGTGCGCACACACACATACACGTGTGCGCGCACCCAGGGCCAACCCCAGACACACTGGAGCCCTTGGGCAAAAGCCTGCCCCAGGCCCCAGCGCTCCCCTTCCGCGATTCACACACGGCGAGAGCTTCGGGACTCCGCCATTCCCTAGCTTAACTTACCTTGTTCTGTGGTTGCGCACGAAGCGGTGCCCTTAAGAAAGATGATGGCTGAGGTTTCCCTAAGGAGCTGAAGCCTCTGCCACCATCTTGGTTCATGGCAGAGATGCGAGCTCACAGCATGCATGCGTGCCATCAGCGAAGATGGCGGCAGAGGCTTCAGCGCCTTAGGAAAACCTCAGGCCATCTTTAAGGGCACCGCTGCGTCCGCAACCGCAGAACAAGATAAGTTAAGGAAGGGAATGGCGGAGCTCTGAAGCTCTCGCCCTGCGAATCGCGGAAGGGGAGCAGAGGGCCCCCCAGGGGCTCCTGTAGCCTCAGGGGCCCTCAGGCCAGTGCCCCACCTGGCCGCCCCTTGGAACCAGCCCTGCTTCTGGTGTTTTTGTTTGCTCCCCTGGGCTCTTTCTAGGAGTAAGGACAGTATATAAAACAAACAAACAAATAAATGTTTGTTCAGATGAAATTTTCACACCATTTATAGCTTAAAGCACCCCCCACCCAAGAATCCTGGGAACTGTAGTTTACCTGAGCTAATTCCCAGCATCCTTAACAAACTACTGTTCCCAGGATTCTTGGGGGCAAGCCACTTGCTTTAAATGTATGATGTGTATGCAGCTGTGGTGGTTCTTAATTAAAACAACTCCTCATCCCCCCCCAAATCTCTCCTCTTTCTATATGATGGTGGCAGTTACACGTTTAAATAGATGGAACTCTTACCATCACATCTAGTTTAGCTCTAAAAAAGAACTGCTTTTAAACCACTAATATATCTCTATTCTGCAGATGGCTGGCTGCATTTCTAAATTCCCCAGCCACAATCCAACAAGAGCCTTGAAATGTGCTTAAATGGCCTAAAGTGAAGTTAACTCTTTACTGGGTTGTGGTCCTGTACTTTAAACACAACCCCAGAGTTGTGTGAGGAGATACTTGCATTAGATTTGGGGATTTCTGTAAAAGGGGAGAAGGTTCATGGGGATGCCACTTAACTAGACAGCTTACTCTTAAAAGCAAAACCAAACACTGTTGTAAATCTTTGCCAGTTCCTGTAATAATTCCACAAGCACCCAACAGAACAGCGGTTGAGGGAAAGCTTCTACTGATTCCTGCCTGGCCTGTTAACTGATTGCTACCAGCATCTAAGAGAAAGGAAAGTGAAACCAAACCAAAGCAACTGCTTTGTCCCTCAGGGGCCATGTCATAATTACTAAACTGTATAGTTATGGAACATCTCCAAAGTTCCAGATGTTAACAACACATATTCCTCATGACATAACAGTTCTGTTTTGCTGTACAATATAGATTCTGTTTCCCTTCTCCTTAGGTCAGTGGGCTTTGTTTTTGTTGTATTGCTGCCCTGGGCTCCTAATGGGAGGAAGGGCGGTATATAAATCTAACAAATAAAATAAATTATAATAATAAATAATAAAATAAATTTCTAATGTTTTTATTGTATGGTTATAGCTTTTCTTAATTTGTTGTAAACTGCTTTGATGTTTTTAACAAAATAGTGGTATACAAATATATTTATAAATAAATAGAAATAAAATAGAAATAGAAGTGATGGCCCATGGACAACCACCAGTGGACCAAAGAGTGAATCAAAGAACTCTTGAAAACAGGGATGCGACCCTTCAGATTTTGTTGGACTCCAATTCCCATCAGCCCCATCAGCCAATGGATGTGGAAATGCAGAGAACTTGCCTTAAGAATGGGAAAATGAGAAACTGAGAGAAACCAAAATGGACAGATTTACCTACACCCATCTGCCGCAGCTGGCATGGCCAATGGTCAGCGTAGGGATGAGGATGGTAGTTGTAGACCACGACTTTTGAAGGGCACCATCTCACAACTTTAGAGTGGTGACTACTCAATTTGTTGCAAGACAGTTTACTTAACAGCTGGATCACATCTTTGTATTGCCCCTGAGGCCACAAGCGACTTCGTAAGGATGCTGTAGAGCCATCATAATTATGCTGTTGCTCGGTATTTAATCACTTCAAAAACGGGTAGCTTAAGGTTATTTACTAAACAAACTGCATAGTTAACAAATCCTGGCTTGCCACTCCCTTTTGGGGTGTGTGGAAGCGGTCTGGCAGGGCAAATTGGACCCCTTAGTGGGCCACGATTGGCCCACAGTCCCAAGGTTCCTCACCCCTGTCTTACAGTGACAGACACAGTAATCTATACCGGACACTGTACACTTGACTATATTATTATTTTACACAACATACACCCAACAGCTTGTCCCAGCTTCTTTGCCCCAGTACTCTTTGGCACAACCTGAATCTTGTTGCTGCTGTTTTTGCAACCAAGCACAATCTCACCTAATTAAATCTTCATCGTACCCCTGTGTTCTGCTTTAGAAATCCTTCCAGCCAGTCTTGTTACAGTTGTTGAATTGGAACAAGTCCTATGAAGATTTATTTTTTTAAAGGGTCTAATGATTTAACCTCAGCTGGAGGGCCACAGGTTTCCACCCATTTAAGCCGTGTGCCAAAATGGCCACAAGAGCAGCTTTTTAGAATGTGGTATGTTTGGAGATACATGCATTTTGCCACATTGACAATAGTATAACTTGGTTCAATTTGTTTTGTCTTGTTCGGTTGATCAGTTGTTGTTGGTAATTTAATGTATTTGTTTACATTTTTTATATTGTGCCTTAACGTTTGATTCCAAATTAGATATATTTAATATTTATTGAAATATAATAAAAATAAAAATTTAAGATTGATTAATAAATAACCCATCAATTTAAGGTGTATAATTGTATAATAAGATACATTATGATATTATGTTTTACAATATTAGGTATCCAAATTATAACTTATATTTTAAACCATAGTATAAAATATAATTTTAAAATTACAGTTATAAAAATTGTACTTATAAGTATATAATTGTATAAGGCATATTATATTATATGTTATGATATTATGTATTCAAATTGTAATATATATTTATAAGTTATAACAGAATCTAAAAAATATTTTTTTAAAGTGTAAAAATAGTACAACTTGTCTGATTCTAGGTTGCATCCATTAATTCTGATTGTCCACACTTTAACTACAGATTTCAGAAATATATTTCAAGAAAATGTATCACTCTGAAGAATCAGAATCCTTGTGCAGAAATTACAAGTTAATTTGAAATTCAAACCAGATCATTACCAAGGACTCCATATTCTCCAGAGCTCTTTCTCCTCCAACATGCACTGGGTGTATATGGGCTGCCTTAAATTTTACTTAATATTATTGTTAAATTTATAAATAACCTTTTCACTTTTCTAGAGCTCCCAAGATAATGCAAAGGGTATAAAACATGCACACATGTTCCCACATGCGCACACACAGTACAAACCAATTATCTATATGTAAGTTAGGTTCACTCAAAAGTCAGTCTTATAGCTTTCAGTAAGATTTACCAAAATCTGAAGATTTCAGCCTTAAATTTGCTGTTACACTAAGATATATTTATGTATCTGTTTGGCTTGAAATGAACTCTAAAGCAGGTAATGGCTACACAAAAGGCATTCTAACATAATTAATAAAAATCAGATCAGCAGCAGGATTTAAAATAGTATCAACATACTTAAAAAAGTAAAAACAACCACCAGAAGCAGAAAAAGAGCAACACTCACCACCACACAATAAAACTAACTAAAATCCTTGGTTAAATAATAATAACGGTGATGCTCTTAAACAACATTTGAATTACCTAACCAAGGATAGGAGCTGATTGTATAGGTCAGAAGAGCCTATGGCCCTCCAGATGTTGTTGGACTATGTCTTCCATCATCGCCGACCATTGGCCATACTGGCTGGGGCTGATAGGGAGTTGGAAACCAACAGCATCTAGAGGACCATACACTCCCCATTCTTGGGGGTAGGTCTTTTCCACAGAATCAGAGAACCCTCCTTCCACAACAGGGTGCTGATTCCTATGGAAAAGAACACTGCCCTTGAGTCATTCATACACAACAATCATCCAGAGGAGGGCTGTTAATTGCCCCTGTGTTACAGAAGTCCAACTGGCCTTAACCAGAAGTTGGGCATTTAGTGTCACCGATCCCATGCTGTGTGGAACACTCCTCCAGGAGAGATTTGGCAGGCCAAAAAAGGCCAGAAAGAAAGAAACCTCCAGCTGCCAAGGATTCTCACAAGGATAAGTGACCCACAGGGGTGGGAGAATTGTTTAAAGAGAACCCATCTCCATGCTGATATATACAGATCAGGTGACTGCTAAAGGCACAAGAGCAGGCCCAACGTTCCTCTTCTGTCTTCTGGCTACCCTACATGGAGAAAAGGCAACACAGGGACCAATCACCGCTGCCACAGCCCTAACTCTAAGACAGTGGCTGAGATTTGTTCGCCTTTCCAATTGTATATTTACAGGTCAGGGGTTAGACAGCCTTCACATTCTGCTTCTGTGCATCTACTGTACAACATTCCATCACTTTGGGCCAGTTGGTTGTCCTAAGTAGTAGGACACATTATTTTATTGCTTGATTAATTCCCTGAAAGTCTAGACAGTTCATTTAAATTTAGCAATAGGGCCGTCTGGGTCATAAGTGGAATAAACAAATAGAAACTAATTTTTCCCCTGCACTACCAAATACAAGTCAGTAGAATATCATTAAATGTGAGAAACACTGCACAGGAGTTATCAAATGACTGTTTGCCGTGAAGAACAGATTGTTTTGGTTTATGAACAGAAAGAAGCGACATTCATTAAACCTCACAGTAAAAGCATCAAGACTGAATGATATCTGGTGCGATGTTACACAAAAGGTGAGTAAATTGAAAGATCTAAGAGTCAGATTTCCATTGCTAAACAACCACGCTCAAGATACCTTTTTGGCTGTTTGGGTGGGAAGGAGAGAGAGGACTGAAACAGTTTTGCTCCACAGATTATGATCAAAGTGAGGAACAGAAATATATGGATACAAAAACTATTTTTCTTGCTTTTTTTTTTTTTTTGAAACACACTGGCATTTCAGATCTTGCAAATCTATTCTCTTAGGGACCAGCTTGGGGTTTGTTTCTCACTTTTTGCTTTTTTAGTCTATTTCGGAAATCCTAAACAAACAAACAAACAAACAAACAAACAAACTCCCTTCCTTATCCAGCAGCTTACCATATACAGCAGTGCTTGGGGAGGTAGGGGAAAATTGCATCAGAGGGATTTGTTTCCTTGTGCCTGTAAAGCAATTTGAATGCCACAGAAGAAAATGCCAAGTATTCTTATTACTAGAGGGAGCCCACCATGTGACAGGGTGTAATAAATAGATCCTGTGTCAGTTGTCCTTATTTGTGTCAAGTCACATTTCAATTGCCAGAATTTATGGCCGGGACTTCTTGTAACTTTCCACCTCTTCAGCACAGAGTTATTCCCTTACTGGGAGCAAACACAGAGGAGGAACAAAGCCTACAGGCATGAAAAAGAACAACCCATGCATTAGTTGGATCTGCACACTTAACAACTTAGGTCAGTGTATGTTGCAACATGCCTATTATAATTAGGAAAGGACTTAAGACACTTGAGGAATGAGGCCACCATCTCGTTGAAGCTAAGCAGATCTGAGCCTGGTCAGTGCCTGGAGGGGAGACTGCTTGGGAACCACGTGTATGTTGCCTTGGGTTTCATCGTGGAAGAAAGGCAGGATATAAATGTAAAAAAGAAAAAGAAAAATACATAAAGAGGACCAAAAAAAGCAAACATGGAAACATTGTGCTATTCCCAGGAGTAGTGAGGTGCAAAGGTGTTATACATGGCAACAGGAGAAGAGGAGTAGCTTTTGGAGACTCTGGAGATCAGTTGTTGATGATACCCAGGAGCATAGGAAGCTACCTTATATAGATTCAGACCACTGATCCATCTAGCTTAGTATTGTCTACACTGATGAGCAGTGGCTTTCCAGGGTTTCAGGTGGGAATCTCTCCCAGCCTTAAGTGTAGATGCTGGGGATGGAACCCAGGACCTTCTAGGACGGAACCCTAAGTAATTGGTTCCATTGCTGTATGGCTCTAGAAACTTCCTAACTGTTAGAGCCATATGACAATGGAACCAATTACTAGAAAGGTAGTGGGCTCTCCGACACTGGAGGCATTCAAGAGGCATCTGGACAGCCATCTGTCGGGAATGCTTTGACTTGGATTCCTGCATTGAGCAGGAGGTTGGACTTGATGCCCTTATAGGCCCCTGCCAACGCTACGATTCTGTGCTTCCATGATTCTGCATGCAAAGCACTGAACTATAGCCTTTACCCAGACATTCCTTAGTTATGTTAGCTAAGCAACATAACTAGCCTTCTAAGTGGCTTAGCATACACACTCACGCACGCACGCACGCACACACAAGCAGCCCAGCCAGCAGCTGACCTCGCCACCACAGTGCCTCTCCCCCTCTCCATCCTAGTATGCAGCAGCAACTCAGCTGGATGCAGGACAGGTGAACGGCACAGCCTTACCACACCATCCACTGCTGAACATTGCTTTGTACCTGTTGCACGTCCTGACAAAGGAATAATGGGCAGGTTTGCCAAAACTCACCGCAGCTGTGCCTTCAGTTTTCGTGGCATTTCAGAGAGATACAGGACTTAACTCTGCAGCAGCCCTTAAATCATCACTGAGGGCTGTTTATGCTTTTGCTAATGAAACTAATGTGCTGGCAAGCACTAAAAAAAATAAACAAACTTCACAACAAAGCTGCATGACCCATTGGGCTGCTCCAATTGGGCCCAGAACTGTGGGAGGAAAGCCGCTGGTAGCATCAACAAACCTTAAGATTTCAATTAATTTCTGGTATGCCCACCTCATCTGTTGATGGCGAACCCTACCAGGTATTTGTGTGTGTGTGTATGTGTGGTATGAAGGGGTTTTGATTATAAACATTAGAGCAGAGGATTGTGTTGTTCTAGGAAGAAGCATCCTTTAATACAAGTGGCTGTTGTGAATGAAAATAATTGATAAATTGTGGCTGGTACTTGCACAACCCTCCTCAAAGTAATCACATGCTGTTTATTGCTAATAAATGCATGAAAAGGCACATTTTAGTCATGGAAGAAAATAAAGGCAGAGAAAGCGGGAGAGATTACATTGCCAAAAGATGGTTCACTGTAGCCTAATGTTTTTCCTCATTTCTAAATTGCATATATGATAAACAGTCTCTTCAGAGCAGAACAACCTCATGGCAAGAGTCCTACTCTTGTGTTCTCATCATCCAAATGCCTCTACGTTCTGCTTGCACAAGACCTCTTGTTATATACAGTACAAAAATCCGTCCAGCAAAGGAGACTCCGTTAGGTTATCAGCATAGTTCAAATTACTGCAGCACTCATAAAGTCCTGTGTGACATTGCACAGTTCTTGTTGTTTTGGTCCAGAACACATAAAAGTAGCAATCCCCAAGTCTTTTCCCCACAAACCCACTCTAATTGATTTGAGATACTGCAGTTCACCAGCTACATGGAAACTATAAGCACCACTATCTGTGTGAACCTTCTTCAAGTTTCTAGTTGTCATGACCATAAAGATCACAGAGCTTTGCTAGGCAACACGATGGAAAATTTAAAAAATTGCCGTAATTCTTTTCTTGTAGGCTTCCCACATGTGAACCAAATCAAACTCTCCTCCATCCCAACTAATCTGTCATGGAGAAGGATTTGGCCTACCCTTCTATCTGACATACTATATTTCCTATGCACTGGGAGATTTTTCTTTCATGGTGGAAAACTCAACCATGGAACTACAGACACATATCTGTGTTCTAAGTGCAAAACCTTGATGTTTCCATATAATAACTGCTGCTGGGAGGAAGGGCGGGATATAAATCAAATAATAAATAAATAAATAAATATATAATAACTGGGCCAAGTTCAAGGTTCTGGTTTTGGTGTACAAAGCCCTATGCAACTTGGGACCAGGATACCGGAAATATCATCTTGCCCCTTATATACCTAGTCAATCACTGTGCTCTGCAGGTGAGGGCCTCCTGCAGATACCATCTTATCAGGAGGTTCGTTCTGCACAATATAGGAAATGGACCTTTAGTGTGGCGGCAGCTACCCTGTGGAATTCCCTCCCCTTAAATATTAGGCAGGTGCCATCTGTGTTATCTTTTCGGCGCCTTTTGAAGACTTTCCTCTTTCAACAAGGCTTTTAAGTTGAGACCTATCCCAGTCTGTGTCTGTGTTGGAATTGCTTTTAAAGATGTTTTTAAAGTTGTTTTTTAAAAAGATGTTTTGTTTTAATATGTTTTTAAAGTTGTTTGGTTTTAATAAGTTGTAGTCCTTTGTTTTTAAGATGTTTTAGAGAGCTTTTAGGGTTTTGTGTTTGCCACCCTGGGTTCCTTCTGGGAGGAAGGGTAGGATATAAATTTAATAACTATATAAATAATAGTACAGGGAGTTCTTCCTCACAAATTCACCACATTTAAAGACAACAAAGAAGAATCAAATAAAAAAAAGCCCAAACCATTTCTGAATGAGACATGTTGTTGTTTTACATTGCCTGTATCTGCAATCCAAATCTAAACCTTGTATACTGGATTTAGAATTGGGTTTTGTACTTCTTATCCCACATTAACAAAACCCACAAAAACGATGCATTCTTGCCTAAAAGCTGGCCATGTGAAAATATTTTCATTGTTTTCCTGTTCTCACAAATTCTGTTCAAATTCTACCAGGGCTGACTCATGTTTTCACATTTTTAGGGCAACATTTTCATAAGGGTTATTCTAAAAGAGACCAAACATGCCTATAAACTGCAGGATGTCACCTGCCAAATTCAGCAAAAAAATTATACAAAGCAAGTCAATTACTTGCAAATAATATGGAAATTAGCATTGGTCTGCCAGTTCTCATGATCTGTTTCCCTTATGGCCTGTAAGGCTGAAACAGTTGACTTTGCCCACATTAAAAGAAAACCTTCACCTGATGAGTACAATATCAGTGGATATTCTGAATGGACCACACATTTCTTTTTTTAATAGATGGTTGTCACCACTTACTATGCATTCTAAAAACAACAGGGAAAACAACTGCAGATATTAAAAGACAGAATGAAATCCTGGTTTCTTAAATAATAGACTGACTCCCACCAGTTTTAGGAGACCTCTTCTAGATATCCTCGATATTTGCTAGATGAATATATTTCCACTCCTGTTCTCCTCTGCTTTTGAGAGACATGATATGGGCATGCACACTATATGCAGAAGAGTATAGTAATGCTGGCAATGGACCCACCACCAGCATATGACACTGCGGCTAGTTTTAAATTGGAGATCTGGCTACCAGCACAACACCATAAACTATAGCATTGTGCCAGCTTTACAGCACTGAAGCCCAACTCATTCCAGTCCTCATATTACAGGGGGCCAGAGGCAGGCCCTCCCTTAGCATGTGCGGGGCCCGGGGCAAAAGCATAGTTGGGGGCCCCCCACATTTGCTCCGGGTCACTGTCTTGGTCTTGGCTGAGTTGCCGTAGGTGCGCAGGCACCAGTCCTGGAACTGCCAGCCCAGCTTGCTGTCCCCGGGGCGGCAACCGCTCGCTGACAGCAGCAGGAGCGGTGGTGGCAGCAGCGGCTTCGGCATGGCAGGCAGGCAAGCGAGCCCCTGTCCCAGGAGGAGAGAATGAGAGTGAGCAAGCACTGCGCCCTGCCTGGCATGGCAAAGGTGAGCAGGCAGGGAGGGAGGAGCTGGCTGGTGAGCAGATCACCAAGTACGGGGGGCCCAAAGCGTGGGGCCCGGGGCAACTGCCCCGCTTCCCAGTGCCTAGGGGTGGCTCTGGCCAGAGGAGAGGCAGCACATTTACTTTTTGTGACAGCCTCCTTAGCTATTGCTTTTAGAAGGCTATGAGCAGCATGATTTGAGTAAAATTGTGGTAAGTCAGAGGGTGAAGCTAAGCCACCTACTGTTTCCCCAACTATGTGAACATCACCCCCATTCCAGCAACGCTAATGGTTAGAAAACACACAACTCTGTCCTGCTCAGCCCCTCAGCGCTGCTTGAATGGGAGGCTGCCTGGACAATAATATATAGATGCTTGGGTGATGGGGGGCATTTATAGGACGAGGGCTCTGTGTTGAGTAAAATCAACAATTTTACTCAACAAAGCCAGTGTGGTGTAATGGTTATATAGTGTTAGACTGGGACCTGGCAAACCAGGGTTCAAATCCCTACTCAGCCATGAAACTCACAGGATGACCTTGGGCCGGTCATTGTCTCTCAGCCTAACTACCTCACAGAGTTGTTGTGAGGATAAAATTGGGAAGGAGAGAACCATGTTTGCATGCCACCTTGATCTCCTTGGAGGAAAGGTGGGATATATATGTAATAATTAATAAATATAAATAAATAAACAATTTGCACATATTAAAAATACACCAGAATTTCAAATTTCAAATTCAGCCTCTTGAAATTTACATCTGGCTCACCTCTTGTCATTTGATTTGAGGGCCCCCATTAAATATTTTAAACCTTGTTGATTAATTGTAAGAAAATTATGAATATGCATATCAACTTGCCAAATTTTATACATTGCTCCCTCTAGAGCATCCCAAAATCTGGTATTTATTTATTTGTTAAAAATGTTCTCCTTCACAAGGGAGTTGCTCAAAGCAGCGTACAACTATAAAAGCAAAAGAAAAATGCAACAATGATCCGAACGCTAAAATGCAAATAACAAAGATGAAAACAGCAGCAAAAAGCTGAAATACACAAAGCAGCACCAACCATAATGACATGAAACGGCAACTAGAAATGAGGGAGAGTTCTATCCAGTTCACATTTAAAAGTGAACCTACTTAACGTGTACTTTCGGAAACAGTGCAAGAAACAGAACACAAACTTCTTTCAAAAATTGCATTTCTCTGAATTTTGCAATGCAGTTCTCCAGCCACGTAATAGGTCCAAAAATGCAGACACTGGGATATAGTATCCATAAAAATGCATGCAGAAGTGAAAATAACATACAAAATGCATTATATTAGGTAAAATTGCACTGCCAATATGTGTATATTAGGCACAATTTCATATAAACATGTGTATATTAAGAAAAATTTGCACTAAAATACTGATGAATTTGCATGAGAACTTTTTTTAAACAAAACTGATGTGGAAATGTAGAGAAATGAATGTAGACTGGAAAAATGAGAAACTGAGAGAAACTGAAACTGACAGTTTTGCATCCCCCTAGCAACAATGCAACCAAAAGTTTTTTTAAAAAATCCTGTTTAAAACAGTCGCCTTAATTGGGAACACTGAACAAACAAACAATGCATTTGGAGAACACAAAAAGTCTTTTTTTTCTTTCTCCATTTAAGTTAATTCAAGCTTGGACACATTTGCTTGAAAATATGACCTCCCCAGACTGGATTGAATCTTGCTTTTATTTGCTCCCGATTTGTTTCACTTGCCCTTCTTTGCTCTTTTAAAAGCCTTGATTGGGTGAATGAATAGAGTTTATTGCTTACAGCTCATAGGCCACCGCAGATACATGTAAACATCATATAAACAACAGAAACAACCCAATACAAACACCAGAAGTCCTGCTAAAAACACATAAAAGGTTAAAAATTAAAAATAAGACAGAAGTCTATACCAATGGAACCAACAGTATATTTACAGAATTCATAGGGTAAAGACACTGGCAGCGGGGACTGTCTTTGGGTTTTAGCTCTAATTTGTGCTGCCGCAAGGGCGAACTTAGCGACTTGGCGTGATATAAAAGGGTCATTGCCCACAAGCAGGGTGCAAACCTGTTCAAGGGGAGGCCTATCCTTAATGAGATTACTAATAGAGGATAAGAACTTAGCCCGAGGATCTTTGTAAAGGGGGCAACACAGCAAGTAATGAAAAATATCCTCCACATCACCTGAGTTGCATGGGCAGCAGCGAAGGTGAAATGGGATACGTTTATATCTCCCATCCAGAAGCGCGGAGGGCATTGATTGGAAGCGAAGGGCAGTGAATGCAGTTCTCAACCATGGTGCTTCTAGGAAGGAGAGATAGGACTCCAGTTTGAAGGATGTTTTGTATATTGAATACCAATACGAGAAAGAAGAGTGTGAGGCAGAGACCAGGTCCCATCTTGATGCATAAAAAAGAATTCTGTCCCTCAGCCGAGCCTTTGCTCTGGGGGATACGTATGATGGGGCAGTTTCAACGCTTATCCCATAAAAAGCTAAAATTAATTTGGTCCTTGCTAGCCAATTTTCTTGCCCAGGGTTCTGAAATTGCTCAAGATAACATTTCTTTGGCAGCCTTGAGTCATCCATGGCCACCAATTTTAGCCAGAAAGAAGCAAGGGCTACATGAGCCAATGCTTCTAAAGAGTGTAAGCCAGTTTCCAGCCTCAAAAGGGCGGACGGTGTCCCTTTTAGAAGAGCCAGGATCCTTCGAATAAAGGCATTTTGTAGCTTCTCTAGGGATGGGATCCTCACGTAGCCACAAATCTCGGCACCATAAAGGAGAGTTGGAATAAGTTTCTTTTGGAACACCTCGACCGCAGGGGGGACAGCCTTTCCACCTTTAAAATAGAAAAAACGGCACAGCGATTGGATGGAATAGGAAGGTTTTAAATTCATTGCTGTGATGTGTGGATTCCAGGATAGAGAAGAAGTAAAAGTGAGGCCCAAATATCTAAACTGGCGTAGCTGGAGAATGGGCTTATCATTTAGTTTCCACACATGCTGTTTGGACTTTTTCCCAAAAACTACCACCACAGTCTTGGAATGATTAGTTCTGAGGTGTTCATTACAACAATAGGAACCCAGAGAGGATAACAATCGCCTCATGCCCACCTGTGTGATGGAAATCAATGCTAGGTCATCAGCATAAAGTAATACTGACAACTTTGTGTTTAAAATTCGAGGGGGAAAGAATTCCGGCCCCGCTAAGACATTAACAATGCCGTTGACATAAAGGTTGAAAAGGAGTGGCGCCAGCAAGCAACCTTGTCAGACACCTCTCCCTGTGGGCACTGCCTCTGTTAGGGCACCACTTGGGCCAACCCTAACCCTAAGGGACGTATTAAAATGGAGTAGTTGTAGGAGGCAGAGGAGGCGGCGGTCGATGTTTGTCCCTGTGAGTTTTTGCCAGAGTCTCGATTGGTCAATCAGATCAAATGCGGAAGAGAAGTCGACGAAGGTCACAAACAGCTCTCTTCTCTTTTGAAGGGCATATTTCTGGATCAAATGCGCAAGAGTAAAGCAATGGTCTAAAGTAGACTTGCCCTTTGTAAAGCCCGCCTGTTCCTCTGCAATGCTCTTGTTCTCAAGGGCCCAGAGTTGTAACTTCCCTAACAGGTATTTAGAGCATAGTTTTGCAGCCACATCAATGAGGCTGATAGGCCTGTAATTTTTGGGGTCGGATTTGGAGCCCTTTTTGTGAATTGGGATCACAATGCTGTCAGTCCAACCCTTTGGGATAGAGCCATGCTGGTTTATGAGAGAAAATAGCTTAGCGAAAATGGGTGCCCACCAGTCAGGGGTGGCTTTGAAAAGTTCAGCAGGAATCATATCCTGACCTGGGGCTTTCTTGGAAGGGAGAGAGGTAATTAGTACAAGCACTTCTTCCAGACTCACTGGGGCCCACTCATTGCATGTCTGGAGGGCCACAGTGACTAAGTTAAGGCGGGCATCTATCAAGGGGTCCCCAGCAAAGATATCTGTGAAATGTGCATACCATTGAGAGGGGGTAATTGGATTGTCAATAGGAGAATAGCCCCCTTTGAGCCCTCTCGATATTATGGCCCAAAAGCTAGCTGAATTATGTTCGGCTAGTGCTAGGGTCAGGTCCGACCATTGTTGGCGTACAAACATTGCCTTTTTTTTCTGAAGTAGGTTTTATAAGCCCTGCGCCAAAAAATGTAAGAGTCAAGATTATCGGAGGAGTTTACTCTTCTCAGGGTTCTTATGGCGCCAGCAAGGGTTTTTTTTAGTTGTGTGCACTGGCCATCAAACCATCCACATTTCCTCTTAGATGGAGGGTGAGAGGTGGATAGCCGGGGCCTTAATGCCTCAACAAAGACCCCATAAAGGTCAAGGGGGTCAGTGGAACTTAAAAAATGTTCTCGCCAAGCAAGTAAGGCCGGGGAGTGGAGAAAAGTGATCAAATTCTCTTGAAGTCTCCCATCCCAACGTAGCCTCCTTATGCCAGTAAGGGAAAGGTTTTCTGAGAGGATACCACTGGGGATTGCTGAAGGAATAGGGAGAGAAAAGGAGGAACTTATAGGCATATGATCGCTTTCTGGTCTAGAAAGCACAGTAAAATCCAGAAAATAATATCTTAAAGCAGGGGAAAGAAACATAAAATCGATGACACTCAGTCCTCTAGGCCCGTAAAAAGTATATGAGTCTGCATATGGGTTGTTAGAACTACCATTACAAATTAAAAAATGGTATTTGATCACTAGAGCAAAAAGCGAGCAACCCGAAGATGTTATAACCTCGTCTCGTGATGACCTAGGGGGGCAAAATGACAAATCTTCCGGAGCTAAGCCCATTTTCTCCCCAATGGCCAGGTTGTTCGCCCCCAGCCGAGCGTTAAAGTCCCCAGTCATGAGAATAAGGGGATCACATACTGACTGGAATATTTCATTTAAGACCGAGTCTAATTCTGACCAGAAAGCCATGGCCTTTTGCTTATACTTGGCTGGGGGAGCGTAAACGTTTATGAGAAACACTTTCAGGTTTGAAGGCCATACCATCTGTATAACCAAGATGTCATTGGTAGCTGGAAATGAGAGCTGGGAGGTACTAAGGTTTAAATCAGAAGAGATCAGAGTGGCTAAGCCGCCTACTGATCTTCCCCCCTTAGATGATGGGGTGGCTGGGCTAGAGAAAGACTCATATCCCGGGAGGGTGGGGCAAGCTGTAGAGGTGGCCCAAGTTTCTTGAAGACATACTATCTGTGATTGCATGCAGAAATCCCTAAACAAATGGTCTGGCAACTTATTAGCCCAGCCTGCAACATTCCATGAAATAACATTTAAAGACAGGTGATTTGGGGGAAAACGGGGGCTGGATCGTCAGGGAGAAGCTGGGCCATTCAAAATTTTCTGGGGTGAGGGCAGATCTTGGGTGACGGTAGGGGAAATACATGAGTCCACTTTACATAGTTGTCTACTAGCATTTGATGTGGGGAATGGTGAAAGAGGTAGCATTGGCATTGGGCGACATTTTGATGGGGAAGCTAATTCTAAGTCCTCCAAATATCTTAGATCTGACCAAGATAGAGTCGTATGCATTCCCAATATCTCTTCACCGTCTAATGAAGATTTCCCGGGTGGTGGATGATGGATAATTACAGTATGCAAGACCGTGGGCATTGCTAAGTTACTAGTAGCCTGGGCCAGAGTCCGCCTGTCGACACCTTCTGCACATATTAATTCCCTCAAGGGAGGGGGATTGTGCACGATCAAAAGGTCACTCTTGGGTGAGCAAGGAGTGTCTTGAGGTGGGTGTTGACGAGTTGCTTCATGATTCTCCAGAAGATGAATAGATTGATCTGCAGCCTCTGGCAGCACCTGAAGCTCCATCAGAGAGTTATAGGGGTTTCAGACTGGAGCATCTTAGATTGTAACCTTTGAGCAAGCGAATGCAATCTCGAAATAATATCCCACTGGGAGGGTGCAGGGAGAAACTCAAAATTCAAAAACAGGTCCCTTTCTTCTTCTATAAAAAAGGAGTTATGGTTCAACAGGTGTCCATCATCGAGGCCGGAGGTGGCCATGCCAAAATCAGGTAAGTGGGGGGGGTCGGGGGGAAGGGATTTCGAAGGACTCGTTTGCAGAAGAGAAACCACGGCTTGTGAGCACACCGTGGAGGCAATCTGCCTTGCAGGGGGTACCGTGGGCAATAGGACAGATCGCTTTGATGAAGTGGCCTGTATCAAATGATCATTTCCCAAATTCGAGGAAGATGACATGAGAGAAATAGGTGGAGCATTGTTATAAAAATGCCTCCCTAGGTAGACTCCCCTGGCAGCCAATATATGCTTATTCAGGTGGATTGAACGCACAATGTCCAGGTTCCTAAGAGTTAACAGGACCCTTGAGTTTGCAGAGGCAACAGGAAGGTATTCAACATAACTAATGTCAGACTCCTCAATCCGTCATGAAGGGATTGCCCGGAGAAGTGCAAAGATTTGTCTCTTTCGGCGGGGTAACGGATATCTAATGTTAAGGCCAGAACAGTTCAGGAGGACAACTTTGTTAGAGCTGTACCTTAGATTCCATCCAAATTTCTGGGTTTGCGTACCAGAAGTAGTAGAAACTCTCGAAAGATGTACTGGAACTGGCTGAGATGGAGTTAAATGAAGCTCCTTTGAGTGGTTTAAAGTAGAAGAAGTTACTGCAGCTGGGGGGGTCTTCCTCTTGCGACTTTGATTGATGGAGAAGGGGGACTTGAGATAACACAGAATTTCTCTGCGGGTTGCTTTCTTTAACTAGCTGGTCCAGAACTTTAAACAGTTTGGAGAAATTCATCTTCTGTGATCTTGGGCATTTGAAATTCTTGACATTTTGGGGTTTCTTTCCCTGGGGAGCACTTCTGGACTTACAAGGGTGTTTGCTCCGTCTTGTAATGTATGTGGTCTTAACTGGTCGGAGGGAGGCCAAGTTTTGCCCAGCTTCAAGTGGAATGCAGAGTTTTTTAAATTCCTCCGTCAGAGTGGTAAGGAGGTTATTTGCTTCCATTATAAAGACCTTGATGCATGAAATTTCCTTCCGGATTAAAGCCAGGAAGGGGTCTAACTGGACTGGGTCATTAGAAGAAAGCTCATTTCCAGGAGTGTCCAGTAGAGGGGGGTCAGCCCTCCTATGAGAGACATCATGAGTCAGCGAAGCTGACATTGTAGGTCCAGCTTTGTTTACTGTCAGCTCAGGACTGGCACAAAGCTCATTTGATTGAAGTAGGGCTTCTTCTAATTCCTGGGCCAAAGACTCTGGGGTCTGGAGGTCAGGGGTCCAGACTAAATTGTCTCCCAGTTCTCTCAAATCAGCAGACCAGTCTAGGGCCTCGTTTACATCCAAAGGTGGAGTCGGAGTCAAATGGTCTGCTCCTGTGGAGGGGTTGACTTTCCCCGTTAAGTTGTTCTCTTCCAACTTAGTTGGTGAAAAAGCTTTCCCCTGGGTCTCTCTACCTCCATCCTTTCGGTAAAGGTAGGAGGTGATTTTAGTTTGGAAAGTATGGTAAGAAGAGTTCTTTATATCCTTTAATGGAGAGAGGCCCAGTTCTTTATGCATTTGTCTCGTAAGGACCATACTCAGTTACTTAAACACAGAGAACAAAGGGAACGAACTAGACCCAAGACAGGGCACTTACATTGTAAATACTCCTTGTCTGTCAGCTTGATTACACAGGCAGATCCAAATTAGTCCTCCCTGGGAGCTTTCTTTTTCCAGCGATGATTAGGCGTTATCAGTCCGGGAAGAGCCGAGCTCACCATATTTTCCTAGAAATGTCCTTAAAGGAAAATAATGTAGAGTGGTTTGAAAGCCTTCAGGCAGCCGGAGGGGAAAAGTGCTACCCTTTGAAAAAGTGTAGTGGGAGTTTAATAAGATAAAATACAAGGTAAAAAAACATTAGAAAAAAAAACAGGGGTGGAGCTTTGGAACTAGGCATCCTTCCTCCTTGATTGGATGGGTCCAATAGCTGCTTGCAGGGCAAGCACCAGGCTTGCCAGGACTGAAGGATATATGGGGGTGGAGGAAAGCAACAGCTATGGAGGGAGTTGGGAACACATGAAGAAATCAAAGGAGATGACACACCCCATATTCAAAAGGTTTTTTTAACGCAGCTTATTAATTCTGAAGTGCCCTGTTTGTTTCAGCACATTATTTCCTCTTTGCATTCAGCCACAGCTGACAGCCCGAGAGACTGTGACTGGACCAAGGTCATCAAGTGGTCTTCACGGCTAAGTGGAGATGTGGACCCTGGTCTCCCAGGTCCTAGTTGGACACTCTCACCGCTATACCACCCTGGCTCTCATTGTGGTAGTGCCACAAATGGTTCACTGATGCAGCAGCTTGTTTGTACATTTGCACAGGCAACATCCAGCATTCTCAATTGCAGCAATAGATCTCCCTAGACATGACAATGCAAGCAATGCCCAGCCCTTTGGGAAGTGCATGGGAGCTGTGTCTTCTTTTTTTAACACAAAAAAAGGATATATGTTTGAGGGGAACGGAACCCTCTTCTTCCTATCTCTGTGCTTCATTGCTCCACGGTTTTCCTCTCAGCCCAGTGCAATAGTGTTGTACTGGAACCACGCTGGGAGAAAACAGCACGAGGAAATGGCCAGTGGGGAGATAGGGATGGGGGACAATTTTCGTTCAGTTCAGCTACCTAATTTTGCACTTCCCAAAACAATCCACAAATGAAAACACAGCTATCGTTTGAAATGTACATCTCTCCAAATTTTGCAATGCAGTTTTGCAACCCGAAATGTGTAAAAAAATTGCATATATTAGGGGAATGTGCATAAAGATGCATATAATAGTGAAAATAACAAACAAGAATGTTAGAATACATCACTTGCAAAAATGTGTATACTAGTCTAATCAGAAACAAATCTAGGGTAGAAGCATTCAAATATTAAATCCCCCTCCTGCAGTCTGAAGTGATAAAATTCCAGTAATGGAATATGTAGCCTGGCTGTAAGAAACCCTTCTTAGTCTGGAATGCATTTCTTGTGAATACTGTTCCTATGGGACAGAAAGCAAGTGAGAGCCAGTTCAAAATCCAATATCCATTCTAGTCAGTATATTTATATTGCATGCATGGGAGATTCAAGAGCCTGTTTAAAGTGTTAGGGATTCGAATCAGCCCTTGGTGTCTGTATTTTTTCAGTCCATTGCAATGAATGAAGTAACTGGTGGCTCAAGAAGGTTCATGTTACAGCAGAGTAGTTCATCTTGGACAATGTACTGAATCTGGTTCAATTGTCCACTAAGCTCTGACATTCACACAAAGCTTCCTTGTGAGCAGGAGCCTATTTACATCAGTGTCAGGGTCAATTCGATATCTGAAAGTTCTCCTCTCCTGTCCAAGCATTGAGATCTTCCAGGGAGGCCATTCTCAGCATCCCACCTTCTTTGTGGTGGCTCCCTGCTTGTGGAATGCCCCTCCCCAGTAAAACGTGTCTGGCATCAACTGTTTTCATTCTGGCGCCAGATTAAAAACTGGTTATTTACTCAAGTTCTTAGTAATGGTTAATCTCACAGGGGATTAAATGGAGAAGCTCCTCCTCACAGGGGACATTTCATTTATGTACCAGTGTTCTCATGAGACCACCTGAGGATGTGGAAGAGGGTAATCCCATTTAAATCAGCAAAGAAAAAAATAGATTTAGGACTGGTGAATAGGGAATCAAAGAACTATCTGCCTTCTGGGTCTGGCTGCTACAAATGAACATATCCTGGAATCAATAGCTGTTACCAAATAGATTTTATGCAAAAAATAATTTAGTTTTGATTGAGAGACTTGTGAGCTATGCTGTCTGCCAAAACAACACACGTTTGATACAGCATAACATTCCAGACTATAGTTATCGGGCAATTAATAATATAATAAGAGATTTTCCCTAGCCCTAGATCATCCCACAGCCTAATTAAGCAGAAATAATGTGGATGTTAACTGGATTCCTTTCTGCCATGGCACAGATAAGGCAGGTATATAGCCAGGTTTAATTAGTCTCCTTAAATAACGACTAGAGCCAGTGTGGTGTAGTGGTTAAGGTGTTGGACTAGGACCTGGGAAACCAGGGTTCGAATCCCCACATAGCCATGAAGCTCACTGGGTGACCTTGGGCCAGTCACTGCCTCTCAGCCTCATGAAAACCCTATTCATAGGGTCGCCGTAAGTCGGAATCGACTTGAAGGCAGTACATTTTTTACATTTTTTAATAACGACTACTTCCTTGTGTTGTGCTCATGAACACCGATAGATAAAAATCAGAAGGGGGTGGGAACTACTCTTTTACCACTATTTAAATACCACCAGGGTTGTTAGTACAAAAGAATGATGAAAATGTGCTAAAAGGAAACAAATATATGTAAGGGTGGTCTATAGCAGTCGTTCCCAACCAGGGGGCCGGGACCCCCAGGGGGGCCGCAAAGTAATCCAGAGGGGGCTGTGAACAGTAAAGAAATGAATTATTTATTATTTTTTTTAAAAAAGTCTTCACTCCCTCGACACTGTCTGCTTTCTGCTGCCGCTGCAGATGACACCTCCCCCTTGCTCCACACGAGAGGGGAGGCCTTGTGCTGAAGCGCCAGAGCGTCTTTCAGGCGCACTAAGGGCAGGCATCTGATTACTCTCACTGATTCCCATCTCCTTGCACTGCCGCTACTGGCAACGCCCTTACTTAGAATGAGAGGAGAGGGCTTTTCATGAAGCAAAAAGAAGCAAGCCTGCAAAGAAAGGCTGCTTTCCCCCTTCCTTCCTGGCAGCCAGCCTGCCTCCCTGGGGGGAGGGGGTCACAAACAAATTTCAGCTTATAAAGGGGGTCCCGTGCTCATAAACGTTGGGAACCACTGGTCTAGAGTATATGCCCTTAATCTGATTAAATCTAAGTATTTCAGTTTAAAAGGGTAATATGTCAGGACCTGTTATCCCTCCAATCTCAGCCCATCGTTGCTCTTCTTCAAAAAAAATTCCTCTTAGTGGAATACAATATTATTCCAGATGTTCTAGCACAAGGCAAACCCATTACAATTCTGTAACAATGCCGAGAGTTTCGCAGCTTCTGGAATTTATTCCTTTCATTATTGTGCTTGCATACTTGAATTTAACTCTGTAGTTAACTTTTAATTTCATAAAGTCATATTTGGATCTTAGAAATTATATGAATTTGAAAGTTTAGGTGCAAAAGACACTTGCTCCTAATGCGGGTGGGAGAGGGGGGAGAGAAAATTAATATTGAAATCTAACTTATTGCATTATCTTAAAGCTGGCTCATCTAATTGTTGAACTTCCAAAAACATTTTGAAACCTGTTACAATTTCTTCATAAGATGGAAGGTGAACTGAATTGCCAACATTTGGCTAAAGGAAATTTGCAGCAAAGAAACGTTACAGAAATTCTTTACAGAATTCACTGATTCAGTTTAAGAGTTTTCAACAATTAATTTATTTTCAGTTCTGGGCTCAAGAACCACATCTTCAATGCTGTGAAAATCTAAGATGCTGGATTCCCGGGACTAATTCTCACTGTGGGGCATATTGTCCAACATTTCACCAGTGAAAACAGGGATATTCTTTTGTACTTATAACACTCCTAGCCAGGGATGGGTGAGAAATTTAACTCAGTTTGCATTTCAAGCCGAATCAACCAAATCCACACTTTCTGAAACAATATGAGAATCGAAACACAGCCATCTTTCAAAGTGCACGCTTATTCAAATTTACAAAAATGCCTGTGTTAGGGGAAACTGCATAAAAAGGAATATATGAGTAAACATAACAACAAAAATGCAATATATGACAAGAAATTGCTTTCAAAAATTCTGTACATTAGTCAAACTGCCTGCAAAAATGCATTTTTATTAGGAGAAATGTGGACGAAAATGCTGGAAAATTTTCATGAAATTTTTTTTTAAAGCACCAGTTGCTGCAGAAATGTGGAGAACTGAAGATTGTAAAAAGGAGAAACTGATAAAACTGAAATTGTCAAATCTTTCTATTCCTACTCCTAGCCACACACTAGGAATCACTGTCCAAGGGCTATACTCCCCCCATATATTGATAAAGGACCTTCTTTCTCTCTCCTGTTTCCATTTACTTTGCCTTGCCTTTGGCTTCTGAAGCAGTGGTGTGTTACCCAATTGACCATCACAGTTTCTTTATTATTATTAATTTACTTCTAAATTTATATCCTGCCTTTTGGCCCTCTAACTGTTCACAACACCAGTTAGTAGGAAGACGATCCCACTGAGCTCAGTGGGACTTAACCTCTGAGTAAATATGCTGGGGATCATGTCTTTTAACATGTAAGAATGTTATGTATTGATCACATAAATATTCTACCTTTCCTCACACACAGGGGATTTCAGGCCAGGATCCCTCCCACCAAGGCACTGACTAGATGCAGACATGCCCAGGTGAATCATAGGACTTCAAACAAAAAAATATGCCTAACATCACCCACCTCTCTTGTGGGACCATTTGTACTGGAGGGGGAGAAATATTCACTATATTTTGGTTGCAAATTTAAAGAAATAATACCTTTAAGTATGAGGTGGTCAACAGTTTTTATTTTCCTTCTTGTTTTTCCAAGCCTTGCCCACTCCCATATCGTTGCTGCAGCCTCAAGTAGCGGCTTAGCTGATGCTGGGCATGTCACAAGTTCCTGGGACAGAATGCCCCGGGATGATGAAGGGACATTCTTCAGGGATGGGGGCAGCCATCTTTTGCCCCCTCGAGTTTGCCCCTGGGAATGATGCTTTTTTAAAAATTAAATTTCTATCTAGTCTGTTTCTTTGTTGGAAACAATGATGTTGGAATTCTGTTGGCATTGTTTTTAGATGTTTTAATTGTTTCATCGCTTGTGTGTCTGCTGCCCCAGGCTCCTTTGAGAGGAAGGGCCGGATATATTCTGAATAAATAAATAATAAACGTCCCACCCTTCCTCCCCAAGGAGCCCAGGGTGGCAAATACCAAAATGGTAAAATAATTCAAAAAAAATAAAATAAAAATGTATTTTAAACAATAAAATGTCAAGATGAAGTGTCATTCCCGGGATAGTCAGCTCCAGAAATACAGCACGGCCAGGATCTGGCAAGCGGACACCTGAAGATTTGGCAGGACTAGTTGGGGGGGGTAGGAATTGGGGGGGTAAATAGAAAAACCTTCTGCCACCTCATATTTTAAGTTAAAATGAACATTCTTTAAAATTTGCCCATACTTCAAACACTGTGTTTTTATCATACTATCTGAAACCCACAAAATTCAGCTGGGCCAAATGCTTTGGCCTAGCACTACTTCAGATCAACCCATGAACTAGGACCAATAACATATTTAGATTCACAAGAGATTTACATAGGCTCCATATGCACTATACATTTGAAGCAGTTTTATTATATAGCCACTGTCGTCAGCATGGATTTTTTTTTGCATTTTTCGCATCCCGCAATGTTAAATTGAAAATGCCCCCCATGCCATTCTGATGCTTCCCATAAGCTCATTTCAAAACAAAAACTTATAGTCCTGAACTCAGAAATGCTTGCTTAACAACCCTCTAAATTTTCATGGTGATACACGAAACAGTCAGAGAGAATCAAGAGTTCAAAGTGTAAAAACAGAGAGAGAGAAAACAGACCCTTTTTGGACTTTTTTCTGTCAGAGTTCTCATAATTTGTTGAAATTAATTAAAAATCACCCATGTGCACAGAGTACCTGTAATTCTATTACTGACTTTGCCCCATACTCTGACCTTCATATTCTGCAGTTTAAAGGTTAAAAAAAATGCCAGGCTAATTTTTAATTAATTTAAGAAATTTAGCATGGAACTCAATGATGACGTCAGGCATGCTCAGTAAGAACCAACTGTCAGTGTTCTAAAAGCCAGACTCACAGCTTCAGGGCTTGCCTAATCAGGGGGTCACACCCACACCAAACCTTTATTCCACTTGAGACAGTCATGGCTTCCCCCAAAGAACCCTGGGACATGTAGTTTGTGAAGGATGCTGAGAGGAGACTCCTATTCCCCTGACAGAGCTCTAGTGGCCAGAGTGATTTAACAGCCGCTCTGATTGAAGCTTTGTGAGGGGAACAGGGCATCTCCTAGCAACTCTCAGCACCCTTCACTAACCACACTTCCCAGGATTCTTTGGGAGAAGCCATGATGGTCTAAAGCGAAATAAAGGTCTGGTATGGATGTGGCCAGTGACAGCTTTGGTTTAAATTTGGGTGGGAGACTACATGTGCTTGCTGTAGAATAAAAAAGTGGGGGAAACTCTGAAAAAGAATGATAATGTTCACAATGTTTTCCTGTTAGAAAGCAAAGAGGCTTCCCCTCTGCCCAGTGCCCACCCACCCAATCTCCTCCCCTCCCGCTCCCTCCTTGCTGCCCCTCCCCCAGGTCAGTATCACCAATCCTAAGCATGATTGCACAGGAGTAAATTCCACTGAACTCAAAAAGCATGCAAATGATCAAACCTGCCCTCCCCTCCTCTTCCCTATCCCCCCTCTTGTCCCTTCCCTCCCCCTTCCTTCACCCCACTTTCCCTCCCCCTTCCCCTTCCAATCTCCTCCTCCCCCCTCCTCCTTCTTCCCCTCCCCTCATTACCAAATTCTTCCAAGCTACATAGGAAGTGAAATGGACTGTGAAAGACCAACCCAAATTGTGTTTGCATTTTTACAAATTTGTAGGGCAGTACAATACCTCAGAGAGGAGGTCAGGTGTCCTGCTCCCCTGGTGCATTCACTATAGCTGCCCAATTTCACTGCTGTTTAAAATTTGATAGAAATATCTGTTGACTATAGGTACGTCTTAAACTGCTTTTTTGCTTATTGGTGAATACCACTTTAAACAGCTATGGCTTCCCCAAAGGACTCCTGGGAGCTATAGTTAGTTAAGGATGCTGAGTTGTTAGAAGACACAGAGCTGCAATTTCCAAAGTGGTTTAACTGTCAATCCCTCTTCCTAGGAACAGAAGAAAGACAAATGGAGACAATCTGCTGTGGGAAGCATTTGGATAAAGAACCTTTCAAGCATTCTCCCAGAAAAAAAGTCTGCAAACCACCATAGTGGTCCTAATTACAGCAAAAGTTAAGAAGAAGCACTTCTATAGAGCATGAAATCTGCCATTCTACCAGCTGGAAAAAAATATGAGAGTGCTCCAAACTATAACAACAATTTTCAAAACACAGTAGGGGGCTGCCATTATGACATTACTTTCCCAAACATCTGTTATATTTCGATAAGTACAGGTCATTCCCTTCTTTGTATCAGAAAGTTTGTCCCTTGAGAGTCTCTGTAGTAGGGTTGCCAGGTTCATGGCCTGAGACTGATCCTGTATCTTTAGGAGAAGAGAAAGTCAGCCAAGTGCAGGTGTTCGTGCAACATTGTAATGGGAAAAACCACAAGTTGGAATTCTCCCTTCCCCCTGCACAACTTTTAAAGATACAGAAGATCTCTTGGTTGCCAGGCCCAGCCTCCAAGACTTGAGCAACAAACCCACTTCCCACAAAGATCAAACTTTTTGCAATAAGGAAAGTGACAGAAGAATGGACTGGAAAGTGTGGGATAAACTTTGATGCATCCTCATCTTACTTCTCCACAAAGAAATCAGAATAAATAGCAAACATTGTCTAATCTCCCCACAAACAAATCAGGATGAATGCTAAAAAACAAAGTAAACAAACAAAAGGTCTGGAAGCACCCAAACTGTGAATGTTTTAAAAATAAAGTTTCAATAACTAAGCGATCAATAAGGCTGTTTTTTTGCTGAAATAAGAAGCATCCAGAGATTTGATATCCTGGAATAAAGAGTGTCTCTTTAAAATATCTGCCAAACATCATTTTTTGAAACTCTTTCCATGCAAAAGCTGTGTTTATTAGGACTTTAGTGCCAAAAGTTGTGACTGGTCTGAGATCTGCTACTATCTTCAAGATTCCGAAGAAGGCCAAACTCCTCCTTCTTGGGGAAACTATTTCATGCCTTGTGATTTTTTTTTAAATCCCTTTGCTTCTTTCATTTTCTAAAAATCAGAACTTTGTAGAAGAATGCTCAAGAGTACCTTACACACTTTAAAAGAGTGCAAAAAGGAGATTTAAAAACAAACAACATTAAAAAAATTCTCTCATGAATTTGGAAGACTTTATTTTTATGGTACCAGAATCCCCACCAGCAGCACCACAAAAAATAACCCCAACGCTATTTGGTCACAAAGAGAGAACCTGGTTCCACATTGAAAAGTGCTTCAGTGGACTCAGATTGTGCCCCCCCCCCCACGTCAGCTGAAGACTCATTCCTGGATTCCGATAGTGCTGTGGGTGAACTTGCCCATTGCAGTCAATTGTGGTGGCTCTTGCACATGCATAAGGGCATCCTACTTTGGCATGGGGCAATGACATCATCATGCCACCCCAGTAGAGAAGGCTGGAGAGAAGGATACTTAACGTCTTCTGTGTATGCTGATTCTCCCCTGCAAATCCCACCCCCAGATCGTTCTTTTTTCAGCTGACTCACTTCTGATGGAGTCTAGCTGATGGAGAAAACCTTTTAAAAGGACCGTGTGTGTATGTGTGTGCGCACACATATAAGCATGTGCATGTGGTATATTGCAAGGAAGAATCAGTAGGGAGGAGAATTATTAACCACCCCTCACTCCCCGATTATCCCGCAACTTCCACTTCAGTGTTAGGAGGGAAGGATGGAATAGGGAATTATTTGTTTCCTTTGCGATACCTAGTTTGGCTGTAAGCCAGGAAAATTTGTGCATGCTTCAGAGGATTCAGTTCCTATCACAGCCATGCCTCTGCTTTTATGCAGTGTCTTACTCAAGCCGCGGTGTGTAAAGCAAATGTTCATGCAGATCAACTCTTGCTGCTAAAATGAATGGGGAAGCCATTCCAGATGGGAGATGATTTTGTGCACATAAGGAGCCGCTTTGTTTTTATTAGATTCTTATCGCACTTAAAAAAAGCACACACACATGAACCTAAAACAAGTCTCTAGTTCTTATGAAAAAGTAAATTGCAAACCAGCAATAGATAATTTTTTTAATGTAGCATGCCACACATACACAACACATATTGTGCCATAAATTTGAAAGAAGCTTACGGCATTTTAAAAGCTTGTATCTTCCAAGGGTGGGAACTTGGCGGATCACAAAAGCAGATACTTAGCACCAAGGAGACAGCAGGGATTCAACCCGGGACCTTCTGCATGCAAAGCAGATGGTCTGCCACTGAGCTGCAGCCCTGCCTCTGTCAACTCCAGCCTGTATGGCCAACATGGAGGGTGCCAGGTTGGCGCAGGCTGATGTAGAGGTTCAAGTCATCACAGAAAGAAATGTCATTTGGATGGCTTGCATTTTTTAAAACTGAAAATCTCTCAACTGCCTTTCATCAGAAGAGACCAGGACAGTGTATAAAAGTGTGAATAAAATTATTCCCACAAAATGTAAATACAATATTTTAAAAATTAACAAATAAGATAAAAGGCAGGCTAAAAACATAAAAGTGAGGAACAGAGAAGGCTAAATTCCGGCTAAAGTTTCACCTCAAGCAGGAATGGGGAGTTCGGGCCTGGGAGCCAAATGGGGTCTCCCAGAATTCTCCATCTAGCCCTTGGGACTCTCCTCCCCAGGCCAAACCCCTCATTGGGCCTGTTCTGCACCCTCCTCAAGTGCTTTTGCGTGGCTGGCATGTGTCCCTGAACTGTGATCATGACTCTTGCTTGACTGGATGAAGACTAGCAAAGTGTATGTATGTGTGTGGGGGGGGGGGACATGTAGAAATCTTTGACTTTTGCATGGCTGGAATGCAGCCTGCTGTACAAAGGTAAGAGGCACATCCATTGCTCCACTTTTTTTGCCTCTGGCTCTCTCTTTCCACTGGCATGTGGCCCCCGAAAGGCTGCACTCTAGGGAATGCAGCCCTCAGGGAGAAAAAGACCTAAATCATCTGAAGTGCCTGGGCCATTAGGAAGGTCTTAAACTGGCACAAAAAATATTGTAATGCTGACACCAGATGTCTCCCCTTGGGGAGAGCATTCTTTCTGCTGCATTATTTATTGTAAGTTCTGTGATTTAAGCAAACAAAATGAATAAACAAACAGATAAGCAGCCATGAAGGATCAATTTTGTGAGCTTGCAGTTCCTTCTATTTCTAAAACTCTCTGGACCTTGAGCTGAAATCAAGCATTTAACATGGGGCCTGGCGCATGGGGCCTGGTATTTTGTACATGCTCATGTACACTGTCTTATCCAGTCAGTCTGCAAACCCGGAGGGGAAAAAATCTAACAAATATTCCATATGGGAGATTCAAGCTCTCAGGCCAAGCTATTCCCATCTAAAATATCTCCCAAAACTTTGCACCAGTGGACAATGACAGTGTCCTTGGGGCACAATCACGTAAAAGGGTTAACTAAAACTTCAATTGGGTTAGCTAGGATGCTCATTTGCATTACAAATACCTCTCTTCCACTTTCTCCGCCATATTAGCAATGATCAGACCTTCTGGTAAATAGCAGGGGAGGGGCTGAAAGGTGATATGAGCCTTCCATAAGAAAACACCAGTTGTTGTAAGAAGGGAGTTGATTTTGTGACATGGAAGACCAATAAATGCAAAGCCTGAGCATTCAAGCTGGAATACTAGCTAAATGCATTTCTCAGTCAATGCAGCTGATCTCTTGCCTATCCGCCCACCCTTTGCTCCAGGGATTTTATGCTTTACAGAATTATTCCTGCATATAAATAAATAAAAATCCTATCAAGCTGATCCAGGGTCCGTTTTGAAACATTGGGAAATTTCAATATATTGTATTTCCCCCATGCATTCCTTCCATCAACGGCATGTAAGCTGGCAAATTTATTCTCTAGCTTTCCCCTCCTCCCCCTGTCCATTCCTTGCTGCTAATTTGAGCCCTTATTGTGCTGATAGTTTTGTTTTAGGTCTTATAACCGATAAGATACAGTCCTTCCCCCCCCCCCGCATCCCATGAGTCAGGCCTCCCAAATATTTACCAATCCTTTCAGAATGTTGGAAATGTCACCTTTGCAGTACAATAAAACTACACAGAATTTAAGTTTTGCGCAGGTGGGGAGAAGAGAATAAGCCAGCCCTCTCCCCAAAAGTCTACCATTCTAATGAGGCAACTGCCTATCCTGACGGCTGAAGAGAGCCTGCCTACCTGCAAGGGGAGACTAGCAAAAGCAATGTCCAGTTTTGAAGGGAAAACAATGCAAAAATCCTTTATGAACAGCAAAAAACAAAGAAAATTGCAAGCTTGCTGAATGAAGGCCACTTTAAGTGCAAATGACAGAGTGCCATCAGTTTAAGAAAAAAAGCCAATTTTAGCTGTGCATGGGGGCAGGGGGATCACCTATGATTGTCAGTCGACATTCAAGCCAACCTGCCCAACTTATGTCCCATCAAGCCAAATATAGGCCACCAATCATGCACTGAGGTCTGCCAGGTGCTTTCATAGATGGCAGGCTGCAAAAACAGGAGAGGATGCCGAGAGGGCTATGCTGCAAGGCTAGTGGGCTGTGTTTCGCTTTTCAGGGACAATATGTGCAGGTCCTAAGAACATAAGAAGAGCCCTGCTGGATGAAGCCAAAGGGCCATCTAACAGTCCCACATTCTGTTCCTGTAGTGACCAACCAGGTTCCCATGGGAATTTTGCAAGCAGTACATGAGTTCAACTTCCCCATTTGCAATCCCCAGCAACTGATGTACAGAGGCATACCAATATTGGAGGGAGAACATAGCCAGCCATGGCTAATAGCCATTGACAGCCTTATCCTTCATGGCTTTTATTTAACCCATTTTAATCTACTACTCACACCCTGTGGGATTATTTCACCCAGTAATCCTTGCTAAGTGTTTGTTGGGCAAAGCTGTTCAGAATCATGGAGATTTAAAACTGACACCTGAAGCTTCTGTCCAGGCACAAAGATGAGCAGTCTAATGAGGATTTATGTTCAGTAGATCAGGATTTATTTAGTTATTTATTTATTTATTATTTGATTTATATCCCGCCCTTCCTCCTAGCAGGAGCCCAGGATAAGCAATTTGATTGGCAATTATTGCCAGCATGGGGTTACCCTGGATTATATAATCCCCAATGCGACTTTTTGTTGTTATGAATGTGTGAAGAGTCCTGAGCATCTACTGAGTGAGTATGCATACATGCACTGGGGAAATAAATTGTGTGAAGTGGGTGATCCCAGATATAGTCAGCAACAACTGCTGTCAGTGTGGAAGTTAGAAAGAAGTGTCGCTCTAGTCATGGAAATTGTTCATAAACAGTCCTGATCCAGCTAATGTTAGCTGTTACTAAGCTTATTGAAAGCCTTGGAATGAATTAGTCAGGACTAGGAATGGAAAGGTCTGTCAATTCTGGTTCTTTCAGTTTCTCATTTTTCCATTCTTCAGTTCTGGAGCAATTTGAGATTTTTTTTAAAAAGTCCTCATGAAAATTCGTCAGCATTTTAGTGTGATTTGCTCCTAATAAACACATTTTTTGTATGCAGTTTCGACTAATGTACACATTGTTGCAAGCAATTCCTCCTAATATAATGTACTTTTCTTTGTTATTTTCACTAATATATTCATTTTTGTGCACATTTCCTCTAATATATGCATTTTTGAAAACATTCTTTGGTTGGAGAACTGCATCACAAATTTCGGATAAGTGCACATTTTGAAGGATGGCTGTGTTCTGTTTTTCATATTGTTTCAGAAAGTGTGAATTTGATCAATTTGGCTTTAAATGTGAACCAAAACGAATTTCTCCCCCATTCCTAGTCAAGACTCATTTGTTTGTTTCAATGGGATTTTAGTCAGGGCTAATTTCAGCCTGGTTGTGGCTACTTCACAATACATTTCTCTATGTAAACATATGCCTTCCTACAGGCTCCAAAATGGATTGCACAAACTGGACTCTCAAGGGCACGTGGGCAATATATTACGAGCTGAAATATGACTTGTAATCATGTATTGTACTGGCTAGCTTCAAACCTGCTGTCTATGGATGGACACATTGCCTTTATTTTATAGTTCTGTCAATGGAGGGAACTGAGAAATGGAGCACTCAGTTCTGTGTACTCATGGCACAGCGAACACTGATCGGGCATCAGTGGAGTACAGATTTCCCCCCCCTGTACTGAGATTATCTTTGTCTATGAAGACTGTAATGAGAAGAGTTGCCCGTGAGACTCATTTGTACTGATCCAATTAAGAGGTAGAAGTATACACACACTATGCTTCTGCTGCGCCTGTGAATGGAAATGGATGCATTCATGCAGTTCCTCCCCACGTCTATCTGCCAAGAATGCATGCACATAACCTCAAGCGGTTCATCTGCAACACCACCAATCAGCTGTTTGGAATAGGAGTGGACTAGATTTTATTATTATAATCATCATCATCATCATCATCGGGTGATACATGCCCTGGTCTCCTCTCGCTTAGACTACTGTAATGTGCTCTACGTGGGGTTGCCCTTGAAAACGGTCCAGAAATTACAGCTGATACAGAATGCGGCGGCACGCTTGATTAAGAACAGCCGTCGCCGGGATCATATCACACCAGTGTTAGTAGATCTACACTGGTTACTAGTTTTTTACTGGGCCCAATTCAAGGTGCTGGTGTTGACCTTTAAAGCCCTATACGATTTCGGCCCAGTTTATCTGAAGGAGCGCCTCCAGCATCACCAATTATGCCGCCTGACAAGATCAGCCACACAAGACCTTTTCTCGGTCCTGCCAGCTAAAACAGCTAGGTTGGTGCGGACCAGAGAGAGGGCATTTTCGATTGTGGCCCCCACCCTCTGGAATTCCCTTCCTTTCGACCTTCGCCATGCCCCCTCCTTGATAGGTTTCCGCCGAGCCTTGAAGACTTGGCTGTTCAGGCAGGCCTACGGGATCGCTGGGGTGGGTTAGTTTTTAACGCTGTTGCTTAAATGTATGAGGGGTGATTAGTTTAATTATTGAGTGTGGTTGTATTGGTTTTATATTGTATTTTTATTTTATTATGTTGATGTACGTCGCCTAGAGTGGCCGTTAATTCGGCAAGATAGGCGACTCACAAATAAAATTGTATTATTATTATTATATTATTATCATCATCTTTATTTATACCCCGCCCTTTTTCCAAACTGGAACTCAAGGCGGCTTCCAGATAAAAGTAGGAAAATATCATTAAGAACATATAAACATATAAAACATATAAACATATAAAAATCAGCATTAAAACAGAATTAAACTATTGAGATGTTAAAACCAATTAGATTAGATTAGATTAGATTTTGATACTCTCTCCAAAGTGATGGCTGCTACACAACTGAATCAGAGCCACTGAAACGACTATCCGATAAAAGTTGATGCTGTTGTCAAACACCATAGAACCACAGAAGCAATGTTTCAGCTGGGTTTTGCATTTCCAACATCCGTATTGCCATTGTAAATGCTCACATTGGCTAGTCCTATAGTCCACAGGTAGCCAACATAGTGCTCTCCAGATGTTGTTACGCTCCGGTCAGCATATCCAATGGTCAGTGGCAATGAGAGTTGTTGTCCAGCAACCCATGGGGGGAGGGGAACCATGCTGGCTAACGCTTGATATAGTTGATTCACACAAGGTTCAATCCCACTTCCTGTGCCACACTAACAGTACTGACAGAGGTGACTCACACTGGACCAAGAAAGGGGTAGAATGCCCAGTTTGTATTGAAATAAATAAATAAACATGAAACCTTTTTAAAGCTGACACTTTTTCGTGTCCAAGCCATTCGCTCATACTGTTGCTATGCAAGAAGCCATTCCATTATCTAACGCTATAATATTTTCCTAAGCCGTCACGCTGCACCATGTGGGGGCGGGGGGTGGAGCAGCACGGTGACAAGTGAGGTGAGGGTGTAAGGGACGCAAGGATGGCTGGCATGGAGGTGGATGACCAAGTGAGCGGAGAGGCCAGGTGTGGGACGGGCAAGGTAAGTGGGCGGCTATGGGGTGGGCGAGCAAGTGAGGTGTGTGGGCAGCCATGAAGTGAGCAGGCAAGTGTCTGGGGGGCAAGTGGAGGTGGCTGCAGCCTGGGTAAGACATAGGCCCTAGGTGGGGGGGGCAGCCTAGGTGTGCTGTACGGAGCTGCGCAGTGTTGCCATTTGTCAAGGGGCAAGCAGTGGTGTGGGGCAAGCAGCAGGGGCAGCAATGCAGTGCAAGAACAAGCAAGACACATTAGCGGGCCCATGGCAGCTGGCATGTGCCAACACCGAGAGGCACTGGGGTCAATCGTGAGGAGGATTGGCAAGTGGAGTGGGGCATCTGGGAGGGCACTTGCGAGTCCCTGAGGGGTGCATTTGCAAGTGTGTGCGTTGGAGTCTCTCTGTGTGTGTGTTTGGGGGTGCCTGGGGTGTGTGGTTTTGGGGGTGGGGGTTGGAGAGCAAAGTGAGTAGGGGGACAGAATCCTCTGGTACAAATCTAAAAATGCTAACACTATAATCTGATGTTTGTCAGCTCAGAAATAAGTCCCATTGAGCTCAACGAGACTCCCAGGAAAGTGTACATGCATGCTTCAATGGGTCTTACTCCCAGGTAACACAGTGGGACTTCTGTTCAGTCTGTGAAACACCTACCATAGCCATTAGCCTGATTATGCTGGCTGGTGCAGAGAGAATGAAGAAAGCGCCCATCAAACAGCCTGCAGGAACGGTGAGACAGGGACGGGGGTTGCAACTAGGACTGGGTTGCGTAAAGGCTCTAGCATGGAGAAAAATGCAGTATCACAAGGTGATTTGTTTATTTAGATTTCGTTCTCAGTCCGGCCCAAGGACTCAGGGGTTGCACCCTTATCTCAAGGAATCCCTTGTTGTAGGAGATAGAGAGGGCTTAATTGGAGATAGGGAAAACCAGGACTTAGGTCTGGCATCTGTTTAACAAGTGGAGTAATGACAAGGCAGAACATGTTTGTGAACAAGCTAGGCCTGCAGGGAAATTTCCTAATGAGCTAGTCTGTGGCTGCCCAGCTTGCCCAAGGAGGCCAAAGGGATGCTGCACCATGGGAGGGGGGAAATTACTTTGTCTGTAATGTTTGTAGCCTTTTTCTGATCCAACCGCTCCAGAAGCCACTGCCCAACATCGGTAGAGCCAGTACCAGCTGTCAGTTGGGGAGAATTGCCCTAGTCTTACCAAAATTTAATCCTATTGCCAGCACAAGAGGATGTAGAACTGGGGTGTGTGTGGATTTGGGGTGGTATTCAGTGCTAGCCCCACCCAGAGTAGACCTATTAAAGTTAATAGACATGACTAACTGAGGTTTATTAATTTTAATGGGTCTACTCTAAGTAGGGGCAGCACCACACTTTATATTGGACATCCAATGCACACTTAAGGCATGTGACTTCCCTCCCCCCAAAATCATGGGAAGTGTCATTTGTTAAGGGTGCTGGGAATTTGTAGCTCTGTGAAGGCGAGATCAATGTTCCAAAGATTTGGGGAGGGGGAGTCACATGCTTTAAATGTGTGTTGGATGTGCTTTAAATGTATTAGTTGAATACAAACCTAGGTTAGTGGTTCTGTTATTTCCTCTCCACACACTCCCAAAATCAGAGCTTGGAAAAGTTACTTTTTTGAACTACAACTCTCATCAGCCCAATCCAGTGGCCATGCTGGCTGGGGCTGATGGGAGTTGTAGTTCAAAAAAGTAACTTTTCCAAGCTCTGCAAATGCACTAAGAAAAGAAATATGGTACCTTCAGGATGCACTTTGCACATGCTCAGAGGCATCCTATATTGACTTTTGTTTCTTTAAACTGTTTCTTGGAAGAAGGGAAAGAGTTCTTACACAAGCTCAGAGGCATTTGCAATTAGTTCTGGTTTGTTTGTTTTTTAATTGCTACGAGGAAAAGGCAACTTGTACACATTCACTGAGGCAATCAAGCTGAACTGCTAGAGTTTTGAAAACAAAAGATAGCAGCCTAATCAAATTAGTTTCAGGAGTCACTTGAGCATGAGCAGAGTGCATTTCCTGCATGGAGGAAATGTTATATTTGAAAACTCCTCCATGTGTACATGGCTGGGGATTGGGGAGGGAGGATCATTTGTCCTTATGCAGCCAAGGTTCAAAGGGCACCACTGCCCCAATGGCAGTGTTTGCATGAGCTCAAACAGCACATATTTCAGCTATTACCTGTAGACTAACCCCGCTCCCCTGCTTCTGTCATTGTACATGCATTGGGTCAGACTCCATGTGTGCCATGTGGCTCTGCCAATGAGGGTGCTCAGCTTGCTGTCTCAGTCTGAAGGAGTTGTCTGCTATCTCTGAACTGGTGCTGAGTAATAGGGCTGGCCATTTTTCAGCTGGCCCCTGCAACTGGTGCTTTTAACAGCAGCTTGATGTGTAGACATGAAGCACTGACAACCGTGTGTCTCCGGTCTCTGAAGAGCTTCCCTGCTGATTCCTGCACATCAAGATGCCAGTTAAAAAGCACATTTCTTCTTCTTCTTCTGATCAGCTGGTAGCCCTATTGAACACCTAGGGTGGCCAAGTGGCCTACTTTGCAGAGGACAGTCCTCTCTCTGAAGGGCTGTCTGGGCCAATTCAACTTTAAAGAAAAAGAACCCTAAGAAAGGAGAAGAGGGAGGGTCTTGACATTGCAATTAACACCTGGATGGACAGCAAACGGAGCAGGCACGCAATTGTGGTGAGATATATTCTATTTCTGTTTAACTTGCAGTGATTATTTCTAAATTTGCAGCTCTACATATAAATTAACAAATTCAAATTTTAGGCAAATTGGTGTCCTCTTTTTCAATGATGCATAAGTGGCCACCCTAACCACAACCAGCCCCCTCTCTGTGCCAAATCTCACCTCAATTTAAGGATTAGGGAGAAAGGCCTCCATATCAAAAGGTGTCACTTCCGCCATACTAGGGCCATAGTATACCCCATTTTAAATGAAGGCCTGGTGATAGGCCTTGATTTTTAAGACATGCCCTTTATTTTCAGCATCACCATAACACTGACTACAATGAATGGCTCTCTTTCTCTTTTAGAATGCTACTTCTCCATAACACATTTTACAAGAGACCCTTCAGATCTATGCCTCAGTCCAGAGAGCTCCCCCTTCAGCACGCCCAAGGCTTCTGCATGGCTAAAGGAGAAATTGCCAGTACCGTGCCACTCTGCTTTTGAAACTCCCCCTTTCAAAAATATACAAACTGAGGAAGGGTCCTGCGTGACTCAACATACTGAAAACAAGTTGGTCCAAAAACGTGACCTTCCCAAGATGGCTCTGCAGTTTACAAGGGAGACATGATTGTTGCATGTGTCCTGGTGTTCTACTGATATTTCTCATAGAAGGTATATAAATTAGGAACAACATGCGGAGTTAAACACCCTTGCGTGCAGATCTGGGAACCCTGGCCCAGTCTATGTTTGCCTCATAAAGGGCAAAGATGCTTTGCAGTTACATTATCTACACCAATGTTACCTTGGGTTTTCTTCAATAAGCATAAAAATACAGAGACGGGAAGCTGTTTTCCACCAGGTCAGTCAATATAGTCCATCTCTCTCCAACGTGGTGCTCTCCAGACTATGGGACTCCCATGCTGGTTGCGGCTGATGGGAGTTGGAGTCCAACAACTGGAGGGCACCACTTTAGGAAAGGCTGGTCTAGCCTAGTATTGTTTACTCCAGGGGTGGGGAAACCCGTAGCCTTCCAGATGTAGTTGGACTCTGTCTTCCATCCGCCCCGGCCTCAGGGATGATGGGAGTTGTCGTCCAACAACATCTGGAGGGCCACATTCCCCGGCCTAGGTCTACTCTGGCAGGCAACAGCTCCCGGACAGATATTCTTTGGGATCACCTGATCCTTGTTTAACGGACAGATAGCAGGGATTGAACCCAGGATCTTCTATATGTTCTCTACCACCAAGCCATAGACTATAGTCCCTGTGTTTGGAAATGCACATCTCCCTTTTACACTTTGTAGGGCTGACTCCTGAAAATGCTAACGTAACACCACTTCAGCCATGGCAAGCACTATCGCTGCATAAAGGGTGGAATGGTGCCCCATTGTATGTTTACAGATTTCCTTCGGCACCTTCTCTGTATGTCAATTTTACTGAATAGAAAGAGCATTCTCTTTTGTCCAAACATTTGCAGGCCACACAGATAAGTAAGCTCGTGATATATAACACATGTAGCCCATGTATAAAGAGTGTTTTTAAAAGTATTTTGAGTAGTGAAACTCTGAAGCGTTGTAAGCAACCAAAGTGTACCAAAGGAAAGTGCATTACGAATAAAAACATTTTAACTATCCCAAGACACTTGAATAAAAAGAGACATTATGTTTAAAATACAAATACCATGAATGAAAAGAAAGATTAAAACTGGGGGGGGGGAAACATTTCACCTCTCAGGACATTCTGTATAATTGACCTTAAGATGGCCAAAGGAACTTCAAAAGAAGCCTACAATATGAAAGATATAATTCATCAAATGGTTCAGTGCTGTCACGTGTGGATTGAATCGAGGGGAAAAGTTGCTTTTGGGTGTTTTTTTTTTAATAACACACAGATTTTTTAAATCACACCAGTGCCAGGCTATCTGTGTTGTAAACAGCAACTAGTTTAGCGGAAGGGCCGTAGCTCAGTGATAGAGCACCTGTCTTGCATGCAGAAGGTTCAAAGTTCAGTCCCCGGCATCTCCGGGTAGGGCTGAGAGAGATCCCTGCTGGAGATCCTGGAGAGCTGCTGCCAGTCAGTGTAGACAATATTGAGCCAGATAGACCAATGGTCTGACTCAGTATAAAGCAGCTTACTATGTTCCTATGACTATTGTTAATGACACAATACACAATTATCCCCATCTGTCCTCATCTACCTTTTATTTCCTTCTAACCTTGCTGTTTACAGTCGTCGTCCCCAAACCATATACCTGCAACCCAGAATAACACTTCATGTATTTGATGAAGTGGACTGTAGTCCACAAAGCTTATGCCAGAATAAAAATTGCTAGGGTGACAGCCAATTGTGGTATCCCACTTGCACATTGAGCTTCCTCGTGTGCAAAAAAGATGGACCTTTCCTGCCCTCTCCCTGAAGCTCCCTGCTCCAAAAAATGTGCTCCAGAGAATTGGGGGACTCTTCACAGCAGATGAGGGGCACGAGGAGATGCAGGTGGGAGGGGAGGAAGGGAGATCCTGTCACATGCACAATGTTGGATCTCAGCCTTAAGTCTTTAAAGTGCTACCAGATTCTCTGTTGCTTTTGCTGCAATCAGTGAATACAATGATGATATCACGTAGCATTTGGAAACAGAAGCCACAGTTGGTTTAAAAGAGAGGGAAGCCCCGAAGTATTTTATCTGAGAAAAAGGAATGCAACCTGTGTTCAGAAGCAGAGAGCTTTTCGTTCTTAAACAGAAATCTGTATTGCTCTCCCAAAGTTTTCATCTTGTCTGATTTAAGTTTTTTTGTAAAAAAAAAAAAAACCCCACCAGGATCCAGTTAGGTTCCTATGTGAAACTGATAGAAGGAGAAAATTGCCAGGCAGGGATTCCAAGAGTAAAAGGCAGCCTGGAGCACAGACAGTGTCACTGATCTCATGTGAGCTGTTCTGGCAGCCTTTTTGGCAGGGGAGGGGGCAGGGAGGGAAAGGAGGAGTGTTTCAAATAAATAAATAAATAAATAGAAAAAGCCCTCTGCATTCTATGAGAGACCATGATTTCAGAAATGGTGACGCTTCAGCAAAATATTAAACACCCCTTCCAGTAAGGGGCACCTGGCAGGAAAATGCCTTGTGTGTCAGATGTATATGTTTTACAGCTTCACCATCAGAGAGAGCAGTGGTGAAGGGGCGTGTGCGCATCATAATGCTGTGTATAGACACATAAATGGCCTGATCCAGTGATGGAAGTGATGGTATGTACATGAAGTTCTCTCATTCTCAGTGACTTCACTCCAAATGAACATAATTCCCCCCCCCCCCGCAGTGAGGGGACTCAATGTGTGGTGCCTGTCTTTTTGTTTTAATAGTAGTTTGGGTGAAGGGGTGATTTAGATTGGGAAAACAGCATGGAGGGGGAATGAGTTAAACTGCAGCATCATGGCTCTGATCAAAATCAGAGCCCCCAAAGACTGCTTTAAAGTTTAACATAGGGGATATAGAAAGTGTACAAGCGCACCCACCCACCTCCATTACTCCTGTAGTTACTTCAGGGAAAGGCACTTTTCACAAACCAAATTATAACTGACTCATAAACTGGACATTGAAAATGAAGCTGCAATCATACGCATGCTTAATTCCATCAATGTTTCTGAGAAAATATATTGTGAGAATGGGTGTTTTCAAGGGAAACACCATTATTCCTCTTTCAGAAATCTAATAAACATAAGGGACAAAGCTTCTCCTGCCATCTCTGGAAATGCAAAGTGCCCCTTCTATGACCCCCCCCCCATTATATATAGATATTTCCGGTGCTGCCAATGAGGTTAAAAATAATGATGAAATTTGTAGTTAAATCCTGTTCGTGTTTATTCAGAAGTTGTGCCACTGAACTCAAAAGGGCTTACTCCCAAGTAAATATGCATGCTTCAGGCAGGCTACAATCCTATACACAGTTACCTGAGGATAAGTCAATGGATTTTACTTCTGAGTAGACATGTATAGCATTGCTCTGTTAGTCAAGGCTCTTCTGCATCAAGTATATTTTGGCCCTCAGCCACACACTCTCCACTGAAATCAGTGGGCCTGCGTGTATTCAGGCAGCCAGTGTACAAACAGAACTCTGGATTGTTGTCAGTGGTGCAGTTAGGCAACTTAGACTCTGGACTTCATTGTCTTAGGCGCACCCCTCTCCTTTAGATGATCATGTGTATTACTTAATGTATTTCAAAATGTGGTAAGACAGTCCTGCTGCATTTGGGGGACCCTCCTGCTCATTCTGCTGATTGGGGCCCTTGACCTCTGCCCTAAAGTCCTGCCTTGACAACTCCACTGATTGGTGTATTGCACTGCAGCCCAGTAAACATTTACAGTTGCTTTTAACAGAAACATAAGCATGTGCAACTGTGTGCTAGATCATGCCCTTATGATGATGATGATGATGTTGATGATGATTAAATAGTCTACCAAAAGAAGTGGCACTCTTAAAAAGACATCTTTTCCCCATTCTGTAACCACAGCATGAGCACAATAGGAGTCCTACTATAGGAAATGGTAGTCATTCTTATAGATCTAAATAGAATATAGAATCAACACTTTTGGAGGCATTAGGACAAAAGTGGCACCAACTGATGATGTTTCCTTCCTCCACCCCCACATCCATCCCCAAAACTGGCTGTCTGTTTGCACATCTGCTTCACGTATGTGTTAAAGCTTAAGCAACAAAACTAATCAGGGAAAAGAGAGCAAGAGAAACAGATGGGGGGGGGAAGTTTAAATTATTATTTTGCTACAAGGCTAGCTGGCTATTTTGGACAGAACAGTAACTGTCATTTTCCTGTATGCCAAGCTGGAGATTATGAATGGAAATAGTATTTCGTACACATTGGAATGTATCCTTGCCTAGACCATTTTAGAGGATCCTTTTGAAATGTATGCAGTATGCAACTATTTTATTTACACTCTGTGCTAGACACATATTATTTCAGTTAGATTCATTATGTCACAAAAGTAGGCTGATACTACTTTGAAGTTCTTTTTTGTTGACATTAATAAGATTATTTGCATGAAATTATTTAGGTTTCAGACACAAAATATAGATTTCTATACCACTTTGGCAGTGAGTAGGTTTAGGATTGATATACTTTCTAATTTTATTTATTTAAGTAAATTTATATACTGCCTTTCCATCTGGTGATAGGCAGCTAATAAACAAGATTTATAAACAATCACAAATTTATATTTCTGAGTCTTAGCTAGCAAAGTAACTTTTTTAAAAAAAAAATGTTTATAAGTTAATTCCCACTGAATTCAGCAGGGCTTATTCCAAAGTAATAGCACAATCCTAACCATGTCTACTCAGAAGAAAATCCTATTGAATTTGGTGGGGTTTATTCCCCGGTATGTGGGTTTTAAGATTGCAGCCTAAACACATATAAGATTGTATCTTGCATACTTATCTGGGAGCAAGCCCTAATGAATACAGTGGGATTTATTTCCAATTAAGAATGCATAGAACTGGACAGCAGGTCTGCAATTCTGTGTGCAATGACTAGGGATCAAGTCTCATTGAATAAAGTGGGATTTTCTTCCAAGTACATATGCACTGACCCAGCTGCCAGATATATGGCAATTCTTAAAAGCAATTTGAAATTCTTTATCTGAAAAAGTAATAATAGAAATGTTATAAAATGTTTGTACCTTAATAAGAGTTATTCGAAAAGTATAGTTGCAAAGTGGAGCTCTTTAGAATCAAACAAAAAAGTGTAGAAATTGTATCTAGTTGACCTTTGAATCATTTGACATAATTTTGTTACAAGCATGTTAAATTCCAGTGTGGATAAAAAACTGGCACCTTGATCCTAAGCCGATGCATCACTTGGAAATAAATTCCCCTGATTTCAGTGACACAGTCCTCCAAATACATCCACTTAAAGTCACATTGGTGGTTTCTTAATTCAGGAGGACGTGCTTATGGTTCCTTGGCCTGATCTCAGCCTTTAAAAAAAAAAATCTTAACATATCCCCAACACCCAGTGGGCTTCACCCTCTGCAAGCTAACTTTATTTATATTATTTATTATTTAAATTTATATCCTGTTCCTTAGCAAAAAATAATAACAATAAATGGCTGTCTTGAGTTGGCTGGGACTTATGTTTAAGACTATTTACCCAAATATATATATACTTGCAATAAATCAACAGTTAGATGCATAAATGAGGACAAGTTTTTAAAAACCCATAGAAAGACTAATTTTGTTTTATTTGTGAATTGCGGTATACGCATGAGTGAATAATATACCATATGAGCTTAAATCTAATTAACAGATGGACACAAATTTGATCAGTTGTATTATCTGAACATGGAGTTCAAAGAAGGGGGAAGGGGCTGTGATGTTTTCATTGGCTGTAAAGATATAAGAAGATGAAAAATAATCAAGATCGTTTTAAAAGAAGTCTTCCTTTAAAACATTTGATTGAAGAGGGGATATGGGGGGCCCACCTTGGGAACAGATTTTATTTTTTATTTATCTGCAAAAGATTTATGTACAAAAGAGCAAGCTATAATATAGTTAAATGTCATGTGATTTCAGATAAGTATACCATAAAGTCCACGTTAGTTATGGCAAGAATAATTAATCATGTTGATTTATAGCCTGTTCTTCAGGGTTAAAATTCGGAAAGAGACTTTTAAAGGCAACAGTCCTATGCACAATTACATGTTCCTACTGAACTCAACGAGGCTTCCTTCTGAGTAACATGCATAGACGCAGCACGCACGGATACTATCCCTTTCCTCTCTAGCAATTAAATATGCCTATAACGGCATTTTAGTTAAAGACTTTCCAAATAGCACCACATACGCAAAGAGCCACCATCATAATGAATATAGGTCGCATATTTTTTAAAAGTTATATTTACAATATTAATCAAATCATACAAGACCATCTTTAAAATATGCAATTTAATTATATTATAGTAATGACGGGTGAGTGTTGTTTTTGTTTTAAATTGGCACATTATATATATATATATATATATATACACACATATACACACACACATATATACATACACACACACACACACACACACATCTCTCAATACAATAATCAGTATCATAGCTAATATATGAAATTATGATGGCCTAATATTTTTGGGCATAGAAATGCAAATCACCAGCCCATTGCTGATTTTTTTAAAAGTCAAAAGAACTATATGGAAGCAAAATATGTAGCATGTATTCTCTATTTTCTTTTTGTAATCACAGAAGTGTTTTTTTTTAAAAAAAAAGGGGGTGTGTGTGTGTGTGTGTGTGTGTGTGTGTGTGTGTGTGTGTGTGTGTGTGTGTGTGTGTGTGTGTGTGTGTGTGAAATAGCCTAGGGAAAATAAAGATTTAGATTAAGGCCTTGAACCAGATTTGATTAGCATGACTTGCAGATTTGGGAGACATAAATATCTTTTCACATGAGCATGGAGAAACCAGTTTCAGCAGAAAACAACAACAAACTTTAAACTGACAGTGATTAATACCAAGTTGATCGCATACAGAATATTTCCAATGGTAAATTAGAGAGCAAAGAACAGGTCTGGTGTCTGTTTAGGTTTTAAATTTAACATTTAATTTTTATTTTTTTGAAAGTATAACCTCTGAAAATTGGCATTTGTTCATATATCTTTTATTTCTATGTTGTTTTTGCAGGTTGGTTTTGGGATGTTCTGTACAGCTACGACAATTTGTTAAACTTGGACACGTTCAAGTCAAAATGAAGTACCATGAAGCCGCACTGAGCATCAGCTTAATTTTTCCACTAAAATAAAAGGGATCTTAAAAGAGCTTAACGATGGCTGGATCATGCCCTTGATCAATGTACCCGCCCGCATATTGTGGGGGGCGGCGGCGGCAAGCACGCCCTCCCATTGTAAGCTTTGGGGAGACCTTGTCTTGAGATCTGCATTCGGAAAGAGGCACTAGAGGAATTTAACCCCCATCCCACCCCTATCCAGCTTATAATATTGCGAGGCTCCTTTCGTCTCCCCACGTTTAAGCTTTCAGCCGCTGGGAGCAGGATCCTCCCCCTTCCCGCAGGGTGGTGGCTCAACAGCAGCAGCACCGCAACGTTAGGAGCCGAGAACTGGGACTTTGTAGGCCAGTTGAAGGCAGAAACTTCTCATCTCGCCCGCAAAGACCCAGCCCCAAACTCCCATATTATCGTCCACTCGATCGGTCACACAAGACGTTTCTCCAGGACTTAAAATAGGATTTTTGCTTTCTTTCTTTTAAAACGACTGAAAGCCAGACAACAAGACAGAAAGATCCCAGATATTACGATCAAGAAACTGGTTCAAAACTCCGGCCGCACAACTGATGTTGCAGGTCATCCTGAAATTAACCAACTGCCAGTTTCAGGACTTTGCTATTGTTCTGTTTAAAAGCCGAACGCATGCTAATTTTTAACTAGCTTCTCCCGGTTTCGGAAATGCGCTTTTAAAAATTGCATTGACACGGGCACTTCGCCAGAGTCGAGCGATACATTGCAACAGAGAGTGGGCGAGCATTTCTAAAAAGGGCTTTTTGCTTCTGAAAGGAAGACCTGCGTCCTCCACGCCATCCGACTGCAGGTTAGCCCTCAGCCAGCAAAGCAAGAGGCTGCCCTGCCCACTACGAGCATACCGACGAGACACCAACCCTAGATGTGTCCGTGCGTTCACCAGCTCAGATTGATCATCTGATTGTGTACACGATTGTTCTCAACCATTCTAAAGGGACGCGACCTCAGTCAGCTTTCCGCTCTGGTGAAATAGACAATCAGGAGGTGAAATTGATCAAGCTCTTGAAACGAACTGTGCTAAAAAGTTTAACACACACACACACACCGCACGCGTGCGTAGTTGGCCTCTTCTCCCACCCGCCCCTCCCCACTTACCTTATGTCAGGGGCAAGCGAACGAAGTGAATTCTTGGTTTAAATCGTTTGGCTTTCCTGGTCCTTTCCAGGTCTTCTTGAACTAAAGTGGAGAAAAAAAACGAAGGGGGGGGAGGTGTGGGGGAGGAAGACGCCCACCCCTCAGAAAAAATTAGAGCCCATTCGTTAAAAGACACATTTGCAACATTTCCCATGTTAAGAAGAGGGGGAGGGGGGGAAATGTCCAGAATACAGACGGTTTGAAACGTGGGAGCGGAATTCCAAAAGCAAACGGAAAGGGAACCAGGCAGAGGCACCCCCATCTGGAAAGAGGCGGCCGGATCCGTGCACCGGAACGAAGATTTCACCACCTCCACCGCCCGGCCTCCCTGCCGTTCCGATGTCACCGAACGCGTGTGTCCAAGTTGGAAGCAAGTATCCCTCGAAAGTTTTCGCGGCGCAAGGACAGCCCCACGTGTTAGATGACACATCCAGGAGCGAGAGCTGCAGCTGGGCTGGGGAATAGCAGCGGCGGCAACGTCAACGACGGCGGCCGTAGCAGCAGCAATAGCAGTCGCCCAAGAAGGAGGATCGCGGCGCTGCCTGCTTCCCTTCGCTCGCTCATTCTCCTGCCTGTTTAAGGAAGCACCCTGGTCCCCACCCACTGAAGTTAGACCGCTCTGATGGTGCAATTTCGCCTGGCAGATTTACAGGGCAGAGCAGCCATCCAAAAGAATGGACCGCCTCCCATTCCCCGATCCTCTCAGACAGGGATTGCATGATCCGCGAGGAATCTACGGGAGCGTCGCCTTGGAATCCCAATCTCCCTCCGGCAAAAATTTTCACACAACCTTCGTGTTTCCAGTATTTCCCCCCCCCTCAATCTCTCTTCTCTTCCACCCCCCCCCGTTGCTGCGATCTGAGCATTCAGATCAGGAGAATTCCTCCCCCCTTCTGTCTTGCTCCCTTTCAGCTCCAATAAAGGGGGAGAGAGCCCCCTAGTGGTGATAGCTGTAGGTATCTATGATTCCCGTAGTAATAGTGTGCCCCTCCCTTCCCGCAGCGCTAAAGTCATCTACACTGTGACCGATTCACACATCGTGTTCTGAAGACTACCAACCATGGGGAAGTCAATGCAAATAGACTTTTTTTTCTTATTGTTATGGCGTGCCCAAGGGTCGTATGAATGCGGGTGCTAAAAAATCTTCAAAAAAGAGGATTGAATCAAGAGGGCTAGTCATATTCGTAAGGGCTTTTTGTTGTTGTAGTTAACCCAAACTTCATTTTTAAACATGTATATTATGCTTTTAAAGGAACATCCTCCTCAAAGCAGCTTAGTCTTCAATTTAAAAAAATCACATTAATTCTAAGGGGTGCGAAGTGCAAGTAGAGAGCCAGTGTGGTGTAGTGGTTAGTTTATTGGACTAGGACTTGGGAGACCAGGGTTCCCATTCAGCCATGAAGCTCTGGGCCCCTGGCAGGCTCTTTCTAATCTCCCTCGCCGGGTTGTTGTGAGGAGAAAATGGGAAGGGGGAGAACCTTGTATGCCACCAAGGAAAGGTAGGGTGTAAATGTTATAGCAATCAATAAAAATATAAAATACGGTACAACTAAACAATAAACCAGCATAAAAAGTGAAGTACAGAAATAGAATACAAGTTTATGAAATGAGTCCGGTTGGATGGACCTCTCTGCAAGAAGAGCTGATAATATGATCACTCAAATAGTTAAACAGTTAGCTAAAAGATGCAAATAGGGAGAACAATAAATCAACCTCTTATTTATGGCTTACTATTGTATGCATATGTCAGTGGGTAGGAAATCTGCTTTGCATGTAGAAAGTCTCAGGCTCAATCTGTAGCATCTCTTAGGTAAGGCTGGGAGAGACTCACTGACTGAAACCCTGGAGAGCCTCTGCCAGTCAGAGTAGACAATACTGAGCAAGATGGACTGACTGGTATAAGGCAGCTTACGTTGGCTCCATAGGACAGGTAACCAAACAAGAGAGCCAATACAGATCTTTGGAATAACTAGTGGCTCTTGACACAGTCAAAGTTTGCATCCTGCTTTTTTAAGCATCAGGTTGACCAAATACAAATATCACAGCCAAGACAACCAAAATCTGAATGTTTCTGTGCGGAATTTGCAGTGCAACCCTACACACATTTACTTAGAAGTAAGTCCCACTGTCTCCAGTGGGGCTTTCTCCCTAGTAGGTGTTGTTGAGATTGCAGCCTACAATTACTGCTTTTTTGGTCTCATAAAGTCCTATATGTCTCGGGACCAGGGTATCCGAGGGGCCACCTGATCCCAAATCAACCTGCACATTTATGAAGGTTTTTAGTAGGGCCTTCAGAACTGAAGGGAAGGCCTTCTTGGTATTCGCATTCAGATCATGAAATGCTGCCCCCTTCCTGTGTGTATACTTTATTAATCGTTAGGTGCTGGGTAAAGACTGTATCATTCTCCTGAACTTTTAATAGATAATATCATCATGCTGTATTTAGTACTGTTTTGTGGAAGGTGATTTTAGGGTTGACCTTTTAGTTTTTTGTTTTTTTTAATTCTTGTTGTTTTAATTGTTGCATTTATTTTACATTGATTGTTTACATTTTCACCGCTGGACACCTTCAGCTAGGGACAGCTCCAATCAGATTAAAAGCCAAGTTAAAGTCTATTCATCTATTAAATGCTAACACAGATTAACAGTGTGATTGCCAAGCCTTGAAATGGAAGTAGGTTCAAAATGACTAGTAGACACATTCATCCACTTTTATTTGTAGCTCCCAATCCAAAGAATTCCAGATAAATTGCAACAGTTATACACAGATGAGCCAGATATTACAGAGAAACAATCAGTTTACATAAGAGTATTAACATTAAGTTTGATCCTATTAAATTAGGCCTGAATTGAGGCAATGGTTTCTTCTTTCACACAATAGGTGTTAATTAACATAGCGGTTGTAATTGATGGGTATTATCCATACATGTGAGCTTTGCATAGAAATGTTCACAGTCTGTACTTGTTGGATTTCATGGCCATTGGTTCCTGGACATTACATCTTTAACAGAAACTTTGGTACCAGAGGTAGGAATAACATGGAAGGAACAGGGATAGGTTCCTACACCACAAAAAAGAAGAGCAGTCCAACGTATTTCAGCAAACTTTTTTTCAAGAGTAACAATACGCATGTCTGAAATGAAACAACCAGGTCAGGTAAGTCTTGCATACAGACCCCCTGAAGGCTTCTTCCAAAACACATCCAGGATGCCTGCCTTGCCTTTTTTCGTTTCTCAGATAGCATCTTGCTATAGCAATCTAAAGCTTGAGCAGTTTTCCTCTCTGTACACTCAATCAGTGGGCAAAGGGCAGCCACCGCACCCCTGTGCTTGGTCTCTCTGCCATCCTTCCCCGCACTCGAGCAGATGTGTCTGCAGTCAACAGTGCTTCCAGGGCACCCAAAGCACCTGGCAAGGAGTGCCATTCCAGCCATGCATGAAAGAGCTGCCTGCAGCAGCCACAAACTAGGGGACAAGGAGCCACATTCTATGTCAGAGTGTGCATCCTCCCCATTCCCTTGCACCCAAAAAAGACTTGGTTAAAAGGAGCTTCTTTCCTGGAGGATTGGTTAACTGAGGTATTACTGTATATTTCTCTATGCCCGTATGTATGTGCGAGCACACAGCACTTCATGCATCCATGAAAGTTTATGCCCCAATAAATCCGCCACAAAACTCTTTGTGGTTAGACAAACATAGATTTTAACTGTGACTCCTTTACCATGCATAAACTTTTCACTTAAATAAGATTTTATGGGCTAGGTGTTCAAAAATGGTTTCTGTTTTATATATCTTTTAATGGGCATAAAAGGGTGAGTTGCTGGTTAATATGTGTATGCTGAAGTCCCATTGATGTTAGCAGATTTTTGGAGTGTTTAGAAGCTAGTTCTTCATATATATATAAACATTACTTCCCACCCCCCTAAACTTGCCTCCTGTGCTGGCACCTCAGCATGTGAGCTGCCATTTATTTGAAAATCACCCAGTGGCCTCTTTCTGACTGTCTTTCATTCCGGACCTGGTTTTAAGAGATCCAGCAGCAACACTGGGCATTTAAAAAAAAAAGAGAGATATTTTTATTGAAGGTTTTTCACGATATATTTTGTACAACATGCAGTCTATACATTCATGGAATCATAGAATAGTAGAGTTAAAAGGGGCTTATAAGGCCACTGAGTCCAACCCTCTGCTTAAAGCAAGAATCCAAGGTAAAGCATAACCGACAGATGGCTATCCAGCTGCCTCTTGAATGTCAGCAGTGTTAAGAGTCCACCACCTCCCTCGGTAATTGGTTCTACTGTTGTATTGCTCTAACAGTTAGGACGTTTTTCTGATGTTCAGCCAAAATCTAGCTTCTGGTAACTTGGTCTCTGTGTCCTGCACTCCGGGATGATTGAGAAGAGATCCTGGCCCTCCTCTGTTTCAAGTACTTGAAGAGTGCTATCATATCTCCTCTCAGTCTTCTGAAAGCTGAACATGCCAGTTCTTTCAGTCTCTCCTCAGAGGGCTATATTTCCAGTACCCTGATCATCCTTGTTGCCCTCATCTAAACCTGTTCCAGTTTGTCTGCATCCTTCTTAAAGTGCAGTGTCCAGAACTGGACTCAGTACTCAAGATGAGGCCTAACTAGTATTTCATGCAGTTTGAAAACTATATTTCTGTTAAAAATAGCATTTGCATTTGCTGTTTTTGCAGCTGCATCGCACTGTTGGCTCATATTGAGCCTGTGATCAACAACAATCCCAAGATTCTTCTTGTATGTAGTATTGCTGAGTCAAGTATCCCCCATCTTATAACTGTGCATTTGGTTTCTTTTTCTTTGGTGTAGAACTTTCATATAAATCATATTGATATTCTGATAAAAATAAAATAATGATTCTTCATCATCATCATCATCACTGTTTATTTGTATGCTGCCTTTCCATAACAATTTATGCACAAGGCAGCTCACAACATGAACAGAAAAAAAGTTACACAACTCACTGTAAGAAATAAATTCAAAGGGTCAATAAGTTAACAAAAACATAAAAACATAAATTGATACATCCTTATAATTCCTAATAAAATCCAACAATAAAATACAGAAGCATAATCCCAATAACAGCAAAACAAAAAAACGACCATCAGAAATCAAACTTTTACCCAAACAGAAGCCCCTAAACAACACCCCATAGTCAAGGTGGTCTCTGGCATCTTCAGGTAGTGATACCTTTTACAGCTGCAGTCAGGCAAGGCCCCACCCTTCCAGACCAGGTGGAAAGAGGCCAGAAAGCAGGGAGAGGGTCTATTCAATAAAAAAATCATATATAAAAAACCAAACTATGCTTGTCAGTTATTATTTATGATTTTGTTCACAGTGCAACTGTGCTTATAGAGTTCCTAGCAGGAGGATGGGTCTATCTTGTTTTGTATTTTTTACACCAATTAGCTAATAAACAAGCTCCATTTCTCAATCAATTGGTTGTTGTGTTCTCTTTCTTCCCATATCCTGACAAGATTTGTCAAAAAGTCAAATGGTCAAAGCAACATTTTGCATTTTTTTAATGAAAAGGTGAGAAATAATAAAAATAAAATTAAAAAAATAAACCTGTTAGTCTTGGAACCAGGAGTTGGTTTGTGAGAGAGCTTAGCATTGTCACTTGGTCCTAGGGCATGTCAGGTAAAGATTAAATCACAGGTGCAGGCCTAAGCATATTCAAGATAAACATAAAGGGTCTGTCATTGGTGGTACAGGATGTTTTGCATGCAGAAGTTCCATGTTCAATCCCTAAAGGCATCTCTAGTTAAAAAGGATCAGGGGATGGGAAAAAATCTCCGAGACCCTGGGCATCCACTGCCAGCCAGTAGAAAATAATGGCTTGGATGGAGTGTGACTTAAATGTCCCAAAGTTACCTCATTTAAGTGTAAGGCAGTGTCTTATGTAGCTTGACATTTCTATGGGAAATACGTGTGAACCACATGTGCCTTGCACGGTCCCAGGTTCTCAGAAGGGACCCAGAAGGTCCCAGGGTCAATCCCTGGCATCTTCAGGTAGGGCTAGGAGAGATTCCTGACTGAAATCCTGGAGAGCCGCTGCTATTCAGTGTGGACAATACTGAGCTAGATGGACCAATGGTTTGACTCGATATAAGGTCGCTTCCTAGGTGTTGATAGTCTCATGTGATTATCACTCATGTAGTTTTTGGATGTGAGTCAGCTAAACTAGCCGTGGGCAAGCTGCATAGTCCCAAGGAACCCAGTCGCCCCCAAGCTGCCAGTTGCGGACAAGGAAGGGGCTGGCTTGTGCAGCTGTGGCAAGCTGAGCAGGCCCTAGCCAGCTGGGGAGGACTAGCCTCAGAGGGAGGCAATGGTAAAGCCCCTCTGAATACCGCTTACCATGAACACCCTATTCATAGGGCAGCCATAAGTCGGGATCGACTTGAAGGCAGTCAATTCATGTGATGCTGGCGTTGATATGGCTGTCTTAAGTGGTAGCTGCTTGAGGAAAACAGAAATAAGGAAATGCTTCTTGCTCAATCAACATTTTTTTTAAAATAAATAAATAAATAAAACAAATCCAAACAACAGGTAATTTTGAGAGTGTGGAAGTTCCAAGCCCAAGGCAGAGTTCAGTGGGATCTTGAAAGCCTGCTGTGCAGCCAATGTTAAATACGTTAAAGTTTCATTTATTCCAGTGGGAGAGATTGATACGAGCATTTAATTTCCTCATTGAAATGCATGGGACTGTGGCTGGATGAGTGCTTAACTTTGCATCCTAAAGGCTGGATTATGCCCATATTGTGCAAATACGTTCATAGTATTGCCCTTAGACCAGCCAAGATTGTTACTTGATAGGCATTGGCATAAAAATGAAAAAAGATACTACAGTATTTTTGAAACATGCACGCACGAGCACACTCACATACACACAAAGACAGAAGGCGAAGTCCATTAGGAAGTTCTCCTCTGCAAGACTATGAACATGGCTTTGGGTTGCACATGAGTACTACTTGTCACTTGTACTGCTCTATTCCTTGCCAAGGGGAAAGTGGTGGTCTAGCCTTAGGATGAAGCTGACTATGAGGATACATAGCTACTGGAAGCTTTACAAGTAGCAGGACACTAATCTATTGAATATGTATATCGTCCCCTTCTGCTTTTTGCTATGGTTTGCACCTGTGCATGCAAGCACTGGGGAAAGGGGAGCATAGAGGAGGAGGTGATGAAAAGGATTAATTGCACATTCAGTTCAGATGTGATCACAACCACAGCAAGTTGAGACACATCCTAGCTGTCACATCTCTAAAAATAAATGTAAAAAGATGTCATTCATGCCAATCTGGCAGTCAAAAGGCTAATATGTGAGCAACTTGTTTGACACTCAGGGGCATGGAACAACAGATTAACCTGCTACTGAAAATAGCAGCTTGACAGGCATTGATGGGAAACACACCTAAGCCTAAGAACCTGATGCAACACTCTCATTAGATCTGCACCAGGAACATAAGAAAGCCCTGCTGAATCAGGCCAATGACCCATCTAGTCCAGCATCCTGCTCTCATAGTGGCCAACCAGTTGCCCTTAAGCAGGGCAGGAATCCCTCAAGCAGGACAGGGGCGCAACAGCACTCTTCCCTCCTGCAGTTTCCAGCAACCGGAATTCAGAAGTATACTGCCTCAACAGTGGAAGTAAAAGATAGCCATCAGGGTTAGTAGCCACTGATAGCCTTTTCATAACTCCTTTTCAGTGTCGATCTCAATTCATTTTCAGAAGTGGATTTGCTTGCATGAACCTGAGATTGAAATAAGTAACCAGCAAGTGAAAGGAACCCTGTCCTTGCATCTCTGGAGGTCACAGGATGTTGCAAGCCCATCACATCCATTCTGGGACCCACATCAGTGGACAGGGAGATGTGCTCAATTCAACATAGAATGGTAAATAGTATATTTAAGACAAAGTAGCTGATCTGTGACAAACAAATAAGCACATAAACCACTCATATGAGTGATATAGGGTAACACAGAGCAATGCTAGATATACTTGCTTAAAAGTAAGTCTTGCTGAGTTTAATGGGACTTACTGCCAAGTAAATGGGTATAGGATTGCAGCCACAATGATTTTTCTCTTAGTATAAAATAGGACAATAATTCAAATACTTGCGTCAGTATAAACGTTATAGAATCTATCATTTGCAGAGAATATAAGAGCAGTTCAATAATAGAATCAGAAAAGTTGTTGAATCTCATCCTTGTTGAGATTCTTTTTTTTTAAAGACCCACAATTCACTGACTCCCTTCCTGTTTGGTGATTATTCCTGTAATCTTCTCTCAACAACAGGTTGCAGTTGATTCAAACACAAGAACGTTTCTTAAAAGAGACTTCTTTTCTGCCAGCTGCACTCATACAAGCTCACTGGGTAGCACCAGAGTTATAAGCAGCAACCTTGATAATAGGAATATAGAAAGCTGCCTTAATAATGAGTTGGACTGATGACCCATCTAGCTCATTATTGTCTACACTGACAGGCAGTGGCTCTCCAAGGTATCAAGACAGGAGACTTTTTCCAGCCCACCACACACATAAGGTTGCCATATTTCGGGTTATACTTACATGCATTCATTTTTCTTTGCTTTCTTCAATATTTGGCCAGTCCTTCCAGTCTACCATGATCCCTTTTGCTATTCTGGCTTATTAATATGCAGAGCTCACACCCAGTTAGCCTAAATGATGGAATATGGTGGTATAATGTGATGGTCCATTTCACATGAGCAAGTGGTACGCAGGGTTTGGTGCAAAGTCTCTTCTGGCAAGGCAACATCAACATTTGTTTGTTAAGTTTGTATCCCACCTTCCCACCAAAGGTTGCCCAAGGCTGCTAAATAAAATACAAAGCAAAAACATTAAAAAGGCATGTGAAACATCAATACGTGTCAGCTAGTCATCTCATGGACCAAAAGCCTGTCTACAATTTGTGATGGTGGCAGTACACAGCTAATGCAGTATCCCAAAGCCCCATCACATGTGTTTTTAAATTGTTTTTATATTGTTTTGAATTTTAAATTTGTGTTTTAAATTGTTTTTAAAATATGTTTTTAAATTGTGTATTTGTTTTAATGTTTTTGATTGCTGTAAACCACCCAGAGAGCTTTGGCTATGGGGCGGTATACAAGTGCAACAAATAAATAATCAATAATCAATAATCACTGTTGCACTTCATTGTAATAGTAGCAACATACAGAGTCCCCAGAGCTTGGAAGTAACTAGTTACAAGTAACAAATTACTTGTAATTTATTACTTTTTTGAGTAACGAGTGAGTAACTTCATTACATTTTGCTGGTAATAGAATGAGTAGTAACTTCATTACTTTTGAGGAGTAATTGTAATGTTTCCAGTATTACTTTTGTGCATTACTTGGGGGGGGAGCAGGGAAAGTCTTCTGCTCCTTTGATTTGTTAATAAAAATCATGTGCTTCAAATTGGGCTTCTGTGCAGCATTGCTCTTCCTTCATGCTCTATGGGTGCTTAGGAGGCGACAAGGGAGGAGGTGGAGAGCAAGCCGGGGTAGAGGAAACAATTGTTTTAAAATTGACAGGAGTGGAAAGAGAAAAGAGCTGGAAGCAATGCATATATACAAAAAATATGTGTGTTGGGGTATCATCATTGCTGGGGGTGGGGTGGGGTGAGGGGATGTGAGATTCTGTTATGCCATTCTGTTAATCTTATGGATAAAAAAAAAATCTACTACCCTCTCTCTGTGTGTGCTTATTGTTAATGTTGTTTTAGGCTACTTAGATGTGCAGCAGCCAAGGCCAGCACCTTGTAGACATTTTTTTTAAAGTAACTAAAATGTAATTGTAGCAATTACTTTTGAGTAAAAGTAATCAGTTACTTTCAGAGCAGTTGTAGTTGTAACGGTAATTACTACTTTTTGGGGGCCATGTAACTGTAACTGTAATTTATTACTTTTTAAAAGTAATCTTCCAAGCTCTGAGAGTCGCTGTGGTTCAGTCAGTCTAAGGCCCCATGTAAAGCAGTATCATGCTACTTCAAACAGTGGTGGTGCCCCCCCCAAGAATCATGGGAACTGTAGTTTGTTATAGGTACTAAAAATGGTTAGGAAACACCTATTCCCCTCACGGAGTTACAGTTCCCAGAGTTTCCTGGAAAGGATTGACTGTTAAACCACTCTGAAAATTGTAGCTCTGTGAGGAGAATAGGAGCATTGTGAACAAACTATACAGTACAGTTCTCAGGATTCCTTGGGGGAAGCCATGGATGTTTAAAGTGGTATGATATTGCTTTCAGTGTATAGTGCAGATGAAGGCTAAGGGTGTGTGGCAAGACCCAGAGTCCCAACCATGCATAATTCTCTAGGGCAGGGGGGTGGGGAAACTGCAGCCCTTCCATCAGCCCCAGCCAGTGGGCAGGAATGATGGGAGGTGTAATCCAAGAACATATGGAGGACCACAGGTTCCCCACCCCTGTTCTAAGGGGAGTTGCAGGAGGGGGAAAAAAGGCCAATCGCTGCAACCTTCTATACCTTCCTCCATCCCCAAGAACAATGTGCAGCTTGATTCAGTTTCATCTAGTTCAACTGATGTACAAATCCCTACAAATCAGGGGCCTGTCCATTGTCACAAACACTTTAGTAAATTCTCTGACTGATTTCTATAATGTACTCCATGTGAGGCTGTCCTGGGGAACTGTCTGGAAGTGACAGTCAGTGCAAAATACTGCTGCTGATCTGTTAGTTGGAGCTGGTAGAAAGGAACAAGTAACACTGTTTCTTACAAATCTGCATTTGCTCTTTCTTGTCTTCCGGGCATGATTCAAGAGCCTGGCTATGATCAGTAGCACTCTAAGCAGCCTGCACTCAGGATCTTCGCTGTTGTGGCACCTATGGTGTTGAATTCCCTTCCAAGAGAGGCCATCCCAAATCCTTCATTGCATATCACTTTTAGATGGCAACTGAAGAAGGTCTTTAGTTTGATGGTCAAATAACAAAAAAATACAGTGCTCTGTTGCAATTAGATACTTTTGTAACTGATTTTATTGTTGGTTTATTCCATTGCTATTGCATTTATTAAACATGTATTAAACATGTACATAAATCCTCTTAGACAAAAGTGGGTTTTTTGGGGGAAGGGGAGACACAAGTAATAAATGTTACAATAAATATAAAAGAAATGTTATGAGTTGCTCTTGCTCCTCTCTTTAGATTCTCTCTGAAGATAAGGGATTTTTACCATGAAGTGGTTAGACCAAAAGTACTGTAGAGCAGGGCTAGCCGACATGATGCCCTCCATAGGTTTTGGACTCCAACTCTCATCAACTCCAGCCAGAATGGCCAATGGTCAGGGATGATGGGAGTCCACAACATCTGGAGGTCACCATGTTGGCTAGCCCTGCCCTAGAGTCATGAATTGGTGTTAAAATTGCAAACATTACTCCAAATATTAGGCTGTTTGTAAATACGTTGTACAGAAGACAGGAAGAAGCTATGAGTGTTAGCTGTACTAGTGCAAAATGCCCACCATAAAAATGCAAAGCAGGTTTTATGCACACATACAAACACACCACCATAAAAGTAATCAGATTTTCACTACAACAATTATATTAGTCTATAAGGTGCACTTACAATGGCATTCTGCAATGGTTCCTGCCATCTGCAGTTTTTATATGCACTGATATTGGAGGGGGGATGACTTTTTCAGCCTGAGGGCCACATTCCCTTCTTGGCAACCATTTCGGGGGCCACATGACAATGTATTGACCAATGTATTAATCATTTTTTAAAAAACAAAAGCAGATAATTGTGCTACTCACTTTCTGTCACACACATGACAAAAATCACAAGGAAGATTGCTTTCTAGAAGGATTGTGGGAAGCATTGTCAACCAATACTGATGCTGAATGTTGGCCTTCCAGATCTGAGTCAGGGGAAGCTCTTGCTCAGGTTGATTCGATGACATCAACACAGAGATTTTTCTTATAAGAGCAGCTGTGAACCACCTTGTGACACTGTTGAGAAAGCAGTAGGGGATTCACAAGGTGCCTAAAGGTTTTCCCCCAAAGTCTTCTCCAGAGCAGGATACAGAGGGCTATGCAGATGGCATAAATCTGAACTACGCTTCTTTTTCTAGAGGAGAGGCTGTATGAGTCTCTTGCAGTAAAAACAACCAAAGAGTCTTTGGGTGGCAGGTGAAATCTCAGTTGTTAGCTGGGGCTTCTCTGCATTACTAGGGAGTCTATTACTGCTGCAAGTGAGCAGCCCAGGTTGTGGCTCCCTGAGTGTTTTTAAGGATATGCTGTGTTTTAAATCTGATTTTATAAGTTGTGCTGAACTGTTTTTAATGTAGGGTTGTTGAAATGTTAATGCCTTCGCCCACAATGTCCCCAGGAACCAATAAGCATGATTCCAACTTATGGCGACCCTATGAATAGGGTTTTCATGAGGCTGAAAGGCAGTGACTGGCTCAAGGTCACTCAGTGAGCTTCATGGCTATGTGGGGATTCGAACCCTGGTCTCCCAGGTCGTAGTCCAACACCTTAACCACTGCACCACACTGGCTCTCACTGTCCACTCAGAAAAAAGCCCTATTGAATTAAATGGAGCTTTCCCCAGGTATGTGGGGTTAGGATTGCAACCTAACCCAACTTCTCTGGGAATAAGCCCCACTGAATTCAGTAGAAGTTATTGCTGAGCAAACATGGTTAGAACTGCACTGTACCTAATGAACTAACTAAAGCCCCCAGTGGATTTTTTTCTGTCCCACTGTGAAGCTACAGCTCTCTCATTCCAGGTTTGGCTATTCACAGCAATTGCTTGCAAGGACAGACATGCCTAACCAGATGCTCTTACAATTGACACATTGGCCATGGCTGACAAGATTCCATGTCCTGTCAAAATTATTATAGGTTGAGCAACAATTTACATATACAAATGATGTGCACAGACGTGAACAGCTGTTGGTAGGGAAATGCCCTTTATCCCATGGTAATCCCACATCCTGGAGATTAGCTCAACAAGCTCATGTTATTCACACTGAGATTTTCTCTGTTGGGGATTTGGAGTCTGTGACATCTTTCCCCTGTCATTATTAGCTTCAGTCTCCAAAATAAGCTCTGCACATTTTATATATTTGGTAATTTGCAAGCGTGACATTGTTAAGCACTTGAGCAATGAAAGGGGTTTTAGGTCAATAAGACTTTAATGAGAAATGTACCCAGTTTTAGGAGGTGAAAGTCTGCATGCATTTGCCAAAAGATTTGTACAACAGATCTGAGTGTCTGTTGACATATACCGAGAAAGGATGAGCAGCATGAAGGATTTCTAAAGCTCTGTTTCATATGCAATGCAAAATGCTTCCTCGGTTCATCATCCCTCTGTGAAGCCCATTTTACAGATAGGGGGACTTGTCTGTGACTTGACTGAGAGGAGACATTCTCAGCCCTACCTGAGATGCCAGGGATTTGAACCAGGGGTGTTAAGCATGGCTCTGTCACTGAGCTACAGCCTCTTCTGTTCTGTTACTTCTCCTGACAGTCTGCAATGAAGATTTCAAATACTGCAACATTTGCACAGTTCAACGTAAAGCTGCTGTGGGGTATCATGGTGGTGCCCTATTTTATATTGGTTTTTGTAAATCACCCTTGAATCTCTGCTGGATGGCAGGATATTAATCTTTTAAATAATGATACATATGGTAGCATAGTGGCAAAATCAGAAATGCAGGGTCCCTTCTTGGTTGTCACAGCCATGCCCCTCCCCCTTTTTTGCTGATGGGGTAAGAATGAGATCCTTGTTAATGCCTTCGCCCACAATGTCCCCAGGAGCCAATAAGCATGAAAGGGGACAGTGTTAGCTATTGAAAAGAGTATTCTCAATGGCTGACTCGCCTCCTTTCACTCTGATTGGCTCCAATCAGAAGGAAAGAACCAGGAAGCAAGTTAGAAGACTCTTCTGGGTGGCTAGCACATTCCTCTTTCATGCTGATTGGCTCATAGCATGCTGGAGACATAGGGACCCTGCTCCCCAAACAGTAAGGGGTCTAAGACACACACCCCAAGACCCTGGATGTCTACACCTCTGGATATATATGCACTCACATACAGATATATACATACAGGAGAGAGAGAGAGAGAGAGAGAGAGAGAGAGCTTGGAAAAGTTACTTTTTTTGAACTACAACTCCCATCAGCCCCAGCCAGCATGGCCACTGGATTGGGCTGATGGGAGCTGTAGTTCAAAAAAGTAACTTTTCCAAGCTCTGTGATAGATAGATAGATAGATAGATAGATAGATAGATAGATAGATAGATAGATAGATAGATAGATACACACACACATGATGGCAAATCTCTCAGGAGTTCCAGAATTTTGTCTTGTTATTGGTTCCATTGATGAACAGGAGTGGGGGTGGAATTTGCAATGAGAGCTTCGTTGATTAACTGCTCCACTTATTAGTTACAAAGCTTTGCTGGTGGGCCTAACATTAAAAAATGAAGCACTGTATCTAGGACCTTTCCACAAGCCTGACCCCTGCAGTCTAAGTGTGACAGCAATTTGAGCCTGCGCTGATCCCTCACCTGTCCTCGCCAATCCACCCTGCAGACGGTGGCAGCTGGGAAAAAGGAAAGTACTGACTGGGACACAACCCGGCCACAGTTCAATACTTGGAGAGCCCACTGATTTCAGCGAGAGAAGCTGACAGCCCAGTTTTAGGCTGCTTTAATTCATAATGAAGTCCCACTGAATTCAGTGAACTTTACTCCCAAGTAGGGATGGGAGAGAAATTTGATTCAGTTTGTATATAGAGCTGAATCTGCCAAATCCACACTTTCCAAAACAATGTGAGAACTGAAACACAGCCATCCTTCATGCTGTCATGTGTTTCTACAGCCATCGTTTACAAAAATGCATATATTAGGGGGAAATGTGCATAATAATGAATATATTAGTGAAAATAACATACACAATGCATTATGTTATGAGAAATTGCTTGCACAATTGTGTGCATTAGTCAAAACTGCATATAAAAATCTTGTTAGGAGATTAGACTAAAATGCTGAAGAATTTTCATGAGGATTTAAAAATAAATAAATCCCGAATTGCTGCAGAACTGAATTTAAGTTTGGAAAAGTGAAAAACCGAGAGAACCAAAATTTACAGATCCTGCCATCCCTACACCCAAGTAAACCTGCATAGAATTGCAGCTTCAAGTGAAACAGGGCGAGGTGGAAGCATGCTGACATGCTAGAATGGACAGCAGGCAATACAACATGCTGAAGTTGGGGGGGGGATGTCACGTTTTTAAAAATACTGTTTCCTGCATTAAAAACTCTGTGTGAATATAAAACCAACACAGCAGTAGGCAAAGGCTTGAGCTAGAACCTTCATATGCTAATTTTATATATTGCAGGGATATATTGCAAGCATCTGCAGCCTCAAGTGAGAAAGCTCCACCTACCACCTCTTTCTGCTGCTTGTGTAGACCCGTCCTAATTCTACCACTGAAATCAATAAGTCGTAATAGAAGTGTTGACTGGGACTTGGAGGCCTTGCTCTGTGTCCTGCTGCCACTGGAGGTGCAGCTGGCAGTGACCAGGTATGGGGCCTTTTCAGTTGAAGAGTCCAGCCTGTGGAGTGCCTTCCCTGTGGAGGTCTGCCTGGCTCCTTCACCACTGGTGTCTCATTGGGGAGCCAAGTCTGTTTGATTTTGTCGTACTTTTGGCCTTCAGTGACAATCTGCACAATCCTATATACAGTATGTCTTTTAAGAATCAAGACCCATTGAACAACATAGGAAGCAGAGCTTGGAAAAGTTACTTTTTTGAACTACAACTCTCATCAGCCCCAGCCAACATGGCCACTGGATTGGGCTGATGGGAGTTCAAAAAAGTAAATTTTCCAGGCTCTGATAGGAAGCTGCCTTGTCCTGAGTCAGACTGACTAGCAATGCTCTCCAGGATTTCAGGCGGGAAGTCTCTCCCAGCCCTGCCTTGAGATGCTGGGAACTGAGCCTGGAACCTTCTGTTTGCAAAGCAGATGCCCTACTACCACTGATCTACAGCCCTTTCCCAAAGGTGCTTACTCCCAGTAAGTGGAGTATTAGGACTGCAATCTTTATTTTTTGTTGTTGTTCTCTCTTCATTGTTGTAATATTCTCTTGTTCTATGAATTCTCTGTGATGTTTTACTTTTGCAGTTATTTGATTTTTAATTTATTAGTTGTAAGCTACTTTTGATAGAGAAGCAGCTTATGAATACTACCAGAAATACAAATGCATTGGTCAGACCTTTGCGTTATTGAGCTAGAACTTGCAGCTGATTGTGATCAGACATGATTGGTTCTAGCATGAAATGACTCGCTGGGCTGGGGGTGGGGAAGCTGTGGCCCTCCAGATGTTGCTGGATTCCCACTCCCATCAGCCCCAGCCAAAATGGTCAATGGTCAGGAACAATGGGAGATGTAGGACAACATCATTTGGAGGGCCACAGGTTCCCCATCTCTGTGCTAGGGTAACCAGATGCTAAGGACAAAACAAGGCTTCTGTGTCTGTATATCAATAGGTATACAAGGTGTACAATTTGAGCAAGGTTGACTTGTTGTATAGCAATGGTAAGAAGAAGCACGCCAGGTGGAATCCTGGTGCTGTCCTATTAAAGGCATTAAAGTCCTGTCTTCTCCTGGCCATGAGCTCAGTTGCAGGATCAGGTGTAAGTGGCTCCTTCTTATCACTGCAAGAGTTCGAGTGTACTAACTTGGGAAGGCCTGTCGCTCAGTGGTAGGGCAGTGGTGGCTGGAGGCACCATGTCAGTGGGGCAGTAGAATGAGCTCCAGGTTTTACTCTGAACTTTCAAGGAGCTGTTCAAGGTGCTTCCCAGATCAGATCCCCGCTGACCTGGAGCCACCAGCCACCACCGTGGTAGAGTATCTGCTCTTCATGCAGAAGGTCGCAGGTTCAGTCCCTGGCGTCTCCAGGTAGGGTTGGGAAAGATTCCCTGCTGGAGAGCCACTGCTAGTCAGTGCAGACAGGAGTGAGCTAGATGGCCGGCCCGATATGGTCTGACGACTCAGCATAAGTCAGCTTCCTGTGTTGCTGTGCAGCTTCCTAATGGGGAAATGAGAATACAAGTAGCCCCTTTGGAAAGGCAGCAGGGGATGGGCAAGGGAAGGGAGTTAAGGATCTCCTTATAATTGACGCTTTGTGAAGAGCCATTTCAGCTGGAATTCAAACTGATGCCTTGCTTGAGCTCAGTTGCTACTGTACAGAACTGAAAGTATTCTTTCCTTCCTCCCTGGACTTCTGCAAAGCCAAGGGGGTCAAATTCCAGGAGCACCCTGGGCCTCATGTGGTGCAAAAGTCAGAGAAACCATGTGCTGAATCAGAGGATTATTTCACCCTCTCCAGAGCTTGCTCCGCTCACAGGGAATTTATGGTGACAGATGATTATGTATTTTTCTCCTTATTTCTAATAAGCAAAACAGGCCAGAACTCCCACTTCATTTTGTAAAAAGAGCAGGGCCTTTGGATACTCTTGCAGTTTCATTAAGCAGATGTAGAAGCAGATGTCTTGACAAATGAGGTTTTCAGTTTTTAAAAAGGCAACTTCAGCCCTTCCCCTGCTCCCTGTGATGGCAAAGTATAGACATTGGGACTGCAAGACTGTACAGCATAGTTGACTTGCAGTGCAATCCTACCTGTCTATCCATAACTAAGTCTCACTGAGTTCAATGCATCTTGCTCCAAGGTATAGGATCCAAGTATAAACTCACAGGTTTATAGCACAATTGTAAATCCCGTTGAATTAAATGGTACTTAATCCCAGGTCAATCAGGTTAGGATTGCAGTCTTAATTAATTACGGACTACTAGAGACCAGGGAAAGTTTCACGTTCTTTGCCCTCAAATTTGATTTAATCAAGATGGATTATCATTATTTGGTAAACTATGGAAGCCGATTTTTACTTCAGCTTAGCTCCAGTTGTTTCTTCATGTGTAAATCTTAAAGAACATCGTTATAAAATTCTGCTTCAGTGGTATTTGACCTTAGATAAAGTACAAAAAATATACTTACTAATTCAAAATGCTGGAGATGTGGGCTGGATTGTGCTGATTTAAAACATATATTGTGGGACTGATTACATATTATGAAGCATCAGATAAGCATAACTGAATATGGTAAACTCATTACAGGACGTTTTATGTTATTGGGTAACAAAAGATCATATAGATACATCAAATATAGAATTAATTGGTAATATGCTGTTATCAGGAAGAATCTTAGCAGCCTCTAAAATTGAAACCTGTTAGTGTTCCATCTGTTACACAATGGCTTAATAAAATATAGTATATAGCTAAATCAGTAAAATTAGAAACATCTGTCTGGGTAAGATTTACACTACAATCCTAAACACACTTACTAGAGAGTAAACTTCATTGAACATGGTGACATTACTTCTGAGTAAACATGCATAGCATTGTCCTGTTAATCAATTTAGGAAAAAATGTGTTTATATAATATAGCAGGTGTAGGGAACCTTTGGCCCTCCAGATGTTGCTGAACTACAACTCCCATCAGCCCGGCCATTGGCCATGCTTGCTGGAGCTGATGGAAAGTGTAGTTTAGCAACACCTGGAGGGCCACTCCTGTAATATGGGGTCTTTTTGTTAGATTTTGGGTAGCTGATGTGTGTCTTTATTGTTTTTCAACAAGGGGAGGAATAAAGGAACAACATTAAACATGTACAGTAGATTTTAAAAAACAAGCTGTAAAAAAGCTTCAAGCAAAACGTAAAGGAATAATACTCTCAGAGATGTAGACTACCTTATGCATGAGTTAGCCCCCTTGAGAAATTCAGTTGTGATTTAAGAGGTTGGGTGGAATGCCCTTGACCAACAAAGGCTATGAGGGGCCTCCATTTGCCTTCAAATCAATCCACCTTGGTTATGTCCCTATATAGCCTAAGGTGGTGTGTGAGCTGTTCTATTAACACAAGATGCCACATTTCATTCCACCATCCCTCAAGTGTAAATGGAGAGCTGGAGTGCCAATGGTAAACTTTGCCTAGTTTTTCAGCTGCCAATAAAAACAGAGTAAGCTTTTTATAAGTGACCTGGTGCATTGTATCAGGAAAAATGGATAGCAATGCTAACTGTGGGTCCAGGTAGATGAATTGCAAAAAATATTGCTGAAATTTCCTGAAAAATATTAATCCAGAAGGTTGACACCACTGGACGCAACCACCACATATGATAGTATGTGTCCAACAGGTCACACCCTATCCAATACTCCATGGATAAAGTTGGGTTCATCCTGTCCATCCTAACTGGCATATAGTACCAGCACAGAACCACATTATATATTGACTCTTTAACTCTGGCAGACCCCTTGCAGAATGGAAGCTTTCACCACAGCACCTTCCAATCCTCTTTTTCTATAGTTGTGTCCAAATCTGCTGCCCAGTGGTTGGCAGTGGTTGACCCCCTCTTATCAGACAAAAGACCCTAATTTAGAAGTGATATCAGCCCTTTCAAATTCCCAAAACAAACACAAATGGCTTCAAACAAGGTAAGAGCGAGCCAGCTATTCTGAAAATATGTGCATGAAAGGCTAGGACTTGTGCCAACCGAAACCAGTAGAAACATTCTGTAGTTTGGCTTGCAGTTGGTCCTGAGTGAGAGGTTGGCCATCCTGAAAGAGGTCTAGAATTTGGTATAAATCTTTGGCTTCCCAGGCATTAAAATGTCCAGTTTGGAAAGCATCACAAAATTGGGGGTGAGCACCAAAAGAAAGCAATGGGGACAACAGAGGTGCCAATACCTGCACCCACCTTTTACAAATCTTAAGCATCATCTTATGAAAAGGATTTGTTATTTTCTGTAGGCTAGCAAAAGTTATTTTCAAAAGAGGAACACCAAGACCCAACTCACTCAGTTCCATATCTACCCAATGCACCCTATAATGACTTGTACCAATTGCTTGAGGTTACAAGCATCATAATATAGTTGTAAACAGGGCACTCCAAGACCTCTTTGTTTGCTGTTGAAACAACACTTTATTAATCCAGGCCCATTTACCTTCAAGAACAAAATTATTTAGTAGCCAGTGTGATTTCTCAATTTCAGCTTGCTGTAGCCACATCAGGCCCTGGGAGTGTATGGAATAGATCAAAAACCTTTGGCAGGTGAGACCAAACCAGGTGAGATATATTCGTTTTAACTTGCGAGCTCTTGTTTAATCAATTTTACTAAGGAGGCATAATTTCATTCTTGGAGCTAGAGAAGGTCTTTGGGGAGCATCACCCCTAAGTCTCTTATGCTACTGGTTGTCAGGAAAACCCTGAAGTGCAGGCCAAGTGACACTGCTCCTCTAGAGGAGTTGCTACACAGAGCAAGGCAGACTTTTGGTAATTGATGTCAAGGCCAGACACCACCTAAACTCATCAAGTAGTTTTTTTAGTTCAGGAATGGCTTCCTTAGGATTACTTACAAATAGTAGAATATCTTCTGCAAAGAGATTAATGATGTGAACTGCATCCTCCATCTGCACTCCTTGGATCGCCAGACTGCTGTGAATTATAGCCACCAAAGTTTCCAATCTTGCTATGTCCCCCTCCATAAAGCAAAAGAGGGACAGTCCACACCATGAATCTGAACTTTTGCCATAGCACAATTGGAGTAAATGTCCTTAACCACATTTAGGAACCATTCCCCAAAGTTGAGACAACATAACTCTTTCTTCAGTAATAACCAATTAAGGCAGTCAAATGCTTTGTAAATATCCAAAGAAATCAACATTGTCGGATGCTTCTGAGAACTTCCAAAGTGAACAATATTTAGCACTTGCAGGACTGAGTCTGTAATCTGCCTGTGTGGAACAAGCTCCTGTAGATCATTACTCACATATTGCCCTATCCCAATCTCATAGCTAAAATTGAAAACAGAAGTTCTGCATCTTAGTTAATCAAGGCGATAGGGCAATAAGACCCATGTCACTGGGGTCTCTTCTGGGCTTCAGGATGACTATGAAGCTCAACTCAATCCAAGAGGCTTGCATCTTCCCACTCACCCTTCCAAAGCAGAATTAAATAGTGGGACCAACTGAGGAATTAACAAATCAGCAAAAATCTTATAAAACTCCCCATTGAATCCATCAATACCCGGAGTTTTCCTGGACTTGAGATGTTTAATGACCCTTTTAGCTTCCCAGTCTGTAGTCAGGCACTCTAAAAGGTCTTTGTGGTCTTGCCCTAAAACAGGTTGATTAGCTTTTGCTAGGTAAGGATTGATAGTTCTGGGACAGGGATACACCAAAGGTTAGAGTTCTGTATAAGAGTCAGTGAAAGCTTTACAGATGGCAGATGTAATATAGCACTAACAATGCAAGTTATATGGTTGCCATGAAATTTGTGATGCAACACTCTAGCAAGAAGTCTTTAATTCTTATTACCGAATTCGTAATAAGCTCTGTTTGTTTACTGTAGAGTAGTACAAACATGGTCAATATCTAGAGCCCTGAGTTCAGAATATTTTTGATTGAGTCGCCTGAGAACCTTGAGGCTACCTTTGGTTTTATGCACCCTTTCTAAATCTGCTATCTCAGTTACTAATGCAGTTTTAGTAGCAGTTTTAGCTTTCTTGAGCAGCGCACTTTCCTTAATACAGTAACTCCTTAGCACTAATTTGAATGCATCCCAAATCACTGCCAAGTCCATACCTAGAGTTAGGTTCTTGGTAAAATAGTTGATTTTATCTTCTGCTAAGGTAGATTTGACTTCTGGTTTTAGAAGTAAGCCAGAGGGAAGACACCAGATTAAAGAGTATCATTCCATATATAAGGTAAGCTCTGCAGAGACTTGGGTGTGGCCTGAGACAGCAATAACCCCTATGTGGACATCTATTGCCCTATCCCACACTTTAGAAGACAGGAAGAGATGAATGCTCCTTGAGTAGGATTGATGACATTCTGAAGGTGTAAAAAAAAGCACCAGGCCTCTATCAGCAATGATGCTATGCAAATGAGAGGAATCCACATTATTTAGGCGGCTGTGCCAGCTCCTATCCATAGAAGGGTTCATTACTGCATTTAAATCGTCTCCCAGAATTACCATTCCCACTTTAAATGTATCCAAAGCCCTCAATGTATCTTAGAGGAATTCTGCCTGACCAACATTTGGATCACAAAGGGACCCCTTCATAGGATAGTTTTCAAATGAGCCCGCCTTAAAAGGGCAAACATGGACCAGGATTGAGGAAAAGGTAAACAGAAAAGTGCTTAATTGTTGCCACTCAACAGCGTCAAACATAAAAGTGTTCTTGTTCCCCCTACTCAGCCTAGTGTCAGGAGAGGAGCATTTCTTCCTTCTAGATTTCTTCTTCTGTTGCTCCCAGGAGGAATCACAGCCATCCCTTGCCTCATCTGCACCGTCAGCCATTGCTTCCTCTAGGGGCCCCAACTGCAAGTCAGCAAGAATCAGGCTCACATCTCATAGAGTAGATGTGAAAAAAACCTTGTCCTTGTATCGCACAACATACTTAAATTTAATTAATAAATCTAAGTTTTAAATGTTCTTAAGCTATTTTAAAAATTCATGTTTTTATATATAAAACTATGTATTAACTAAAATGTCATATAGCATATTGCTACATGTATGTTTTTGTCTTACTATGTTTTAAGCTGACCTATGGTTGAATAAAGATTGGAATTGGAATTGAAGGGGAACCCCCAGTGATATTGCATCCCTGCTTTCCTCAAGATCTGTTACCGGTCTGAAATTCATCCGCCTTTGTAGTGTTTTGACACATACATCCTGAAATAGTTGTACTGTGACCTCTCCACATTTCAGCACACAAAAATTGTAGAGAGCTTTAAACACAATTTCTTTAAGTCTGAGCCTTTCAAATCTAATCACCAGGTTCCAAGCCCAATTGCCATTGGGCCCTCTTGGACCTGGAGCTCAATCAACTGACTCAATGTCCATTTGAGTGACCTCTGTAGCAAGTTTTAAGTCCCGGAACTATTGCAAAACAAATGATGGTCCCCACCTTCCTCTGTCCCTCTCTAGCAAACCCTGGAGTGCATGTCTCTGGCCACCATTTACAGCTTCTCAACATTCTGCTGGTGGTGTACACTTAAAGCTATGATGAGCTTCCGCTGGGCCTTGAAGACCTAGCTCTTCAGACAGGCTTTTGGGGTGGGTTAGGTTTATTACTACTGTTGAGATTTTAATGTTTTAATGTATTTGTATGTTTTTATTCTGTACGTCGCCCAGAGTGGCTGGACAACCAGCCAGATGCACGACTAATAAATCTAATAAATAAATAAAATAAATAAATAAATCAAAGGCCTCACTCAACATTTTGGCAACCCCAGCTAATTGCTCCCGCAAACATGTGAGTTTCTGATCAATGGGCCCAAGAGCAGTATGCAAGTGAGCCGCTAATTATTTTCAAAGTGTTTTAAGACAAGCCGGCAAGTCCCCATTGTTTGACACTTGTCAATTTTGCTCCTCCGTGAACCATGTGAATGCCTTCATCACTTGACAGATCCAATTTTTCAGCTAGCTCTAGCTCAGCAAGTCTGAAGCTTTCAGCAGCTTCCTACTCAAAGCCAAGTGCATTCCCTTGGTGTCCCGGAGCAAATTTGCTATTCAACTGCCGCTTTAATCATCAGAGATCCAGTTCAGGCGAGAAGAGACAGGACTACATGGCCATCTTGCTTGGTGGCAAACCGCACACACCCCATCATATTTCTTCTTTGTTAGTTCCCACCCACCCCAGTTTTTAAATGATACTAATTTATACCAGCACTGAATGTGGACATGCTTTGCTTTTAATGTATTCAAAATATTTAAGTATTTATAAACAAATTAAAAGTAGGACTGCTAACCATTTTTCCCCCTAGAAGGTCTCTTGTGCATTTTAACAGCTGCAGGAGAAACAAAGAATTCAGCAGCTGGAGCTAGAATTTCTGCTTGTCATGCAGTAATTCAAGGCATAAGTGCCCTGCCCCCAAAGGTTATCTATCAAAAAGATAATATTAAAGATGATCCGAGTGCCAGCTTATGCACATTAAATTATGATGAATTCTTATTTTCTCATTGCCCCCATGCTTGCATGTTTACTTAGTGTTCTTATACATGGAGATAACAACCATAACATTGGTTTTTCTATTGATGCACCTTGACTTCCCACAAGGGGCACATTTATAAGAAAGAGTATCCCCCATGGGCCGATAATTATTCCCTGAAAGTTAATTGAATATGGTCATTCTAAATTCTCTAAAAACCTGGATCTGAATCATTTGGGAATACTGAACTCCTGGTCTAGGCTGGGAGAATCCCCCCTTTTTTCTTTTCCCATTCTTTATGTTATTTATTTATTTAATTTCCCACCCTTCCTCCCAAAAGGATCCCAGGGTGGCAAACAAAAACACTAAAAGCACTCTAAAACATTGTAAAAACAAAAGACTTCAAAACATATTAAAACAAAACATCTTTAAAAACTTTTTAAACAAAAGATCTTAAAAATGTCTTTTTTAAAAAAAGCTGTAAAAACATCTTAGAAAGCAATTCCAACACAGATGCAGACTGGGATAAGGTTTCTACTTAAAAGGCTTGTAAAAAGAGGAAGATCTTCAGCAGGCACCGAAAAGATAACAGAGATCGTGCCTGTCTAATATTTAAGGGGAGGGAATTCCAAAGTGTGGATGCTACAACACTAAAGTTCCGAGTCTTGTGTTGGGTGGAATAGACCTCCTGAAAAGATGGTATCTTTAGGAAGCCCTCACCTGGAGAGTGCAGTGACTGATCTGGTATATAAGGGATAAGATAAACTTTCAGGTAACCTGGTCCAAAGCTGCATAGGGCTTTGAACACCAAAACAACAACCTTGAACTTGGCCCGGTAGCTTATGGGCAGCCTGTGCAATTCTTTCAGCAGCAGGGTGACATGCTGGCAATACCCTTCCCCAATGAGCAGTTGCGCCACCACATTTTGCACCAGCTGTAGCTTCCACACCAACCTCAAAGGCAGCCCAACATTAAATGTTAATAATAATAATAATAATAAAAATAAAAATTTGTCAAGAAATATAGAAAACTAAACAATGGCCCACAGACTGGAAGCATTCAATATATATCCCAATTCCAAAGAAAGGGAATCCCAGGGAATGCAATAATTATTGAACTATTGCCTTATTATCCCATGCAAGTAAAGTAATGCTCAAAATGCTACAACAAAGGCTCTTACCATATATGGAGCGAAAAATGCCAGACAAGCTGGATTTAGAAAGGGAAGAGGCACCAGAGATCATATCGCAAACATTCGTTGGATAATGGAATGAACCAAGGAATTTCAGAAGAAAATCACCCTGTGTTTTATAGATTACAGCAAAGCTTTTGATTGTGTAGATCATGAAAAACTATGGAATGCTTTAAAAGAAATGGGGGTGCCACAGCATCTGATTGTCCTGATGCACAACCTATACTCTGGACAAGAGGCTACTGTAAGGAGAATATGGAAAGGGTGTGAGATGGGTGTATTTTATCACCCTATTTGTTTAATCTACACACAGAACATATACGGAAATTGGACCAAAATGAAGCAGGTGTGAAAATTGGAGGGAGAAATATAAATAATTTAAGATATGCAGACAATACCATGCTACTAGCAGAAACCAGTAATGATTTGAAATGAATGCTGATGAAAGTTAAAGAGGAAAGCACAAAAGCAGGACTACAGCTGAATGTCAAAAAGACTAAAGTAATGACAACAGAAGATTTATGTAACTTTAAAGTTGACAATGAGGACATTGAACTTGTCAAGGATTATCAATACCTCGGCACAGTCATTAACCAAAATGGAGACAGTAGTCAAGAAATCAGAAGAAGGCTAGGACTGGGGAGGGCAGGTATAAGAGAACTAGAAAAGGTCCTCAAATGCAAAGATGTATCACTGAACACCAAAGTCAGGATCATTCAGACCAGGGTATTCCCGATTTCTATGTATGGATGTGAAAGTTGAACAGTGAAAAAAACGGATAAGAGAAAAATAAACTCATTTGAAATGTGGTGTTGGAGAAGAGCTTTGTGGATACCATGGACTGCGAAAAAGACAAATAATTGGGTGTCAGAACAAATTAAACCAGAATTGTCACTAGAAGCTAAAATGATGAAACTGAGGTTATCATACTTTGGACACATAATGAGAAGACATGATTGACTAGAAAAGACAATAATGCTGGAAAGTAGGAAGGAAGTAGAAAAAGAGGAAGGCCAAACAAGAGATGGATTGATTCCATAAAGGAAGCCACAGACCTGAACTTACAAGGTCTGAACAGGGTGGTTCATGACAGATGCTCTTGGAGGTCGCTGATTCATAGGGTCGCCATAAGTCGTAATCGACTTGAAGGCACATAACAACAAGAACAATAATACATTCTTAGCTGACATGGGCCCCATCTGTACTATACTTTTGAAGCAGTATTAAACCAATTTAAACAGTCATGGCTTCCCCCAAAGCATCCTAGTTTCTTAAGGGAAGTGACAGTTGTTAGGAGACCCCTATTCCCCTCACAGAGGTAAATTCCCAGAGGTTCCTGGGAAGAGGGACTGACTCTGGGAATTTAGCTGTGAGGGGAATAGGAGACTCCTAACAACTCTCACCCCCCCTTAAGAAACTACAGTTCCTAGGATTATTTGGGGGAAGACATGACTGTTCATAGTGCTGCAATGCTGCTTTAAATTCATAGTGCAGATGGGATCTAGGACTTGGGACCAGAGTTCAAATACCGACTCAGCCATGAAGCTTACTGTGTGACCTTGGGCTAGTTACTGTCTCTCTGCCTAACCTACCTCACAGGGTTGTTGTGAGGATAACATGGGAAGAGGGAAAACAATATACACCACCTTAAGCTGCTTAGATGAAAGGCAGCATAGAAATATAATATAATATTTCTTTCTCTCACTTTGCTTTACTTGAGTCTACAATGTTGCACAGTAGCAGGCAAGAGTGGAGACACATTAAGGCTTATCCTCAGTTGACAGATAATACTTCATGCATCTGATCAAGTGGGGTCTAGTACCTGAAAGCTGATGCCACAACAGCAGTGCAGGGAGAGACACACTCCCAGATAAGCGAGTATAAGACTGCAGCCTAAAAGTGTTGATCTTTAAGGTGCTGCAAGATTCTTTTTTGTATTTGCTGCAGCAGACTAACACAGCTGTCCCTCTGGGATTTGAAGCCATTTTTAGTAAACAGAGGATGAAAAAAGCAAAAGCCACCAGTAGGGCTCTCATCATGACCACTGGCCTTAACTACGGCCATGGGAATGTTCACACTGAGTTCACTGAGATGTGGATTGCAGCCATTTGACACAATCTGGCAAGTTAGTCCCATTACATGAATCCCACTAAAAGGACTTCCATAATTGAATGAACTACCCAATAGAGAACTTCCTACTTTCCAGTTAGCCAATGAAGTCTGGTGTACAGGCATGAACACAGTGATCCTGTTTATCTCCCTGCTGTAAAAAGCTTCAGTTGCTGGTTAATAAACCTCAAGCAGCTGTTAACAACTTAACAGAATTTTCCACAAGCTTACATAACTCTTTACACTAGCATTTTCTTGATCTGTTGATTTGTAAGAACTGTTTTTACCATTGTAATGTTTTTATGATACTATTTTATTGTTCGTTTTAATCACAGATCGTAACTGGTTTTGTATATTTGCCATTTATATACTGTAAACTGCTTACAGGCCAGCTCAGACATTAAGTAGTATATGAACCAATTAATAATAACAGCAACAGCAGCAGGCCAGGCCATTTTTTCTGATGAGTTGACAATCTGATTCTACACATACGCTTGGGAACAAGCCCCATACGACAGACACATTATCAGTCATGCCAACAAGTCTATCCCTTTTATTGCAGAGGATGGGGCAGCTTGTCTTAGCAATCAAATTGTAGGGAATCATTAAAGGGTAGAAAATGGTTCTTTGTTTTGTATATTTTTACCACTGTAGTGGGATGAGCCTTTTTTTGGGGGGGGGGGTTGGCTGAGGCACCAAAATGTCTTGGGCCATCTCTGGACACCCCATTAAGTCCCACTGATCTCAGTGAGACAGATAGTGCAATCCTAAGCATGTTTAGTCAGAGGCAAGTCCCATTTCTGAGAATGTGGCACAGAATGCCAGTGTGGTATATAGCAGATAGAGTTTTGTATTAGACAGGGCAATATACCGTTCAAATCCTTACTTGGCCATGAAGTCAACTGTTCTGTTTCACATTGGGCCAGTGTAACCTAACTAGATTGTTAAGGAGATCACTGAGGTGGGGGACTTATGCATGCTGCTGTGAGTCCCTTGAAGCAAGAGAGGGATAAAAATGAAATAAAACCAATTATTAACTGTGGCAAAATATATATATATCTGCAACTCTTTAACTACAGGAAAGTAGTTCATCAATGGAACCAGTTGAGAAGCCTGGACAGTCATCTGTTGGGGATGCTCTAGCTCTGGATTTCCTGCATCTGAAGCAGTGGGGTGGGGTGCTAGATGGCCTAGGACAAGGCCTCCCCCAACTCCATGATTCTATGAAAATCCCAGGGCCGCTGCTACTCCCGTATTAACTTTCACTTCTCCTGCTGTTGAAATCCTGTAATCTTTTATTTTGCTCAGCGCTCAGTAGTGCAGACAAATTGTCTATAAGCCAATGGAGAAGGAGGAGGGAGACTCAGAAAGATTAGAGATATTTGACTTGAAATCATAGACAAGTTCTAGGCTTCAGTCCAGGAAGTCTGTGTTGCCTGGTCTTTTGAGTCAATATGTTTATCTGCTGAGTCACCCTTTTGAACTGCAAGTTTGCATTTTGTGGACAGAATGTAGCATGGGCCAGACTTTGGTTTAAACGTTAACTTGTAAACAAAATGAAAAGAACTGGCGAGACTGTGGTCATATGCAGTTCCTCATCGTCATGGGGGGCTTGCTTATTTACTCAGTTAATTTAAATGCAGATATACTCCTGACTTTGGACTCATCTACACAGAAAAGGAAAACACGTTTGCCACTGATGTGGCATAATCACTTTCAGCATTTCCCCACCCCTTACAAGTGATCCTCTGTGGCGCAGAGTGGTAAGCGGCGGTAACGCATCTGAAGCTCTGCTCACAGCCGGAGTTCGATTCCAACGGAAGGAGGAAGTCGAATCTCCGGTAAAAGGGGTCGAGGTCCACTCAGCCTTCCATCCATCTGTGGTCGGTAAAATGAGTACCCAGCATACACTGGGGGGTAAAGAAAGGCCGGGGAAGGAACTGGCAAACCCACCCCATATATACGGTCTGCCTAGTAAACATCATCCTAAGAGTCAGAAATGACTCGCACTATAAGTGCAGGGACTGTGACGCCCTTCCCTGGCTCTCCCTGTCAGGTTCCTACCTGCTTGTGGCTACTGCCTGTCACTAGGCACCACCAGGGACTCCACCAGTCCGGACTGTCCTTTTTTATGGTTTCTCTCTCCGCTCTAGCACAGACCTCACCAGATTCCCCTGCTAGGCAGCACCACCAGTCACATCCTATAACCAGTATTCCCAGAGACTCTGCCTGAGTCTCTCTATCAGGTTACCTCTGTGACTGTGTGCTTAAGCTGTCCCCAATCCCTTTGATCTTTATATAAAAAGCATACAACTCTGGGTTGCTCTGGATACTTGTGGTGTTATATTTTTCCCTTCACCGCTGCCACCAATTGTTACAGTTTCCCTTCAGCCCTGGTAAGCACCTTGCCCTCCCTTCTGGTCTGTATATTCCCCGGCCAAGGATCAGGCCTCCGGTAAACCAAAATAGTGTTTATTAAATATTAGAAATAACAAGATTACTTTATAAAGGCTCATAAGCATATGGTTTCATCTATTCCTGTGATACTTGTCTTAGTATTAATCCGAACTCCACACTTTCCTCACATCCACCAACTCTCCACACAATCTCCTCTCAAAAACCCCACCAAACACCTCTCAAACAACCCACCAACGTCCACCCAGATTCAACTGTCATCCTTCCATTTATACTCTCAGCCATTCAAACACTCAGCCAATCATCCAGCATTCTACTGCTCATTTACTCCCCCCTCCTCTTTCACTCCACTTACCACATATCTTCCATACAAACAGTACTTACCATATATACATTAATACAGGAACATCACAGGGACACCTTTACCTTTTTTACAAGTGGCAGCCAACAAACTGGCGCAGGTGTTGAGGAAACCTCATGCATACAGTGATGTCACAGAATGCAGAGCCAATGGGTGAAGAGATATACTTCAGACAGCACTGGGGAGCGGGAAATATATGAAAGTAGGAATTGATGTCTGAAAGGTGCAGGAAGGTTTGGCCCAAGGGGGGGGGTCACCAGTTGGGCTCCACTTTAGGTAGCATCAGGCTTGCACTGATGTCATGTGTTTATGGGAAATTATGGGGGAGATGCGGAAGGAGGACAGAAGAGATGCATGCCTCATTGTTGCATGTGGTTAGGCCTTAGAGGACGCTGAAGAAAAGAGCGTTCTTTCTCCATTATGTTTCTCCATCCCTCCTTTGTTCAGGTACTGCTAGACCACACTTCTTCTTTTTTAAACAGACCTTCAAGTTAAATGGAAAACCCAATTAATAACTTGTATGTATCATCTGCAAGAAATGTTACATAATTTTGGCTTTTGATAGAACTGCAAGTCACAACATTTGGAAATGCACCCCCCTCCAATTCACTAAGGATAAAGAGAAAAATCAATAAAGAGAAATGCACCAACGTATCACATACACATGAGTAGGGTTGCCAATTCCCCCCCCAGCTGTTATTCCTGGGGCTTTAACAGTGGCTTGAATCACAGGCACCAGCTGGCGATGATGCTTGTCTCTATGCCATGGAAAGCTTTACTTGCTCACTTCTACAGATCAAGCTGATGTTAAAGGCACAGAAGCAGGCCAGGATGTTTTTAACCTAGTAAGTTTGCAACCTTATATCTGTGAGTTTTTTTAAAAGGCTTGAAGATGTACAGGTAGGGCTGTGGTGCAGAGGCACTGCCCACTTCCACATTTGTGCCTTTCCTATGAAAATAAGAGGCATATGATTAAGATTTTGTACATTGTACGATTTTGTACATTGTTCCAAGGTATGGTGTACATCAGTGGTTCCCAAACTTTTTTTTCCCGTGGACCGCTTGAATATTGCTGATGGCCTTGATGGCCTTGATTTTTCTGCCTCCTGTAGCAGTTTGTAACATGCTGTTTGATTTTTAATTATATTAATATTATTACTGCTGCTTTTCCTTCTTATATTGTATTTTATTGTATTACAATTTGCATTCCACAGAATTCAAATTATAATACAAGAACATACAATTTAAGAAATAAAGCAAACAAAATACAAAAAAAAAGAATAATATTTAATATGGACATGCCACAGATCACCTGAATGAAGCTTGCGGACCGCTGGTGGTTCATGGACCAGAGTTTGGGGACCTCTGATCTACACGACAAATGTACAGTGTATGGCACATGAAGCAGGCATGGGTCTGGTCTGTGTCTGGATGGGTGACCATCTAGAAACCACAGGTATGCCAATCTTTGGGTTCCTTGACGGACAAAAGGTGGGATGTAAATATAAGAAAAATATGTAAGTAAACATTTCCTTCTAGGCATCAACCACAGCTAGGAGAGAGCTGGACAGGAAGGAGACCAGCTCTTCCACTGGCTGCCTTCTATACCTCTTGAGACAATCGGCCTTCCCAACCCCTCTCCACAAAACAAACAACGATGATGTTTGCTTGTTTTGGAGGATTCCCCCTAGCCTCTCTTCTATATTAAACAAATATCTTGAAAGAGAAGTAGTGAGAGGTACCTTTAGTGATGTAGAGATAAAAATATTTCATGAACTAGATCTGGGATATGCATAAATTTTATTCTGTATATTTCCCTTCCTCCTTTATTCACATTCTCTTGAAATAATCATCCCTGTTCCAGCCTTGCAGCACTCATGCAGAATTCATCTTTGAATTGCATTTTGGATCTCTCCTTTTCTAAGCTAAACAAGGCCTCGGCGTAGCTTTAATCCATTACAACTAATAGCGCCAAATGGGGGTCCCCGTCACTCCACCTTCCCCCCCCCAAATAAAGAGGCTCCAGATGGATGCGAAAAACAGCCTGTTCTCGCTTGCTGAGCTGGATTGGGTGCAGAGCGGTGGCCGAACCGTTCTGGACGGCTATTAATTTGATGCAGCTCCCCGTGGCAGGCAGGCAGCCCAACCAACATTCCCTTTCTGTTCTCTAGGCAAGGCTTTGCTTCTTGCCTCGCCAGAGCGAACATTCCCGCCTCCGGGGCCAGAGGACGCTCCCGGATCACCCACTTTCATGTATGTGCTAGAGATGCAGCGCCCGTCAAGAGGAGCGGCCGGGGCTCTCTCGGGTTTCTTGCAGCAGCGGGGTTTTATCCCCCCCCCCCGCGCAGAAGACAAGCCTGAAGCAGGAACCTCAAAGCCGGCGTTTCAGATATTTATTTGTTCTGGCGGTGTGGTCATATTTAAAAGATCCGGCGTAATGAAAGCGTGTCGGTGGAATCCATAGGGGTTCTTCTTGCAGCGCCGCGCAAAGCCACTGCACAGCCGGTCTCCTTTCCTACGGCAACAGAGATTCGCGGTTCCAGTGCGTGCACTGCGCTCCTTTGCACTGCCACCCATTCGCGCTCAATATAGAAAATGACCGTCTTCCGTAGGCTGCTCTTTCTTTCCCTTCTATGCCACCAGCGCCGCGACGTTTAAAATAGTCAGTCGCAAAATGAGCCACGCACACCTCCCCCGTCTTTTATAACCCTGTTTCCCGCGCAATGGAGGAAGCTCCACCGGGTGGCTGTGTTTTGTGGGGAATGACTATTTTCTAGCTCATCTTGCAAGATAACCCCGAGCGTGGGTTGCTCCGATCCCCGCAAGAACAAATCAGCGGGCATCCTTGCTAACATAGACTTGTGTGAGTGTCAGAGCACCTCCCCAGGGAGCAGCGGGCCAAGGGTATAAGGTGGCAGCCCGCAGGCTGTCCCTTCCCCCACTCCTCTTAAAAAAAAATCAATGAAGGAAGCCGAGCCTGAAAAACAAAAAGCGGCTTGTGAAAGGGAATCCCTTTCCATCCCCCTCATTAGCAAGCCGTGACACTAACAAGTCCAATTTTGAGGCACGGACGGGGTTCGAACCCGCGATCTTCGGTTTACGAGACCGACGCCTTACCACTTGGCCACCGCGCCTGACGGGCTAGCAGCAGGGAAAAGCAGCCAGTGGAAGGAAGGTTCCGGGTTCACGTTGTAGTTGTGTGGCCGTACGTTCCGTCAGACTGCGCTCCGGGTTCCAGCGTCTGCTTCAAAAAACCGAAAAGACTGGCTCAGGCAAAGGGACGGGCTCTTTTTCTCCTTTTGCTGTCCGAAGCCCAACGGCTGCAGCGCTCGGCGCCTTCCGCGAACGATCTTTGCGGTGCGGTCTTTAGACGCAAGCAGCAAAAAACGGCTTCCCACCCCATTCACTGAACTCCCTTGCCAGGCACCAGTTGCTCCACAATGGGCGAGCAGCACGGGCAGTTGAGACGCAGAAGACGAGCAGGCGTGCAACTGGGAGTCGCTACGATGCATCTGTCTCCTCTCTTCCTTTCCCTTCTAATGTTCAAAAAGAAATGCACGTGCTATTCGTATTTTAAGAACAAGACTGAAATAAATAGCATGCAAACTGCAGCCGGCAGATATCTCTCGCACCCGATCCCGCTTTTCTTCTTTTTTGAGCCCTTGGAATTTCGAATCAAAGCCCATCAGAGAAAGTTTCGGGATAGAGCCGAGGCGGAGGGTGCGGGTGGGGAAGGACGACTGGAAAGCGGCCATTTTTCAACCCCAGCCCCGGTTGGAGGGAGGCGGGCAGCTCTGCTGGCTTCCAAACGGACGAGGACCAAAATAATACGTTAGCGATTATTGAAGGGTTTGACGGCTTAAAAATAGCGAGTGGAGAAAGACATACAAGGCTCGATTTATGGCTGGCCGTGATTACTCCTTCGCTCTAGAAGCCATTTTGGCCCGGATGTCGTCGTGCTGCTGCGCTAGGTTGGGGCACGTTCTGCATCCCCAACTCATGAAGAAATTAAAGGTTAAAGATGGCCTCTCCTAACAACTACTAGTAGATTTCGTTATTCAAACTGAGTTCCCGTGCTTAGAATTATATACGGGGCTTCCTTGAATTTTCTCGAACGGGCATCCGTGTACCCGTGGTTTTGGGTAATATTGATTTAATTCGAATTTTATTTAACGCACAAAATTTGCCAAATGATTATCTTGAATTTTGCCAGCCGAGGCTGAGTGCCTCTGAGCATCTGCGGCCTTTCCTTTGAGCGGGGGAAAAAGGGGGCGTCTCCCTTTTGGGATGGGAACCTGCTTCTGTTCTTTTAAAAAAGGGCTTCAGGACACTGTGCCTCTGAGCACCTGCAGAATCTCTTTTCCTTCTGTCAGGAAGTGGCTTTTAAAAAACAAACGGAAATCACAGAATGTCTCTGAAAATATGCAAAGTTGCAAACAGTGAAAACACGTATTCTCTCCCCTCATCTCTTCAACTTAAGGTATTATTATAATTACTGTATACCCCACTTTTCCCCCCTAAATAGTTGGTGGTGTGCTTTGCTCTTCCCCTTCCCTTTTCGTCCTCACAACGACCCTGTGGGGTAGGTTAGGCAGAGAGATTGATTGACCCAAGATCATCCACTGAGCTTCACCCTGGTCTCCCAGAGCCTAGTCAAACACTCTCACACCAGCTCTGATACCTTTTCAATACTGGTAGCAGAGCAGATTGTAAAACATGAGATGGGCTGATGGCAGTTTGGTTAGCTACCCTGCTTTGCAATGGGGTTTTACACCCTTGCATCTCTTTATTTTTGAGAAACAGAATAGGAATATCCGTATTAGCCGAGAGCAGCAAACAACACTTAAATGCTTAAGTAGGGCTGCCTCCCATCACAAACGAAAGACAGGAATGATGTGGGTGGGGCATGAGATAGGTTTTACTAAGAAGAGGAAGAACTATGCTGGGCTGCCACCATTTTCAGAGCATATTCTGCCTTCTATCAGAGTAGGATCCAGCTCCCCCTCGATTTCCTTTCCTTTGCCCTTTCCAGGGGGCTTAGGCATGCTTTACTTGGTCAGCATTTGGGCCAAACGTGTGTTTGTTTTCATTGAAGTCTTAATGGATGGTTTACATGTGGTTCAAGTACACGTGGGCTGGCTGAGAATGTGTTGGGACTTCACAGAGGGTCCCTACTATGTATATAAGCTGGAATAGGAGCTGGAGCCTAAATGCAAGAAGAGTTGAATGGGACATATAAATGTAGTTGCCTTGAGACTGCAGAAGGAAGGGGAATGGCACCAACCTGAGGGACAAGGGGCAATGGGGGTAAATATTTTTTGGGGGGGGTAACCTGTTGGAGACCATTTGACTGAAAAGTGAGACAGAAAACCTTAAAATAAAGCAAATAATACAAATCAGTTTAAAAAGCCATAGATCCTTATTCATGTGACACGTTATCGTACGCTTTTTATATCATCAATCCAGTACACATACACAACTTTTCCAGTGGCTTCAATTGCAGTTGTTCCTTGCTTAGTGAGATAGTTAATGGATAGGAGACCTGTGGGCCCTATGGATATTGTTGGATGCTCTCAGGACCTTTAACAAATGACATTTCCCAGGATCTTTTGAGGGAAACCATGACTGTTTAAAGCAGTCTGATACTGCTTTAAATATCTAGTGAGACGCGGCTTTACTTGAAATGGTCTTATGGGGAGGCATCTCTTTAGTTTAGATGGTAACATGTATTCACTTCCTTCAAAATGTGGCAAGCCAACTCTGCTGGATTTGGGGCTCCAAATCCTGCTCATTTGCTGAGTGGGGGCCCTGGATTTCTCCCCCTTCGAGTACTGTTCTGATGGCACCACTGCCTCTGCTGCGGTTTGCCAGGATGAGGTGACCCAACCAACTAGCAGTTACCATGACCAACTCATCAGAGCGTTTGCCTGGGAACTTCAGTTGAAGGGCGGTCTAAAAATATAATAATAATAACTTACTAAGCAGATGCAAAGATCTATCAGATATAACATGCTTGTTTGTGTGGGATCTTACAAGCTAAGGCAACTTCTGACATTCTAGATTACTGTCTAGTTCCCCCTCCCCCTCTTTTCTGGTGGCCTTTAAAAATTTAACTAAGATCTTAGAGCGCCATCTACTGTCATCACTTGTAAACATGACAGTGTTAACTGAAGGACCATCTTCTCCCATATCAACCTGCCCATCCATGCATTATGATTTTCACTCAGTAGCACCATCAGGGCAGGACTTTGGGGCAGTAGTTCAGAGCCCCATTCAGCAGAAAGAGTAGGGTCCCCAAAACAGCAGGGCTGGCTTGCTACCCTTTTGAAGTCATACACATTACCATCTGAAGAGTATCCCAGTGGCTGGATGGGAGACTGCCTGGGTACCACATGTATGCTGCTTTCCACGGTGAAAGAAAGGCAGAGTATAAATGTAACAAATAAATAAATGCACCACTGCTTTTCTGAGAAGCCTGTTACAGCTGCCACCCCTATTATGAGATTAGGGGTTCTGCCAGACTGTCACTATTTTATGGGAGGGACTCAAGCACATGCCAGAACTTTAGATTTGCAAAATTAAAGTGGACTAAAGCGCTCTGTTGCCCTAGGGTAACAAATCCTCTTAAAAAAAAAACACCCACAAGAGTTTTTGCAGTTAGGAAAGTGACTGGGAAATGCACTGAAAAGTGCAGGATGATCAAATGATTAATGGGAAGACATGTAAATACACCCCACAAACAGATCAGGATGAATGCTCATTGTCATCCCATAAACAAATAAGAACGAATTCTCAGTAAAGACAGAATATACTCTAACCACCGCATGAGCTTCGTGCAAGCAAACAAGGGTGAATGCAGAACAAACAGGTCATCTTAAAGAGCCCTAGCTAGTATATGATATATGACTGGCGGCTGGCTTTTTCTGTGGCAGTGAACTGTTTGTGGGATACCTAGATATTTGATACCATTTCTTTTGTTTTTTAGACTGCAATTTTAAAAAATAATTGTGGCCGAAGCCTTTACTGAAAAAATATGAAGCTTATTCTGCTGCTTTATTATTTTTTTAAAACAGTTTTTTAGAATACTTATATCCCACTTTATAACCTGAAAAGCTTTGAAAGCAGCTTACAAAAGATTCTCACAATAAAAAATTCATTGAAGTCTGGTATCCACAACAGAAATAATATGGCATCCTTAGCATGCCAGGATTGCTCCGCTGGCATTTCCTGCCATTATCCTTGGTTTTTGTTGGTGTTGCCCTTCAGCCTCCTCCCACTAGACAGCAGAGCCTACTGAGATCCTCTGAGGCAAAGGAGTGGGGCAGAACAACTGGAACCCGCTCAGCATATGATGGAGGCACTTCTTCTCTTGCTGATTTGGCACTCTCCAGGCAACAGGTCTCGACTGAGGTCCTCTGAAGCAAAGGTTTGGAGCTGAGAGCTAGAAATCACTCAGCCTATGATGGAGGCAAATCTTCTCTAAACATTTTAAAATGCCAATCATAGGCTTGGACTACTTGCCTGTTATTTTAGGACTGTATTGTGTTTTTTAAAATCTTTGTTGAAGTAGAAAGGCAGGGTATATATGTTTTAAATAAATGAATATGATCAAGTTTGGAGAGGTACTAGAAATAATACATTAATAACATGTTTAAAAAATGTAACTTGAAAAAGAAAAAAATTGGCATGATCCTACCACTGATCACTAGTGCGATCCTGCTAAGGAAGCAGAAAATATGACACTTGTATATACTTCTTCTGAGAAATAAGCTCAAATTGGTATACATTTAGGTCAAGGCATCTTGATTACAGAAAAGTCTGGAAATAGGAGATGCTCACATCTAACTGTCAAAACTTGAGGAATTATGTCTGCTAGCACAGAGAAAGTGAGGCATGCATAGGTCCTAGTTGCCTTATAGCAAGTCATACTATTTGTTCATGCAGCCCAGTATTATACAGCCACAAGAGTGGCTGTATTGTCTACTTAGACTGGCAGAAGCTGTTTAGGGTTTTGGGTTTTTGCCATCACCTGCTATCTGGTTCTTTTTTTAAAATGCCAGAAACTGAACCCGTGCATGTGCTTTGGTTCCTTCCTTGATTCAACCAGTTTTGCAAGGATCTCTATAGTCAGGAACATTTATGCATACTTGCCAAGTACAAGCTGATCTTATTGATGTGTAATAAAAAAAAGGCTGATTGTTACAAGGAATTGTGTTGTGGTCAGGACAAGTTTATATTTAGTTTTGATTCCTCCAGGGTCAGCTCCAGATTTTGGAAAGCCCTTGTGCAGGACACCTTTCACGGGCACTCTCTTGTAATGAGCCTATCTTCTCACTGTAGCATGTCTGGGGAGGCCCTTGTCAGTGGACCCTCAACTGGGATGTGGGCCCTTGGCAGGTGCCTTATCATACTAAGCCTTGACGCCAGCCCTAGATTTCTCATTTTGACCTTGGCAAACTGATACGCTGTTAACTTACTCCTTATAAATGGGATGGCCAAATACAAAGGGTTTCTGTATCTTCTATAGTTGCATAGAAGATGGAAATTTGGATAGCTTTTCCAACCCATATATATCTTCCTAAACTTGCCAGAATTTATCTCTTCTTTGCAATTAGGTAGAGGAGCCCTATTTCGCTGCTAGAATTTTTCAGTCTAAATAGGGAAGGCTGCAGACATTCCATCTATATCAGAATAGCTAAGAACACTATTAGACACGGCTGAGATGGAGGGCTGTAATGTAAATTCAAAGAAAAATAGTATACTATGCCATAGGACACCAGTGGGCAAATATATTTATATTATATATAATCTATATGTGTATATGGGTGGGTGTAGCACTTTAATGTGAGAAAGGAATTACTTTCACTAGCTTTCTAGAACAGTAGCTGTATTTGTCCAATGAATTTAAAAAATCCTCTGTATGCTGAGCATCACCCCATCGAATCCAGTGGAGCCTACTTCTCAGTAGAACCACATAGGACTGAGAATCCCAATTTGAAGTAGGCATGGTGAAAACTGAAGTGGAGCAGTCTTTATTCCAGATTACTTAATCCAGAAAATGTTTGTCTCTGCCTGCCTCCACCCACCACCAACATGCTGCTCTTTACAGATTGCCTCTGAGAGAATGCAGCCCTTGACAGAATGAAGGTCCACCCCACTACAGGATTTTGGGAACAGATAAATCCCATTAATTAATATCTTGAGTAGCTATTGTAAGGTATATTAGTTTTGTGCATTTATGTCTTGAATAAAAATCATTTGGAAACTAATTGTGAAAGGTACAGGAGTCCTATTATCTTTTACCCAGGGGCTGCTTTATTCCATTCATCTCTAATTTTGGAGATTCAACAGGTGAGGATTCTTCTGCACATTCTCCAAAGTCCATCTGTCTGTCCCCTCCCCCTTCTCTCCCTCTGCTCCAGGGTAGTGAAGCAGAGATGGGCAGGGATGCCACATTTCACAGTAGGGATGATGATGTGCTATTTGCCAATCCTCTGCATACTAAATAAACATGCCTTTCTTAGAGAGAAATCCACAAATGAGCTAAGCAGAGGAAGAGATAGGCAGGCCAAGTGTTAAACTGCCTGATCAAAAGCTCATTTATTGTATAGTCATTGAAGGGTCATGGCTATGGAAGCTGTAATGAAGAGTGCCTGATCTTCAGAATTTATCACTACATCACTGGTTCAGTGGAGGTTGCTCCATAAGGCACTGCACCACCAACCTCAGTCTTGATTCCTCCAGACCCACCTGCCTTTTTACTTACAACCAGCCCAGGGAGTGACCCTGGTAGGGAGGAGGATTGGGAACAAAATTAGTTGGCTCTGCCTGTCATTGTCTCCACCTTCTCTTGGGCTTTTCTCCCTTCTGCCCTACCAGTCCACCTACTCCTGGACCATCATCTGTAAGTGGCATACATTTAAGATTATTGATTTAAATAGGCTTATGAAGGCAATCCATTTCCATTTTTATGTTGCATTGACCTGGCAATAAGCCCCACTCAACTCAACAGGACTTTATTCTGATTAGACATTGCTAGAATCATGCTGTTAACCACTTTTTATGGTGATGAATTATGGGCCCGAAGTCCTGTTTATTACAACAGGTGGGGAAGGAAGGGTGGCTGTAAGGATTAGGAGAACAGGCATCAGAATCCACAGTGATGTTCCCAATTCAGTTGTGAATTCAAAGCAGAGAGGCAATCTGTGGGTTGCAGCCTGTCAGCCCACCTTACGTCCTGGCTGTCTGGTGGATGGAGGAGTCTGTCAAGAAGCTGGTTTCACTGCCAGGAATTAGATTATCTACTCTAGGTGACCAGAGAGCTGCCATGCTTAGAGGGGGCAGGTGGAAAAGCAGTCAGGGCTCTTCCTGCACCTTGAATGTTTGTGCGTGGGGGGGGGGGGAGAAAATGGACTTTGTTAGCATTTTAATGAGAAACTACCTAATTCACACTTCTCAAACCAATATGCAAACTCAAACACAATTATCCTTTGAAATTCATACAGATTTTGTGATGTACCTCTCTAACCAATGTATACAAAAATCCATATACTGGGGGAAAGTGTCCATAAAAGGCATACGTTAGTGAAAATAGCATACAAAAATGCATCATATTTGGAAAAATTACTTGCAAAAATGTGTACATTAGTGAAAACTACATACTGTACAACAATGCTAGACTCCACTAGAGATTCTGAACATAGGTCCAGGTAAGGTGCCATTCTGGATTAATGCAAAATATTAAAAGGTGTGATCTTGTGTAGGTACCCCAAAATTGAGAAGGGATTGGCCTGGCATTTCTCAGCTCAGTTGAGGAAATACTTTCAATGCTAATGTGCCAATTAAAATAGAAGTCTGTCCCAGCAGGTGTCGCTCAGCAATAAACCATATAGCTACTGACTTTATTTCCTCTGAGTGACCTTTAATGTTTTAAATACAAATCTAATCACTCCAAAAGGGCAGGCTGCTGCTGCTATATGTTGGTACTTACCCAAATCTTCACAAAAACGAAACAGGACAATAACAGCACAGAAACCTATGCTGTTTGCTTGATAAGTGCGTATTGTTAAGGTGTGTTCATCCTAGCACATTACTATTAGTTTAAACTTGAACTGTATGGCTTGGTGTTTTCATACTGCCATAGGATTTGTGCTACTTCGGTGACACCTTGGGGTCCATGTGAATTTAGTAACTCTGCACCTTAGATCAGAAGAGTGCTGATGGACCAGGCTGAAGGCCCATAGAATCCAGCATCCTGTTCTCACAGTGGCCTGCAAGCATGGGCTGGAATGCAACAGCTTGTTATTCTCACCAGCTGGCATTCAGAGGCATTCCGCCTCCAATACCTGAGAGAGAATATAGCCATCATGGCTAGTAGCCATTGATAGCCACTTGACACAGACCAGGATCGAAGAGCAGTGCAGATAGACAGGGTTTTTATTACCATACTAAGGGCTTACCAGCCCTGCCTACTGTCGCCAACCCCCCTTCCTCCTGGGTCACCAAAGCCCCCCCCTCATGGTTTACTGTAGCTCTCCCCTGTTCCCCTCAGGTGTCACCAGGGCTCCCCTCCCTTTACCCCACCCTATTCCAAGGGTCGGCAGAATTTCCTTCCCCCCCCCACCCCGGAGTTTGCCACAGCTCCCTTCCCCGTTCTCCTCCACCACCCCGGGGGGTGCCAGACCTCCCCTCACCTGGCCAGCATTCCATCTACCTGATGAGGTCGAGTTCTGGGCCTTGCCATGCAGGCCTACCATTGCTCTGGGCCTCGCAGTTTGTCCTTGCCTGCCTCACCTGTAAGTGTCACGCTACCAGTGAATGCTTACAAAAAAATAATATAGGTAGACAATCCTATGTAGGTCAACTTGCTTACCTTTTTCATACAGTGTTTGTCGCTTGTTTTTAGTTGCTTCTTTCCTTGGTCAGCAGCTTTGCACCATTGCCATGTGCAATAAATAAGTTGATGATGCCACATTCACCCTTTTCACAAGTACCCTCCATGTATTGGATGTGTGGAGGAGGGACCATTGATCTAGCTCAGTATTGTCCAAACAGACTGGCAGTAGCTCTGCAGGGTTTTAAATAAGGAGTTTTTCTACCCCTACATGGAGATCCCAGAGACTGAAGCTGACACCTTCTGCACGCAAAGCATGTGCTCTGCTGTTGACCTATAAACCTTCACTGATGTAATATGTGTAACATCAACATATCCATGCAGTGTCCCATAATGTTAAGTGTCACAGACTGCACATTGGATTACACCATTTGCAATCCAATGGAAACTGTTCTGGTGCAATCCTGACAGAGATAAATGCACAAGGAATAGAACTTGTGCAGGAGACATTCATAGTAGGCAGGGTTCTGTACTGTTGAGTGCAAAAGGATAACTGTTGCCAGGATCAAAGCAGCCATCATTAGAGACTTCCTATTCTTAAGGTTGCTCTGTCTCAAGATCAATAGTTAAGTAAGGCATCCTAATACTGTAACTCAGTATGAACAAAAGGTGAGTTTAAGACCTCAGTGAGGAATTATAAAATTGGAAAGGTGGGATATAGACGCAGTTACACACACAGAGAGATAAAACACTAATACTACATTTGGAATGAAGGTGCATTATGGCTGCTCCACAGGGTGGTCTTCCTCCCTTGCTGGCAGGTCTAGAGCAGGTTTGGGGAACCTGTGGCACTCCAGATGTTGTTGGAATCTGTGGAGAAATGCTGTTTATATGTCTGTGTTTTGTGCTTTGGAAAAGATATCTATGGCTCTGTTGATGTCAAGAGTGTAATTTTTGCGCTCAGGTTCTGCTTTCAGCCTTCCCATAAGCATCTAGTTGGCCACTACAAGAACAAGATGCTGGACGAGATGGGCTATTGGCCTGATCCAGCAGGGCTCTTCTTACGTTGCAGGCCTGTTTAGCAGTAGCTGCTTGGTGACAGGTTCTGAAAGGAGAGAAACCATTCCTTTTTAGTATAGATGGGTCTGGCTCAGGTAAACACATTCTGATTGGTCTGGAAAACAACAAGCTCTGGTTGGTTGGAGGTTCTAGCCAGTGAAGAATGAGCTGTTAATTGTCATCTGGGAAAAGTAATATCAGCAGGAAAAGTCCATTGATGAGGGAGGTGTGATGCAAAGACCAGAGAAAGCTGAGGGGAAAGTGGATAGTTGAAGCCTGAATATTTAGTTGTTCCTTCCTTGTGTGCTATCCAGGTGTCCTGTGCAAAGGTTTTACCAGAAGAAGGGCACATGAGCAGGTTTGAAAAATCAGCAAAACTGTCCAAGCAGCCAGAAGGATAACTTGAGGAGCTTTGGGGTCAGAGGCAGATGGTACTAAGCAGCTGGACTGAATTTGTTAATGAATTTGGCTGGGGTGGAGGGTTTAGGGAATTCAGTCTGCAATATAAAAATAAAAGCAGCACAAGTATCTAAACTATTAGAAAAATTGAGACTGAGGGAACCATTTTCCTCAGGGCTTATAGATTCCAACTCCCATCAGTCCCAGTCAGCATGGCCAATGGTCAAGGATGTTAGGAGTTGTAGACCAACATCAGCTGTTAAGAGTCTCAAGGTTCTCCATCCCTGCAGTAGGGAGAGGGGGGTGGAAATAGTACACCATAGAACATTCCAATTTAGGTGGTGGTGATGTGTTGCCAATAGTGTCATTTTTGCACTACAGTTGTGGTGCCTCTCCCCTGTTGCCAACTGCATCAAGGTGGCCAAGGATCTGACACTATTGGGTTCAGCAACCCCTCCCCAAACCTATAGCCGTCTCTATAGACATGCACACATTTGATTTTGGTAAGATGTTGTGTCATATGAATTCAAATTTTCTATCAAGAAACAATGCTGCTGAGCTCTTACACCTTGCACATATCCATGCTTTTTTCCAATTATGAACATTTAAAGTGCACTTAATTCATAAAGAGCTGTTCACTATAGCAGATGTAAAGTTGCATAAATTGTTCCAGCGTCTGTGCTTACAGAACCTCCACCCCTAGTTGCAACTTGCATATTGATAAAGGATTGGGGTTAACAGCAGTGAATGGATGGCGTAAAGAAAGGGAATGAAGCTGTGTTGGATAAAGGAGAGTCCTAAAGACTGAAGCCATTTGCAACAGATGTTGCCTAGGGGGTTTCAAGTTTATCTGAAATGAGCTCGGTGTTTTATTTTTTAAAAAACAAAAGCTGTTACTCTTTGGATTCTGCTTCAGATGCCAAATTCTGTACAGAAATGTGCAAGATGGTCCAGCCTGCTGATCCATATATCTTTACAGCCCAATCCTAAACTCATATCTTTGAAAGTAAGTCCCACTGAATTCCATGGGATTTTATTCCCAGATGAGCATATAGAAGATTGCAGGAATTTGAAGATACTGTAAATGCAATAAAAATATTTCCAGTGCATAGCCAAGTTCCTTTTGTCCTGACCACTCACAATAAAGTTGGCAACAATGATGACATCCGATAATATGCATGCTGTGGTCCAGTTCTGCAAGGACATTGGAAACACTTCTTAGTGCTGTGCACAAACTAGCTATCCCCACTCCTGCTCCTGTCCCCATGTAAGGGAGATCCGTATGAAAATGTGCAAAGGATCAACATGCAGCCTCCTAAACAGTGACAGAAAAGCATCAGTTTTCTAAAAATGTTAGAGGGGAAAGGCTTTGGTGACACCCCTCAGAGAAATTAACTAACGTGGAGGATGGCCAATAACTCAGGGGTAGAGCACACGTGAATGCCCAGTTCAGCCTTGGCACTACAGTTAAAAGGATCAGGTAGCAGGTGATTTGAAAAACCTCTCTCAACCTAAGGCTTCGGAGAGCCACTGCCAGTCAGAGTAGGCTATAATGGGCTTGGACAAATAGTCTGAGCTGGGATAAAGCAAAGTTCCAAAGGGATTAATGCAACCACTGTTCGTATAGTGCTGATGACATCGTGATTTTCTGTAGTGGGTGCATTTCTTTGGGGGTAATTGGGCTGGGCCACATGCCAGTGGTAGGGAGGGCTAGAGCCAAAGTGTTTGTAGCAGTCTCCCCCCCATCTATGCCACTCCAACTCACTCTCTCATATGCACGCATATGGATACAGCCACTCCAACCAACACACACACAAAAATGCAATGCTACTCTAATTCCTTCTCTACCTCCCTTTTTTATCACACGCAAACATGGAGACCCCAGAGGTGTGGCTGGGTGAGCAAGAGCGGGGCTGTGGTGTGGTAAGGGCCACATACAATTAGGCCTGGGCCCACAAATCCATTTCAAGGTCTTAAAGCACTTCAGATATATTATTTCAGTAATTCTTAACAAGCTAGGTGAGTATTACTGGCCTCATATTACAGGTCAGGTGGGGGCTGAGAAAAACCAGGTTGGAACAAGAAGCCTCTCTGGAGAAGATTCCACTTCAATTCATTGGAAGGGAAGAAGCTGCTAATCCCTTCTTAAAAGTGAATAAACAGCATATTTGGTTTGCGTAAGCCATCAATTTAATTTGTTCCAGACTCTTAAAAATGGACAAAATAGATGTAACTCATTATAAATAACAAGCACAAACCATGCAGGGGTGGGGAGAGAGACTGCGTGTGAGAGGGATTGCTTTTACAAAGAGAATTACAAAGAGAAGTACTCCTTTCATTCAACACAACAATTTGGAAAGATGACAAGTCAGCTAGTAATTTTAAAGTTGCTAAATACTCAGGACAAGAATCAGTGCTTCTATGAAAAAAAGAGAAAGAAACATCTTTACAAAATGAATAATTTCTTTCTTACATCCTACTGAGGCACATGAAATACAAACCCAATTCTATTTCATATATACACATTTACAGTAGATTGGGGGAGGGGGATGCCAAAAGGAAGAATGAACAAAAATGGCCATCAAAATATGTAAAACCTGTTGCAAACAGATGATCAAAGATGGGGAAAAATGGTATCTGTACACAGTCATGACAGGCAAGTTAAAGGCACAAATACTAAAAACTAAAATCATGCAAAATATTTTTTTTAAATCCAGTCCTTACAAGTACATTCTGTGCAACAAAGCAAAACTAATGGCTCCCACAACAAACGTTTACAGTAATTCTCGGTATATATCAGTACCAAAACATACTGGAAGTGCAACATATGTACTGCCTTGTAGCATACTAGGGGGGTGTTCATACAGGCTGCTATTTTTCCTGTCTTGCTAGTTTTGGAAGGGCAGAATGTTAACATTTACAAAGAAAAGTAAGTAACCATAAAAGCTATGGGTTGTATCCAGTGCTAGATGTACTTGGAGTAGACCTATTGAAATTAATGACCATAGCCAACTCGGGTCTATTCATTGCAATGGGTCTTCTTAGATATAACCCCAAGGGACTACACAGATGATATGCATGGTCATGATTCCAGACAATTGAATGGATATGTTGCAGCATTCCCCTTTTTTCCTTTTTGCGTTGGTCTTTGCTGCCTGAGTAGTCCTTCTCCATAACATGCAAGTGTTGTTTTGCCATTCATGTCTTCATTATAACCAGAATAAACATTTGCACAATGACATAATTGATGGATTTCCCAACATCACTTTGTCTGGAAGTGCAGTGATTTTCACACCAATGACAGTACTAAAAAAGCAAAAGATTGCCATATTGTCTGTAAGTAAAAGATAACAGTTCCATAGTTGGGCAATATACCTTTATTAGGACTAATCAAAATGTCACAAAATATTGGCAGGCTTTCAAATGCTCCAGAACATTTGCCTGATGAAGGAGTTCTGGAATAAAACCTGGAAATATTTTGTGACATTTTGTTTAGTCCTAATAGAAGTATATTGCCCAACTATGGATTTTAGACTTATATAATTTATTGCCAAAATTTGACTTTTGCTGTCTAGGTCCCAACATTCAGACCCAACGTTGCCTTCTGGCTGTCAAATTTCCCCATCAATATACCAAATTCAGGTTGTGAATTTTAGAATTCAGATTTAATCATTCACACTTAACATTCAGATATTTTGACATTTGTAGTTTATATATTTTTATAAGCATGCACACACGCACACACACACTTTTGAAATGTATTAGTAAAATATATTTTAGCTCTAGGTCAACTTATGTCACTCTAGGCCACTAGACAGAGGAATATCAGTGAGCTTGTTTGGCCACACAAATACATATACATAGATCTCCTGGAAGAGATCAACATTGTTTCCTGAGGTTCTCAACAGCTTTAAACTATGCATGCAGGAAAAGTTGCTAGACATTCCATATTCCATAGCCCAGAGTTCTGAAGTATCCCTTCCTTGTGGAATTGGTGTCTTAACCACCCTGCTACATCTATAACATTCATGTCAAGTCAAGAACAGGCCTTTCATGGAAATTCCATTATGATGAATGTCTTAAACATCTATATAGACCCCTACTGGGTTTGAAACTGTTATATATCAAAGGCAACATTTTGCTGTTCACAAATGTAGCTATTTTTTTTGCAGTTTACACACTCCTAGGCCTTAAAGATCAGTGGCGCTTGGGTTGGCTGGAGAGACACAAAAGGAGTAAGTGTGAGAGATGCAAAATAATAGCTTTAACCAGCTGCGTTCGTCAAGTAAATGCAGAGTTCCATCAACACATCAAACCATCAGATCATGCTAGAACAAGCAGCAACTTCCTTTGGCTGACAATTGCTAGTCTATTACTTATTGAATCAATGCCTCACCTATTCTACATGGCACTGTAAAAATGCATAAGCAGTCCTGGCACAACAGAGCTTCTAGAACATGGAAGAAACAAGAAGCTTATCGAACCAAGCCCATGAAGGCTCTGAAAATATGATGGGAAATCAATACTCTGAGAAAAATTGTTTTGGCAGGTTCTCTCTCCTCTTCCCTTGTTTACACTTTTAGAAATGACAAGTCCAGAATAACCCTGGGGCATTGTATGCCCTAATAGCAATACCCAGTTCTTCAGCTACACCTCATACTTAGATATGTAAGTGGATTAAAACAACAGCTTCACTGCAGACTGATTTATGAATTGCACCACACACTGACAAGCCAAATGAGCAGGAAGAGAACCCTTTGTCATCATTTTGGATCGGTTTATGCAATCTGGTGGAGAAGGGGATATGTATGAGACTGTGGCTTAGAAACACCGTGCCTTGCAAGATTTAACAATATCATACAAATCCCTTCCTTTAATGTGACACTGCTAAATATGTGTGCGTGCAATTACTTTCAAGAGTTTAATCTGATCCATTTCATGTAAAATTGTAGGCGGATGTGATGTGCTAACACTCAGCCAGCACCTGTATTCCTATCTATCAGTGCAATCCTGTACATGTCTACACCGAACTAAGTACAACTGAGTCAGTGGGGCTTACTCCAATGTAAGTAGATATAAGATTACAACCTAAGGCATCTCTCTCTCTCTCTGTGGCGTGTGTAACACCACACACACTACTCAACCCTGCTCTCCACTGATGGCCCCCCTGATAAAAGGGCTGGAATACATAGTAGCAGATAATCCATTTACTCCTTCTGCTTTATGGAGTCCACTTATATCAGCATTTACCAACCAGGTGTCTTCCAGATGTTTTGTACATACATTAGCACATCTCAAACTTTTCCCCCTGAAAGCTCCCCCACTAATAAGAACATTCCTTTCTTTCTTTTTGAGGTGTTGCTCCTCTATAGTGCACTATACAATGCATCTGTGCATGGCACAATGTTCATTTGCTAACCTTCTAACAATCATTGGCCCCAACACACTATTTGGATCTTACACTTATTTGGGAAACCGCAGGTCCAAATACAAGATTAACTTATTGGAGTCTGTATTTGAACCAAGCCAGCCAGGTACCTTCACCCAGGGATGTGGAACCTGTGGCCCTCCAGATGTTGTTGCATGGGCAATGGACAGGGATGGTGCAAGTTATAGCCTAGCAACATCTGGAGGGCCAAAAGGCACCCCATTCTCTGCTCTTCCTATTCTTTCAAAATGGCTGCACTAGGGGAAAAGCACTAGAATATAACAAAGACAGGTAGTTCAGGAAATTCAGTTAGCCACTTGAAAAGTCATCCGTATTTCTGTGCAACATCATATACATCAATATCTATAAACAAAAACAAAAGCATTGGCACATTGCTTAGAAAGCTCATTTAAATATTGCCTTGAATATAAAGTCCTTGGGTTGAGGACCCAACAAAGTCATAATCTTTAACTTGAAGGGCTTTAGGTATCAGTGGCTTCTTTTAATATGGCAGGTCTTGTCTTTATTTGTACTGCTGTTTTTAGGTTGTGTTGCATCTGTTGTTTTAATGGGTTTGTTTGTTATAACTGGTTTTAATCTTATTATTGTAAGATGCTTTGGGTTGCTTTTTAAGGAAAGCAACGAATAAATATTATTATTAATTTAATAATAATAATATTAATAACAACCACCTTGTAACGAATCGGGTATACTCTAATCCAAACTGGTCCCTCCACACATGCTTATCCAAACTAGTTTAAATACTTCCAGCATTTCCAATGTCTCATGGAAACTGCTCCACTGTCCTCGAAGTCAGAATACTCTTGTGTTTTAACATACAATTCTTCTGGCAGTTTCCATACATTGCTTTATCTACTGCCCCCGAGAAAGAAAAGCAATTTCTCTCTCTGTACTTTCAACTTCCCCTGCTCAGTCTTCTCAAATCTCGACATGCCTGATTCTTTCAACTTATAAAGAATAAATGACACATTGTTCAAACTGGCATGAAATCAAACTTTCAGATTCACACTGACTCCGTCCTGTAAAGCTATGTCAATGAAATTAGCAATTCCAGGTATCAAAGTCTAATTGTTTGACATGTTGGGAGCATCCATCCTGCCATTCCCCAAAGACAGAGATATGTGTGCATTATTAGAATATGTTACTTACGATGAAGCAAAGATAAAGCTCAAGCAAATGAACACATGCAACCCAAGTGAACTGCTAGACACTGCTTTATATTCCATTGAATGTTAAGGTATTTAAAAAGTGAATGGTCAAAAGACCACACAATACTTTAAAAAATCCACCAATCTCTTTTTGTCATTCTCACAGTATTGATAATTATTTTTGTTCTTTCAAAGAGCCTTAAAAAGGAGAGCAACTGCTTCTAGTCCATGCTAATGGTTTTGTAAATCTCCTTAACATGCACTGAAAGGGTGGTGGTGGTAAATCAGCACTGTGTTTTTTTTAACCATGGCTGTGCAACTAAAGAGGCAGCAGTGACATGCTGGACTAAATGTTAAGTCCATCACATTTCAAATATAAGTGTTAAATGGAGAGGTGATGTTAGAAGTTTAGATGATGATGCAATTAAAAACAATGGCTAGTATTAGCAAGTAGTATTCACCCATTTATTACTCTTATTTCTTTCAGAACCACAATAAATATACATCCAATAAACTTGATGTTATTCTTGTTTTCTTGTTAATATTCCAAATGACTATCCAGTTCTTTCTTTTAGTGCTATGATTAGTTCAAGTTTTGGTTGCTTCCTGGTTTGATTTTGCTAATATTCATCTTATCAGTTTCCCATCTTTCTCATCTGCCTGCCCATCTCTTCAATCTACTGCAGATTGGAAATCAATTCCTTACAAGCGGGACCTGCAACCAAATGCTGCAGTGTGGAGTGCTACTGTTCAGCATTCCAGCCAGCCATGCCTTTTTCCAAAATACTCCATTCCATCCTTCCCATTTTCCTCCCTAACTGTCAGTCAACATTCTGTGTCCACTGAGATGTATTTGATATCCCCTTCCTTAAACTCTAAAGACGTTCTGAACTTCTGTAACCTTTGGGGTTCGTCCAAGTCTGATGATTGCTCATATGGTACTGTTTTGACTTCATAAGGATAGGGATTCAGAGAACTTAGCTTGCTGTTAGTATATATGACTAGCATAATAGGTGGAAGAGAACTGTAGGCAAACTGTTGTTTGGAGAATCCACTTCTGCAGCATACTCTGCAGCTAGAGAAGAGAGCTATAAAAGAGCACCACCTTGAGTGAAATTTAGAGTACGCTTCATAGAAGAATTTTAATTGGTTAACCCATTCAGGGGAAATCATCACTACCTCTCCCTTCTGCCCATTTTGTGGAGGGTAGCCTGTTTTGTTAAGTGAACCTAGGTATATCCAGATGAACAGAGAGGCACGCACGTCTTTGCTCATTACACATGAATATTACTCTACTTGACATTTTGTCTTCTTCCTAGTTTCAAATATAGAGAGATATTTTCAAAGGAGACAACTGGTGGGTTTGTTTTCAAAATTACTTGTAATTACTACTCTGGAAGAATTTGCCGTGGATGTACTGCAAAAATTTGCTTGATACCAAGGAGATTCTAAATAGCTTTTGCATGTCATATTAATAGTATCCAGCCGCCTTCCCCAACCTGATGCCCTCAAGCTGTTGCTTGTCCTCAACTCCCATCACCTCAGCTAGCATAGCCAATGGTTAGGGGTGATAAGAGGTGTAGTCCAAAACATCTGGAGGGCACTGAATGGGGGCTTCTTTACGAGGGGGGAAATATGAGAGTTTCACATTTGTGTGCTAACTGCCTGCTCTCAGATAGATCATATATACCTAACTATACATTTTATTACCATCTCTTTCTGAGAACAATTAGAAAAATATAAGTGACAACCAAGAGGAGAAATATCAGCAAAAAAGTTGTTTGGACATGAAGTGCTAGACCACAGAAGAATTAGACAATGATTCCCACAGAACCATTTTTATATATCTAGAAATAAAAAGTTTGTGTGTGTGTTAGAGATCAGAGTGTTTACTAGAAAATACCTTTGCTAGATATATCCCAGTGGTTTTCAAAATGATTAATACCAAGAGATTCACTTTCAATTTATTTTGGTAGCTATAATCCCTAGCAGTCTACATACTTACTATAACTTACTGCATGCTTCTTTTTTTTTAAAGAAAACAACAACGCAAGATAGGATTTTAACTTGGAACTGTAGGCTGTAATCAATTAGGGAGAGAAAATACAATATCTGCCAACAGATACAGACATCAAAGTCTTGCACATATTTTTACACATTATTCCTTTACTGCATGTGAACTACTCTGGAGTAGGAAAAAACATGAAACTCACATGAAGGCCAAGTTCTCTCACCCTGCCCCGCCTTTTAATTCATGTACATGTGTGCCTGATTGTTGCATGCAACAACAGACATGCAGCGTTCATGGCATTTCCTTCACTAAAGCTAACATTCCGTGCAGGAAATGAGATGTGTGAAGCAGCCCTTATAAGCCACCATTTCCCTACCAGTTTTCCTACAGTGCGAAGGGAAAATTGTGTGGATTTACCTTAGAAGCAAAATGAACAAATGGATGATTACAGAACAAAGCAGTAGTTTAAATCAGGGACAGAGAACCTGTGCTCCACCAGATGTTGCTGGACTACATCTCCTATCATCCCTGACCACTTGCCATGTTAGCTACAGCTGATGGGAGTTGGAGTCCAAAAACAACTGTAGAGCAGCAGGTTGGTCATCCCAGAGTTAAAAAATGAAAAAAAGAGGAGGGAGCCAGAGTAAAACTTGAGAGTGCTTTTAGACAGCACACAGCCGGCAGATGCTTCTCTATAATGATGAGTGACTGTGCAGCTTGGTGTGGGCAATCAATCCCAACTTTCCAGAGTGATCACTCACAATCAGTCATGCACCTGTCTATATGCCCTCTGACTTCACAAAAAGCTGAGCTCAAGGGCCATCAGATTGGGTAAATGTGGAGTATTTAAAAAAGCTGTTTTAAAAAAACACCTTTGTTCTTCAATAAGCACATGGTTCATTGCAGCCACAGGTCTCTGAAAAGCTTTGGGTGCCTGTTAAATGAAGCAGCGGTGGGGTTGCCACCTTTTCTTAATTAATTTGTGCCTTTATTGGCTTTGTAAGTAGGCAGAAATCAGCAGGGGAAGCTTTTCCCAGACTTGAAAAGCAGCAATAAAAATAAAAATCAGATCTCCTGCTTGGTTTCTGCTTGTCAAGACAATGGCATAGAGCCTTCCCCCTTAAAAAATTTACAACCCTTAGTCATGGGTGGGCCAAGCAGCCCTCTTGGCCAGCCCACATTTTAACAGAGTGGTTGCCAAGGCTGTGAAAGTGCGGTGAGTTTTATGCAGCAAAAGTCAGCTTGCATTTAGTGCCCGGTGAAGTTAAAAGTCTAATCTCCAGTAGTAACCCTTTTGCATCCCGGTGATAATCTTGAATTTCAGAAAGATATGATGACAACAGCTTTGCAGATGTGAAGCTTAGAAGAACAATGGCCAAAAAACTCACACTATTACACCCATCCTAAAGGATTCATAACCAGATATGTTGGATATTTTAAAAAGTGCTTTATGCTGAAAGAAGGCAAATGTATGGGGTTTTAAAATTTAAACAATTTTCTAGAGTACTCTTTTTCCTTCTGTATCATACACACACTTTGATGTCAATGACTTTCCTGTAGCTTCAATAGCACAACTGCAACAAAAATGAAAAGCAATTCAGCACCTGTGGATCAAACTTGGACGTGCAACACATTTCTGGGAAGATGAGGAAAGGACTGCAGGTAAGACATGGAACTCAGCATGGTTTGGCGGGGCAGGAGCAGAAGATTGGCACGAGACATGTTTCCATTGTTTATCAACCTTGCATCTAGAGGTAGTGTTATTTTTTTCCTGTCCAGTATCTAAAAGAGTGCAAATCCAGTTACACGGTTATTTCATTACAACCCCATAACAGTCTTTTGTTTACCCTCAAGTGGTGAAAAGTGCATGAAAAACTGACCAAGCCAAATTATGATTCACATATAAGGTATAGCAAACCTCATATAAACACGTCCTGTGTATCCACACAAGTTATATATATATAATATATATATATTTATAGGTTCATTTACAGTAGCAGAGTGATATTTGTATCCACCAGCATCTTATCAGGAACAAGTCCCTGCTCACTTCCCTTCCTGCTCCAGATCTTCAATTTTTTATTTCCAGGATGGATGGGTTGTGGTCTAGAATGGCTAGGATGATCTTGTCCATGTACTGGCGCAGTCTGTAGTTTATCTCTTCCTGTTCTTTAAGAGCTTCCATTAGCTGAAACAAGGAAAGAGTAAATTAAAACATCTTTTGCAAGTGATACAGCTGCTCCAAGCTACTCAACAATTAGATAAACCTTGACCTTCAGCTTGTTCAATAGATAGCATTTTGATGGGCAGAGGAAGGAAAAGAGTGATTTCTCCATCTTTCCCAACTCCCCACCAGCTCAGGAAGAGGAAAGGACAGTTCAGGCACATTCTTCCAGGCCAAACCATATTTCCTCCATTTATTGTTTTTTCATTTTTTTAAAAAACAAACAAACCTAAGTGGGAGCCACTGAGAGCTAAACCAGCCTTTAGTTGTATAGCTCTGTCAGTTTCTTCTCCTTCTCCATGAGAAAGGCAGACTACAGCCTAGCAAAAAGGCTCGTGAAGTTTGATGGTTTGGGAAGGGATATAAATATAATTGTTATAGGCAAGGCAAAACCTAGCTCTGTCTAATGTTTCCCAAAGCATCCAGGCCCTAAGAAAGCAAGTTTGTCCCTTCAGATCAGGAGCTGTATCCATTTCCTCCTCAATCAGAAACCTGGGTTGTTTAAAGGGGGAGAGAACAGAAACAAATTAACCTGTCTTGAAACCCTGAAAAGCTGCTTCTGGAAGAGAAAGAAAAGATGTTGCTCACATGTGGAGGTTCAAGCATCCACTATCTGGAGCTGTTGGGACACTGTTCTTCCTACCACTGTATTTTCCTCCCTCTCTCTCTGTCCCCCACTCCCTAATGCAGCATTTTACTTTTCTCAATAAGAGTAAGTAACAGATGCTCACTTCTATGGACAGAAAGCAAAAAGATGCATTCTTTGGGTGGGGGCTAAAACTGTTCTTCCACTATTAAGAATCAAGATCAACCCCTACCTGTATTGCTCAGCCTTGGACTCTGTTTCTTGGTGATATTTGTCGATACATGGAATTTTAAGCCATGTATGAGCAGCCCTGCTGGATCAGCCAAAGGCCCATCTAGTCCAACATCTCACAATGGATGCCTATGGGACATCCACAAACAAAACCTGTATGCAACAGCACTCTATCTGCTTGCGATTCTCAGCAACTGGTATTCATAGTTATACTGCCTCTGAAAGTAGTGGCAGAACAGAGGCATGGTGGTTAATAGCCGCTGATAGTCTTAACCTCCATGAATTTGTCTAATCCCCTTATAGAGCCAGCACATCTTGTGAGAATGAATTCTATAGTTTAACTATGTGCTGGGTGTAGAAGTGCTTGAATTAGCTACTCATTCAGATACTTTAACCTACGCAGCAAATAGACAAAAAAAAAAAAAAAAAGGTCCACGTTCTGTACTAGGAAATGCCAAATTCTGCGAGTTCAATAAATTATGCTAAGAAAAAAATCTGCATATAACTAAGAGGGAGGATGTAATCGAAATCTAGAATAAAAGGTAGTAACTATTCCAAATAAGGAATGAAAATCTGACGTTGCAGGAACAGCCCAAGGGTAAGAGGGATGTAATACTAGGTAGAAATTTCTCCCATGTTGCAGAAAGTTCAGAAGTGTGCAGTTATCAGACACAAGCCCATGAAGAATGGCAAAATGGGGATGGATAGGCTAACCAGTCCTTGACTGCTGCAAGCCTAAAAGTCTGAGGTCAGAGATGAAACTGGGTTGCAGGAGCAAGGCAATGGCATGGCATGACTCTATACACGGAGGAGACAAGCTGGCGTTAAGGATGGAGTACACTGATGATCCAGGAAAGGAAGGTAAACCCAATGAATATCCAAGGCTGGAGTCAAGGGTATGCCAAATTAAGAAGATAAGCACATTTTAAGAATTCCAAGGATATGGGTTTGAAGGCAGATGATGCAGCAACCTTGCTAAAGCTAAGTGTGTGTGATGGCTGGAGGGGACACCACCTAGGAACCCTGTGCATACCACCCTGAGGTCCATGGAAGACATAAGGGCGAAATCCAATGCCACACAAGCAGACTTCTGCTCATGCAACAGGACTTCTCCTTCCTCCTGCAGCCCCCCCCACTCACCACTTAAGACACCCTGAGACACAGAGGAAATTGAGATATGTGTGTAAGCTTTGCCAATACACTCATTTGATTAGCTGCATAGGAATGCTTTTTAGCACTTTACCTCATCTCTGGAGGCAGAATCAATTTCAGCAGCCAAAGACTGGGCTTTCGTTTGTGTTGCAAAAAGGTTCTTGGCTTCATAAAGACTAAGACTAAGAATCTGTCCATTAAGGTCATCATTCTGGTCGCGAAGCTTCTGATTCTCCTATCAAGAGATGAAGGAGGAGATGAGAAAGGAAGCAAATTTCACATTAGGCTGAATATGAAACAAGTTAGCATACTATGGGCATTTCCACATGATCATAATAAAAAGGTGCTTTCCCTTGCTCCTCCAAGTCCTGACACTATACAAATGCTAGCCTCATTAAGTGCAAATGCTGCAATATATGGATTGCTTTTTTGGGGGGAAAGAATAGCTATGCTGGGAAATCACTACCCAGCTCTCTTCCTCAACTAGAGCTTCTGGTGCCACTGCTATTACCAGGGAAACTTCAGCTGGACACCCTGTTCCACCATGTAAAGAGTGCCTGCTGCTGATATTCCTCCTGCAGGGAGAGAAGAAGTCACCCTCCTTAAACTATAGATCCTGTCAGCTGGGGGAGCTTTTCCTGCCACCCCTTTCATTGCAAGAGCTCTCATGCCACTGCTGTTCCTATGGAGAAAGAAGATAAAAATAAGATGGAATTGACAAGCCTTTTGTCATTTTGACCTTGTAAAAATTACAGGGGACCTGCAACGGCAGTGAAGGAAAGGACAGCTTGTCAGTTTCAGAGTAAAACAAATAAAAAACCAAAAGCAGCAGAGAAAAGGATTGTAAGTTTAAATATGGATGTAGACAATATTTCACCCCACACACCCCTGCAGTTTCAAAGCTAAAATTAAGTGCGATTGACAGATCTCATTTCAATTTTGCATAGGGGTGCAATATGCCAGTTCCACAAATCTGGGCAGGCTAATTTGCTAATTATGCTAATTAAGCATATTAATGGTTGCGTTGTCCAGTTGTTTTGTTTTTGTGCCTAGTAATTACCACCAAAAACTGAGGGAGGATGTGAAGAATCTTTTTTTAAAAAAACTTACATGTTCAGCCTTAAATGCCTAGACTCTAGTTTCAAACACTTGGGAATATTTATTTATTTACAGGGTTTATATCCTGCCCTCAGGGCACTTTACAAAAACAATAAAAATACACAAGCAGTCAATTAAAAGCAATATTGTGACTGAGAGGTTGTCTTAGCAACAATTGGGAAATGTGAAATGAGTGCTCCAACCTGTAACGCAGATAGAAATCAAGATTTTAAAATAGTTCAGTCAATCTTACCTACTGAGCTTCAAAACAAGCAGTGCTGTCATAGAATCCTTTCCAACTCCAGACTATACTCCTGCATAAGTCTGAAGTACCTGAAGGCACCCAAGTTTATACTAATGTTGAACGGTAAATTGAAGATCAACAAGTAAAGAGGAATGCTGTATTCTATCTTTAGTGTATTTAATATGCCACTAGAAAGAACAGAACCTTGGTGTGCAGCAAGGTTTGCCTGAACTTCAGAGTATTTTGAGCACACAGTGTATATAGAGTCCTGCCAAAAATAGTAGTAGTAGTAAAAATATTTATTTACCGCCATCAACAAAAAGGTCCCAAAGTGGTTTACACAGCAAAATATATAAAGTTTGAAATTTGGCTGTATAAAAGATAGCTACAAACCAATCATTTTAATTTCAAATTTTAAATAAAGGAAATTCTCCCCAGTTCTTGCAAAAACAAGAATTGCGCTTTGAATATGTGACATAGTAATAAAGAAAATGGATCCTCTAAATATGTGCTGAGTGTATTTTACAGCACTAAATTCTAAGCTTGCTTCTATTAATTTGGCATTAGGAATGAGGGATTTCAGCCACTGCCAAGGGGCAGACGTGTAGCACCAAGAGCAAAAAATAAAATACATAGTAAGCAAATAACTTTTCCCAAGCTGTTGAGTGTGGGGTGGATTGTTTCATTCCTACTGGAAAGGGGGGGAAGGTTGCATCCCCCACTGCACTGAATATATATAATGTCTCTGTGTAGGTATGTATGTATATATGTATACACACACACATCCATCCATCCCCAGGGAAGAAATGAAGTAGGGTGATCTTTGGTGGGGGGATGCCTGCCAGTCATTTTGAAGAAAATGTATTAAAAATACATTTTAGTCTTTTCTACATTGCTGAACAGAGGCTCTGCTGGGCAACAGGATGAAAGAGGCTGTATTCCAACCAACTTTACTTGGGAGTAAGCACCAATTAAGAGGGTGGGGACAGGGCCAAAAAATGCAAATACTAATATCTCAGCCTTTTCTACAGAGAGGCTTGCTTTTATATTTGTGTTTGTTTGGGGAAGGCGCATTTGGTGGATTCAAACCCCTTTGTTCCATCCTCCATGATAGCAGGCAGACTCTCTCATTGCATTCACCACTTAAGACACCCTGAGACACAGAGGCAATTGAGATGAAGGCTGCTTCAATTTGCTGACTCAGCCAGAAAGTCTAGGGAGCTGCATGTGTTGATCAAGTGAGCATGAGCAGTTTTCTAAACTGCCTATATTTTTTATATGCAGCAGACTAAAATTCTTGATTTTCCCAGGACAGCTGTGGTGTTCCTCACTGGCTAACAACAATGGAAAGTGGGAGAAGGCTGATTTCTTACAAAATGGGCAGAAAACTGCCTCTACATTTTGCCTTGTATCTCTGGTTCCACAAGGGCTAGAGACTAGCTTTTTTAAAAAAAATGAAAGTTGGGAATCCAGGACACCTAATGGGTTAAGCGTGCACCAGGTAGCAGGGCTAGAACCTGGGTAAAACCCAGCTAACTGGGCAATATGGCAACCCTAGTTTTGCATCATTTTTGCAAAGTAATTTCAAGTCCAGAAACTTCATAGCGGAGAGACACTATTTCAAAACAATTAATAGCAGAATAGTCAGTAATGGATAGAGGAGAGGCTATACTCCAGGGGTGGGGAACTAGATCTGGTCACTATGTCAGATCTTTACCTCCCCTATGAACTAAATTTGGCTGGAGTACCAACCCCTCAATCACCTGACGTTGGTGACATCTGGTAACCCATTTTTGCCTGTGCAGTTTGAAACTGTGCACGCTAATGCTTCTGAAAACCAGTTGCTGGAAGCCTCAGGAGGGGAGAGTGTTCTTGCACTCGGGTCCTGCTTGCGGGCTTCCCCCAGGCACCTGGTTGGCCACTGTGAGAACAGGATGCTGGACTAGATGGGCCACTGGCCTGATCCAGCAGGCTCTTCTTATGTTCTTATGTTCTTAATGTAGCTTTGCCAGTTCCAAAAGCTTCAGCTGATTGACAGTGCTTGCACAGCACAATGCATGGTGCTCTGCAAGTCCCAATGATCAGTTGTCTATGCTTGGAAAGCGCTGTGCTGATGTTAGATTTAAGACAGGTGGGCGTCGCTTGGCCAGAACAGCCTCATGGGCCAAATTAGGAGGCCTGTCCAGTTTAATTAGGCCCGTAGGCCAGAGGTTTCCAAGCATTCTCATACAGTACACACCTAACCAAGGCACATCACAAGCCATAGTCCCAAGGGCAGCTGACTCCTAGAAAGGATAATCACCATAACCCCAGCCATTTTATTTGTATATAGCCTTTCCACAAAAAAAATATGCTCAAAGTGGCTTACAACCATGGGAACAGGCAGCAATACATCACAAAATAAACAATCACAAGAACAATTTCATAACAGCAATAAAAAGGATTATGCTATATTTGCAACAAAAGCATAAAAATATCATTGTAGCACTTTAAATAAAACTGGGAAGACAACAGTTTTGGAGAAACGCTGTCAGAAATAAATGACTGAAAGTTGTGAGCACTGAAGAAAAAGGCTAGTGTGGAAGCACACTAAGAGAGCAATTCAGTTGCATCATTGTTTTGACCCACAACTGATGGGCTGTTCTAATGCTGCAACCCATTAAAATGTTTACAGCTTTCACAATTCTGAAGATTTCCACGCTGCAATATGGACTGCCAAGTGGATTAGACATGTAAATATTTGTGCTGGGCTCTGCCACTTCACACGGGCAGAGGATCTGATGATTTATCAGGCAGTGGTCAGACCTGCAGCTCACCATGTTAGCCTTATCAAATAATGGAAAGAGAAGTGGACACCTTGTCAGGGTGGAATGAGATTTCTCTTTCACCCTCCACTCCATTCTATAATTTAGTTTTCTTTTTTTTACTTCCAATAACCAATTATGGATTTGCACACATTTGTCACATCCACATTGAACGGTCTTATAAGATAGCCTTGTGTGGCCTGGTAGCTCAGGACTGTTCAATGTGGATGTGACAAATGTGTGCAAATCCATAATTGGTTATTAGAAGTAAAAAAAAAACCTTATACGTTTGTGTGAGTGGTTCATGCAGTTTGACTACGTCCTCCATGACATCACCATTCTGCTCATGAGTGCCTGAGGTCACATGGTGTTGGGACTTGTGTATGCCAGATGAATGTAACATTTAAAAAGGCACAGTTCTCAAGTAGGTGCTATCTGAAAGCCTTTCAAGAAAAATGAAACCCCACTGTTTCCATCAGAATCTCTATAGAAGTCACAGATCCTTTGGCCTCCTCCCATTGGCTGTTCACAGACTGTTCCTCCTGAAAGAGACATAAAGGTTCTCCTTACATCCTCTTACCCCAGCCTCAATTACACCCTCACCTGCTTTAGCCGTTTAATTTCATGTTCCATTTCCACTTCTCTAGTTTTTGCGTTGAATTCGCTCAAGCTGGAGGAAGAACTTCTTCCTCGGCCAGGCCGCTCACACTCAAGCTTATACAATTGCAGGTGTTCCAGCTCCTTCCGCAAATCCTCAATAAGCTGTGTGAAGAACAAAAAAACCCACCTGAATTTGGGGCACAAAGCCAACTGAGAACTAGGTCGGAAAGCGTGCCTGATAAGACTAAGCATCAACATATGCAGAAGAACTCAACTGCAGTTAGGTTTCAGATTTCCTGCTATAAAGAGAGAATCTTTTCCACACGAATGTGTCTGTTGAAAAATGTGTGTCCTACACAATGGATTGTCTGTGCATCACAATGGAATCTGGGGTGCTTTGTTGGGGTGTGCTCAGCTCACATGGGACACCAGTCAGGCCTTTTTCTGGCTTTTCAGATGAACTCTAGAAACTGACAAGACAACATGTCCTAGAACACATCCAATGCTTCCTTACAATTATGAATTGTAGGGGAAGGAGAGCTTGACTGCCTAGTACAAAGGTGGGAAACGTTGGGGCCAGGAGCCAAACGCTGCCCTCCCGGTCTCTCTACCTCACCCTTGGAATACTCCCTAAGCCACACCACCTTCCCAGATCATAAATCTCCCTCCAGGTCTGCTCTGTGCTCTCCTTGGGTACTTTTGCCTGACCAGAATGTGTCCTTGACCTATGATAGCATCTCTTGCTTGAATGGCAGTAGAGAGTGGGTACAAATCTTGATTTGTGTGTGGCTGGAATGTAGCCTACTACATTCTATTATAAAAGAGTTACATCTGTTGCTCCACCCACTTTTTGCCTCTGGTCCTACCCATCACTTACATGGGGTTCTCCAAAGGTTGGCACAAGGGAATGTGGCCCTCTAGCTACAAAAGGTTCCCCAGCCTTGACGCAGTGAAAGGCAAGCTCTCCCTGTCTCTGCCAGCTCAATTTAGAATGGTCCCAATTCAAATGAGTTAGGATCTGGGCTCAATTTGGAATAAGCCCAAAAGAACTTGTTTAATTTGAAGGGAAGCTAACCTATCATCCACTCCAAAGTATGAGGTGATGACAGGGAGGGCTGGCGGCAGTACTGGTGCCTCACGCTGAAAGCCGAGACTGTCCCATGAAATGTGCACAGAGCAGTTTAGTTCCCAGTGCTTCCCTGTGTCAACAGAGGCACAAGCCTGGGAACTAGAGGCCTCCCAGCTGGCTGTCCCCCTGACATAAAGTTAGACTAGGGGGAATTGGCTATAAGGAGGCTGTTGAGGTAATAAAATGGTGGGTGGGCTCCTCCAGGCTCAATTCTGAACCAGATGCGAGCTTAACCAAGGTTATTTGTGCCTGGTTCCAAATGAGCCCATATTAGTGGCAGAGCTTTGTACGCTGAAGATCCCTGGTCCAGTCCTTAGTTACTCCAAGTAGGACTAGGAACAACCCCTATCTGAAACCTTGGGGAGCTACTGCTAGTCAGCACAGACAGTACTGAGCTAGATGGATCAATGATCTGGTTTGGTATAAGGCAGCTTACTATGTCCACATAACTCAATCTGAGTTGGGTTTATTCCAAACTGAGCCTGGGGGTGGTGTGGGCTCACCCATAACTAGCTTTGCCTCTTCTGTAACTGATAATCACAATCAAAGGAATGGTTGGAGATGTTCTAGGCTTCACTGTTGCCTGCAAGGCCAAAAAGATGCTGAACTGAGCCACTTCCAAACCAACCCAAACTCCACATCCTTGAGTCTGTCATTCTGAGGCCCAGTGGCTTTATTACCTCCCATCACCAATCTTTACATTGTAAAATTTGATAAGTTCCTGCACTGCTCCAAAGTTTCTAGGGACAGAGTTTGAAAACTACTGCCAGCCAACAACTGTTCTCGACAACCCTCACCCTCCAAAGCATTACCACACTGCAATTTTAAAAGACATTTCTATTTAAAAAGTTTTAGTCTTTTATTTTACTTTATTACCATGCAAAATGTTAACAACACATGAAAACACGTGAACGCTATTAGCACTGTGGCACAACATTTTTACCTACCTCCTGAGTAGCCTCCCTCTCCTTGTTAAATTCCAACCTGTTCTGTCTCAGTTTATCCATCATCCTTTTATACAAATCCATTTCATCCTTGAGCCGCAGACTGGTGTCTTCTAATCTGTCTGACATTCGCTGCCTCTCCTGAGGAAGGTGAAAATAAAGTTACAAGTGGACTGCCACTTAAGAATTATTCTGTATGTTCAGACAAAGCAGTGCTGTTATCGTCCTCCTGGAATGGTGCCATTTCAGAGGGCAGCTAGGAGTTGGAGGGGAGGAGAGGGAAGTGTTTGCACATGCTTCCCCAATGGAAAAAGGAACCAAGCCAAAAACCAAAGCACCCCTCCTTGCACACAGAAAACTAGAATGTCATGGATAATGCTAGGCTTGAACTGTTCTTGCCAGCATGCTAGTATTTCACAGAGTGTTTGATATGGGTAGCATTCAAAACATGCAATTCTTTACCCACATTCTAAAGAGAAACAATCTAGATAGGGTGGTGCCATGCAATTTTTTGAACGGATACATCAGCTATCAGATTCCCACCTTTTTTGCCCCAGTTCAGGGGTAGGCACGGGGTAGATTGGGATGCATTGGTGTATCGCTTGGTGATTTACAGACAATGAAAGCATTTCTGATTCTCAATTGTTTAATTAAAAGGCCTCTTGGTCTGCTGAAACTAGTGGGATTTTTTCCTTATGCAATAGTAGGTAGGTGTGTGTGTGTGTACGCATGTGTGTGTGGTGGTCTGGATCAGTACTGCAGTGTGGGTAGCAATGGCTTAAAGCCCTCCTACATTCCATCCCAAAACCCTGATTTGGATAACACCATGTCCACCCCACTTGCACTGACTATTCACGTAGGGAAAATTCTGCATTCCCAGGCAAACAATGGGATTAACGTAACATGTCGTTTGGCCCTAACTTTCATGCAAGAGTGCACATGATTGCAGCCACAGCCTCAAGGAGTCCTCAAAGAAAGGTCAACCTATTTGCTACCAAATGAGCACACTGCACTTCCAAGATGTAGCATTATGAGATGGACAGGTTCTCTGAAGCAGAGCACTGTTCACTTATTTATTTATTTATTAAATTTATATCCTGCCCTTCCTCCCAAAAAGGAGCCCAGGTCAGTACTTGTGACCCACGCTTTCAAGGTGCAAACCTAGGTGTCCATTGGGGTAGGGGGACAAGGAGAGCAGTTGCCAACCACCCTGATGAACCATAGCCCTCAGATCTCCAGGTTCCTCTTAAAAAAATGGAATAGGTTTCTACCATTTGTAGGCTCTATTCTTCTCATTTGTTTGGTAGACCTGCCCTCTGATGTTACTTACATGTATTTATTTATTTGGAGCATTTACTTTGCTCCCCTTCTTGGAAAAATTCCTGTGGACACCAGTGCATGCCAGTCCATGTACTAACTGCAGCAGGCACACAAACACCAACTACCATTGGGGGAAAGGTCACATTAGTAGCTCTATGCCTGTAGCTCAGGTGTAGAGCACATGCTGTGCACAAGGCCCCAGGTTCAATCCCTGGCATCTGCAGATATGGCTCAGAAAGACCCTGTCTAAATCCCAGGAGATCTGCTGCCAACCAGTGTCAACAATACTGATCCAGATGGACTAATGGTTCGGTATAAGGCAGCTTCCTATATTCCTAACGTAACTGAAATACAACTTCTCCAAAGGACTTCCTGTTGGTTTTTCTTGCTCCTCTCCCCCACTGATGCTCAGAAGTTCAGGTACCTGACAAAATTTATGCTCCTCTGTTCTAAATAGCACCAGGTGCAGTGAGATTGCCAACAGCCCAAGTGCATAGCTCTTTGTCTTATTTAATACCCCAGACTGAAGCAGCATGCATTTCAAAGGCTTCAGGGGTCCAACAAATGGCACTGCCTCATTTTATTTACTAGTCTTGTTCTGTGGGACTGATGGAGGTAACTCATGCTCATGTTTTTATGTTATGCGCATGGCATGTTTGGTTCTCACATATTGATCACATGTTGATCACATGTAAACAGAATGCTGAAAACTAAAACATGATTGTTTCATCAAGCATTTTTAGATCATTGATTTTAGTCATTGTTAATCATTTGAACCTGTACTTTAACAATTTTATGATGTTTTAATGAGTCGCTGTATTTTCTGATGTACAATGCCATGACATTTTATTAGGAGCTGGTGGTTTATAAATAAAATGAAATAAAAACAAAACTTTGTTCTACAAATAAGCAGTGTAAGACATGCTACAATCCACATGCTTGGCTTAGGTCATGAATGGGCTTGGCTTGAAAAAGAGACCACATGGCAAACATTCAAGAGGTCCATTACCTCATCAAGTTTCTCAGTTTGTGATTTCAGCCGTAAGACAGTGGTTTTGAGCTCACAGTTTTCTTCTTCAAGCTGCTGAACCCTGAAGTTGAAGTAGTAGAAGAGGAAATGACTTTACACAAAAAGCGTACATGAAGCGTTTCTGTCACCATCTGGCAACATATAGCTAAACATCAACTACAGAGGAGCTAAATTTTAAGATAATGGTTGGTTTTTTAAAAATCGGATCAGTTTTCTAAGATCAGGGCTATTTTCTCATCAGTTTTTCCCATTGGCCTAAGGAATAGTTCTAAGATTCTCATGCTTGTCTATTTCCCCCCCCCCATGCGAATTTGTGATGAAATGAATTCTGGGTCTTAAGACCCATGACATCTTCAGTTTAACAGAGCCCTCAGCCATGGTCAGTTGAACACACCATATCAAGTTAACGCAGGACACCTTGCTCAGGAGTCATTATACCAAAACTTGGTCTTTCTCCAAATTAATCATAAGAATTTGAGCCACAATTTATTTCATTCATTAACAAGAATTTTAAATCCTGCTTTTCCATTCCAGTGAGCTTCCAACATGCTAAGACAATGACTTAAAGCAAGAACAAAGCTGAAAACAGCAATAAAAGATCAACATCAGAATTCATCAATTAATTAAATAAAACAGTTCAGAGCCAGTGACTAATTAGGGCTGCGGGGATGCAGCAATTCTGCAGGAGCATAGAGAAAGCGCAGAACGTGGTACTGACCACCAAATTCAGCTTCTTGAGAATCTCAGGTTTTCTTTTTGGAAACGTATGCAAGTTTCTAGGCCTTACAGCTACAGAGATATGCCAGGATATATTATGATGGTTAACTCCAGAGAGCAACCACATAGCAGCATTACACATTAACTGCAGCTTCTGGACCAACCTCAAGGGCAGCCCAATATAAAATTTCTAATGATTACGAACAGGGTTTTAGCATCCTCCGTAGCTCCTTGTCCATGTAAATAGTGCAGAATTATGTAAAAAGAACAAAAAGTAATGGCAGGTATGAGAAAGTTACATATTTTTTCACACATTTGAAAATACAGCTTTCCTTGGCATGGAATTTTATGGTGTAATGTTAACAAAGCCCTGCCACAATATAAATTATGCCACAGATACACTTCTATGCTTGTGATATTTGTTCTTCCCTTTTCATATATTTTTGCACATTTGCCTGTTCAGACATAAGAATGGTTAGAAATGTTATATTTAAACAACATAATTCTGCATTTTTGTTTGTTCTTTTAAAACAATTAGTATCAGATAAGTAAATGCATGTCCATTTCATATCCTGAATACACAACATTGAATTGCAGAGTTTTTATACCATATGCTTCTACGTATAACCAAAACTTCACACTCCACATTTTGCATGACTGCAAAGTCTTATTAATTAATTTGTATACCGCTATTTCATTAAAAAAATCAAAGCCGTTTACAAGCTTTAAAAATTCCATACAGTAAAAGCCATTAAAAATACAGTAAAAACAGAGATCAACTATTGCAGAAAGACATATTGTTAATTGCGTGCATAAGGCTGGCTGAACAGAAAGGGTTTCAGCAGGCATTTAAAAGTTAAAACAGAAGGCGCCGCCTGAATATCTGTTGGCAGAGCATTCCAGAGAACTGAACTGATGACAGTGAAGGCTTGATTTCATGTTGATGTTAAATGAGCTTCACCTACTCAGGGGATGACCAAAGCCGCTCCTGTGGATGATCTCAGTGACTGAGCTGGGATGTACGAGTTCAGGCGGTTCCTAAAATATCCCTGGACCTAAGTTGTTCAGGGATTTGTAAATTAAAACAAGGACCGTGAACCTGTAGCAGATGAGCAGCCAGTGCAGATGTTTTAAGAGTGGTGTCACATATTGTTGGCCATGTGCCCCCATCAGTGGTCTGGCCACTGCATTTTGTACCAGGGCCAAGGGCAGCCCCTTAGAGCACATGCATTAATCCAGCCTCAAGGTCACCAACACTTGGACTACAGAGGTCAGGCTTTCCTCGTCTAGGAACGGCTGTAGCTGATGCACCAGATAAAACTGGGAAAAGGCATTCTTAGCTACAGAGGATACATGGGCCTCTAGTGACAAAAATGAATCCAGGAGTACTCCTAAGTTACGGACCTGCTCCTTCAGAGGGAGCTTGACCCCATCCAGAACAGGTAACCTGCCTATCTCCCAGATAGGGGAACCACCTACCCAAAGAGCCTCCATCTTCCCAGGATTCAAACAGTTTATTGGCCTTCATCCAGTTCACTGCAGCATTCAGACACTGATCCAGAGCATTCACAGACTCTTCCGATTTAGATGTTATGAAGAAATAGAGCTGTGTGTCTCAGCATACCTTGCTCCAACACTCCTAATGACTGCTCCCACCAGCTTCATATAGATGTTAAATAGACTGGGGAGACAATAGTACCCTGCAGAACCCCATAGCACAAGTGCCAGGGGGCCAAGGAACACTCACCCAGTGTTACTCTCTGAACATGGACCTGAAGGTAAGAGCAGAACCACCATAATACAGTGCTTCCATTCCACTGATTTCATCTAGGAGGGTATGATGGTCAATGATATCAATTGCCACTGAGAGATCGAGCAGAAGTAACAGGGTCACATTCCCCATCTCTCTCACAATAAAGGTCATCTATCAGGGCGACCAAGACTGATCCTTTTCCAAAACTGAGTCTGACCAGATTGTGATGGATCTAGATAATCATTCTCATCCAGGAATATCTGCAGTTGCTCTACAACCATCTTGTCCACCACCTTTGCCAAGAAAGGGGTGTTGGCGATTGGTCTATAGTTGTTACACTCCATTGAGACCAATGTGAGCTATCTTTAAGAAGTGAATGCACCACTGCCTCTTTAAGGACAGTGGGCATCACACCATCGCACAAAGATGCATTTACCACACCAGTGATCAATTCAGTCACCCCACTCCGGCTAACTTTAATAAGCCCTAGTCTTAGGGCATGTTCACACACACATTTTGTTCCCCATGTGTTTATTTCCAAGTGCTCCCAGGAATGCAGTCATGCAGGGGGGGGAAATCACATGAGAATAGGCAGATAACACCAACACCAAACTGATATATCAGTGTAGGAGGTTAGAACAGGAATACAGAAGCTTTTACAGTCTGAGGGCCGTATTTTCTTCTGGGCAATCCTCCAAGGGCCACATGCCAGCAACGGACAGGGTCAGAAGTAAAAGTGGGTAGAGCAACAGATGTAAATTTCACCTTTACACAGTAGGCTGGTTTCTGCACACACTCACACACCGCTCTCTCTTCATCCAGGCAAGCAGGAGGCATTATCAGAGATGAAGAACACACTCCAGCCAGGCAAAACAATTGGGGGGGGGGTGAAGCAGGGCCAGTGAGAAGTGTGGCCTGAGGAGAGTTCTGAGGGTCAGACGGAGAAGCCTGGAAGGCTGAAACTGGCCCCTGAGCCTAGGATTCCCACCCCTCAGTTAGTGTTGGACTAGGACCAGGGAGATCCAGATTCTATTTCTACTCAGCCATGAACTCAGTGGATGACTTTGAGCCAATCATTCTTTTTCAAGCTAACCTACCTCACAGGCATGTCCAGAGGATAAAATGGGGGTCCTGCAAGGGAGCAGCAGGGAAGAAACAAGAAAACTATGGAGCACGGTGGAAAAGTGGGATATAAATGAAACAGAACAAGTTCCATCATCACAGAAGAACTTTATGGATGGCATACAATGGTAGACGGCATTGCCGTGTGTGTTTAGTAACACTTATGTTGCTTGTATATTCAGGAGTAACATGTGAATATGTTCTCTTATACTGGTTTTATGCTATTTTATTATGCGCTGTTCTTATCTTTCACATGTTGCTTTGCAATTTTTTTTAAAAAAAAACAAGTGCTTTTATAGATTCTTTTTCAAAATAAATAAATAAATAGGTGAAAGTTGGAACTGTGGGGCAAAAGAACAGGTTTGCTGGTTCTTGGTCTGTTAACGGGAACACAAGAAAACGTGCTTTAGCACCTTGGAAACAAAGCCATCCAGAGAGGAAGGGCACAGTTATAGCTCCTACCTTGTACTCAGCAACTCAATTTCAGTGCTCTTCTCTTTTTCGTACTTGCTATATGCTTCTCTGTGCCTTTTTATCTCTTCTTCCAGAGTCTGCTCAGCTGACGTCTCTTGGTCTTTCAAGAGTTCTTCAAGTTCATGAACTCTAAAGCAAAACAACCAACAACATGTCACTTATTTAACTACAACCATTTCAACAGGCATGCTTGGAGATAGCGCACACAGCTCTTTTAGCATCCCTGTTGGACTCGGCTGTTGCCAGCACAATATATTTCCCCCCCAATCAGATGACAATTTCCAGTATCCTCTCCAAGACACCATCTCCTGAACATTCACAAAATACTCAATTTATGACAATTTCTGCAAAAAGTAAGACACCACTGTATTTTTTTTAAAAAAATGTATGATAAACAGATGCAGCAAACCTGGAGATGATGGCACACAATGGCAATCTGTCGCCTGTGAAGCCCTCTCCAGAGTTTCTCACCTCACTCATGCATCTGGCCACAAGTGGATCCTCCTCCCCATCCCCCCTACACAATTTTATTCTGTCTATCAGGATAATACAGCCTGGTGTTCTCTAACTCCCATCAGCCCCAGCCAGAATGGCTATTGGTCAGAGATGGTGGGAGTTGGAGTCCAACAACATTCGGAAGGCACTTCATTGGCTACCCAACTTAGGGGAAATTGGGCCTGCTCTTAGGATCCAGTTGGACTCTCCACTTGCTTACTCTGCCTATTATCCCACCCAAATCCATCCATCCTTTGTCTACACACAAGTATGTATGTATCAAGTTGAAAGATATCATCTGATCCCAAGCAGCGAGAGAAGTTGTTGCTCTATTGACCAAAGTAATAACACAGTCCACATCTGGTAGAGTTTGGGAGTGGGGTTTAGACATCTACTCCCACCCTCAGTAGCAGCTGGTGGGTCGGAACTGCAGAGCCGCCATCCTGACATCAGCATCACTGCAGCTTGCCTGGACAGGGCTGGGGCAGGACAGGGTGTTGGCAAGATCAGGACTGTGTGGATGCACCAGGGGAGCCAATGTGCACCCACAAAATCTCAACCTCCCTGCCCATCCCAGCCCTATTAAGCTGCTGCAAAGCTCACAGTGTCAGTGGGGTGGCTCTGCAGCTCCAATTTCCCACTACTGCCCACCCTGCCTCTTTACCTTTTATTCCCCCGTTTGAATTCCTTTCACTACTTCCTGTTCCCTTGCTTGCTTGATGACCCTTTACTTCAGCAGTGGTCAAGCCATTTGGGCAGCCTGCATTGCTGGCCTTGGTAACTTAGCCTGGCTGAGCCCAAAATGAACACTGCCTCAAGAATGTGTCTGCTTGAGCTAGCTGTTCTGTCGCCACTGTGGGTGTGGCGATCCTGACTTGCACCTCTTCTTGACTATGGCTTTCTGTTTCATGATTTATTAACTGAAAGTGGGGGTGGTGGCAGGCTGACAAAGGAGGGAAAGATGACAGTCAGGCTAGGCTGCATCTGCACTGTGCATTTAAAGTAGCATCATACCACTTTAAAGAGTCATGTCTTCCCCCAAAGAATTCTGGGAATTTTGGTTTGTGAAGAGTGCTGAGAGTGGTTAGGAGACCCATATTCCCCTCATAGAGCTACAATTCCCAGAGTTCCCTGGGAAGAGGGACTATTAAACCACTCTGAAAGAATATTTATTGGAGTCATGACTGGGAATTTTCCCTCCCCATCTGCAGCAGCCCCAATGAAAGTCACCCTCTCCAAATCTATCACTACATTTTTTTTAAATAGGCATAGCTTCTAATAATGCATTTAGGATTGCATCTAGTTTGACTCTTTTTTAAGAGACTTCCTCGCCCAACCTCATATCACAACTCTTACAAACATTCAGAGCATCTGTTTTGAGGAAATTCTTCAGCTTTGAAAGCATTTAGCCAGCAGGTTCAACTGATCATTATCACTTAATTTTTGCTAGAGTCTTTGGTCTCTCCTTATAGCTCCGTGGAGACTGCAGGAAGGAAACAGCAGGCAGCATACCAGATTACCTGTGGACCAGATGTGTGTTCTCCTGTTTCAATTTGCTCTTCAGGTCACCATTTGTCATGCTATCATTTTCCAGTTCTGTCACTTTTTTCTCTAAATAGGTAACCTATAAAAAGGAAAGAGGATGTAAACTTCTTCCCCTACATGGCTTATGGGAAACAGAACTGGGGAAAGAGCAAGTTTGACCTTAACAGTTTATTAAGGTAACGGCTCAGGAAACATCGGACCATACTGGAATGTACCTTGGTGTCTTGGGAGTGCTCTGACCTGTATGCAGTGAGTGCGTGAAGGGAACAGAGTCAGAGTGTCCATTCTGCTACCATAATAGAATTTCACTGCAGCTGGTTAATTGCCCTTGCAGGCTGGCAATGGTCATGCAGGCTGTAGATTTACCAGCCCTAGCAAAAAAACCATATTAAAAACTTGGCATTATTTACACACTTCCCCAACTACTCACTAGTTTCGATATGTATCATACTCATATATTGCACTACAGCAGCCTTTCCCAACGTTTGGGTCCCCAGATGCAGCTGGACTATAACTTCAATCAGCCACAGCCAGCATGGCCAATGGTCAGGTATTATGGAAATTGTAGTCCAGCAACATCTGGGGACCCAAAGGTTGGGTAAGGCTGCATTATAGTTCAGGAAAGCTTCAATCCTATAAACTGACACATAAAAAAGTATATTGGGTGTATTGACAAATCCTTAGGGCAAAGGCAGAGAACCTATGCCCCTTCCAGATGCTGTTGAACTCCAGTTTCCATCATCCCCAGCCAGCATGGCCAATGGTCAGGGATAATGGGAGTTGTAGTCTAGCACTATGTGGAGGGCCACAGGTTCACCCCCCCAGGCCCAGAGCCTTTCTTCACTGTGATGTGAAAGCACCTCACCTTTTCTGTGATATCATTATCACATGAATCTATGCTATCTCTGAACAAGTCCTCAGTGCTGCCATTGCTGCTGCTGAAGTTGCTGTTATGGAAAAGTTGCCTGTCAGGAAGACAAGAGGACAGCTGTTGTGACTCTTTGTAAGGCACCTGGAAAGGAAGAGGGCTTTGCATGTCACTTTAGTGGGGACATTTCTGATGTTGAAAAGCCACAAATCAGAACAATTACCAATGCAGATATTTATTTATTTGATTTATATCCTGCCCTTCCTCCAGTAGGAGCCCACGGCGGCAAACAAAAGCACTAAAAACACTCTAAAACATCATAAAAACATACTTTAAAATATATTAAAACAAAACATCCTTGGAAAACATCTTTTCTTAACAAAAAGGTTTTAAAACATCTTTTTTAAAAAACAAAAACCTTTAAAATGCATTAAAAAAGCAATTCCAACAGAGACGCAGACTGAGATAAAGTCCCTACTTAAAAGGCTTCTTGAAATATTGATATTAACTTCCTAGGAACTTGGCTATATTTTACCACTTCTGTAGTAACTTTCTTTTAGGTCACAATAATGCTGTGAGTCTGCAGCTCCACAGCATGAATGGAGCATCCTTATACATCACATTTGCATGTGCAGTTGTGAATGTCCATATATGCTGGAGCATTTCCATTCACAGAAGATAAGGAAAATACCTGAGAGGTCATGGTGGCAAGCGTTGGGCCATGCTCTACTTTATTCTTATTCTTGCCTCATTCTCAATGTTGCATGCCCACATCATCTTTAATAAAGCCACGCTCTCAAAGAAACAGCGACCAGTGTGATCCTACGCATCAAGAAATTGTCCAGCCCTTGTTTTGCTTAAGATGATCTTTCACAGAAAAAAGAAAGCAGGCCAATAGCTAAAGCAGCAATTCTGCTATGTCAATGTACATTTCGTGTTGGAAGAGAAGGAAAATATTGTGGTAAATCCAGAATGAGGAAACACTCATAGGATATGAGAGAAAAGGACTGTGTACCTTGTTTGACCATAAAAAGTGTGAAACTGGGACCTAAGGTAGTCAAGCCTTTTTGCTTTTGTAAAAGCAGGATGACAAGCAGAAATTCAACATGTGGGAGCTTTTCCCAGCAGGCATTATTAACCAACACAAAACACCAGATGGACTTCTGACTTTTGGTCAAGATGAAGTGAAGCAGCTTGAAGGTCAAAGAAGATCTCCACATCAGGGCCAGGGCTCGCCCAAGACATTTTGCTACCTGAGATGAAGGACAAGGTTGTGCCCCTGCCCCATTCCGGATATAGATGCTGACAGCTGAATCTTATTTATTTATTTTATTTTATTTATTATTTGATTTATATCCCGCCCTTCCTCCTAGCAGGAGCCTACGGTGGCAAACAGAAGTGCTAAAACACTTTAAAACATGATAAAAACAGACCTTAAAATACATTAAAACAAAATAATGTTAAAAACATTTTTTAAAAGCTTTAAAACATCTTTTAAAAAGGGTTAAAAACATTATTAAAAAAACATATTAACAAGCAATTCTTTTTTTTTTTTTTCAATAATTTTTATTCAGATTTTCATAAAACATACAAGACAAAATCATAAAACATTCAAAGACAAAAAACAAAATCAAAAATAGTTAAACAAACAAAAAAAAAAAAAAAAGAGAAAAAAAAACAAAAATAAAAAATAAAGAGTAAAATATTGACTTCCCATTTGTCAAAGATCAAATCAGTTATAAGTCTATAATATATAACAATCCTGTCTCTTAAGTCATATTATAAAATCACTTTCCTCCAGTAGTTATCTTACTTAATCATCAAATCTCATAAACATTACTTTATTCTTTCCACAAAAAGTCAAAGAGAGGTTTCAATTCTTTAAGAAATATATCTATCAATTTTTTTTTCCAGATAAGCATATCGATTAATCCATCTCATTACTAATTATGATAATCTTATTGTCATAACCATAGTCAAAATAAACATTTCAATTAATCCATCACATCAGAATCTGTTAGGTTCAGTAATTTCAGTAGCCATTGTTCTATTATCCCTATTAGTTCCATTTTCCATCTTCCATCTTCAGTAGTCTTGTTAAGTCCAGTAATTTCAGTATCCAATCTTCCATTATCAGTATTCCATAATAATCTTGCTGTCAAAGCCATAGTCATATAGTAAGAGTCTAATGGGAATTACCTCTATCCCAAATATTTTCTTGCCATCCATTCTGAATAGGTTGCTGAAATACTGCTGTAAAATCATATCTCTGTTCTTTTTTTCAAAATACACTGGGTCATCTCTTGAAAGTTTTTCCATTGTCACATGGCTGCAGTTAATTCCATAGATTTTCTCTATATTGGGCTCCATCACATCATTCCAGTCCAGAAGATTATCCATGCCATTGATAACTTTATCTCTAGAATCTTCATTAATTTCTTCAGAGATAACATTGAGTTCCAAACAATAGATTTTATTTCTAAAGTCCATAGACTCCAAATCTTGTTCCTGTTCCACGTTTGTTCCAATCTCCGGGATCTCCTCTCTCACAGGGACCCCTGTTCCAGTCTCCAGGGTCTCCTCTCTCACAGGGACCCCTGTTCCAGTCTCCAGGGTCTCCTCTCTCACAAGGACCCCTATGTCTTTAATCTCCTGTGTCTCCAAACAATAGATTTTGTTTCTAAAGTCCATAGACTCCAAATCTTTTTCCTGTTCCACGTTTGTTCCAATCTCCGGGGTCTCCTCTCTCACAGGGACCCCTTCCAGGGTCACCTCTCTCACAGGGACCCCTATATCTTTAATCTCCTGCTTCATTTTACTCAATTCAATTTTCAGCTCCTTACAATCCTGTCGCAGGTTTTGTTTCGTTATCTCAATCTCATCCATTATTTTCTGAAACATAGTTATTTCCAGATTCTCAGCCACTTTCTTAATTGCCATTTTAAAAGAAAAATATAGGAAAACCACTTCTTATTTCAGCAACAATTGGGTTAATACTCCAAACTTGGTGACATCACAGTATAAACAGAGCAGACAGCCTTATCTCTCCATGCTTAAGTAAACAAAATGCAGTTCCCAGGATCGAAACAATTAATGGCGGTCGTCAGGAAACAGATTCGTCAAAATAAAATAGACCAAAAAGAGAGTAGTCTCAGACAATATAATATTCTTCAAAATAAAAATCTGGAATAGAAATCCCTCTTCTGTGTATATCTTTAGAATGCAAATCCAGGACAGCTTTTTGCAACAAAAACAGAGATAAGCTATTAATTAGTGAGTAGCAGAGAGAAGTTATGGCTCCCCAGTGAGATGTCAAAAACCGATCAATCTGGCAAATCTCTTTTAAACAGCAACAATTTAAGTCAAGTAAAAGAAAAATATAGAAAGAAGGGTGCTTGCCTGTTAGTGCGTTCTCTCTTAGAAGACAAGATGAACGTTCGCTTTATCAGATAGAGCTTGTTGTTGAAAATCCGTCCCACCTTCGTCGGCTGGACCTCGTCCCATAAATCAATGAGATCTGGTCGTCCCAACAAAAATAGGCTTTGAGGTTAATCTCTTCGTTTCTCCCTACCCGGGAGAAGTTTAATCAGTCAAAAAAAAAAAAAATCTGACTGATATATCTGAATAAGCTTCTTTTGAGGCAGGAGCCCGTCTCAAAAGCAGGCACAGGCTAAGTCACCCTTCCCGGAAGTGGTCTACAAGCAATTCTAACACAGATGCAGACTGGGATAGGTCTCAACTTAAAAGCCGTGTTGAAAGAGGAAAGTCTTCAAAAGGCGCCAAAAAGATAGCAGAGATGGCGCCTGCCTAATGTTCAAAGGGAGGGAATTCCACAGGGTAGGTGCTGCCACACTAAAGGTCTGTTTCCTATATTGTGCAGAACAAACCTCCTGATAAGATGGTATCTGCAGGAGGCCCTCACCTGCAGAGCCCAGTGATCGAATGGGTATATAAGCGGTAAGACGGTGTTTCAGGTATTCTGGTCCCAAGCAGTATAGGGCTTTGTACACCAAAACTAGAACCTTGAACTTGGCCAGTGCAATTATTTCAGCAGCGGAGTGACATGTCGGCAATACCCTGCCCAAGTGAGCAGTCTCGTCACCGCATTTTGCACCAGCTGCAGCTTCCGGACCAACCTCAAGGGCAGCCCCACACAGAGCGCATTACATTAATCCAGCCTAGAGGTTATCAGTGCATGGACAACAGTGGTCAGGCTACCCTGGTCCAGAAATGGCCACAGCTGTCTTACCAGCTGAAGCTGATAAAAGGCACTCCTAGCCACGGAGGTCACCTGGGCCTCTAGTGACAAAGATGGATCCAGGAGCACCCCCAGACTAAGGACCTGCTCTTTCAGAGGGAGGACGACCCCATCCAAAGCAGGCAACTGACCAGTTATCTGAATTTGGGAACCACCAACCCACAGTGCCTCCGTCTTCCTAGGATTCAGACTGTTTATTGGCCCTCATCCAGCCCACCACCGAGTCCAGGCAGTGGTCCAGGGTTTGCATGGCCTCTCTCGATTCGGATGTTATGGAGAAATAGAGCTGGGTATCATCAGCATACTGCTGACACCTCACCCCCAATCTCCTGATGACTGCTCCCAAGGGCTTCATATAGATGTTAAACAGGATGGGGGACAAGATGGTACCCTGCAGCACCCCACAGCACAACTGCCAGGGGGCCGAAAGACAGTCATCCAATGCTATTCTCTGAGAGCGACCCTGGAGATAGGATCAGAACCACTGTAAAACAGTACCTCCAATACCCATCTCACCAAGTCAGCCCAGAAGGATACCATGGTCAATGGTATCAAAAGCCACTGAGAGATCAAGTAAGAAAAGCAGGGTCGCACTTCCCCTTTCCTTCCCCTGATAAAGGTCATCCATCAGGGTGACCAAGACCAATTCAGTCCCATAACCAGGCCTGAACCCAGACTGGGATGGGTCAAGATAATCTGTTTCATCCAAGAGTACTGCCACAACCCTCTCAATCACCTTCCCTAAAAAGGGGGTATTTGCAACCGGTCGGTAGTTGTCACAAACCAATGGGTACAGGGTGGGCTTTTTCAGGAATGGTCGGATCACTGCCTCTTTCAAGGCGGCTGGAACCACTCCCTTCCGCAATGATGTGTTGACCACACCCTGGATCCACTCGGTCAGACCCCCTCGGCAAGTTTTAATAAGCCAAGTCGAGAGAACACATTGCTGGCCGCATCATCGCAAGCACCATGTCCACGCCATCAGGCCGCATCAATTGAAACCGTTCCCAAGAAGTTGCAGCAGACGTTGCACTGGACATCTCATTGGGGACTACAGTAGATGTGGATGGGGCATCAAGACTGCTACGGAGGCGAGCAACTTTACCCTCAAAGTGCCTTGCAAACAATTCACAGTGGGCCTCCAAAGGGTCTAAAACTCCATTTCCTGGAGTTGATGTCAACAGACCCCTGACAATATGGAAACGCTCCATCGGACGGCTACTTGAGGATGCGATGGAGGCAGAGAAGTGGGCCTTCTTCACCGCCCTCACCGCCACACAGTAGGCACAGTTATGATGTTTTACTCGTGCATGATCAGCCTCACAGCACATCTTTTGCCACTTGGGCTCTTGCCGTTGTCCAGCCTGTTGCATTGCCCTTAACTCACTGGTGTACCAAGCTGCAAGCCGGGCTCCACAATGCCAGAGAGGGCGCTCGGGGGCAAACGAGTCAAGAGCCCAACTTGCCTTGCTGTTCCACAGTGTGACAAGGGCTTCAACAGGGTCACCTGCTCTATCTACTGGGAACTTCTCCAGGGCATTCAGGAATCCTGTGGATTCCATTAGGCTCCGGGGGTGGACCATCTTAACATGTCCACCACCCCTGCAGGGAAGGATTGGAGCCGTAAGTGTAAACTTCACCAGGAAGTGATCTGACCGTGACAATAGGGTGACATCCACCACCACCCATCTCCAGACCACCCCTTCTTCCATCTGGAACAAAAACCAAGTTGAGGGTGTGCCCTGCCCTATGCGTTGGGCCAGTAACAACTTGAGACAGCCTCATGGTTGTCATGGAGGCTATGAAGTCCCGAATCGGAATACTAGAGGCAGCCTCAGCATGGACACTGAAATCACCCAGCACTATTCTGGGCTCCTCCAACACCTCCGGCTCCTCCCTGAATCTTACTTCAACCCTGGTGACAGAACTGTGTCCTCCACTGTACCTGAGGCAGCAGGCTAGTGTGTGTGTGGGGGAACAGGACACGCTGGATAGCATTTATAGCTCTGCCCCTCCATTGGAAGGAAATTGGCTAGGGAGCTTAGGAGGGACAGCAAGAGTACTGCCTCTGCTGTCCCCAGCATCTGTCACTTCAAGCCTAACAGTAGGACCGGCCCCGATAAGGGCAGAGTGTAGTGCTTTGACACAATTTAGATACCATTCAAAAACCCCACACAGTTCTTTGTTATACACTCAACTGTGTGCACATTTGTATTCAAGGAGGGTTAATTGTAAATGCAAAGTTTGATGTAGAAATGTGTAATGTTACTTACCTTCCAAAAGCTGTGCTAGATATTTTTCTGTTTGGGCTAGGAGAAACAAAAAAGGAATGACATAGGACACATTAGGTTTAACCTTAATCTGCAGTTTCTGCATTATGGTTGCAATCCTAAGAAAGTTTACCAGTGAGCATGTCCCACTGAACTCAGTGGGATATGCTTTTGGGTCAACATGCTTAAGTCTGTCCCACCAAGTAGTGGATCACACTGAATCTCCTTTCATTTCAAGGAGTGATCACTGCATTCCTAGAGAAGCATGAGCCGACAGCAGGACAATTTTTAAATAGGATGTCGCAAATCTTTAAGGGAGATTGGTAGTCTGTAAAGCACCAAGTATGGTGATGTTGAATGTAGGACTGTATCCGAAGCTGCATGTGCTGAGTTCCACTCTCACAACTGGACTTCCCCTTCTTCTCCTTCTCCCTGTGCACCCTCAAGATCTGCTCTGGAGGGTCCTCCAACTCTCTGGAACAGATTTTGAGGGTGTGTGGGAAGCTGCAGGGAAAAGAGGAAACATTTCTTGCACAAGCAGAAGTCTGTGGCACTAGCAGAACAGCATCACAGAACACAACCCATTATTATTATATTATAATTGAAGTAAGAACCATAGATAGCTTGCCCAAGAAATTTGCAAATGTTGGACTTCAGAAGATATCACGCCACATTGGGTACACAGAAGACTAATGATTAAAACAATACAAAACTCGCTCCTTCAAAACCCACTTTTCCCGCATGGTCTTTGGTTTATCTCCTTAATCACAAAATATAGCAAAATTTGCTAAATTTCATCCCTCAGTACACTTCTCTCCCCCTTCACTTCCTCTTATTTTCTCCTCTGTTGTCCATTTAAGATTGACAGCTCCCTGGGAACAGGGGCCTATATGCAAGTCTAAGATACCATGCATACTCAAGGTACTGTATAAATAAGAACTATGTAGCAAATGAAATACAGTAACATAAAAAGACAGAAGCATTCAGAAAAGGCATTTAATGTGCTTTTTACATTTGTCTGAGAGGCTTTAAGAAGCTTGAATCACTACTATTTTTTTAGGGCATAGTGAGAAGATGGCAAAAATTATTTCCTACAGCAGAGTGTAGAATCTCTCTCCCCTTTCAATGCTCAGATTGTGAAGTCTGTTGCATTTAGATCAGTGGTAAGGGACCTGCGGCCCTGACCTAATCTTCTGCAGCCCCAATCTTGCTCTCCACCCTTCTGGGAGCTGCTCTCTCTTCCATGTACATGGAAGGACTTGTGGCTTCTGCAAGCTGAGTCTAGGAGGGAGGGAAGCCTTGCAGTACACCATGGGGTGGGGAAACCCGGGGAAGTGAAGGAGGGTGGGAGAAAAGAAAATGGAAATGGACAGAGCTGACAAACAGTTGAAATGACATGGGCTCTCTTGCAAGTGATCATTTACAAACTGTATTAATTGGGGGTTGGGGGGAATCAAAACAGAAGGAGAGATGGGGTGGGGAGAACAGAGACTATGCAACCTTACAATGCTGCAAACTTCACCTACTTTTGGCTCTGGCCCTGCTCGTCACTGGCATGTGACCCCAGTAGGTCAGCCTCAAGGAAATGCAGTCCTTGACAAAAAAAAGAAAACGGTTCTCCACCCCCAACTCATATGAAGGATGGCTTCCTTCAGTGCAACAGAAGCAGGACTGTGAATAGTCTTTGCAATGGCACATTCTCAGGCAGACACAACAGGAACTGAATCCTGAGAAAAACTAAACAGCAAAATAAAATCTCAGAATTTTCTGAGGATGGGCCTAGCTTGCAATGGTAGGGTTGCCTAGCAGTGCTGGGCAAGTTGAGGAAGCTCAGAGGTTTCTGCTTGACAGACTAGCTCCTGGAATTAGATGTGGGTAGAGTGTAAGGAGAAGGAGAATTATAAACAGAGTGACCAAGGATTGAACCTGGGGCTTCCTGCATGCAAGAGCATGTACTTGATTACTAAGCTATGACCATGTCCCTCAAAAGGCCTAGGAACGGTAAATGTTTTAAGCTCTTCTAAAAAGTTGCCACAAACATGTTGGAAGAACACAGTGATCAGTTTGTGCTTAATAGTCAAGCAAGAAACAGCAGCTCTGGCTTCTGAAGAGAAAGGAAGCCTCAAACCAAAGGCAACACAGAGTGATTCATCCTATAGTGCCGCAGTGGACAGAATAACTCTTGGTATTCTTCCCGCTTTAAGACAGGATAGATTGAAACAGCCTAAAAGCCTTTGGCAGTGATTAATGCCAGCCAAGATGTGTATGATAAGAAGTTGAAATCTCACAAAAACATAGTGATTGATTTGTGTATAGTCAATATTTTTATGTACTTTATAGTTGCATTCTTTAAATGGTTTAATCAGTACATTTAGGCTACAATCCTGTACCCACTAACTTGGAAGCAGAGGAGAAAAAGAAATGAGCTTTTGGTCCACATTTTGAAGTAAACTGACCTAATTCACTGGTCCAGTCTGATCTTTACATATTCCAGACAGATTACATGCTTTTCAGAATACAGCAATGCAAATCTGGTTCCAAGACTATCCACCAATATGCATATTTGACAGATATTTTACAGATTTACAATAATGCCTAAAAATAGTATTTTAGGGGAAACATTGAAAAGCATACAAAATGTGTATTTTAGGGGAAGAATGCATTAAATATGTACAATTAAAATGCACATATTTGTGTGGGGGGGCTTATAATTGACTGCATGAGAAACTGACAAAAACAGGCTGATCATCCATCCCAACTTGGAAGTAAACACCACTGAATTCAGTAGTGGTTTATTGCCAAGTAGACACATACAGGAGTGAACTATAAAACTTTACTGAATTCAGAAATAAAAACCAAATTTAAACTGGCTGGACTGTCATTCAAAGTTGTCTTAGATGACTTTCCGCCTAATATATGTACTATAGCTTTTGTTTATCCCGGAATAAGCCATCTTGTACTTCCCTCAAAAGGACACTAATATTGTGGTTTCACTAACATACACTTATTTAATCAATTAAAAATCAACTTGCAGTGCAATCCAACCTTGGTCCACTCCACAGCAAGGCCTATCAAGTTCAATGGGACCTACTTCCAGGTAAGTGCATACAGGATTGCAGCCTACAAAATGTTATTCCAGCTGACAACCATGATGAAATTATATCCTTCATTCCTGGTTTATTACTAGAAGTAATACAACCTCACCATCAACATGCCTGAAGCCCCCCTTTCCCAATATGTATGCTCCAGCAGGTCCTGTTGACACTCCATTGTTCTTACTCACCTGTTTGCTTTCAGATTTTTCAGCCTGGCTTCCAAGTCATTGAGCAGGTTGATTTTTTTGCAGCACTGTGTACAGTAGACATCCAGCAGCTCACTATTATAAATATGCCTCATTTTTCTTGGGGTCTGACCAGCACTGTTGGTGGAAAGGCAGAGATATTAAAATGGGTTAAATATATCAATTTACTTGGAAGTAAGTCCACTGAACTCATGAAACTTGCTCCAGAGTAAACATCTATAAGATTCTGCTGTAAATGTTCCATGATGCTTTTCTTCCTTCCTAGTTAAATTTCTGCTTATTAACATTATTATTATTATTTACCTCACTTCAGTCTCTGATCTCTCTACATGAAGGTGAAACTGAGAATCACAGTCCTTGGCCAGTAATTCCACACTTCCATAGGCCCAGTTTTATGGATGCTAAACTGTGTCCAAGGCTGACAGTCCAGATGGGTTGGCAGGATTGATTCTGGCCTTTACATGTATATATGCAATTTTGTAGAGGCCCTAGGCTCCTCTGGCCCTCCTCTACACACCTCCATTTTATCTTAGGATATGTTATCAAATGAACAATATCATTTCAGTGACTAATGCAGGTTATGTGGATGAAAGGCCTCTAGAAGCAGCCTTCCCCATTCTGTTGCCCTCCAGATGTTATTCCAACTTTCATCACACCCAGCCAAATGGACAAGGTTGATGGGATATGTAGTCCAAGAATACCTAGAGGGCACCAGCTTGGGGAAAGCTGCTCTAGCGTTTCCCTGTGCAGATAAACAATCACCTCTCATTATTTAAACGAACAATGATTTAGGATGCAATTATTTTGCTATTCAGGCTTTCTAAATATTTTTCCAAGACTGTCTTCAATGACTATATTTAAAAAATAGCACACAGAGGAAAACACTCGTAGTGTTGTTGTTTTTATTTTTTTCAGCTGGGATTACATGATGTGCCACATTTCCATAAATCTTCTTAGGGTTTGGGAAAGATAGTTACAAAGCTTTCTCTGAAAAAGGGGATGCAAAGGCAAAACCTGGATTTTGCATTCATGAAAAATGAAGCAACTACAAAACGTCACTGGGCTAGAATATGTAGACAGTTTCCCCAACCCCCAAGAAGGGGAAAGAAAGGTTAATATCAAAACAGAAATACCCAACCTGGAAGAAACTGATGAGCCAAGGTCCGAGTAGGCATTTGTTCTGCTTTCATCATCAGGGCAAGGGCTGCTTGGGGTGAAGTCTACGTCATCGCCCTCTCCATAGTCTTCAAACTGTTCTTCATTACTGATCAAGGAGGCAGTGGAATAGGTGGAGAGGTCAGATGCTGCGGAAGGGTTGAGGGAGCTTGACCTTGGGGTGAAAAGAGAACATCAGAACATATGCAAAGAGGCAGTTCTAACAGGGCGGGAGAGCGAAGAGGGAGGCACCCCAAATGCCCCACAAACAAAGAGAGGGAAACCCTCAAAGTGCCAAGCCACCAACCAGCAAGAACATTGCTAATTGTTTATTGCAGCCTGATGCATTTGGGTATCAAAAAACCCTCTGTCAAGGGTAATCTGTAAAAGTATACATATGAACAACATTCAAATCAATTATAAGTACTTAAAAATGTAAATTATAACACAATGTTTATGAATTTATCGATTAAAAATGAACAATACCTTGATCTGCTGAAAGCTGACTCATGAACTATAATCGTTAAGGAAAAGAGACAACTAAAATGGAACATAATACTCTTAGAGAAGGACAGATCAAAAACATGAAAACTTCACAAACAACTGAAAGTAAACATGCACTCAAGATTTAAAAAGATTTTTTGCAGAGCTTTTTCTGATTTCATTTTTGAAGTTTGCATGTTTTTGATCTGTCCCTCTCTAAGAGCCAGCTGTGAAGATCCCACCTCAGACCTCCACCTGTCAGTTCCCTCCAGTCAGGATCCTGGGTTTTATTTGTTCTCTCACCGGCTCTAGCACAGATCTCGCAAGATCCCACTGCTAGGCAGCACCACCAACCACTCCCTGTTTCACAATATTGCTTTGGGACTTTGCCTTAGTCCCTTTCTGGCTTATTGTTACTTTGTGTCTGGGTGCACTTGCAGGCCACAACCCCCCTGTATCTTTGTGCCTATAAAGCATACAGCCCTGGGTTGCCCTGGATACTTGATGATACACTATCTCTTCACCACTGCTACCACTGATACTGTTTCCCAACCTTGGTAATTACCCTGCCCACCCTTCTGGTCTGTGAAAGCCCCAGCCAAGGATCAGACTTTTGGTAAACCAATAAAATATTTATTTATAAACACCAGGAAATAACAAATTACTTTAGGTGTATTTAACAAGCGTATGGTTTCAGATATTGTGCTCCTCTTTATGTTTCTAGTCATATATAATTTGCCTCAGTACCAGCCAAATATAATCCAACCCACAACCAACTCCAAAACCCAAACTCCACAACCAACCGACCCAACCAACAGAACTTTCTCAGCTGTCATCCTCTCATTTATACCTTCAGCCACTCAAACACTCAGCCAATCACAATACAGCATTCTAGCCCATGTACTCCCCCCTCTCACTCACTCTACTTACCACTTTTACCCTACAAAACCTGCACTTACCATATTTACAGTAATCGAAATACAGGGGCATCACACCAGCTACTCCCAAAAATTCAGTTTGTTGTATTGATTAGATAACAGCATGTTATGTATACAAGATATTGGACCTCTGTATTCCTCTCCACTTACTTGCTTAATCCAGGTTTATTCAAATTAGAGAAGCTCTGTACGAATTTCACAATTTGGGGTGTATGTATAATCCTGTGAAGTTTTATTTTGTATTTTGTTCCAGTTTAGTTGTCCCTCTTCCTTATTGATTATAGTTCATGACTCAGCTTTCAGGTATTGTTCATTTTTAATAGATACATTTATAAATGTATACATTCAGGTATGATGGTATTGTTCATTTTTAATAGATACATTCATAAACTTTGTATTATAGTTTAAATTTTAAGTACTTATAATTGATTTGAATGCTGTTCATATGTATACTTTTACAGATTACCCTTGACAAAGTGTTTTTTGATACACAAAATGCATCAGGCTGCAATAAACAATTACCACTTTTATTTTTGGCTGGTTGCTGGCTCAGCACGTCGAGGGTTTCTCTCTCTTTGCCTGCAGTTCTAACAGGGCCCCTTCCAAATTCAAGACCAGAAGGTCCTTTCAAAATTTGGATCACAGCCATTGCTTATTTTGAGAAGGTAGGGATAAATGGGGCAAGAGATGTGTTATAATAGCCACCCTAAGATTAATGGGACAATCCAGCTTTTGTCCCAAGGGGGGAGGGGGAAGAGAAGAGAAGCCTCCTCTACTCAGGTTTTAGACCACATGCATTTATTCTACATGATTGTTTTCACTTTGTATGTTCTCTTTATCTATGGATCTTTTTTTTTGTATTTCTATGTTTTTGAAAACTTGATAAAAATCATCTAGAAATATATTCCCATAAAACATAAAGAGAACATCTATTTCTCTGACAGTTTCACTGATTTTACAATACTGAGTGACTACTGTTATATATACATGATATGCTGTCAGCCTGTCAATTTACATACACTTGGTATGTATGTTGACACTTGTCCATTGCGCTTTTTTTTAAACTCACTGTGTGTGTGCATATATGTAAAAAGGCAACAATCACAACCACACACCCTTAATGTATACTTAGTGATTTATCCTAGCTGAATGTCGCTCTTCCCTGATGAAAGCTCTTCCCCACTCTCATCTGAAATGGTGTCCTTGACATTTGCCTAAGTCAGTGATTCTCAAACGGTGCGCCGCAAGAGGTGGCTAGGTGTGCCGCAAATATTATGAAAGTGTATTTTAAAAATGAGAAGAAACCCATTTGTATAGAAATTTATTGCATCCATGACCAATTAATATCTAGGCTAGGCCCTAAAATATATTAATATATTTTTAATTTTGTACACAAAGTGCGCCAGAAAATTTTATATGTTTTACAGTGTGCCGCGAACCAAAAAAGTTTGAGAACCACTGGCCTAAGTAATTGTTTGTAACTTCATGAGACAGCCCACATTGCTGTTTTTAAACAACAACAACAGATACTAACTAGCTCTAGGCTCTCATAGAAAAATCCAGCGCAAACAGAATATTAAATATGTCCTGGAAAAGTTATTCCAATCCTAACACATTTTAACAAATCTTATTGTACATATATAATTCACTCCACAATAGTCTAGTCTAGCTTTATAATGGCTGTTACTGGGCCGGGCATATAGATTGCTGGATGCAGCCTTCTCTGAAACTGTACTTGGCTAACCTCAAAGGTTGCTTTTAGTATTACTTTTTCCTGCATCATAAAGACATAACGGGAGGGAGGAAAATTGCACCATGCACATCATACATTGATAAGAGAGCTAGCTAGCGTGGTACAATGGTTATAAGTTCTGATTAGGCTAGACTGAAATTACACTTTAGCCATGAAACTCAGTGACTTTAGGCTGAGAAAGAGAAATTGGCCCAACCTAGCTCACAGGCATGTTGCAGGGTAAAAAGAGAATGGTGTATGCTGAGATAGAGTAGGATAGAAATGTAATAAATAAATATCTGAACATAAGTCTTGTAGACTTCTGAGGCCTCAGGGTGGAAGCCTTGAACTTAGGATAATATAGATTGGTGTTCTCCAGGCATTGTTATACTCCCAACTCCCATCAGCCCCAGCTGGAATGGCCAATGGTCAGTGATGATGGGAGCTGGAGTCCAACATCATCTGGAGGGCACCATGTTGGCTACTCCTGCTTTGAATCTTCTGCCTCCTGCAGTCTCCATCTGCGCAATGGAGCATATTCTGTATTTTGCTGCTACATCATGTTTGCAGCTACAAAATCTTCACTTGATTTCTGCCCAGCTTTGGCCCTGCCTCGCTTCTTTGCTTGTGTCCTTGTCTCAGCTGTTCTGTTCACGCATAGGGAAGAAGAGGGGAACTTGGCACAAGTATGATGTTTTTGGAAGGACCAGGTCAGTGTGTTAAGATGAAAAGCAGTATATATAAAGCAGCCCTTCACTCAAGAGCTTTTTACTCACTTATCTCCAGGCAGGAAGAGGCCACCCAGCATGCTATCCTTCGCCTCACTCCTACACACATCCAATGCCTCTGAGCTGTGGGCGCTTTCAATGGCACTGTCCATATCAGACTCATGGTGGACTTCCTGCTGGGCCAGGGTCATGTTGTCTTCATCAGGAAAGAGATCGGCTTCAATGTACACACTTTCGCTGTCCAAATAGCCACTGTCTTGAATTTCAGGACACTAGCGGAGAGTGGGAGAGCAAGAGAGACTTTAGGATTGCAGCAAGATAAAAGTACAGGCATACCCCGCTTAACGTTGCCTCGCTATAACGTACATGCTCCATTCGTCCCCATACCCCGCTTAACGTTCGTGCGCTTCGCAATAACGTACATGTTATTGGCATGACGCCGCTGCCATCTAGTGGTGATTGAGTGCAGTACAAGTGAAGACAATTGCTTCACTTAAAGTAGATTTTCACTTAAAGTATACTCTTCGGTCCCATTGCGAACGTTCAAGCGGGGTATGCCTGTACCTGGTAGCAGTGGTGGGTGGGAGAGGGAGAGAAGAGGGTTCAAGGACCATTCCTATTCAATGAAAGTCAGTGTGAATGGTTTGGGTTCTGAAGACACAGAAATCACACCTTGTCAAATTTTAGTTCACCCACTTGTGCTATAACCCAAACCCCACCCCCAATCACAATCTGGACACGTCTTGAATTTTCACCGGACCAAGACTGTACACAAAAATCCATTGTATGGGTTATGTGGACTGTTGCTGATATATGAAAGAGCCTCCTGTGAGGCAGCAGAGTTTTACATTTGATGACTTTCGGGACTCTAGCCTTGTAATTCCAGGACTGTACTAGGATCTTTCAACTCCCAAGTTTTAAAGTGCTTTACATTAGAAAAGCCCAAGATTTCAAGCTCATAGATGGCCTCGAGTTCCTTTCAGTGCCTAGCTGAAGACCTAGCTATATGTCAAGCTGTAATAAGAAGCCCCACCGAGTCCCACGTAAAATAATATGTTAAACAGGAATAGGAGCTGTAAGCACTTGTCAATTGTACAAAGCTAACCAAAAAATCTATAGTTTAATGTTCTATATGCTCCAGAAAGCATAAACATCCACTTTTGACCTAGTGGTTTCTCTTGCAATTTCAAAACTGATAAGATGAATGACTGTACCTTAAGTTTCAACATGTACCGTAACTACCAGAAACACAAGTTCTTATCTCCCCATTTTTTCCTGGAAGTCTGTCAATAAAGCCAATTGTGGGAGTTTGGCATCAGAAATACCAAAGTAAGCAAAATGGCACAGGAGAAGAATGTGTTTTTATTTATGCATTAAGCTTTAAAATCTTATTCAGAGTTTTCTGTCAGAGAAAAGAATCCCATGCACTTACAGGCAATTCTCCTGTTCAAGTATAAACACTACTATTACAGACCTTTGAACTCAGCCTCTATAATGCATATTTTGAACCATTAAGTCTGATGATGAATGACAAGCTACATCTTTTAAATGTATAGAATTCCTTGTTGCTGCACTAGTGCTAGGCCTTTACATGCCAGAACAAACGGTGTGTGTGTGTCAGTGCTGAAACCTATGATCGAGGACAGCTCAATCCTATCATCAGCTGTTCATAATATGAGACCTCTAGATAAACAAGATAAACTATGCTGAATCTGAGCTGTTCAATACAGTGGAGCTTTTTGCAAAATTGTTAACTTCAAGAACGACACTGAAGTCATTACAAGAAGCAATCTAGGCAAGATAAACAAGCCCAGGCTAACAATAGGTCAGGTGATAGTTGGAAATGGAAATGGACTGCCTTCAAGTCGATCCTGACTTATGGCTACCCTATGAATAGGGTTTTCACTGTAAGTGGTATTCAGAGGGGGTTTACCATTGCCTCCCTCTGAGGCTAGTCCTCCCCAGCTGGCTAGAGCCTGCTCAGCTTGCCACAGCTGCACAAGCCGGCCCCTTCCTTGTCCGCAACTGCCAGCTGGGGGGCAACTGGGCTCCTTGGGACTATGCAGCTTGCCCACGGCTGCACAGGTGGCAGGGCACATAACCCCTGAGCTACTCACTGTGGGGTGGATCTTCAGCTGGCCCTTGACACCCAGGAGACAGGAGCTGGGATTTGAACTCACAGAATCTGGACTCCAAGCCAGGCTCTCCTCCCACTGTGCTATACTAGCTGTACAGGTGATAGTCAGTAAACTTAAATTTAGAAACAGAGTGAAACAAATTTAAGTTTACTTCTCCAGCCTTAAAGCATTGTATAAATCATTATGTTGCTGAATTTCAACATACACGTATAGGAATATGATCTGAACAAATGCAAGTTTCTATACCTGGACATATTGGGGATTTTTTGCTTCAATTTCACTACTGGTGAGGTAAGGAGGCAGCAATGGAGTGGAACCCATATTCAAGTGAAGAACCTACATCTGCTTTTTGAATTAAGAGTTGGACAGATGTGTGAATTTGCTTTCCAGTTTAAAAGGTTCAACAAAGTTAAATCAAGAATTGGGGCCAGCCCTACCATTAGGCAGAGTGAGACATTATTTTGGATGTCACGAAAAGGCAGCAAATTGTTAGGCATCTAATTTATTATCATTGTATTTCTACTACCACGGAGGGAGAGATGCCCTTCTAGGATTTTCTGTCTCAGTTGCCAAAATTATTTGACCAACCCTGGGTAGTAAACATCTCGACTTCAGGAAGGAGGGACATCATTTGTGGCTTTGCCTCAGGCAGAAAAATGTCTTAAGGGAGCCCTGCCAAGAATTAAATTTACCACTTGAGGAAAGCATCCTCAGTGTGTCATTTTGATGCTGGTTTTGGAGAAGTAAAGATATTTAAGACAAGATGACAATCAACAGTGTTGCAGCTATGCAGCCCTAGAAGAGCATGCACACACTGCATTGTCCTGTCCCGTGAGCCCCTACAATCACTTAGGCAAAAACTTCTGAACTCGGAGGGGGAGACTCTGACCCATTATCAAGCCATCACTAATGTCTTAAGACCTTGGCTGACAGCCTTTTGGGTTTTATATTGGAGGTTATGTTCTATTTCTATTTTGGGTGAATTAACAGTGGAATCTGAAACTGCAGTTTGATTTAAAATCAGACTGATTACAATATGTTGCTACTTCAGCAATGACTCTAGCTGTTGGAAAAAAGAGGATGCATGTTTTCAGCCTCCTATGTTTAAACCACTTCATTTAAGGCAAGGTGTTTGCGATCAATTAAAAACATAGAGCACACCTAGAATTTTGCTAGAATATATTTCACCTCCCACTGTTTTATCTTGTGCAAATTGAGACACTTCTGAGGTCCACTGGAGACTATTCTGCAGAAGTCAGTGCCATTATTCCACAATTATATTTCGAGTTTTTTTTAGTGAAAATTTTGCAAAGTGTTGCTGTACTTCACATACTCATAGAAATAAAAGCAAAAGAAAATGATTTCCTATAGGAAACTTCACTAAAATGGCAAAGTAAATCAGACATATTTAAAGTGACCATCTGAACTATATCAACTGTCTTAATAATGTTGCCTCCTCTCTGCTAAAACAAGATCAGCACAGCACATATCTTCTTTCTATTATTTGGGCTGATTACAGGAGTTGCCACCACTCACCATATGCTCAGAGGAACATGTTACCAAATTCCTCCAAGCTACACAGCATGTTCCTCTCACAGACCTTCAGTCAGAGTGGCTGACTGTTAAACCATTCTCTCAGGGGAATAGGAGTCTCCTCTCAGCACCCTTCACAAACTACACTTCCCAGGATTCTTTGAGGGAAGACATGACTGTCTCAAGTGAAATCAAGTCTGGTGTGGGTGTGGCCCCGATTAGCCAAGCCCAGCAGCTGTGAGGCTTTTAGAACACTGACAGTTGGTCCTTACTGAGCATGCCCCACGTTATCATTGGGTTCAAGCCAACATTTCTTAATTAAAAATCAGCCAGGCATTTTTTTAACTTTTAAACTGCAGAAGATGAAGGTCAGAGTATGGGGTAAGGTCAGTATTAGGATTACGGGTACTCTGTGAACATGGCTGATTTTAAATGAATTTCAACAGATTATGAGAAGTCCAAAAGGGGTCTGGGGTTTTTTCTCTCTTTTTAGACTTTGAACTCTCTATTATCTCTGACTGTTTTGTGTATCGCCATGAATATTGAGAGGGTTGTTAAGCAAGCGTTTCTGAGTTCAGGGCTGTAAGTTTGGTAAGGTTTTATTTTGAAATGAGCTTATGGGAACCATCAGAATGGCATGCGGGTATTTTCAATTTAACATTGCGGAATGTGAAATATCCACGCTGGCTATAGTATGCAGCCACTCTTGTGGCTGTATAATATTTTGGGCTAGTACATATGCGAGGGCCTTAATGGCAAAGTACTGCCCAGGCTGTGGAACTCATTGCCACAGGGTCCATACTTGGTTCCCCACCTTGCTTGGTTTTAGATGCCAGGTTAAGACACTGGCTGTTCAAATGAGCTTTAGACTCAAACAATGGTCCATTGCTGTGCAGTGTAACGCTTTGCCCATTTTCTCAGAACTAAATCCCACTGTGTTCAGTAGGAGTTACTCCCAGGTATGCATAGAATTTCAGCCAAAGGCCACTATCCTAAGGAAAGGAGGGATGCCGAGGAGCTACAGGATTGCAACCTTAGTTGGTTTTAGCTTACTGCTGCTTTTAAAAAAGGAAACAATTACTGCCTCTTCTTTTATGTTGTTGCGTGAGTTTAACGGTTGCTTATACTGAATTCTTTATGCAGTGCTGGGGGGGGATGAGATGGTAATGTGCATTACTTTACTTAATTCAAAACATGGCAAGCCAACCTTGCTGTGCTTGGGGTCTCTCTGGCTCATTCTGCTGTGGGGCCCTGGAAGCCAAAATGCAGATCATAGTTAAGATGGTAATCCAGAGTCTGGGAGATGGGAACAAGGCGGTGGTAGTAGTGGGGAAGAGCATGAGAGGAAACCTGAACATTGCTCCCTCAGAATATAGTTTGGAATGCTAACCCTCTCCCCCTTTTATGTTGTTTGTGGCAGCTAATAAAACTAATATGATGAGTTAGAAAAGTGCAGCAATTAATTCTTGAGATATGTTAATTAAAAATGAATTTGTATGCAATGTGATATTGTAGTGTGTGGTAGTATAAAAGTTAAATCTTGGAAAGAAATAAAAAGAAAAGGGCAGTCTAGCCTAGCCATGCACATAAAAAGTCCAAGAGATGATGATTCTGACTGCTCCTTTCCTGAGCCTCCACTCCCAAGTTCTATGTGCCATGCTGAATGGCCACTCACAGATCTCTCCCTCATTGTATGCCACACCACTCGCTCTCTAGTTTCCCAGAAAACAGGAGGGAGATTATGGGGAGCTCAAATTCACACGGCTAGTGGTCACTGTTCTGCACCTGGCAGGCAATCCCTCGTAAACAGGCCTATTTTTTTAAACAAAAGTGCTGCATTCTGACAGCTGGCCCCCACCTCTCCCAGAACCATTTAAACTGTGTTGATTGAATGGGCAGAAAGCAAGTGGGAAGAGAGGTGCACTGATTCCAGAATTCAGCCCTGTATATACACTGGATTGCATTTTGGAGGTTGACTGTCTCCCATCTACATCTTGCCATTGAACCAGGAGTGGGGCTAAGCCCACCCCAATTCTACAACCCCCAAAGTAAAATTACATTAATTACCTGCACTGGGTCCCACAGCTAAAGCTACAAGGTGAACAAATAATTCTAAGAAGCTGAAAACCTCTACTGAGGAGTTAACCAACACTATGCAAGTCCAGACGCTGAAGTGGAAGAAAAATAAACTCAGTGGGAAGTATATTATTTTAAAGAGCTGTAATCTAGATGCACCCCTGTAAATAAACTCACTTGCTCTCTCCCGTCTACTCTTCTTCGGTAGAAGGCAAAAGGGACAGCAAATGAAAAGCAGCTTCGTGCTCCTGAGAGTTTCAACTGAGACCGACTGTGTTTTTCTGGTGAGGTAAAAGCCAAAAAGAAAAACTGGTCTGGAATCAGGAACTAGGCCAGAAACTGCAGGAATGTTTGTATTTACACTACCTGTCATTTTAACTGGCAGTTCGCAGAAGTGCTAGGACTGCTTAGCATGCAAGGTCCTATCAAAAGCACTGCTTCTTAAAAAAAAAAAAACACTGGGTAGTATTTGCTGTGACTTTACTTCAAATGCACCAGAGGGATGGCAGCTGTTAAAAAGCTTCCAAAATAAAATTAGGATGGGTAGGAAACATTTTAGTGGTACAGTGGTAGTTAAAACCCTCATTATACCAAACACAGGAGTATGATGCAAAATCATCTAGATGTCTGAAGAGGAAATGATATATGAATGTAATGGGGCTATTCATTTATTACAGCAGTTCTGCCAAGTTTGGGATGGATCATAGCTTGGTGGCAAAATGGTCTCAGGTTCAATTCCTGGCATCTCCAGTTAAAAGGGCCAGGGAGCAGATGATGGAAAAGTCCTGTTCCCGAAAACCTGGAGAGCTGTTGCCCATCAGAATAGACTGCATTGGGCATTAGACAATACCAGTTGGACAACAATAGGACAAATAATCTGATCATACAGCCTTAAAATCAGCACTTTTATTACAAGGGTTCTGAAGGCTATTTATTTCAACTAATAAATACCAAGCTGAACTTTTACAAATGCAGATTAATGTCTCCCTCTCAAAACCCAGCAACATCTGAGAGTATCCTGATAATCTCACAGTGGAGTATAAAATTGTATAGCCAATTTGCTATACCATGATGTTTCCAGTTTTGCTAAGCAAGTAATTTTCTTCACCAATTAACAGGAGTGACTGTTGGAGGGTTAACTGATCAACATCTACAAAAACAGCTCTACAAAGGTTAAAAAAGGTAAGAAGTGGGAATTGAGCTCTAATTTTGTAGGCACTCTGCATTATATCTTCAGCAGTGAGGGTTTCCTGGGTTCAGTCCAAGCAGTTCCTCTCTGCCCCAGAGACATATCACAGCACCAGTAATCTGGTAGGGTTGAAAACAGAAGGTGGCCTGTAATTGCTACACATTTTGGAAAGTTGCTTGTTCACGATGTATTTGGACACCTCTTAGCCAGATTTTGCACGATGGCTCCCAAGATCAAGAAGCAGATTTTTGTCTATGCTTAGATACAATTGGATGCCATTTTGAATCAAGATGGCAAACTGAAGCCTGCAAAACTGCACTGATTTTAATCACCAACTTCAAAATTGCACTTTTTTTTGTTTCTTAGAATTCCCAAGCAACATTGGTACAATGCTGCTAGTCACCTGTAATCTCTCATCATACTAGGAACACAGCAAGATCCATCTCAGAATCCCGCCCCCATGTTTCCCTGTGGAGGGCCAGAATGAAGCAGACAATGTTCAAGAGACAAAAGGAGCAGACTTGGGAATGAAATCAATTTCTTGTCTGTCAGTTAGAATGTAGGAAGCTGCCTTATATCAAGTCAAGCCATTGCTCTATCTTGCTTCAGTACTGTTGGCACTGACTGGCAGAGCTCTCTAGGGTTTCAGACAGGGATCTCTCCCAACCTTATTGGAGACAGCAGGGACTGAACCTGGGACCTTCTGCATACAAGGCAGATGCTCTACCATTGAGCTACAGCCCCTCCCATTAACAAATGAGTTGCATTTTGGTTTGCAAGCTAGTTTCAGGTTGTAACCCACACTTAGTTCCTAGACAAGACAATTGAGTCCAAGTGATAAAGGCGTTGCCAGCATAATCCTACATTTGTCAACTCAAAGGGAAGTCCTACTGAGTTCAATGAGACTTTCTGTCAGGTAACTATTCACAGGGTTGCAGCCATAGTTACTCTGTATAGAGAGTCAGTGTGTAGGACCAAAATATAGGCATACTGAATGCCTGATCAAAGCGCTGGTTTCATGTTTCATCTGCAATAGGCTCCCTCCTCTTTGTCACTGTTACCTCGACCCATTAATTTGCCGGCTTACTCCAGGCCCAATCGACACAGAGGGAGGGGTTAAGGAGAGAAACAGCTATGGTGGTGAACAGGAAGATGCAGCTGAATCAAGGGGCTCCAGAGGTTGGCCGAGGACCTCCTACTGGGGCACAGGTCTTGGCAGATGCCCAGCAATGCCAGCTCCTGACCCTGGTCCTGCCTGATCACATGTCATCTCAAGATATGAGGGACGGCAACACCCAGTCTTATTCCCAACTTAAAATCACATCCCTGGTATAGCATCTGTCGATTGAAAACAGAATAACTCACACTTAACATGCTTTAACACCTACGCCAAACCTGTTGGATTTTTCCACCCAGCAAGTATGCTGCAGAAGTAACCTTAGTAACAGCCATGGGGGGAAAAACACCCAAAGTGCACAAGAACAGCCATCACCATGGCACAGAACAAGTTTTACCACTGTGAGAAAAATGTGGTCCTAAAAATACCCATGATTCCAGAGAGATCAAGCCTTATCTGCAGACTATCAGGAGAGCAGGGAGTACTGGCAGAAGTGGCCTCTTCCCTAGGTGAAGCAAAGGGGAACTGGATTTAAAGGGGGAGACAGACACCCCGCAAAAGAAAACTAGCAGGCCAGGGAATGGGCAACAGCAGGGAGAGACCACAAGGAGAGATATTAAAAGGAAGACCACCAAGTTAGCCTGTTCCTGTGACCTGAAAATATGTATACATAGCGAAGGTCAACATGAACTGATGCAGAGAGTGGTATGGTATGAGACAAGAGACCACTGTGGTGTAGTGGTTAGAGTGCTGGGCTAGGACCTGGAAGGCGAGGGCTCAAATCCCTACTCAACCATAAAACTCACTGGGTCGCCTTGGGCCAGTCACAGTCTCAGCCTAACCTACCTCACAGGGTTGTTGGAAGGATAAAAATGGGGATGAGAACTATGTATGCCTTCTTGTGCTCCTTGGAGATATAAATGTAATAATAAATAAAAATAAAGAAAGACAGGACACTTTTAAGAGGGGACAGCTGGCTGGCATAATTGTTGTCTGGAGAGGGAGGCCCAGGAAGATGGTAGGAAGCTGCTTCAAGACCCTCTTTGTAGGGGAAGACAAAATTGTGGATTTGAGAGTGCATTGGACCCTGGTATCAGCCGAGCAAAGAGCTTCTTCATATATGCGAGACATCTTAATCTATGTGCTCTGGAGTGTATCGGCATAGAAATTTTCAAAATAAGATAAATGTTGATATTTACACCCTCCTTGCTCAGTAGGTATCACTGATGTGTGGTTTCTGGAAAACGTTTAAATCAGAAAATTTTGATCTAGCATGTTTATTTGCCTTATATATACTCACGTCAAGCATACATGCTGTATAACTATGAAGTTTTTCTAATAGCCAAAAATAATTGAATTGAAATATTTGATTAGGGAAAAAATAAGCAAAATGCATTGAGTGTGGTTTCAGTGTTATATGCAAATCTTTTCTTGGGAAATTGTTTTAAATGGCATGTTTATAATTATTTCCAGATATGACAAATTAATAGCATACACTTCCCTTACAAAGGTTTGAAGCAAGAAAATGCTAACCATCTGCTACATATTGATTTTAACCATAAGCATTCTGATGATTAGCCACTATGGGGTGGGCAGGGGACTCCTGACAAGCTCATTCTACAGTGGTGTCAGTCCATCAAGGTATTCTAGGAGCCTCGTCATACATTACATATTAAAATTATAATTTTAAGCAAGCAAGTCCATCAGGAACAAGAAGTGTGTCAGTGCAGACTGTCCAATTGCCCCCACTTTACTCCTCCCCTGATACGAGTGGGATAAACAAATCACAGCTTTAGGTTGGCTAGCAATCATGACTTGTTAGGGAGCAACAAACCATAATCCCTAGTTTGGATTGTTTTTCCTGCACATGCCAAGGAAGGAGTAAAGTGGGAATCATCAGGTATCATGCACTAGCACACTGCTTGCTCCCACTAAGCCAGAAAGTCTGGTTTATTATACAGCCACGAGAGTGGCTGTATACTATAGCCAGCGGGGATTTTTCACATTCTGCAATGTTAATTTGAAAATACCCCCGCATGCCATTCTGATGCTTCCCATAAGCTCATTTCAAAACAAAACCTTACAAAACTTATGGTTCTGAACTCAGAAACGCTTGCTTAACAACCCTGTCAATTTTCATGGCGATACACAAAACAGTCAGAGAGAACTGAGAGTTCAAATTCTAAAAAGAGAGAAAAAAACCTCAGAGCCCTTTTGGACTTTTTTCTCTGAGAGTGCTCATAATCTGTTAAAATTCATTAAAACTCAGCCATGATCACAGAGTACCTGTAGTCTTAATACTGACCTTGCCCTACACTCTGACCTTCATCTTCTGCAGTTTAAAAGTTAAAAAAATGCCTGGTTGATTTTTAATTAATTTAAGAAATTTTGGCTGGAACCCAATGATAACGCAGAGCATGCTCAGTAAGGACCAACTGTCAGAGTTCTAAAAGCCTCACAGCTACTTGGCTTGGCTAATCAGAGGGCCACACCCACACCAGATTTGATTTCACTTGAGACAGTCATGTCTTCCCTCAAAGAATCCTGGGAAGTGTAGTTTGTGAAGGGTGCTGAGAGGAGACTGCTATTCCACTGACAGAGCTTCAGTGGCCAGACTGGTTTAACAGTCAGCCACTCTGATTGAAGTCTGTGAGGGGAACAGGGCGTCTCCTAGCAACTCTCAGCACCCTTCACTAACTACACTTCCCAGGATTCTTTGAGAGAAGCCATGACTGTCCAAAGTGAAATAAAGGCCTGGTATGGATGTGGCCAGGGAAAGCTTGGGTTTAAATTTGGGTGGGAGGCTACATGTGCCTGCTGTAGAATAAATAGGTGGGGGAAACTCTGAAAAGTAATGATAACTGGTCACAATGTTTTCCTTTTGCTCTCTGCTATCTTTTTGGCGCCTTTTGAAGACTTTTTGTCTTTTTTTTTTTTTACAATAATTTTTATTCAAATTTTCATAAAACATACAAAACAAAATCATAAAACATTCAAAGACAAAAAACAAAACAAAACAAAAATGATTAAACAAAAAAATAAAATGTTGACTTCCCATTTGTCACAGATCAAATCAGTTATAGGTCTACAATATATAACAATCCTGTCTCTTAAATTATATTATAAAATCACTTTCCTCCAGTAGTTATCTTAATTATTCATCAAATCTCATAAACATTACTTTATTCTTTCCACAAAAAGTCAAAGAGAGGTTTCAATTCTTTAAGAAATATATCTATCAATTTTCCTCCAAATAAACATGTCGATTAATCCATCTCGTTAATAATAATAATAATCTTATTGTCATAACCATAGTCCAAATAAACATTTCGATTAATCCATCTCATCAAAATCTGTTAGGTCCAATAATTTCAATAGCCATTATTCCATTATCCCTATTAGTTCCATCTTCCATCTTCAGTAGTCCTGTTAAGTCCAGTAATTTCAGTGTCCAATCTTCCATTATCAGTATTCCATAATAATCTTGCTGTCGTAGCCATAGTCATATAATAAGAGTCTGATGGGAATTTCCTCTATCCCAAATATTTTCATGCCATCCATTCTGAATAAGTTGCTGAAATATTGTTGTAAAGTCATATCTCTGTTCTTCTTTTTTACAAAATGCACTGGCTCATCTCTTGAGAGTTTTTCCATTGTCACATGGCTGCAGTTAATTCCATAGATTTTCTCTATATCAAGCTCCATCACGTCATTCCAGTCCGGAAGATTATCCAAGCCATTGATAACTTTATCTCTAATATCTTCATTAATTTCTTCAGAGATAACGTTAAATTCCAAACAGTAGATTTTATTTCTAATATCCATAAACTCCAGATCTTTTTCCAATTCCACATTTGTTCCAATCTCCAGAGCTTGTATCTTCCCTTTATTTTTTCTTTTCTTCTCATCTCTGTTCTCATTCTCCTCTCTCACAGGATCCCCTATTTCTTTAAGCTCCTGCGTCATTTTGCTCAGTTCAATTTTCAGCTCCTTACTGCCCTGTCGCAGGGTTTGTTTCGTTATCTCAATCTCATCCATTATTTTCTGAAACATAATTACTTCCAGATTCTCAGCCACTTTCTTGATTGCCATTTTTAAAACCACGAAAACAAAGCAAAACAAAAATAAAGAAGAACCACCCACCCACCCACCCAATCTCCTCCCCCTCCTCTCCTTGCCCCTCCCCCAGGTCAGTGTTGCACTACGACCTGGGAGACCAGGGTTCAAATCCCCACACAGTCATGAAGCTCACTGGGCGACCTTGAGCCAGTCACTGCCTCTCAGCCTCAGGGGAAGGCAACGGTAAAACCACCTCTGAATACCGTTTACCATGAAAACCCTATTCATAGGGTCAACATAAGTCACAAATGACTTGAAGACAGTCCATTTCCATTTTCAAACATGATTGCACAGAAATAAATCCCATTGAACTCAAAAAGTATGCAGACCATCAAACCCACCCTCCCTTCTCCTCCCTCCTCTTCCCTCCCCCTTCCTTTTCCCCTCCCTCCCCATCCCCAACCCCTTCCAATCCCCTCCTTCCCCTTCCCCCTCCCTTGTCCCCATGGTCAGTTTTACCTATCTTAAGCATGATTGCACAGAAGTAAATGCCATTGAACTCTATAGGCCTGCAAATGATCAAACCTGCCCTCCCCTCCCCCTTCCTTTGCCTCCTCCAATACACTCCTTCCCCTTCCTCCTCCCCCTCCTCCTCCCCATGGTCAGTTTTTCCTATCCTAACCATGATTGCATAGGAGTAAATCCCATTGAACTCAATAAGCATGCAAATGATCAGACCTGCTTTTTTCCCTCCTTCCCCTCTACCTTCCTTCTCCCCTCCCCTCTTCCTCCTCCCCTGCCCACTCCAGCCCTCCCTCCCTCCCCCCGGTCAGTTTTACCTATCCTAAGCATGATTGCATGGGAGTAAATCACACTGAATTCAATAAACATGCAAATGATCAAAACTGTCCTTCTCTCCTCCCCATCCTGCCTGCTCCCATCCCAGTCCTTCCCTCTGTGTTTCCTCTCCTCATCCCCTGTGGTCAGTTTCACCTATCCTAAGCAGGATTGCAAGGGAGTAAATCCCACTGAACTCAATAAGCATGCAAATGATCAATCCATTCTCAGCAAACTTGGACAGGATCCCATTTCTTACCTCCCGGATTAAAAAGCAGGGAAATTCGCTAATAGGCAAAAAACCTTGCGGTTTAAGAACATACCTATAGCCCACAGCTATTTCTATCAAACTTTAAAAAGCAGGGAAATTGGGCAGCTCTAGTAAATGCACCAGGGGAGCAGGAGACCTGACCTCCTCTCTGAGATATTGGACTGCCCTACAAATTGGTCAGAATGCAAACACCATTTGGGTTGGTCTTTCACAGTCCAATCCACTTGCTGTGTAGCTTGGAAGAATTTGGTAACATGTGCCTCTGAGCATATGGTGAGTGGTGGCAACACCTGCAATCAGCCCAAATAATAGAAAGAAGACATGTGCTGTGCTGATCTTGTTTTAGCAGGGAGGAAGCAACCATATTAAGACAGTTGATATAGTTCAGATGGTCACTTTAAGTATGTCTGATTTACTTTGCAATTTTAGTTAAGTTTCCTATAGGAAATCATTTTCTTTTGTTTCTATTTCTGTGAATATGTGAAGTACAGCAAAATTTGCACTAAAAGAACTCCAAACATCATTGTGGAATAATGGCACTGACCTCTGCAGAATAGTCTCCAGTGGACCTCAGGAGTGTCTCAATTTGCACAAGATAAAAAAAAACAGTGGGAGGTGAAATATATTCTAGCAAAATTCTAGGTGTGCTCTATGTTTTTAATTGTCCATGCCCACCTTGCCTTAAATGAAGTGGTTTAAACATAGGAGGCTGAAAACATGCATCCTCTTTTTTCCCACAGCTAAGAGGCATTATTGAAGTAGCAACATATTGGAATCAGTCTGATTTTACATCAAACTGCGGTTTCAGATTCAACTGTTAATTCACCCAAAATAAATTTAATAATTTAATAATTTTAATTTTAACATTTTAACATCTCAACTTATTTTTAGCATCTTAGTATGCTAGTATATTTGTATTTTAGTATGTTGAAATTGTTCTATAAATGGTTTTAATTGTATTTTGCTGTCTTGTTTGTTGTGAACCGCCCAGAGAGCTTCGGCTATGGGGCGGTATAGAAATTTAATAAAATAAATAAATAAATAAATAAAATAGAAATAGAACATAACCTCCAATTTGAAACACAAAAGGCTGTCTGCACCATCATATGACATTGACCAATAAAAAGACTTTGAAATTAATAAAATAAATTTGACACAGATTTCTAGGATGAATAATGAGGGAAATAAAATTTTCTGGTTTAGATTCTCTGTAGAAACATTAGTAACACAGGAAAGAAGCAAAGTAATAAGAACACCAACAAACATACACAAATATAATTCTCTACTTTTGGAGATGGCAGGTGTTGCCACCACTCACCATATGCTCAGAGGCACATGTTACCAAATTCTTCCAAGATACACAGCAAGTGGATTAGACTGTGAAAGAACAACCCAAATTGTGTTTGCATTCTGATAAATTTGTAGGGCAGTCCAATATCTCAGAGAGGAGGTCAGGTCTCCTGCTCCCCTGGTGCATTCACTATAGCTGCCCAATTTCCCTGCTTTTTAAAGTTTGATAGAAATATCTGTGGGCTATAGGTACGTTCTTAAACAGCAAGGTTTTTTGCCTATTAGTGAATTATTATGTGTTGATGTGCCAATTGTATGGATGCATTGTTTACAAACCTGCATCATACACTTACTAGAGAGCCAGGATTGACTGACTTGGTAGCAAGACCAGGCTCGCCCTGCATTTACTGCCTTGACTCATCTTCCTTTCTCAGAGTAAACAAGAAAAAAAGAGGTAATTGTTTATCTAAACTCAAAAGAGCTGCAATTTATTCCAAAGTATCTTTTTCACCCACACAAATGAATGTGGGTGAGGGAGAGAGAAAGAGATCATCAGTATTTGTTTAATTTTAAAAATCACTATGAAATTTGCTCCAAGGTGTCTTAGTTTAGTACTGTACATGATCTTGGCTCAAGCCAGCATTTTGCTGAAGCACTTTAGGGAAGCACGTTTTTCTTTGAGAAGGCTCAAGGTTGAAGAACCAGATACAGAGTTGCAACACATCTGCTTGTGGAGTGAACATGGCAGATGGATAGGGAAGCCTTGTTCACTTGCTTTTAAGAACTTTGTGGCAAGTTGAACTTAAGGTAAAAAGGGGGAAAGGAAAGAATTAGATCTAGAAAATCTAAAAATGTGGTTATTCTGGAAAAAGCTGTAGCACATCAAAGACAGTCTGGTGTAATGGACAAAATATTGTACACATGTTTAAAATCCTGCTTAACTATAAAGTTAAAGATACCATATGCATATCTGCATGTTTTGTCCCACAGGGCAAACAGCAGTTCTTGGTAACAGGGAAAATGGCGCACAGGAATGGAAATGATCAATTTGCCTCTCTCAGTCTATGGCTCTGATCCAAACTGAGGGTGGAAGGGGCTGTTGCTACACTCAGCCATAAAACATAAGTGAGAAATCTGATTACAATCTCCTACCATTCTGGCCCTCACTAGATGGCCATGAGGAAATTATTTTTCCTCTAAAGATGTTCAAGGTGGTACACATGAGTGCAGTTGGGTTAACACCAAACCACAATTTGGTGTTACATGTGAACTGAGCTATCATCTCTCACCCTGTATGCATCTGTCTAGAAGGACAGGTGGAACATGGAATACAATTGTGCCACAGAAATAATTAACAATACTTTTAGGACTTCCGGGAAGGGTGACTTCGCTTGTGCCTGCTTTTGGGACGGGCTCCCGCCTCAAAAGAAGCTTATTCAGATATAAATCAGTCAGAACTTTTTTTTTTTGACCGATGAAATTTCTCCCGGGCAGGGAGAAACGTAGAGATTAACCTCAAAATCTGCTCCTTCACGACGCCACTAGCTGTTTTGACGCTGGGAACTAAATTTGTTTTGCATTCTTGAACATAGAGAGATAAGGCAGGCTGCTCTGTTTATACTGTGATGTCATCAAGCCTGGAATATTAACCCAATTGTTGCTGAAATAAGAAGTGGTTCTTCTTTATTTTTGTTTTGCTTTGTTTTCGTGGTTTTAAAAATGGCAATCAAGAAAGTGGCTGAGAATCTGGAAGTAACTATGTTTCAGAAAATAATGGATGAGATTGAGATAATGAAACAAACCCTGCGACAGGGTAGTAAGGAGCTGAAAATTGAACTGAGCAAAATGACGCAGGAGCTTAAAGAAATAGGGGATCCTGTGAGAGAGGAGAATGAGAACAGAGATGAGAAGAAAAGAAAAAATAAAGAGAAAAATTGATAGATATATTTCTTAAAGAATTGAAACCTCTCTTTGACTTTTTGTGGAAAGAATAAAGTAATGTTTATGAGATTTGATGATTAATTAAGATAACTACTGGAGGAAAGTGATTTTATAATATGATTTAAGAGACAGGATTGTTATATATTGTAGACCTATAACTGATTTGATCTGTGACAAATGGGAAGTCAATATTTTATTTTTTTTGTTTAATTATTTTTGTTTTGTTTTGTTTTTTGTCTTTGAATGTTTTATGATTTTGTTTTGTATGTTTTATGAAAATTTGAATAAAAATTATTGTAAAAAAAAAAAAGAAATAATTAACAATACTTTTAACATCACAATACCAGCCAGTCTTGTAGTGAGAGATAAATATCAAATGACTACTAACAATGCTGTTGAAGCTTAAAGCTTTTCATGTGGAGAGCTTGTGTCTCTTTACCCTCCAGCTATGTAGTAAGGTGAGACTGCCAGCTGCTTTGGAGGAAAGTTGAGGGAGCCACCTGTGAACCATCTATCCCAGTGAGAACACCCCACCCCACTGTATTGAATGCTGGAACTCACCTGCCAAATATACCTATTTGACAGGTGCAACACCATTCGTCTTGCTTGAAAATTGGCCCTTACATTTTAATAGCAGGCACCCCATTTTGCGGTTCTAAAGCTATCAGCATGTTTCAAATGAAAATGTAGAAGGGCAAGAGAACAACACATGGATCTGTCCATTTAAGAAAAACATGTTTTCTGAACTGAAACAAAATGACAGTTTTTTAAGTTACTACTTCATGAATTTCTTTAACTGTCTGAAGCAACTTTTGCTCTTATTCATACTATGAACCCCTTGCTCACTTAATGAAAAAGCAATATACCTATATGGGATGACACATTTTCAGGGAAAAGTTGCCTTTGCAGACTGCAGCCAAGACACCAAATTTAAAGTTACAACAGCAACATCCATTCATTCATTTGATCAACAAATTTTAAAACTAACATGCCTTCAAGAAGATATAAAATGTTTGGGCAAGATGTTTCTGCCTTCACACAAAGGATATTACCAACAGATTGCCAAGACTCAGAGGAGTCTTAAAATGAAACACAATTAGACCACTCACATGTTTCCAAGGCATTGAGTGTATCACACAATTTACATCTCATTTACAAGCTTCAAGTTCATGCTTATAAAAGCCACATTTCTTGCAACACCATAGTTAAGTGTGAAAATTGACAAAGCTTATTGGGAGGGAGGAACCATTCAGCTTACAAGGCAAAGGGTGCCAACTTAACCAGAACTAAAAATGAAAATGAAGTTCTCTGTTAAATATAAAATACAAGAACACTGACTAATATACAAGTTTGGCTTAAAAACCCAAAGAGACTGGGGATGCTTCCAAAGTGTGGTAATAAAAAAGGCATTTGACCAAAGAAGATGGTATGTTATAGGTAGCAGAAACTGAATGGCTTGATGGCAAGGCCATCAGAGCTTCTGACTTGATCTGTCACTCTTTTTCAGCCTAGAATATGTATTTGGGATTTGAAATATGCTAACCGCTGCCTGACCTGTGACTCCACTTGTGGTTCTTTCTAAAGGCTGAACATAGGCTGACATTATAGCGGACCACAATAGTTTCCTTTGGGCTATTGTATACAGTATCTGGCACATTCAAAGGCAATGGCAGAACATCCCCAACACATTCACTCACTGACAAACATGAGAGCCATGTGTTTGTTTATTTTAAAATTGAAGTACAACTGAAACTTGATCTTTTGAGGGATTTTTTTTAAAAAGCCTGGTGTCAACACCATGCAATCATCAACAGCCACAGCACACTAAATTACACTTGCCTGGGATATCACTGAAAACATACCCATCTTAAATTCTCTATCACTCCCTGCTTTGCTTTAACATATTAAACCACATTCAATTGTCCACAAAAAATATTAGATTGTTAAAATACATTAAAATAAGTATGTGGCATGACTTATTTCATAGATGGCTACCACCATGTGATATGAGTCTACACCCCTACTCCACATTTTTGGTGGCTGTGTGTACGTGTGTATGTGTGTGGAGACGCTATATGACGGGTGGCCACCTGCATGACAAGCTCTTCCATAGGTTACAATTAGAGGGTAAAAACACAACAGTATTGTGGCACCATAAAGACTAACAAATTTTCACATGTGTGATTCTTTAAGGTGCTCTCTTTGTTGTTTGTGCTGCAACAAACTAATAGAGCTAGCCCTTTGGAAACTAGAGAGATGAAGATGGAAAAGTCACCAAAGGGATGCCATGTTCAGTGACATCCTTACAGTGAGTACAGCATGGACTGTGGTTTGAAGCAGGGCTGTGGAGTCAGAGTCGTGGAGTCGGAAGCAATTTTGGGTGGAGTCGGAGTCGGGAGCAATTTTGGGTGGAGTCGGAGTCGGTAGAAATGTACCAACTCTGACTTCCAAATAAATTTTGATTGACAAGAAGCAATTTTGGGTGAAGTCGGAGTCGGACAGTAGAAAAATAGAGGAGTTGGAGTCAGAGAGTAGAAAAATAGAGGAGTCGGAGTCGAAGGTTTGGCGTACCGACTCCACAGCCCTGGTTTGAAGTCTTCTTTTGATGAGATTAAGTTAACTTCAATGCAATTGGCATTTTCACACAGAGCGACCACTTCTGGATTTATTTAGTTTAATTTCTAAACTGTTCCATCCCAACACTTAAGAGTATATATCAATGGTAAAACAAGCATTTAATAAAACACACATATATTTTCAATTTTCCACTGGAGATTAATCTTTTTATTAGAGAATGTATGTTTGATTACAAATCACTATACAGGCAGTAAATCAGTACATATCATTCCTGCAGAATCAGTGTGCATGCAGAAAGTTTTTTTCTTTTTTGCAAGTAACAGCAGGCAGCAGCATATAATAAGGCATACAAGTCCTTTCTGGAAAAGATAGGTGGCAGTCAATGCAAAAGTCCAATTAATGAGTATGAAGAAAGTGAGATCAGGCTGATCCAGTCTCACCTTGCATAGGGCTGATGGGCCAGATCAGTCCCATTCCTGCAGCGAAACAACCGCCACCAGGGCTTCTGCAATGCCCACCACCTCTTTCCTCTTCTCCTGTTCCAAAACGGAAGGAGAGGCAGCAAAGCACACTTTAAGTGCTTATGAGCCTTTTACAAGTGCTTGAACAGAGTGCAAGTTCAACCCCTTTGGGGATTAGCAATGAGATGCTTGTGCAATCCTAGCTGCAACTCCATCTACTTCCCAACTGCTTTGTGCCACTGCAGAGCCCCTGAGATATCCCCAGTCTGTCTCTCATCACTTAGTGACATTAAGGGCAACCAGAAAGAGATACCGCATATGTAGCAAAGTAGGAAAGAGGAGTAGCTCATCTGCTATTCTTGTATGATGGGGTAAATTTTTCCCTAAAACTCATACCCACTCTCTGAGAGTGCCGCTTGCAACTGATTTACTTCCTAATGAATGCAATGTTTTATGATCAAGAGCATATAAAAGGAATTAGTTATACAAACAACCAAGGCTGGTGGAGTGGCCTTAAATGGCCTTCAGCTGCCCCGCCTCCTTTTGCGTGTTACGCCGGCGCGCCGACGCACCGCGTACACACACCCCCCCTGATGGCGGCCTGTGCTTCGGCAGCGGCCGCAAGCTCGCCCCTTTGCCTGGCAGTACCAGGCACGGAACGGGATTATAGCCAGTCAGGAAACCGGATCTCTCGTTGTGGCATAACAAACACAGACAACAAATGATACAATGATATCTTGACCAGTTCAGGGCAAGAATAAAAGCACAGGCAAGGATTCTTGACACATGGTGCCAAATTCTAAGCAACTTGAAACCATACAACTAGTTGGTTTTACTTCAACTGACAGCAGTTATACACAAGACTGCTCTGAAATACAATTCCTACTTTATACAGAAGTCATGTCTTATGACCTATATGGTTAACAACATATGGTGATCACACACCATGAAGCTGCAATGGAAGGCAGCTTGGGTGTGTCTACTTTTCAGACCCTTTACAGACATAACATTTAGCCATGGGTTGTTTTCTTTAACTATGGTTGAAACGGAATATCTAAGCCATGCTTGATTGGCTGCCAAGCAGGTTATAGAACCATGGTTTGCATTAACCATGGCCAGCATTACTTCTGGAGTGAGCAAGCCATGGTTAAGAGTTTCTCTGCCTCTCCAACCTCTTTGGACCTTACTGATGCCTCCCTATCAACACTTCCAAGGGAACAGGGTTATTTCAGCAAAATAAAACATGATTTGAGGAAAGGCTGCGGCTCTGTGGTAGAGCATCTGTTTTGCATGCAGGTGGTCTCAACTTCAATCCCTGGCATCTGTGAGAGAAAGTGGTCTGAAACTCTGGAAAGCACCTGCCAGTCAGTACATATAATACTAAGCTAGATGGATCAAAAGTCTGACTTGGTATAAGGTAACTTTCTATATTTCTATTGCACTGTAAGTTTGGGATCCTAACCAGGATTAATATTGCAATCCTGTTCACATTTACCTGTCAATAAACTTAACTGAACTCAGTGGTTTTACTTCTGAGTAGACATGCATAGGATTGCAGCATAAGGCAACAAACTAGTTAAAGCTAATCATAGCTAAGTATTATGTCTGCACTTGCCTTCTGTTTGTAAACAAGCATATTTTTTGTAGAACCAAACAGGGCAAGAGTTCTTTATACTTTTTTACCACATGAAACAAATATGATCTCTGTTCAAAAATGGGACAGTGTTTCAAGATGCGTTTGAATTTATTTTTGTTATTTTGCACAAGTTTACTGTACCACCATTTTGGACTTTCTTGAAATATATGTCCACCGTGATGTTTCTCTCAGGCCTCTTGTAGCTCTAGTAATTGGGGTGTTAAATGAAACTGTATCCTAGGATCAAACTTGATGTAACACCAGCAGCCGTTTGCTAAATTATATGTGAATAGGGTGGACATATGAAGTGAGGTGGGAAGTCTGATTTTATCCTCAAAAGAGGCATGTGGATAAGAGGAGCTGAGCCTTCCTCCACCTTAACTCTCTGTAGTCTGCTGCTCAAGCTCCTTTTTCTCCAAGCCTGGATCGAATACTAGAAACAAACTAGGCTGGGCAAGAAGTTCCTGGAACTATCGAGAATGGGGAAGGTAGAAGGGTTTGGCTCCCTTCAACCTGTGCCTCGTTTGGATCTTAAGGTTCAGACCTCTTTAAACATGAATGGGGCAAAAATGTGATTAAACCAACATGGTGCTCTGGGGGGAAAGTTTACACATTTCTGTAAGAAACCACATCATTTCTGATGGCTGTAAAAGTAGATATTCAGCAGGAAATATCAGAAAAGGGCACAGACTGCTACACTCAGAAAAATATCTGCCAATCAAACTGATCTCATAGGTCTGACCTGGTGTGGTTAGTTATCTCAACTGGCCAACTAACTAAGGGAAATGTCAAATCTACTGGATTTATGCGATGTCTTTTGGAATTCACTTCAACATCAAGGCATGATCTGAACTGGACAATTAACACTGAATACAGAGGCATAGTAAGTTGCCTTATACTGAGATCAGACTAATGGTCCATCTAGTTCAGTGGTTCTTAACCCTTTCCACTGCCAGCACCCCTTGGATTTCCAAAATATGCTCTCACACCCCCTGAAAAAATACTGTTCATATTTTACATTATTTTTACATTATTTTATTTTAATGTGTGTTTTAGCCTAACTTAGCTAAGATAAATGAATTTTTAAAATCTCTTGAACAATGCCTTGCACCCCTAGAAAATGTGTCTCGCACCCCAGGTTAAGAACCACTGATCTAGTTCAATACTGTCCACACTGACTGGCAGTAGCTGTCAAGGCTTTCAGGCCGGAGTCTCTCCCAGCCCCCTCTGGAGAAGCTGGGACCTTCTGTCTGCAATGTTCTGCCATTGAGCTGTGGCTCTTTATAGTATCCTAAAGAATTGGACCAATAGAATACTGCTGCTCACCTCTTGGGAGAAGCTGGGAGATTAAACATATCCACCCTATTCTGTAGCCACTGCACTAGTTACTAGCCAGCTTTCTAGCTTTCATTCAAGGTGCTGGTTTGTGTTTTGAAAGATCTTTATGCCTTGGGATCAACATACCTCACAGAAAGTCTTTTCCCATATAAGCTCAGTTATAGACAACATCCTCCACAGCAAGTCTCCAGGTACCCATTCAGTATGAGAAAGATATCTATAGCAGGGAACAGGGCCTTGACCATAGTTGTTCCACGGGCATAAAGAGGTTCAAGAGCTGTTCTGGTCTTAAAATCTTTTCAGAGAGGATTAAATCTATGTCTGCAAAGTAAACATTGTGGCCCTATGTTGCTGCTGTTGGGTTCATCTTATTGAGAGATTTTTTTAAATTGCTCCTATTATTTTTATTGTTTTATTTGGGGCACCATGGACACTTTGAGCATTAGAGAAGCAGGAAAGAACTCAAACAAGGAGGATAAAAATACAACATATTGGATAAATGTGGTGGAAAACTCCAGGTCGATTCATCATCTTAACCCTGTGTAACCCACCTACTTCAGCCAGATTTAGCCTCTCCTCTGCTTTTGATCTGGTCCCTGAGCTGTTTGTGTGATCCATGTTTGGCTAGCATGGATGACATAGCTTAAAGGATCCCCCCACCCCAAGGGGAAAGCAGTTCAACGCATGTTCAAGGCCCTCCCAGTCGTAGTTTCCTTCATGTTGCTCTGTACATATCTTAGCCATGCAGGTACAAGGGCGGGAAAAGTGGAGGACTGTTATGTAAAAGGTTACGAAAATTGCAAGTATCTTCATGTCCTGCCCTGGTGGCAGCCTGCTTGAACATAGCCAAGTGGGCAGTTTTAAGTCAGTTATCCACTGACCAATTCCAAGGCAATTATCTCCAGCCCCACTACCAACCAGCCTTCCCCAACCTAGTGCCCCCCAAATGCTTTGGACAATAACGTGCATCAGCCCCAAGCTGGAGAAAGCTGGTTAAAACAATCAAACTATAGCATATGTCACAGGGAAAGTAAAAACTCACCAGTGGTCACAGTGAGCCAATCTGATCAGGTTTTCTAAACCGCAAGTTTGAGCAACAATGAAAGAAGCAAAAAACAACAATCCATGCTTCCTGAGCCTTCCCAAGGGAATGTACTGTAAGCACACTTTGAACCATATATCTGTCATTTCTGTCTTTGCAAAAAAACAAAATAAAAACAAAGCACCTTCACAGTCTCTCATGAAATGTGATATTTCCACTCGAGGAAAAAAAAGAGGGCAACAAAAGCTTCTCATTCCAACATGTGTTTCATTTGCATTACTAGCTCAACAGGAAGCTGAACCACAGACACAGGCAGAGTGCAGGGTTAAGTTCTCACAGCTGCCAAAGAAGGAACAGCCCAAGATATCTGGGCAAATATCCTATATTCATCAACACCATTGATTTTCACCCCTTCTCATTTCAGGGAACACATCTCTTAGTGGCTTGCCTGCCAAGGAATCCCTGCACAACATCAAGGAGTCTGGGAACGGGAATATTCCAGAGTGCACAGCTGATACAAGTGTAGGCCAGCTCTGTTGGGCACAATTAATTAGATTTACATTCTTTTTGATTAGTGGCTTACAACATTCATGAAATGCAGTAGATACAGCATGAACCACATACTCAAAACAACAACAACAACAAATACCAAAGCCACTGAAGCGTGAGTTGGCATCAGATATTCCTTCCAACAGAGTGCAGCTAGTAGTTCTAGAAAGTCCTGATTTGGGGGGGGGGGTAAGGGTCCAGTTAATGCAAGCTCTGCCTTGCTTAGCCATCTATTCCTTCCCCAAAGGCAGTGGATAGTAGATGGTCTTGTGGTGAGAGAGAACAGCCTAGCTCAGCCTTCCAAGTGCTGTTTGACAACTGCCATCATCCCTGGCCACTGGTCACACTGGCTGGGGCTGATGGAAATTGGCATCCAACAACATCTGGAGAGCGCCAGGTCAAGGAAAGCTGGTCTAGTTGAAGCAACAGCCTGGTGTTAACTTCACTTATCTCCCTCATTGTCACCCATGGGGAACACAGTCTTAATTCCTCAGGTTATACCCAACTATCCCTTATGGTAGGACACTGCAGAGAAAGATCAATAATGGATGGGAATCATGAGTGAATACCCCAAGCTTCTGAGGAATCCCAGGGGCACCCTGACATGCAGTTTAAAAACATATTCCAAACTAATCTACATGTATGTCAGGCTGACATCATTTTAAGGCAGCCATGGCCAAAAGGATCCCAGATCTTTCACTGTATTCCTTCGCTGCTGGTAGCACCTGCCGATTATACAGCAATAGGGCTCAAGGCCTGAGTGCTGATACACCTTTACTGAACTGCAGAGATGTACTGAATATCTCCAACAGGCAATGCAGCCACTTGCTCAACTCAGCAGCTAAGAACTTTGTTTTATTTATTTTTGTAACTCATAAAAAGTATTATGGCATAAAAAAAATCTAAAATACAGAACACTGAATCAAACTTTCAATTTTTATGAGTGGTCCTAAAACATGCTGAACTACAAACAGGCAAGACTTTTCAAAATCTCTCTGCTGCTAGCAAAAACTTTTAAAGTGGACGTTTATACAGTTACAAAGAGAAACTGCCTTCTCAAGTATATCTATGCAGCAATTGCAAAACACAGGCCTCGTTGAACAACTTAATGGTAACTTGGGTTGAAATATTAAAATCCTTAACTTGCAGAAACCGATGTCCTGGGAATAAGCACAGCAAAACCAGTTGCACACACTGCTTGTTTGTACAGCATGCTTCAGTGTAAGTTAACTACCATGTGGCTACCATTCACTTTCATGCATTGTTCACACATTTCAGGAATCAAACGTTTCTCTATTCAAAGGAGCCACAACAAACACTCCTACCAAGATACAAGGGTACTGATCCATCCTAAAAAGCCATTGTGACACAGGGCTAGAGTGTTCAGCGTGAAGACCCAGATTTACAAGTCTGTTCAGTCAGGAAGCCCTCCACCTCCCATGTTGGTCTCAGCCTACTTCCCAGAGCTGCTGTGAGAAACAAATAAGTCAGGAATTCATAAGGAATTTCCTATATTGTAACAGAAATGATTGACCATAAAAAGTGTCTCACATGAGCATCTTAGAAAACATTGGAGTCTCTCTGGATTACCACTAAATACGTTAATGTCCCTCATTTTTTATTTCAAAAGATTGGATTAAAACTACTAGCACTCATTACAGGTTGCCTAGCACAAATGTTACCAGTGATGGCAACAAATTACGACACCCCCACTAATCAAACTGCACACAATTTAAAAAAAAAATCTGAGATTACCTCAAAATAGCTTCCTTCAAGCAAACATTGTGTGGTAGTCAATGTGGTGCCCTCCATTTGTTGTTTGGACTCCAATTACCATCACCCCAACACAGAATGGTCGACAGTCAAGGATGATGGGAGTTGTAGTCCAGCAGCTCTGGAGAACACCACGTTGGCTACCCCATCTTTGTTTTGGTAGGGTCTACCGATTTCTAGCTTTTGAAATATCAAACACTGCATGCAAGCTCCTCAAAACTGTTTGTGCGCTTTGCCCCACAAACCATCAGAGTAAATCAGTCATCGGGACTCAGCCAGGCCTTGATTTAGATTCTATGGTCAGAACCCGTCCCAAAGTCATAACGTACAGAGACAATCAGTATTTACGATGGATTCAGACTTCAAGACATCCCCACTCTCACACGCCCGACATGCAAGAGGGACGAAGAACACTAAGCACCAAACTAACGATGCTTTTTGCACCGTCTTGCCTGGCTGCCTCTCCTAACGCCAGGCTCTCGCACGCTGCAACAGCAACCTGAAAGGTCACTGATCAGACGCCCTTCCCACGCGGTCTCCCTACTTCCCTCCTCCTACCAAAGCAAGCCATCCGAGGAACTAAAAAGAAAAACCAAATGAAATCTGTAGGAGTTGTGTCTAATCCACTTGCCTGGTGCTGCAGCGTACGACTCCCCCCCCCCCGCTTGAGGAAAGAGAAAAGTAGTCGCCGCCAGCCCGAGGGACCCCCCCTCCGTCTGGAATGTTGCTTTGATAGTATATCGAGATTCGAAAGTGCGCGGGAGGGGGACGGGAGGAGAAGAGAGAAATCTGGAGGCGAGATGCAATTGCGCCAGTCGCCGCTCCTCCCTCCTCCAGCGAAGAAGAGGAACAAACGGGGGCGTGGGGGAGGAAAGAGCCCCCAGAAGCTCGTACAACAGAGGGAGGAGAAATGACAAAAGGGGGGGAAGGCAGGTGGCGTAAAGCTGATGCATCAGGAAGCGGCCAGCCCGAAGAGGGTCCCGGGCTTCGTAAAGAGGGCGAAGGGAGGCGCCGCACCGGCACAAAGAAACCAGACCCCTGCTTGCTAGGTAGACCCTCAACTTCCAGCCAGGGCTTAGCCCGAGGCGAGGAAAGACCCCCCTCTTCCTTCCTTCCTTCTCCCAAGCCTCCCCTCCTCTTCCTTCTTTCCGTGCATCCCTAACTCCGCCTCTTTCATCCCCATTCAATCCCATCCGTCCATCTTTCCTTCTTCGGGTCCTCCATCCTCTTCTCACCTGGCTCAGTAGCGAAACTTGGGCGACGCCTGCGCTCCCCAGCCGCCGGGAAGGGAAGAAGCTGCAGCCGCAGGTCCTCGCATTCCCCTTCTTCTTCTTCGCCCGCTCTCTCACCACACGCTCACGAAACAGCCCTCCTCCTTCTCTCCTCCCTACCTTGGGCAACAGTTGGCGTTGTGCGGCAGCCACGCCCCCGCAGGCCGTTGCTAAGCGCCCAGGGCGCTTCATTGTATCCGTTCGGCGGTATCACAATGGCAGGGGGTGCGAAGATTCCAAAAAGGGGAGGGGCCAGGAGGGCAGAGGTAACAACTTCTGAAGAGGTCAAGACAGACGGTCGCGGAGGGGAGCAGGCTGCAGGCAATAGACATTCGGGAGTGGTATTATTGTGTAGCTCCTTGTAATATGCCACAGTCCTCCTTCGCTAGAGAGGCTGACCGAAATCGAAACTGCGCTTTCCCACGCTCTAGTCCCGCATTCTCATTAGGGAGGAAGCCCAATTGACTTCGGTAGGGAGTCCTTGTGAGTGCTTCGGTTCGCGCTTTTTATCAATTTCTTCAGTGAAACAGTTTGATCCCCAGGTAGGCGGTTATAAACGACGACGGGCTTGCGTTAACCAGCGGTGGCGTTCCCGTCTGAAACAATCTTGCAATCGACGAGGGAAATGCGGAACTGCAGGCGGCTGTTGAAGTCGCATAGCCCTGGGGACTTTCTGCAGCACAAGGTGAAAGATTTCTCAAAAGTAAATCCAAAGGAGTTCAGCGGAACTAAAGCTGCAATCGTGACCCCATTTACTTGGGAATAAGCCCCACTGAACTCACCAAGACGTACTTGAGTAGACATGGTTAGGATTGCAGTGTTACTCGTGAGCTATAGTGTAGTGGCAAATTCGTAAGTGCAGGGTCCCTTCATGATAGTCACAGCCAGCCCCTTCCCATTTTTTGCTGTTGAGCTAAGAATGAGAACCTGGCTAATGCCTTCTCCTACAACAGACAACCCTAGGAGCCAATCAGCATGAAAGGGAATAGTATTAGCTACTGAGAAGAGTCTTCTCAGAGAATGAATGACTCACCTTTCCCTCTGATTGGCTCCAATCAGCAGGAAAGGACAAGGAAGCATGTTAGCAGACTCTTCTCAGTGACTAACACACTCCCCTTTCATGCTAATTGGTTTGTAGGATGCTGGAGACATAGGGACCTTGCTCCCCAAATAGTAAAAGGTCTAAGAACCCTGAGACACTGGGTGACTACACCTTTGCTTGTGAGGAAGTTTGCCTAGGACTATACACCACAATATTTATTTATTTTATTTATTTAATTAATTAAATTTTTATACCGCCTATAGCCTGGGCTGTCATAAGCATATTTTACTCAGTACTGAGCAGCTTCTTACAATCCTGCATCAGGCTGTTAGTCTACATAGCCCAGTATTGTCTATTACACAGGCCAGAGCTCCAGGGATTCAGACTGGAAACATTCCCCAGTCCTGGGGGACTGAAGCTGAGACCTTCTGCATGCAAAGTGGTCTTCACTCTCTTCAGACTTGGGATCTCCGTTTAAGTCCAGCTCCCAAGATGGGAGTACATGGTTGGTTGGTTGGTTTGCACCCCATCTCCACTTTAAGACATGGTGCACCTCAACCCCCCTTTTGGTTGCAGCCTATCGCTTGAAGACCTATTTTCTAGAAAACAGATGCCAAGTCCTCCATAGCCTCAAATCCCCCAAAGCTGAGGCATATAGATCAGTGCAGTACGAGGAAGGAGGGGCCCTTTTCCATTAGTACTAGTAGCAGCAGCTGAAATATTGTCCCAGGCGTCTGTTCAGTGTTATTGCCAACCATGAGTGGCTTGTGCTGCTCCTGAAATAATCCATGTGTGCACCAAGTGCATGGAAAGGTAGAGTTTGGGGTGAGTAAGTAACTGTGACATTCATTGTTTCACACCCAAGGTGCTAGCTGGAGTTTGTATAAGTACTTGCAAGCTGAGGGCCATAGCACAGGCAGAACTGGTAATAAGCTTCAATTGTAAAAAAAAGAAAAGAAAAATGCACCACAAGGACATACATATAGGAAGAAGGGACTTGGGTCAACCCCTCAGGCCCTTTGGGCGGCACAGGGACATGCAACACTGCTTTGTAGCAAAGTCAGTCCACTGGTCATTATTGTCTATGCTGATCATAGCAGCTCTCCAGAGTTCCAAAGGGGTACATTTTCCAGTTTGCCCTGGGGCTGCCAGAGATTGAAGCTGCGATTTTCTAGTATATACTGCTCCACTAAGCTACAGCCCTTCCAATCTTGGCTGTCCATTGGAGCAGGTGTGTTTTACACAGGCCTGGTCCTGTTCATCCCAGCTCAGACCCATTCTAATAGCAGCACGCATGTCTTTTCCTAGGAGTTTGGCACTTAAAGGCAAAACATTAAACTTCTTCTGCTTCTGGATTTCATGGGTTTGAGGGCCACTTCTAATCCTGGAGTAGTCCATCTGCTTCTGCCTGGTCCACTTGTTGAGCTCCAGGAGATCTGCCTACACATCTCACTATCTCCACAGCCATGTGACTATCACCAGGAGCTCATCCCTTCCCACATCTCTTAGTCGTATTTCTTAAATCCAAATGAGGTCTGCCTTAGGGTAAGCTGTATCTCAGCAGAAGAGCATCTGCTTTGCACACAGAAGGTCTCAGCTTCAATCCCTGACATCTCCAGGTAGGGCTGGGAGAGACTCCCTGTCTGAAACCCTGGAGAGCCACTGCCAGCCAGTATAGACAACGTTAGTTTGAAAATGACTTACAATTAAGAAAACAGTAGTAGAACAACAGGGAGAAAGAGGGTCTTCAGAACATGGTTTCACCAGATCATTCTCCAAAATGAGTTTGAGAGAGGAAGAACTTAAAAAAAAAATCTTCATGAGACAGTTAAAGCAATATCATCTTTCTCCTGTTCCTAGACATTCTCTGCAGGATACAAAGAAAAGTAGATGCCCCCTGGGAAAAGTGGGGACATCATTCTATGTTGATGCATGCATTTAACATGAATTAACATATGCCAGAATGGCTGTTAGCAGAGCACATGGAGGAAGAGAGTCCAGGTATGATTTCATGCACACTTACTTGAAAATAAGTTCCCCTAAAAATCAGTGTGACTTTTTCCAGTGGCACAATTAGACTTCAAAGTTCACTGGTTCTATCTATATGTGAGTTTACTAGGATGCAACCACAGCCATTTCTCTAGAAAGTACTCAAAAGCCTCTCATGTACTGCAGCAAGGAATCCAGATTCTGCAAGCCAAGTGTTATGCCAACGTATGCAGTGTGCAGCATTATCCTATAGAAGTGTAATAGTAAGAGTTCTAATTTAGTTTTGAAGTTCACTTGTTTGGTTCCTGGTATGGTGAGCTAATAAAACGAATCTGTGGTGTAGTGGTTAGAGTGTTGGACTACGACCCAGGAGACCAGGGTTTGAATCCCCACATAGCCATGAAGCTCACTGGATGACCTTGGGCAGGTCACTGCCTCTCAACCTCAGAGGAAGGCAATGGTAAACCCCCTCTGAATACTGCTTACCATGAAAACCCTATTCATAGGGTCGCCATACATCAGAATCGACTTGAAGGCAGTTCATTTCATTTTTCATTGAAAAGGTGCGTACAGCAATAGCACTCTGTATATAGCAGGCTTGGTGTGAAAGTGTGCTTGTATTTCTCAACACAAATGTACCTTTTTATTCAGCAATGTGATCTTCCTTAGAAACTAGAGTTTCAGGTTTTCACCTGAGAGCCACCCATGATTTTCCAAGTATAGGGATCCTAGCTGCAATCCCCATCTTGACTACATCCTCCACATTATCCAGAGTGGTGTTGGACTGGGACCTTAGGAGACCAGGATTCAAATCCCCACTAAGCCATGACCTTGGCCCAATCACTGTCTTTCAGCCTAACCTACCTCACAGGGTTGTGATGATAAGATCAGAGGGGAAGAGCCATGCTTGTACGCCATCTTGAACTCCTTGGAGGAAAGGAGGGATATACATGTAATAATTTTTCTAAGAAGTCCTGTGTGCATTCCCAATCTTACAATAGGGCAGGTAAAAAGCTGTGTTGGTGTTAGCAGCAGCAGCAGCATTTATTTATTTATTTATTTATTTAGCCTCAGTTTATTAGCCCTCATCCAGTCCATTGTCACAGCCAGGCACCGGTTCAGCACATTGACAGCCTCACCTGAAGATGAAAAGGAGAAATAGAGCTGCGTGTCATCAGCATACTGATGGCAATGCACTCCAAAGCTCTGGATGACCGCACCCAATGGTTTCATGTAGATGTTGAACAGCATGGGGGACAGAACTGACCCCTGTGGAATCCCATACTGGAGAATCCAGGGTGCCGAGCAATGTTCCCCAAGCACCACCTTCTGGAGCCGACCTGCCAAGTAGGAGCGGAACCACCGCCATGCGGTCCCTCCGACTCCCAACTCAGCTAGTCTCCCCAGAAGGATACCATGGTTGATGGTATCAAAAGCTGCTGAGAGATCAAGAAGAATCAACAGAGTCACATTCCCCCTGTCTCTCTCCTGACAGAGGTCATCATACAGGGCGACCAAGGCTGTTTCTGTGCCAAAACCAGGCCTGAAACCCGACTGAAATGGATCCAGATAATCGGTCTCATCCAAGAGTGTCTGGAGCTGGCCCACAACCACTCGTTCAAGGACCTTCAACAGTAGCAGTAGCAGCAGCATTTTCCAATACAAAATGAAAATGTATGTGTAAAGCCATAACCGAGACAGTGTCTCACATGTAGAAAATGTCTGTTAGACATGGTATATCCTCCCTGCTCCTAGGTTCACACAGGGAACTTTCAACACACACAGAATCCATGACACAGGCGAAACAAACAGCAATTTTACCAAGAATGAATTGCTCAGAGTCCTGAAAATGATGTACGTTCAATAAAAGCATGCCAAATCATCGAGAAAGAATCTGGAATCTCCAGTCCTTGTATAAGTCTGAATTGAAGGGTTCCCCCCACCCCATCTGTGCAATGTTTCACAGAGATTGGTACTAATGCTCAAGAGTAAGATATTGGTTGATTTTCAAAAGTGAGCTATAGTCAGTCTTGCTGCTAAAGCCATGTATATAAGCAGCTCCTATGACAGAATTTTTCTTCCTCAAAAATATTCAGTAACTGTGGATTTAGTGACGCTTGCTCATTAAGGATAAGAACCATCTCCAAGTGTATCATCTTTCAATATACACACACATTTTCATATTCCCACAATAAATGATAAGTGCAGTAGTGTAGTAGCAAATTTAGAAGTGCAGGGTCCCTTCGTGATAGTCACAGCCATACACACCCCTTTGGCTACTGAGTTGTAGGCTTCTCCCACAACAGCAGAGGTCCCTAGGAGCCAATCAGTATGAAAGGGGGGAGAGTCTTCTCAGTGGCTGACTCACCTTTCACTCTGATCGGCTCCAATCAGCAGGAAAGGAAGCATATTAGAGGACTCTTCTCAGAGACCAATACATGGCCCTTCGATCTTGATTGGCTTATAGGATGCTGGAAACATAGGGACCCTGCTGGGACCCTGCTCCCCCCCCCAAAAATAAAGGGTCTAGGACCCCCCCCAAGACCCTGGATTACTACACCCCTGAATAAGTGTCTACATTTCCACAAGCTCTCCAACAAGTTGGAGGCATAGTAGAAAACACGCAGGACAAGGTGCTGCTGTAAAGGTGTACGATCCTACCTGTGAATTAGTTCCATTGAGTTCTTGCTAATGCAAACTAAGACTGATCAAAAGGATCACACATTTCAAATTCTATTCTAATCTTTGGTTTGAATTTCACTCCCCAAAATCTTTCTTCCATATTGCTTTAAGGCTTAGCATGGAATTGAGAGCTGCTCTGATTTCTTACAAAAGAAAAAGAAAGGCACATTTGTATGCACCCAGATACTCAAAGAGCTATCACATTACTATGCTTCCACTTTCAGAAATTGCTTTTAGTAACTTCCCTTTTTGGTAACATCTTGCAAACTGGTGTTTGTTGTGCAAACTATTATTTTGTTATTGTGCAAATGCATACTGGCAAAAAGGGGAGAAATGAAAATGGGATTGTTTGAAAAAATACCTAATTTTTACACAAGCCTTCCCCCCTACTGTGGTCACCTTGTCAAATCATGAATGGGTTCAAAAGGCAGGTGGCTGTAGGCTTCAGTGTAGTCTGGAAAATCTGAACACAAAATGCCAAGCCATAGCTGATAGACGTGTTACACAAGTTTTACATTTTCTTTATGCAGAAATGGTCTGTATTTAATGTGGAAACTTTAATGTAGAAATAGTTGCCACAGAAGAACAGGAAAAAATTATAACCAATTAAATCCAATAATAAATGTGTGTCCCTTCCTGATTTAGGAAGAGGCTTGCATGGGATCCCTTGTTGAAACAGACATTTTCCCCTATCGTTTTACCAGAAGATTCCTTGCAAACCTGCATGGAAACCCCTGCTAAAACAATGCCACTGTTTTAGAAGGGGAATCAGCAAGGGATGTGCATGGGAATTGTCTATTAACTTGGATGGGAACCCCTGCTAAAATGAAAATAAAATATTTAGTGGGGGATTTTGATGCACATCCCTTCTTGATTCAGGGAGATGAGTCTTCTTTCTGTGCTACACACCCACCATATTTGCATCCAGAGAGTTTGGGGATCATCTGGAGCAGATTTAGAGGAGATGTGTAGAGAGCTGAAAGCGGAAATTTGCTTGCACAATGTTGGACATCACTCCTTTAGTTAGAAACTTAAAATGCTATATATAATACAGCAATAAAACTGGGAGGCATAACATTGAGAACGCACCATTTAATGTAGTGGGAGTTTTTGTGTGTGGGGTGGCCGTTATTTAATTTTTGGATTTTATTCTCTTACTAATATTTCTAATTGTCAATGTTATTGTTTCATAAAGCACTTAGGACAAATGGTTAGGAAAGCAGCTTAAAAATAAAGGAAATAGACTAAAAATATAGGAAGCAGACTGATTGACTATTATATTCACATGGCTGCAGAAAACACTGGCCACTACATTGGCTACCTTTGAATGTGATGACAAGCCATGGTTTATCATGAGAGGACTATTCTAGACTTCCCCTGCATTTACATTTCTTCAGTGCAGCTATGAGGAGGAGTTTGGAAGTTTTCATTTCCATTTTTTATTAACTACAGCTTGTTTATCTGAACCCAACACACTGGAATTAATCTTAACCATGGTTTCTTTGAAATAAGCCAGTTTCAAACTGTTGTTTATGAAGCTGGCTTTGTTTCACACAAACAATACTGAACATTAATCCCAGTTTAGTGTTGCATCTGGCCACCAACCTATGCTTAACTATAGGTGAAAACGTTTTATCTTCTGCACTTTGCTGTGTTTATAGAAGGTGTGTATGTGTGTGTGTTTGTGTGTTTGTGTGCGTGTGTGCATGTGCATGTGCATATGAGAGAGAGAGAGAGAGAGAGAGAGAGAGAGCACACCGGCAGGGGGAGGCTACAGTCATTCCATCATGATAAACCATAGTTTATTGTGATGTCCACATGAAGCCACTGTCTTTGCAACTACAAGACTGAGCAACTAGGGCTGTTTATATATAATCTGAGATTCTCTAGATGCCAGTAAAACCACAGAATAGCCAACTTGAATGTGTATGTTGTACAAACTTGCATTAAGGGTAATCAGGAATCTGCCCCCCCCAGTTGATTGGACATAATGATAGATTACCATACACAACAGATCTGAGGGTACACTTTCAAGTCCTGGACTATAACAAAGTATGAACTCCTAAAAAGAGTTTAACTTACAGGGCTAGATGGAAAAGCAATGTTTGTGCTGCAGCTGTCATTTATAAAAATCAGTGTGTGAGAAATAAAACAACCCACAAAGCATATTTTTCATAATTGCCCCATAGATTTAAATGTGAAATGTCTCCAGTTATTCTTGATCATCCAGCATTATTTTAAGGCCTGCCAGCTTATGCGCTTAATGTGATTGCTGGAACAAACCTATATTCTCCAATCCCTTGGGCTGTGTATAAAAAATATACTAGTAATAAATGTTTAATAACAGCTTTATTGAAACCCCATTTTATTAGCAATGGATGCTGAGATGCTATATACTAATGTTTAATACATGAACTGGGTATGCCATTACTAGGTCAAGGTTGTATGATTTATTGCAAGACAATAATTAAAAGAATTATAGGCATGTTATTGACAGAAATATACCAGAGTTACTACAAAATGTGTCCCTTAAATTGATCAAACTATAAATTGATCAAACTCTGTATCTGTATGGTGCTATATGAATTTAAATAAGCTGAAGGACATTGCAAGATGTATTTCCCCTTGGCTTTCAATAAAGCCTTGCGTTACTACTTCAGATTAATTAAGAAACAGTATGAAAATCTAATTTTTAACATTGACACAAATGCAGAAGAACATCACTTCCACTCATGTGAAGCCATTATACAAAAAGCACTCTTTGGTCACCTCCAGTGCTGATGTTAAACTCAGAGGGTTGCTTGTATTCAACTCCGTGCGTACAGAGTTCCACTCATGTAACAGGACTTCCCCTTCCTCTCCCCCTGCACCCTCAAAATCTGCTCCAGACAGCCCTCCAACCCTTTGGAGCAGATTATGAGGATGGGCTGGGGGTAGGTTTGTTGTTATTTGCCTTCAAGTCGATTACGACTTATGGCAACCCTATGAATCAGTGACCTCCATTAGCATCTGTTGTAAACCACTCTGTTCAGATCTTGTAAGTTCAGGTCTGTGGCTTCCTTTATGGAATCAATCCATCTCTTGTTTGGGCTTCTTCTTTTTCTACTTCCTTCTGTTTTTTCCAGCATGATTGTCTTTCCTAGTGAATCACGGCTTCTCATGATGTGTCCAAAGTATGATAACCTCAGTTTTATCATTTTAGCTCCGAATCATAGTTCTGGTTTACTTTGTTCTAACACCCAATTATTTGTCTTTTTCACAGTCCATGGAATCTGCAAAGCTCTCCTCCAACATCACATTTCAAATGAGTTGATTTTTCTCTTACCCGCTTTTTTCACTGTCCAACTTTCACATCCATACATAGATATCGGGAATACCATGGTCTGAATGATCCTTAGTGTTCAGTGATACATCTTTGCATTTGAGGACCTTTTCTAGTTCTCTCATAGCTACCTTCTCCAGTCCTATCCTTAAGGGTGTGAGACAGGGTGTATTTTATCACCTTATTTATTTAATCTGTACGCAGAACATATTATACAGAAAGTGGGATTGGACCAAGATGAAGGAGGTGTGAAAATTGGAGGGAGAAACATCAATAATTTAAGATATGCAGACAATACCATACTACTAGCAGAAACTAGTATTGATTTGAAACGAATGCTGATGAAAGTTAAAGAGGAAGGCACAAAAGCAAGACTACAGTTGAACGTCAAAAAGGCTAAAGTAATGACAACAGAAGACTTATATAACTTTAAAGTCGACAATGAGGATATTGAACTTGTCAAGGATTATCAATACCTTGGCACAGTCATTAACCAAAATGGAGACAATAGTCAAGAAATTGGAAGCGTTCAACATATATCCCACTTCCAAATAAAGGGGATCTCAGGGAATGCAGTAATTATTGAACTATTGCCTTATTATCCCATGCAAGTAAAGTAATGCTCAAAATTCTACAACAAAGGCTCTTACCATATATGGAGCGAGAAATGCTAGATGTCCAAGCTGAATTTAGAAAAGGAAGAGGTACCAGAGATCATATTGCAACACTCCATAGGCAGTATTAGGGACAGCCTCACCTTGTGATGCCTATTGGAGGATATCCCCTCTCAAGCTAACCAGATGGTGTGAAGCCATTATTTTGTTTTTAAAAGTGGAGAGGCAAGAATACACATCACCTGGCCACTTCTTAATTATTTTAAAGTAAGAAAAAGCAAGAAATGAGCCCCCACTCCCCCCCCCAACAAAAATATTAAACTAACATGGATTTTGGCTGGCCTAATAAAGGTGTTGCCGTAATATTATTATGGAGGAAAGTTAATCCCTTTTACTTCCCCCACAAAAGCCTCTGGACCTGCAATTTCTCAGGCTTAATATATACTGGAGGGCTTCTATTTCTGCAAATTTCATCTGCTGGCAAAAGGAAAAAAGATTATAGCAATTTTTGGATTTTCCCATTAATAGTGAATGGGGAACACAGAGCTTTGTTTTATGCTGTATGGCTTTGAACCCAACTCACAGATCGAAGTGGATAGAGTGACTGAAACAGATTGGAATCTTTTAAAAAAGCACATACACCAGGCTCATCTTGGGGCCTATGCACACCCCTAGAATACACAGTATTAAAATTGATCTTTAGAGAAGCCAGTTCAACCACAGATATCTCCAGTAACTACAGAAGAGAATCCATGGGCAAATGAGTTGCCTCGCTTGGCTTTTTTCAGGCAACCAAGTTCCGCATAGATCTCATGCATGCGGCAATTTTGAGCCAGAAATACCATTCTTAATCAGATTCTGTTTCATTTTGCTTGTGTATTGCTCAGAACAGCATGTATAGAGTTGAATAATCTCTCCCAGATTACTGGAACACTACAAATCAGTTCTACTGTGTTCTCTTTGGTCTTCACATTACATTTTTCATGTACAGAAGGCACCTCTATATTGGAAAAAAGCATACAACATAGAGAGTCACATATGATGCCTGTGGACAGTACATATTTCATTACATGTGTGCACATCCACCAGAAAGCCATAACTGGCTGCCACCTCCCACTATGTGTACACACAGGGAAAGTCATATATTTGCAACATGTCACATGAAATGCTGGCAGGGTTTGCACTTTTTCCTTATATGGAAGTAAATGAAGGAAAAACAACATGGGAAGTGGCCCTAATGCTGAAGTCTGTTCTGATGCTCATATAAGCCTCGCACAAGGTGCAAGGGCTCCTCTAATTACTTTGATTAAGAGAGAAACTCCACTTAGGCAATAGGAGGTCTGTATCAGAGCTTGGAAAAGTTACTTTTTTGAACTACAACTCCCATCAGCCCAATCCAGTGACCATGATAGCTGGGGCTGATGGGAGTTGTAGTTCAAAAAAAGTAACTTTTCCAAGCTCTGGTCTGTATAGAGTTCTTTCTTCCACTGCAGTGAATGGAAATGCCTCATTCAAGAGCTCAATCTGCATGCTGGAATACAGGCAGGACTGATGAATTTGGAGACTACACAAAGGACAGAAAGCACTGGTGGAATAGATACCAAGTAAAAATCCCATGTACAAACCCGAGAAGCAGCTTAGATTTTTTTTAAAAAAGATTTTAATGTACTGGTGTCACTGAATTGTGGCTTCCCTATAAATATGTCATGGAATAAAATAATTCATTGGTATGTGCCAGAGCTTGGAAAAGTTACTTTTTTGAACTACAACTCCCATCAGCCCCAGACAGCATGGCCACTAGATTGGGCTGATGGGAGTTGTAGTTCAAAAAAGTAACTTTTCCAAACTCTGGTATGTGCTATAGATGTGAAGGCCCAGAAAAAAGTGGTGTTTTTTTCAAAGCCTATTTTGGTTGGTTTGTTTGTTTTTCTTGAAAAATTGAAAAAAGAAAACAAAAAACCCTCAGTTTTCCTCCAAATTTTTTGTTTTCCCCAGACCGTCACATCTCTAGTATGTACAGATCTGATTCACCAGACTTCTGCAGCAGCCTCTTGATTGAATTAAGATTTTCAAAGTCCCCCTTTCTCCAAAAATCCTTAAGGAAGCAATACATTATTCTTCCAAAGCAAACCAGTCCTTTAGTTTCAGGCTACATAAGTTATCAGCAAGAAACAAGTTCTGAAATGTAAGGAACAGATATTAATTAATACCAGAGATAATGTAGAAGCTGAAGTCATAGGGATCTAATGAAAAAAGATGGCAACTCTGTTTAAGCCTCAAGGCTCTTTAATCAACCTTCTTGTGCTGGAATTTCACTGGTTACTTTAGCACTGATATCTTTGACAAAGTAACCGTTTTAAAAAATATATATCATTTGATAGATTTTTCTAGTTTCCTAGTTTCATAGGGTGTTCCTAGTTTTCTAGTTTCAGAGGGTGAAGTTGTACTGATTAAAGAGAACGTTCTTGGTATTCTCCCACACAAGGATGTTTAGTAGCATGTGGAGTTTATTTTACTGTGTGAGCAACTCAGATAATATGTTTTACTGAAGGCAACATAGATGTTCATATTCCACTGTATCTCAAAACCCTTGGTTTGGTAACAGCATTTATAATAAGGAATAAAATGTATAAAGAGCCAATAATATGAAACACAGAGATTATAGAGATTATAGCAGTCTATGGTAAGGATAGTGCAAATGCTTACACCTTTCCTGTTACATAATTTGTACGGAAAAGATGTGGTAGCACTTCCTGCCCCAACATTAGTCTGCTGCAACTGAGCATGCATGACTCCCCTCATCCTATGGTGAGTTTACCTCTCCTTCCAACTGGTACCTCGCTCATGTGGTATAGTAGCCAGTTAGGATTCCACTCAGTCAGTTAGTTCCACTGAGCCAAAGAATCAGGCTGCCCATTAGCTGCCGGGCCAAGATAAAGGTTCTAGTTTTGGTGCACAAAGCCCTATACAGCCTGGGACCAGGATACCTGAAAAGCCGTCTTACCCCATATATCCAGTCTATTGCTGCACTCTGCAGGTTAGGGCATCCTGCAGATACCACCTTGTTGTCTGTTCTGCAGAACATAGGAAACAGACCTTTAGTGTAGTGGCACCTACCCTTTGGAATTCTCTCCCCTTAAATATTAGACAGGCACCATCTCTGTTGTCTTTTCAGCACCTGCTGATGACCTTACTCTTTCAACAAGCCTTTTAAGTAGAGACCATATCCCAGTCTGCATCTGTGTTGGAATTGCTTGCTAAGATGTTTTTAAACCTTTTTTTAAAAAAAGATGTTTTTAAACATGTTTCGTTAGGAATACAGCAATTGAAGGATACAACTTGTTCAAGAAGAACAGAAGGAATAAAAAGGGAGGTGGAGTTGAGCTATATGTTAAAAATATATATCCCTGCACAGAAATACAGGAAGATGAGCTTGGTGGCTCCACCGAGAGTATCTGGATTAAAATTAATGGGGCAAGTAACAAAAGGAATGTGGTGCTTGGAGTCTACTACCGACCACCCAATCAAGGAGAACATGAGAATGTAACTTTTGAAAACCAAACTGCCAATATTTCGAGGAGGCATGATGTAGTAATAATGGGGGATTTCAATTATCCCGATATCTGTTGGGAGACAAATTCTGCCAAACACGGCCCCTCCAAGAAATTTCTGACTTGTGTTGCAGATAACTTCCTCCTACAGAAAGTGGAGGAAGCAACCAGGGGATCAGCTATCCTGGACTTGATTCTAACCAATAGAGATGATTTGGTGGTTGAAGTGGCAGTTACAGGAACTCTGGGGGAAAGTGACCACACCATACTTGAATTCTTGATTTTAACAGAAGCGAAAGCTGAGAGTAGCCATACGCGCACCCTGGACTTCAGGAAAGCTGATTTTAATAAACTCAAAACAATTGTAAGTACAGATCCATGGCAAGCCACCCTAATGAGAAAAGGAGTCCCAGATGGGTGGGAGTTTCTAAAAAAGGAAATTCTAAAAGCGCAATGCAATTCCAAGAAGGAAAAAAGGGGGAAACAGCAGAAGAAGCCAATGTGGCTTCACAAAAAGCTTAGAGATGACCTGAAAACAAAAAAGGACACATACAGGAAGTAGAAAGAAGGCCAGGCCACAAAGGAAGAGTACAGGCAGGTATCACGGAATTGCAGGGATGGTGTCAGGAAGGCTAAAGCTGAGAATGAGCTGAGGCTAGCGAGGGATGCTAAAAGCAACAAAAAAGCTTTCTTCAGGTATGTCCATAGTAAAAGACAGAAAAAAGAAATGGTGGCACAGCTACTCAATGAGGAAGGCAAAATGATAACAGATGACAAAGAAAAGGCAGAAGTCCTCAATTCCTAGTTTGGCTCAGTCTTCTCCCAAAAAAGGGTTTATGACCCTCCCGGGAAACATGAAGTAGAAGGGTCAGGATTGGATCTTGAGATTGATAGACAAATCGTCAAGGAATACCTAATCACTTTGAATGAGTTTAAATCGGCAGGGCCCAATAAACTGCATCCTAGAGTATTGAAGGAACTTGCTGAAGAACTCTCAGAACCGCTCTCTATTATCTTTGCGAAATCATGGAGGACCGGTGAAGTGTCAGATGACTGGAGGAGAGCTAATGTTGTCCCTATCTTCAAAAAGGGCAAGAAGGAGGAACCAGGGAACTACAGACCAGTCAGCCTAACATCAATCCCTGGAAAAATTCTGGAGCAGATTATAAAGCAATCAATCTGTAAGCATCTTGAAAGCAATGCAGTGATTACTAGGAGCCAACATAGATTTATGAAGAACCAAACCTGCCAAACTAATCTCATCTCATTTTTTGATCGGGTAACCTCCCTTGTAGACTGTGGGAATGCTGTGGACATAATATATCTCGAATTCAGCAAAGCTTTTGACAAAGTGCCCCATGATATTCTGATTAGCAAGCTAGCTAAATGTGGGCTGGATGCAACAACTATTAGATGGATCCACAGTTGGCTCCAGAATCGTACTGAAAGAGTGCTTATCAATGGTTCCTTCTCAAACTGGGCAGAAGTAACGAGTGGGGTACCACAGGGTTCGGTCCTGGGCACAGTGCTCTTTAACATTTTTATTAATGACTTGGATGAGGAGGTACAAAGCATGCTTATCAAATTTGCAGATGATACAAAATTGGGGGGCATAGCTAATACCGTGGAAGACAGAAACAAGATTCAAAGGGACCTTGATAGTCTGGAGCATTGGGCTGAAAACAACAGAATGAAATTCAACAGGGATAAATGCAAAGTTCTACACTTAGGAAAAAGAAACCAAATGCACAGTTATAAGATAGGAGATACTTGGCTCAGCAATACGACATGTGAGAAGGTTCTTGGAATTGTCGTTGATCACAAGCTGAATATGAGCCAACAGTGTGATGTGACTGCAAAAAAGGCAAATGCTATATTAGGCTGCATTAACAGAAGTATAGTTTCCAAATCGCGTGAAGTACTAGTTCCCGTCTATTCAGCACTGGTTAGGCCTCATCTTGAATACTGCGTCCAGTTCTGGTCTCTGCACTTCAAGAAGGATGCAGACAAACTGGAACGGGTTCAGAGGAGGGCAACAAAGATGATCAGGGAACTGGAAACAAAGCCCTATGAGGAGAGACTGAAAGAACTGGGCATGTTTAGCCTGGAGAAGAGAAGACTGAGGGGAGATATGATAGCACTCTTCAAGTACATGAAAGGTTGTCACATAGAGGAGGGCCGGGATCTCTTCTCGATTGTCCCAGAGTGCAGGACACGGAATAATGGGCTCAAGTTGCAGGAAGCCAGATTTCGACCGGACATCAGGAAAAACTTCCTAACTGTTAGAGCCATACGACAATGGAACCAATTACCTAGAGAGGTAGTGGACTCTCCGACACTGGAGGCATTCAAGAGGCAGCTGGACAGCCATCTGTCGAGAATGCTTTGATTTAGATTCCTGCATTGAGCAGGGGGTTGGACTCGATGGCCTTGTAGGCCCCTTCCAACTCTACTATTCTATGATTCTATAACATGTTTTTAAAGATGTTTTGAAGTCTGTTTTTATGACATTTTAGAGTGTGTTTAGTGTTTTTGTTTGCCGCCCTGGGCTCATACTGGGAGGAAGGGCAGGATATAAATTTAATAAATAAATAAATAAATAAATATTCCAAGTGTTTTGCCTAAATTAGAGATGGAGAATCTGTGACTCTCCAGATGTTGCTGGACTACAGCTCCTATCATCTCTGACCATGCTGGCTGAAGCTAATGGGAACTGGAGTCCAACACCACTGGGGGTGGGGGAAAGGGTCTCTATTCCTGGCCTATCTTACTTAGAATATTTTTCATATACATGCACCTGTAATTTTATACATGTATAAGGATTCAGTCTGACTATAGTGAAGCCAATTGCATCTTTTTCTCTGACCTAGAAAACACACTTCAGCTAAAAAGACCTCTAGACCAATAAAATGACAGTTTTACTATCTGAAAGGCATGACAACACCTAAAAAAGGGGTGGGGGAGCAGCAAATTCTGGCACCAGTTTTTAAAGTTAGTTTTAATAATGACTAGCTGGGTGAGAAGGAGTTAAAATAACATTTTACATTTTTTTTTAAATGATGGCAAATTGGGAAAATTCAGTCCCCAAGTTATATTTTTAGCCAAAGAAGGTACACACGGTAGATGAAGTTTAACAACATCCACACATAGATCAAAACTGTGCTACCCACAATGAGAGGTAAGGCCTGCACCTTTAAATAATTAAAATAGTTATCAACAGAAAGAATACGAGTCAATGGCGCCAATTTTGAAAAGCTATTTCCTCTTCCACTGTTTGCTTGCCTGCAGGAAAATGGGTGGCGCAGAGTTGTTGGTGTGTTATAGTGGCAAAGAATATGCGCTATGTGAACCACGAATCCCTAGTTAAATCTCCTGTGTGTGACTGATGAGAAGCCACTGAAATAAATGGAAATGTCATGGCCCTCAAGAATACAAGACATCTGGTCCATCCTTCAGTCAAGTCGTGGTGCCCATAGAATCAGTCAGGATGCATTAGGGCCACAGGGAAGAAGAATAGGACATAGTCACTGTTGAATCTAATGGTTCTATTGTTTTCAGAAAGAAGGGGGTAAATTAGGGAGACAAGCTGTTATAATACAGCATTCAAGCAGGACAATGGTGGCTTTGTTTTTAACTGGAGATGTCATTGCAGTGCAATGTGCTCCAAGGACCATCTCATTGAGACAACTCCAACGCTTACAGTACTATCATTTTATGGGCCAGCTTCACACAACCTAACACAGGAAGGGCAGACTTTTAAAAATCTGTATTTTGAACACGTGGATAGGATTTATGTCAAATCAGGCCAGTGATCTATCTACCCCAGTGCAGTCTACTCTGACTGGCAGCAACTCTTCAAAGTTTCAAGTATGGGTAGTAGGGGCAGCAAGGACCAGAAATCCTTTTTATAATCCTTTTATAATGCCTGGGGCATGCTGCACGCAAAGTACATGCTGTACCACTGAGCTAAGGTCCCTCCAAATATAATGTAGATATTAAAGTCCACACAACTTGGATTATAACTGTTTCATGCTACCACAAGTTTATTAACTTCAACAAATGTTTAAAAGAATGTCTAGCTGCCATGTTGTCAATGCAGGTTAATCTCATTCCCTGTCCCAATTTGTAATTGTTATTGTTACACAATAGTCACAGTGTGTTGGACCTATGAGCTGTCTAGAAACATACATGCTCTTGAGGAATAATCCCATATGATTTGAAACTTCAAGAGGAGCAGACCCAGTTTGCGATGCAGTTCTGCCTCCTTCTGTTCGTGCCTATCTCTCACTGGGTACAATCAAACTTTCATCACTGATTTTCACAGATAAAAACATCCTACACATTGCAGATCTGGGGAAACAGCCAGGCTTTGCTTTAAACAATATCAGCCATTGGTTCTTCATCCATGAATTCTGGATATAACCTCATACCTACAAGGCTGAGTACACACCATCCCTTTCTCCAAAGAATTCTGGGAACTGTAGTTTGTTAAGTGTGTTGGGGATTTCTTCAAACCTAAGGACAAGGCTCAATGAGTTATGTTCCTGCTCCATCCCTCTGTACCCGCTGTTATCCTGCCACAAACCCTTATAATGGTAAAGGGGCCTCTCTGAAAGGCTGGTGCAGGGGAAAGTCTGGGGAACACTAGAGGAATGGGGTAGAGATACCCCCTTGCATCAGCACTGCGGTCTCTGGATGAAATCTTATGACTTATTGCCATTGTTCAGTAAAGCACTAGGCAAGCCGGGGTCAGGCATGCCATTAGGCAAAATGAAGCAGTGAAGACTGGCAGCAGAACTGGAGGGTAACACTAAAGGGCAAACTTTTTTTTTTTTTAATTAAACCACCACTATGGACTCTATTTAAGTTTTCTGCCTCAAGCACCATAATTCAGTTTCTAGATCCAGCAACAGATCTTTCAAATTTTGGCAGTTGAGGTGTACCAAGCATATACCTTAACTAATTTCTTGCACTGAATATTTTCACATTAGACCAAGTATACACTGAACAAATATATAAAAAAAACTATGGCCTAAAAACAAATTTATCAAATATACTGGTATTTTAATCTCTCAAGATTTACTCCTAGTAAGCATGTAGAGCTAAAAAAAAAAAGTCCAAGAATTCTGCAATTTAAAAAGCTCTAACTGGGTTTTTATGATTTTTATGTTTTTATTTGTGCTCTAAAAAGCTTCCATGGACCAAAAGTGCAAGCATCATTTTAGGCTGGACAAACATCACATTGGGTAACCCTTAGGACTCATCTCTTGAAAGAATGGGATATCTCTTTTGTCAGTTTTAATAAAAGGCAACGCATGCCATGTGCTCTCAATAAAGGCGAGACCAGAGCAATCAGTAGTAAAATTCTATATCCTCTATTTCCCATTGGCTGCAAACATCTATATAACACAAGACTTCACTTGAGTGTCTCCCTTCTCAGTTTTGCTTTTCATGAACACAGTATGCTTAAAGAACATCTTTGCATCTGACTACTTAACAGTCGCACATTTTCTTCCATCCAGAACATGACCGAGTCTTACATACTATATTAATTTAGGCTCCAGACCCCACTGAAATCAATGGAACTTCTGAGAAATCATGCATAGCACTGAGTTTAGGGTTGCCATATTCCAGTCCCACAGATCCGGGCAGTCTAATTTGCATATTATGCAAATTATTTGCATATTATTTGCATATTAATATTTGGATTGTCCAGTTGTTTTGTTTTTGTGCCTAGGAATTACCACCAAAAACTGGGGAAAGATGTGAGAAATCTTTTTTTAAAAAGCAACATTTTCAGTCTTAAATGCCTAGGCTCTAGTTTCCAACACTATGGAATACTGATTGATTGATTGATTAAGAGGATTTATATCCTGCCCTTCTGCTGTTAAAAACAGAGCTCAGCACAGCTTACAAATATAATAAAAACAATAAAAATACACAATCAATATAAAAACATAATAAAAACACAAAATAGCAGCAAACATAAAGTAAGTCAGGGCAGCAGTATGGTTAACCATATATGATATATTTCAAAGATGTGGTGGGTGGAGAAAAACAAGAAGCCAAAATGTTAGGAAAAGGAGTCTTTCACACCACATGCTCAGTTCTAAATACTGTTGCAGCAAGTTTTACAAGTTCCTTCAGTATTCCACTGGTGCAGGCACTCAGACATTCAAAGTATCTGTATGTTTCTTAGGTTTTATAAAAGCAGAGCTTTGCTTAACTCAAAATTTCTTCTCCCTTTGATCAACAACATCTACACAGGTTCCACCTCCATACTCAAAATGAAACTGGGCCTGGAAGTGTGCAACAACCCCACACATACCTTGCTAATTAGATACCAATGCCAGGATGTCTGTCTTATCGACTACTCTCCTGCTCCCCCCCCCCCAGGGCATCATGAAAGACCCAGTCCTGGGCTCAGAAAGAAAATAAATATCTGGTCCTCTTCAAAGTACTGATAAGCCTCTTGTTTCAATTAAAATAATAATTATAAATTCTTGTTCTTATCAGGGCTGTGGAGTCGGAGTCGTGGAGTCGGAGTCGGGAGCAATTTTGGGTGGAGTCGGAGTCGGTAGAAATGTACCGTCTCTGACTTCCAAATAAATTTTGATTGACAAGAAGCAATTTTGGGTGGAGTCTGAGTCTGAGTCGGACAGTAGAAAAATAGAGGAGTTGGAGTCGGAGTCGGAGTTGGAGTCAGACAGTGGAAAAATAGAGGAGTCAGAGTCGAAGGTTTGGCGTACCGACTCCACAGCCCTGGTTCTTATCACTAATGGGAGTTAATTATCTTGCATATGCTGCTGTTTCTTCTGTGGCTGTAACGGGGTGAGTTTAAAGATAAGTGAAATGCAAATAGGGAAAAAACAACACAAAAGGCAGTAACACTTTCCTAAATGCAATACCATACCAACCACAACAAGATTCCTATGAGTAAGGCAAAAACTCAGCATCTCACAACCAGTCAGGATTCACAACCAAAAACCCAAACTAAAAAACTCCTAGCAGTCAGCCAAGGTCACAGAAATCCCCATGCAGCACAACCTGACCTGGGGACTGCAGTTAATGCAGAATGCTGCAGCACAGTTGCTGACATGGGTGAGATCCTATCAGCACATCATACCTCTGCTCTGAAATCTGCATTGGTTGCTGATTTGCTACCAGGCCAAGTTCAAGCTGTGCTTTCCATGTTACGGGTGCCACATAGTACTTGTTCTGCTCTTGTAAGAAATCAGTCCTTTTTTGTGGCAGCACCTACGCTTTGGAACTCCTTGCCTATTGACATTAGGCAGACGCCTCTTTTCAGCACCTGCTAAAATCAGTTTTCTTGAGGCAAGCCTCTCCAGGCATGTGGAAGCTATTGTGTTTTTAAATCTGTTTTTAACTCATTGTTGGTTTTATTAATTTGAATGTTTTTAAGTATCTGTCCTTAACGCTTTTGCCAATAATTTTATTGTTTTAATTCTTTCTGTAAACCGCTTTGAGATTTTTTACAATAAAGCGGTATATAAATGTTGTAAATAAAAATACATAAATGTTGGAGTCACTGTTGCCCTTGAGTCTCTTCCCACTTTTAGGAACCAAGGAATCTGCCTTATACTGATTCAGGCCATTTCATACCATGATTTCTTAAATGCAACACCATACCAACCACAACAAGATTCCTATGAGTAAGGCAGAAAACTAAGCATCTCACAACCAGTCAGGATTCCTAACCAAAAACCAAAAATATGATAAATGAAGAAATATTTATATAAGCATGACTATCAAATATATTTATTATTTACACAAACTGTAAAGATATTTATAGTGCAATCCTAGGTTTATTTATTCAGAATGGGGCTTATTCAAACAGGGACAGAAATGCAACCTCAAGTGATAAGCAACTTCATTCAAACAACCCAAAATTCCGAATCATGCCACTTTACGCTGTTTTGCAACTGTTTTTACTTGTTTTTATGGTTATTGGATTTTAAATGGCTTTATTTCTTGTTGTGAGCTGCCTTGGTTTCCAACCCTACCTCACAGGGTTGTTGGAAAGACTCCATACATGCACGCACACACACTGCAGATGTATAAATACATACAGCCCATATAATAGTTTGTCAAACCAGCTGGTCATTGCAGAAAAATCAGTATTAGTTTTAAAAAAATCAATATTAGTTTCCTACAGAATAAAAACTGTACTGTAATACCTAAGTAAGCCCTGCCTACTTGCTTTAAAATAGGACTGGAGAGAGGAACAGAAAGAGTTAGAACACAAACATAATTCTTTTTTACATTCACTCCAAAGTCCCATTGATTTTCAGCACATTCATAACCATGTCTACTCAAAAGTAAGTCCTATTGAATTCAATGGGATTTACTCTGGGCATATGGGATTAGCATTGCTTTTACAAAAGCAAGTATTGGAAAGGTTTTCAAAACACTGCCCAGGATCTGACTCCTGCACACAAGAGGGAAAAAAACAAATGTATATACTTACCCAATTTATGAGATTTTCAGATAAACAGGGAGGGAAACCACCATTTTCTGGCCTTGCAATGAGGTTTTCTAGACACTGTCTCAGGTCAACCAAACTGAAACACAACCCTGGCTTCACTGATTGGCTGCAATCCTGAACGGGCGGGGTTAAAGCTACGAAGTGCTATACAGTACTGTTTAAACTTTAAAGAAAGATTTAACAGTTGGGGGGGACAGCTGATGTTTTTATGTATATCTCAAGAACCGGACCACCTAAAAACTTATTTTTTAAAAAAATTAAAGCTGAAAATCCGGGCCACCTAAGGGGCTAAACGGGCACCAGGTGGCATGCAAAGAATCCGGGTAAAACCCGGCTAACCGGGCAATATGGCAACCCTAACTGAGTTGCACACACAGATTCACACAACTAAGTTTGCTACAGGGCCTGCAGGCTTGTTTTTTCAGCCTAAATTTCATGCTTCAAATAGCAGTGCCAACCCAGGGCATTTTGCTGCCAAGTGTCTCCCCCTGCACAAATCAGAGCCGACACTTTAAAATTCTTGCTGCTGCACCAGACACTAATCCCTCTTTCTCTCCCCCCTTCTCAGCCTTGTGATGCTGCCTGAACTAGGTAGTTTCTTCCTGTTGCATGGCAAGGCCCTAGCAAATAGGTTGTCAGAACCTCCTTTTGCTTCTCTCTCTGCCTTCATTTACTTAAAGAGGGTAAAGAGTGGTGAAGAAAGGGATCCAGGTATTTATTTATTATTTATTAATTTATTTATTAATTAAATTTATATACCGCCCCATAGCCGAAGCTCTCTGGGTGGTGCACAACAGACAAACAACCAATATACAATTAAAACCATATGTTAAACAACTTTAAAATAGATTCATTATAGCATAAATCGAACATAATTAAACACAGATAATAAATATTAAATTTAAATTAGTTAAAATATTAGGATGTGAAGATGTTAAGGTGTTAAAAATTACAATATTAAATATTAAAGTATTAAAAATATTGAATATCAAAATATTAAAATGCCTGGGAGAAGAGGAAGGTTTTTACCTGGCGCCGAAAAGATAATAATGTTGGCGCCAGGCGTACCTCATCAGGAAGAGTATTCCACAGTTCGGGGGCCATCCTAGTATTTACTAGGATGCCAGAAAACAATTGGGAGAATCAGTTTAATTTAAGCACACGAGGAAGAATGTCTTAAACAAGAGCAGTTCACACCAGAATAAGCAGCACACGGCAAAATCCTGTGCATGCTCAAGCAGAAGTAAGTCCAGCTCAAATCAATGGGACTTACTCTTTAGTAATTGAGTTTAGGGTTGCAGTCTTAAGCAGGATATAAAACCACCTCCCTTAGAGGTTTTCAAGAAAGGATGGGCTATCATGGATGCTTTCATTAGAGTAATACCATGTCTCAAACTATATAGGTACTTGTAAGATTTCCCACTTGGGGAAAATAGCTCATTAGATCCTTGTCCATCCTGGTTTATTAAAGCTAGCCGGAGTGGGGTGACTGAATGGGTCACAGGTATAGTAAATGCATCTTTGTGTGATGGTGTGATGCCCACTGCCCTTAAAGAAGGGGTAGTGCACCTACTTTTTAAAAAGCCCACACTGGACCCAATGAAGCATAACAACTATAGACCAGTCGCCAACACCCCTTTCTTGGCAGAGGTGGTGGAGAAGGTGGTTGCAGAGCAATTGCAGGTATTCCTGGATGAGACTGATTATCTAGACCTATTGCAATCTGGATTTAGACCTGGTTTCAGAACAGAACCAGTCTTGGTTGCCCTGATGGATGACCTTTATTGTGACAGAGATCTCTCAGTGGCATTTGATACAATTGACCATCATATCCTCCTGGATTGGCTCAGGGGGATGGGTATTGGAGGCATTGTATTACAGCAGTTCCGCTCTTACCTTCAGGGCTGTGTCCAGACAGTAACGCTGGGTGAGTGTTCCTCAGCCCCCTGGCGCTTGTGCTATGGGGTTCTGTGGGGTACAGTTCCCTCCCCAGTACTATTCAACATTTATATGATGCTGATGGGAGTGGTCATTAGCAGTTTTGGAGCAAGGTGTCAGCAATATGCTGATGACCTGAAGCTCTATTTCTACAAAACATCTGAATCAGGACAGGCTGTGAAAGTTCTAGATTGGTGTCTGAATGCTGTAGTGGACTGGATGAGGGTCAATAAACTATGCTTGAATCCTGGGAAGATGGAGGTTCTTTGGGTAGGTGGTTCCCATGTCTGGGAGATAGGCAGGTGACCTGTTCTGGATGGGATCACGCTCACTGTGAAGGGCCAGGTTCATAGCCTAGGGGTACTCCTGGATTTATCTTCATCAGTAGAGGCCCAAGTATTCTCTGTAGCTAGGGGTGCCTTTTTCCAGCTTTGTCTGGTGCATCAGCTACAGTCATTCCTGGACAGGGATAGCCTGACCTCTGTGCCTCTATGTGTTGGTAACCTTGAGGCTGGATTACTGCAATGCACTCTATGTGGGGCTGGTATCTATGCAAATCTTGGCCCTCATTCAGAAGCTCCAGCTGGTGCAAAATGCAGTGGCCAGAATGCTAATGGGAGCACATGGAAAACAACATGTGACACTACTTTTAAAACATCTGCACTGGCTGTACATCTGCTACTGAGCTAGGTTCAAGGTCCTTGTATTAATTTACAAAGCCCTGAAAAACTTAGGTCCAGGGTATCTTAGTGACCGCCTGGACCCTTATATTCAAGCTCGATTACTGAGATCATCTGCAAGAGAAGATTTGGTCATCCACCAAGTTGGCAAGACTCATTTAACATCATGAAATCAACCCTTCAGTGTAATTGGCCTGGTTTTCTGGAATGCTCTGCCAACAGAGTTTCAGCAGACATCTTCTGTTTTAACTTTTAAGCGCCTGCTGAAAATCTTTCTGTTCCGCCAGGCTTATGCAGGCAATTAAGAACTTGCATTTTTCTTTTCTTTTTTGGCAACAATTGACCTTTGTCTTTATTGTATTTTTAATGTTTTTTATTCTATGGTGGTGGTGGTTGTGTTAAACATGTTGTAAACTGCTTTGATGTTTTTAATGAAATAGCAGTATACAAATACATAAATAAATATGGATCAAGAAAACGTGTGTAGTTTGTAATAACCTCTCCCAAGGCTATTCATCTTTTTACAAATCATAGGAAGTGCAGATATCCCATATCATGTCTGGCTTCCCTCAGGCCATAGATTTTAAGTTTAAACTAGAGGTGGAGGGAGATGGTGGTGTGATAAAGTATCATTGTCCAGTACAGAGACATTGTGTGTCCCACCATTATCTCTTATCAAGCTGAATTTGTAGCTCTTTGAAGCACTATAACAGGAATAGTAGTGGAACAGGAAGAAAAATGAGATTTTTTTATTGTAGTTTGTTTGTTTATACTTATAGTTAGAATGACCTACAGTTTCCTGCATTTGAACATAACAGGAAACTGTGGTTTATTGCAAACTGAAAGTGGAATTGAACATTCTTATTAAAAATGAATGGGTATATGTTAAGACAGTGAGAGTAACCAACCAAATAGCAATGGCACTGAAAGATTCACAATTTATGCAAAACTCCCCAGTAAAATAAAGTTTAGAAGTAACAACTTGTTATATACTGTATACTCCTTTCTTACTTCAACTCACTTTTCTTCTTTTCTCTTTTTTTGTGGCAAACATTAAAAAAATTGATACATTAAAAATCACCTTACTTATATCAAAGGTCTAGTTTCCTCAAAAAAGGAAGAAATATGCTAAGCAGTTAAAACAAGAAAAACATATTTGTTTTGCAAGAAATGCATGCTAAGGAAGGTAATGGAAAATATCTAGAACAACTGAAATTAGGTAAAGTGTATGCTTCCTGTGAAAAGACAAAACAAAGAGGAATAGCTATAATAATAATAATAATAATAAATTCTAATGTTATAGTGAAAAAATGTAAAAAAGGCAATGGACTATATGTAGCCTTGAGAATACAAGTTTTGAATTATTTTTGTACATTTATTTGCATTTATGCCCCACTAGTGGAAGAACAAAATTTTTCAAATCGATTCTTAAGGTAATAGATACTCAAGATCAGGGTGAAATAATTGTTGGAGGTGACTTCAGTGATCTCAACAAAATTAGATCATTTTCACCCCAAAACATCCCAAGATACTCCCCAAAGAATTTCAGAAAACTTCTTCAGAATAAGCATCTTTTAGATGTATGGATATTTTACTATGCAAATACAAAAGACTATACTTTTTATTTATATGTTCATAATAGCTGCTCCAGGATTGATATTTTTCTGATCTCACTAACCTTAATAACTCAAACTATCTCTGCTCAAATTAAACATATGTTGTAAGCAGACCATGAACCAATAGTATTAACTTTAAAAATACAAAATAAATCTCATAATAAGACATGGAGGTTGAAAAATAAAATTTTACAGAATGCAGGAATAAAAGCAGCAATTCAACAGCATTTGGTTTTATATTTTGAGCACAATATTACTCAAGATGTCACTTGGCCTGTTACATGGAACATGGCAAAAACTTATGTAAGAGGTATTCTTATACAAAAATATTCAAAATTACAAAAACAACTTAAACAGAAAGAACTTGTCTTAAAAATAGCACAAAAAGAATATGAGCATAAGCAGAAACTAGAAGCAGAAATTTTAGAACTGAACAACTTAATAATACTCTATCAAAAAATACAAATGAGTAGATTAGAACAATATACTAAACGTATTAAACAAAAGTAGGAACAAGCTGTCTAAGCAGCTGTCTAAAAGTGGGAATATGGGAACAAGCTGTCTAAGCAGTTGCCGACATATCTAAGGGACAGACAAGTGCAACAGTTAATACCAACAATCAGATATAAAAAAAGTCTGAACATTTACAAGATCTAAGTGATCTATTCTGACAATTCTATCAAGAATTGTATGCAGCTCAAAATCCATCTACAGAACAAATGAACAGAATATTTTCTTCAATTGCCATGCTGAAGATAACAGATGAACATTGGAGCCTCTAGTAATGGAAGATGAGATTAAGCAAATAATATTTAACTTGAAAAACAACAAGGCTCCAGGATCAGATGTGCTGACAGCCAAGTTTTTAAAAACCTTTTCAGAAAAAAATATTGCAGCATTATGTGACAAATGAAAATGAATCTCTGTGATTAAAAAAGCTGCCAATGTCATGATCAGAGGCTGTAAAGATCTTCCAAAGATAGGTAAAGGTCTTAAAAGACCACATTCATTTAGGCTGAGATCCCTACTTAACCAAGATGCAAAAATATGGAGTGCTATCTTGGCAAAATGGCTAAACACTACAATTCCGAAATATATATATATCAAACGGAATTAATTAGAAACAGAAAATTACAATTGAATGTCAAAAGAGTGATAGACTGCATAGAAATCTGTCATAAAGAACAACAGCAAGTGGTATTTTTCTTTCTTGATGTTGAAAAAGCCTTCAGAACCTTGCAAGAAATATAAACCTAGGCGGGAACTTGAAAATATGGATGTACTTGCTTTAAACCAATCCAAAATCTAACATATATGTAAACAAATATTTATCCACTCCAATAACAATAGAACGAAGAACAAGACAAGGATGTCCCCTGTCACCATTATCGTTTGCCCTTTATTTAGAATCTCTGGGTATCGCTATAAGAAACAACAATGAAATCAAAGATATTAAGTATGGATTGGAGGAATTTAAAATTTTACTATATGCTGCTGATGTGGTACTTTTGACAAACCCAGAAAGATCTGTAACCAAAATCTTTAAGGATTCTAAGCAAATTCGGTGAAGCATCTGGTTATGCAATTAACACCTCTAAAACAGAATGTTTTGGAGATAACATCCCTACCAATGTATGTAAAATTTGCAAGAATTATTGGATCTAAAGTGGAAGGTTACACCAATTAAGTACCTGGGAATATGACTACATCCAGACTTGCATATAATAAAAGAACACAATTGTAAGGAAATGACAACAGAGACAGAGAACGATTTAGAAAAACGGAAGAAATACCCGCTGTCCTGGTTAGCAGTGGTATTGATCGATACTCTGCCAAAAATTCTCTTTTTACTTATGTAGAATTAAAATTCTATAGGCCTCAAACTCTGGTCAAACCTTGCAAGTATGAAGGGGGTGATGGGAAGAACGACATTGTAATATGCTGCAAAGGATGTGTTGCAAGAGATGCCACAGAACGTTCCAAGAGTAATTGCTGATGTTCAACCTTCTTAGCTAAGCATATATGCATGGTGCTAATAAAGCAGCTTCCTGTGGGCCTTTGAATAATCCCTGTAAGGATGCCCTGAATACTGCTAATGGCAGAGAACCTTTTGGGCTCATGCCTGTCTGAATTTTCCTCTCCAAGTGGCCATGGTCACTTCTAGTTTTGTTTTGCTTTCTTCTGCTTTTTTAAAATCCATGTGCCTCTAGCAGATCTTGCTGATTCAACACAATGTGAAGCTCTGTTTTCTTCCACAATTCATGGTGCCATGAGTCGGATAGCTATGTCTCACTAGAGAACTAGCGGTCTGGACCATCCACCACTGAATTCCCAGTGCCACCCCTAGGTAAGGGACCTTTTGAAATCTCTTATTGGGGATTGTCAGTGGGGGATTGCCCATGCTGTCTGGCCATCTCTTGTTTGAGACTGCATTATCTGAACCTTTTTCCTGCCAGATCTGCCACTATGTAGGTAGAGAGAGAGAGAGTACACACATGTTGAAGCAAATCCCTGGAGAGAGGGACTGAGAGAAGTGAAAGTGGTGTTAGTGAATGGCCCCTTGTATGAACTGAATGAAATGAGCCCTGTGCTCTAGTGTGAATTGAGCATAACTGCTGACCAAGCCTGGGACATAAGCCGAGCCCAGTCACCTGAATGGGGGCTTGGTGGAACCCTGTGGTTGAGTGGGTGTGATTGAACTTACCTTACTCCATTCCCCCACCCTTGTGTGAACTGAGTCAGCTTTGTGCTCTTGCATGAATGGAGTGATCCTGAGGGGAAGTCCGATCCAAGCGCAGCTGCCAAGGGCGCTCGGTAGGATTGAACCAATAAGGTGTCTTGGCTGACTGAGTTTTTCTCCCCCATCCCCCAGTCTTTCACTGGTTTATGAGCCAGATCTAACTGTGGGAAATTGCTCTACATGCCACGATCACACAGTCTTGCCTCTTGGCATTAGGTGGACATTGCTGTGCCAAGGCAGATCATCTGAGCAGACTGGAGTTCTGAAATAAGCCTTTCCTGTGTGCATGAAAACAAACCAGAATAAGCCTTTCCTGTGTGAAAAACCCGTGACTGTATGTGCGAAAAATGGGGAGTAGAGGATCCAAGGGAAATGTACGGACTCTACCAAAAGGAACACCAGCTTTTACATGTATAACAATGACGGCCATTGAAGTTACAGATTTTTGGAGAAATGGAATTTCTCTACTAGCGACGGTCCAGACTTACAGCTTTCCCTGTAGATATAGAACATATATCTTGATTGATATGAAGAAATGTCAAAATGGCACAGAAAATCTCAAACCTGGAATCTCAGGGACTCCAATGAGCAATTGAAAACCCAATTAAAAGAAGAAAAATAATGTGCACCACCCCAGAGATGCCTACCAAGCGCTACCAAAGTACCTTGTATCCCCAACGGAAGCCCAAGGAATCTAAAGAAGAAGAGACCCCAGAAGATATTATAGATTTTTTCACTAGTATTTCACCTCCAAAATGTATTGCAAATTGTATTTTTGATTGTCTATAACAAAATTAGTTAACAAAAGGTGTATTTCGTACAATGGGAAGACTGTTTTTTGCACCCTTACTTGAAATTGAAATGGTGCTGCCTAAATAATGCTACGAGGAATTTTTTCTGCTGTCTGACTCATGAACAAAGCACAGGTTTGCCTAGGTGATTTAAGAAATAGCTGAAGGTGAGAGCATGTGTAAAGGTGGATAGAGTTAGAGATCAGGGAACTGTGTTAAAACATTCCCTATGAAGAATAGAAGGGTATTTGCAAAGGCATCGGTGCAAAAGCTAGGTATTTTCTAAAGAAAGCCCCATGTGCCCATTACAGGGAAGGTTGAGGCTACAAATGGTTGGGATACAGTATGTCATGAAGAAAGTGTGTGGAGAAGGATAGAGAGATAAGTTGAAGGATTAGGAAATATAACTATTTTTCTGCTTATTTAATTTGCAGGTAACAAAAGTTTGGAAGGGTTAAGAAATGTTTTGTTGGCAAACAAATTGACTAAAAGGAGATGGCAAGTGAATGGGTTAATGCCAACAGCTTAACCCCCTCCTCTTCCCTCTCTCTGGAGGAGGCTTGAAATCAGTAAATAACTGCAAAGTCACACTTCATGGCTGGGAGAAGGGGAGCGTCATCTACCAGCTACCCCTCCTTTCCCCAGCCCACTTTTAAAACAGCATGTTTGTATTTCTATTTTTAATTAGCTCTAAAGAACATTTGGGTATACAAATCAGATAAATTTAAATTTTGCATTGGACTAGTCTTTAACTACAAGTGAGCCTAATGCTGGTACCATGATGTGGGAATTTCAGAGCAACTTTTCCTGTGCAGTACTCTGTGCATGGCCAGAGGCTATGGACTCCCAAAGGCCCAGAAAATTAGAATTTGTCATTTTTGGGGGGTGAGATCTGTATAAATTTGTATATTGAAAGTCTGTACTAACACGTTTACCCACATTTTCAGAAATAGTGAAATCTTCATAAACTGTGCCACCTGCTAACCCTTTTTAGCCAAGTCATGACCAACAAAGAAGACTTTTGGGGATTTGTTAATGTCTTATTAATGTTTATGTCTGCCTTGTTATGTAACTAAATGTTTCATTTAATGGTTTTTTTTATCACAGGTGCCTAAGGGAGGCCTTTTCTCCCCCCCTTTTTCTTCTACAGATGGATTTTTCCCTCTCAGCATCTTGCAAAGAGAGGCATATTTTTTTCCTCTGGAGCTCCTTTTTCTTTCAGTATTTTTACCTTAATTGTTGAATTTGGACTTCAATTAGAGATAAGTACAGTGCTACAAAATTGTTTAAAGTTAAAGGTATTGCTGGCAAAATCCCAGCACCAAACTTTGGTTTCTTATATAAAGAAAGAGATCTCAATCATAATGACTGAAGATGGCTCATGCCAAAGAAATGCAAAGGGTGACCTTGTTGGTGGTTATGCTGTTTGTTCTCAACATGAAATAATAGAAAACAATCATTGCCTGGTGCATATTCCACTCAAGCTACAGCCCTTTCTATACCTCAGATCACTTTGGTTTATCTCTCCACCATGACCCAGTCTCCAATAGCAACCATTGAAGATGTTGCTGTCCTTCATGATCAGGCCCCAGATTTTGAAAAAGACAAATGGAGACTGGCAGGGTGCCTCTAGCATCCCGACCATTTGTGGAGTTCCCCAGATGGCCGCTTGTTGGTACCATGGTCCTTCTTCCCTATCTTTCTAGGGTGCACCACAGCATGACCCACTCTAGCAAAGAGGGGATGATGATAAATGAGTACAGCAAGATTAACATGCTCCAAATGTTTCAACTGTGGCCCAGCAGTATTGCCATACCTGCCCTATTTGCCAAGCCCACAATGTGGGCAAAGTTGTAAGGACAAAGAGGGCAGCCCATCCCCCACCATGGGGACCTTTTGTAAATATTCATGTTGATTTTATTCAAATGCATAAATGTTGTTCTTTTGAAATTGTTCTTGTTATTATATGCATGTATTCCGGATGGATTGAAGCCTATCCTTGTGCAAGACCGACACCATCACAGTTACCAAAAGACTTTTGAAGGAATTCATTCCTTGATTTGGCATCCCCTTGCCGTTATGAGCATCAGAGCAACAGTGAATAGAAAAAACTGGACTGTCACCTCATGAAATCCTCATGGGTCACCCAATGCAAACCCCAGTTTCACCCCCTGTGAACCTCAGTTTCATTTCCTGTAAGTCCTGCACATTGTGATCTCCATTTAAATGCTGAAATAGTCATGAACTATTGTAAAGTGTTAATGAAGTGTGTTAAGGCCTTTGATTCACAGATCCAGGTGACTCTACCCCAGGAACCTGAAGACTAGTGTCATCTGCTTCAGCCAGGTGATTGGGTCCACATCAAGGTACATCAAAGGAAGTCTTCACAGGAACTTCACTGGAAAGACCCCTTCCAGGTACTGCTGACCACCAACACTACTGTAAAGTGCCAAGGACTCCAGACGTAGAGTCACACATTACACTGCAAGAAGACATCTCCTCCACTGGATCCTGATCAGCCACCATTTGTTCTTAAATATAGGCCTCCACAGTCTGGTAATGAGCCTAGTGCCTGCCAGCAGGAGAGACTATTGGAGAAGAGATCTTCAGCAAAGGGTCATAATAACACTCTCAACAAAAGTCCAATAGTGAGCCTAGCACCAGCTGGTGAAGAGAATTTGCTGCTACAAAATTCAGCTGAACCTGATTGGCAGACCAGGTACCATCTTAGAGATAGAAAGAAGCCCTCTGTCTAGATCCTACATTCCGAAGTGGGTGTGGCTTGTTGTTGTTTAGCTTCTATTCTTCAGATTGGTCTGGCTGCTCCTGTTCTGGTCTGGATGTGCCTGGGAGGACCAGACTTGGTCCCCAGTTACTGCAGCTCTATGGCAACAGGCATCCAAGGTACTGAATGCTGTATGTACATCCCAGACAAATCCACTGAATTACTCCAGAAAGCTGAACATATAAGAAAGGAAGCTGCAAAATTACAGGAAGAAAACAGATGGAGTCTGTAGTCTTGATTTAGCTCTATTTTTGAATCATAAGGATCCACCATAATACATGGCTTATTGATGTTATTTGCTATATTAGTTGGATTTATGCTGCCATAATGCTTGTGCAATGTTGCAAGTGCAAAAGCCTTTGAACCCGGAACAAAAACAGGAAGCATATAACATGTATGTGGAGATCACAGAAATGAAAGAATGAGAGGTGAAATCAATGGTTAAATGCAATTGGAAGTTTGAGATTGAGTTGAGCTGTAGAAGCTCAAAAGGGTGGAATTGTGGAATTAAAATTCTATAGGCCTCAAACTCAAACCTTGCAAGTATAAAGGTGGTGATGGGAAGAATGACATTGTAATATGCTGCAAATGATGTGATGCAAGAGATGTCACAGAACATTCCAAGAAAAACTGCTAAAGTTCAACCTTTCTTAGATAAACATATATGCATAGCGCTGATGAAAGCAGCTTCCTGTGGGCCTTTGAATAATCCCTATAAGAATGCACAGAATACTGCTAATGGCAGAGAACTTTTTGGGCTCATGCCTGTCTAAATTTTTCTCTCCAAGCGGCTGCGGCCACTTGTATGCTTTGTTTTGCTTTCATAGAATCATAGAACCTTTTTCTTTTTAATAAATGTGCCTCTAGCAGATCTTGCTGATTCAACACAGCACGAAGCTCTGTTTTCTTCAACACTTAGTACACTCCCATTTGAAACTAAATACTTTAAGTTAACAGATTGGCAGAAAAAAAACATGAAATTTATCTGGATGGATAAACCACATATTTACCAAAAAATAGAGAAGAGAGGTCTGGAAGTACCAAATACATGCATATCCCGCTTTAACGTACGCAATGGGACCGGAGGGTGTACTTTAAGTGAAAATGTACTTAAAGTGAAGCAATTATCTTCACTTGTACTGCACACAATCACCACTAGTTGGCAGCGGCGTCATGCCAATAAAGTGTCCGTTATTGCGAAGTGCGCGTACTTTAAGCAGGGTATGGTGGAGTATGGAGCATGTACTTTATAGCGAGGCTACTTTAAGTGAAGCTACTTTAAGCGGGGTATGCCTGTATCATCAGGTATTACCATAAAATAAAACCAGTAGTGATCATCAACTGGGGTGAAACAGACAATCTTATACAAGCAGAGCAAGAACTCTGGGAATATTTGTGGTTTGAACCAACTACCCATGTGTTAGATCAAAAACTTTTCCTCAGTTAAAGCAATTCTGAAAGTATAGATCAAATTTTCCCAGAAACTTGCCCCAGCTTTGTCTCCCCTAACCTCTGTAATAACAAATTAGTTTGCAGGACATCAGTTTTACTCAACAATAAATACAACAATCTGGTATCAACAAAATATGTTATGCCTTGCCAGTTGGATTAAACATGGCTACATAATATTGCATAACCAAATTACCTCTCTGTTTAATCAACTAAGACCTCCACTGTTTCAATATTTTCAAATCATGCATGTTGCAGAATAAGCAATAGTGAAACATGAACCATTATATGGATACACTTCATTTGAGAATCTAGTAGTAACTTAAAATAGAACTTCTTCAAATCTATTTATCAATGGTATCTAACACCTCACAAACTAAGTAAGATATACCATCAAAGCTTATTCTGTTGGAAATGTAAGAGGTCCAGGGCAGACTACCCAATCATCTTTTGGAGTTGTGTTAAAATAATAAAGTTCTGGAACTTGGTCTTGGCAGCGGTACAAGAAATCACCGGATATAATATATCTAAAAATCTGAAGACCTTACTTTTATGTATGGTAAAAAATTAAGTGGATAACATAGATTTACAAATGGTCACCAGACTGATAATAAGAGCAAGATTATGTATCAAAGCAACTCTGGAGAGAGAAAAGAATTCCGACATTAAAACAGTGGTTACAGAAAGTATGGGAAATTACCTTGTTAACAAAAATGATTTACCAAAAAAGAATGTTAACTAATCAACAGCATGACAGGTTGACAGAGAGAGGGGCACTTTTTATTAACATTTGGAATAATAAGATTAATGGCAATATAGTTCCATATAATTCTTTTCCATTCATATGATTCTTTCTTTACTGCAGATTTCTCTCTCTCCTTTTCTTTCCCTCTCTTTCTTCCTTTTCTAGGCTCCCTGATGTAAAAGTAATTGAATAAGGGAAAACAAATAACAATCAAATATATAAAGTCGCCCAATCATCATCATCATCATCATCATCATCATCATCATCATGATAATAATAATTTCTTTATCTGTTTCATACCGTTTGTCTATATTAATATACCGCTAAAGAATATCTGGAAGTTTAAGTTTTACAGCATCTATGTGTATGTATTTCATTAAATTAATTTTTGTTGAGGTTTTTTTCTTTTTTGTCCCTCTCTTTCTTTCTTTTATAAATATATGTACACATATATATTTATACTTTTATTCTCTCTCTTTCTCTCTTCCTCTTTTTTCTTTTTCTTTGTTTGACATTGCAACCTATCATAATAATTGATAGATTGGATATTAGTTTAATATGCTCTGTTAACCATTTTCTTTTCTTTTTTGTTCTATTTATTTTTGAATTAATAATATAGGTATATGTAAAAACAAGTGATGATGAGACAGTGCTAAATTATTTTGAACCATATATGATATAATAGTGTTTTCTGCGCTAAAAATAAACAAAAAGAAAACAAAGAGGAATGTATTGAAAATGCTGCATGTGTGGAGGTGGTGGAGAAAGAGAGTTGACAAGCAGAGATTTACTACTATGTGGCAAGTGGAGGCTTCCCTGTGTCAGGCGAATGATCTTTCTGATACTTCGTGTATTTATTTTCTTATGGTTGCTCTTATTCAAGGAACTATATATAGGAAATTGTGTAGATGTAATTCTCATTTTGTTTCTAAGCATGCATATTTCTAGACAGAATACAGTGTGCATACATGGATTTATGTATGGACTATAGAAAAATACAGAACCACCATTTGCATATTCCAATTATTTATCAGTTTCTACAAAAAGCTGAAAAACCTCCAAGGCAAATACCCATCTATTTTCCCTAGTGAATCACTACATAGTACATGTGGGATATATGCAAGTAAAGTCAGTTAGACTTTTCTTTTGCAATATCCCCACAGACATGTAATAATACAATATGCCCAGCATAAGGATGGGATGGAAGAGATGGGATGGGGGAAGGGAAGAGAGCCAGAAAATGCATCATCTTTTGAGGGGGTGCTTTAAATTATCTTTATGAATAATCTCTGTGAATATACAAGAACAGAAAAATCCCAGCCATTTGAAAGCAATGATATTATTCAGCTAACAGTCCACTTCATTGCATAAAACGTTCAGATGGAATTCAATGGAAGTCCTACTTAGAGTAGACCTACTGAAATTAATAGAGATTACTAGTTTAGGTTCATTAATTTAAATGAGTAGGACTTAGTTGCATACAACCCTTATTCTTTGTTCCAGGTACATATATACATGTTTGGGTGAGGAGACTGTAAAAAGTGAGATCAGAGGAAATAAAATGCAGACAACAACTATGGTAATTACAGAAAGGTAAATGTGGGACTTGGAGCTAAATTGTTCAGGACTAGGGATGCCAGGTCTCCGGCATTCTGCCGGAGACTCAGGGAAAAGAGGGCCGTCTCCGGCCTCCGGCTGTACTTCAGTTAAAAAGGTGGATCTCCGGCTTTTTATTGGCCCCCTCAGCCACGCATGCGTGATTGACCACGCATACGTTGGGCTGTGGCTGGCCGACTTCCGCTCTTTATCATGCAGGCAGGACTGAGGGACTCCTCCAGCAGCAGCCCCGCCCCCTGCCCGCTCCCGCCACACCGGCACCCACAGAACAGATACAGGTGAGGCGCGTGAGGGTGATGATGATCTGATGGCCCATGGGTGGGTGGAGGCGAGCGGTGGCAGCGGAGGCTAGGCTGGGCCAGCCTGGCTCAGCCTGGCTCCCTCAGTCCCTCTTAGCCCCGCCCGGAGCCAGTTCCCCTGGGGCTCAGGCTGCAGTCTCTGGTTGGGGGGGGCATCGCGGCCGCTGCCATGGGTGGAGGCGAGTGGTGGCAGTGGACTGGAGCCCAGGCTGGGCCGGTTCCGGAACCAGAGCCAGTTCCCCTGGGGCTCAGGCTGCAGTCTCTGGTGGGGGGGCCATCACGGCCGCTGCCGCGCCCAGCGTCTCAAGATGGGGCCCACGCGGCCTGCCTGGCAGCCTCAGCAGGAGCCGTGGAGGGCAGGCCGGGCCGGCTCCTCCTTAGTCCAGCCGGTTCTCCTGCTCCGGAAAGGACGGCCGGCCGCTTCACCCCTCCTGCTGTTGGTGCCGCTAGGGGGGCCATCGCGGCCGCTGCCGCCCAGCGGCGCCCACAGCAGGAGGGGTGAAGCCGGCGGCCGTCCTTTCCGGAGCAGGGGAACCGGCTCTGGGGCTAAAAAGGAGCCAGCCCGGCCTGCCCTCCACGGCTCCTGCTGAGGCTGACAAGCCACGTCGGACCCGTCTCCTAGCAACCGCTGCCGAGACGGGGCCGATGCGGCCTGCAGGCTCAGCAGGAGGCTCCAGTCCGGAAAGGACAGCCGCCGGCTTCACCCCTCCTGCTGTTGGCGCCGCTGGGGGGGCCCATCGCGGCCGCTGCCGCCCAGCAGCGCCCACAGCAGGAGGGGTGAAGCCGGCGGCCGTCCTTTCCGGAGCAGGGGAACCGGCTCCGGGGCTAAAAAGGAGCCGGCCCGGCCTGCCCTCCACAGCTCCTGCTGAGGCTGACAAGCCGCGTCGGACCCGTCTCCTAGCAACCGCTGCCTGCAGGCTCAGCAGGAGGCTCCGGAAAGGACAGCCGCCAGCTTCACCCCTCCTGCTGTGGGTGCCGCTGGGCGACAGCGGCCGCGATGGGGCTCAGGGGGAGTTTTGTGATGCTTTAATTATGAAACCTAATTCTAGTTAATTTTTGACAATCCATCCTTCTCCCTCAGGCCCGCCCCGTGACATCACTAGGGCCCGCCCCATGATGTCACTAGGGCCCGCCCCGTGATGTCACTAGGGCCCGCCCCCATTTTCTCAGGTTTTTGGATGGCTCTGACCTGGCAACCATATTCAGGACTACTTCTTGCATTTTCTGCTATAATGTGATACTGCATTATATCGACAATAAATAGAGCATGGGAAAGCCTTAGGCCTATTTGGTGCTTTCCCCATTGCAACTGATGTGGGGATCACAAATTATACAAGCCCCATACTCAGGGGGTAAACAAAAAGCAGCATGTGGCTATGACACTGGAATGACTCTGAAAAGGCACCAAATATACTAATCATGCGATGCAAATTGCTGTTGAAACTGTTCGTACATCATGATTTGTTTAATTTGCAAGTTCCCACATGTGAAAATCAGCTTGGCCTCTGAAAAGCTGCCATTAAAGAAAAAGGACAAACTTTCGAATGGATCACTCAAGCAATTCCATGTTATTGCAAGCCACTACAATTCAGCTCTTGAAATATATTGGCACTCACCTTGTTAACTGATACTCATACTGACACCCATCAAGTTGGCTACTCTCAGCCCTGAACATGAAGAAAGCCAATTTATAGGAGCTATAGAGGTGCAGTGACACCAAGTGATAACCCAGTACTTTCTGTGACATTTTCTTTCCCCACATTTTTATCTCTCTCAGCATTTTTGTTTTCATGAACAGGGAGAGAATTGTCAAAGTATGACTGAATTCTGTGCAAGCTATAAATGCATGGCAAGAAAGTGAGAGAAAGTGGGAGGGGGGACCCAAACTAGAAGGAAAGGATGGGATATTTGACTGTGGCCACCTTCCAAATATAAAAAGGACAAGATGCAAGAAAATCTCTTTCATCAGAATCCAATAGGAAAGAAAGCACTAACAAGTTCTCTTAGCAAAAAACCACACTAGATGTGATGGTTATGAGTGTGTTCATAGGTAAGCTCCTTCCTCCCCTCCTCGCATATTGATTTTGTCCAAGGGATGTTACAACAGCAGCACTTCATTTTTGTTTGATTTTTATTTAGATTTTCATCTTTCCTTGTATCCTGGCTCCCAACCACAGAAGCAGACTTAGGACTTGGTGACTGGATTTATTATTCCATAAGTCTGTATGGGAATGCAGCATCAGGCATTCTAGGCATGAGTCAGAACAGACTAGACCTATCACTGAAACAGGCTAGGCATCTCTCTTGATACAAACTAGGCAAATGGAGGCAACAGCAGACTGCATATCTCAGGATACAGACTAAGCAGTGGAGGCAATGGCAGACTGCATACCCCACCTTACAAATGAAGAAGGTCGAGGCAACGGCAGACTATTGCCACAGCAACCTAATCTTGTCCACCCAACATAAATATAAAAGAGGTGGGCGGGCACATTACTTGTCCAATCATTCTCTAGTACTTTCCTGCTTTTGCTGCAAGGCGAGGGTTTTTCCTAGAAGCAGAGAGCATTTTCTTCAGCTGCTACTGTCTCTTGTCTAAACTACATGACATTGGCAAAAGCATAATCTCTGACTCTGACATATTACTTTTGCTTTGCTCCCTCTGGAAGACTCTGGAAGGCTGTTCATTAAGTTTTATCTGTTCAACAGCTAGGTTTGGGCTGGGTGCCACTGGGAATTCCTTCCTCGCTGTCATAGATGCAGGGTTGTCATGGGCACCATTAGGCTCACCAGAATCAGAGCGACCAGAGATTTATGGACACATTTGTCATGTGTTTTCCCCAGCCCCCTCTGTGACATCTGTAACCCACTCTTCATCCTCCCAAACTTGCCAAAGGCTTTCCTAGGGGCCTGTGACATCTTGGCACATCGCTGTCAGAGCAGCTTTCAATAAGCAAAGTTAAAAACAAAAAATGAAAAGGTACAATAATAAAGACACATAAGCAGCAGTAAAAAAAAACACAGCCACCCATGAGTAAAACCAAATTAAAACTGCAAAAGAAAGTGATAAAGGACATGTAGCCATTAGAGATAGAACTGTCTAATCTTGTTTTTTAAAAAAAGAGGGGAGGAGGGGGAGTTTTAATTTTTAACAGCCAGAGAGGATAAAGGAATGAGGGGAGCTGAATTTTCCTGTGGCTTAGTTCATTGCATCCTGCTGCAAGTGCTTCACCCCAAATGGCCAAGATTACTTCTGCTATCAGACTCAGCTGAGAAGAGAAGTGTTTGAAATGACAGGGAAGCAAGGCATGGGTCAGGGTTCTGTACTCCTTACCTGCACACCATTTTTGCTGTTCAAATCTGACCCCCTCCACCCTCCTCTTTGGATGCAATTGGAGTGGCTCTGTATTTAAATATAACCGATGCCATTGTATCAGGTTGATCCCTAAAACAACTATTTGACAGCTTCCCAATTATGTCTATAGGCAAAGCGTGTTACACAAGACTAGATGTGCACAGCTAGGACTGGACTGGGAACTGGGCATTTTCATTCAGAATGTTGAAACTGTACTACATGTTTTTCCCCAACAGCTCAGTGGCAGAGCATCTGTTTTCCATGCAGAAGGTTCTGTCTTTGGCATCTCCAGATAGGCTTGGAAGAGAACTCTTTCTGAAATCCTGGAGAGCTGCTGCCAATCAGTATAGACAATACTCAGCTAGATGGACCAATGATCTGACTTGGTATAAAGAAGCTTCCTATGCTCTCCAAAAGGACAACACATTTCCTATTTTGTGTTGCTTCTATATACAAGTGCAGAATCTGAATCCTGTTTTTTTAAAAAAGGTTTGTTGAATTTGTGCATCATTTTATTTTGTCCTTCAGGATTTTCTTTCTCACAAATTGTAGAGTTTAGTGATGTATGCTAGTGTGGCATACTGGTGAGATTGTTGGACTAGGACCTGGGAGACCAAGGTTCAAATCCTCACTCAGTCTTGAAGCTCACTGGGTGATCTCAGGCCAATAATGGACTCTCAACCTAATCTACCTCACAGGATTATTGTGAGGATAAAATGGGGAGGGGGAGAACTATGTATACTGCACTGAGCTTGAAGGAAAAGTGGGATATATCCAAATGTTGACAAAAGTCAGTGTAGCACTGATTGGGGTAAAAATGTTTGGTTTCTCTCTCCCTCCCGCCAACAAATATTTTCAGCACTTTTCTTTCCTGTAAAAGAAAAACTGACTCCATCACATGAATCAAAGAACACTCATAGCAATTTTTAAATTATTATAGCTGCAAACCACTGAAGCAGGTCAGTTGCCATCACCACAACCGCTGGACAGTCCAGAAGGACTTGTCTGTAACCAGTGCTTGTGTGAGCTGAAATTTCAACAGCCAATGTCAGCTTAAATATTTCAAGAAGGCAACACAAATTGAATTAGACTTTTTTCTCCTGATAATATTTTCTACTATGACATGCATGACTGAACCAAGAGATATATTTTTCAATCAGTTATAACAAAGAATTGGGGTCAATTTTGTGCAAACATCACTGGTACTATTTTCAATGATGAAATTACTCCTAGACAAAAATGTGCTGCCATTTATACTTAACAGAGCATTGTGTAATTTATCATATTATGTGAAGCCTGTGATCAAATTTAGAATATCAAGCCTGTCCTCCTTTTAAGATTTCCTGGAGCATGATTCCTATATGCATATTATTTTAAAAGTGCCAAGCCAAAGAGGTTGTAATATTAATCAACACATTGCATACAGTCCTTAAAATGGAAGAAATTGATTTGCAAGGGCTCAGTGATACACATTGATTATGCAGCGTACAGTGGATACCACTATGTTGAAGATCACTGATTTGCCAGTATAAATATAGAACCACCATTGTAATTATCCTATAATTTAATGGACTATTCATATGAACCATTGGTCTGGAAAAACATGGCAGTTCTTCTGTATTTCATAGTTTTTGATCTAATTTACATTGATCTAATTTACATTGACCTAACAGATGGAAGGATCCAATTCATAATTTGCTGCAACTAATGGATGAGATCTGAAAGGTTTCACTTGACACAATTTTTTTTCCTGTTGCAAGTGTTCCTGATTATGTTGTGCATCTCTCACATGGACATGGACAACATGGAGAAATGTAACTTGTGAACTGGTGATATACTATAGCAAACTGCAGTCACCTGGATTATAGCAGCTGGAGAGAGAATTGCCAAGATGGCAGAAACTGCTGCTAGCTATATCCATGTAAATGCCTGGGCTACAGTTATGTTTCTCCATGTGTTACCAGGCAGGCACACACAATGATTGGGAACTGTTCCTACAGTATGTAGAGAACAGGGCTTATGATCAGCTTTAACAAGACGCATAAAGAACACTTAACTGAAAGAGAGATCTCATTTTTACATTAACAAAGGCTTAAAAGGGAATTTTTCATGTTCTTTCTGTACATGCTTATTCATTTATTCATTTATTATTACATTAATATCCCACCTGTCCTTCAAGGAGCTCAAGGTAGCACACACTGTTTTCCCCCCTCTGCATTTTATATTTACAACACAAACCCTGTGAAGTAAGTTTGGCAGAGACATGGTAACTGGCCCAAGCTCATCTAGTGAGCTTCATGGCTGAGTGGGGATTTGAAACCTGGCCTCCCAGGTTCTAGTCCAGCATTCTAACAACTATACCACACTGGGCCACTCATATCCAGAATAGTAACTGTGAGCATGGAACCTAGGTCTGGTTCCAGTTTATCCGATCACAAAAATTATCCTCAGGGTAGACGTATGCCTGAGGGTTCCTATATTAGCCATAAGAACATATACAATCACATTATAAACACCATTAGTAACTTTCTTTTATTTGACATACTGAATTTAAGAAGTCAAGATGCTCCCTGATTCTCCAAGAATGTTTTTTCTCTTGAAATTTTGTGCATATTTTTTTAAAAGAAAGACTGCTGAAAATACATTTGAATTCTGGCTATATACAGGCTTTACTCTTACCCTGCCTTGACTGTTTTTGTGGTTTTACTGGTCTGCTGAGGGTCTGTTTTAGTTCCACTGTTTTGGTTTCGAAATTAGGCTTTATGGGTTGCTTTGCTTGTACCTAAAAGAGTTATTGTTTCTGTACAATTTTAAACTATTGTATGCCATCTTGGGTAACTTTGGAATACCACAAACAAATAACCAATATAAACTTTTGATAATCAAAATAGCAACAAATATTTTTATAATTTGCTTTTCTTAGGGTATAAACCCACTTCTGTAAATAAAGACCCAACTCATAAGTTGTGGTCTTCAATTTGATTAAACTTTTACACATATTCATGTCCTGATCCAATTCGGAGCTATACATGTATGGAAGCAGGGCATATGCAGAAAGTGTGGTTGATTTGCTCGCCCCGAACCAATAGTCAGGAGCTGTATTTTAGAGACAGTGGAAGGTGGGAAGGAGTGTGTCGGATTCTAGTATGTTTTTTTTTTAAAAAAAAAGTCTGTTTTTAAAAAATGTGCAACATTTATACAGTCCAGCTGCTCCAGGCATGTTCTGTTGCATTTGAGTCTTTGCATTTTCCTGCAGTATTTTAAGCTATCCATCGTCCAGGACTGCCATCCCCATCAGATTATGGCCACATTCATGCCATACATTTATTCTATTATTCCACTTTAAACAGTCGGGGCTTCCCTCAAAAATCCTGGGAAGTGTAGTTTGCAAAGGGTGCTGAGAGTTGTTAGGACATCCCTATTTTCCTCAAAGAGCTACAGTTCTTTGAGTGGTTTAACAATCAATCCCTCTTCCCAGGGAACTTTGGGAACTGGAGCTCTGTGAGGGGAATAAGGTGTTGGACTACGATCTGGGAGACCAGGGTTCGAACCCCCCCCACATAGCCATGAAGCTCACTGGGTGACCTTGGGCCAGTCACTGCCTCTCAACCTCATGAAAACCCTATTCATAGGGTTGCCATAAGTCAGAATAGACTTGAAGGCAGGTACATTTACATTTAACAACTCTCAGCACCCTTCACAAACTACACTTCCCAGGATTCTTTGGGGGAAACCATGACTGTTTAAAGTGGAATAATAGTGGAATAAATATACAGTGTAAGTGTGACTTATATTTCAGTTTTCCAGTGATCTCCCTTTGTTAGTAAATCTTCCAAAACATCAGTGGAGTTTGGGTATGCATGCACATTAACTGCTATACACCCAAATTGCTTTCGAAATGAGCTAATTGTCTGTGTTTAATTGGCAATGTGCATGATTTAACATCCTTCCATTTTATTAGTCTCGCTAGACTACTAATGCATACATACTACCATAAAGTGGCTTTGTTCTTTTTACATGTACATAGCTATCTCCCAAGTTGAAGGAAACAGCCGGAATAACTTTCCATGATTTGACAGTGCTGCTGGTTTTAAAAAATAAGGTATAATAAAGGGCATAATACAAGAAAAATATTTCTTTTCTTTTTTGCACTTTTGGGATCTATTTCGGTTCTCATAATACCACTGATTAGCATTCATTTGAGACCTTACATGCTCAAAGGAAGGAGAAAAAGTTACAGGCATCCTCTTTAAATTACAGTGGACAGTTTTGCTAACCCCCAGCTTAGGTAAGGTGGAAGATGTAGACAGTTTCACAACCACAGATGAAAAAACAGAAGGCAGCACCCGAATTCCATATTCTTAGTGGGTAATCACACACAATATAGTTGTTTTAAGTTAAAGCTCTTAAAGAAAAGGTTATGTGCATTTTAAGAAGGCTTTAGAAAGGGAGTAATGGCAAATATCTTCAGGCAAAAAAACAAGTAATTATAAGGTCTGAGTCCATCAAAGTGTGAAAAGACTTTCTGACTGGGCCCTTACATTAGGCAGAGTGAGGCAATCGCCTCAGGCAGCTGTTTGTGGGTGTTATGAAAGGGCAGCAAACGGCTGGTTGATTTATTATCTTTACTATTATTGTTGTATTTTTGCTATCAGGGAGAGGTGCTGCTTATGGGATTTTCTGCCTCAGGTTCCAAACAACATGGCCAACCTTGGGTGCTATGAACCTTAACTGGAGGGCGGGGGGGGGAATGACCACTTGCTGCTCTGGCTCAGGCTGCACACTACCTTGGACCACCTCTGTAAGAGCTAAACTAGGCAAGAGTGTGGCAGTTTCGTGAGTTTAACCACATAACTTCCCCTGTCAGAATGAGGTGGTGGTGGGGATCCAAGCTGAAAAGGAAAAGTCATGGGTGTGGGTGGGGGGACATGAACCTCCCCCTTCAGTTCCAGTCCCAATGGGCTTCTTTCTTAGCCCCTTCTGTTGCAGTGCTACTACACTGCGGCTTTTAAAACATTGTTATCAAAACTAGATGCTTTCCTAACTGATTGTTAACCCTTGTAACGCTTTCCTTTCCTTTTCTTTTGCCCTTCTTCTTAGATCATGTTGATGGAGTTCTTCCATATTTGTGTTTCCAACTCATGGATCCTTCATAATGCCTTTTGCACTGTTTTCCCCCTCTCCCTGCAAGTATTAGTATGAAATGTTTCTGATTACAAAGAAAGGCTTTTGCACTGTTCTAAACAAACAGCATATACAATCCATAAGCCCAACCATGAAGAACAGGAAATATTTATTTATTTATTTGTTTGTTTGTTTGTTTGTTTGTTTGTTTCATTTTTAAACCGCCCATAGCGAATAGCTCTCTGGGCGGTGTACAAAAAGATTAAAATACAAAATATCATAATAAAATCAACCAAACATAATAAACACAAACAAGGAACAACAAAAATATAAAAGTTAAACACATTAAAATGCCTGGGAGCATAGCCAGGTCTTAACCTGGCGCCGAAAAGATAGAAGCGTAGGTGCCAGGCGTATGTCTTCGGGGAGGCTATTCCACAATTTGGGGGCCACTACAGAAAAGGCCCTAGATCGAGTAACTGTCCTCCGGGCTTCCTGATGAGTTGGTACCCGGACGAGGGCCTTAGTTGCTGAGCGAAGTGACCGGGTAGGTTCATACTGGGAGAGGCGTTCCACAAGATATTGCGGTCCCACGCCGTGTAAGGCTTTATAGGTCATAACCAGCACCTTGAATCTGGCTCGGAAACAGATAGGTAGCCAGTGCAAATGGGCCAGAACAGGTGTTATATGTGCTGACCGGCTGGTCCTTGTCAGCAGTCTCATTAAATACTCATTACAGAGCTGCAGTGGAGAGCTTTAATGTAAGGATTCAAAGCTTGATGTTGAGATGGGAGCCAGGTGCAAGATGTAAGAAAGAAAGAAAGAAAGAAAGAAAGAAAGAAAGAAAGAAAGAAAGAAAGAAAGAAAGAAAGAAAGAAAGAAAGAAAGAAAGAAGACAGGATTGTAATCTTAGCAATGGCAGAGAAAACAGGCATTGCATCATTCATTGTGTTTATGAAGAACTGTCAGAATTTGGCTTTGACAGCCATGGGCTTTATTTCTGCAAGTCTTCTGAGCAAAGGTCACTGGTGTGGTACTTGTGAGCACATTAGAGCCTTTGAGGTCTTCTGCAGGCACCCACAAAGCCTCTAAGCTCCTCCCCCTCACTGCCCACGTGGTCATGATGAAGACAGTTACCTATTTCTCCTTTGATAAATACATAGAGCTGAAGGAGGAAGTTGCAAGGGTGACACTCTTACCCACTTCGACTTTCAGCTCTATGTGCTTTCTAGGGCTCAGATTACTTTTAAAGGATCTGACTTTTACCCAAAGTTCTAGTAAAAGCAAAGTGTGTGTTCATAACACTCTCTTCTGTGCCAGGGCAGGGTGTGGCGCAGGGGCTGATCCAGAGGAGGGAAGAGATCTGTGTCCAGAGGGGATGGCATCCACACTATTCACTCAAACATCCCAATGTGTCCATGGGTCTAAGAAAGGGCATCAGAAGGAAGAACTGATGAGTTGCTTTTAACCAATCTGTATTGCTGCTATTTATAAATTTTAATTAAGTTTTAATTAGTATAAACGATCATGTTATGGATATTTTAAATTTATGAGTTCAGTGGTTCAATATAAATTTTCAAAGAAACAAAGCAAATAAATATTTGGGTTAAGATCTGCAATGAACCAGCTCTCTGGCTATGAATGGAGAAGGGTCTTAGCTCAGTGGTAGAGCACTTGCTTTGCATGCAGAAGGTCCCAGGTCAATCCCTGGCATCTCCAGGTATGGCTGAGAGATACCCCCTTCTGAAACTCTGGAGAGCTGCTGCCAGGCAGTGTGGACAATATTGAGCTAGATGGGCCAATGGTTTGGTCAGTATAATGCAGTTCCCTATGTTCTGAACATGCTTAACTGCTTGCTGAAGACAGGCCTCAGAATTTGCATATATAAGCACAGAAGAAAGAAAGGGCAGCAAATTCTAAGAGATTGGGATAGCTTGGCAGATAGGTGGAAGTGAGCATATGCTATATAAGGTTGGGTACATGAGCCTCTGGAAAAACAGCTGTCATTTTATCTAAGACAAATGGCATGAAGGCTATAATACAAGCTGAAGGCATACCAGCAAAGGGTCTTCTCCGTGTTTGTCATAAACAGTGTTGTTATGAATAAGGTTTGCTACTTGACAAAGAGAATGTCAAGTCGTAATATATAGTTGGATTCCAGAGGAAGGGAACGATTTGATCTAACTGTGCACTGCATGAAGTACTTTATTTTGTCTGTCTTGAATTTTCTAACATTCAGCCCATTGAATGTCCACAAGTTCTAATGTTATGTGAGACAGGAATTTTTTTTCTCAGCCTGATTTCACCATGCAGATCTTTATACAACTTTATTATGTTGTACTCTTCCTCATCTTTTCTTTAAACTAAAAAGCCCCTAATTGTGAAGTCTTTCCTCATAGGGAGTTGGTCCATCCCCCTGATCATTCGGGTTGCTCTTTTCTGAACCCTTTCCAGCTCTACAACACCTTTTTTGAAGTAAGGCAACCAAAACTGTACACAATATTCCAAGTGTGGTTGCACCATAGATTTCTATAATGGCATTAGAATACCAGCAATTTTATTTTCAATTCCTTCCGTAATGATCCCTAGCATGGAATTCACCTTTTATACAACTACTGCATCTTCATCGAGCTACCCGCTATGACACCAGGGTCTCGTTTCTGGGCATTCATTGCCAGTTCAGACCCAATGAGTATATATGTGAAATTAAGATGATACCAAATTGTTCAGGTGAAAACAAAAAAGGATTGTGAAGAGCACCGAAAGGATCTCTCCAAAATGAGTGAAGGGGCAGTAAAATGGCAAGTGCAGTTCAATGTAAACAAATGTAGAGTGCTGCACACTGGGGCAAAATACTATCTTACATGGCAATCCAACTCATGGGAAGGCATCAGAAGGGGTGCCAGTGGAGGAGGAGCCAGCAGGAAGGTCCATGGGATCCACTTGCTGTTCTTGAGCCTCCAGGCTGGTTAAATGCAGGCTCAGCCAGGAGCTGCATGCTGGGACCAGAAAGTAAAAGCCGGCTTTCATGAATACCACTACCGGGGAATAAGCCCTCTCCGTAGACCTCCACTGTAATTATTTTCTTAGACCGACCTTTTTCTCAGTGTAACTTTGGCCTGGATCAGGACCCACAGGAGTGCTCTGAATGGGAGTTGAATGTTGTGTAAGGCTCCCCTCAGCCCCTCCTCCATCCCCAGAACGCCCCTTTTTGGGGCCTTATGCTGGCTTCCACTGGCACCCTATTGCCAGACTGGGCTTCCCCAGCGGATCTCCGGCTAAGCCGGCAGGGTCTTGGCTCTGCTGCGGTTGAGCCAGAGTGAAGGGCTTCTGCTGGCAGAGCTTGGCTGAGCCACGACCCTGCTGGCTCAGCCAGGGGTCCACCCAGGGCTGGTGCTATCATTAGGCCAACTAGGCAGCCGCCTAGAGTGCAGACCTCAGAGGGTCGCAATACTGACCTTTGAGGGGCACAGTTTTATACAGGTTAGTTTTTTTTAAATGGTGCATCAACCCTACAAGAAACAGGTTCAAAAGACTGGAAGAACATTGGAGCAATTCTCTCTTCACATGAGAGGAATACTGACCATTTAGAAAACTATCAGACCCGGAGAGAACTTGAATTGCGCTTATCTAACGGAAAAACAATTGATGATATTAACCAGCAGAAAATTAGGCAAGAAGAACAATATTAGCGACAAATCTTGGAACTCTTGATTGCTTTGGTCAGAGTTCTTGGCATGCAAAACTTGGCATTCCGTGGTACAACTGAAAAGTTGTACAGTGCTAGCAATGGAATTTTTTTTGAAGTTTGTAGAATATCTAGCCCTTTTTGGTCCTATCATGAATGAACATCTGTGCAGAGTTAAAGATCAAGAAACAATGGTTCACTACCTAGGAAAAGATATCCAAAATGAGCTTATACAGCTTCTAGCAGGTGCTATAAAGCAGAAAATTTAGCACATGCAAACTCAGCCAAATACCACTCAATTATTCTGGACTGCACACCTGATGTTTGTCATATTGAACAAATGACAATGATTGTACGTTATGTTGATGTAATCAAACCATCAGATAATGAGATGTCTGAGCCTGAGGTTATCATAAGAGAACATTTCTTGGGATTTGTTCCACTAAAGGAGACCACAGGTGCCTTTATGACAGAAACTCTTCTTGGACAGCTTGAGCAAATGGGATTACCAATTGAGAATCTGCGTGGTCAAGGTTATGATAATGGGAGTAACATGAAAGGCAAAGAAAATAGCGTACAAAAGAGAGTCCTTAACATAAACCCATGTGCCTTTTTTGTGCCCTGCAATGCACACTCTTTAAACTTGGTAGTCAATGATGCCGCTAAGTATTGTCTTAAAGCAACTAGTTTCTTCAGTTTGGTTCAACAGATCTATAATTTCTCTGCATCGACTCAGGGTTGGCAAATTCTAACTAGCAATGTATCAGACTTAGGCATAACTTTTAAGCCATTGAGCGAACCAAGATGGGAGAGTCAGATTGATGCTTTGAAACCACTATCATCTTGGTAGTATATATGATGCTTTAATAGAGATCTTTGATGACACAAGTCTAAAAGTTTTATCTGGAAATACTTCCCAAATTGAAGCTAAGGCCCTTGCTGATGCAATTTGTAAGTTCAAGTTTGTGGTATCCCTTGTTACATGGTAGAACATCCTTTTTGAAGTCAATCTTACAAGCAAGCTACTACAAAATAAGGAAGCTGATTTAAATTCAGCTACAAGCCAATTGCAAGTGACCAGGAATTACCTTGTGGGCTGCAGGTGTGATGAGGGTTTTCAACAAGTTTTGATGGATGCTACTGAGATTGCAAAGGAGCTAGAAATACTACCAAACTTTGAGACAGAACAGGTTAGAAAAAGGAGAAAGAAACAGCAGTTTGAGTATGAGGCCCAAGAAGAGGCACCGCAAGTTCCAAAGCAGACATTCAAAGTAGGTTTCTACTATGCTGTCTTAGACATGGCCATACAATCTGTTGAAGAGAGATTCCAACAGTTACAACAATATAATTCCCTAGTTGGCTTCCTGTATGATATATACAGTATCAACAAAAAATCTACTGAAGATGTACTTAAGGCCTGCAAGAATTTGGAAAAATCATTGATGCACAATGGAAACAAAGATATTGATGCTGAAGATCTGTGCTGTGAACTTATAGTAACAGCTTGAAGACTTCCAAAGTCTATGCTGCCACAAGGAGTACTTCTCTTCATACTACAACGAAAACTCCTGGATAATGTGCCTAATGTTTCTGTTGCTGTAAGGATCCTTCTCACACTTCCAGTGTCAGTGGCAAGTGGTGAACGCAGTTTCTCAAAGCTCAAACTTATAAAAACTTACATACGCTCAACAATGCTGCGAAAGAGACTAGTTGGCTTGGCAACTATATCAATTGAACATACCCAAGCATCAGCACTTGACCTGAAGGAATTGGTGACAAAATTGCAAAGGAAAAGGCACGCAAAGTGATATTTTGATGTGCCTGAAATTGAAACTTTTAAGAGACTTAAATTTTAACATCACAATTCACAAGATTATTCAAAATGATTTGTGTGCTAAAACATTTCCTTTTGTATTTGAGAAAGATAATCAAATGTTGTATTACTTATTCTTGCAATTTAAAATAAATTTAGCAGTTTCAAGTTTTGTGCTTTTCATTTTTTCTACAAGACATCTGTTTTTGAAAATTGAAGTTAGCAATTTTTTTTGGGAGGGGTGCAAGTAGTTAGCCTTGCCTAGGGCACAAAATAGCCAGGCACCGGCACTGGGTCCACCATATCCAACTCCCCTCAGCCCGGTGTAAATACAAGTTGGATTGCACCCTTAATTAGTGAGACAGGCCCATACTAAGGGTACCAACCAGCTACGCGCTTGTATATCACACTGATTTCAGCAAGAGACAAATTAAGGCTGCAATCCTAAGCACACTTTTCTATGGACAAAGTCAAGTTATTAATATTTATTATTTATTATTATTATTAAAAATAAGTTTAAAATAAATTGCTTTTTGCCTCTGTCCATATCTCCTCTGTCCTTTCCCTCAATCTTCGCTTCCATTCATCAATCCTTTATTAATTTCTGTCTTGTCTTGGAGCTCCCAGATGTTAACCTTCCTAAATCCATGTACCTCTTTCTTAGTCCTCAGACAGCTCTACAAGGCCAAATTTGGCCCTAGGGTCCACTAAAGCAAGAATGTTCTCCCCCAGGTCACATATAAACTGAGAGTTTTGTTCTTGAGCAGCTGGAATGACCAAATCATGAACATTCCATGTTATCACCCAGGTCAGTCAATCAAGCTAAGAGGCTTTACTGTCCGAAGCACATTACAGATAGAATTGAACATGGACTGAAACTTATTGCCATAAAGTTCAAGGCCATCCTGCTAGATACCACCTGCTTCAGATTAATTCCTTTCTTCTGGGGGCACATAGGATCCTGACTAAGGCTGCAATCCAAAACACACTTACCTGGGAGTAAGTCCCATTCATCCAAATGGAGCTTATTTCTGAATAGACGTGTATTGGATTGCAGCCTAAGCTATACTGACACTAAACCAGTGTAAGGCTATTGTAAGACCATTGTTGGAAAAACCCTCCCTAGACCCCCTATGTTTAGATAATTTTCGTCCAGTTCCTAATTTGCCATTCTTAAGTAAAATCATCGAACGAGTAGTCGCCACTCAACTCCAACGTTTCTTAGAAGATATAGACTACTATGATCCATTCCAGTCTGGCTTCAGGCCTGGCCATGGGACTGAAACGGCGTTGGTCGCCTTGGTTGATGACCTCCGCAGAGAACTAGACAGGGGGAGTGTGTCCCTGTTGGTTCTCCTGGACCTCTCGGCGGCTTTTGATACCATCGATCATGGTATCCTTCTGGACCGTCTCTCTGAGATGGGGCTACGAGGCACTGTTTTACAGTGGCTCCGCTCCTTCCTGAAGGGTAGGTCACAGAAGGGTTTACTCTGTGACTTCTGCTCGGACCCCTGGCCCCTAATATGTGGAGTCCCTCAGGGTTCGGTGCTGTCCCCGATGTTATTCAACATCTATATGAAGCCGCTGGGTGAGGTCATCCAGAGGTTTGGAGTTCGATACCATCAATATGCTGATGATACTCAACTTTATTTCTCCTTCCCTCCAGATGCCAGGGAAGCTGTCCGGCCACTAAACCAGTGCCTGATTTCGGTAATGGACTGGATGAAGTTGAATAAGCTGAAACTAAATCCAGACAAAACAGAAGTGCTCCTCGTTAGTCGTGGGATTGATCTGGAGATAGGGAATTTACCAAGGTTAGATGGGGTTGCACTCCCCCTGAAGACCCAGGTACGCAGTTTGGGTGTACTTCTGGATTCTGCATTGAACCTGGAGGCCCAGGTATCGGCGGTTGCCAGAAGCACTTTTGCCCAGTTAAGACTGGTTCGCCAACTATGCCCGTTTCTGGAGATATCCGACTTGTCGAAGGTAACACATGCCTTAGTTACATCCCGGCTAGACTACTGCAACGCGCTCTACATAGGGCTACCCCTGAAATCAGCTCGGAAGCTTAAATTGGTTCAAAGAGCGGCTGCTAGAATATTAACAGGAGCGGGCCTACGGGCCCACACAATCCCTTTATTACAACAATTACACTGGTTGCCGATCTGCTTCCGGGCCCAATTTAAGATATTAATTTTAACCTTCAAAGCCTTACACGGCTTGGGCCCTCTTTATTTATCTGATCGTATTTCCTTCTATGAACCTTCTCGGCCTTTGAGGTCCTCTAGTGATCCTCTTCTTGTAATTCCTTCAACCTTTAAAGTTCAGCTGATGGGCACCAGAACAAGGGCTTTTTCTGTGATTGCCCCCATACTCTGGAATTCTTTACCAGTTGAGGTGCGGCTGTCTTCCTCTCTTTTAGTTTTTCGACGCCAGGTTAAGACGTTTTTATTTCATCAAGCGTTTAATTTAAGTGATGTATAAAATGTTTTTTAACTTTGATAGGTTTTTATGCTGATTATGTCTAGTTTAATACTGTTTTTAGTAGGTTAACTTTAACTCTTGTATCTGATTGCTTTGTTTGCCGCTTTGTGTTGTTTGAAAATAGAGCGGGATATAAATTTTTAAAATAAAAATAAATAAATAAATTAGCTATTGGTCTGATGGGACCATTGATTGCTCTCTGAAGTTCTCATTTGGTTACGCCAATGTTTCTTTTGCGTATGCTAACTGGAGAGATTGAGCCTAACAAAGAACACAGTTTAGGTGCTCAGCATTTGCAAAGTTTTCCCCAATTGTTTAGAAAATGTCATTCGAATGTCTTTTTTTATAATGGCATCTCAAAGCAAAAGCAGTAGGTAAAATTACACAATAAGAAGCAGGGTCAGCTGGTAAAGTGGTAACCTGCGATTCAAGGAAAGAGAGAGGTGTCAGCAGCAATGCATTGATGTAGTCTGTGGTCTTACACTGTACTATGTGTGAAGGAATTCATGTTATCCAATCATCCACATGGCCTTATCAGCTTGTATATTGTGTATCTATTTGCCACTACAGTGCAGGCTTGAAGTAGAGCCTGACCTTCTCTTCACCCTGTTTTGTGCAACACACTATACTCCATGGGGCCCTAGCCAGGAGCTCTTTCTGGGCTCAAAAGTGTGCAGGCACTAGAACAACAGCCAGTTCCTTTGTAGAAGAAGCAAACAAAAAACATCTCCTCCTCCTCCAATCTGTATAGCCACGTCATAACCAATTAGCACTAGGCTAATTTCACTTTACATAACAACCGTTGTCAAGTTTACCAGGAAACGCATATATACTCGTGCCAAACAACAAAAAAAGTGTAAGTAACGGAGTTTGGTTATGTATCATAAAAATCTGCTTGTCTAGTTTTAGTAACAGATGCCAATAACAATTTAGTGTGACTAAGCATAAACACCATCTTCAAAATGTTTGTCATGATGAGCTTTCTTTACTACATTAGGATGAACAGATGCAAAGGAGGACAGAGCTCTTTAATGGTTACATAGGAGACGGTGATAAGCATGGCTTTCCACTGTATGACAAGCTGCCCCTACTAAAATTCTCTTCTCTGAAAAGACAGGTTTCTTGTGACTTTGTGCATCTCTTTCCCCTATACTTTCCCCTATACTGCAATAGCCTGAACAATATTGGGTTACTCATAGAAGGCAACTTCAGTGTTGGCTGGTCCCCACTGGAACTGGTGGGGCAGAAGGCAGAGAGTCCAGACAAGTGGTGGAGCCTGAGCCAATCACAGGTAGAGCCAACTAATGCTAGTTTTGTCCCCATCCTCCTCCCTGTTGACTTCTACAAGGGCAACATTGATTGAGGAGGAGGAAGCTGACAGCCTGGACTGGTTATAAATAAGAAGACTGGGAAGCAGGGGTGTAGTCATCCCAGGGTCCCAAGGGAGTCTTAGATCCCTTCCTTTTGTGGGAGCAGGGTCCCAGCAGGGTTCCTATGTCTCCAATGTCTTTTCCTGCTGATTGAGCCAATTAGAGTGAAGAGGCAAGTCAGCCAGTGAGAAGACTCTTCTCAGTAGCTAACACACTCCCCTTTCAAGCTGATTAGCTGCTAGGGTTGTGGGAGAAGGCACACAGGAGGAAGAGTATGGAGGTGACAATGGAGAGCAAGCAAGCACAGGAAAATGGAAAAGGAGATGGGGATTGTTAGTTAACAAGGACCTTATTCTCAACCAAGTAGCAAAAAAAGGGGGGGAAGGGAGAAAATATGTGGTTTCATTCAAAGGCAGGGGAGAGGAGAGAAAAAGTGTGTGTTGGTGTTTCAGCTTTTAATGATGTTCATCATCATCATCATCATCATCATCATCATCATCATTATTATTATTATCCTCCCCCCAAAAGGAGCCCAGGGCAGCAAACAAGGGACAAAACACTAAAAAATCTTAAAAACATCTGAAAAATGAAACATTTAAAAAAAAAAAAACCTTTAAAAACAGCTTTAAAAGCAATTCCAAAACAAGCACAGAATGTTGAAAGAGGGTCTTCAGTAGGCGCCGAAAAGATAACACAGATGGTGCCTATCTAATATTTAAGGGGAGGGAATTCCAAAGTGTCGGTGCCACAACACTAAAGGTCCACTTCCTATGTTGTGCAGAATGGACCTCCTGATGAGATGGTATCTGCAGGAGGCTCTCACTTGCAGAGTGCAGTGATTGACTGGGTATATAAGGGATAAGGCAATCTTGTATCTCAAATAGGAGCAAAGTTACAGGGGGGAAAACTGAGTTTTCAGTATCGTAACATATCAAGGGGGGGATTCTGCCCCCTGTCCTGGAGGGTGGTGGAGTGGCATGATTTCTAAAATAATTGAGAGAGGAGGCTAAAGACAACTATACCAAATGGCTTGTTTCTATCAAAAAGTGCAAAGTTCCTTTTTTAATGTCTGAACTTTCAGTATCATAAAATATCAAGAGGAGGTATGCCCACTCCAGAGAGGGTGGTGGAGTGGCACCACTTCTAAAATCATTTGCAGGGGGTGGTCTAAAGATCAACATACCAAACAGCTTGCTTTTTTCAGAAAGTGCACATTTCCATCCCTTAACCCCTGTCCTATACACACTTCCTGCTCCCTGTAGCCTGGTTCCCGAGGAAGCCTTTACTCACAAGCAGGCTTTTGCTCATGAGGAAACTCCCTCAAGGGCACCATCCACCCAGGGGAAACAAATGGCTACTGTCATTCCCCTTGTGGCTCCTCTCCCCAAGCAACCTTTCACTGTCTCCCATGTGGTCGCTGTTCCTGTGTTTGGGGACATGGCAAAGTAAGTGTTAGGGGGAAGTCAAAGTGGGAAGAATATTGCTGAGGATGATTCTGAGTTAATTTATGTAAAGAGTGCAAGTGATATTCACATGGCCTACTCCTTAGGTCAGACACATCTGGTAATATGTTCCTATAGATAGCAATAACACATTTTTTTTGGTCTGATAATAAAAATGTACAACAGAGGCAGCTGAATTCCATCCCACATGTAAATGGAATGAAAAGTTCTTTCTGCATTGTTGGTCCAGTAAGAGACAGAATAGAGGTAACTGAGGTGGAAGCGAGATGTAGCATGTACTGTCTACACCACCTACCATGTTAAAATATTATTCTCTTAAGCTGAGGAATGTAACTGATGTGCTGATGCAAGCCCAAAGGTGAACCAATCATTAGTGTAGGCTTTCCCCTCCACATTCATTCATTCATTCATTAGATTTATATCCTGCCCTTCCTCCCAGCAGGACACCAGCGCAGCAAACAAAAGCACTACAAACACTCTAAAACATCATAAAACAGATTTTAATATAAAATATATTAAAACAAAACATCCTTAAAAACATACTAAAACAAAACATCTTTAAAAACATCTTTTTAAAAAAGCTTTAAAAACATTATTTTTAAAAAAGCTTTAAAAACATCTAAAAAAGTAATTCCAACACAAACGCTGACTGGGATAAGGTCTCTACTTAAAAGATTTGTGGAAAGAGGAAGGTCTTCAGTGGGTGCCGAAAAGATAACAGAGGTGGTGCCTGTCTAATATTTAAGGGGAGGGAATTCCAAAGTGTCGGTGCCACTACACTAAAGGTCTGTTTCCTATGTTGTGCGGAACGGACCTCCTGATAAGATGGTATCAGCAGGAGGCCCTCACTGCAGAGCGCAGTGATTTACTGGGTATATAAGGAGTAAGACGGTCTTTCAGGTATCCTGGTCCCAAGCTGTATAGGGCTTTGTACACCAAAACTAGAACCTTGAGCTTGGCCTGGTAGCTAATAGGTAGCCAGTGCAATTCTTTCAGCAGTGAGGTGACATGATGATATCCTGCCCCAGTGAGCTGCAGCTTCCAGACCAACCTCAAGGGCAGTCCCACATAGAGCGCATTACAGTAATCCAGCCCGGAGGTTACCAGTGCATGGACAACAGTGGTCAGACTATCCCAGTCCAGAAATGTCTGCAGCTGTCTTACCAGCCAAACCTGGTAAAAGGCACTCCTAGCCACTGAGGTCACCTGGGCCTCTAGCGACAAAGATGGATCCAGGAGCACCTTCAGACTGTGGACCTGCTCTTTCAGAGGGAGTACAACCCCATCCAAGTAGACAACTGACCAATTAGCCAAACTCCGGAACCACCAACCCACAGCACCTCTGTCTTGCTAGGACTCAGAATCAATTTATTGGCCCTCATCCAGCCCACCACCAAGTCCAGGCAGTGGTCCAGGGCTTGCATGCCTCTCCCGATTTAGATGTTACAGAGAAACAGAGCTGGGTATCACCAGCATACTGCTAACACCTCACCCCAAAGCTCCCAAGGGCTTCATGTTAAACAGCATGGGAGACAAGATGATATCCTGTGGCACCCCACAGCACAAGTGCCAGGGGGCCAAAAGACAATCACCCAATGCTATTCTCTGAAAGTGACCCTGGAGATAGTACTGGAACCACTGTAGAACAGTGCCTTCGAAACGCATCTCACCAAGTTGGCCCAGAAGGATACCATGGTCAACGGTATCAAAAGCCGCCGAGAGATCAAGTAAGAGTAACAGGGTCACACTACCTCTGTCCTTTTCCTGATAGAGGTCATCCTTAAGGCGACCAAGGCCAATTCAGTCCCATAACCAGGCCTGAATCCAGACTGGAATGGGTCAAGATAATCTGTTCCATCCAAGAGTACTTGCTGCACCACAACACCCACTAAAAAGGGGGTATTTGCAACCCGGCGGTAGTTGTCACAAACCAATGGGTCCAGGGTGGGCTTTTTCAGGAACGGTTGGATCACTGCCTCTTTCAGGACAGCTGGAACCACTCCCTCCTGCAACGACATGTTGCCCACTCCCTGCGTCCATATGGTCAAACCCTCTCGGCAAGCTTTAGTAAGGCAAGAAGGGCAAGGGTCCAAGAAGACACAGTCCTGACCGCATTGCTGCAAGCACTCTGTCAACGTCATCAGGCCACATCGATCCCAAGAAGTTGCAGCAGATGTTGCACTGGGGACTATAGTAGATGTGGATGGGGCATCAAGATTGCTAAGGGGGCAAACAACTTTACCCTCAAAGTGCCTTGCAAACAATTCACAGTGGGCTTCCGAAGGTTCTAAAACGCAATTTTCTGGAGTTGATGTCAACAGACCCTGACAATACGGAAAAGCTCCACTAGATGGCTACTTGAGGATGCGATGGAGGAAGTGGGCCTTCTTCACCGCCCTCACCACCACACAGGCATGGTTATGATGTTTTACTCGTGCCCAATCAGCCTCACAGCATGTCTTTTGCCACTTGCACTCTAGCTGTCGTCCAGCCTGTTTCGTCTTGCTCTTAGCTCACTGGTATACCAGGATGCAAACTGGGCTCCACAATGCCAGAGAGGGCCCTTGGGGGCAACCATGTCAAGAGTCCAACACGCCTCGCTGTTCCACAGGATGACAAGGGCTTCAACAGGGTTTCCTGCTCTATCTACTGGGAACTCCCCCAGGGCATTCAGGAATCCTGTGGATTCCATTTGTCTCTGGGGGTGGATCATATTAATCTGTCCACCACTCCTGCAGGGGAGGATCAGAGCCGTAAGTCTAAACTTCACCAGGAAGTGGTCTGACCATGACAATGGGGTAACATCCACCCCCCTATCTTCAGACCACCCCTTCCTCCATCTGGAACAAAAACTAAGTCGAGCATGTGCCCTGACCTATGTGTTCAGCTGGTGACAACTTGAGACAGCCCTATGGTCGTCATGCAGGCCATGAAGTCCTGAGCTGAACACTAGAGGCAACCTCACCATAGACATTGAAATCACCCAGGACTGTCGTTCCGGGCTCCTCCAATACCACAGCCAAGACAGCCTCTGCCAGCTCAGTCAGAAAAGCTGCCGGGCAGCAGAGTGGATGGTACACCAGCAGCAACCCTAGCTTACTGTCTCCTTGGCCCGACACCAGGTGCAGTACCTCACAGCCAGCTCTAAGACAGAGTGGTTTCCTGGTGACAGAGATGGAAGTTCTGTAGACCACAGCAACTCCTCCCCCACCCCTGCAGCCTGTGATGGTGTTGCACAGAGTATCCAGGTAGACAAAGCTGGGTCAGATCAACTCCTCCCAGCTCACCCACCCAGATCTCGGCAATGCACACCAAATTGGCACCTTCATCCATGATCAAATAATGGATGAGTGTGGTCTTATTGTGTCCCGATCTGTGCCAGTGGGCACAGCAGATGAGCAACAAGGAACCTGTCCATGAGATCTAATTTTTTAGATTTTCTAATAAATCTAACTTATTAGATTTATATCTCGCCCTTCTTCCCAGCAGAAGCCCAGGGCGGCAAACAAAAGCACCAAAAACACACTAAAATATCATAAAAACAGACTTTAAAATATATTACAACAAAACATCCTTAAAACATATAAAAGCAAAACATCTTTAAAAACATCTTTAAAAAAAAAAAGCTTTAGAAACATCTTTTTTTAAAAAAGCTTAAAAAACACCTTAAAAAGCAATTCCAACACAGACACACACTTTTAAGGCCAGGTTTAATAAGCAGTATCTATTGGGTGGAAGCAGCACAGAATGTACCACGTATATTTCTGTAAATCTCTTTCAAGAAATTTCAAGAAAGGCACCTTAACAGGTAGTGTAATGATCCCTCATAATGGAGGAGTGTTGAACTGGGTGATTTTCAAAGACAAAGATGGCATTTCAAATGCTAAGTCCCCTAGGGCTTTCATCAGAAATTAAATGCCATTTCTATCTTGGAGATTACAATATTAGAGCCGCCCCCCTTTTATTCCTCTACTATTAAAGTAACTTTTAAAAGGATTTTAAAGAAGCATGCATACAGTGGTGCAATTAGGTAATTTTTGACTCTGAACTTAATGGTCTTATCCGCCCCCACCCTTTTGATGGTAATAGGCACTTCCGGCAAAATGGGGCAAGCCAGCCCTGCTGCATTTGGGGGCCCTCCTGCTCATTTTGCTGCATGTGGTCCTGGGCTGCATTTGCCCCTAAGTCATGCCCTGATGGCACCTCTGCATGCATATATATTTGTCTTGTTCAGAGGCTGAGCACTCCCTGTTCAACCAGTCCAGCACTGGGACATTCATTCACCAATTTTATTTTATTTTACGTGGTGGTGGTAGATGGACAGAGATATTTGAGAAACATCAGCCGGCCTACCTGACAAAACACAAATACATTTACCTATTTGTCACATCTGTATCTTGGCTTTCCTTTAGGACTTCAAAGTAATGTTTGAGCCTCAAAACATCCCTGCGAGGTAGTTTCTGCTGAGAGATAGTAAGACTGATTCAGATATCTGTTGGATTGTAAACTTGAGGGAAGGGCTTCTCTGTAATTTTATGTATTGTACAGCACCTTGTTTTGAAAGTGCTCTAGAGATAATTTTTATATCTTTATTATTTTTATAATTCTTTCTAAAGCACTTTCAAAACAAGGCGCTGTACAATACATAAAATTACAGAGAAGCCCTTCCCTCAAGTTTACAATGCAACAGATATCTGTTAGCAGTGTCCACAGTGATGATCCCTCCCATCCCCATGAACAGATAATTATCAGGAGAAGTAGACTCTCTCTCTCCCCCACCCCCAAAGCAAGGGGAGTCAGTGGGATTAAAAAACAATCCTTCAGTAGCTCTGGATTAGTCAGGAAGCTGGGTGTAAGGATCTTCCTTGCATATAGCACTTTTTGCACCGGTAGAAGTGGTAATGCATTTTATGTGCTCCTTCCTCACACAATTGGATCAGGCTGACTTGCTCAGTCAGTGAGCCTCACAGTTTATGAAAATAATACACAACCCTTGAGTTCTGAATATCTTTGCAATCTGGAGATCAGAACTGAAAAAAAATTCCCATTTCTGGTTTATACCAATTCTCCTTGTTTATTTTATTCACTAATAGGGAAAAAACCCTTGCAGTTTAAGAACATACCTATAGCCCAGAGATATGTCTATCAAACTTTAAAAAGCTGGAAAATTGGGTAGCTATAGTTAATGCATCAGGGGAGCAGGAAACCTGACCTCCTCTCTGAGATATTGGACTGCCCTACAAATTTGTCAAAATGCAATCACAATTTGGGTTGGTTTTTCACAGTCCAATCCACTTCCTGGATAGCTTGGAATAATTTGGTAACATGTGCCTCTGAGCATATGGTGAGTGGTGGCAACACCTGCCATCTCCAAAGACGGAGAATTTTTGTATGTTTGTTAGTGTACTTCTTGCTTTGCTTCTTTCCTGTGCTACTACAGTTTCTATGGAGAATCTAACCTAGAAAATTATGTTTCTCTCATTATTCATCCTAGAAATTGTTGGAATAGGCAAATATTGCATGTTCACTTTAAGGGATATTTGGGGAAATATCCCATGTACCTGTTTACCATGATGTAACTTCCTAATGGGTGGGATTAGTTACCTGGCTTCCTCCTCCTTTGTTCTGGAGATTTTGAATATTCTCCATTGCTGGTCTTTCTACTACTGGGAGAGGCCGCATGGCAGATGCTCTCTCTGAGAGCATCACTACTAAGGACTAAGATGGCCTGAGACTTCTATTTTACTTTCATCTAAGCTAGAGCCTATATTTCTGAACATATGAAGGTCATGAGTAAATATTCTTTATCTTTTACACAAGAAGATTGTGTCTGTTGTTATTTGTGCCTGGAAAGGTGGGACTGGTTTATCTCACTCTGCTGCTTGCATTTTTATATATCTGCTAAGAAATAAGACCACCAGACTTAGTTCCTATTTCACCTTATATTTTTAAAATACCAACTGTGTCCAATTTATTTTTATTAATTTCAAAGCCTTTTTATTGATCAATGTCATATGATGGTGAAGACAGTCTTTTGTGTTTCAAACTGGAAGTTATATTCTATTTCTATTTTGGGTGCATTATTTGAGTGCAGCTGAATCTGAAACCGCAGTTTGATGTAAAATCAGATTGTTTACAATATGTTGCTACTTAAGCAATGACTCTAGCTATTGGAAAAAACAAACTTGGCCTGCAAGATGCATGTGTTCAGCCTGCTATGCTTAAACCACTCCACTTAAGGAAAGGTGAGCACAGTCAATTAAAACAAAGAGCACACCTAGAAATTTACTAGAATATATTTCACTTCCCACTGTTTCATCTTGTGCAAATGAGAACTCCTCATGTCCATTGGAGACTATTCTGCAGAATAGTCAGTGCCATTATTCCACAATTGTTTCTAGAGTGTTTTTAGTGTAAACTATGCAAAGTGGTGTTGTACTTCCACATATTTATTTATTTATTTATTTATTTTATTATACTTGTATACCGCCTCATAGCTGAAGCTCTCTGGGCAATTTACAGTAACTAAACACATTAAAACAAATACAATTTAAAACAAATCTTATAAAAACAATTTAAAACACAATTAAAAAATTTAAAACAGTATAAAACACATGCTAAAATGCCTAGGAGAAGAGGAAAGTCTTGACCTGGTGCCGAAAAGGTAACAGTGTTGGCGCCAGGTGCACCTCGTCAGGGAGATCATTCCATAATTTGGGGGCCACCACTGAGAAGGCCCTCTCCCTTGTTGCCACCCTCCGAGCTTCCCTTGGAGTAGGCACCCAGAGGAGGGCCTTTGATCTTGAATGTAGTGTATGGGTGGGTTCGTATCGAGAGAGGCGTTCCATCAGGTATTGTGGTCCCAAGCCGTGTAAGGCTTTATAGGTCAAAACCAGCACCTTGAATCGAGCTCGGAAACATACAGGCAGCCAGCGCAAGCGGGCCAGAATCGGTTTTATATTCACAGAAACAAAAGCAAAAGAAAATGATTTACTGTAGGAAACTTCACTAAAATTGCAAAGTAAATAATACATACTTAAAGTGACTATCTGAACTATATCAACTGTCTTAATATTATTCCTTCCTCCCTGCTAAAACAAGATCAGAACAGCACATGTCTTGTTTTTGTTATTTGGGCTGATTGAGCTGTTGCTCCTGTTGGAAGTGGGGCAAGAGCAACTCCTGTTTTGTTCTTTTGTTTGTGTTCCAGAAGGTAGATAGAGCTAGGGCCCTCCAGATGGATAGGCTTTGTTTACCTTTTACCTGTGATGCTCTGACTGACTTCCTTCTGTCGCTAGACTGTGACGTCTTTAGGGAAGCTTACCTGCCCCTCCTCCTTCTGCCCTTTCCATTCCTTTGTTCTCAGGCTGTCCGGGAGAGAGGAGACATCCCTTTGTCTCTGCTCTCTGTCCGAGCATGGGGCTGACTCCTACACCTGGGCGTTATGCTTCCAACTTAGCTAGTTAGTTAGAACTAGGCTTGCTTTTCTATCTACAATGTATTTCCATAAATAAAGTAGCTTTTCTTATTTTTCTAAGTCTCAAGTCTCAGTGATGCTGATGCAGGGTAAAAGCCTGATTCTTAGGCAAACTTACACACACGCTGGCACAGTCGCATTTCAACATCTGCTGTTACTCTCTGCTGCTGTGGTGCTGCTTTTAAACGAAATTAAGCAACACAACTACACACAGCGCAACAGCTCCCACTCACTATATGCTCAGAGGCACATGTTACCAAATTCTTCTAAGCTACACAGGAAGTGGATTGGGCTGCGAAACACCAACCCAAATTGTGTTTACATTTTTACAAATTTGTAAGGCAGTACAATATCTCAGAGAGGAGGTCAGGTCTCCTGTTCCCCGGGTGCATTCACTATAGCTGCCCAATTCCCCTGCTTTTTAAAGTTCGATAGAAATATCTGTTTGCTATAGGTATATTCTTAAATTGCAAGTTTTTTTTTTTTTGTCTATTAGTAAATTTCTTTGCTTTTTAATCCGGGAGGTAAGAAATGGGATCCTGTGAAAGTTTGCTGAGAATGGATTGATCATTTGCTTTCTATTGAGTTCAATGGAATTTACTCCCCTGCAATGCTTAGGATAGGTGAAACTGACCATGGGGAAGGGGAGGAAGAGCAGGGGTAGGGCAGGAGGAGGGAGGGGAATGGGAGCAGACAGGATGGGGGGTGGCTGAGGAGGGCAGATTTGATCATTTGCATGCTTATTGAGTTCACTGGGATTTATTCCCATACAATCATGCTTAGGATAGGTAAAACGTACCATGGGGGAAGAGGAGAAGAGGGGAGAGAAGGAGGAAGGGAGAGAAGAGGGTAAGGAGGGGAAAGGCAGGTCTTATCATTCAACATGGATTTATGAAGAACAAATCCTACCAAACTAATCCTATCTTGTTTTTTGATCAGGTAACCTCCCTTGTAAACTGTGGGAATGCTGTGGACATAATATATCTCGAATTCAGCAAAGCTTTTGGTAAAGTGCTCCATGATATTCTGATTAGCAAGCTAGCTAAATGTGAGCTGGATGGAACAACTATCAGGTGGATCCACAGTTGTCTCCAGAATTGTACTCAAAGAGTGCTTATCAATGGTTCCTTCTCAAACTGGGCGGAAGTAACGAGTGGGGTACCACAGGGCTGGGTCCTGGGCCCAGTGCTCTTTAACATTTTTATTAATGACTTGGATGACGAGGTACAGAGCATGCTTATCAAATTTGAAGATGATACAAAATTGGGGGACACTGCTAATACCTTGGAAGACAGAAACAAAATTCAAAGGAACCTTGATAGGTTGGAGCATTGGGCTGAAAACAACAGAATGAAATTCAACAGGGATAAATGCAAAGTTTTACACTTAGGAAAAAGAAACCAAATGCACAGTTATAAGATGGGGGATACTTGGCTCAGCAATACGACATGTGAGAAGGATCTTGGAATTGTCATTGATCACAAGCGGAATATGAGCCAACAATGTGATGTGGCTGCAAAAAAGGCAAATGCTATACAGTAATACCTCGCATTAATGTACTCAATGGGACCAGAGCGAGTACGTAAACCGAAAATGTCCTTAAAGTAGAGCACTACCTTTTAAAACTTTTTTTACCTCTCCTTCATGCAGAGCCTCAAAGCCCCGCGTTAAAGCTTCTGCTGCTGCGCTACCGTGCCTCTCAGCTGATCGTGATTGCGCCTCCCAGCTGATTTGCAGTGGCGCGATCACATCTATTTCCACCCCCGCGCGCTAAAGCTGCTGCTGGTGCGCTGCCGCACCTCCCAGCTGATCGCAATCGCACCTCCCAGCTGATTTGCGGTCGCGCGATCGCATCTATTTCCACCCCCACGCGCTAAAGCCTCTGCTGCTGCACTGCATTTCTGGAGAAATATAGGCATATGGAGCATGTACGTTATAGCAAGGCGATGTTAAGTGAAGCGACGTTAAGCAAAGCGATGTATTAGGCTGCATTAACAGAAGTATAGTTTCCAAATCGCGTGAAGTATTAGTTCCCCTCTATTCAGCACTGGTTAAGCCTCATCTTGAGTACTGCATCCAGTTCTGGTCTCCACACTTCAAGAAGGATGCAGACAAACTGGAACGGGTTCAGAGGAGGGCAACAAAGATGATCAGGGAACTGGAAACAAAGCCCTATGAGGAGAGACTGAAAGAACTGGACATGTTTAGCCTGGAGAAGAGAAGACTGAGGGGAGATATGATAGCACTCTTCAAGTACATGAAAGGTTGTCACACAGAGGAGGGCCGGGATCTCTTCTTGATCATCCCAGAGTGCAGGACGCCAGATTTTGACTGAACATCAGGAAAAACTTCCTAACTGTTAGAGCCATACGACAATGGAACCAATTACCTAGAGAGGTAGTGGGCTCTCAGACACTGGATGCATTCAAGAGGCAGCTGGACGGCCATCTGTTGGGAATGCTTTGGTTTGGATTCCTGCATTGAGCAGTGGGTTGTTGGCCTTATAGGCCCCTTCCAACTCTACTATTCTATGATTCTATGATTTGCATGCTTATTGAATTCAATGGGATTTACTCCCATGCAGTCATGGTTAGGATGAGTAAAACTGACTATGGGGGAAGAAGAAGGGTAGGGGACAGGGGAGAGGGAGGAGGAGGAGGGGTAAGGAGGGTATTAGAGGAGGATGGCAGGGCAGGTTTGATCATTTGCATGCTTTTTGAGTTCAGTGGGATTTACTCCTGTGCAGTCATGCTTAGGATAGGTGAAACTGTCCTGGGAGAGAGGCAGGGAGGGGGGAAGAGGGAGGTGGAGGTGAGGAGATTGAGTGGGTAGGCACTGAGCAGAGGGAAAGCCCCTTTCCTTTCCAAAAGGAAAACATTGTGAACAATATCATTGTTTTTCAGCATTTCCCCCATCTTTTTATTCTACAGCAGGCACATGTAGTCTCCCACCCAAATTTAAACCAAAGCTGTCCTTGGCCACATCCACACCAGACCTTTATTTCACTTTAGACAGTCATGGCTTCCCCCAAAGAATCCTGGGAAGAGTATTTAGTGAAGGGTGCTAAGAATTGCCAGGAGACACCCTGTTCCCCTCACAGAGCTTCAATCAGTGCTGCTGACTGCTAAACCACTCTGGCCATTAGAGCTCTGTCAGGGGAATAGGAGTCTCCTAACAACTCTCAGCACCCTTCACAAACTAACTGCCCAGGATTCTTTGGGAGAAGCCATGAGTGTCTAAAGTGAAATAAAGGTCTGGTGTGATTAGCCCAGCCAAACAGCTGTGAGTCTGGCTTTTAGAACACTGACAGTTGGTTCTTACTGAGCATGCCTGCACTTATCATTGACTCCAATGCTAAATTTCTTAAATTAATTAAAAATCAGCCAGCATTTTTTAAACTTTTAAACTGCAGAAGATGAAGGTCAGAGTATGGGGCAAAGTCAGTAGTAGGATTAGTCATGGTATGAATGGGAATCCAATGGATACAACAGTGTTTGTTAAGCTACTGGTAAACGACAAAACACCTTGATCTCTTTGTGCATCTGAAGCAATTCACAATGCCACACTGATGTCTTGGTGGCACAAAATGGATTTTCAATTTGGGATTAAGCTCTGGTGTGTTGCAAATAGCTTGAGCAAAACAATAGCTGTTTATGGTTTTACTGTGAGGAAAAACTGAAAGGCATATGGGGGAGAAAAGGACATCGGGTGACTGCCCTGTGGCCCAAACATGAAAGGGGGCAACGGAAAACCTCTTCTTTTAAGCCAAATGCAGAGCATGGAAACATGTAACAACAACCCCCCAAGCATAATAAATGTTACCTTTTCAACACTGGATATTGCTTCCCATTTGTGCACTAAGTGCGTCTGCTTAAGAGTGTAATCCTATATATATCTACTGCAAAGGAAGTCCTGTTGAGGTCAGTGGAATATACTCCCTAGTAAGTAAATATAGGATTACAGTCTAAGTGTTTTTACCCATTCTAATTACAGATTGATTAAGATTTCTGGCATGTCCACGCAGGGGTTTTGTTGGCACTGATCCAGCACATCTGATCCCACTTGTCACACAACTGGGCTGCTCCCTACTCCAATTTCTTCCTAGTCCTTCTGGGGCCAACATGGATTGTACTATCCTGATAGGAGGATGTTGTGCACAACTCCACAATAGGACATTTTCTTTTCTTCAGCCATTTCTTCTCATGCTTCTCTTTTCATACTAAAGCACAGTCTAGGAAGCCCCCATGCAGAGTTCTTTGTCCTCCCCTTTTTAATCCTTCTATCTATCTCAAGGTGACATCTTTTGTGGAATTTTACAAAATACTCAGAGAGCTAGTGCCGTGAAGCTGCTAAGAGATTGTGCTACTTATCAGGAAGTCCCCAGTTCAAGTCTCACCTCTGCCATGATCTCACAAGGTGGCCTTAGGCAAGCCACTCTCTGCTGGCTTCCCTTGTCCCTACAGGCAAAATGCAGGATAATAATACTGACTTGGCTTATAGGGTTACAACTAGCTAATAATGCATTTTGAGCACTTAACAGCACAAGATTATTGTTGTTTTTGTTGTTACGTGCCATGGGCACAGAAAAATATTGTGGGCCCCATTCACACAACAAAAAGTATGCACCATGCCCTGTTCAAATGGCTACAACAGAATGCATCGAAGCATGCTGAAAGTTGTTAGTAGACCCCTTAGTTCCATCACAGCTATAATTCTCAGAGGGGTTTGACAATCGATCCCTCTTCCCAGGGAACTCTGAGTATCCTAACAACTCTCAGATCCCTTAGCAGACTACAGTTCCTAGGATTTGTTGAGGGCAGCCATGGCTGTTTATAGTGGAATAACAGTGGAATAAATGTAGTGTGAATGTGATCCTAGTCCGACACTCTAACCAGTGCATCTTACTGGCTATCTTTGTTCCCCATAGAGAACATGTTCCTCATGTGGATCTGTGAAATCAGCCTCTTGGTTGGTCTGTCTGCAGTAGCATAGCAAATAATAATAATAATAATAATAATAATAGAATGCTGGATGATCCATGTGATAAGCCCTGCTACACATAGATGGTTTTGGTGCATTGGAATATGATTCCAATCTATGATTCTTTTTCAACACTGGAGGCATTCAAGAGGTACCTGGACAGCCATCTGTTGGGTATGCTTTAACTTGGATTCCTGCATTGAACAGGGGGTTGGACTCAATGGCCTAATATGCCCCTTCCAACTCTACTATTCTGAGCAGCCTGCACTGGCTTGGATTTTTTTTTTTTTTAAGGTTGCACTCTTATGAATGATCTTACCTTTTCCCCAATGGTTCAATGTGGCAAACAGCATCAAATTAGATAAAACATCACAGACAGAAATTGAAAAAATGAAAAACAGCACCTTGAAAAAAAATCCTCTACAATCACACACACATCCTAAAAAGAGAAGCCAAGCAAGACTATACCGGACATCATTATCCATATGAACAACTATTCTTTGTGTTGTACATATGCTGTTTAGATTGCTGGGATTCTGGTACTATATATAGGACTCATATAGATGACTGCAGTACAAGTATGCCCTGCACTCAAATACAAACAAATATACATAACATTAAAAATGCAGCTTACACAAATTCATGTATATTTCATGATTCTGCACATTTTGTGAATATGGAACTTACAATTCCTGGTTTTTATTTTCTTTTATGAACTACTCTGTTGGTTTCCCCCCAGCAAGGTCTGATGGCATGGAAGAGAACATAGACCTCCATATAGCTCTCTTTTATAAAGCTGTCACAGAGACAGAATAGACAGGAAAAACAAGCTGCCACTGCATTTCACAATTCTGGATGCCTGCTCCTTTATTTTCATAAAGTCCCTATATCAAAAGCAGAATCTAGCTGCCTCAGACAGCATTATTGGGGCGTGGGTTTTGGGGTGGGGAGGATGTCGCATTAGCCCATGATGATCTGTGGCAGACTCTGCCAACCCCATGCTTCAAATACCTTGTAGGGAGTTTTTCACCTCTGGCAGCTGGCAGGCCAGTGAGACCAACTGCTCTCCTGGATAGTCATAAATTACTAAGGGATCAATAAGGTCACATCTGTGTAAGTGTGATTAGAATATAGCTCAGTCTCAGATGGACAGGAGAGATTGTTGGGAATATTTATGCCTAATAGAAGAGACTATGGGGATACTTCCCTCTTCCTCCTTTGCAAATTTCTGAATAAGCCATTGATTTAAGTGTCAGGAGCCTAGCAGACAAGCAGGATCCCCCCCCCATCTGTTGTCCAGAGGTTGGCAGCTGGATAAGGTTAATGGTATAACATATCTTGAATCAATCCAGGGGTGAAATGAATACCATGAAGATAGACAACAACAAGAGAAAGTGCATGTTTGGTGAGTGGTCGTGGTAGAATGAAGAAGGTACAGGACGATGGGAGCAGAGTGATGAGGAACAGGTGACAAGCAGATTGTGATGAAGAAATCTTGGCTTCTGAGCCACAGGTCACAGACAGAACATCCAGGTCCTTCTGAGTCTGAATTGACACTGAAGAAACAGGGCTCTCAGCCAATCAGAAAGCCAGGATGAGAACCAGTTATGTAAACTGTAGTCTGGGTTATGTTTGCTTTCATTTATTGTAGGTATGTTTTAAATGTATACTCTAAAAACTTAATAAAATACAATTATATATAAAAAGAGTGTTCTTGTCCTGGATTATTAGTTGCTTCTGGATAACATTATAACTCCTCATAGGCCTTCGACAATGGCTGGCTGATTGAGACTACATTATTCTGGCTCTGTGGGAGTGAGTGCCTGATCATAAGGCAAATGCATGAAGTACTGATTTGATACTGACTTTGCAGGTTTGTTTTGGGGAATCCTGAGATAATGTATGGGAAATGTTTTGAATAGCCTAAGGCAAGATAACAGTAACTGACCAATAATAATAGTTCTAAAAATAATAATTTGCATTTGTAAGTATTAATAGTAGTACTATAATTATTGGTAAGTGTTAAAAATAAGTATAAGAATGTCAACTCATGCAACACAAGAGAAGAACTGTAGTTCAGTGGTAAAGCATTTGCTTTGCATAGAAAAGGTGCCAGGTTCAAGCCCTGGTGTGTCCCGGTAGGGCTGGGAAAAGACTCCTGCCCGAAACCTTGGAAACCCTGCCACTCAGTGTTGGCAGTACTGAGCTAGATGGACCTCAGGGCTAACTTGGTATAAGGCAGCTTCCAATGTTCTTAACAGATGCCTTCTCCTTGGGAACAAATTCCGTAGGTTTTTGGCATCCTGAGAAATATTCGTAACACTTCAACAGGTGAATATTTAAACCAGGATTGCTGCTTTGAAATCTGCAGTAACATTCAGCAACAACTTCTGGAGTTTCCACTCCTCTTGAGTGTTCATTTGTTCATCAAGCTATTTTAAACTCTGAAGAAATCGGCATTGAAATTCTTGGCCATAACTCAGGCAACATTCTGCCTATTTGAGAAGACCACACACTCTTACGCTCCAGTTTGTTAGGATAGGATTGCAGCAGAGCAATTAATTCTCCCTGCTCTTCGTCCGTCTGTCCGTACAGACATACAGTAAAAATGTAAGACGATATGCCATCACACTGAGTTGACATAGCACAGCATAACATCAGGGGTGGGGTGCAGTGGCAGGGTGGCTGACAGGGTGAAGCAAGCTGGGTGGGAGGGGAATGGGGTGGTGGTGAAGGGATTGGTGATTGGCAGAGACTGTAGCCTGAGTGGGTGTGTGGAAGGCTGCCAACAGTGCCACAGTTTGTCTGGGGTGGTGGTGGGCATATCAGGTGAGGCAAGTGGGTTAGGAAGGTGAATGTGGGTGCCTGGAGGAGCGGTTGTGCTGAGGGGACTGGGGGGCACTGGCAGCAGAGGAACAGGTGATGCAAATGGGTTGTGAGAGGAGTGAGGGTGAGTGCGTGGGTGGCAAGTGGAGTTGGCGAGTGGAACAAGCAGGGGCACAGCCCTAGTTTACTCACAAGTAAGTCTTATTGATTTCAATAGGGCTTCCTGGTAAGTGGGGTTACAATTGCAGCCTTAACTGTTAAACAGAGAGAAAAACAACAGAAAGAGAAAGGGAGGCAGAAGTTCTTGCTTCCCTGTGAGTTTACCTACAATCCCCTCCAAGCTCTAGTTTTCTCTGCCTGTCTCTGAGGAACCTTCAGAATCCATAAGAGTCAGAGCATAGGTGGGGAACCTGTGCCCTACTGCCACCTCTGCCAGATGCTGCTGGAATATAACTTCCATCATCCCTGACCATTGGCCATGGTGGTTGGGGTCAATGGCAGTTGGAGTCCCAAAACATCTGGTAGGCCATAGGATCCCCACTTTCTGAGTTAGAATCTGCCTTACACATGGCTACTTTTGATGTGATGAATGAAGATTAGCTACTACAGGAGAGAGAAAGAGAGATAAACCAAAAACTGTCATGAAACACTGCCTTGTTTGTTTGCCCATGATACATTTCAGCTTTCTCTGCCCATTTCTGCAGAAGTTTTCAGAATTCTCAAGAAGCAGAACTTGGCTACACTTGGTTGTTTTTCTTATGGTGATGTGTCATTGGAACCCAGGCTTTTCATTCCAAGAGTTATAAGCAAATTCATTGACTATTCCCAAATAGTGAGATCAAAGGAATCTTGTGCACTGCCACCAGCAATTGTGAACTTCCAAGTGGATAGCCAGGCTCTACAGTCAGAAAAAACCCCAAGTGGTATTGGTGGATCCACCCTAATAGAACTGTAGTAGGGGAGTTTTCTAATCATAAATTGGGGTCATTTTATTCTAAGCAAAAGGGGCAAGATCCATATTGCTAAGCAATGTTTGGGCAGAGATGGAAACAAGAATATCCTCCCATGAGATAAAGCCACTGGTGGCAGATTTTGGATGCCATTAAGAGCTGAAACATAAGAGATGGGGTGGTTTCACCATCAGGGCACAACTCACTAGAAAGTTTTCCTGCCAAGCTGAAATGAGTGGGAGCTCTGCAAGAGCAGGAAAAATTCCAGGTGAATCATGCCCCGTATTAAATAGCTGTGAAGGTTTGCCACAGGCACCACAGTATCTTAGACTGGCCCTCAGTAGAACAGCCTTTACTAATATTGAGACTCATTCACAGATGTGTCTGTGTTCAAGCTCTGTTGTTAAACTTTGCTCAATACTGAAGATCTAACATCTCTAAGGGAATCCAAACTCAATTGATTGCTCCATATCCTGCCTTGAATTTTGGATCCACAGGCGTACACTTGCAACAGAGCTCCCCATATGCTAATTCCACTTGGGACTGACCACCTCAAGAACACATTATCCAGTGTCACCGTTGTCAAGAAAATACACCAAAAGAATTTGGTTGGAATGACTAATGACAGCTGGGTGCAGGGATGCAGCAAGAAGCTGGCCACAGTTTCAAAGATGCACAATAATAATGTGTCCCTGTCTGACTCCTGGTGCTGTTGACTTATTTTTTATTTTTTTGGAGTTGATGTCTACTCAGGGCTTTTCTATTAGATGCAACTTGGATGCTGGCCATAGATGAAGTCAACAGAGCAGAACAGGAACCAAAGCATTGCAGAATGTCAGTAGCTCCTTCAAAGGACGGCAAACAGACAGCCTCAGTTGTTACCTGGGAACTCTGCATACACTGTTTTAGTTCCATCTTGGAAGAGAGGCCGGATTTAAAAATAAATAAATACTATATCCAAATGATAACACCTAAATATAATCTGCATTTGCTGGGGCTTTGGCACATGAATATGAAGCCAATGCTATATAATAGAAGCCACTGGGTGGATTTTTTCATTTGTATAGTTGAAGAACAATACAGTAAGGGTATAAAAACTACTATGAGATAAAGTGACAAGTCCAACGTTAATGCTTTTCTCATTGTAGCTGCAATCAAACCATATTGGCTTTTTTAAAGGTCAGAAGTAAAAAGATTGGACAGATGTAGTGCCTGGCAATAAAGCACCAGTTGCTCACATTTTGGAGGTGTATTCACTTTCAGGATAGCAGGAAAATGTTTGTATGACAGAAAAGGGAAATAACTTTTAATTTCCGGATGAGCCAAATGTGCAACAAATTACAAAAGGGTCTCTAAGGTGTACGGATATCTCAAACAAAAGTCAGGGCTGTGTGTCGACATTTGGCAAAGGAAGTTGAACATGAAATGGCTGGGAGCCATCAGCACAACTGGGCAGGGCCAGAGTCAACAGTGGGCAGAGCCAAAGCCAAATATGGACAGAGTTTGCAGCATTGAAGGATTGCATAAGAGGCACTCTCTGCCACCCAGTCTCTCCCCACTTCTTTCACACAAACACAGGATACAGAAGAGGAAGCAGTTACTAGAGGGATGGTCTGGGGAGCAAAAGCCCACAGTATCTGAAAGGTCTGAAGGTCTGACCCTTCAGTCTGAAGGGCACATAAAATAAAGCTGGGGCCCACATGGGACATCCAGGGCCATAGGCTGCCCACCACTGGCCAAGATTCTCAAGTTTTAAGAAGCATCTATTTTACAGATTAAATATCAGTTACTGATGACTGTGGAATGGCAATATCTTCATTTACAACATTTGCTAGTATCTATATGGACCATCTGCTCTGAGTGCTTCAGCATCTTCTAAATTATGGGCGAGGAAATTAGGAGGGATTATTGGATCCTTACAGAAGGGTAATACTATAACAGTTGTTAATAAATGTTTAATGGATCTTTGTAAGATAGATGTTCAGAAACTCAGAGAGGTGTGGAATAGAGAATTAGAATTTATTATACTGCCTAAACAATGGAAAATTGCTGTAGAATATATAGAGAATGTTTCCTTAGACCTGAAATTGAAACTGATTCAGCAAAAAATAAATATTTCAAGTGTATTGGACTCCACAACATTTGTATAGGAAGGCACTGTCCAATACAGAAAGATGCTGGAAATGTAACGCTGAGCATGCCTCATTGAAGCATATGATGCAGGCTTGTCCAGTGATACAGTCATTCCAGTCTGAAGTTATTATCCATATGAAGTATGTTCAAATGCAGCCAGGGCAGTGAGATATTCAGTCCATTGCATAATAGATGGTGGGTATATATCCTTCCAGGCTCAAAGTATGAGTCTCTTAGCAACCTTTAGGGCTTGCAAAGTCCACTTTTGTTGTCCTACTGCTACCCCCATGCTACTGGAATATAATTTAAAAGTGCACAAACATCTGCATATATCAAGGAGCTCTGCATTGCAGACATAAATATGAAGATATGTAACCAGAATCCTAACCCCAACCAAGAATAACCTATTGGTCAGTCACCCAAACTGTACGAGAACAAATGGCTCTGGATTTCTTAGACAACACCTACACCAATTAATTTTAAAAAGGGAAAGTGCAGCAAGATCAAGAACCTAATCCCTCTGACCTAGAAACACTTCTTGCAAAGTGCCAAGGGCTGGCTGCTGTTTCCCAGTGATGAGAGAAACAGTGTTCTTCAGGGGCTGAGAAGCAGCTCTTCATTATTACTCCATGTATGTCACGGCTGAGCCCATCAGAATTAAGAACAGTTTCTGAGGTGCAACCTTAGCAAATCAACCCATATGCAAGAGTCAGTTGTAGATTTTAGTCCAGATTCTCTTTTGACTTGCTTGAGTGGGGCTTGCAAGAAAATGCTGCAATGTTGGCTATTACTTTTCAGGATTCCAGTCACTCCGTTCCATTCTCCTCCCTCCTGTTTTTCATCCTCCCCCCAGTTAGCCAGTCAACATTCTGGCTACATAAGCAGTGTCTAGGGTGGCCATGTCTCCTACTTTGCAGAGGGCATTCCTCTGTTTGAAACAGCTGTCTGGTTCAGGTCCTCTTTAAAGATAAAGAACCATCAGATGGGAGACTACTGAATGCACTGAAGATGCCCATCAGCAGTTAGCACCTGGACAGCAGACTGAGCAGGCACACAGGTCATCTGCTCACTGTCTTACTCCTCTGTGGGGAGATGTACTGTTCTATTTAAATCATACGTTGTTATTTTTAAATTGCATCTATGCCTATAAAATAGTGTAAGCAAGTTTTATGCAAATCCTTCTCATTTTTGGGGTGATGCATTTCCTCTTTTTGGGCAATGAGCAAGCAGTCACCCTAGCATTGGTCTTCGCAGCCTGAATACAGAAAATAGAGGGAATGATATGCAATTGGATCAGGCAAGGAGGCAAATGGTGCCCTCCCCTTTTATAAAAGGAAACAACTGGAGTTTTGGCAGCACACAGAAAGGCCAGTAAGCTCCACAGGTGGGGCATGGATAGTCTGGAGTTGCGTCCAATATGGCTGCAAGTGCCCAGCCAGTGGTCCAAGAGATATTGGCTGCTGTCCCCAAATCATTTACTTCAATAAGCCTGTTCCAGGGTATGTGGCTTCAGGAATACAGGAAAAGCCTGCAGACAGTCAGGCTCTATATCATATGCAGACAGTTTTCTAATGGTTGGCTGAAAACAAAAGGCCATTTTCTCCATCTTTTCGCTGCAAGACAGGCCAAGATGAAGAGGACTTCTGCACAAACTGCTCAGCTTAAATCAAATTATTGTGTCTGGGTGGTTTTTTCTTTTTTAAAGCTTTTCTGCTTTAACAACCAATTCTCTGCCCAACTCAACAGATTGATCACTTTTTTCCCAGCATGCAGAAACCCGATTGCTCACTACAGTGGTTGTTTTCTTCTAATTAAAACAACAGTGCCAAGTAATCAGCTCCTTTGCTTCACAGACACTGCTGAATGTATGGCATTATGAGAAAATAAAAGCCACTGAATGATCCCCCTTTCCCCCCTCCCTAGGCAGCAGCTGCATCTAGAATAGTGACAGCAACCCTGAAACAGCGATAGGGAGGAAAAGGCTGGGAACTGCCACATAATTTGGCATCTTAACGCAGGGGACATGTGCATGACTTGAATCCTGATCAGCTGGAGCTGAAGGAAGTATTTCAAGAAGAAGAAGAAGAAGAAGAAGAAGAAGAAGAAGAAGAAGAAGAAGAAGAAGAAGAGATGAACAGGGAGGAAGAAATAAGAATGGCTTTGTGGATGCTGGGGAATCTCCTTTGCTGGGGATTTTAAATAGGCCTAGAGATGCTCATCGATGGGAGGAGGGGTAGGAACAGGTGAAGCCTGACTTTCAGTCCAACTCCAGGATTGTAGGACTTGGGTTGTGTTAACACATTCAAAAATATTTGGGCTGAGCTGAAACTACTCAGTTATTTGCAAATATTTTCATCCATCTACATTTTTCAATTTTTTTGGGGGGGGGGAGTATACTTTACAAAAAAGATTCATCTTCTCATTTACATTGCCCTCACACTAAATTGACTTCATGTCCTCTCACTCTAAATTGACTTTATGTCATCACTGATACAATTATGTAGCCAATCTGAATCACTACATAAGCATTATAATGTCACAATATGCGACAATATGTATGGGTGACAGATGTGACTAATTTGTCCTAGCTCTTAATTGACTTCAGAAATATTGTCCTAGCTCTTAATTGACTTCAGTTATGTCATCATATAGTCTAATCTGATTGGCTAAATAGCACAGGAGTGTGGGACCATTTTAAGCCCAAGGTCTGTATTCCCATCCTTCTGGGTGTCGCATGACAGTGATAGGCAGGGCCAGAGGAAAAAGAGGGCAGAGTAATGGATCTAAATTTTACCTTTGTACAGTATAATGGTACTGGTACTCTCTCTGTCTCTCTCTCTCTCTCTCTTCTCCTTCCAGGCAAACAAGGTATTATCACAATTCAAGGACACATTCCAGCCAGGCAAAAACTCTCAAGGAAGGTGTGAAGCAAGGCTGACAAGGGGTGTATCTGGGGAGAGGGGGAGTCCCAAGACCCAGACAGAGAGGCTGGAAGGCTGCAATTGGCTCTTGAAACTAAGGTTCCCCATCCTGAAGTAGCACCACATCATCTCCTTAAATGATCCATGATTTTTGGAGGTCTAGGAGCTAATCTAGGAAAGGGTCAGAAGAAATAACCAGAGAAACAATGGCACTGAACAGGATCCACATAAATCGGGAAATATTTCTACCCTGTCAAAATAGTTATTTTGGGCTCAAAAATTAAAATGGAAGAATAGTTGACACAGCCTTACACATACCATATCCAAGATAGAGTGCAATTAGTGTTGGACTCCATCTAGTAGACCTTAATTAAAATCTCAGCTACAAATTGATTCACAGAAGTGCACGGGGTGGGCTGGCCCAATACATGTTTGTGCCTGAGATGAACAAAACCCCTCCTCCCATATTACATATGAAGAAACTAACTGCACTGGCAGTTGAATCTTATTTCAGTGATGTTGGTGGGATAGTGTTCTCTACTACATCTCAGACAGCAGGTCAGATATGGGGCCTCAGAACAAACCACGTGGCAAAATAGGTAAATGGCTGGGGCCCAAGAAGAACAGTTGCGGGCTACCCCTGCTGTCCCCATCATCAGCTGAATGGTTGTCTCACTTTACCTAATGGTATGACTGACCCTGGGAATACACGTGCAAGTAATTCCCATAATAAAAGTGTTGATTTTTCCCAGGGCTTAAAATCCCTAATGACATAGAGTAAACCCCATCTTGCCCTATCCTGTCCTATCCCTGGCTATCAAAAATAATTTAAATTAAAAGGTCTAACAGCACGTCCCAAAGGCACTTGGTTGCGGCTTTTCAGAAGGTTCAAGGTCACAGCAGGTCCCAACCAGGCAATCTTCAAAAGGCCTTCAGAAGGCTTCTGCATGCTGCTAAGGCAACATATCTCCTTGGGTGGGTTATAGTCAGCAGCTGCCATAGTGATCTGTCCAGGGTCCTGATAGGTCTTGCTTTGCCTTGCCTTGGCTTTCCTGTTGTGATATTGCATTCCCTGTCTTGACTCTGCTCTTCTGGATATGCTCTTCCAGTAAGCGCCTCTGCTTCAAACTATCCTTCCCTGGGAGTCCTGAGCTGAGCTGGAACAGGACTGCTGCCTTGCAAATGTGACCAACAGAACTGATGCTGCACATTGTCAATGGGGGATGAGTATGCAACTCAGTGCGCATTGCTCCAAGAGCCAACGTGGTACCCTCCAAATGTGGTTGGATTTCAGTTCCCATCAGCCCCAGCCAGTACAGCCGATGGCTAAGGATGATGGGAGGTGCAGTCCATCAAAATCTGGAAAGCACCATGTAGGCTATGGCTATCCACCTTGGGCTACTCCATTTGGGAGGGATTGCTGCCAGTACTTGAAATACACTACACCCCTTAACGTTTGTGAGGTCTCCCTCACATATAGTATTTAAAAGGATAGACGAGGCATGATCTGGCCAAAATGCAGGGTGTGTGTGTTCAGGTCAGGGATGGGGCTCGTGAATTTCATGAAGTACCCTTCTACTGCCCCTTCCCCCCAATAACCCAAGCACTGCTGCCAGGTTCAGAGTACTGAGGAGGGGCATATGAGGGCAGTTTATGTTGCCCTCTGTTCTGAGATTGTGATGAAGCAAGGGGAAAGGCCACAGCTCAGTGGTAGAGCATCTGCTTTTCATGCAGAAGATCTCAGGTACAATCCCCAGCATCTCCAGGTAGGGCTGGGACAGACCCCTGTCTGAAGCCCTGGAGAGCTGCTGCCAGTCAGTGTAGACAATACTGAGCTAGATGGACCAATGGGTCTGACTCAGTATACAGCAACTTCCTATGTTCCTAAACAGGATGGCAAGGATGCAATTCTGTCCTCACTGGAGGTTGCCGGAGGGAAAAAAAACCAGTCTTCTTCTTTAACTCACATCAACCTCTCCTGTGCTCCAAGCCTGGCAGGACCATCATAGCAGGTGTGACTCCAGTCCCTGCACAGCATAGCCTGGAGAGGCTCCAGCATCCCATTCAATAAGTTGCCATCCCTTTATTCTGCTATCCCAATAGCTTCCACAACACACAGATAGGTATTAACTCATTTTTACTTGAAAGCAGCCTTCTATGAGAAACAATTAATCTCCTGCCTGCGTCAACATGCCTCAGTGGGACAATATGTGCAGACATGAAGCAAGATGTCTCAACAGGCAAGGAAATAAATGGGGGCTTCACTGCTGCATTTAGAGAGTTTCTTATATTAATTTCTCAATAATATCTCATAAATAGTTCTCTCTTTTGTTGTAATGTAGGCAGCCTAAAAGGAAGAATGAATGAAGATAAGAATATTAAAAGCTATAACTGGAGTTAATTTTTATTTGAAAAGAATATTGGGTTATTTGTCTGCCTTCTGACATTACGTTATTTATAATGCACTGAAATCCAAGGGAACTTTCATTGGCCCTATGGAAAGTCTACTACAGTGATCAATCGTGTGTGCAAGCCATTTGAGATGAATTATAGTGTTTTCCAACAGAAAAAGTATTTGGAGAACTTCCACTTTCACATATAGAACATGACAGGGACCTTGTCCGTTATTTAAGTTCCATCCTTCAAATTTCTGAGTATGCATGTCTACAGCATGTCTACAGTTAATTCATACAGAATCCTTTAATCTACAATATTTATTGCATTCATCTTTATAAAAGTCTTCTGAGATCCCCTCTTTACTATTGGAGAACTGAAGCTGAGAGTGACCTGTCTAATGACACACTATGGCCATAGCAGAAGTAAGACCTTCCTGAAATAACTCCCTCTCTACTAGATCATCTTGTCTCTCATATTACCTGCCTGATGTAGGTGCGTTTGGCAATCTTCCTGTGCCTGTGTTCTGTCAACATTTCGACAGAACATAAGGAAGAAGGCAGTCTGTAAGTCCCAAACCTTTTAGGGATTTATAGGAAAAACGTGTATATTTATTATACCCCAAAGCCAGTAATATGCCAGTTTAGATCACAGAGCACTGGTGCAAGGTACTCCTGGTTATCCACTCTTGGTCATATGTGGATAACAGAGCGTATACTTTGTGTGTAGATGCTTCCAGCTTAAATTTTTTGCATCTCCAACTGAAAGAATTTCAGGTGACAGGACTGAGAAAGACCACTCCCTGTGACCTTGGAAAGCAATTGGCAGTAAGAGTAGATCAGGGAGGGGAAACCTGTGGCTCTCCAGATGGAGCTGAACTACATACAACTCCTTTCAGCCCTAGCTAACAAAACCAATGGCCAGGAATGATGAGAGTTGTAGTCCAGCCACATCTGGAAGGCTGCAGGTTCCCCATTCCTGGAGTAGATGGTACTGGGCTAGATGGATCCCTGATCTGATTCATCGTAAAATACTTTCATACGTTCATGAATCTTCATCAAGGGCTGTCCCAAGTGGTATGAAGTCCAGCAGCCTAGCTTTGAAATGACAAAGGCATAAATGAAGGCCAGCAGCTCTGAAACTATTAGAAAGAGCCACCTTTGCAATCTGGACTTTTCAGTAATGGATATTCTCCCTCTCTCCTCTAGTCACAAGATCAGTCAATCATCATTACCTCTGTATTATCTGGATCCGGGGTTGGATGGCTCATCTGCACCCAGTCCTAGTTGTGTCCAGGCACTGTGTGCAACACCAGGACTGCAGAACCTGGATCTGGATAAAATGAATGGTGCAACTATATACCACCTGTTGACACCTAATACTAAACCTCTTTGTGACGTCACCCAGCAACTTTATATGGTCAGTGAACAAGACAGGGGACAGAATGGAAACATGTAGGGCTTCACATGGATAATCATGAAAGGATGACAAGAGATTGCCAGTTGCCATCTGCATCATAAATTCCATGCCCTCAGATTTCTCCTCCTGGATGTGTAGCTTCTCCCTCTCTACGGTGTGTGCATAAAATGCTAACATTTGAACACATTAATTATAGAGAAAATGTGGTATCACATAGATAAGTAAAGCTAAAAAGCTAACAATGGGAAGCCTGCAATCCTATACCCACTTATCTGGGAGGAAATCTCACTGAACTCAATAGGTACACCTGCAGAGGATTTCACAGTAACTGTCTCTTTAAATTAGTACTTTATAATGATAAAATAAAGGCATGACAGGCATCTGATGTCAGTTATTGGAGGGTCACAGCTCGGCAGCAGAACATGTGTTTTACATGCCAGAGGTCACAGGTTAAAACCTTGTCGTTTTCAGTTCAAAGTATCTCTTGTCCAGCAGAGGTAGGAATAATCTCTGCCTAAGATCCTGGAGACTCTCTGGCAGTACTGGACCAATGATCTGATGTAGTGTAAGACAGTTCCAGGTGTGTTCAAGTCCCCTGTAGAAAACAGTGCATATTTATGGTTTATATAGATGAGATTAAGAATTTGAATTTTGCATCCTCCTCTAATAGATTTTGCTTGAGTGCTTTTATTTTTAACACTTTCCCTTCTATTCTTAGGTGCCTGTGATGTATTTCATAAGTATAATTAATCTCCCTCTTTTAAAAAAAATACACACAAAGAGATGCTTCTCCCAGCTGCTTTCTTCCATCTAAGAGTTCATCTTTGAAGGCATGCTAATTGGGCCACTTTAAATGGATAAAGGCCATCATGTGCATTAGGGTAAGTAGGTCATTGGCTCTCAGTTCAAGCTTCTTGATCATATGTGTCATGTCATCTCTCTGTTAGAATGCAGTGAGATGAAATTCAGTTGAGCACACTGCAAGAATTTTGAGCCAGCAGGTCAGAGAGCAGCAAAAATGTATCCCAGTGAAGAAGAACAAACTCTAAAAGTTGCAGGCTGAGGGCTATCATAAAACTTGTTGACAAGAGAATCCCATTAAATAAGCAAGTTCTGACGTACCAAAGATTCTCACAACATATCTAAACATTGCAAATCGTTTGGGCACAGAATAGCTTCCATATCTCAGTATTCAGTATTTGCACAGTTTTTACGCTACCATGTCTAGTTAGGCTCTTACTGTGCAACAACACCTGTAAATATGTTCCAAGATGATTGTCTGTACACAGTGGCCATATACCTAAGGCAACAGTTCCGCCATAGTTGAATATGGGCACCTCGTAGGAGTCATATTTCACTAGAAAGAGATGTGGGAAATGCATTATTCAGTATCAAGTGGTTTCTCCTTAAATTTAAAAAACACATCATGTTTGACTCATCAGGACTGTATTCACTGTGCCTATTTTGCATACATCATTGTGCTTATTTCACATACGTTTAACTTGAAATGAACTGTCTCAGACTCCATTTTTTACATGTCTTTGCCATTTTAATCCCACTGTCTATCATTCGCTCTCCCACACAATCCCTTTTACATTCATAAGCATCATGCGGATATACCCCTGCCAACTTAGGATAACCCTTCATGCATCTGGTGACGTGGACTCTAGCCCATGGAAGCATATGCCATGATAAATTTGTTGGTCTCCATTGTGCTGCAACTCTGTTTTCCCTGAAGCAGCTAACACAGCTACTTCACAAAAACACTGCAAGGAGGCATTCCCCTGTTAATGGAGCAATGGCACCTTTTGCACCAGCTGAGAATTTAGCCCCAAGTCCTTAATGGATGTTTAAGAGTTCTAATATCTCCTGTCAGTTTGGGCAATGCCTTCCCCAGAATGCCTGACGATTGCTTACCATAAGCTTAGCTTTCTGATCCAGTGCTCCTGACCCAATTAAGCTTCAAAATCCTTCTTAAATGCTCAAACCATTCTCTCAAGGACATAGGAAAGAAGTAGGCCAGAGAAAGAGAAAAAAAGGGAGGATGGGAGACCCAAATCACAGACATCACTGGGATGAGATTTCCAAAGGAGCCTGGCGGATTTGAAAGCATTGGATATAGGGAAACCGAATACCAGCATATCTTTGTTGAGCATCCAGTAAATGCAAAGTGAAGGAAGTACAAATGTGACACTGCATTTATTGTCACAAAGTGTGAGTTAAGACAGGGAGAGGGGCAGAAGTTCCTGTGGTTTAGTGGCTAGAGTGTTGGTTTTGGATCTGGGAGACCAGGGTTCAAATCCCCACTCAGCCATGAAGCTCACTGGGTGACCTTTGGCCAGTCACTCTCTCTCAGCCTAACCTACCTCACAGGGCTGTTGTAAGGATAAAAGGAGGGAGAATAATGTACACCACCTTGAGTTCCTTGGAGGAAAGGTAAGATATAAATTTATTTATATGGAAAGGATAAAATAATACAAAAAGACAAGAGTATCACGTCCCAGGAATCACACTAGTTATCACATCATGGATTCTTCATCTGATCTCTTGAGTCACCAGGGTGTACTTGGCAGGCTGAGCAGGTGAGAGGGATGAGCTTTGAAGGCTCAGATGAGGTAGCAAGAACCTCCTGGCACTGATTTTCCCACTTGTGCACACTTCCCCCACTGTACCTCACATTATGATCAGGAGCTGGTAAGGGAGAATGTGTAAGGCATGTGATGGGGATCTTAAACCAGGGGGCACCTTACTCCTTGTGCTAATGTGGAAGCTTACAAGTAGAAGGAATTGCTGGCATGAGCTCTGGTGCATGACAGGGCCACCACTGCAGATGGCCAAAGGATGGAATTTCAGATCCTAGCAGCAAGCATCTCTCTGTATTGTGGCCTGCTAGGTGCTGGACATTCCCTCTGTATTTTGAAATCCCAGGCAGACAACAAAAGATAGGAGATTTATCCAGCTCCTGAATGGGTTGGCATATGTGTCTGGTGGTTGCATTTAACTTGATGGCTCACAAGTTGTGAAGTCTGAACACACTCCATGAGATACTGAAATCTTTCTGGGCTCTCAAAACTACAACATATGTCTTCCCATTCTGCTGGTCAGATATAAACATATGCTTTTCAGAACCTCTCTGTATGGCATTAGCTTTCCTAAGAAGGATATGTTTCCTTTGCAATTTTCTTCCATGCAGAATTTCTGCATCCCTGTTAAGCAAAGGTCAAACCATTTGTATCACATTTTAATTTTTAATTGAAATTTCATGGTGTTATCTCAGAAGCTGTCAGCAGAGTTGCACGAATCCCTTGAGAGCAATGCCTACAATGGCTTTCCAGGTGCTATTTTCTCCGGCTACTTTTTCATTTCACCCCAGTGATCCCAGCCTAACTGAATGCTTGAAAAAGAAGAACTGTCTCCAGTCCACTAGTTGGAATCCTCTCAGTGTGCAAGGAAGTCAGAAATTGTTCTGGATTTTCTCCTTAAAGTGGAAGGAAATAAGCTGCATCAGAGTTTTGCAACTGTTTTAGCCTAAGTTGGAAATGGGGTAACTGTGCCTCCACTCCCCAGATATTCATGGACTCAGAATGCCCATCAACCCCAGCCAGCATAAAATAAAGCTATCAAGGCAAGGGCAGTGTGCAAGACAGAACTATTATTTGTGGCATCCACTGCACTTAAGCTGGAGAGTGCTAGATAATCAATACCCTGCTTCTCTAATTGAAAACAATCAGATCTTGGCTCTCAACACATTTCATCCTCCTTCCAAAAATTAAAATTAAAAAAGTGATTCACAGCACCCTGGACTGCTCTACATTGGTTCATCCAAGGAGGACTGAATGAATGCTCTACCATAGCAACTGCAGCCCCTTCAAATGTCATTAGAATTAAAAGGGATGGAAAAACACTCCAAAGAAGCACTATCAAAAGCATCACAGTTGATGAGACTGCTTCACATCAACTCAGCTCCAAGGGGAATGAAGATATGTCTTGATATTTTCATTCATCTGTCTATGGACATGGTTCTAAGGGAAGAAATGGTTCCTAAAGAACAAGAATGATGCTTCCTTGAGTAATTGACATCTAAGGATCTAACAGAAATCAGACATAATATTCTAATACCTACCTTATGTGTGGTTTATTATCATTTCCCCCCCAAAGTTATTCCTCCTCTCAAATGATCCAAACAAAGAACTCCAGAATCGTAAGTTTCTCTGTGTGACTCTTTACTGGGCCGTGATTGGGGAAAAAACAAATCACAGTTTGATGGGAGAGGGAAATATGGTTATTTGGATCTACTGTACCATTTAATCTGATGGGGAAGAGAACCCTCTCAAAGTGACACTTGATGCTCTTGGTGCGAGAGGAGTCAACATACAAAAATATGGTAGTTATATTTCCCATCTCAGTTCAAAGTACAGTTGGGTCCCGCTTTATGGCATTTCGCTTTATGGTGCTTCGCTAATGCGGCAGTCTCAATTAGATGCAATTAGACTAAAGCCCCACTCATACGGAGCTTGTTCCACTTTTATGGCGGTTTTTGGGCATCGCGTGCTATTCTATTCAATGAGTTCCGCCTTTCAGCAGTTTTTGCTTTTCAGTGGGGGTCCGGAATGTAACCCACCATATGAGTGGGGCCCTACTGTATACTAAATACACCTTGGGGAGTCAGTACATTGCAATCATAGACAATCAATAACAGGGATTACATTAGAGAGGGCGCGGGGGGGAGCATCATCCATATGACATGTATGAGATTGCATGATATTGCACCCATTGTCCACAAATTTTCAGCCTTAATTCTGGCACCATAATAGCTTGACAGAGACTCTTGAAAAATTAATGCTGAGATTCAGAAGAAAGCCTATCATGTGCCAGATAATAGGTTCCTACACATGCAGTCACAGAAAAGGAACAGGTTACTGTATTCAAATGTACACCACTGAATTCAGCCTGCATGGTTACAGTAGTAAAAAAAGAAATGCTTGATAAAATGTTTTAACTCTGCCAGGAGTTCTATCTTGTTCCTGTACAAAGACGGTGCCTACTTCACTGAAAACTGACACAATTTTTATTTAAACACAAGATCATGTTGCAGAAATTCACTGTGATTTTTTGCCTTTGTAATGAAACACATGAACTCTTTTGCTACATTTAAACCCTGAGAAGGTTGATTATTTTTGTGCATGCTCTTTATCTACTAAGAAAGGGGGCATGGCGTTCTTAGCATGTGGCTATAGAAATCCAGCAAATAATTCAGCAGACTGTCAGGTGAACATGCGCAATTTCCATTTAAATTAGTCCCTAGTAGGTGGCGCATTACTCTTTTTGCCATGCTGGGTAATTGTCCACTGGGGATTTCTTGGAAATTGTAGTTAATATGCTTTTGAGATGCTCTCTCTCTCTCTCTCTCTCTCCCTCTGTGTGTGTGTGTGTGTTTGGACGGGGTGGGAGAGAAAATGTAGCCTGTCTATTGATACAGTGCTATACTTCTATAAGCAGATTATAGCTCTAAATAATAGTGGCACGTTAGAGTGACCTAAGGGCATGCTTCTCAAAGGCAGACAGCAGTTCTGCCTATGCAGAGGCAGAAAGTCACTGAAGTTTCTCCCTCATCCCTCTCCAACTGGCCAAGATTCAGTGCCAACCCTTGCTTGTCATAGCTAGGAGTTCAACTGTGGGGGGGGGAATCATCTTATATTTTTCTCTCCAGAGCTTGGTTATATGACAAAGCCAGTTACAGACACACATAATCTTGTTTCTTTCCTTTTATTTTGAACCAGTTGCTCTGTCCTAACTGCAGAACAAGACTGGACCTTGCATTCTGAACTCTCTGTCTCTGTCTCACATTTAGAGAGGCTTGGACAATTACTGTTTTTAGAACTTGGTCGAGGGTCCCCTGCTGAGGAAAGGGCCTCAGCAAGAGCCCAATAATGCTGCCCCCTGGTGCTGGCCTTATCTCTGGTTAAGCATCTGAATCTTACAGAGACAGTGGTGACTTCCTTAGAAAGAGTATGGAGGATATTAAATTTGATAATGCTCTTCAATAACCTATTTAAGTTTGAGAGAATGAGATTCACTTCTCTGAAAGTCAGGTCTAAATGCATTGACTCAGATTCCCCTGGGATTCAGAACTACCTTTGGATCATCTGATTTAATATCAAGCAGATTGCACCTGGTGGGTAGGGAGTGGTAGCACTTGGGGACAATCTCTTGAAATTGATGAGACATCTGCTATAACTCCCCGGCCCCCACAATATATATAGATAAAGAACATCTGGTTCTCAGTCCTCCCCTCCCCCAGCCTAGTTTGCTACAAGGCCCCTTCCAACTCTATGATTCTATGATTCTATGAATACAACAATATTTTTAAGAAAAGTAAATTCTTGCAATTCACATGTGGCAAAGAATTTTTCAGAGATTAGCCTTGTATGTATTCTCTCATTCAAGTGCCCTGCTCAGCTGCGTAAAATGTTTTATTTGGTGTCTCTCAAATACCAGCGTCACATTGTCAAAAACAGAGACAGCACAGCCACACAACTGCTAAAAGTGTTTGTTTTAAGTTTTAAAAACTTTGTTAACGTTGGGAGACCTGAAATTAAATTGGACCATATAAACTTGTCAGTCAAAGCCCAGAATTAAGTTTTGGCAGGATTAAGGCATGCAAGTAAATAAGAGCCTCTCTATTCACATGACCATTTGAGCTCATGCCATTTTTTTGGTCAGCCAGGCCTACAGCTGTCCTCTCTATGTTGCTCAGCTCCCCTTAGAACAGCTGTCTGTACTCAGCCACAGCTTTTGGAAACAGTTGCAATCAAGAACAAAACCCAGTCTCTGATGAACTCAGCATACGCCTGCAAACAGAAGCTGGATTTCACATGACATTTGAACCAATGGATGGATAGGGGAAGTCAGGTTGCACCGACCAAAATCAACAGCTAGCACAATCTCAAAAGCCAAATCAATGAACCTAGGTCGTTTATTCATGAATAAAATCATTTATACCTTGCCATGAGAGACAGGGCCACAGACCAGTGGCAGAACATCTGCTTGGCATGCAGAAGGACCCAGGTTCAGTACCCAGCAACTTAGGATGTCCCCCATCAAAAAACCTGGAAAACCACTGCCAGTCAGTGTAGACAATCCTGAGTAACATGGAGCAATGGTCTGACTCAATATAAGACAGCTTCCTATGTTCCAGGGCCAACCAGATCTTTCTGGGGAATTCCACACTCTGGGTGCTGTCATAGCAAAGGCCTTGTCCATTGTCCTAGCACAGGACCTCTGAAGACAATGGGATGCAAAGCAAGACCTCAAATGATGAATGCAGTGGGGGTGCAAATTTATGTGAGAGAAGGTGATCCTTTGGATATCCAGAGCAAGCTCCCAGACATTACCCCACTGCCACATTTTGTACGAGAGGCAGTTCTGACAGGGTGGCCACTTATGCATCACCAAAAGGAAGGAAATGCATCACACACAAAAATATGTATTTACATACAATCTGCATTTGCAGTAACTTTCCTCTGACAGCTAATGGATTGAGGATAGAGACTTACAACTTACTGTTGTGCCGGTTCAGTTCAGTTCCACCTCTCTTTTCAGAAAACGGGGACACATGACAATAGTCAAACTCCACCCCTTTTTGCTCTGCAACCTGGTTGGATCAACTTGAGTGCTTTTTTTTTTTTAATTCAGCTTCAGACAGATTTTGCAGCTGATTGGTAGATGAACCTGTTGCCCCTTCAGGTGTGGCCAATGGAAACACTTTGCTGTAGGCTCAGGCAGAAACAGTGACTGGCCTGACACTTTGCTGTGGGCAGTCCTGGAAGATCTGAAGTCCGCAGTAGGGAAGGGAAATGTGTCCGGCTGAGGGCAGTCACTTAAAAAAGCAGCCAGAAAAGCCATTCTCACTGCTTTTGAAACAAGTGTGCCCACAGCATGTTAGAGCTTTTTGGCTTGATTGGGCTCCTATACTTCTCTTCCAGTTCTAGCTGCTGGCTGGTGCTTTCCACCCTCAGTCTGGTTACATTGCAATTAAGTAAGGTTGTGTTTGAAGGCCTCGCTATGTATTATTTTCTCCTCCTTCCTTTATCCTCCATCCTTTATCCTCTATCCTTTATCTTCCATCCTTTATCCTTTATCCTCTATCCTACATCCTTTACCCTCCATCCTTTATCCTCCATCCTTTATCCTTTATCCTCCATCCTTTATCCTCCATCCTCTATCCCTTATCCTTTATCCTCCATCCTTTATCCTCCATTCTTTATCCTCCATCCTCTATCCTCCATCCTTTAACCTCCATCCTTTAACCTCTATCCTCCATCCTTTATCCTCCATCCTCCATCCTTTATCCTCCATCCTTTATCCTTTATCCTCCATTCTTTATCCTCCATCCTCTATCCACCATCCTTTAACCTCCATCCTCCATCCTTTATCCACCATCCTCCATCCTATATCCTTTATCCTCCAATCTTTATCCTCCATCCTCTATCCTCCATCCTTTAACCTCCATCCTCCATCCTTTATCCTCCATCCTTTATCCTTTATCCTCCATTCTTTATCCTTTATCCCTTATCCTCCATCCTTTATCTTTTATCCTCCATCTGTTATCCTTTATCCTCCATCCTTTATCCTCTATCCTTTATCCATCCTTTATCCTATATCCTATATCCTCCATCCTTTATCGTCCATCCTTTATCCTCGATCCCCCATTCTTTATCCTCCATCCTCTATCCTCCATCCTTTAACCTCCATCCTCCATCCTTTATCCTCCATTCTTTATCCTCCATTCTTTATCCTCCATCCTCTATCCTCCATCCTTTAACCTCCATCCTTTAACCTCTATCCTCCATCCTTTATCCTCCATCCTCCATCCTTTAACCTCCATCCTTTAACCTCTATCCTCCATTCTTTATCCTCCATCCTCTATCCACCATCCTTTAACCTCCATCCTCCATCCTTTAACCTCCATCCTCCATCCTTTATCCTCCATCCTCCATCCTTTATCCTCCATCCTTTATCCTTTATCCTCCATTCTTTATCCTCCATCCTCTATCCTCCATCCTTTATCCTCCATCCTCCATCCTTTATCCTCCATCCTTTATCCTCCATCCTTTATCCTCTATCCTTTATCCTCCATCCTCCATCCTTTATCCTCCATCCTCCATCCTTTATCCTCCATCCTTTATCCATCCTTTATACTTTATCCTCCATCCTTTATCCTCCATCCTTTATCCTCCATCCTCTATCCTCCATCCTTTATCCTCCATCCTCCATCCTATATCCTTTATCCTCCAATCTTTATCCTCCATCCTCTATCCTCCATCCTTTAACCTCCATCCTCCATCCTTTATCCTCCATCCTTTATCCTCCATCCTTTATCCTTTATCCTCCATTCTTTATCCTTTGCTGACCATATGGTCGTAATAAACTATCTATCTATCTATCTATCTATCTATCTATCTATCTATCTATCTATCTATCTATCTATCTATCTATCTATCTATCTATCTATCTATCTATCTATCTATCTATCTATCTATCTATCTATCTATCTATCCTTTATCCTCCATCCTCTATCCTCCATCCTTTATCCTCCATCCTTTATCCTCCATTCTTTATCCTCCATCCTCCATCCTCTATCCTCCATCCTTTATACTTTAACCTCCATCCTCCATCCTTTATCCTCCATCCTCCATCCTTTATCGTCCATCCTTTATCCTCCATTCTTTATCCTCCATCCTCTATCCTCCATCCTTTATCCTCCATCCTTTATCCTCCATCCTATATCCTTTATCCTCCATCCTTTATACTTTAACCTCCATCCTCCATCGTTTATCCTCCATCCTCCATCCTCCATCCTTTATCCTGTATCCTCAATCCTGTATCCTCCATCCTGTATCCTCCATCCTGTATCCTGTATCCTCCATCCTCCATCCTCCATCCTCCATCCTCCATCCTCCATCCTCCATCCTTTATTTATTTATTTATTTTATTTGTTTCATTTATAGACTGCCCATAGCGAATAGCTCTCTGGGCGGTGTACAAAAAGGTTAAAATACAAAATACGACAATAAAATCAAGCTACACACAATAACGTTATAAACATTTAAACATTTAACAGTTAAAATGCCTGCGAGCACAGCCAGGTCTTAACCTGGCGCCGGAAAGACAGCAGCGTAGGCGCCAGGCGTACATCTTCGGGGAGGCTGTTCCACAGTTCGGGGGCCACTACAGAAAAGGCCCTGGATCTAGTAACTATCCTCCAGGCTTCCCGATGAGTTGGTACTCGGAGGAGGGCCTTAGATGCTGAGCGAAGTGACCAGGTAGGTTCATAGCGGGAGAGGCGTTCCACAAGATACTGCGGTCCCACACCGTGTAAGGCTTTATAGGTCAAAACCAGCACCTTGAATCTGGCTCGGAAGCAAATAGGTAGCCAGTGCAAACGGGCCAGAACAGGTGTTATATGCGCTGATCGGCTAGTTCCCGTCAACAATCTGGCTGCCGCGTTTTGCACTAGCTGGAGTTTCCGAACTGTCTTCAAGGGCAGCCCTACATAGAGCGCGTTACAGTAATCCAATCTAGAAGTTACCAGAGCATGAATAACTGAGGCGAGGTCATCCCTGTCAAGATAGGGACGTAGCTGGGCTACCAGCCGAAGGTGGTAGAACGCATTCCTCGCCACCGAGGCCACTTGTGCCTCAACAGACAAGGAAGGATCGAAAAGAATCCCCAAGCTACGAACCTGTTCCTTCAAGGGGAGTGTAACCCCATCTAGAACAGGGTGAACATCCACCATCTGGGCAGGGAAGGCACTCACCAACAGTGTCTCAGTCTTGTCTGGATTGAGTCTCAGTTTATTAGCTCTCATCCAGTCCATTATCGCGGTCAGGCAACGGTTCAGCACATCCACAGCCTCACCTGATTCAGATGAAAAGGAGAAATAGAGCTGCGTGTCATCAGCATACTGATGGCAACGCACTCCAAAACTCCTGATGATGGCACCCAGAGGCTGCATGTAGATGTTAAAAAGCATGGGGGACAAAACCGACCCCTGAGGGACTCCACAATGGAGAGTCCAAGGTGTCGAGCAATGTTCCCCAAGCACTACCTTCTGACGACGATCCGCCAAGTAGGAGCGGAACCACTGCCAAGCAGTGCCTCCAACTCCTAACTCCGCGAGTCTCCCCAGAAGGATACCATGGTCGATGGTATCAAACGCCGCTGAGAGATCAAGGAGAATCAACAGAGTCACACTCCCTCTGTCCCTCTCCCGACAAAGGTCATCATACAGGGCGACCAAGGCTGTTTCAGTGCCAAAACCGGGCCTAAAACCGGATTGAAACGGATCTAGATAATCGGTCTCATCCAAGAGCACCTGGAGTTGGCCGGCAACCACCTTTATCCTTTATCCTCCATCCTCTATCCTCCATCCATTATCCTTTATCCTCCATCCTATATCCTTTATCCTCCATCCTATATCCTTTATCCTTCATCCTTTATACTTTATCCTCCATCCTTTATCCTGTATCCTTTATCCTCTATCGTTTATCCTTTATCCACCATCCTCTATCCTCCATCATCCATCCTCTATCCTCCATCTTTTATCCTCCATCCTCCACCCTTTATCCTCCATCCTCTATCCTTTATCCTCCATCCTATATCCTTTATCCTCCATCCTTTATCCTTTATCCTCCAACCTTTATCCTCTATCCTTTATCCTCTATCCTCCATCCATTATCTTTTATATATCCTTTATTCTCCATCCTTTATTCTCTATCCTCAATCCTTTATTCTCCATCCTTTATCCTCTATCCTCAATCCTTTATCCTCCATTCTTTATCCTTTATCCTCCATCCTTTATTCTCTATCCTCCATCCTTTATCATTTATTCTCTATCTCCCATCCTTTACCCCCCATCCTTTATCCTCCATCCTTTATCCTTTATCCTTTACCCTCCATCCTTTATCCTCCATCCTTTATCCTTTACCCTCCATCCTTTATCCTCCATCCTCCATCCTTTATCCTTTACCCTCCATCCTTTATTCTATATCCTCAATCCATTATCCTTTGTCCTCCATCCTCTATCCTCCATCCTTTATCCTTTATCCTTCCTTTATCCTTTATCCTCCATCCTTTATTCTCTATCCTCCATCCTTTATTCTTTATTCTCTATCTCCCATCCTTCATCCTCCATCCTTTATCCTCCATCCTTTATCCTTTACCCTCCATCCTTTACCCTCCATCCTATATCCTTTATCCTCCATCCTTTATCCTTTATTATTTATCCTCCACCCTCCACCCTTTATCCTCCATCCTTTATCCTCTATCCTTTATCCTCCATCCTTTATCCTCCATCCTATATCCTTTCTCCTCCATCCTTTATCCTTTATCCTTTATCATCTATCCTTTATCCTCCATCTATCCTTTATCCTATATCCTCCATCCTTTATCCTTTGTCCTCCATCCTTTATCCTCCATTCTTTATCCTCCATCCTTTATCCTCCACCCTCCACCCTTTATCATCTACCTTTATCCTCCATCCTTTATCCTCTATCCTTTATCCTCCATCCTCCATCCTATATCCTTTATCCTCCATCCTTTATACTTTATACTTTATCCTCCAACCTTTATCCTCTATCCTCTATCCTTTATCCTCCAACCTTTATCCTCTATCCTTTATCTTTTATCCTCTATTCTCCATCCTTTCTACACCCTTTATCATCTACCTTTATCCTCCATCCTTTATACTTTATACTTTATCCTCCAACCTTTATCCTCTATCCTCTATCCTTTATCCTCCAACCTTTATCCTCTATCCTTTATCCTCCATCCTCCATCCATTATCCTCCATCCATTATCTTTTATCCTCTATTCTCCATCCTTTATACTCTATCCTCAATCCTTTATCCTCCATTCTTCATCCTTTATTCTCTATACTCCATCCTTTATCCTCCATCCTCCCTTTATCCTTTATCCTTTATCCTCCATCCTTTATACTTTATCCTCCAACCTTTATCCTATATACTCTATCTTTTATCCTCTATCCTCCATCCTCCATCCTCCATCCTCCATCCTCCATCCTTTATCCTCCATCCTTTATCCTCCATCCTTTATCCTCCATCCTTTATCCTCCATCCTTTATCCTCCATCCTATATCCTCCATCCTATATCCTCCATTCTTTATCCTCCATCCTTTATCCTCCATCCTCCATCCTTTATCCTCCATCTTCCATCCTTTATCCTCCATCTTCCATCCTTTATCCTCCATCCTCTATCCTTTATCCTCCATCCTTTATCCTCTATCCTCCATCCTTTATCCTCCATCCTCCATCCTCAATCCTTTATACTCCATCCTCCATCCTTTATCCTCCATCCTTTATCCTCCATCCTCTATCCTCCATCCTCTATCCTCCATCCTCTATCCTCCATCCTCCAACCTTTATTCTTTATCCTCCATCCTTTATACTTTATCCTCCAACCTTTATCCTATATACTCCATCCTCCATCCTCCAACCTTTATCCTATATCCTCCATCCTTTATCCTCCACCCTTTATCCTCCATCCTCCATCCTTTATCCTCCATCTTCCATCCTTTATCCTCCATCTTCCATCCTTTATCCTCCATCTTCCATCCTTTATCCTCCATCTTCCATCCTTTATCCTCCATCTTCCATCCTTTATCCTCCATCTTCCATCCTTTATCCTCCATCCTCCATCCTTTATCCTCCATCAAATCAAAATGAACAAAAACACATAGAAAAAAAAGTAACTGGGGATGCCCACCCCAAAATCTGCTCTGGGCCAGGACAAATCATACACCCCATGAAAGGGGAGGGTGTCTTCTATGAGATGCCACTGTGTCCCGCCTGGCCCAGAGCTTCTGCTGGACACAGGGCACGGAGGAGGGCATCTATGCAAAATCAAAATGGACAAAAACACGTAGAAGAAAATAAGTAACTGGGGGTGCCCACCCCAAAATCTGCTCTGGGTCAGGACAAATACACCCCAGGAAAGGGGCAGGTGTCCTCTATGAGATGCCACTGCGTCCCGCCTGTCCCAGAGCTTCTGCTGGGCACAGGGGAAGGATGAGGGCATCTATGCAGACAGAAAGGGTAGAGAATCTTCTTACTCTTACTCATTTCTCAGACCTCTTTCTGAAGTGAAGGATCAAATCTGCAAAGAATTTTGGAGCAGCCACATTAAAAGGGCAGGGCATTCCAGGCAGGGGGTTGCCAACCCTGCTTCGATATGGATGTCTTTGCAGAGGATCCCTAGTCAAGCTTTACCAACAGCACAATCCAAACTATATCTACTCAGAAGTAAGTCCTGCTGAATTCTATGGGGGCTTAGTCCCTTAGTAAGTGTGTTTAGAATTGCAGCCTTCAGGGGCATCCATCTTTAATCCCGAATGCTCCTATCTAACATCTCCACAACACTAGGCTTCTTTCTTCCTACAGTGACCTTCTGGTGACTGGCCTGGCCTGAAGGCACTTAAACCCTTCTTGCCGAAAGCTCCATCTTTTAGCTAAGATGTCTAGCTTAATTTCCAGTCAGATTTTTTTTTAATTGTACGCTCCAAGCAACTGTGATTGATGCTTAATGTATCATGCTTAATGACATCACTCGGGCCTGCCCCGTGACATCACTCGGGCCTGCCCCATGACATCACTTGGGCCCACCTCTAAAATCTCAGGTTTTGGGATGCTTCTGACCTGGCAACCCTACTGATGACTGAAACAAACTGGGGCAGGTTTTGGAGGGAAAACTAACTAACCAATTAAAGAGAGGGGTGATGTCACATGACAGGAAGTTACTGTAAGGGTAAGGGAGCATAGAGACAGACCTTAGAGTTCCATAACTCTTACCTAATAAATGCCTTGTTTAGCACAACAGAAGGAGTCTGCCTATATACAATTCTAAACCCTGTGGAGGCAGCACATTCTCCATATAAGCATCAACGGATTGTGGCCTATTGCCGAAATAAAACACAAACACCATTCATTGGGTTGAATCATGGGCCACTTTATTAAACGGAATCAATTAGAATAATGAACCTGCAGAGGGGAAATCAAGTGCGGGAGCATTCTGATGATCCAGGCAAAGCCTGCTTGCAGCCATAGGGCGACTAAACCTTGCCTGAGCCCGGGGCTGCCCTATGCCAGACCCCAGCTCAAGCCACACCCTGAAGATGTGTAGGGGGTCCAACCCACATCACCGCCCCCCGGAGCCGTGAAACTCCGAGTGGATGAGGCACGTTGGCCCCAAAGGCGGCCCGTGTTCTGCCCCCCGGGCCGTATAGCCCTGAGCTGCAGACCCCCGGACCGCCAATCGCCCCCAAAGGTGCCTAAAGGTGTCACCTAGCTGCCCTTTCCCTTTAAACCTTTTCCCGCACTTCTTTGCCACAAAAGGGGGACAAGCCTCTGCTTAGTCTCCCTTTACCCCACACCCGATAAGAATCTCGTGCAGACCCCTCTGCAGGTCCATCTGGAAGATGCCATCGTTGCCCCACAAACTGCATGTCCACGCATGCCTACTACTGAGGGCCTTGCCCTCCATGTCTGACCACAGCAGACGACCCAAGGCTACCGAGGCCTCAACTGCATGTCCTCACATGCCTGCCACTGAGGGCCTTGCCCTCCATGTCTGACCACAGCAGATGACCCGAGGCTACCGAGGCCTCAACTGCATGTCCTCACATGCCTGCCACTGAGGGCCTTGCCCTCCATGTCTGACCACAGCAGACGACCCGAGGCTACCGAGGCCTCAACTGCATGTCCTCACATGCCTGCCACTGAGGGCCTTGCCCTCCATGTCTGACCACAGCAGACGACCCGAGGCTACCGAGGCCTCAACTGCATGTCCTCACATGCCTGCCACTGAGGGCCTTGCCCTCCATGTCTGACCACAGCAGACGAACAGATGCTATTGCGGCCTCAACTGCATGTCCTCACATGTCTTGCCCTTCAGTAACCAAGGTAATTCCCACCCAGGGGAATGACCACCACCTGCAGAACCTTCCGCCCTGAACCCTGCTGGAACAACATGGGTAGGAGACCATTCCAGTGCATACTCTGTCGACCCAGCCACCAAACTGTGGCCCACCATCTGAGGCCCAGCTGTGAACCAATGTGCGTTTGCGGCCCCAAGGCCAGCCTATGAGATCATGCCATGGCTGCAGAGTAGGCTGCGCGTCTGCTCCATCCCCATCCAGCAACCTGCCAAAACAGAAACAATCGTGAACAGTTGGGTCGCGGACCTTCAGACTCACCCCCAGGGTGAATGTATTCCATGCGCCCCCTACTTCCACCTCCTAATGGCGTGCACCTGCATATACCAAAACCAAATGGACCGTCCCAGGTAGGCAATTCCACTGCCGGGTAGGCAAACCCCATTCCGGAGGAGCATGTCCCTCAAACCCCCATGGGTCTGCTCCCAGGCACTGCGACACTAGACTGAAACTTTATAAGGGAAGATCCCTCCCCCTGAATATCAGGCAACCAGGCCTGTAGCTTCAGGCCAAAAACACTATGACGCCGTCATGGGGAAATGTCCAGTCCAGGGGGAGGGTAAAATAATGTGGACTAACTCTTGCACCCCTGGTCTGCCTGGAAGTCTGACCTGGCCCCCAAACACCCTCGCCCCCCATCCGGAAGGCTCCGAATTAAGTGTGAGGGCTGCTTTGAAGCATGATGGTCTCAGGGCACCTCCCTGATCAACCATCCCTGGCGGGTCAGGTGAACATGGAGGATGAGGATAAGGGGTATGGGGGTGTGCATGGGCCAGCTGGCCAGCACCTGACATATCCCAAGACATCTGAATGGTCCTAAAGGCCCCCTGCCAGCCTACCTTGCGACACACTGACAGACAAGCTACACTCCTACCATGCGATGAATTCCAGCACGTGATTCATAGGAATAGGCCACACTTTGCATAGCCCCTGCCAGCCCCTAACTCCCAGGAATCCCCTCCTGCCCTCTGATAGCTGGTGAGCATGCTGGGGCAGCAGATAGGCATATGGCCATCTCTGACTCCCTTCCCCCATCTCCCAGTATGCGGTATGGGACTAGCTGAGTCGGTCCTTCCTCTAACTGAAACACCATTGACGCGCCACAGGAAAGGAGGGGGCCACCAGAGGTTGGCGCACAAGGCAGCCAAAAACTTTGAACTTGTGGTAAGGCTGTGAAATCCCTGTTATGGCACCATCACCCCCACCGTAGAAGGCCCCCAACACCTGAAGGGGAGGAAGCAAACACCTTCCCCAGCCCCTGAAAACTGCAGGATCTTGATCTGCAACAGTTCAAGCTTTTCCAGGGGAGCCTGCAGCCCTGGGTCCAAAAGTCAGTCTTCATACCCTGGAAGGTGAACACTGGGGCAGGATCTTCCCTTTCCCCAGCTGCCAAAGGAACCCCCCAGCTCATAGCTACGCTATAAACTGTGCCATCAGGTGCTAATATGCACCCAAAGTCTGCCCTACCCGTAAACTGTAAATCATGAAAGTAGTGCCCCACTGCTTCTGAGCCCTCTCGTCTCCAAGAAGGGGCTGAAGTGCTCCATGCAAGAATACAGCAGCCCCTAGGTAATGCTCTGCTGCATAGTTGACTTAACAGGCAAAACTCAGCAGCTCAAAATCCACCGTGTGTAACGGCCGGCAATGCAGGCAGATTAGCTGCCACACTTGCCCATAAGGCATAACTGAGTGACCCCACTTGTATGACAGATGGTGAATCAGGTAGACTTTGCCCACTGCCACTGTGGGCACTATACGGGGGGGGGCGCTGAGAGAGCAGAGGTAGGGGATGATGGGAAGGGGCCAATAACCCTGCCCAACTGTATGTCTTAATCAATTGTCTCCTGGACCAGTGCGTCCATAGGATCCGGAAAACCGCATAATAAAGAAAAACCACATCATAAAATGAGTCCCCCCATAACTGGGCAGTCTGCAAGCAAGGTCCATAGCCCTCGAGCGTAGCTGGGAAGGGACACTTTTTCCGAACAGCCTCTGCTGGGGGCTGCCCTGGCCCCACATATCCTTCTGGGTTGTTGTTGTGCCTTTAATAGCAGGTTCGTATTCAGCAGTTATTAGATGGCATGGAGTTAAGCAATGTCATCTTCTAATGTCTGCAGATCAAGTGACCCTTAAAGGCACAGGACTAGAGGCCTGTAAAAAGGTGGGCACCTTATCTACAGACCAGTTTGTAAACTAGCTAAAGTGAAGATGCAAGCAAATGTGCAGCCTGCGTGTGATTAATTCCATTATGTTTAAATAATTTACTCAGAGAAATATGAATTGGACCAATTCTATGCATACTTACTTGTGAGAAAATCCCCGAGTGTCTCGTTACTTCTTCCCCTGGAAGGGTGCATGTGATTGCACACATACAGCAGAATCCTATGTGTGTTTACTCAGAATATCACAGATTAAATGGGTTTTAGGACAGAGGTTTATGGGACTTAACTGATGGAAAGGTTCATATATTTTTACCTGGGTTTGAAGAACGTATTTGGGGGGGGGAGAAGCTTAACAGTGAAAAAAGGGGGGATGAGTTCCCTTTGCATTTTGGAGTTGAGGTAGTTTTGGAGGTGAGGTTGCAGCACTAACTGGGGTCCCTACAGGCTCCTGCCGCCTCCCTTCTGTCTCCAGCTGCCCCCCACCCTCCTCAAAAAGCCCCTGCTCTTGTAATTACATTGCATTGCTCCAATCCAAATGGCCGCTACGTTATGACAGAGCATCTTTCTAGGTTATTCTGCAAAAGAAGTGGCGGCCACAGGCAGCAGGAGGCTGAAATTTGAAGGAGGATTAAATTTAAAAGAGGATTAGACAAATTCATGGAGGACAGGGCTATCAATGGCTACTAGCCATGATGTCTGTGCTCTGCCACCCTAGTCAGAGGCAGTATGCTTCTGAAAACCAGCTGCCGGAAGCTTCAGGAGAGGAGAGTGTTCCTGCACTCGGGTCCTGCTTGCGGGCTTCCCCCAGGCACCTGGTTGGCCACTGTGAGAACAGGATGCTGGACTAGATGGGCCACTGGCCTGATCCAGCAGGTTCTTCTTATGTTCTTAACCCATGGCTGCTAAGCTCTGGAGGAAACCAGGTTAGGGAAGGCTGACTTATAATCATAAGATCACCTAGCTTTTCATTTTCGTAAACTGTTGTGATACCTCAGTTTGGTTCTTCAGCTGAATCCCTTTTTAAACAGTATTGTCACCCATTGTATCACATTGATTCACCATTCTGTGCAGTGAATTAAATAGGAATTAAATGATTGACAACAAAAATAAGCAGCTGTTTTTTAAACAAAAACACTCAACTAAATTGTACTGAATGGTTTTGATGTTCAAACAAAAAATCAACCACCTGAATTCCCACTATCCAGGGATCTGCAGTTCTGACTCATTTAAACTTCAGATGCATTTTCCATCTCCACTGCATATTAACATATCCTCCTGCTAGGATACTTTGAAAAACATGGATTAAATGCTAGCTTGCTCTTTATAATTCCATGGGTAGATCAGGATAATGAAGCAGCTGCCTTTTTATGAACAGCCACAGAGAATCAACAGGACTAATCAAGTAGTTTGGGGGCCAAAATCTTTATTAACCTCATTGCCATGCTTGAAATTCTCACTGATGCACAGGATGGTGCTTTCAAGATAAACCAAGAAGCCAACCAAGTAATTAAAAAGAAGCTGGTAAATGTCCCTGGCTGGCACTCATTGCCTGATTAACAATCGAACAACAAAGCACTAGTTTAGATCTTATTTTACCGAGTGCAAGGGCTGAAAAAGACCTCTTGATGGTAACTGGGAAGATAAACCAAGAAGCCAACCAAGTAATTAAAAAGAAGCTGGTAAAGGTCCCTGGCAGACACTCATTGCATGATTAAAAATCAAACAACAAAGCACTAGTTTAGATCTTATTCTACCGAGTGCAACTGAGAAGAATAGCATAAGCAGGCTGATCCTTTCTATGCTACTTAGAAGTAATTCTCTCCGTATTCAGTGGGCCTTATTTATTCTCTAAGTGTGCTTAGGAATGCAACCATAAATCTTCCTTACACCACCTCGCCGCGGCTGAAAGTCCTCCCGCGCCTCGCCGCCGCTGGAAGTCCTCACGTGTCTCGTCGCAGCCGCAAGGCCGGCCCATCGCGGCCAGAAGGCCCCCCGCGTCCCGCCGCCGCCGCTGCCCCCGCAAGGCCGGCTCACCAAAGGCCCCGCCGCGGCCGGAAGGCCTCGCCCGTGCCGGGAGGCTCCCCGCGCCACGCAGCAGCCACCGCCACAAAGCCTCAGCCGCCAAAGGCCAGCTCACCAAAGGCCCCGCCGCGGCCAGAAGCTTCTTTCTTCCTACAGTGACCTTCTGGTGACTGGCCTGGCCTGAAGGCACTTAAACCCTTCTTGCCGAAAGCAAGTAGGCTAGATTAAATGTTCCCTACCCAGGCTCCATCTTTTAGCTAAGATGTCTAGCTTAATTTCCACTCAGATTTTTTTTTTAATTGTACGCTCCAAGCAACTGTGATTGATGCTTAATGTATCATGCTTAATGACATCACTCGGGCCTGCCCCGTGACATCACTCGGGCCTGCCCCATGACATCACTCGGCCCCACCTCTAAAATCTCAGGTTTTGGGATGCTTCTGACCTGGCAACCCTACTGATGACTGAAACAAACTGAGGCAGGTTTTGGAGGGAAAACTAACTAACCAATTAAAGAGAGGGGTGATGTCACATGACAGGAAGTTACTGTAAGGGTAAGGGAGCATAGAGACAGACCTTAGAGTTCCATAACTCTTACCTAATAAATGCCTTGTTTAGCACAACAGAAGGAGTCTGCCTATATACAATTCTAAACCCTGTGGAGGCAGCACATTCTCCATATAAGCATCAACGGATTCCTCTTAATTTTAAACCTCCATGTAAAAGGACTCTGCATAGTCTCCCTTGGTAAACAATTTCACTGCTGAATTTCTCATCCTCAGGATTAGTAAAATGGGTCTGCTGGAGGCGAAAGCAAATGTCTTTGTGCCTAGTGATTAGAAACATATGCTGTGCTGATTGCTTTTGACTATGCATCATGGGCAAAGGAAGGAAGTGGGGAGCTTTTGCCTTTAGATGTGATACATAAAATGCCACACATCTGGAAATGTAATGAAAACCAGAACAGAACAGCCCATAAAAATTGAGTGGGATCAAGTAGAAAGCATTATTTACATATATCACATTGGTGTCTCACCATTTCTGTAGAGAGGGAGCTCGCAGCAGCATTCATCATGGGGCTATCTCATTTTATGCTTACATCAACCTTGCTAGATGGACAGACTTCCCCCACCCATCCTGGAAACAGGAAATCCTCCCTCAACAGATCTTTCTCCCCTCAAGAAAAGACTATTAGGGCTAATGGTAGTGTAGCATTTAAGCTATATACAGTATTGATTTTTCCTGCCATGTGAAATATCTGCTAATTTAGGTTCTCTGTCTTACTTGGTGCACCCTGGGTCCTCTGTCCAGTATGCATCTCTTGGGTAATTCTTTCAAGGGACAGCAGAAGTTAAAAGGCAGCCATTGTTATTGTTGTTGTTATGTGCCTTCAAGTCGATTACGACGTATGGCGACCCTATGAATCAGCGACCTCCAGTAGCATCTGTCATGGAGCATCCTGTTCAGATCTTGTAAGTTCGGGTCTGTGGCTTCCTTTATGGAATCAATCTATCTCTTGTTTGGCCTTCCCCTTTTTCTACTCCCTTCTGTTTTTCCCAGCATCATTGTCTTTTCTAGTGAATCATGTCTTCTTATGATGTGTCCAAAGTATGATAACCTCACTTTCATCATTTTAGTTTCTAGTGACAGTTCTGGTTTAATTTGTTCTAACACCCAATTATTTGTCTTTTTCGCAGTCCATGATATGCGCAAAACTCTCCTCCAACACCACATTTCAAATGAGTTAATTTTTCTCTTATCTAAAGGCAGCCATAGGTCCTAGGAAAGACAAGAAAGGCCTAGCATCAACTGGTGCCTATTCAAATCAGACACAAGCAAAGCATAAGGCTGCAGTCCTATACACCCTTTCTTGGGAGTAAGCCTCATTGAACTCAGTGGGACTTACTTCTGAGTAGACATATAATCTTGTATATGTCTACTCAGAAGTAAGTCCCACTGAGTTCAATGACGCTTACAAGATTACACTGAATGTCCTGTTCACTCTTGGGTTATGCCAGATGCAAACTGCCTTAGATGATACCAGCCAAGGGTAGAGGTTAAACTGGGCAGAGCTAGTTGTTTACAGCCAGGGTGGCCACTGTAGACTGCAAATGGGGCACTGCCCCATTAACCTCAGTCTGCCCTCAGCCAGGCCCTACCTGTCTGACTTCTTCCTTACAACCAGTCCAAGGGGTGGTAGCCTCCTCCTCCTTCATCTGAGTATTGCCTTTGTAGAGATCGTCAGGGAAGCGGCTGGGGACAACACTAGCATTAATGGGCTGTGTCTGTCATCATTATCCTCCCTGCTTTCCACCCTGCCAGTCCCAGTGCGCCCCAACCACTCACTGGGCCAGTAGGTGGAATGTTGGGGAGAAGTGAATTCACATGTGAAAACCACCATTTGGTTGCACATTGTTAACTACCCTTAATTGCTGTAAACCACCCAGAGAGCTTCAGCTATGGGGCGGTATACAAATGTAATAAATAATAATAATAATACCACCCATATGTTACTAACTATGCAGGTCACCTGTCCATCACTGTGTAAGAATTGTTTAATTTAACTAACCTACAGATTTGCTGGTATCTGCAGACATTGTTGCGGAGGACGCAGCATTTGTTTGTGTCTGGTTCCTTGTCCAAAGTCAGGGAGATGCTGGTGGCAACAATTCCATCAGGAAACAGTACATTTAAACTGATAAAGCAGGAGTGGGAAACCTCCAGCCTGGGGTGGCGGCGGCATATGCGGCCCTCTAGTCTTCTCCATCTGGCCCTCGGGACTATCTATCCAGTCATACAGCCTCCACGGCTGCACCCTCCTCGGGTGTTTGGCCTGCCTGGAGTGTGTCCTTGAGCTCTGATCATGCTCCTTGCTTCCCTTGATGGAGGGCAGAGAGGGGTGTGTGTGTCTGTATTGGTAGAAACTAGCCTACTGTACAAAAGTAAAATTTACATTCATTGCTCTGGCATCTCCAGGGCTGGAAAGATTCCTTGTCTGAAATCCTGGGGAGCTGCTGCCAATCAAAATAGTATACTGACCTAGATGGACCAATGATCTGATAAGGCAGCTTCCTATGTTCCCAGTTTATTTATTTGTTTATTGCAATTTATACCTCACCTTTTCTCCAAGAGCTCAAGGTGGTGTACATGGTTCTCCCCTGTCTCATTTATTCCCACAACAATCCTGTGAGGTAGGTTAGGCTGAGAGGCAGTGACTGGCCCAACATCACCCCAGTGAGCTTCATGGCAGAGTGGGGACTTGAACCCTGCTCTCCCAGGTCCTAATCCAACACTCTAAATCATTACACCATACTGACTCTCAAACTGTTGCAAACTGCTCTCCAGTATTTTTTATTCCAGTTGGGACTCATTATGCTAACTTGTTTTGTTTTTAATCAGCCCATTATAAAATCCTCCACCTTCTCCCTCCTTCCAGCTGCTAATTGCTTAGAAACCAAACTGCTGCCATCAATCTCCCTTTTCTTTTTGACCCGCCCCAGGTGTCAGCAGAAGCTGATCAAAAATGACTGTTTCAGCAAAATTTGAGAGGGGAGGTGGGGGGAGATTGAAGCCCCAGTGGGAACCACTAATTGCTCTGGCAAATATTTTCGAAGCAGCAGATCAGCTGGTGTGCTGGGCTCCATCCCAGAAGCCAATCCCAATTTATTGGTCACGTTTCAACCCTTTCCTCCCTTCCTGTTCATGCTGTGCAGTTAATCACTTGGTAGGTATGCAGAAAATGCTCCAGACTAGGCTGACACCTTTTGAAATACAACTAGTTCATACCTTGCTAAGGAGGCAGACTGACAGCTAAGAGAGGGAGAGAGATGGGGGCAAGTGCACAAGCAATGTGGGGGACAAAAATGAATAAAGAAGTAAGCTTCCAACAGCATTCGGTGCTAGCAGCCCCATTGTATTTCCTCTTTGTATAATACATTGCAACTTTGCGCTGCATGAGGGCAGTGGAGGCTGGTCCATTAAGGTGAATGGGGCACCGTCCCACCAACCTCAGTCTGCCCTTGGCCAGCCCCCACCTTGCCCGCCTTCTTAGAACCGGCCCAGCCCTGTCTGTCAGCTTCCTCCTCTTCAGTCCCAGTTTTGCCCTTGTAGAACTCAGCAGTGTGTGTGCACGTGGGGAGGGGAGGATTGGGGCACACCTAGAATTAGTTGGCTCCACAATGTCATTGCCTCTGCCTACTGTTGGCCTCCTTGCTTTCTGCCCTCCCAACCCCAAAGCGCAACAGCTACCACTGCCTGGGGGATGGTCCAAAGGTAGTCTTAGACGTGACTACAAAGGAGTGGGCTTTGCATACAAAAGGCTATACAGAAACAGTTTGAGCTACACATATGCGCCAATGTCCACATGGAGCCCCTACACATATACAGTATGTTAGTTAATATATTAGGACTAGGGGGGCAGAGCTTACCAACCCCCACTTCCAAACACACACATACATCAGGCACCCCCAAACACACCCCCAGGCACTCCCAAATACCCCCAGGTACACCTAAACACATGTACGCACAAGTACACACACACACACACACACATGCACACAGAGGGACTCACACACACACACACACACACACACACACACGCACACGCACACGCACACACTTGCATATGCACACCGCAGGCACTTGCAAACACCCCCAGGCACACCACTCCCCTCACTAAACCCCCTTGCAATTCCCCCCAGTACGTCCAGGTGTTGGAGTGCTCCAGCCACCATGGCCCACTAATGTTCCTCACCTGTTTCTGCACTGGGTTGCTGTCCCTACTGCTGCCCTGCACCACCACTTCCCCCTTGACAAGTAAGTCTGCCCCGCAGCTCCACACAGTGCCCCTAAGCCGTCTCCCCACCTACGGTGTTGACCTGCCTTCTCCTCAGGCTGCCACCACCGCCACGTGCTCCCCGACCATTCATCCTTCCCTCTGGCCATTTGCCTGCTTGTTCCACACCCGCCCACTTGCCTCACTCACTCGCCAGCCCACCCACAGCCACCCACTCACCTCACTCACCTTACACCTGGCCACCCTGCTCTCTCAGTTGCCCACCCTTGCCAGCCATCCTTGTTTCCCTCTTGCCCTTGCCTTGCTTGCTGCCTTGCCACCATGCCCCACTCCCACATGATGCTGTGTGATGGAATGATGGCTTAAGAAAATATATAGACTAGCATATATATCCCTAAATGGCTTGGGACCCAAGTATCTAATAAAACACATTCCTCAGTACCAACCATTTTGGACCTTACAATTGGCAGGTGAGACCTTGTTGGTGGTGGTTCCACTGAGGGCTGCTTAGTTAGCGCTGACCCGTGACAGGGCCTTTTCAGTGGTGGCTCCCTGTTTGTAGAATGCCCTCCCCAGTGAGGTAATTTTGTTTCCGTCACTACTACTACTACAATACTAATTTATATCCCGCCTTTCCTCCCAGTAGGAGCCTGGGACTTTCAGGCATTTGATGGCAGAAAGGGACTGTTCCTGGCAAGTCGAAGATCACTGATGAAGGAATGTTTTTAACTGTAACTGTATTTTAGAATGTTTTTGACTGCAACTGTGTTTTAGAATGTTTTAACTGTTGTTAGTTAAACTGCTTTTATTTTCTCGTTAAATTGTTTTGTCAATATATTGCCTACCCTGGGCTCTTTTGGGAGGAATGACAAGATATCAATAAAATAAAATAAAATAAATAAGGGGGGAGTTGTGAAGGCTTTTGACCTTGTAGGTCTTGATGATGGCTAGTGGGGGCCCAAACAATGGAAAGTATAACACCCACCCCACCAAGTAGTATTCAACTCCTGTTGTGGAATCAACTGGTAGGCAATAGCAGAGGTTGCTGCCAGTAACTGTGAGGGGGAAGGGCGAGGGGGTGGAGAGCTTGGTGCGGTGCTGGTAGATGCACATTTCCCCCTTACCCCGCCCCTACCTTGCCATTGCATAGCTAGATTGGATCATATGATGCACTGCACAAAGGGTGGGCATACCTGATGGGATTCACTGTTCGCTAGCCAATACATTTTTTCAGTGTTACAGGTGTGTGCTAGCAATGGAGAGAAGGAATGGGAAACAAAAACTTAAAAGGTTGCACAGCAGTGGCCTTTTCATACAAAAGAATGGTAGGGACTGCTGCAGAAAGGGGCAATAGTCTTGGAAAGGGGTTTAGCCTTTATGATTTCCACCCACATTTGAAGATACGGCAATCAGTGCTTTTGCTGTAGTGATACAGCAAGAGTATTCATCCTTTTCAATAGATTGCAGGGGAGGTGAGAGCAGTGTATTGCCCGTCATCTGTGCTACCACAGGCATTTAACCAAGAGGTGCCCAAGACGTTAATGCAAAATGTAAATGTACTGTCTTCAAGTCGATTCCGACTTATGGCGACCCTCTGAATAAGGTTTTCATGAGGCTGAGAGGCAGTGACTGGCCCAAGGTCACCCAGAGAGCTTCATGGCTATGTGGGGATTTGAACTCTGGTCTCCCAGGTCATAGTCCAACACTTTAACCACTACACCACACTGGCTCTAGATGTTCATGCAACCAACTCCAATTGACATGGCATCTTCAATTGCAGTAGTTGCAATACTTTTGGTGGGTGGGCATTTACCCTAGCAACAGAATCTTCTGTTTTAATGGAGAGGAAATGTGTATTTCCCCTTATCCACACTAGTTCTGTCATCTGGGGGAAAGCTCTTTGGTGCCCTAGTAACAGAAGTGCTAACCTGAGTATGTGTATAGATGTGTCAGACATATACGCAGGAGATCCAGGTTTAGAATTCGGAACGTTCCCTTCTACAACAAGCAGGTCCAGGGTAGGGTACAATAAGAACCAGATGAAAAGCTTAATACAGTTACACCAATATCAATATCTGGGCAGATGAAAACAAAAGAACCAAAGTAACAATAATCAAAGAAACAGAATCTACCCAACAAATGCTTGACCAAACATATGTATTTTCAACTGGTGATGAAAACTCAACAGAGTCATTGTCAACCAGATCTCAGAGGAATGTGTATTCCACATTCAGGGCATCACTGCAGAGACAGTTACAGGTTACCCCATAACACATCTCATGTAGCTGTGGAGCAGCTAAAAGGGGCTCCCCTAAAAATCTTAACTCATGACCAAGTCAGTATAGGATAGGGATTAGCAACTGTTTGGGGCCTGTGGGCAAGTTCGGAATGTTGGGAAAGTATTGTGGGTGCCAGTCACAAAATATCTGCCATGGGTGTGTGGCGAACATAAAATGGCGCATGAAAGCATGGCATAATGGCTGCCACATCTGAAAGAGCAGCAAAAGAGAAAGGGCCACAAATGGTGCATCAGCGGCCCTAGCAATGGGGGGAAAGGCACTTACATCAACCGCCACTGCGCTTGCTCTTTCCACTTCTTCTCTGTTCAGAACAGATGGGAGGGTGGGTGTCAGATCCTGGTATCCAATGTATGTTTAATGGGCCTTGTTTAATGTAGTAGAGGCTAAGCCAGTGCAAACAGGAACTGATCAGGAAGAGCAAACAATATTTCATGTATTGTGGAGTTTTGAGGTGATATTTGCTTTTGCAGGTGTTATAGGAAGTTCTGGTGTGTACATTGGCACCTCCAGGGGTCATGTTGGTGATCCCTAGTATAGGAGGAGGTGCTCCTTTAAGTATTAGGTCCCAAGTTGTTTAGGGCTTTAAAAGCCAGCTCAAACACCTTGAATATAGCCTATTAGCATACTGGCAGCCAGTGCAACACCTTCAGGATTGGTGTTATATGAGCTCAAGAAGCTGATCCACTCAGTAACTGAGCAGAAACATTTCGAACAAGCTGAAACTTGTGGACTGTTTTCAAGGGCAGCCCCATATAGAGTACATCACAGTAGTCTATCTGGGAGGTTAATGGAGTTGGTAACAGGCACTCCTAGCCACTGTTGCTACTTGCACCTCTAGTGACAATTATGAAGCTAGGAGTCCCTCGAGGCTATGGACTTGCTCTTTCAAGGGCAGCACAATCCCCCACTAGAACAAGACTTCTATCTAATCCCTAGATCTAGGATCTACCCACCCACAGGGCTTGTCTTGTTGAGATTCAGTCTCAGCTTGTTCCTCCTTTGCCTTTGTTCTGCTCTCAGCTGCATGTGAACTGGGTGTGACAAATGGACCAGAACCATCCTCCAAGCATTCCATTCATAGCACAGGTTGCAAAAACTGCTGTGAGGTTTTGTCCATGGATGGCAGGAGCTGTTTTTTTCTTTGGTCATATAATCACATAACCAGCCATGCCAAAAGGGAACAGTTTTAATATTTATTTGAATTCCAAAGCTGCCCTTGCACAATTTGTACTCACGGCAGTGTGTAGAATTTGACATGCACGCACAAATAGCCATTTCTCACTGAAATCAGTAAGAAAGATCCTTGGAGGGGTTAATGTCTGCAGAAGACTGAGATGAGCAAAGACGAAAGATAACCCTTGTATTATTTATTATTACTTATTGTGTTTTATTTAGTCCTTTTATAAACCACTTACTATTTACAGATCGTGAAGCAGTTTATAATATGGAAAATCCAACTACATAAATATACACAATTTCAGATAATTTGCATTAAGTAAGATGCAAATACAAAAATATGCAGTATGCATAATACCATATAATCTGATGAAGTCACTGGGCAGCACGATATAAACTCCCAACCAATAAAAAGCACACAATTCACACAACCACTCACACAATCTCTCTCTCTCTCCATCCATTCACGTGACTACAATCATTCGCCACCTCATAAATCTCTACTAACTAATACCCAAACCACTCACATTCAACAATATTACAACCCATACACACTCACTACACATTCATATCCTTCATACAAACTGCCAAGCATACAAAAATAACAGACTGCTGTCCCTGTCGCTCTCTGCAGCACTAATGGTCCCACGCCTCATGCCCACTCAGCTACCAAACACGTCCTATCAAATACATAATGAACTATCCCCATTGCACTGAATGATAAAATACACAATGACTACTAATTATTTGCTTTCACTCTTTTTGGCACGACATCCTGCCTTGCTCCTTCCCATGGGCTGCATTGCCCAGAATTTGAGGAGAGGAACTTTTAAAAGTTGTAGAAAGCACAAACACAAATGAAATTGATAGACAGACACCAAACAGTTGGAGGAATATAGACGCTGTGTGCATAATATGCCTGCCTATATAACACCTGACTGGAAACCTAAGAGATGTGTTGTATAAGGAACCATCCTGCTATTTAACATTAAATTAGCACCAACACTGCGCTAGATCACATTACAAGGCACTCTCGTTGTTGTTGACATAGCCAAGTCCCTTTGGATGCTTAAAATAACATCTCTTCCTCCCTTGTGTTCTTTTGAGGGAGGAGAGATTGGCGTCCCAAGACATAATAGCAGTAGCAGCTGCTCATTAACGTGAATGCAGGAAGCCGAAGGGAATTAACATAGCACATAGTTTCCTTTCTTTGCCTGATACTGACACCTTGTGGCCAGTTTTCAACATCACATCTGTAAACTTAGCAAGAGTCAGATATTTGCAAGAACTCTGACTGAACACGTGTTAGCCAAGGCATGGGAACAGTGCCTGTGTACGTTGAGCTGGTCATGTGCTTTATGCCATGTACAGAATTAAGCTTTTGGCATGCCACTATAAAAAAACTGACTTTTTTGCACAGCAGTGTGTCAAAAGGTGAATCCTGCATTTGGAGATGCACAAGACTTGCATGCCAGGAGCTGAAGGCTGACACTAGGGATGGAAAGACATGTTGATTTCTCATGTTCTCATTTTTCCAATCTTAAATTCAGTTCTCCACATTTCTGTAGCAATTTACAATTTTTTAAATAAAAAAATCCTCATGAAGATTCTCCAGCATTTTATAGTGCCGAATAAACACTTTTGTAGGCAGTTTAGACTAATTTACACATTTTTGCAAACAAATTATCATCATGTAAAGCATTTTTGTATGTTATGTTCACATATATATTTATTTTTCTGCACATTTTCCCCTAACATATGCATTTTTGTAAACATTGTTTGGTTGGCGAACTGCATCGGAAAATTCAGATAAGTGGACATTTTGAAGGATGGCTGCGTTTCGCTTCTCATACTGTTTTGGAAAATGTGAATTTGATCAAATTGGCTTAAAACGTGAACCAAATTGAAATTCTCCCCCGTCCCTAGCTGACACACACAGGGTTTTCAAAAAGCTATGATATGCCCAGATAATCACCTGAATAAACTCTGACTTCCTTTACCTGGAAATAACTTTCAAGACAGTGTTCCTGTACCTGTCTTTCAACCTCACGGACAGACAGAGAATCTCCAGGGTTTCAGGCAGGAGTCTTTTTCCAGCACTACCTGGAGATGCCAGGGATTAAATCTAGGAGCTTTCGCATGCAAATCTTGTGTTCTAATACTGAGTCACGGCCCTTCCAGCACAGACTGGACCGAAAAGGGGTGGAGAGGGTTTTGATAAGAACTCAAGAATCAGTCCTTCTCTGGATATGCAGAAGAATGAGATGGTAGAATTAAGGCTGCAGGCAGGGATACCATTTGTGAATGCTTACTCATGTAAACAAGCAACCAGATATCTCCCTACAATTATTAACACAACTAGTTCATCAGGGATAAATATTCTAGCCAAGTCTGTTTCATGCTGACTGGTTTTCTACTGGTTTTTGCTGCTGTTGTGGCAGTTTTTTGGGTGTGTTTTTTGGGGGGAGATTTTCTTCTTTTTTTACATAAGGGAACTTTTAAAAATATGACTTTGCTTCTATAGCCTGAAATGATACAGTCTCTTCTAGCCCCACAGGAGTCTAGCACCTCATTCTGTTGCATGCATAAACTAACTGGCACTGCATCACATTTTGCCCATAGTAGCTGCCATGTTGGATCAAGTTCTTCTCCATTCATATTCAGCTTCCAACTGTAGCCAATCAGATGCTTTCCAAGCAGGCCATTATGGGGACACCTTCTCCCCCCTTTTTTGTTTATCCTTAGAATCTGGCATTCCAAAGTGTACTGCCTCTGTACATGGAGAATTAATTTGCTGTCATTAAAGTTACACTCAGTTGTCAGCATTCTTTCTGGCATGGAGGTGAATACTTACTTTTTTCTTAAAAAAATGAACACATAAAACCATGCTGAGTACATCAATATCTAGTTTACCTCTGAGAGGTGCATCAATTTGCAGCTGCCTGGATGAAGCAACAGCGTGGACACTAGTGTGCGCATTCTCCATCCACACAATGGCATGTGTATCCATCTCAGAGAACGTTAAGGCAGCCCTGACGTGCCACTTTCCTGGCTGATCTAAAATGGAGCAAGTCACAGAAGCGTGTGGCCAACTCTTGCGCATGACCCTCAAGCTCAACTAACCCTCTTCACAGCAGGAGGCTGATGGAGGCTGGCAGGGCACAGTGGGGGTTTGGATTGTTCTGCCAGTTTGCCTTTCCTATCAAAAACTGAAACAAAACTCCTAAGTAACTGGTTTGCTCATCCATTCCTTCCCTCTCCTCCTTCTGCTCCCTCATAAATTTTACCAGTGAAATTTAGAATGTCAATTATTTGCTTTGTTACTCTGTACAGAGCAATGGAGGTTGATGGTGCTGTATTAAACATTGGTGTTTAGGTGAATCCGTATTACTTCATATATGTTTTCTTATTGCAGTCCTTAAAAAGTGAAGAAAAAATTATTATTTACTATGCTAAGAGTGCAATGAAGAAAGGAGGTATAGCCTGAAACTGATTTTATTCCCCCCCCCTTTTTTAGTTTTACCTATTTAGTGCCCTGTTAATATCACTCCCTGTAGTGGTTAAGGTGCTGGACTATGACCTGGGAGACCAGGGTTCGAATCCCCACGCAGCCATGAAGCTCACTAGGTGACCTTGGGCCAGTCACTGTCTCTCAGCCTCATGGAAACCCTATTCATAGGGTCGCCATAAGGCGGAATTGACTTGAAGGCAGTACATTTACATTTAGATTTCTTTTTAAATATTTTAATCTATTTTAATGTTTTTGTGTTTTTTACTGTGTGTAATTTTGTTGTGAGCCACCCTGAGTACCCTACTGTAGGGTGGAAGGGTGGGATAGAAACATTTGAAATATAATAATGATAATGATAATGATAACTGAATGTAAGAAGGGATAAATCGGCTTGTCTGAAGCTTCAGCCTTTAGAGGGCGCTGTGTAGCTAGCTCCCAGGTTCAGTTGTCTTCCCTGGCTAACTGGGAAGAATCAAGGAGGAACAAGCAGCAGATTACATCGGAAGCTGACATATATAGAGTCAGACCATTGGTCTATCTGGCTCGATATTGTCTGCACTGACTGGCAGCAGTCAGCTACGGTTGTTCCTCAAACACTCCGATTCTGTCCCTATTACTAACTCAGTTGTGTAGTGGCAAATTCAGAAGCACAGGGTCTCTTCATGATAGTCACATCACACCACAGCCATGCCCACTTTTCCATTTCCCCTCATCTCCCTTGCTCTCTGTGTCTTTTCCACATTCCACTACAGTGGATCCCTAGGAGCCAATCAGCATGAAAGGGGAGGCTGTGTGTTAGTTACTGAGAAGAGTCTTCCCAGCGGCTGACCCATCTCCTTTCACTCTGATTAGCTCCAATCAGCACGAAAGGACAAGTACTCTTCTCAGTCACTAAAACACTCTCCTTTCACGCTGTTTGGCTCGTACATAGGGACCTGGGACCCTGCTCCCCTAAAAGTAAAGGGACTATGACCACCACCACCTTAGATGAATACACCCCTGTTACTAACGGTTCCCCAAACACTTTTGGTTGTGGGCTGCCTGATGTGCTCCCTAGCTACTTTCAGGCTAGGGAACAAGCCAAGTGGACAGTAAGCAACCATGACGTGGTTCCTCTTCAGGTTGCTGATTCCATCTGTACTAGTCTTCCTAGCCTTAATGGACAGGCTTCTGTGCCTTTAAGAACTGCACAGCAACCAGAAATGCAGTGCCTAAAGCAGCCTCCATGAAGGAATCAGTTTGTCTTGCATTTCTGCATACCCCATGCCTCATGACAGCATGACAGCTGAGGGACCTCTGTGGCAGGGAGGAGATGGCAAGCTTTGGTTCCCACTGCTTAGAAACGGCTGGGTAGCCTGGCCCAGAAACCAGATGGCATCCCCATTGCAGTGCTCGTTCCACCTTGGAAAGACAACTGCATGGCACGGCTGCACCAGTGAACAAGCCTATGTGCCAGCGCCAAAAGCTTGATGCTATGTGATGTGCCTCAGTGTAAAAAGAGCAAAGGATCAGACTCTTCGTCAACAGCTGTCAGCAAATGGAAAGGAACAAGTGCATGGCACACAGTCTGGGAATTATTGATTTCTGTTTCATTGAGGATGAGCACAAGGAAACCAAGAAAATGGGGCCCTGGCAGAAGCAGAATTCTTGGGAAAGGTACATTGCTCCACTGTCTATGTGCATAGATGGAGCGCAATCAAAAGCCCAGATGATGCCTCAAATAATTTTTATTAACTTTAGCAGGCACTGTATGAGTCCTTTATCACTATCAAAGAATGAGAATGCATGCAAGGCATCAGGACAGGGTAACAGTAATCCAAATAATAATTGCTTTTAAAAGGAGAGGTAGGGGTTTCTGGCTAGCTCCGTATCCCAGATATGACACATTGCACCTTGTGTTTAGGATCCTTTTAGGAAGAAGTAAGATCAAATTGCTGCAAGCCACCTCAGTCTGAGGGATAGTTTTCATCAGGTAAATCCCTACATAAATATTTGGTACCTTAACTTTTTTTCCAATTCTGAGCCCTGGGGCAGATCCCGTTACTAGGTGAATCCTGACAGCAATGCTACTCCAGAAGCCCAGTGTCTTCACAAAATGACACTGGCAATTCAGTGGTTTTCTGAAGGGGCCAAAACCGTGACATGCTGCCGCATTAGAATGTTGCAACTTATTCAAAGAACTGTGGCTGCACAGTTCATCACATGCTGGACCCCTTCAGACAACAACATGGTTGGCTGGGACTGCCATACAGTTGCTCCGTCTCTCTGTTCTTGGGCATGGGGTACTCCCAACATAGCTTGGAGGATGTGTCATGTGAAGCAGATGTACATGAGAACTCTGGTACACACTGCTGCAGAGACTGCCATGATTGAGAGGGTTGGTTTTTTTACCCTCCTTGATGAGAGCACTTAAATAAGCCAGTGTGCACACATACTTTTAGCTTCATCAATATTTCTTCCACATAACCGCAGACACAAATAAGCACAAGTGCAGGTGCAGACAAGCCTAACATGATTTTGTGGAAGCCATCAACCAGCATAAACTGGATCTTATTTCTTCCAGATTCTCACTGTTTGATAGCACAAGCTGCTGGGCTGTGGAATGAATCCATGGACCATGTGTGTATGTGCGCACGCGTGTGTGCATGAGAGAGAGAGAGAGAGAGAGAGAGAGAGAGAGAGAGAGAGAGTTAATGGTCAACAGTTATTCTCCAAGTGGAAATGGCTGCTAGCAATTCCCCATCTACCCTTTTTTCCTTCCCCGTCTACCTATAGGCACCAGTGGTTCCTGATCTATCCAGAGACATATATGTGGGAGAGTGCTTGCATGTGGAAATGCCTCTCAATAGTGTTGTGAGTTTGGGGGTTGGAATGGATGATCCCTGTGAGTCCCCTTGCAGCCTCTGGTTTGGAATCCTGTACCTTGGGGTGAGGTGCGGCTCTGCTGGCCAGATGAGTTTCTTTTGTTAAGCTAATAGTGGCCAGTTTGCTAATGGGTCTTTCAGGTGCCCAGCAACCAGTGAATGGGCCAGGAAGACCCTTTTGTCATTGAAACTCTTCAGGAGAGCCTCCCCCCCCTCCTGGGGCCCAGGAGAGGCTTGTGTTTTTAGTTGTGTCTGGAGAAAGGCTGGGAACTGGAGGCAGGCAGAAAGGCTGTCTCTCTGCCCCATGGCTTTAGGATGCCTCTGTGACGTTCCCACCTTTGGCTCCACCTGTCAGGTTCCCACCTGCTTGTGGCTACTGCCTTTCACTAGGCACCACCTCAGGACACCACCAGTCAGTATCGTCATTTTTATTTTTTCTCACTCCACTCTAGCACAGATCTCACAAGATCCCACTGCTAGGCAGCACCACCAGTCACTCCCTGTAAACAATACTGCTAGAGACTTTGCCTCAGTCTCTCTATAGCTTGTTACTTTGTGTCTGGGTGCCCTCGCTGTCCACAACCCCCTTGTATCTTTGTCTATAAAGCATACAATCCTGGGTTGCTTTGGATACTTGATGTTACAATATCTCCGTTCACCGCTGCCACCATATGATACAGTTTCCCTTCAGCCTTGGTAATTACCCTGCCCTCCCTTCTGGTCTGTGTATTCCCAGCCAAGGATCAGGCTTTTGGTAAACCAATAAAAGTATTTATTTGATAACACCAGGAAATAACAAGATTACTTTAGGAATGTTTAACAAGCGTATGGTTTCATATAGTGTCACTCTTTATGTTTCTGGTCATATATATACTGTCTAAATATCAGCCAAATATAATCCAACCCTCCCTCAGAACTCTGCCAATCAACCCATCCAAATAACTCTCCACTAACGACTCTTCAACAACTCTCACCAACCGACCCCCTCTCAACTGTCATCCTCCCATTTATACCTTCAGCCATTCAAACACTCAGCCAATCATCATCCAGCATTCTCCAGCCTTCCAACCCATGCTCTCCCCCCTCTCATTCAATTCACTTACCATATATCCCTTAATAAACCTGCACTTACCATATTTACAGGTTTTAACATATAAGGACATCACAGCCTCCTATAACACAGATGGGAAAGCTGGATATTGGACTGCTGATGCCTTGAACCCCTCCATCCTAAGTTCAGGTTGGAATGTGTGTAAATAAACAAACCATATTTCATAAAGACACCACAGTCTCAGCTGACCTTCTTCCCAAGGAAACCAAACCCAGGGCGAGCGCAGGGACCCCTGAAATCTCACCACTCAGAGATTGGGGAGGCGCATAACAATAGGATCATGCAAAACAATTATTATTATTATTATTTATTAAACTTATATACCGCCCGACTAGCAATAGCTCTCTGGGCGGTGAACAACAAAAAATACAATAAAATTACACAGCAATACAACAGAGCATATAAAAAGTACAAAATCTAAAATCAGATTACAACACATGTAAAAATAAAATTAAATTAACTTAAATTAAAATGCCTCGGAGAAGAGGAAGGTTTTAACTTGGCGCTGGAAAGATAATAATGTCGGCGCCAAGCGCACCTCCTCAAGGAGACTATTCCACAGTTCGGGATCAGTGCAGGGATCAGTTGCAAACAGGAAAACCTTGGCCACTAGAAGAAGGGACTTTTAACAGTAGCAAAGCTTTATCTTTAGTTTAAAGCAGGGATGGCTAACCATTTTCAGTCTAAGGGACACATTTGAGGTTGGCCAACCCTCCAAGGGCTGCATGCCAGCGGTAGTCGAGGCCAAAGTGGTCGTACGTGTACTACACTCATCAGGCACCCATCACACATGCAGGCACACAGCACTGTCTGTACACATACACACACACATGTAGGAACATACCACACTCTTCTCTAGTGCTGGGCTCCCAAGCCTAGTGCTACAATCATGGTCTCGGAAGAACAAACATAGTGGTTTTCCTCCTGACCGCACCACTGGGCTGGGAGGAGAATACCTGACTTTGTGGAAAGGCACAATGATTTAAGAGATGGCCACACAAAAGAGCCCCACTTGAGTCTTCAAACCCTGCTTACTGTACTGCTGGCATTCCACCCACCCACACACACACACGTTGGAATTGGGGTGCACTCCTCTGCCATTGTTCCATCCCTTCCCCCCAAATGCTGTAATGTGTCTTCTAACGCTTAGCTTGGTGTGGCCCAGCACAGCCCCATTAGCTAGCAAGGTCTTTAAATTACCCTAGCAGTTGTTACAGCAGTTTCATTTATATCTTCGGATCCTCTAATCCAAAAAAATTGCACTGGTGAATGTCAAACAAAACTCTGCAAGCTACAGGAATTTATTCTTCTGAATGCTTTGCTAGTATTCCCAGTGAGGAGAGGTCACTTGTTCAGACACTATAAATTTCCAAGTCTTTCCCCAAAAGAAAGGAAAACAAATCCTATCAGTTTAGGCTAGAATTACTGGTGTAATTGTCTTTACAGTTGCAACAGTACAACTCTTTCTACATTATTAAGCAACATGTGAATCATCATGTTTGGGAGTGCCACAAATAGTTGTTGCCACTGAAAGGTGAGGCATTTTGAAAGTTTCTCTTCCTCATCTGTGAGATCACATCCCTTTCTTCCTGATCAATTACTTAACTTGCTGTATTCAAAACTACTCTAGAGAACCTGGACATCCCCCCCAAAATGCATCAAAACAGAGGGAAAGCAGTCATACAGTTTATCTTGACAGTGCATGCAAACAAATGCTGGAAGGATATATTAGCTTGTGTATCCTCCCAATAAACATCATCTGGTGTGGTCTTGAAACACACTATGCATCTGTCAAGGTGTCACCAATAGCTGAAGCAGAACCTTCCATCTACAAATCTCTGGCTTTGGGGAAAGCTCACTCAACTAGGATCTAGTTTATGATTAATATTCAGTCAGGATGTGCATATCCATCACAGGCTGTGAACACACTGGTCACCGGATCAAAGCATTTCTGTTAGCCTCACCTAGAGGGGAAACAGGTTGATCTGCTGATCAGTTGCAAAATCTCTTTGAAGCTGATTTTTTTTTTAAAAAAAAAACACACTCAAGTTGCTCTCACCAGGTTTTACAGTAAAAGGGGGTGGGGTTTGACTCGCATTTTGTTCCCCTGTTTTCAGAAGAGAGATGCACTGGAACTGGCAGAACAGTGAGTGTGTTTCTACCCACATTTATAATGAGTCATGATCTCTTTGTGATTTCTGATGCAACCTAAGACAACAGAGAATCTCCTTCAAACCACAGAACCCCCAAGTCAGAACCTCCATTCAAAATGTTAAAAGTACTTTCATAGTCCAAATGATTTTTAAAAATACCCAAACACTTTACAGGGCACCCTCCATTTCAAACTTGGTTTCTTTAATCAATTAACAAAGGATTTTTAGATTTGAAAGCTCGGTCACTTAAATTTGTTTTTCCCCTGCCTTGATTTGCATGAACATAGGACTTCTTGTCCACAAGGATAAGTCTCCGAGCCCAGAATACACTGAGTACCCATGGTCACTGAAATGCTCTCAGATTTTCAAAGGAATTGCTTGGCTCTCCCAGTGCCTTTATCTTGACCCCATTACAGCCATATTCACTCACTATCCATAACCTGCAATTGGGTAACATGAGCAGAAGGAGGCTTAGTGCAAAGTGGAAGAAATTGCCGGACTCCTCTCAGAATTCCAAAGGGAGGATTGAAAAACAAGGAATCCTTTTACCTGGTAGTAGTAATCCACATATGGTGTCTCATAGTGCTGAGGCTCGAGGCTTTCAACGGACAATGCATCCTTCAGTAACTCTTCACAGCCTAAAAACAAGAAAGGAAAGATGTTCAGAACTGCCATCCTTAGAACAATTTAAACTAGAAATGCATGTCCAGGACTCAGCTACATGTAAGGTAAAGAGGTATTTGGGATGTTGCAGTAATGTAGGTTGCTTAGTACTGGGTCCACCCTAAGCCATCACTTAAGTCAGTGTAGTTTCCAAGAAGTGTGGCATGTAGGTTGGCATCTCAGTCCATGGAGTGGTGTAACGGATTGATAATGATGTACATGTAAATGGTCTCAGATTATATATTTATGATATAAAAGTATTTATATCTAGGGTGGCCACTTTTGCATTGCCACAAAAGAGAACAAAAGAGGGCACACATCTGCATAAAATTTACACAGGCTAGTTTATATCTGTAGAGCCAGAGTGGCAAAGTGGTTAGGGTGTTGGACTATGACCTGGGAGACCAGGATTTGAATCCCCACATAGCCATGAAGCTCTCTGGGTGACCTTGGGCCAGTCACTGCCTCTCAGCCTCATGAAAACTCTATTCATAGGGTCGCCATAAGTCGGAATCGACTTGAAGGCAGTAATTTATAGTTCATATCTGTAGATGCAAATTCAGTAATCATTTCTGTAATTTAATTACAAGTATAATACATTTCCCCACAGAGGGGAAGATTGTGTCCAAGTGATCTGTGCGCCTGTTAAGACTGCTGTCCATGTATTTCTGTGGATGAGCAACTCCAAGGCCCCTGAGCTTCCACATGATGGTTATTTATCTTTAAATTGGACTTGGACCAGAGAGCCCTTATAAATAATAATAAAGGACACCTTAAAATAGAGGATTATCCTCTGATAGCCCTTCAAATCGATGACTGTCATCTGAAAAGTAGGACACATGGCGGACTTCCGGGAAGGGTGACTTAGCCTGTGCCTGCTTTTGAGACGGGCTCCTGCCTCAAAAGAAGCTTATTCAGATATATCAGTCAGTTTTTTCTTTTTTTTTGACTGATTAAACTTCTCCCGGGTAGGGAGAAACGAAGAGATTAACCTCAAAGCCTATTTTTGTTGGGACGACCAGATCTCATTAATTTATGGGACGAGGTCCAGCCGACGAAGGTGGGACGGATTTTCAACAGCAAGCTCTATCTGTTAAAGCGAACGTTCATCTTATCTTCTAAGAGAGAACGCACTAACAGGCAAGCACCCTTCTTTCTATATTTTTCTTTTACTTGACTTAAATTGTTGCTGTTTAAAAGAGATTTGCCAGATTGATCGGTTTTTGACATCTTACTGGGGAGCCATAACTTCTCTCTGCTACGCACTAATTAATAGCTTATCTCTGTTTTTGTTGCAAAAAGCTGTCCTGGATTTGCATTCTAAAGATATACACAGAAGAGGGATTTCTATTCCAGATTTTTATTTTGAAGAATATTATACTGTCTGAGACTACTCTCTTTTTGGTCTATTTTATTTTGACGAATCTGTTTCTTGACGACTGCCATTAATTGTTTCGATCCTGGGAACTGCATTTTGTTTACTTAACTATGGAGAGATAAGGCTGTCTGCTCTGTTTATACTGTGATGTCACCAAGTTTGGAGTATTAACCCAATTGTTGCTGAAATAAGAAGTGGTTTTCCTATATTTTTCTTTTAAAATGGCAATTAAGAAAGTGGCTGAGAATCTGGAAATAACTATGTTTCAGAAAATAATGGATGAGATTGAGATAACGAAACAAAACCTGCGACAGGGTTGTAAGGAGCTGAAAATTGAATTGAGTAAAATGAAGCAGGAGATTAAAGATATAGGGGTCCCTGTGAGAGAGGTGACCCTGGAAGGGGTCCCTGTGAGAGAGGAGACCCCGGAGATTGGAACAAACGTGGAACAGGAAAAAGATTTGGAGTCTATGGACTTTAGAAACAAAATCTATTGTTTGGAGACACAGGAGATTAAAGACATAGGGGTCCTTGTGAGAGAGGAGACCCTGGAGACTGGAACAGGGGTCCCTGTGAGAGAGGAGACCCTGGAGACTGGAACAGGGGTCCCTGTGAGAGAGGAGATCCCGGAGATTGGAACAAACGTGGAACAGGAACAAGATTTGGAGTCTATGGACTTTAGAAATAAAATCTATTGTTTGGAACTCAATGTTATCTCTGAAGAAATTAATGAAGATTCTAGAGATAAAGTTATCAATGGCATGGATAATCTTCTGGACTGGAATGATGTGATGGAGCCCAATATAGAGAAAATCTATGGAATTAACTGCAGCCATGTGACAATGGAAAAACTTTCAAGAGATGACCCAGTGTATTTTGAAAAAAAGAACAGAGATATGATTTTACAGCAGTATTTCAGCAACCTATTCAGAATGGATGGCAAGAAAATATTTGGGATAGAGGTAATTCCCATCAGACTCTTATTATATGACTATGGCTTTGACAGCAAGATTATTATGGAATACTGATAATGGAAGATTGGATACTGAAATTACTGGACTTAACAAGACTACTGAAGATGGAAGATGGAAAATGGAACTAATAGGGATAATAGAACAATGGCTACTGAAATTACTGAACCTAACAGATTCTGATGTGATGGATTAATGGAAATGTTTATTTTGACTATGGTTATGACAATAAGATTATCATAATTAGTAATGAGATGGATTAATTGATATGTTTATCTGGAAAAAAAAAATTTGATAGATATATTTCTTAAAGAATTGAAACCTCTCTTTGACTTTTTGTGGAAAGAATAAAGTAATGTTTATGAGATTTGATGATTAAGTAAGATAACTATTGGAGGAAAGTGATTTTATAATATGACTTAAGAGACAGGATTGTTATATATTATAGACTTATAACTGATCTGATCTTTGACAAATGGGAAGTCAATATTTTACTCTTTATTTTTTATTTTTATTTTTATTTTTATTTTATTTTTTTTTGTTTAATTATTTTTGATTTTGTTTTTTGTCTTTGAATGTTTTATGATTTCGTCTTGTATGTTTTATGAAAATCTGAATAAAAATTATTGAAAAAAAAAAAAAAAAGTAGGACACATGGCCACCCTACTTATATTCTACACTTTTCACTCCAAAAGGGACCTTCAGGGCAGCTACTAACTATAAAGAAGTCACAAAACAGAGAACAACAAAGCAATAAACAACAACAATAATACAAAACCTTAAGATTCCAGCAGCAGCAAAATAATACTAAATGGCAACCAAACCTTAATGGGGGGAAAATATCAAATCAGAGAGCATTCTTTTACAAACAAAACAGAATCATCTTGACCCAAGATCTGAACATGCCCAACAAAGTAACTAGCCAGAGCTCATGGGGCAAGTTGTTCCGTAATTTGGGTGCCAATCTGTGGTGGCTGGTGCCCCCTGGGATTGGGTGGAGTGGTTAGTAGCCATTGGTAACAGTAATAGTACATGTTGCTGCTGCTGCTACAATTACAGTTATTATTTTAAAGTGTCTATAGCTAGGCACTTTAAAATTAGCAAAAGCCCACAATCTAAAACTCATGACATTTAAGGAAAGGGAAATTGAAAGGATGTGAAGTTAAACAACTCAACAAAAAGATGTCAGGCATGAATGAAAATCTATCCAGGAAAGTCTAAGAAAAGTGGTATGAATTAAGATGTAATCTGCATGCAGGCAGAAAAGGTGCAGAACAAATCTTGGCAGTAAGAGAATGCCAAAGATAAGGGCCAATAGAGCCAAGCAGAAGTGAAGGGAGGTGTGCTTCTGTTTTAAGAAGGAGGGGGCAGGAGGGAACACACCGCTGAAGCAGAGATGAAAGATAAAGAACAGCAAGTGAACTGAGTGATTTGAGGTGAAAGATAACTTGAACATTCTAATACAAAAGATGAATGAAAGCCAATGAAGTCTGTGAAACAGTGGAGTAATGGGGTCAGAATGGCAAGGGGAGAAAATAAGATCCACTGCAGAAAAGGGTTAACAGAAAACAAAGAGGAAGGTCAAGTCTGCCACTTCTGTCTCACATGCAGCCGGACCACAGGTCCATCCAGCTCATTATTGTCTACACTGATTGGCAGCAGCTCTCCAAGAATTCAATCAGGGAATCTTTCTCAGCCCTCCTTAGAGATGCCAGGGATTGCACCTGATACTTTTGCATGCAAAGTATGCGCTCGGTCACTGAGCCACAACATTATAAGGGACACTGCCTCTGGGTGATAGTTAACACTTTCTCAGCTACTGCTAACAAGCATTTCAGAAGCTCAGGTGTTGCTTTGTGTTTTTTTATTTGAAAAAGATCCATGCCTGTGTCTCTATTCTAAGGATCAGATAAATATAGACATGGAATGAAGGTGTCCAATTCCCAAGTCCCTCAAACAGACCAATGACTGTTTTCTCAGCACTGAGCTGTAGAAAAGGGCACCAAGGAGGCAGGCTTCTAAAACCTGTGAGCAACCGTCTTGCTGTCTAAAATGTGAAACTGTCTGTCTCTACTGAAACTGATGAATCTGGGAAGGTTGCAATTACGTAACGGTATTTACATGGTGTGCATTTTTAGCTGTGACATCCTGCCCTGCTATTCCCAGGCGCAAAGCAGGTAAGAAGGAGAGAGCAGAGCAGAGTCGGGAGGAGCGAATCACACAAAATTATGCAGACTATTCACGCCAGGCTTCAAGGTGGAGGGAGGGGGCTGTGGAGGGGAGGAGGAGGAGCGGCTTTAGGGGAGAATTATAGGCAAAGCACAGGAGCTGCTTAGGCAGGAGAAAACCTCTTGACAAATGAAAGGAGTTTTGACAGTATAATAACCCTGGCTGTAGGGGGCCTTCCATGCAGTACCAGCATGGCCTCTTTCTCTTGGCACACAGGCAGGAAGCAGATGTTGGATGCGTTATGATCTATTCTAAGGAGTATCTTCCGGGCAATGATAGGCACACCTCTCCTAAAGCTAAGTGATGGTTGTGAGGAAGCCTGCTAGTAAAAGGCACCAATTAGTTTTTAAACAGCTGCACACAAGCAAAGCATCTATAAATAGTGGGTCAGTAGGAACGGAGGCCTACAATTTTTTTCTATAGCAGGGTGCCAAAATCTCTAGAAAGTGGGAAGCTTTAGAAATGGTGGGATGGCTGCGATTCCCCCAAACAGCAGGGCATTTCTCTTCCCAAGTACAATAATGACAATACAACCGCTGCTGCTTCTGAGCTAGTGAGATTAGAAGCTGGAGACGACTCCCCTGTTATTAGATGTCTCAGGACACTGGTTTGACTAGGTGGCCTGTGGGCAATAGGAATGCCTCGAAATTGCAACTCAACCAGAATCCAGGAAGGAATTCTGGTACCAGCCGGAACAGAAGTATGCTGGGCATGGGCCTTCAACAGGCTCATTGCAGGACATTAAAAAAAAATGCTACATTGGGTTCTGGCACAGTGAGTCAGTGGTGAAAACCCACATGCTGCCCAGACTAGAGGCCTCCTGGAACAAGGGTAGACAAACCATCAGCTTTGCAGGATCCAAATTACTAGAATTCAGAGATCCACCAATCCTTGTGCAAAAGGCATGCACCTAGAATAGAAGAATTCTGAGTGCAGGAATTTGTTTTGAATCATAGAATCGTAGAATAGTAGATTTGGAGGGGACCTATAAGGCCATTGAGTCCAACCCTCTGCTTGGCGCAGGAATCTAAGTTAAAGCATACCCGACAGGTGGTTGTCCAGCTGCCTCTTGAATGCCTCCACTGTTGGAGAGCCCACCTCCTCCCTAGGTCATTGGTTCCAGTGCCGTACCACTGTAACAGTTACGAGGTTTTTCCTCAGTTTTCTCTTCTCAAGGCCAAGGGTGTAGTCGACTGGAGTCTGAGGGGGTCTCAGACCCCTTACTTTTTTGGGAGCAGGGTCCCAACAGGACCCCTATGTCTCTAGCATCCAATGAGCCAATCAGCATGAAAGGGGAGTGTGTTAGCCACTGAAAAGAATCTTCTAACATGCTTCCTTATCCTCTCCTGCTGATTGGAGCCAATCAGAGTGAAAGGAGGTGAGTCAGCCACTGAAAAGACTCTTCTTAGTAGGTTACACTCTCCTCTATCATGCTTATTGGCTCCTAGGGGTGTCTGTTGTGGGAGGAGGCATTAACAAGGATCTCATTCTCAACCACACAGCAAAAAAAGGAGAGGCCGTGGCTGTGACTAACATGAAGGGACCCTGCACTTCTGAATTTGCCACTACGCTACTGCTCAAGACTAAACATGCCCAGTTCTTTCAGTCTCCCCTCATGGGGCTTTGTTTCCAGTCCCCTGATCATCCTTGTTGCCCTCCTCTGAACCTGTTCCAGTTTGCCACCTTGCACGTCCCGGTCACACCCAGCATGGTCAGCAAGCAAAGTTTCCAAGAGATGCTTTCACTAACTTCGTGACCTGCTCTGCACCTTTTGGGGCACTGCTAATCACACACCAGAGAGCCAGTGTGGTGTAGTGGTTAACCGTAAGGTGTTGGACTATGACCTGGGATTCAAATCCCCAGATAGCCATGAAGCTCACTGGGTGGCCTTGGGCCAGTCACTGCCTCTCAGCCTCAGAGGGAGGCAATGGTAAACCCCCTCTGAACATGGCTTACCATGAAAACCCTATTCATAGGGTCACCCATAAGTCAGAATCGACTTGAAGGCAGTCCATTTTTTCAGTCACACACCAGCCATGCATCTGCATAGTGGTGAGTCCAGCCCCTATGCTTCCTCTGCTCTCAACAACCTCTGGTAAGGGCACCACATCCTCCTCCCTCGTGCAGCAGTCAGTGGAGGCTGGTCAATCAGGATGAATGGGGTACTGCACCACCAGCTCTGGAGACTGCCTGCCCTCTTACTTACAACCAGTCCAGGGGGTGGCAGTGCCTGTCTCCTCCTTGTCTCAGTATCGCCTTGTAGAACTTAGCAGGAAGGGGGGGATTAGAATTGGTGGGCTCTGCCTGTCATTGACTCCGGCTTCACCTACTGTTGGTCTCCTTGCCTTCCACCCCACCAGACCCTATAGGTAAAAACCAACACTGGCAGCAGTGTTCAGTGGTAGATGCTGATACCCTCCAGCAATGCAGCTCGCAAGCCTCCATTGGAGAGGGTGTTAGAACAAATTAAACCAGAACTATCACTAGAAGCTAAAATGATGAAACTGAGGTTATCATACTTTGGACACATCATGAGAAGACATGATTCACTAGAAAAGACAATAATGCTGGGAAAAACAGAAGGGAGTAGGAAAAGAGGAAGGCCAAACAAGAGATGGATTGATTCCATCAAGGAAGCCACAGACCTGAACTTACAAGATCTGAACAGGGTGGTTTATGACAGATGCTATTGGAGGTTGCTGATTCATAGGGTCTCCATAAGTGAAAACTGACTTGAAAGCACATAACAACAACAACAACTGCTTAGGTCACAGTTCCCTAGGAAGAGGAAGACTGATTGTTATACTATTCTGAGAATTGTGGCTCTGTGAGGGGAAGAGGGGTCTCCTAACAACTCTCAGCAACACCCTTAACAAACTATACATCCCAGGATTCTCTGGGGGAAGCCATGACTGTTTAAAGTGGTGTAATACTGCTTTAAATGTAAGGCATGGATGTGACCTTAGTCATATAAATAACAGGTTTTCAAGGGCTAAACTTGAGAAATGGGCAAATCATTGTAGACGAGTGGTTCACAGGGGACTAACTATAATGTCAGCATTTACTCCACTTTTGATGATTTACTCAAAAGACCCCAGTCAAAAGAAATAGTGCAAAACTACAGGCTATTATGCTAGCTTTACAAGCAGCAGTTCTTCATTTTACACAGAAATTATCATAATATATTTGTATTTTCTTTTTCTTTACAGGGGTCCTTTCCACGGTCCTGCTGCAGAGGGCAATTTAATTTGCTGTCCCTCCCCCTTTAGATGTTAATAACAAAAGCTCATTAGTCATCAAGCTATCTTGTGCCATTGGTTCTCAGGAGACTCTTTAAAGCGTAGCTGAGCTTCACACAGGCTGCTAAAGCTCACCGCACGAGATGGGGGGTGCACATTTATTAAAGTGATTTATCAGGACCAATGAAATGGAGAAAGAAAGGCAAACAAGCGGTGGCACACAGCGGTGTTTGCAAACTGGTGTAATGGAGGGAATCTGTCACTGTAATTCATCACAGTGATGACCATCACTCATACCATTCTTTTCATAATATGTTAAACACAGCCTTGCAGTAGTAATAAAGTGGTTCCTCTACCCAAAGGCTTATGAAGATTTAATTGCAATTCATTCCACTCCTGTTAAAAAAAGAGGATACTAGATTGACAAAGGCCTCACAAACATGACCATACAGGGTGCTACTTCTGGAAATATTGGCACATGTTCTCTCTCTCTCTCTCTCTCTCTCTCTCTCTCACACACACACACACACACACACACACACTCGAGTTACTCAGTCTTGTCAGCAATGCCATAAACTCCTTCTGGGTGGATGTCACATTTAGACTTGCCACCTTGCAGCCCAAACACACAGTTAGCACATCTTGGTGTAGGATTAACATGGTGCCCATGGATGCCAGTACATCCGCCGGTACCTCTTCTGGCACCTGCAAAAAATCTCAATAAATATCCCCTCAAAAATCCACAATGTACAAAGGGCTGTTTACACTGGTTTGGCCTCACCAACAATGAACATGCCCCCTTAAACATGTCCTCATTTCCCTGGATGCCAGGATTTGACACCCACCCTTCCCATTTGGTCTGAACAAAGGAGAGTTGGAAAGAGCTTCTCTCTGTGAGTGAGTGTGGCAGTAGATGACGAAGGTGCCTTTTTACCTACTGAGGGAGGAGCTGTAGGGGTTGGGAGGCATGCCATGCCCATACCATTCTGTGATCCTGTCCCCTTTTCTACTCTTTCAGATGAGGCAGCCATTTTGTGCTATGCTACATACCCCATGGCAGCCATTTTATGACTGACATCCATGACACTATCAAAATTCCAAATGTGTGCTCTACCTAAAAATATTGGCAGCTTCTATGGGAGAAAAGGCAGTTGCAGAGTTCCCCACCCCTTCCTCCTTAGTCTTGCTGGCTGCTCCTTCCCCTCATCAGCTGTGCAGCACACCCGTAGTCCTACTGCTCTCCACAGCAGGGGAGGGAAATGGACAGATGGCAGGGCCAGCAAAGAAATGTGTGGGGAAGCCACAGATGCCTTGCTTCCCATTGCATGGTATGGACATATGTCTATCTGCATATATGTATGTAGCTACCTGTCTAATGTCCAGGCTGAAAAGTAGCAACATTAGATCCACCCTGTTCTGTCTGGTCCAGCATCTTCCCATGACCTTCAACAGGATTTGCAGTGGTTCTTACCTTTGGGGCAGATCTGTCTTTGCTGGTTTTTTGTGGTTGATTAGCTTGACCTAGCACATGTCTTAGACATAGGGAAAGGGGCGTAGATCAATGGAAGAGAATCGGCTTTGCATGCAGTCCAGATAGGCCTGGGAAAGATTCCCTGCCTGAAACCCTGGAGAGCCCCTGCCAGTCAGTGTAGACATTACTGAGCTAGATGGACCAATGGTCTAGCTCAATATAAAGCAGCTTCCTACATTCTTATGTTTTTTTGCATCTATTGGGTATATCTATAACTCTATAAGATCCTCCGTGGCGCAGAGTGGTAAGCGGCAGTAATGCAGCCGAAGCTCTGCTCATGGCCGGAGTTCGATTCCAACGGAAGGAGAAAGTCGAATCTCCGGTAAAAGGGGTCGAGGTCCACTCAGCCTTCCATCCATCCGTGGTCGGTAAAATGAGTACCCGGCATACGCTGGGGGGTAAAGAAAGGCCGGGGAAGGAACTGGCAATCCCACCCCATATATACAGTCTGCCTAGTAAACGTCGCAAGACGTCACCCTAAGAGTTGGAAACGACTCGCACCAGAAATGCCGGGACACCTTTACCTTTACTTTTTATAACTCTATAGCATATCTTGTCCTTCCTCCAAGGAGATGACTGAAAGAACTGGGCATGTTTAGCCTTGAGAAGAGGACTGAAAGGAGAGTACTTGAAAGGTATCACACAGAGGAGGGCCAGGATCTCTTCTCAATCATCCCAGAGTGCAGGATATGGAATAATGGGCTCAAGTTACAGGAAGGCAGATTTCGGCTGAAGATCAGGAAAAACGTCCTGACTATGAGAACGGTACACCACTGGAACAAATTATCTAGGGAGGTGGTGAACACTGGAAGCATTCAAGAGGCAGCTGAAAAGCCACCTATCATGTGGCACTCAGCCTCTGGATGTGTAGCTACTTATGGTTCTCCAGACCATTTGCTAAGCCTGATCAGCTGCTGTTTTTCCATGAGCATCACGTCTCCAGCTGCTTTTTCTTTTGCAGGTCCCCTGGGAGATTCACATGGAGAGCACAATATGAATGGATGAATTAACCCAGACTAGCCTCAGACGTGTATACATATGTTTTCCTAATGCAGACATACACTTGGCTGGCAGCCTAGAAAATGCCAATGTGTGAAATTAATGCATCACTATGAGACAGGAAAGGAGGGTTTTGACTGTCTACCTGATGGCACTTTAAGATGCAGAGTGTTATGTGCATCTAGCTTGGAAAAGAGAAACAGAGAGAGAATGCTTTTGTCCATGCCTGGAGAGAGAGAATGCTTTTGTCCATGCATGGAGAAATGCCAGTGCAGATTCTTCTAGATGCGCACCAATGTATATAGAAAGCCACATCATGTTCTTAAAGAAAGAAAAAAAACTCTGGCAGAAAATCTGTGGCATGTTTTTGTCCCAGCCTGCCTTTAGATGGCTCAGCACTGAAAAGGGTGATGGCTTCTGCAATTTCACTCTCTAGAAAACAGTGTGAAAGAAAGCCAATTACACAGTTAACTGGAACTGTTTTCTTTGGGGAGTGTAATTGTTTAAGACTTTGAAGGGTAGGATATAAATGAAATAAATAATGGACACATGGACAGTTCCTATGTCATATCTTGTTGGGTCTTAAGCACTGCCACGCCAGAGAATCAGAAGCTATGGTGACTGAAGGGTCATTCATATGACTTTTGGAGCCTTTGGTAGCTGAGTTTCTTTTTGTGAGGCACGGGTCACCAGACAGCCTGTTTATTGAGCATCCATCCTGATTAGTTCACACAAAGTTTGTGGGGAGGTTGTACAACATCAGCTGTTTATGAGTGTTCATTTATATTTGTTTACATGGTTATCTGATGATACCTAGAGCATCTTCCCAAAATTAACCTCTGACTTTACTGCTGCATTTTCCTTTTCCTCATCTCATTTGCTTCACATAGGACCTGTTCAGTTCAGATTTAGATCAGAGGCAGATTCAGATAAGTGCTAGGCTTTGCATTTCAAAAGAGAGAGCCTCCATTTCTTTTCTGTCCCAACATGCCCTTATGTCACCTGCACGTTTTTGTTTGCTTGTTTTTTGTACAAGACAGAAATCTAATGCAATTGGACTGTGCAAACACTAGAGTGTTAATGTATACATGGGTTGCACAGATCCAGTTTTTCTGTGTGCTTTTGTGCATGTTTGTCGATACACGAGTGCTTTCAATTGCACTCTGTCTCAATGTTTCCCACCAACACTAGGGGGTGGTGTTTGACGGGAGGTATTTGCACTCTGTTTTGTTGTCCTTTCTCCTCGGTTAGTATGTCTCTCCCCTCCTTGAGTTCCATTGTGGACACGTGTGCAGGTATTTGTTTTGTTTTTTTAAAATAATTGAGATACAAGTCTTCCAATATACCAGACTTCTACACAACAGCGTTTTTTTGTTTAAAAAAAGTGTGTGCTGGCCCAACCCCACCAGTAGGCCACCCTCCCTGAGCTCTGGAAACCTGAGGTCCATTGTGGGGATGCCTGGAAGTATTTGTTTAACCTGTTCTGGGATATATATACACATATTCAGATGCAAGTTTTCTGATATTCCAGACAAAATAGCAGATTCTCTTTTTTTTAAAGTGTGTGTCATGCTTTGCCTCGCCAGTACCTTGCCAATGGCAGTAGGGTGTGTGCGGTGTGATAGATGGCACATCCTCATAGACATAAAAGAACAAAACCACCCACATAATGCCCTTCAGTATGTCCACAGCTGGGTACAGTGCCATTTTATTGTTAGATTTATTTTTCCTTCCAAAATAGAAGGGGGGGGCAGAAGTATACCTGGATGAGACTACATCATACAAATGATGCGAAAAACATGCACACGTGGGATGCAGGGAATCCTACAGCTATCTTTCTTGAGATATAAATCAGCTGCAGTCAGGACTAAATATGATCCCCTGTGCCAGAAACATCATTCTCTCTATCTTTTTTAATCATTCAGGCTGAAGAAGAGGGCTTTGCCGCTCAAAAACTTCCATGCCACTTGGTGAACCCTTGGCGGGTTCTAAAACAGGTATTCTTACTGTCCTTTGTTGAGTTTTCTTGATTTTCTGTATGTTTGTAAATGTTTCTCATATCTCATTTTGCATAAGGCTGTGTGGAATATGTAAATAAATAAATAATAACCAACCTACCCAAATTTGTGTTAAAAATGACACGAAGATAATTCTCTGTATTTCACTGAGTGGGACCTGGAGAGGGAACTTTTCAACATGGCCACTAGAGGGAGTTCATCCTTCTTCTTTAATTGAGAAAGGAAAGAGAGGAAACGCAATTCCATAATCCGTATTGGGATAGATAGGAAGCTGCCTTATACCGATTCCATTTGTCTTAGCATGGTCTGCACTGGCTGGCAGTAATTCTCCTGGGTTTCAGAGAGGGATATCTTCCAGCCCTACCTGGAGATGCCAGGGATTGAACCTGGAACCTTCTGCATGAAAAGCAGATGCCCTACCATTGAGCCACAGGCCTTCTCTAAAAATTATGGCAAGGAACAAATTTGGCCAACCAAAATAACATAAAATTGGGTGCAGCTTCTGAATTCTCCAGAACCCTCCAGCAGGTTAGATGGTAAGCAAAGCAAGGGCAAAAAGTGGGCTGATGGTGAAGCCATGGAGTCTGCATCAGATCACAGTCTCTGGATAGAATAGTGGAGGAGGTAGCAGACATCCATGTGAGGCTCTGTGAGGGACTGTGCAGGTTTCAGGTTGCACCAAGGCCTGCTGGGAAGAGGGAACATACAGGGTTTGACACCCCATCTCTGGAAATACAAATTCCAGACAATTGTAGCATTGAAACTGGAGGTAGGTAGGAAATATACTGGTTACAGCACAATCCTGTCCTTGTCTACTCATTGATTTCAATGAGACATAACTACAGGTATGTAGGCATAGGACTGCATCCTTCTTGTTGGAAAAAAGAAAGCTCCTGAGAATAATTCATGATATTGCCTTTCTTGAATAGCTGCAGTCTTTAATTGAACCAATTACATTGTGAGGACTGGTGCAGGCTGAGGCCTCAGCGGTAAGCTGTATGTGCTGAATCTGCCTGTCCCAACCTTTTGGTCACCAAATGTTGCTGGACTACAATTCCTGTCATTCCTGACCATTGGCCATGCTGGCTGGGGCTGATGGGAGTTGTAGTCCAACAACATCTGGGGACCCAAAAGATGGGAAAGGCTGTGCTGAATGGCTCATCAATCCAATAAAAGACACTGCAGCTTTCCAAACTTTATCTTATCTACCACAGGTCTAAGAGCACTATGCAAGCACAAGTGACGTCGGTAGCAGGTGTAAGGTTGCTGCCTTATTTCCCTCCTCTTCCTCCTCTTCTTGTGCCTTTAGTAGCAGTCTTCATCTCCATGCTTCTCCTGCTAAATGTCTCAGTATTAGGCTGCTGTAAAAGGCCGAAGAAACGTGCAACAAGATGGCCACTGGCTAGTAACAGCATTCAGCCAATGTCTCCACAAAAGTTCCCATAAGAACTTAAACATATTTGGTTCCACCTAAGCACAAAAATATTTCCTGAGGAAGCTCAATGGCTAAACTCCTTGATCTTGTGATTTAAAAATGGGAAAACGTTTGGGTTGTAAACCTAAAATTTAATACAATGTGGTTTCAGCTGCAAGGAATAATTTTGTATGGTTTTCAATTACACACTCTCTCTCTCCCCCCTTCAAATCAGTGGTGGGGAGCCTCTGGCTCTCATGCCTAATTAGGCCCACCAGGCCTCTTGGGAAGCCATGTGATACTACCAAAGCCTCACTACACTGCCATAACATGAAAGTGAAAACATTTACTGAATAGCATCTGGAATAGAGTAGATTCTAAAAGGAAAGACACTAAGTGTTACTGACTGAATATAGAAGCTCTAAATTTATTTATTTATTGAATTTATTAGTCGCCCATCTGGCTGGCTGTCCAGCCACTCTGGGCGATGTACAAAATAGGCATACAATGCATAGACATTAAAAATCTGAAAACAATGATAATAAAACCTAGCCCACCCCAAAAGCCTGCCTGAAGAGCCAGGTCTTCAAGGCCCGGCAGAAGCTCATCATAGAAGGGGCATGGCAGAGATCCTTTGGGAGGGAGTTCCACAGGGTGGGGGCCACAATTGAAAAAGCCCTCTCTCTAGTCCTCACCAGTTTGGCTGTTTTGACTGATGGGATGGAGAGAAGGTCTTTTGAGGCTGATCTTGTTGGGTGGCATAGCTGATGATGCTGGAGACACTCCTTTAGATAGACTGGGCTGAAACCATATAGGGATTTAAAGGTCAAAACCAACACCTTGAATTGGGCCCGGTAAGCAACTGGTAACCAGTGCAGCTCTTTTAGCACTGGAGTGATATGATCTTGCTGGCGGCTGCCTTTAATCAGGTGCGCTGCTGCATTCTGTACCAGTTGCAGCTTCCAGACCGTTTTCAAGGGTAGCCCCACGTAGAGCGCATTACAGTAGTCTAGGCGAGTGGAGACCAGGGCATGTACCACCGATGGGAGCAGATGATTGGGAAGGTAGGGACGTAGCCTTCCGTATCAGATGGAGTTGATACAGCGCTGCCCAGCTCACAGCCGAAACCTGAGCTTCCATGGACAGTTGGGAGTCAAGAATGACCTGGTCTTTCAGGGGCAATTGTACCCCATTGAGCACCAGGTCCAAATCCTCTAACCTTCCCTTGTCTCCCACGAACAGTACCTCGGTTTTGTCAGGGTTCAGTTTCAGCTTATTCCTTCCCATCCAGCCACTCACCGATTCCAGACACTTGGATAGGGTTTCTACAGCCAACCCTGGTGAAGATTTAAATGAGAGATAGAGCTGCGTGTCATCTGCATATTGGTGACACTGCAGCCCAAATCTCCTAATGATAGCCCCCAGCGGCTTTATATCAATGTTAAAATGCATCGGGGAGAGGATGGAGCCCTGTGGCACCCCACAAGTGAGAGGCCAAGGGTCCGAAACCTCATCCCCCAATGCTACTCTTTGGTGCCTATTAGAGAGGAAGAAATGGAACCACTGCAATACAGTGCCCCCTATGCCTAACCTCTCCAGGCGATCCAGAAGGATACCGTGGTCAACTGTATCAAAAGCCGCTGAGAGGTCCAGGAGGACGAGGAAGGTGCACTCACCCCTATCCAATGGTCTCCTCATATCATCCTCCAAGGCGACCAAGGCTGTTTCAGTCCCATGTCCAGGCCTGAAGCCCAACTGAAATGGATCCAGATAATCCGCTTCCTCCAATTGCTTTTGCAACTGCTTCGCCACCACCCGCACAACCGCCTTGCCCAGGAATGGCAAATTTGAGATTGGGCAAAAGTTGTTCAAATCTTGGGGATCCAAGGAGGGCTTCTTTAAAATTGGTTTTATTACTACCTCCTTGAGGGCTGATGGCATTCCAAGGACGCATTTACCGCCACCTTGATCCCATCGCCCAGTCTGTCCTTGCAGCTCATAATGAGCCACGACGGGCAAGGGTCGAGTAAGCAAGTGGTTGGCCTTAAGGTTGAAAGCACCTTGTCCACTTCATCAGAAGGAAGAAGCTGGAACCGATCCCACACCACCGGAGAACCACTGGCTGACTCTGGCTCACTCACTGTATCCATAGCGTGCGGAATCGCACTCTTTAGACGATCAATTTTATCCGCAAAGTGCTTTGCAAACTCATCACAGGAGGTCTTAGAATATTCCATAGGTTCCGAAGCAACTGGACCGACCAGGCTTTGGGCCACTTGGAACAGCCTCCTGGGACAGCACTCTGCGGACGCAATAGAGGCAGCATAAAAATCCTTGTAGCCGCTCTAACCTGTGTCTGATCGTCATCAGAGTGAGATTTCCACCACCGGCACTCTAGCTGTCTCAGAGTTCACAACCGTGGAGTATACCACGGTGCTGTCTGAGCTCTATTCAGGGGGAGAGGGCGTTTCGGAGCCACCCGGTCTAATGCCCCGGTGATCACCTTATTCCACTCCTCCACCAGGGTCTCAACCAAGTGCCCGTCTGCAGGCTCCATAAAGTCCCCAAGTGCATTCAGGAATCTGTCAGGATCCATCAAGCGCCTGGGGTGGACCATCCTAATGGGTCCTTTACCCCTGCGGAGGGTGTGTGGCATCGAAAGGTCTACTCTCACCAAGTAGTGATCTGACCATGACAAGGGCGTAAGAGATGTAGCCCCCATTTTCAGATCACTCCCCTAAATCCCCTAGATCACTAAACAGCCATAGTGGTGAATAGCCAATGACAGACATGAAAAGTAAACCTAATACCCCCCTTTTAAAGCCCAGTTAACACTAGGAGCCCCAATCACATCTTGTGCAGTGCCAGATTAAGACTGTTGGCAGATTAAAATTAGACGCACATTTCACTCTACACACACATACATGGATTTTCCCAACTAGCTTGCAGAACAATGGGCAAGAAGAATCCTCCTTACAAATGCAGGACAGCCTACTTCATGTTGCCTCACCGAATCCTGCCTCCTCCTCTTGACTAGTCAGTAAAGGGCCAGGGGTGAGACTGTGCCTTCTAGGCAATGGCGATGCTTCTCAGACTCTTCCCCCTGTCTGCCAAGTGTAACATGGGTTGCACCAGGGAATCCCAATGATGTCACTGTCCATATATTGGAAGAGAGAGGGAACAAATCAATACCACTCAGGGCTTCCCACTCCAAGAAATGTAGAGCAGGAGAGGCATCTAACACAGTGGCTTGATTCCCCCCCCCAACAGCCTATTTTAGCCTTTCTCAAGGTATGTAAGTGTGCCTTAGCAAAGAGAATCGCTATGTTACTCAGTTCCTAGTGTATCAGATTCCAGTGTTTCTTTCAAAATCATTCAATGTTACATGAGCTTGTAAAACACAGAGTCACTGCCAACAGAGACATACGCTCATGTCGCAGTTCTGAGACTACCTAGTCATCCTTGATTGATTTTGGACACAAACAACTTTGCAATTAGGGGAGGTATTTTCCACGAGGTACAAACAGCGCAGCCTGCAAACAGTGTAGGCAGGGAACACTATGCAACACTGATACTGATCATTTGTTTTAGCAGCATGCTGCGGACACGCAGGGCTGTATCCAACAGAGTTGTCCCATTTGTGCAAAGACTTCGCAATGGAACTTTCCCTCCTTCTCCTCCCCCTGCATGCCCCTCAAAGCTATTCTGAGTTTCCAGAATGTGGGTTTGGGGGCACGCAGGGAAAGGACAGGGAGGGGAAGTTCTGTTGCGCAAGCAAAAGCCCTTGCATGAATGGGTGATCCATGTATCCAAAGTAGCACTTAAGGAACACTCAAGGATTTCTGCATGTTCAACAGGACTTTCCCCCTCCCCTCTACCCGTGCACCCCCTAAATCTGTTCTAGGGGTCCCCCCTAATCTTCTGGAGCAGGTTTGGGGAGGTTGTGGGGCAAGTGTGGCAAGGGGAGAGAGGAGAGGTCCTGTTGCATTGTATTCCTCCCATAATGTTTCCCTTTAGCCCTCAGTGGAGCTATGATGTTCTTGTCTCTATCAGCCATGCAGAGCCCTGTCATTCTTTTTTTTATTATGCAGACAATGGCCTCATTCACATGCCACTTTGAACCACAATTAAGCTTAACTATGGTTTAAAGATGAATGTGCAGTGTGCTGGTGCATGGGGAGAAAACTGTGAGTGCTTTGCTCCTCCCCCACTACTGGCTGCTTCCAGGTGCAAAGCCATGGTTTGGCTCAGTCTGTGATTGTATCTGGGCTCATGGTTTATCTCCCCCAAACCAACCATGAGTGGTAAGCCAAGAACAAACCTTGGTTACAGCTTGTAGTTTGTTTGGAAAATGACAAACCATGAACCCAGTTTCAGATGCAACACTAAGACAAACCATGGCTTAGCTCCCAGTAGCACAGGAGCAGCAAGGGAGGAGTGAAGTGGCTGTGATTTTCTCCCCATGCACTAGCATGCTGAGTATTCACCTTGAAAACCGTTTAGCTTAACTGTGGTTTAAAGTGATGCATGAACTGAACCACTGAATAAAGCAGGAAGATGGAAGTATTCCTACCTAAGGACCAAACTTTGAGATGGGGGAGGCGGATCTTCAATCTGACATACAACCTTTCATCTCTCTAGGAGGTCTCCAAAGCAGTTGAAGGAAGAGTCCTTCCTACACCTTCTTGTACTCCGTACTCTAAGCTCTTAGAGTCGAACTACATGAGACTCAGAAGACCCACAATCTGATCTCCTGCCATTTCTATTCTTACTCAAAAGCAGCTGCCGGCAGTGATAAGACTGGGTCCGGGCAGTCATGTTGAGGGAGGTTTCTCATAACTCTTTCTCTCATGTAATTTTCCCAATCTAAACTGCAGTCTTCTCTCCTTGGAGCTGGGAGAGTAGAGGGGAGTAGATCATGGTATGTTTTCCCTAGTGGGGTAAATGGCTGTTTGCATGGAGGCAATGCAGATTTGGGAAACAGAATGGGAGGAAAGAGTTAAAGAAAATGTCTCCTAGCTGCCACTGGCCCTTTGCAAGGGCTAAAATGGCACACTCAAGTTATTTAGAAAAAAGGACCACTGTGTTACTGATTCCATTCAAGTAAACAAATTGGCACACATACACAAATGGTCTAGGGCAAGGGTAGTTAATGTGGTGCCCTCCAGATGTTGCTAGACTACAACTCCCACCATCCCTAACCACTGGCCATGCTGGGTAGAACTTATGGGAGTTGTGGGTCCAACAATATCTGTTGGACACCACGTTGGCTACCTCTACAGTTTTGATCAGTATTTGGTCTAGTAGTTTGAGAGTGATGCTGTGGACCTGATCAGTGCCTGGATAAGAGACCACCAGGAGCTCATGTAAGATGCTTTGAACTTCCTAAAGGATTATTATTATTATTATGCCTACCTTTGATGGCAAACACTCCATGACAGAAATCTCTGAAGCTGATCTTGCCTAGATCATTTGGATCCAAGTATTTGGCAAGTTTTTCCACCTTAAAAAAAAAAAGCGTTAGAGAATAAGCAACATATTTCCCAGGAAAACACACACACACATTTTAAGTAAGGAGGCAGAAGGTAATATGCCAACTGGGCCATTTCCACAGTCAGAACAGCTTAACACATTGTAAGGATGCTTTAGCTTCTGTCTCATTCTCAATAAAAAAGAGGGGTCCAAAAGGAGCAGGATGTGGACTGAAAATATCTTAGCCCTGCACCATGTGTACATGCCAGCAGGTTTTCCTGCTTCCTTAATGAAGTGGTTCTGGGTAGTGATGTAAATAAATGAAGGAGAGAATGAAATGTTATGGCTGGAATTGGGGACAGTCTGGAAATGCTCCGAGAGCACTGTCTTGTGCTATGTTTGTACCGTGGGAGATGCTGGCGCATTGCTCCTTCCTGGACCACTTGGGTAAAATGAAGACCTCAGGACAAATGCAAGGAACCCATGCTGTGGCTCCTTCCCACACTGGTATTGAGCCACTTTCCAGGAAGGGTGATGCTGGCACAAAGAGAGGGAGCAGCAGTCTGGGCTCCTCCCAGGAGAGCTGAAACCTCTTAAGTGACTCAATCAGAAAAGGAAATGAAATGGAAATGGACTGCCTTCATGTCAATCCTGACTTACGGCGACCCTATGAATAGGGTTTTCATGGTAAGCGGTATTCAGAGGTGGTTTTACCATTGCCTTCCTCTCATGCTGAGAGGCAGTGACTGGCCCAAGGTCACCCAGTGAGCTTCATGGCTGTGTGGGAATTTGAACTCTGGTCCCCCAGGTCATAGTCCAGCACCTTAACCACTACACCACCTTGCTCTAGTTCAGGGAGGGAGAACCTCAGGCCTGGGGGCCACAGGTGACCCTCCAGTCCTCTCTATCTAGACCTAGGAATTCTCCCCAGGACACCCCTCCTTGGGTGTCTTTTGCCTGGCTGGAATGTGTCCATGAATTCTAATGGTGCCTCTTCCTTCCCCGGATGGAAAAAGGGTGTGTGAATGGGTGCAGAAAGTAGCCTATTGTACAAAGGTAACATTTATATTCTGCTCTGCCCCCTTTTGCCTCTGGCCCTGTCCATCATTGGCATGTGGCTCTCAAACCGTTGCCCAGAAGGCAATGCAGCCCTCAGGCTGAAATAGATTCCCCACCCCTGCTCTAGTTACCCCCCCCCCACTGCATGAAGATAAGGTTGAGAAGGAGCCCTGAGTCATCTGAGCAAACTGTTTCATCTGCAGACACTCGGCTAGCCTTGTTGTCTTGCTGTGAAGCTTCTCTTGAGTATAGGACTCTTTGGAGTCCTTCAAAGCACTGCGCTATTACTAAAAGGTCCACATATTTTAATTTGAGACAACAGAACTCTCTCTCTCTCTCTCTCTCTCTCTCTCTCTCTGTGTGTGTGTGTGTGTGTGTGTTTGTGTGTGTGTAAAGGATAGTGGAAAAGGGGATCATCAATTTAAAAAGTAATAAAAACATTAAAAGCTGGACTGGTATGGAAAAGAAAAATCTGGGTTCCTGAAAGTAAAACGTCTGAGCACGAGCCTTTTACCAGAGAGCAACAAGCTAGGCTTAAGGCATAGGCAGCTGCTGAATATGGACATGACCTAGATTCTCAGTTTTCTGATTTTTAAAATGTGAGCAAAACCACTTCAGACTTCTTTAAGACCCCCGCAGATAAAGCAGTGACAGCTTTGCACAATCATTTTCCTGGGGGTTTAACCTGAATGTTGGAACAGGGACACTGCTTTTTCTATGGTGTTGAAAAATGGAAGTGTGATCTAAACCTCTGTGCACCACACCTTTGTCTTTGTGAATGGTTAGCACAGAGAAGGTGAGGATATGCGAATCTGCTCTAAGGAGCTCTGTTCCATCCGTCTGGACAATTGTGTTCAAATGTGGTATGGTCATTGGGAATGATTTCCTCTCCCCTTTCTGATGAGTTTAGGGTAAATCTCTCCAGCAAACACTTATGGAAATGTTGAAGAAAGGGGATGTTTTAAACCCCTGTGGAAGGCCTATTTAGCATCTGATGGGGGCAATTGTGCTAATCTAGGTATATGGCTGGGTTAGATACACTGAGGAAATGCCTGTTGCAGTCATGCTGTTGAGCAGAAAGGAAGACTACCTAGTGCCAGAGGCTTTCTAGAACATATATGAAGTGCCTTCTTGGATCACTCCATTACAGTGGCCAATGAGAAGGGAGGAATGATTAATGCCACTGTGCACAGACAAGGCTATATTTTTTGTGATCCCAGAGCTCCCGAGAGGATCTGATCTCTGTAAAAAGCATCTGGGCTTGCATTTGGCGCCAGATTTAAAACTGCTGAATGCAAGTCCTGCTGTCAAGGAACAATTGGGTGTGTACTCATGAACTCCCGATCATTTCTTGACAGCCACCGCTTTATCTGTCCTACACCTGATGCCGTATGACATCAAGTGCATTACAGGTAGGTGTAACTGACAGGTGGACCTATTTTGGCCTATGGGCTGGAGGTTTCCCACCCTTGTCCTGTTATAGCCAACCATGGTTTTACCATAGGCGGGACAGAGAAATGAGCACCTCTACCACCCCTTAGGCAGCAGGCCAGTGTGAGAAGGGATGGTCTTTTAGGTATTCCAAATCCAAGCCATTTAGAGCTTTAAAAGTAATTACTAACACTTTAAATTGTGCCCAGAAACAAAACAGCAAAACAGTGTAGCTGTTGCACAAGAGGTATAATATGATCCATGGGCAGGTGTCTACTGACATTCTTACAGCCGCATTTTGGACCAGCTGAACTTTATGAACTTTCTTCAGTGTAACCAACAGTGCCCTGCATGTAGAGTGCAATGCAGTAATCTAACCTAGATGCAACTAAGGCATGTGTTACAGTAGTGAGATCTGAATTTTTTTTTTTTTTTTTACCATGGGCTGGGGGAGAAAGGAAATACTGCCTTGCTCAAGAAAACAGGACTGTAGAATTAGGATTGGGAAACATTTTACTTTTTAAAATTAAATTTCTGTAGTTACTGCGAGATATGAACACAATCACATCCAAACTTATTGACTGATTGGCTATTAAATTTATATCCCGCCTTTTATCCCACAGGAGCCCAGAGTGGCAAACACATTAACACCAAAACATTTTAATTGCAACAAAAAGCATTCCAAAAACAATTAAAACATTCTAAAAATAGTAACAGTTAACACTAATGTCTAGCTCAAGTTCCTTCAACATATGACTCTGTGTGCCTGTGTGGGTGAAATCTATCCGTCTCGTAGCAGAATGAAATAGTAACTCAGCACCATGGACAGTTGTCAGTTGCAACAAAACTTGTCAGGCTAAACACCAAGTGCAAACCTTCTTCTATGACAGAGACACAATCACTTAGCTCTCCTGTGAGCAACCAGTGCTGCTCATGGGAGCTGCAAATTCACCAGTCCTACCCCAGCAATGAACCCTACATAAGAGAGATAAATGCGTCAACAATCCTTGGCTCTGGTTCTGCCCATCACCAGCATGTGGCCCCTGAAAGATTAACCCTGAAGGAAGAAATTTTTTTTTGTTCATAGTCCCTCCTGCGCATCATGAAGAGAGGCAAGGTACCAACACAGACCAACTCCCCTAGGATGGAGGAATCATGCATGCCACATATGCCAACAAGGAAGGTTTCAACTGTGGGTCATTGTGTGCAATGTCAAAATATAGCTTTAACCTTGACCACAGCATCTTTAGCTGGTGGTGAAGCAAGCATAGGAACAAGCAGGGAAGAGCCATTCCCTTAACAGCTTTTAGCAAGAAATTGTCAGATCCTTCTTGATTCCCTGCCTGATGGGAATGTAATCATATAAGCAATGTGGTGCACCGGTTAGAGTGTGGCGCTACAGTTAGAGAGCCCAGGTTCAAACACTCACTGAGTCATGAAGCTTGCTTGGTGATACTGGGCCAGTCACTATTTCTCAGCCTAACCTACCTCACAAGGGTGTTGTGAGGATAAAATGGGGAACATGGGAGAACCATGTATGTCATCTTGAACATTTAGGAAGAAAAGCAGGATATACATAGATTAAATAAGAAGAAAGTGCTAATAATATAAAAATGCACTAGAGACTGAATGCGTAGTTGATTTTATCTAGCATGTGGTGTGTGTGTGTTTCTTTTTCTCAGGGATCTCTGAGTCAAGGAAGGCCAGAGTCAGACTTGGAAACTCTGCTTATAGTAGGGAAGTCCTGCCTGCTTGTTCCATTTGCAGTCCCATTGCTTTAGCAACAGGATTCTAATTGTGCTCCACAATGACAACAGCACCCACAAGCTCTTTTCAAGCATTCAGTTTGAACTTCCAATGGAGCAAGCAGGATTATGTGGGGCAAATTCCATTCCCATTATGATGCTGCATGTACCAGGCACACACCCTGGCCGAGGCATGATCGGTGTTAGTCTGAAGAAGGTGTGCTTTACTGATGGGTGCAGTTTCCAACATGGGGTTGGGAGTCCTGATGAACTAGATTTCCCATCCCCGCTATTGGAAACCCAATATGTGAATAAGGTACCCTTTTTCAGATGAACATGCAATAGCTGAGCATTGTGCCTGGTGCCTCTGGCATCAATTAGGCAGGTAATCACCTAAAATTGGAGGGAGGTTAATGGATGTAAATGGCAACTGTTATCACCTAGATTTAGAAAGGGAAGAGGCACCAGAGATCATATCGCAAACATACGTTGGATAATGGAATGGAGCAAAGAATTTCAGAAGAAAATCACCCTGTGCTTTCTAGATTACAGCAAAACCTTTGACTGTGTAGATCATGAAAAACTAGGGAATGCTTTAAAAGAAATGGGGGTGCCACAGCATCTGATTGTCCTGATGTGCAACCTATACTCTGGACAAGAGGCTACTGTAAGGACAGCATATGGAGAAACCGATTGGTTCCCCATCAGAAAGGAGGTAAGACAGGGGTGTATTTTATCACCCTATTTGTTTAATCTATACGCAAAATATATCATACGGAAAGCAGGATTGGACCAAGATGGAGGTGTGAAAACTGGAGGGGAAAAATATCAATAATTTAAGATATGTAGACAATACCATACTCTTAGCAGAAACCAGTAATGATTTGAAACGAATGCTGATGAAAGTTAAAGAGGAAAGCACAAAAGCAGGACTACAGCTGAACATCAAAAAGACTAATGTAAAGACAACAGAAGATTTATGTAATTTGTCAAGGATTATCAATACCTCGGCACAGTCATTTACCAAAATGGAGACAATAGTCAAGAAATCAGAAGAAGGCTAGGACTGGGGAGGGCAGCTATGAGAGAACTAGAAAAGGTCCTCAAATGCAAAGATGTATCACTGAACATTAAAGTCAGGATCATTCAGACCATGGTATTCCCGATCTCTATGTATGGATGTAAAAGTTGGACAGTGAACAAAGCAGATAAGAGAAAAATCAACTCCTTTGAAATGTGGTGTTGGAGGAGAGCTTTGCAGATACCATGGACCATGAAAAAGACAAATAATTGGGTGTCAGAACGAATTAAACCAGAACTATCACTAGAAGCTAAAATGATGAAACTGAGGTTATCATATTTTGGACACATCATGAGAAGACATGATTCACTAGAAAAGACAATAATGCTGGGAGAAACAGAAGGGAGTAGAAAAAGAGGAAGGCCAAACAAGAGATGGATTGATTCTATAAAAAAAGCCACAGATCTGAACTTACAAGATCTGAACAGGGTGGTTCATGACAGATGCTACTGGAGGTCGCTGATTCATAGGGTCGCCATAAGTCGTAGTCGACTTGAAGGCACATAACAACAACAAATCACCTAAGCAGCTGTTAAGAATGCATCAGCTTAGAGGAAAGACAATTATGAAGACAATAATGTAAAACTCAGAATGGATTTTTTTTTTTAAGTGCCAATGACAGCCCCGACCTGCCGCAAGAAATCAATGCTGGTCTGTAAAGACAGCAGATTGTTGGGTTATGTTGAAATTTGATACTAAGTCTGATGTATTATTTTATTTTATTTATTTATTTATTTATTTATTAGATTTATATCATGCCCTTCCTCCCAGTAGGAGCCCAGGGCAACAAAAAAAAGCACTAAAAACACTCTAAAACATCATATAAACAGACTTTAAAATATATTACAACAAAACATCCTTAAAAACATTAAGACAAAACATCTTTTTTAAAAAGCTTTAAAAACATCTGAAAAAACAATTCTAACACAGACGCAGACTGGTATAAGGTCTCTACTTAAAAGGCTTGTTGAAAGAAGAAGGTGGATATTCTCCATCCTAGTTACAATCCCCCACAACCCAGCAGGAGAGAAAAGCAGGCAAAAGGAGTTGTTTAATTTGAGGTGTGCTGCCACTTAATTTCATTTTGTTGTCCTGGAATTCGTGAAGTGCCACTTCGGACTTAGGGTCCAGGGCCCCAATCAACAGAATGAGCAGGAAAGCTCCTGAACACAGGACTGGATTATCCCATTTTGAAGTCAGTGAAACTATACACTTTACAATTTTCATTAAGTCCCCTCTTCCTTCTCTCATTCTTTGCTTTGAGGCTTAATTCCTATTGCTCTCAAGGAAAAAGGAGAAGCAGATGAGCAGGCAACAGCAGCAGCTCTCATCACTTGCTTATGCTGTTCCTCTAGACCAGAGGAAGACAGCAGTAAAGCAGGCAGCGGCAATGGTAAACAGGAGGAGGAGCAGAGCCAGAGGTGGTCAGTGATGCTCTCCTTTATATTTATTTGCTTTAAAACAGGGGTGGGTAACCTGGTTCCCTCCAGATGCTGTTGGGCACCAACTCCCTTTGGTGACAGCAAGGCCAATGGTCATTAGCAGGAGAAGCTGAACCCTGAACGTGGTGGTAGGTGAGCATGAGCAGCTAGCAAAACTGGGATCCATGGGATTTTCAAGCGCAGTTTCCACGGGTGCGTCACACCCAACAACTGTGTGTACAGGTGAATTATGTATTGTATCCAGTTGTTGGAATGACTAATCAAACACAGAAATAGGTTGAAACAGAATGCAGCATTAGATTGTTTTAAGCAAGTATTTTTTTAGATGAGGCTAACAAAAACGGGAAATGAGTTCTTGGCTTAGCACGGAAAGAGTAAGACCTAATTTGTACATTATCAATGGGATGCAGATGTCCCCAAACCACTTTATCATTAGCAGGCTCCATATTGCATTGGTAACACATAAAAAAAAAACCCCACTGGTCACATGATTGCACTGATACATGCTAATATCAGTGGCCCTGACTGAGGTGTGGCATATGTGTGGGAAGGAAGCAGCTTCATAATGGGGGTGACTGGCATGATTGGCATTTTATGTCACTAACTATGTTTCTATTATAACATGGAATCTGTTGCAGGGAAGTGGGGCAGGGGAGAGGGTTGGCATCAACCCCAAAAGATGAGTGATGGCCAGTAACTTGGATGGCTTTAAAAGGGGTTAGACAAATTAATGGAAGATAAATATTATTTATTTATTTATTTAAAACATTTCTAACCCGCTTTATTTTACAAGAAACTCAAAGCGGCGAACAATTTCAATATAAAAACATAAATACAATATACACAATAAACTATAATCACTTACAAATAAAATAAGTATACTAAAACTACATTAATAACATATATTTGTTATCATAATCTATTAAAATTAGAACATTGCCATTCCTCATTTAAGTTAAACACCATTTCTCCTTAAAAAATTTCCTATTCTTATTCCTATTCCTTATTTAAGTTAAACGCCACCCGGAATAGGAATGTCTTAACCTGGCGACGGAATGCCAAAAGCGAAGAAGTCAATCGCACCTCAACTGGTAATGAGTTCCAAAGTGTAGGGGCAATGACAGAGAACGCTCTATCTCTAGTTCCCGAAAGATGGACTTGTGAAACTGAGGGAATCACAAGAAGGGACTCATCAGAAGATCTCAGGGGGCGGGAGGGTTCATAAAATGACATCCGATCGGACAAATAAACAGGGCCCAAACCGTACAGGGCTTTAAAGGTCAAGACCAGCACCTTGAATTGAGATCGGAAGCTAACTGGCAGCCAGTGGAGCTGTTGTAACAAGGGGGTTGTATGGATTCGAGGGCCAGCCCCCGTCAGCATTCTCACTGCTGCACGTTGAATCAATTTAAGCTTCCGAACTGTCTTCAAGGGCAGCCCCACGTAGAGTGCGTTGCAGTAGTCCAACCGGGATGTAACTAAGGCATGTGTTACCTTCGTCAGATCAGACATCTCTAGAAACAGGCGCAGTTGGTGAACCAATCTTAATTGGGCAAAGGCGCTCCTGGACACGGCCGAAACCTGAGCATCCAGATTCAAAGCCGAGTCCAGATGCACACCCAAACTGCGAACCTGAGTCTTCAGGGGGAGTGTAACCCCGTCCAACACAGGTAGATTCCCTATTTCCAGGTTTGTCCCACGACTGACGAAAAGCACTTCTGTCTTGTCTGGATTTAATTTCAACCTATTGACCTTCATCCAATCCATCACTGAGGACAGGCACTGGTTCAGGGGTCGGACGGCATGTTTGGCGTCAGGAGGGAAGGAGAAATAAAGCTGGGTGTCATCTGCATATTGATGATATCGAACTCCAAACCTCCGAAAGGCTAGCAATGGCCAGTTGTCATGATTGTTTGTGTACTACCCTCCAGGATCAGATGTGCTGTGCCTCTAAGTAACAATTTCTGGGGAACAAGAGCAAGAGAGGGCTGTCACACTCATGTCCTACTTGTGAGCTTCACTTAGACAACTGGCTGGCCTCTGCCAGAACAGGATGCTAGACTAGATCGGGTTTTGGTCTGCAGGGCTTTCTTATGCTCACATTTGGAATACATCAATCTGGTTGTTTATCTCAATTTAGAAGGACTGGTCCAAATAGAAGCCATGTTACTAGTTTTGCTCTGAGTCACTGCTGGTATTATTCGACAACAACAAGAACAACAATAATAATGGTAATGCAGTAGAACTAATCCATAACTCTGTTACCTGTTCTGTGTCAGTTGTGTTAACTATCCTTTCTCTCTGCTTTGGAAAGAAATCACAGCTCCCTTTCCCTTACTGCTTGGTGGAGCATACCAGCAACAGTTAATCAGACACTCTGTAATGGTGAAAGGCTATCAGGGCTACCAGTATTATTTATGGTCCTGTAAAAGGTTAAGGACTTGTCACTTGAGTAATCAGGATGCATGACACAGAAATTATTTTGTTCCCAAAGACATATAACACACTGAAATGCTACAAAGTGTAGTAAAAAGCAGCTGCCAGCTAGCCAGCTGCCTGTTCAAGCGTTTAGTACAAAGAAAATGAATGGCAGAAGCAGACTTTTTACATATATTAAGATGTTGAAAACTTCTTCCTTCTACTTCGTGTTTAGGGTCAATAATCCTGCAAGGTAGGCCAGGATTTTAGATTTTTATCCCACCTTTTCTCCAAAGAGCTTAAGACAACATACATGGTCTCCCCTATTTTAATCCTTACAACAACCATATGAGGTTGGTTAGGCTGGGTGATTGCTCCTGGTCCCAGTGAGTTTTGTGACTAAGCTTGGTTTTGAACTTGATCTACATTCAACACTCTAGCCACCACATCAGATGAGTGCCACTTCTTTATTTTTACTCGCCCATATTGCCATAGTGTGTGTATGTGGGGGGGCTGGCTGAGGCCACCCAATAAGTTGTCTTCTAGGGTGAATGTTGAATGCTGAATGCTCAGATCCTTCAAAGACCAAAGAGAAGCAAAGTTATAACTGATGCAGCAGAACTATCACAGGCCACTGATCAAAGGCTGATGGCAAGACATGCAAGGAGATGAAAATCCATTATGATCTGCATCTGTGCCTGGAGAAGAGAACAATATGTTTTGGTAGTTAGCGTCAGCACAGCCCACTTTGATGGTGGAGGGGGTATTTCTCTGCATCACAATTCATATTGCTGCAGTCTTGAGCTTTAAGATATGGTTATTACGAGCCATTTTGTCGCCAGGCTTTCAAATGCTGTCTTCTTCTTCATCATCATTGAATTAATAGCAGAGAGTGGTAGATTTTGTTAACAAGCCAGCAGGGGGGCTGTAATTGATTTTTGTGTAGATATAAAGATAAAAAAGAGGCTGTCAAGTAAAAGAGCTAAAATCTTGCGGCGCCTTTGGGGAGCAGTTAAAAAGACACAGAATTACACGGACATCTCTTCAAAGAGTGTTGCTGAGTCAGAGGACTGAGGAGCTCCCCCTTGTTGCCCAAAGATCCTTAAAACAAACAAAAAAGATTGTGGAAAGGAGGCCTGTAGGAATAGGCATTGGCAGTATAGCAAGTCATAGCAGCCTCTCTGACAGGAAAGGCTGGGAAATGGAAGTCCGGGTGGATTGAGCAGGAGGGGACAGAGCCACCTTGTCCCAGGAGGTGGGGTTATTCTCTCCCATGTCAGGGTCCTACATCAGGGGTGGTTAAGCTGTGGCCTTCCAGATGTTGCTGAACAGCCCCAGCCATTTCTGATGCAGGCAGACAAAAATGGCTCTATGGCTATGAAAGTATTAGAAACTGAGAGGAAAATGTGCACATCAATAAATCCAATGTTCCGAAGTTTCCTCTGGGATAATTGTTGTGCCTCTTTCAAACTTCAATATATATATATATATATAAAGTGCTATGCGTGGCTTGTGGGTGCTGTATTCTGAGATTAACTTTCAAAACCTCCCCAGAGGAACAAGACGGATGTGGGTAGAGAAGATGCCATGATAGAGAGGGAAGGGGTTTTCTCTTCTTCTATTCTTCTAATGCCAGAACTCAAGGTTGCCCAGCCAAGCTGATGGGCAGTAGGCTTAGGAGTGACAAAAGGATGCAGTTCATCACATGATGTGCGATTAACTGATAGAATTCACTATCACAAGATGTGGGGATAGCCACTTAGATGGCTTCTAGAGAATGCATGGATGACATTGATGGCCAAGCAGAATGTACATATACAGAGGCAGTTTACTTCTAAATACCAGATTTTTGGGACAAAGGTGGGAAGACCATCACCCCTTGGTGGGCTTCTCAGTTACACAGGGAACATTGGAAGGGGCCGTGTAATGAATCAGGCCATTGGCCCACCTAGTTCACTCTTGTTTACACCGAGTGCGTGGAACCTTTGGGCCTCCAGATGTTGCTGAACTACAACTCCCATCAGCACCAGCAAACATGGCCATTGGCCAGGGATGATGGGAGTTGTAGTTCAGCAACCTCTGGAGGGCCAAAGCTTCCTCACACCTGGTCTACACTGAATGGCAGTGACTCTGCAGGATTTCAGAAGGGGAGCTTTTCCATCCCTGCCAGGAGATGCTGGGGATTTGAACCTGGGACTTATTGCATGCAAAGCACCTTCTCTACCAGTCCTTTGATACTGTGCCCAGCAATCCATTTGAGGGGAAGTCTCCACAACAATATATATATATGCATAGAAATTTGATGAGTGTGCTGTTATCTCCTTCCATAACTATGAAACAGGCAAATGCAAAAGCTTCCTTTGTCGTTGGATAGGGTTGTCTGTGCAATATTTCTGAAGGTGGTGTGTTTGGATGCGATAGCTATGGAAGGAGATGACATGCACAACGAATATCAGTGGCTTCTCCCTGTTTTTGCTTTTGAGAAGCCACTACCATATACTGGAGTTGGCTTTGACTCTGCTGACAGCTAACATTTTTTGAAATTGACGGACGGCTGGAGCAGTATAGACGTGGTAGTATAATTGTGAGAACTTACTTCTTTTGCACTGTTGGCATGTTTTCACTACTTTTGATGTTACGTATCTCCTCTACACAGTACATCTAATGTCTATTTCATTGTATGCATCTTGGCTATTCTTCCCTTTCTCTTCTTTTTATGGCCTGCTCTCTCCTTTTGTGTCTTTTCCCGGTGCCTGTGTGCCATCATCCTATTCTGCAGGCACCTAGGAACCCTGCACCTATATTAAGGATTAAAACATTTAGCAGGCAGGAGGAAGTCAAACAAATATCACAGCTAAAAAGGTCAAACTATCCCACAGGCAACCCTATTAGCATTTTGTAAGAGAAGATCTCGCACATCTAGTTTGTTTGCATCTAGCTGAAATTTTATCTGGGGCATGAAATCAACACATAGAACTCTCCCCAGGATGTCGTTTGAAAGACTTTTGCATGATTTATAAGAGGCACTGCAGAGCTATGCCCACAGCTTGGAAAAGTTACTTTTTTGAACTACAGCTCCCATCAGCCTCAGCCAGCATGGCCACTGGATTGGGCTGATGGGAGTTGTAGTTCAAAAAAGTAACTTTTCCAAGCTGTGGCTATGCCATCTTAAATTTAACTAGAGTATCCCTCAGTGCACAGAACACACATTGCTGAGAATGCAGAAGACCGTGCCTATTCAATTTGTATTGGAATATCTTAGACCTTTGACATCTTTTTTTACTTAGAATCTACATGACTGAAACTCAGATGCATCACCCCTTTTATTGATTCAGCTCTGTTTGAGATACTTTGATGAGATGAGATGAATTATGTCTGCAGCAGGGGGCACTCATTGATTTGTCAGAATGCTTTAACATAGCAAATGTTTGTTTTTATCTGCCCTTTGCCCCCAAATCAATCCTTAAAATAGTTTAGAATGGAAAAGTAACCTCAATGAATTGTTCACCAGACAACTTTCTGCTTAGAATATAGGACCAGAAGCTCCCGATCATTCTAGAGCAGTCTTTCTGAACCTACTACCCTCCCACTGTTGGACTCCAACTCCCATTGTCCCCAGCCAACATGGCCATTGGTCAGGAATGATGGGAGTTGTAGTCCAGCAACATTTGCAGGGCACCAGATTTGGCTTGGTTTGGTATGTCATTGATCCCAATCAAACTGCTTTGTGTAATTAGAAGAGCATAGTCATTTTCATTTTGCTGTTTGTGAAAGACTCAGCGCTATATACACAAAACCAAAAAGTACTGCTGCTTTGAGAAAGAATATTGTTATTGAGTGGCCTGTATAAATCAATAAACTTGTGTCCACACACTATGCAGAAATTCAGCAAATGGAGCTTTTCATGACACAGATGCAGTGAAGGGGAAGCTGCACCTGTTGAATGACTGCTTGCAATGCAGCAGTTAAATTTCCACCAGACAAAAAGGTAGCAATCCTCATACGAAGCTGAGGGTCCACTGAAGTAAATGTATTGAAGCACACAAAACTCTGTGTTGAATTGTGCCTTTTAAAATGTGCGTGAGAGGTCCTTTCACACACAGTGATTTACTGTTCAAAGACAAACATTTCTGCATAGTAAAATATTGGAATGGAAAAACATCCAATCCAGCCATGCTTAATATTTTAGGAGTGCCATTTACATTAACACCTCTGTGAACAGCTGTCTGCCAATTACTAATGGTATTGACAGAATGTTAACAGATTACATAGTCCTTTGTGGACCCTTCATGTTTTCCTAATAGATACACAAAAAGATCACCCAGAATTTGTTCTTGCAAACCAAAGAGTTTAAGATGCTGTATAGGGCTGATCAGACACTAGTAACTTCATTTTATCTCCCTATATTTACTCCTTGGCATCTCTGGCATTAAGGAAAACTTGTTCACTCTATTTTAACACAACAAATTGGCTTTATTATAGGATGCTTAGCAAAATAACTGTGTTAAAGATGCCAAAATCCCTACTAGAATGATACATTTATCTGGCCAACCGAAATATCACAAAATAAAACTTTTCATCGGACTAGATCAGGGATGGGCAACCTTTTTCAATGCAAGGGCTGTATTCCCTTCTGGGCAACCTTCTGAGGGCCACATGCCAATGGTAAGCAGGGCCAGAAGCAAAGGTGGGTGAAGCAACAAATGTGCATTTTACCTTTGTACAGTAGGCTAATTTCTACACACACTTGCACACACCCCTCAGACAAGCAAGAAGCATATCAGGGATTAGTTCAAGGATGCATTTTAGCCAGGCAAACCAAACAAACTTCAGGTTACAAAGCAGGGCCAGTAAGGAGTGTGGTCTGGAGAGAGCTCTGAGGGCCAGATAGAGAGGTCTGAGGTTCCCCACCCCTGGGCTAGATGGTAGACAAAGCAGGCTGGAGGGATGAACAAAACCAGTAGGTGGTAGAGATCCTGGTAAGAATCTAAAGGAAGACTGTGGGAGGAACCATCTGTTACATACACATGGTTTCAATGAAAAGACATTATCCACCTTAAGACTCTCATATATGCGTATGTGCATATGTGCGTATGTGTCTATCTATCTATCTATCTATCTATCTATCTATCTATCTATCTATCTATCTAATCTTCTAACCTTATTTCTATGTGTGATCCCAATCAATGGCAGAAAATGGTGATGCAGTCCAAAAGGCTAGATCGAACTATAAAAGCAAGCCACCCCAACTTCTTAAGTCTATTAGCGAGTCCATTCTGTAGACTACACTACAATGCCCATTCCCTTTCTATGCTGATTTGCTTTTGAGGAACCCTCCACTGCTCCTCAGAACACTTTGATAACCAGTGGATTAAACCAGCAGTTTCTTTCAGCCGTCTTAGAGTTCAAGTTCTGGCAGGACATGGATAAAAGAAAGACTTCTTTGCTTTTCCCTTACAGCTGATCTGATTCAATGAATCAAGGGTTATGATTCACCAAAGGGTTATGGCATCTGTCATAGTACGAGAACCCCAGGTGAGTGAAGTTGAATGTTGGTAGGTTCAGGACAGACAATACAAAGGACTCCTTCATACAGCACATGGTTAAAAAGATGGAGTTTGCTACCACAAGAAGTGATGGCAACCAGCTTGAATGGCTTTAAAATGGGGTTAGACAACAGAATGAAGTTAGACTAGGCTATCAGTGGCTACTGGCCATGATGGCTACATACTATCTCCACTATCTGAGGTGGTCTGCCTGAATGCTCAAAGAGATGTTAAGGTGCACATATGAAACCCAAAATAAAATATGAACATTTAATATATTGTTAAACCAACATAAAATCACTACTAGAATTCTACATGTGGTATTGAATCAATGCCCATATAAGGTGAAATACAAAATACAAAAAAGAAAATACAGCCATCAAATTCTGCAGATGTAATAAGTCAATACAATCAGTCCTTATCAATGAGAGTAATATATAAGGGTAAGTGAGTTTACAGTATCCTCTTCCAATAATCAGCTGTTCGTTTTTTTAAAAAAAACCCAGGAACACTCACCATTAGTCATTAATGTCTAAACATATTTTTATCTTTTGCCCTTTATTGTATATGCCTAGTAAGTCACAAGGCCACTGAAGAGGACTCTTTGTCGAAACACATTTGGCTGCACTTTGTTTTTGTATCTCATCTTGCATAAGCATTGATTTATTACATCTGCAGAACTGTATGGCTGTATTGTGTTTTTTGTATTTCACCTTAAGTGTGCATTGATTCAATATCACATGTAGAATTCTAGTAGTGATTTAATGTTGGTTTAACAATATATGTGTATTAAATGTTTATATTTCATTTTGGGTTTCATATGTGCACCTTAATTTCTCTTTGAGGATTGTGTTTTTTCTGGTAAGGTAGACTTTCCAGCCCTTGTGCTCTGCCTGAATACCAGTTGCTGAGGAACACAAATAGGGAGAGTGCTGTTGTGCTCATGTCCTGTTTGTGGGATTCCCAGAGGCATCTGGTTGACTATTATGGGCAACTGGATGCTGGACTAGATGGGCCTTTGGTCTGATCCGGCAGGGCTCTCTTCATATGTTCTTACAAAAAATCACTGCAGCTGGTAAGCCCAATTGGAGGCAAGATGTATGGGAAATAACTGCAAGGCATCTTGATGTAACGAGGAAGCTTAGTGTGGCATGCTCCACCCCCCTGCTCTATACTCCGGTCTCACACCCCTGCATCCCAGCCAGGTGGGCTTGTTGCTTTCTTTCTCACCTGGTCTATATAGAATACAATAGTACATAAGTCTGAGAAGCTCTGTTGATATAACACAGATGAGGTAAGAGAGGCTCTTAATTGGCAAAATAGATAGTGGATGCCAACAGATCATTAAGGAGGATGTTTCACACACACTGCTGAGCGCTGGGAACTTGGCCTTTGAAGGCAGCTGTGATGAATCAGGCTGCTACAAAGAAAGGACACTGACCAGCTTAATGGATAAACAAAGACAGACGTGTGAGACCCAAATTAAAAAACAACCACAGGTATAGCTAGCTAGTCACAGGTGTAAACTCACACGCAGGCCCAGGGGCTTATTTGGGTATAAATAAGGATCCCTAACTCCTGCTCAGGGATCCTCAGCACAGACCCAGGCCGGTGGGGTGCTGTGTAGGGGCCAGCTGTGCATCTTTCATCCATTGCTTGTTCGGGGCTCCCAATGGCTGAAAGGAGATGTAAGATTCATTAGCTGCTTTATCTGTCTATTGCCGGTCTGCCACAAACCACTAGCTAAATCTTTCAAATAAAGCATTGTAACTCTCCCCCCCCCCCATTTGATTGTTGCCCCTGGAATCTCTTGAATTTTCTTGTCTGTTGGTGACACACAAAACAAGGGCAACTCAAGAGTACATTTGGGTTACTGATGTAAAGACTATTTGATCTCATGTGACGAATAGGATGGTGACTGCACCTGAATGGCTGAATCCAGAATTTTGAAATAACATATACCTGCAGCCCAGCAAGAATAAGATGAGCTACTACCACCTATCTGGCAGAGTCACTTTCCTCCCACCAATGGGATGTGGAGAATCCCGGCAGGGAGTGGAATACCATGAAAACCAAATGGACAGCTAAAACTAAATGCCTCTGATTGAGGATACGAGGTGAAATTTGCCTCTCCTTCTCTCTCTTTAAAATCACGTATTAATTTGCACACTATAGTAGGCAGCAATGCTACACCATAGTTCTTTAGGCTAACACAAGAGGGTGGAGAAAAGGCAAAGAAGGTTGGGACAGGGCAAGCTCTGTTTTGCATGTGGAAAACTGTCACAGGCAAAATGCAGAAAGCTCCTTTATTCATTCAGCAGCAGTAGCAGCAATTCTGACTACAATCTCCCATCCCTTCCCCACTAGTAGTGTCACGAGTACCCTGCTAGCAAAGAGCTTGCAAGCAGGAGTGCCCTGTAGGGGAAAAGATAAGATTTCCCCCTGTTCTTCTCATGTTTGGGCCACAAATGATTATTTCTTCCATGCATTTACTTTTCTGGCCAGCTTTCTTGTTCTGCACCAGGGGTGGGAAATTTCAGGCCCAGGCATTAATGTGGCCCTCCAGGCTTGTCTATCTGGCCTTCCAGACTGTGCCCAGGCCATACCCCCTCCCTAGGCTATACCCTTCAATAGTAGCGGTTTGCCCAGTGGGGCGGAGTTACAATGTTAGCTTCTCAGAAGATGTGTCACTGCCACTTACAGCAAGTGAGAGGGGTAGGGGGTAGTAAGGTTGGTGCACTGTTGGTGCACTGGCAGGAGCAACAGATTGCCTCCATTTGTGCACCCACACCCCCTTCTCCACTGCCTCTCCCCTCCCCCTCCTTGTAAGCAGCAGCCACACACCCGTCAGGAAGATAGTGCTGCGGCTTCTGCCCTCCACTGGCCTTCTTCTGTGGCTAAAATGCATCCTTAAACTTTGATAATACCCTCTTTCTTGCCCAGACAGAGGATGGAGAGAGGTGAGGGCAGTCGGTGGTATGTGGCCCTCGGTACTCTGCTCATAAGAGAATGTGGCCCTTGGGCTGAAAAAGTTTCCCCACCCCAGTTCTACACACTGCGACTATTATAAATACTTACATGGACTGGTTTTGATTCAGAAAATGTATTTTTAAAAGGGGGTGTTTCTACATCACACAGTATGGACACAGTCACCACCCTAAAAAGACATTTGTGGTGGGGCTTCACCCCAATACTACCATGTCAAAATGGTAAGTGGATCAGACCTTAGCCATGAGGGCTAAGAACTTTTGTGTGTCAAAATGACAAGTAATTGTAAAACACCAAGGCATTCAAGTTCAGGAACCCTGATTGCAGGGCCCCTGGCACTTTACTCCCCATAGCACCAGGGCAGATGTTTGGCAGCAACTGGTCTGATATTTGTTGTGCTGTAGCACCACCCAGAAAATGGCCAGAGAGGAATACTGCAGTGGGTTAGCCCAGCCAGACCAGTAACCTGGGGTGCCAATACGGATCTGGCTAGCTTAACATTCCTGTTGCTTTTGACTTGATTCTTCAGTCTCAGAAACTTGCTGCTAAGAGTAGTCATGTTGTGGTTGCCTGTGCCATGTTTCCCTTGTGGAATTTGAGCTTCTTGCTGGGCCATGTGCCTGCCTCTGATAACCATTGTTCATTGATCTGGGCTTTGGCGTAGCCTGGACTATGTGCTTGCCTCTGGCCATTCCAATTGACCCCTTGTAGGTACAGTAGCCATGTGTTTATTGTACAGAGGACATTCCTCTATTTGAAGGGATGCCAGAAGATGTATGTCCTAAGATAAAGAAGTATGAGAAGGGAAACCAGGGAGGGACTTGAACCTGCCCATCAACAGTTCACACCAAGACAGCAGACTGATCAGGAACACAGGACTCCTGGTTACAGCCTTCCTGCTATGATACACCATATTGTATTTCTATTTAAATTACAGTAATGTCTAAATTTCTGTATATAGAAATTAGCATATACAAATGTGTGCTGTCTTTTGTCTTCCTTTTTGACAGCATGTAAATGGCCACCATACTTGTAGGTCTGACTCCATATGATCTACCTGACAGTCGTGTATGTTTGATTTCACCTGAAGGGCATAGCTTGCTTTCCATAAAAATAGCTCAGAAAATGGAAGAAAATGCCCCCCCCCAATTCAGAGTCATAAACCAAATCCTAGATAGAATGGCCTATGAACGATCCTCATTTAGGAGGGGAAAATTTCAGTTTCTTGACAGCCACGACCCAGAAACTCATTCTTAAATGAACAATCTTCCACTTAGCTCAAGATGGAAATACTTAACCTTCTAAAGCCTGCAGCTCAGAGACTTAATCTTCTTCCCCCACCACTATCACCATCATGAGAGCATACAAAAAAAACCAGGCTGTAAACACCACCAGTTATTATAGCGATAATTACAAGGCACAAAACAGATCTGACACATGAATGATAACTGTCGACGACACTGATTTTGAAGAAAGGGAAGTGAGTAAGTGTGCCCTGTCAGTTTGGCTTGAGGCTCTGTTCTGTCAAACCAGCTCAACCATGAATGCACTCTCTTTTGCCTCCAATTCTGTAGAACATCCAAATGTAACTACTGGGTGTGTGCGTGTGTAGAATAGCTGCAACACAATTTTTGTTTATTGCCTGTAGAACTGAGTTCCTACCTTCTAGTGTTAAAAAGCACTTTTAACATAAAGTGCAGTCTTATGGAAACAAGCCCTATTGCAGCAGTACACAACACAGGGTGCTAATCAACTCAGAGTAGACTACTGAAAATAATGGACCAAAGTTAGTAATATCTATTAATTTCAATGGGCCTACTCTGAGTAGCACTAGCATTGGCTACAATCCATGGTGCCCTCCAGATGCTGTTGGACTACAGCTCCCATCATCCCTGAACATTGGGGGCATGGTGTCTGGGGCCGATGGGAGTTGAGTCGAACAACATCTGGAGGGGGACCACATTGACTGCCCTATTGAGTTCAATGAGACTTATGCCCAGGTCAGTATAGGGTTGTAGTCTGCAACCCAGCCATTACTGCTATTGTTATTTCAGCTCCTATACCAGAGGTGGAGAACCTGTGATCCTCCAGAAGTTGCTGGACTAAAACTCCTATTATTCCTGGATGTTGACCATGGTGGGATTGTTGGGAGTTGGAGTTTAGCAACTCTCAAGAGGATCACCCCATCCTATGCCCTCTGTTCATTATTCTGCTTCCAAGCTTAATGACAACAAAGAATTAGTCTTACAACATCTTAAAGTCTAACAGATTTACAAGAACATAAGCTGCCAGAGACTAAAGCCCCCTTCAGGTGCAAGATGCACTGGTCTCAGCTGGCAGATTTTATATTACATACTCTGAGGAGGTGGGAGTGAATATAAGCAGCAGGACCCAGCAGCAAGAAATGGAAGAGTAACTCTTTTGCTGAGCTCAGTGTAGTAGACTCAGCTCTTGCATTTCATCAGTATTGGATCCCATTGATTCCATTTATTAGTCCCTGTACCTTGTATACACATATCTGCCAAATGAAAATCAGACTTCATGCATCTAATGAAGTGAGCTCTGTTCCACAAAAACAGTATAACCCGACAATATCCCACTATGTTCAATGGGATTTACTCCCAAACAGGTGTGAATCTGTTAATTTTAAAGCAGGGATGGGGACTCTGATGTCCTCCAGATGTTGTTAGACTGCAACCCCCATCATTCTTGACCATAGGCCATGCTGGCTGGGGCTGATGGGCAATGGAGTTCAATAATATCTGGAAGGCCAGAGACTCCCCATCTTTGACTGAAGATACCATAAAATTCCTTGTTTTTGCTGGAAGAGACAAGGTCTGTCCCTCTGCAATCTGTCACCATAGCAGTCTTAAAGAGCATCATAATCCACATTCACAATTATGAGAAGGAACAATAGAATTATCTACAACCCCCTCCCCATTTTCCTCATTTTACATAACTTTCTGCTGTCATAAATTAACTAGAAAGCATAATAATCACACAAAGTAACTTAAATCCCCGTTACTGCACTGTTTCCTCAGAACCAACAATAATCTACTACTTTTCCCACTAGTATTTAAAACAAGCAGTAAACTTTCAGCAGCGATGGCTAGAGGTGTTTCCTCTGACTGTCTATGCATCTTGTGTTCTGCCTGGTTTGGCATAAAGCAGCTGGGATCTTCTGAAATTTAACAGTGCAATTTTGTCATGAGGTTCAAGTTCTCTGAACTACAGTTATTGCTCCCATAAAATATCTCTCTAAACTGGGGAAAGGTTGCATGGCTCAAGTGTAAAGGAGCGGAACAGAGATGAGTAATAATGGCTTCAAGAAGCAGCCACATTCAAGTACCTTGGATGGTGTAGCATAGCCTGCCACAACTCAGCATACGTATGGATGGAAGTTGGAGAGTAATGAGGGTATAGAGAGATGTGTTTGTGTGGCTGGAATGCACAGAGTTATATCCATTGTTATACCCACATTTGTCTCTGGCCACACTCATTTTGTCTCTCTCCCCCCCCCCCATTGCTAGCATGTGCCCCCTGGAAGACTGTCCATGAAGGAATGTGAAAAGGGTTTCCCACCCCTGATTTAAAGTGATAATTCTGCAGAGCAATACATGTCCTAAAAAGGAAATCCAGCAAAGCTAACGTTAAGCCATGTAGAATATTACAGGGTGACACACAAGCAGAAACAATTCTTGAAAAGTTACATCCTCATCTCTTGCAACAAAGCCAAAGGTAATATTTGAAACAAAACGATCAGGCATGGGATTCACCCGTGGACCTTCTGAGCTTTCATGGGACCTTGTCTATACAACATTCAAGCATTTTTTGCATCTGTAACTTTCATTTTTTAATTAAAAAAGGAAGCAGACATTTCTCATTATTCTCATGCAATTTGCCTTCCTCATATCCCAGAGCATATTATTTATTTTATGTATTTGTTTGGCCCACTCTTTGTTAACAATTCCAGAGCAGGGTACAACAGTATAAGCATCATACAAAACCATCTAAATCCACCAACAACAGCAGAACATCGGAACTATTACACAGTTCAGCGTGGGAGAACTACAGTTCCCAGGATTCTTTGGGACAAGCCATATGCTTTAATTGCATAGTGTGCATGCATCCCCAGCAAAGGCATGCTCCCATTTGCTGCAATAACAGGGAAATAGAGGTGGGGAGTAATTACAGAGGAAAATGAGAGGTTGGGAAGAAATTTAACCTTTCTTATGCCTGACAATTAATTCTCTGTTGCAAATGCTTTCTGGGGTGATTATCCATCCCTACCCCAAGGATCAGCTAGTCTTACTTCTGGTTTCACAGACTGGATGCAGGGAGTCAGGGGTTAGGTGTGTATTGGAGGGGGAGTGCTCCGAGATGAAGACCTGTTCCTTTTTTTGCAGGTAGTCCCCTCCTGGCCCCCTCCAGGCATCCCTCTGACTGTTTCTACCGCCCATCATTTGCTTTTAAAAGCTACACCCTTTCCCCGTCTTAGGAGAGATGGGGAGAATCCAGCAAGGTCAGCAGTCACTACAGTAAATTAGCAGTCAATATGAATCTCCTTGCATGTTAATTGGCTCCCACAGTCTGTTGTTGTGGGGAGGAGAGAAATACGAGGAGGGAGATAGTCAGCAGGAGTTAAGAGAGGGAAGTTTACAGAGAAGAGGAGGGACAGCTAAGCCCGATTTGAAAGGGGGTTTGCATCAGAATCTTATGAAAACAAAGGGCTTTCAAACAGTCCCATACAGATTAATAACAACCAAAGGGGAGGATGGGTGAACAGAGCCACACTGGGGGGTGGGGGTGAGAGCATAGGGTGAGAGTGAGGCAAAGCATCATTTTCTCTCAGAGCAGGGGGACAAAGGAAGGCAGGCTGAAAGAAGGAAGGCTACTTGTGAAATACACAGTGCTTTGATTATGAAGCATTTGCCCCCCTCAATGATGTGTTTTTGCAGATTGTGGATGGGGGGAGGCAAAGGGCTAAGAAGAGTGGGGGTATTTTACTGACATCATCGCATGTGAAAGAACTCCTTCTCACAGCTGATCTACAAAAATCAGGTTTCTTCCCCTTGTAAAATACAGACAGCCTTGCTCTTCGCCCACTTTTTTGGCCCTTTGTTCTTTCTCACGAAAAAAGCACAACTGAGGGAGGGAAACACTTTATAAGCAGTCCCCCTTGTATTTTACAGGCAGCCTTCCTTCTTTCTTCAGACTTCCTTCCTTTGCCCCCTTTGTGAGGAAATGCCACCTCACCTCACTCTCCACTCACTCTTCATAGCCCTTTTCTCTTTCCCTCTCTCCCCACACACCCTCTGTGTTGGCTGCAATGAGTCTGTGCAAGGAGAAAAAATTACTTGTCAAGCCATGCCCCTTGTATTTTGCTGGCATCGTGTGCAAGAAAGAAATCCTTCTCTCAGCTGCTACTCAAAATGCAGGGGGAAGAAACTGGATCTTTGAAAATCAGCTGTGAGAGAGACCTCTCTTGCACGCAGCACTACCTGCAAAATATTAGCTTCTTTGCCCCTATCCCCATGGGGAGGGGAGAAACATCCATTTTGCTAGGCCATGTTTGGTGCTTTGGGAAGTGCTGAGCACAAGGCTAGCAAGGCCCCAAGTGCAGTGATTTCCAAGCCCTGATTGCCAGTAGGCTGTTGTGGCTTGGGGGACCTCCTGCAAGGAGTTTTGATAGGTGGGTTGGAGAGCCTACCTATCAATCATTTGACACCATAATCATGTCATGTGATTGACAGGTGAGTGGCACTATCCGTCAAATTTGGCCTGTGACGCCAGTCCTGATTACTCATGAAGGGACTCTGCACTTCTAAATTTGCCACTACACTACTGCCAGCGGTAGAATTAAAATGGGCTGGGTGGACATTTGCAGGGGAGAATTGGTGAGGAAAGAGTTATATACCACCCTCCCAGAACTCACCCATCAATTATTCTCTGCAGACTCCCCTCAGCCCTTGCGTTAGGAACCCCTTTGTTTGCCTCCTAATCCATCATCACACTCTGTCTCCAGGAGGGCCAAGAAACAGAGAGAGCAACAACTGCTTTCATGTTTCCTAGAAATAAACCTACATCACTGATAGTAGTTCTAGTGATGTTTGTTTATTTGTTTGTTTGTTTGTTTATTGGGCTCATATTCTGCCCTTCCCCCCAGTAGGAGCCCAGGAGGGTTCTAGCCACAAACACTGTATGGTTGCTGATGAGAATGTTCTTGAGCCCATCAGAGAGCTTGAGCTGGTGGACTGACCAGGACAAATGTTGTGTGCCTCCCCAATCTCTTGAGCAGCGAGATTTCAGGGGTCCCTGCACTCCTCCAGGGTTTGGTTTCCTTTGGGAAGGTGGTCAGCGGAGACTGTGGTGTCTTTATGAAATATGGTTTATTCATTTACACACATTCCAACCTGAGCTTAGGATGGAGGGGTTCAAGGCATCAGGAGTCTGATATCGAGCTTTTCCATCAGTGTTACAGGAGGCATCCTAAAGCCATGGTGCAGAGGGATAGCCTCTCTGCCTGCCTCCAGCCCCAGCCATTCTCTAGACCAGCCTTTCCCAACCAGTGTGCCTCCAGATGTTGTTGGACCACAACTCCCATCAGCCTCAGCCAGCATTGCCAATGGTCAGGAAAGATGGGAGTTGTGGTCCAACAACATCTGGAGGCACACTGGTTGGGAAAGGCTGCTCTAGACCATTCTAAAAACACTCAAAGTACAAACGTCTGCTGGCTGCCAGGAAGGAGAGGAAGGCTCTCCTGAAGAGTTTCAATGACAAAAGGGTCTTCCTGGCCCATTCACCAGTTGCTGGGCAACTGATACACCCATTCTCCTACCTGCCCACTCTATTAGCTTAATAAAAGAGAGACTCATCTGACCGGCAGAGTGAGTTCCTCATTCCAAGGCACAGGATTCCAAATCAGAGGCTGGAAGGGGACCCACAGGGACCATCCATTCCAGCCCCCTATGCTCATAACAGTATACATGGTATGTGCAAGAATTGAACCCCCGAAGTACTGGGATGTATCCTGGATGAGAAGTTCAAGCAAAGACCTGGACCACCAAAAATCCATAAGAACCAATTCACACACTGAGACAGGTAGGAAGCTGCCTTGTAGTATTGGTCCATCTAGCTCAGTATTGTCTTCACTGACTGGCAGTGGCTTTTTAGGGTTTCAGGCAGGGAACATTTCCCAGCCTTACCTGGAGATGTCACTGGGGATTGAACCTGGGACCTTCTGTATGCAAAGCAGATGCGCTGTCACTGAGCTATGGCCCTTCCCTGATTGGTATTGCCCAATCAAGTCCAACGTTACAAATAAGGTGAACTATCACATTTCTTTGAAAACAATGCACTACATTCATCAGGTTTGAGGCTTTAAACTTAGATGACAGAGAACCAGAAGAACTATGGACTGAAGTCAGGGACATTATCAGGGAAGAATGCAAAAAGACGATACCTCTAGTTAAAAAGAGAGACAGACCTCAATGGATGACTAAAGAAACTCTTAAAATGGTTAAAGAGAGAAGGAAAGTAAAAGCAAAAGGAGATAGAAACATGGTCAGAACCCTAAATGCAACTATACGACTAGTACGTAGGGACAAAGAAAACTATTACAATAGTTATTGTATAGAAATAGAAAAGGAGAACAAAATGGGAAGAACAAGAGCCCTATTCCAAAAGATTAGAGAAATGAAAGGGAAATTTAAACCACGAGTAGGGATGTTGAATAATCAACAGGGGAACACACTGACTGACCGAGATGAAATAAAAGGAAGATGGAAGCAATACGCTGAAGAACTCTGTAAAAGAGATGACAGGATGACAGATTCATTCACAGAGGAACCATATGATGAAGAACCAGAAATTTTAGAATGTGAGGTGAAAGCTGCTCTTAAACTTCTTGGAAGAAACAAATCACCAGGAATAGATGGCATACCAATAGAGTTCCTACAAGCTACTGAGACTGAATCTGTCCAAATTTTGACAAACATTTGTCAAGAAATATGGAAAACTAAACAATGGCCCACAGACTGGAAGCGTTCAATATATATCCCACTTCCAAAGAAAGGGGATCCCAGAGAATGCAGTAATTATCAAACTATTGTCTTAATATCCCATGCAAGTAAAGTAATGCTCAAGATTCTACAACAAAGGCTCTTACCATATATGGAGCAAGAAATGCCAGACGTCCAAGCTGGATTTAGAAAGGGAAGAGGTACCAGAGATCATATTGCAAACATACGTTGGATAATGGAACGCAGCAAGGAATTTCAGAAGAAAATCACCCTGTGCTTTATAGACTACAGCAAAGCCTTTGACTGTGTAGATCATGAAAAACTAGGGAATGCTTTAAAAGAAATGGGGGTGCCACAGCATCTGATTGTCCTGATGCGCAACCTATACTCTGGACAAGAGGCTACTGTAAGGACAGCATATGGAGAAACCGACTGGTTCCCCATCGGAAAGGGTGTGAGACAGGGGTGTATTTTATCACCCTATTTGTTTAATCTGTATGGTGAACATATCATACGGAAAGCAGGATTGGACCAAGATGAAGGTGTGAAAATTGGAGGGAGAAACATCAATAATTTAAGATATGCAGACAATAGCATACTACTAGCAGAAACCAGTACCAGTAATGATTTGAAACGAATGCTGGTGAAAGTTAAAGAGGAAAGTACAAAAGCAGAACTACAGCTCAACGTCAAAAAGACTAAAGTAATGACAACAGAAGATTTATGCAACTTTACAGTTGACAATGAGGACATTGAACATGTCAAGGATTATCAATACCTTGGCACAGTCATTAACCAAAATGGAGACAATAGTCAAGAAATCAGAAGAAGGCTAGGACTGGGGAGGGCAGCTGTGAGAGAACTAGAAAAGGTCCTCAAATGCAAAGATATATCACTGAACACCAAAGTTAGGATCATTCAGGCCATGGTATTCCCAATCTCTATGTATGGATGTGAAAGTTGGACAGTGAAAGAGGCAGATAAGAGAAAAATCAACTCATTTGAAATGAGGTGCTGGAGCTTTGCGCATACCATGGACTGCGAAAAAGACAAATAATTGGGTGTTAGAACAAATTAAACCAGAACTGTCACTAGAAGCTAAAATGATGAAACTGAGGTTATCATACTTTGGACACATCATGAGAAGACATGATTCACTAGAAAAGACAATAATGCTGGGAAAAACAGCAGGGAGTAGAAAAAGAGGAAGGCCAAACAAGAGAGGGATTGATTCCATAAAGGAAGCCACAGATCTGAACTTACAAGATCTGAACAGGGTGGTTCATGACAGATGCTCTTGGAGGTCGCTGATTCATAGGGTCGCCATAAGTCGTAATCGACCTGAAGGCACATAACAACAACAACAACATTCATCTGTGTGCTCTTTCTAGAGAGTCAGTTCTTTGTGACTTCTGATAAATCAATGCCAGCTCACTACCAGCATGTAACCTCCTACCACGATGTGTTTACAAGCTTGTTCTGTAGAGAATTTGGGAAAGCAGAAATAATGGAATTATTGCTACCTTTACAGACAGCATTAGCAAGGTTAAAATAAGAGCTCTCAGTTCACTCCCCAAAGGTCCACTAAATCAAACAGATTGAGGGGGGAGGGAAGAAACAATATTTCTGTCGAAGTGCTTCATGGATAGGATTGCAAACTGTGGTGATGGTTGCTTGCCCCACTCCTCTCCTTTTAGTTATAGCCCAGCCTGCAGACATTTAGCAGACAGGACTCTTCCTGGCATGGAGATTCAAAAACTGGGAAAGTGACACCTGCTTAATGTGAGAGGCTACAATAAAGGTATAGGAGCAGAGCTAGTGTAAAAAGAATAAGATGGCAACCTTTTGCATGGCAACCGTAAAAGGAACAGAATATATACACATGCAAAATGTTTTGTGGCCCACACTTCAGAGACAGTTTGCACGTAAAAATAAACCACAGTTTAGCACTAGTGCATGAGATGGAATAATTCTGGTGAAACCTCAGGCTCTTATGCTCCTCTTTCTTCCACCCCCCCCCCACAGCCAGGAGAAGGATTTTGCCAGCATTTAGCTTCATGTTCAAAGAATCCTGGCTTGTCATTACATATGAACTAGAGATCATGGTTTAAAACAAACTCTGGGAAGCTAAACAACCATCCAAATAACCCATAGTTTGGCTTGTTTTGAAACTGACCAGTATTGGTTTGAAACCACAATCTCTGGGTCATATATAATGACAAGCCAGGATTCAGCAGTGAAATTAAATGCTAGCAAAGTTCTTCTGGCTGTGTGGGAGAAGAAGTAAGGAGGTGAGCACATGAGCCTGAGGTTTCACTCAGGATCATTCCATCTTGTGCACCTAGTCTTGATTCTGCTCATGCAAGAGGAGAAAAGGGGAGGGGCAATATGTGAGGTCATGGCTTTCCAGTTGGTGCACGTAGCTCATTTCAGTTGGTGCCATGTAACTCTAAACCATGATTCAGTGTTTCAATCTTCAGGAAAAGTAAACAGGATAACAGAATGTATGTTTGTTTTACAGGCCTGCAGGCATACTTCTTACAATCAAAATATAGAACATGGGGGTCTGAAGCACTCACAGAAATCAGCCCTGGAAAGAAAAGCAGGAGAGGCCATGCAGATTTCTGGTTTGATAACCTGTGAAGTCTGCTTTTAGTGATAAAACTGAAGGCTGCTCTCTTGGTTGCCGATGATTATCCTGGTAACTTATTGCAATTTTGAAAACTGCAATCTTAGTCTACCCCTCCCTACATTCATATAGAGTTTTTTTCCCCTGCATATACATATGCATTGCCAAAGAAGAGAGAAGAAAATGCGTCACTGAAAAAAAAGAGGACACCAATTTGCATAAAATTTGCATATGCTAATTAATATGTACAGATGCAAATGTAGAAATCATCATTCCAATTTAGATATACATATACATCTCAACCTAGTAGGGAAGAATATGACAGGATGGTCTGTATGCCTGCTCAGTCTGCTGTCTAGTCCACTGCTAATGGGCAATTATAAGGTTCCTTCCCCTCCTTCTTATGATTCTCTTTCTTTAAATTAGATTTGGACTGAACAGCCCTTCAAATAGAAGATGTCTTCAAACAAAAGACCTCTGTAAAGGAGCCCCTGGACCTATAGTTCCCCCCACCTGCTCTAGGCAAAGAAGGTTCTAAATAGGACAAGAAAACTTGGAGAATATCTTCCTCACCAATGAGATAGGAAGCTTGCACTGCTTTTGGGTGCCTTAAAGGGATGTTGGCAGAATGAATTCCCTGATGTTTGCAAGGAAGCGCAGATGCTACGATCTCATCACTTTAATCCTTCCGTCACAGAGCCACAGTTCCTTATACTTGTTTTTTGGGGTGTGCAGTATAAATCCTCTTGTGACCTTGCACAGCAAAGAATTTGTTTTTAGAATTGTTTTATCACCCTCCTATTTCAGATAGCCTATCCTTAAACTGTCCAGAGTCCCTACACGTGTGACCAACCAAACCAAATCCAAATCCAGCCCACTATTCCGATATCAGCCCACTGCTTTCCATTCATGTTGCTGCTTGCCTAGTATTGTAAACTACCAGGAGGGTAAATACTTGGAAGACCAATACAGGGTTGATGGGTTGCATTCGATTTGGTTTGTCATAAGTCATGGTGACCTAAGTCCAGAATGATTCACAATGTTTAACCAAGCAAAACAAAAACAAATCTTAAGTGCAAAGGAAAAAAACAATTGCTCCTTCAAAGTCAAATGTTAAGGCTGCACTTCTATACTTACTAGGGTTAAGTCCTATTGAACGGATATCTGTATGTACAGGATTGTATTGCACAAGCTCCTAAATGCTATGGATAAAAATGGAGCAATACATTAAGGCTGCAGTCCTATACCAACTTACCTCGGTATAAGTCTCATTGGATTCAATGGGACTTATTTCTGAGCAGACATGTATAGGATTACACTGTAAAACAAACACTTTGTTTTGTTTTTCCTAAGGATGAAATAGGAAATTGCTTCATTTCTTAATGAAAAACTGGATCATTTGGGCTACGAGTTGGCAGATGGAGCCAGATCTCATAACTGGCCAAACATGAATTTGATATACAGCCATTTCTGAGTATACAAAAGGATAGACTCCAGAAACAATTGGATCCTATGCTAACAACAAGAAGAGAGCTGGGCCTTCACATTAAAGCTAGAACTCAGGATTTTCTCACACTGGATCACCGATCATTTCCACAAATAGATCATCGCCAAAGGAAAGAATGTCAGAAAGTCCTATCAACTTAAAAGGAAGCTCCACATTGTTCCTTTTTAAAAATTATGATTCTAAGCGGTCCAAGCATTCATCTGCAGATGTTTGCCAGAGCTGACTCTCAACTTGTAAAGAGACTGCAGTACCAGCTGGAATGCATAATGGAGAGCAAACACTGTGTTACATAATGCCATAAAGCTATTTTGCCTGTTGAAGAAGGAAGTGTGTGCATATCTCTCCCAAGACTGGTCAAGATTCTTCATAAAAGTAGCAAAAATGTAAGTTTCATGACTGGCCTGCATCATTGCATTAGCTCAGAAGGTTCAGCATGGGAGAGACAGATACCTGCCAGGATTTGTAATAATGTGCAAAATATCAACATAAGTTTTAATTTTTAAGTAACAGAACTGGTATCCTGCTAAGCATTTTGACAACAGGCATTCTGACATGGAGAGGTGTTGGAGGATAGAGTTGTTTGTGTGTGCCACTCACAGCCTGGCCTGAGCCTCCGAAAGTAACCCGCTACTTTTGGGTACAATGGAGGATGCTGGTGGTTACACTGCATACCCAACAGAGGGAGGTGGCAAGCATCCAAAAGCAAAAGAAAGGGGGGAAAGGGGGGAACCCCAAAATGCTTGAAAAATATTTATTTAATTAAAAATATTTAATATAACAAAAGCCCAATGCGTTTTGGCCACTCAGTAGTTTGGCCTTCGTCAGGGGATGAACTGGTCTGAAATAGCTTCTTCGTGGTCATTATTATTTTGAGCAGATTTGCTAGAGAAGAATATTTTAGACCAGTTCATCCCCTGATGAAGGCCAAACTACTGAGTGGCCGAAATGTGTTGGTTACACTGCATAGCTATCCCCCTGGTAGACATGACTGACTTGTGACTAGCTGGACCTCGCCACCTGTCAGTCAAGGCCCACTGGGTCAGAAACTCTGTTGCCAAACAGTCCTGGTCCCTCAAACTCTCTCAGCTGACCATCTGCTGTACACATGAGGAGACCAGAAGCCTGTTTAGAAGGAGCTATAACAGGATAGATAGACTTGAACTTTTTGTTATTTTCTTGAAGCAACATTCTGCAGCTTCCATTGTCCTTTTTTAAAAAAAAATTCTTAATAAATGTCATAAAACTTGGCTGTTGGGGTCTTGGGTGCATTTGTGCCAAAACTCTCAGGGTTATTCCAACCTCTCATGTGCCTAGTCACTTGGTTCATGCTACTTGTGTGTATTAGTGGGGTTTGACAGAGAAAAGCAAGCTACTTTGGTCTCTGGGGACAGACAAGTAAACTGGATACTATCTCTGCTTCCCCACATGGCTGGCACCAGACCGCAGTGGGCACCTGCCCCTTCCTGCACACATGCATGTGCTTAAATGCACCCAGTTGTGCCACCTCTTGTGTTGTTGCATCAGCACACACAGCATGCTGATGTGGCAATGTAAGAGGTGGCACAAGCAGGCATATTTAAGAGTGCACTGGTTGTGAGGGTAGGCAGGTGATGTTGCCTGGGAGAGTGTAGCGCCCGTTCTGCGATCAGTGCCAATGTCCAGTCACGATTTGTGATCACACCGTGTGATCTGCTGCTGGTGAGGATCGCAGAGCAGAAGCTACACACTCCCAGCCTCAGCTGCAGAGGCTCTTGGCCAGCCACAGGGACCCTCAGCCAGTGCCAGACCTGGCTGCCTGCTGGCTCCAGGTCTGCTTCCCCTTGTGAATAATTGCCTCATATCCCTGGAAATCACTCCATTCTGGGATTAGAGGGAGCATAAGGGATGTGGTGGCAGCCTACTTGATAGCCTCTAGCATGGCTGGCCTACCCAGACTGGCAGTTGTGGAAAGAAGGCAGTAAAGCTTTCTTTACCCCTCTTATGTTACAGGAGGAATCTTGTTCTTCATCTCAGGCAGCAAAATGCCTTAGGCCAGCCCTGAGTAGTTGACCCTCATGACCCTTGTTGATAAACTACCTTCTGTCTCAGTTCCACTCAATCAAGATGGCTTCTTCAGGCAGGCAGAAGGTACTAAGTGGCAGAGCTTGGAAAAGTTACTTTTTTGAACTACAACTCCCATCAGCCCCAGGCAGCATGGCCACTGGATTGGGCTGATGGGAGTTGTAGTTCAAAAAAGTAACTTTTCCAAGCTCTGCGTAAGTGCATCAGCCAGGAAGACAGTTTCCATTTCCTCATAATCTGCTTGAGGAGGTAAAGGGAGAAATAATACATTGAGCAAGAGAAAGAGAGAGAATTGCGGATGGGCAGAGTCTCAGCTTCTGCCAAGGAAACATCCCAAACTGAGAATCCAAGAGCCAGCTCCCCAATGGCGGCTGCAGTTCAAAACTATTTCTTCTGTCATTTAAGTTTAGAGTCTGCTGTGGGAGTAGCTCTCCAAGGTGATTCAGGGTTTCCAAAAAGTGGACTACAGAAGGATTCAGAGGCCAAGGTGCCCTATGGTAAGGATAGTCAGGTCCCACCCACCCCCATAGTATAATCTCAGCCTAGGATTTGGACTGCCTGGGCACAGGATTTGATTGCTTAAAATTTTCAGCACTGCCCCATCAACTTTAGTCTTGATTCCTCCAAGCCCATTTGCCTTCTTACTTCCCACCAGTCCAGATGGGGGACCTGGCTCTCTGCTTCTTCTTGAGTCTCAGTTTGCCCTTGTGGAACTCAGCAGCAAGGAGGATGGGGGGGAGGAAAAGTAGAATTAATCAGCTCCACCTGTTGTTGGCTCTGGCTGCATGTACTGTTGGCCACCCTGCATAACATCCTACCATTCCCAATGGGTACCAGGCACCGCTGTGGAGGAAACCTCAGATAGGAAAAGAGCATGTGGAAGAGAGGCCTGGGAAGAACTCATGGCAGATAACAGGTGCAGCAAAAGGGCTAACAAGAGTTTGGGGAGTGCGGGGAGGGGAGAGGAACTAAGCAGGCAGATTGTGGAATGCAGGAGTAGCTTATTGCTTCAGACAAGGGATTGTGCCCAGTTTCCCAGCAGCCTCTTCTAGCTTCCCTTTGTAGGGCTTGTAGGAAGGCAAAATCAAAGGGGCCTGTCGAAATAACAACTGGATACAGGAGAGGAGCAATCAGAGGGGATGCAGAGAGGCAGAATCTTGCTGAGGAGCGTCAGAGTGTTAAGTGCCAGCCACCATAGAGGGATGGGATTATACCAACAAATAATCCCCTTGACTGATGGGTCTGGAGCACATCACTGCAACTCCCAACATAGTAACCAACAACAGCAAACACAGGCTGTAAAACAGGCAACTAGTTAAGGGCAGGTAAAGCCAAAGGGAGACAGAGACCAACCCTCCTTTCATCCATATCTTCAAAGCTTTTGGGCCCTCTTCATGTCACTTTCCCACCAGTGGCACCAGCATAATGGGAGTCACAAAAAGGGTAGGGCCATTTTAGCTTTTCCACATAATTATGAACCATCATCTCATCTGAAAGACACCTCTGTGAGCCCCCTGCAGTTTGAGCCACAATTATCTTGTTCTCCTCTGACAAGGTGACATTAAGGAGGCTGTGCCTCTTTTGATTCCAATCAAACACTGAAATAGCACTTCTCAAAACACAAAAAACCCACCTCACAAATATTGGAAGCTTTACTTACGTATATTGCCCTACTTTTCATATGCTCACTTCTTAATTATTGACTGAATTAATGTTCAGATATCAGTTCATGGCAAGTTCCTGTGTTATTAAACACACACACCAGACCACAACAGATTTCAAACTGGAGTGTGGGAGGATAATCTTCCCATGTGGAGGTCTGGGAAAGATAAACTATGAGTTGTTCTGTATCTGTTCATGGTGCACAGGGAAGCTGAGGGTAGGGCAGGGCTGGCCTAAGACGTTTTGCTGCCTTAGGGAAAGGACAAGATGGTGCTCCCCAATTTTTGTTCAGAAGCTGACTGGACTGGCACTTGAAACGTCAACATTCACAACAAGATAATGTCCTCCACGGCACCTGAGGAAATTTGCAAGTTTAGGGGTTGTATGACAGGCCTGTGACAAACATAGCTTGGGGTGTATGTGTCGCTCTTTGGAGGAATGGCTAGAGGGGCTGCTCCTGCTGCTCCTCAGCATCTGCCATATGAGCAGAGCTTGGAAAAGTTACTTTTTTGAACTACAACTCCCATCAGCCCCAGCCAGCATGTGCTGGCTGGGGCTGATGGGAGTTGTAGTTCAAAAAAGTAACTTTTCCAAGCTCTGCATATGAGGCAATTGCCTCAAACTGCCTAATGGCAGAGCCGGTCCTGGGGCAGGGTGTGGCAAAGGCAGAGGAAGAGAAGGGCCATGGCAGTCTCTAGCCAGTCTCCTAGGGTGTGTGTGAGACTGTGTTGTGTGTGTATCCAGACATAAAAAAGTGTAGGGAGGTTGCTATTTCCCACATTCAGAATGCCAGCAACATGCATACTAATCAGCTAACTTAATACTAATCCAGTTCATTGTATTCCCTTCCTTTCCCTCATGATTTGGATGGGTTGCCCAGTTTTGTAAATAAAAGAAGGGCAGTGTATATATACACTGAACTGAAAGTTTCTCTCATTTTATTTTTTTTATAAATACAACCAACTTTTTCAAAAGTAGAAAACTTGCTCTACTGAGCAAAGGAAGAAGTTGCCATAACATGATATCACAGGGGCTTTAATCTTCCATAGGAGGCTTCCCCACTCAAAATTATGTGTGTACATCTGGATGCATCCTAATTCTTCAGACCAACAAGCATGGCTGAATCTTTATAAAGAAGCATCACATGACGAGTTCTCATCTATTGGTGTAAAGAAGTCTTTCTTGGCCACAGTCTCCTTGCAATTCAGTCCTTTGGCCAGCACTCAGTGACAAGCTATACATGACATCCCTCAGGTCATAAATTCAAACTCACTAGAGACTTGTGTCTTGACATCAAGGGAATCTGTTAATGGACTGATGAATTTGGCAACTCTGACAGTTTAAAATTGCCAAGGTGCTGCTCTTCAATCCAAAGGATCATCAGTTCATGTGTCAGAAGACCAGCACTAATGCATTCCAGATCATCCTTGGGGCTGAACAGCCACCATAACCTCACCCTCATTCCTAGTTAGAGGTGAGTCAATGTGCACTCTACAATTTAATCTTGGCTTAGGGAAGTCCTCAATACAATGTGTTTTACAGCCCTTGCGCCAGAGGGCAAGATGTGGCACATTTCCCTCTCAAACATCATCCACAAAAAAGCCATCTTGTTTCAGAGGAACCTTAAGGCATGACGACAGTGAGCCGCTGTCACTTTTTATATCAGTTGGAATGACAGTCATTGGTGCATATTCCAACTTCAGATCCCTCTGCAAAAAGGGAAGCCAGAATGCAATTATCTCTCCCACTCCATCCTACCTCATATAATGTAAAATTACTAGTGGAATATCATTATGCAACTATACTGGATACCTGTTTGTGACCTGATTTATGAGGAATATCACTCACTCTGTACCACTCAATTTTGTAATGTTCACAGAACTACCAGCTTGATTATAGATGCCTGCATATAGCATATGAAAAATCAATTATGAAATAGCATGATTTATATGGCATATATCAGGATTCTTCAACCTTTGGGACTCCAGATGTTGTTGGACTACAAGTCCCATCATCCCCAGCCAGCTTAGCCAGTGGTCAGGAATTATGGGAATGGTAGTCCAACATTAGCTAGGGACCCAAAATTGAATAATATATCACTAATAGTAAAAAAAATCTTTAGGTTTAAGAACATGCCTATAGCCAACAAATATTTCTATCAAACTTTACAAAGCAGCGAAATTGGGCAGCTATAGTGAATGCACCAGGGGAGCAGGAGACCTGAGCTCCTCTCTGAGATATTGAACTGCCCTAAATATTTGTCAAAATGCAATCAAAATTTGGGTTGGCCTTTCACCAATCCACTTCCTGTGTAGCTTGGGTTTGGTAACTTGTGCCTCTGAGCATATGGTGAGTGGTGGCAAGACCTGCAATCAGCCCAAATAACAGGAAGAAAAGACATGTGTTATCTCCAAAGATGGAGAATTACATTTTTTGTATTTGTTGGTGTTCTTCTTACTTTGCTTCTTTCCTGTGTTACTACTGTTTCTACAGAGAATCTAACCTAGAAAATTATATTTCTCTCATTATTCATCCTAGAAATCTGTGTCAAATTTATTTTTATTAATTTCAAAGCCTTTTTATTGGTCAATGTCATATGATGCCTTTTCTCTTTCAAACTGGAGATTATGTTCTATTTCTATTTTCAGCGCATTAACAGTTGAATCTGAAACTGCAGTTTGATGTAAAATCAGACTGATTACAATATGTTGCTACTTAAGCAATGACTCTAGCTGTTGGAAAAAACAAACTTGGCCTGCCCAAGATGCATGTTTTCAGCCTGCTATGCTTAAACCACTCCACTGAGGGAAAGGTGGGCATGGTCAATTAAAAACATAGAGCACACCTAGAATTTTGCTAGGATATATTTCATCTCCCACTGTTTTATCTTGTGCAAACTGAGACACTCCTCATGTTCACTGGAAAGTATTCTGCAGAATAGTCAGTGCCATTATTCCACAATTGTTATTGGATTTTTTATAGTGTTGTAGAGTGTTGCTATACTTCACATATTCACAGAAACAGAAGCAAAAGAAAATGATTTACTATAGAAAACTTCACTAAAATTGTAAAGTAAATCAAACATATTTAAAGTGACTATCTGAACTATATCAACTGCCTTAATATTGTTGCTTCCTCCCTGCTAAAACAAAATCAGCACAGCACATGTCTTGTTTCTGTTATTTGCCCCCACTCACCATATGCTCAGAGGCACATGTTACCAAATTCTTCCAAGCTACACAGCAAGTGGATTGGACTGTGAAAGACCAACCCAAATTGTGTTTGCATTTTGATAAATTTGTAGGGCAGTACAATATCTCAGAGAAGAGGTCAGGTCTCCTGTTCCCCTGGTGCATTCACTATAGCTGCCCAATTTCCATGCTTTTTAAAGTTTGATAGAAATATCTGTTGGCTATACGTACTTTCTTAAACCAAAAGGTTTTTTCCCTGTTAGTGAATTTCTCTGCTTTTTAATCCGGTAGGTAAGAAATAGGATTCTGTGGAAGTTTGCTGAGAATGGATTGATCATTTGCATGCTTATTGAGTTCAGTGGGATTTACTTCCCTGCAATCATGCTTAGGATAGGTGAAACTGACCAAAGCGGATGGGGAAGGGAGGAGGAGGAAGGGCAGGCAGAGGGGGAGGAACAGCAGGGGTAGGAGCAGGCAGGAGGGAGAGGGAAGGATTAGGGCAGATTTGATCATTTGCATGTTTATTGAGTTCAGTGGAATTTGCTCGCATGCAATCATGCTTGATCAGGGGGAGGGGGAGGGAGGGGAGGAGATTAGGTGGGTGGCACTGGGCAGAGGGGAAGCCCCTTTCCTTTCCAAAAGGAAAACATTGTGAACAGTATCATTCCTTTTCAGCGTTTCCCTCACCATTTTATTCTACAGCAGGCTCATGTAACCTCCCACCCAAATTTAAAGCAAAGCTGTCCCTGGCCACATCCACACCAGACTTTTATTTCACTTTAGACAGTCGTGGCTTCTCCCAAAGAATCCTGGGAAGTGTAGTTAGTGAAGGGTGCTGAGAGTGGCTAGGAGATGCCCTGTTCCCCTCACAGAGCTTCAATCAGAGCAGCTGACTGTTAAATCACTCTGGGCACTTGAGCTCTGTCAGGGGAATAGGAGTCTCCTCTCACCACCACAAACTACACTTCCCAATTTAGAGGGTTGAAAATTTGGAGGGTTGTTAAGCAAGCATTTCTGAGTTCAGGACTATAAGTTTTGTAAGGTTTTCTTTTGAAATGAGCTTATGTGAAGCATCAGAATGGCAGAGGGGGTATTTTCAATTTAACATTGCGGAGTGCAAAAAATCCATGCTAGCTATAGTATACAGCCACTCTTGTGGCTGTAATAATGGGTCTGCACTGTTATTTCTCTAATCCTTAAAACAGCTTGCAGTTGGGACAGAGACATAGCAGGTTGTCAACTGTCATCTTGAGTGTTTCCTGACCAAGCTGAGATTCAAACTAGGGTCTTCCTCAATCACAACTCACATTCTTTTCCACTGCACCACAGTAAGCCAGGCAACATTTATTGGGTGTGCTAGCATTTTTTACTTTCATGACTTGGCGACTGTGCACTTCTCCACTGAACAATTTTTGAGATGGACTGAGACAAATTTGTTTGTTTTTAAGTGGAATCAGTAGCAAAGCCAGCCCTCTGCAGCAGGAGTGAGGAACCTGTGGGCACACCAGATGTTGTGGAACTCCAACTCCCATCAGCCCCAGCCAGCATGGACAATAGTCAGGGATGACAGGAATTATAGTCTAGCAACAACTGGAACACTGCAGGTTTCCAACCCTTGCCCTGCTAGCTTGTGAACTTTGACATTCACATATATACACACACTTTAAAAAGCTGCTTTGGAAGCGATGTGTTTCCTCCACTCCTATACTGAGCTTTTGTGCACACTAGCCCCAAATGGTGCATTCTCAGCAGGCCTGACATATCAAGTCTCAAATCTCACAGCTGCCCAAACACAGAAAAGAAAAAAGGCACCCAGCAGCTAAACTACAAAGGCGCACATAACCAGTTGGGATGTATATATATTTTTTAAAAAGTATGAAACTGCCAAGTTCACAAATTCTAGTGTGTGTGTGTGTGTGTGTGTGTGTGTGTTAAAAGCAGGCAGTCTAACCATCACTATATGATCCCTTCATATGAAACAACCATTAATAACACCCATTAATAACCACTCTGGACAAATGCACATGATTCACTTCATATATATAAATTCCACCCTGGAATATGAGGACAATCTTCAGGGGTGGCAACATTCTTCAAGAGTTCTTTTTCTTTGGGGTGGGGGAGGCTTGCCATTTGCAGTGGTGTGGCATCCCTTTTTTCTTTCACTGTTTTAGTAACCCTGCCTGTTGTTGGCAGAATTGCTGGGAGCCTTCACCACCACCCCCGGAAGCTCTGGACACAGTTCACCCCTGGGGTAAGGTTTTCCAAGGCATTCTGAAGAAAAAAAGTGGCGGCTGCCAAGTGGAGCACCACAGGCAGCAGTGCCAAAATATTGGGGTGGTGGGAATAAAAATGCTGTATGGCTGCTGGTTTATAATCTTTGCCTCCGCCCACTTCCATCCAAGAAATAAGTAACTGGGTCAGTGAGCAAGGGGTGGCATTTTCATTCATCCTTAAATCCAGTGCTATCTATTCTAAAATGGCAATGACCTCCAAAGCAGCCTTCCCCAACCTGGTGCCTTCCAGATGTTTTGAGCTATAATTGCTACCAGCCCCATATATTGGCTGAGGTTGATGGGAGCTGTAGTCCAAAACATCTAGAGGGCACTGGGTTGGAGAAGGCTGCTCCGAAGTGTCAAGTGGAGATCCTTCCTAGCTCTGCTACAATAGGACCCTTCCACTTGAGATGCTAGGGACGTGATGTGGGACATTCTGCTGGCAAAGTAGATGTTCTACCTGAGCTAAAGGGCTCCTTTCTACACCAACAGTGTAACCAATTTTAGATGAGATCTTGAAAGAAGAAGCAGAGTGTCTAAAACCTACAGAAGAAGAAAAAGAAGCCTGTAATTTGGTAAGTGTTTTCTCTACATCAGCGGGAGAAACAGCAGCAACATCTTTAGTATTTTAAGTGTTTGGACCCAAATTACCTGCAATGGCCGATATAAATGAGAATTACCAATGTGAGAACACATTGTGCAAAGAACGGGGTGGGGGAGAGAGGTGGGATCTCACAGATTAATCATTCTGATTAATCCATGCAGCTTTAATGATGGAAGCAGTGACTCATAGGGGGATCCATGACTCATCAAGTAACTCAATGTAGAGGACTGTAAGCAGAGATTCTAGAAATCTGGATGGTTTGTGATCAAGGTGCAAAGCACAAAATATGCCACTGGAAAAGCATAATGTAGCTTTCTGATCAAACTCTCAAGAATGTGAATTTCTAGCCTGGAGCATAAAAAGTAGAAGTGCATGGTTCCAGAGATATCTCTGAAAATTGTCAGACTTTTTTGATTAATAGATAACTGCAAGAAGATTCCACTGATCAACAGCTTATCTGAGGCTGACAGAAACAATTCTTTTTTTTAGCACAGATGTCACTGCACAGAGCACAAGCCCACCTCTCCCTCCCCAAATCACTCCAAATGCACATGGCACTTCCTTCAGAGTAGCTGCATCACTATTAGGGTTGCCAGGTTCAGGGCCTGAGACTGATCCTGTATCTTTAGGAGAAGAGAAAGTCAGCCAAGTGCAGGTGTTCTTGCAACACTGTAATGGGAAAAACCACAAGGTGGAATTCTTCCTTCCCTCTGCACAACTTTTAGATACAGAAGACCTCTTGGTTGCCAGGCCCAAGGTAAAGGTAAAGGTGTCCCCGCACTTATAGTGTGAGTCGTTTCCGACTCTTAGGGTGACGTCTTGCGACGTTTAATAGGCAGACTGTATATATGGGGTGGGATTGCCAGTTCCTTCACCGGCCTTTCTTTACCCCCCCAGCATATGCCGGGTACTCATTTTACCGACCACAGATGGATGGAAGGCTGAGTGGACCTCAACCCCTTTTACCGGAGATTCGACTTCCTCCTTCTGTTGGAATCAAACTCCAGCTGTGAGCAGAGCTTCGATTGCGTTACTGCCGCTTACCACTCTGCGCCATGGAGGGTCACGGAGGGTCCTAGGTAGTGAACCATTATTTCTTGATCTTTACCTCTGCACAAATGTTCATTCATGATAGGATCAAAAAGGGCTAGATATTCTACAAACTTCAAAAAATATCCATTGCTAGCACTGTACAACTTTTCAGTTGTACCACAGAATGCCAAGGTTTGTATGCCGAGAACTATGACCAAAGCAATCAAGCGTTCCAAGATTTGTCACCAATATTGTTCTTCTTGCCTAATTTTCTGCTGGTTAATAAGCGCAATTCAAGTTCTCTCCAAGTCTGATAGTTTTCTAAATGGTCAGTATTCCTAAAATTGCACAAACATGCTCTTACTCACTTGAGTATAAAAAGGATAAATAAAAAACAGAATGTAGAAATTTTTCATAAGACTTTATAATTAATTATATTCCATAGCACTGTTGTGGTATTTATCTTAAAATAAAAAATATAAATTTTCAGTTGCATTTTTACAAGGGTTAAAAAAACTAATCTGTATGAAACTGTGCCCCTCAAAGTTCAGTACTGCGCCCCTCTGAGGTCTGCGCCCTAGGCGGCTGCTTAGTTCGCCTAATGATAGCACCGGCCCTGGGTGTACTTTATCACCCTACTTGTTTAATCTATACGCTGAACATATCATATGGAAAGTGGGATTGGAACAAGATGAAGGAGGTGTGAAAATTGGAGGGAGAATATCAATAATTTAAGATATGCAGACAATACCATACTCTTAGTAGAAACCAGTAATGATTTGAAACGAATGCTGTTGAAAGTTAAAGAGGAAAGCACAAAAGCAGGACTACAGCTGAACCGTCAAAAAGTCTAAAGTAATGACAACAGAAAATTTATGTAACTTTAAAGTTGACAACGAGGACATTGAACGTCAAGAATTATCAATACCTTGGCACAGTCATTAACCAAAATGGAGACCATAGTCAAGAAATCAGAAGAAGGCTAGGACTGGGCAGGGTAGCTATGAGAGAACTAGAAAAGGTCCTCAAATGCAAAGATGTATCACTGAACATTAAAGTCAGGATCATTCAGACCATGGTATTCCCGATCTCTATGTATGGATGTGAAAGTTGGACAGTGAAAAAAGCGGATAAGAGAAAAATCCACTCATTTGAAATGTGGTGTTGGAGGAGAGCTTTGCGCATACCATGGACTGTGAAAAAGAAAAATAATTGGGTATTAGAACAAATTAAACCAGACCTATCATTAGAAGTTAAAGTGGTGAAACTGAGGTTATCATACTTTGGACACATAAGGAGAAGACATGATTCACTAGAAAAGACAATAATGCTGGGAAAAATAGAAGGGAGTAGAAAAAGAGTAAGTCCAAACAAGAGATGGGGAGATTCCATAAAGGAAGCCACAGACCTGAATTTACAAGATCTGAACAGGGTAGTTTATGACAGATGCTATTAGAGGTCACTGATTCATAGGGTCGACATATGTCATAATGGACTTGAAGCCACATAACAATAACAACAACTTTCTGTTATGTAAATGGCAGCCCTGGAAAAGCTTGCTTTGGGAGGGAGGGGAGTGTGAACTTAACCTAACTTAACAAGCCTCCCTTGAAATGTAAATAGCAACATTGGAGAGGCATTTTTTGGCAAGACTATGGTTTGTTGTTGTTATACGCCTTCAAGTCGATTACAACTTATGGTGACCCTATGAATCTTTTTGGATATATTCATAGGGTTTTCATGGTAAGAGGTATTCAGAGGCGGTTTACCATTGCCTGCCTCTAAGCTTACAGCACCTGGTATTCCCAGGAGGTCTCCCATCCAAGTACTAACCAGGCCTGACTCTGCTTAGCTTCTGAGATCAGACGAGATTGGGCGTGTAGATATAAAGAGTTACATTCACATTTGGTGATCCACCCCACCCCCCATGGTCCCAAGGCTTCTCAGGTTTCTCCATGGTTACTATTGACATAACAACAAGAAAAGAACATGTTAATTGCATCCATGTTGCAATAGCTTTCGCCTCAATAATGGACTTGGACCTTTGAATTCACTGATTTCGAAGACAATCCAGAGTGGAGAAGGCTCAGGAATTAGGCAGGTTAAAAGAAACCAGAATAAAGTGAGAATCTGGGAGGGGGGGAACCAAAGATTCAGGGAGAGACAGAACTCCTGCTTAAGAAAACAACAGCAGCTCAGAGAGCAGCAAGGAGGAGTTTGGATCTTCTAACAAGGCAAAGACAAAAGGGCAAGCTGCTAGTATAAGGTTGTAGCAAACATGCCGCTTTCTCAATCCAAAAACCCATTTACAGAAGGAATTTGTGGGAGGAAATGTTCTGCCCGGTTTGTGGGAAAGGATTTACCATTAGCAGCAATGAAGCGCAGAGTGTAATATTTGCAGGGTTGGAAATGAACCACAAATGCTGGTTAGAAAGAACAAACTTTACTTCGTAGTGTGTTGCTGCATAACCAAAAACTCTACTTTTGTTTTCCTACTGGTTTTCCTACTGGTCCCACCCCCAACTGATTCCCCCATACAATTACTTCTAATTCACTTGAGTTCCTACTCACATTACATCTCCCTTTTTTTAAAAAAAAGAAAAAGATAGAAACTACTGTCTGTATTGAATTGGTTTTCTGATCACTCTGCCTCTCGATGTAGTAACAGGTAACTCAGAGTCCAAAATCTTTTCTGGTATATCACTGGCAGCTGTTCCACTTTTGTTGTCTTGAGACTCTGATAGGTCTACCTCTGATGGAGCTGCAGTTGCAGTCTCAGTAGTCTCATCCATTTTTGGTTTACAACTTGGAGTGCTTTGAAGATCTGTTCCATCTGTAGACAGCTAAATCATCAGTCTGAACCAAATATGATCTTGGAGTCATGTTTTGCCAGTTACTCTCACTGGTTTCCACACTCCATCTTGCCAAACGTTAACAGAATCACCAACCTGCAAAGGTGGTAAAGGCTTTGAACCTTTGTCAAAGTAAAGCTTCTGTTTTTCTTGTCTTCTCTTCAGATGTGTCTGTATGTCACCTTTTACCTGCTGAGGTAGTAACAACGGTGCTGAGGTAGGCAACCTGGTTCTTAAACGACTCCCCATTAAAAGTTGTGCAGGTGAGGCTGTATCTACTGTAGGCGTATTTCTGTAATCCAATAAACTAAGATAAGGATCTGTGTTATTCAGACTAGATTTCTTAAGGATCCTCTTTACTGCTTGGATCGCTCTTTCTGCCATTCCATTTGATTGAGGAAATAGTGGACTGGATGTTGTGTGAACAAAGTCCCAATCTTTGGCAAACATTTTAAAGTCTCTAGAGCAAAACTGAGGGCCATTATCACTGACAACTTCTTCAGGTATACCATGTCTTGCAAATATAGATTTGCAGTGTAAAATTACTGATCTACTTGTAGTGTCTTCAAGCAAACATATTTCCACATATTTTGAATAATAATCAACCAAGATAGTCCATTCTTTCAAATGCAAACAAGTCCATTCCTAGCTTCTGCCAAGGTCTTCTTGGAATTTCATGAGGTAACATTGGTTCTTTTTGGTTTTTATTTCTGAAGGTGTGACATGTGGTACAAGACAGTACCAATTCTTCAATTTGGGCACACATACCTGGCCAATATACAGTTTCTCGTGCCCGCTTTTTACATAATTCAACACCCAGATGACTCTCATGTATAATATTCAATATCTCTTTCCTCAAATCTTGTGGTACTACGATTCTGTCACTTTTAAAAATGAGTCCATCATGAACACTTAATTCCTCTCTGTAATTCCAATAAACACGTATACACTCTGGAACTTCTACTCTTCTATCTGGCCATCCCTGCAAAATGGCATTTTTCAGGATTTGCAAAATGCTATCATTTCCAGTAGCCACCTGAAATTCTTTCAGTTTTGATTCGGAGATTGGTAAATAAGATAACATGAGGTTAACAGCAACCTCAGCTTCTTCAGAACTTATTCCTTCACCCTGTTCAAGATATGCCCTGGACAGGGTATCAGCAATTATTAATTCTTTGCCTGGTCTATAGTGCACTTGTAATTGATATTTCTGCAGTGTTAACTGCCAACTTTGGATTCTTGGAGGTGCAATATGCAAAGGTTTTCTGAAAATTGCCTCCAATGATTTGTGGTCCGTTTCCACAGTCACTTTTTTGCCATAGAGAAATCGAAGGAATCCTGTGCATCCAAACACTATTGCCAACATTTCCTTTTCTATTTGAGCATAGTTCTGTTGGGCCGCAGTCATTGCTTTAGAAGCATATGCAACATGTGCACCTCTTTGCAACAGTACAGTACCTAAGCCTATAGAACTAGCATCCACTGACAGAGCTACAGGTTCTTTCACATTATAATATTTCAAAACAGGAGTTTTTGTTAATAGTTCTTTCAACTGTGTGAATGCTGTTTCATGAACTGACATCCAGCAAAATTCAACATCTTGGGCCAACAGCTGTCTTAAAGGGGTTGTTACTGTTGCCAAACTTGGGATAAACTTTACTAGGCAAGTCACCATTCCTAGAAATCTATGAAGATCAGCTTTGTTGCTTGGGCTGGGCATTTCAGTGATGGCCTCTATTTTAGATGAATCAGGTTTTAGTCCTTCTTTGGTTAAGATGTGTCCTAGATATTTTATTTCAGTCATGGCAAATTTGCATTTCACTTTGTTCAATTTCAGATTCCTCTCTCGGCACCTGTCCAGAACTCTCTTCAGTCTCTCATCATGTTCCTGTTTGGTCTTCCCCCACACCAGGATATCATCTATGTAGCATGTGACCCCATCAATACCCTCAAATGTCTGTTGGATCATCCTCTGATAGACCTCAGGAGCTGAAGAGATACCAAATGGCATTCTTGTAAATCGGTACCTGCCAAAAAGTGTATTAAATGTACATAGCCTGGAACTGTCATCTAGCTGAATTTGCCAGAATCCACTACTGGCATCAAGAACAGTAAACAATTCTGCTTCTGCTAGCTTACTCGTAATTTCTTCTACAGTAGGCAATTGAAAATGTTCTCTTAAAATTGCTTTGTTCATATCTCTTGGATCTAACCATATTCTTATCTGGTCCCGGCCAGGCTTGTCTACAACCACAATTGAATTCACCCACTCTGTAGGTTCTTTTACCTTAACTATGACTTTTAATTGCTCCATACAAGTCAGTTCGTTTTGGACTTTATCCCTTAGTGCCACTGGAAACTTCCGAGGTGCATGAATTACAGGTGGAACCTGTGGGTTGATTTTGATGGTGTATTTCTCTGGTAAGCAACCTAAGCCTTCAAATACATCTTTGTATTCAACTGCAACATCCCATTGATCTACTAACTCTTTGCACCAAATTTAAATTAGTCACAGCCCAGAGACCGAGTACAGCTTGTGCATCAAAGTCTACTATGTGAAATTCCAACTCAGCTCTTTGATCTTTATATTTGCAATTCAGGTTACATTTACCAGACACATGTAGTCTTTCTCCAGAGTAGGTTATTAATCTGGCATTTGAATGCTGAAGTGGTTCAGCTTGCAAGGCTTTGTATGTTTTTAAAGACACTGCATTAGCCTGTACTCCTGTGTCAATCTCAAAGGTCACATACTTGTGATCATTTATGAGAAGATCCACACACCATTCATCTTCCAGAGCTGTAGAATTCAATGTGCCAATGAAGAAATCATTAGCATTTTTAGTTGTATCTGCTACTGAGAACATTTGTCTGCCTTGAAGTTTTCTATCTCTAGTTTTACACATTTTAGCAAAATGATTAAGTTTGCCACATCTTCTGCATTCCTTCCCATATGCAGGACAAGCATTTATGTCATGATGACTGATACCACACTTGTAGCAGGCTTTTGCTGCTACTACAGGCCTCTGTGGCATTTCCTTTTCTTGGGGGCTGGTAGTAGTGCCAGGGCTCCATTTGCTCTGAGGCTGGCTTACCTTTGGCTTTTCAAAGGTACTTCTGCCCTGTAAGGCATCTATTTGTTTTTCTGTTGCCCCAAAATGTTTCATCTGTTTTGCAGTCACTTCTTCTGCCCTGCATATATTCACTGCACACTCAAGGGTTAAATCACTCTGTCTCAGTAACTTGGCTCTCAATCTGTCTGTCTGAATGCCACACACTATGCGATCCTTAATAAGAGAATCACACAGCTCCCCAAATTCACAGGTCTGAGCCAAAAGCTTCAAATCAGTCACATATTGGTCTATACTTTCTCCTTCACTCTGTATTCTAGTGAAGAACCTGTGCCTTTCATAAGTAACATTTCTTCTGGGCACACAATATGCTTCAAATTTATTCATCAAACCTTGAATTTTATTTTTATCTGCATCATCATCAAACTGGAAAGTATTAAATACTTCTCTTGCTTCTTCACCTGCCACATGCAGAAATAATGCTGACTGGAGTCTCTCATCTTTCTTATCTGCTCCACTTGCAATGCAGTACAATTCAAACCCTTGCTTCCATCTTCTCCAGTTCTCTGCTGCATTTCCTTCAAACACCAATGTTCCTGGAGGCTTTAGCTGGTCCATTTTTCACTGCCTTATATTTTTAGGTAGTCTTCTGACACCATGTAATATTTGCAAGAGTTGAAATGAACTCCAAACACTGCTTAGAAGGAACAAACTTTATTGAACAGTGTGTTGCTGCAGAACCAAAAACTCTACTTTCATTTTCCTACTGGTCCCACCCCCAACTGATTCCCCCATACAATTACTTCTAATTCACTTGAGTTCCTACTCACATTACACAGAGCTCCCCCTCTGCCAGCCAGCAGGGGCTGCCATTTTGTTGGATGCCGTCTTCCCCCCCACCCCAACACCACAGAATGCTACTATGCCCAGACCATTATGGGAGAAACAAAATCTAGGGGCACTTTATTGTTGGAGGCTGATGTTAGGAACCCCAAGGCCTGGCTGAACCTGAAAAGGACCCTGAGCAGACATATTCCTGGATAACATACCAGTCTACAGCCTAGCCAGAACCCCTTGTTATTGTTATATGTCCTGTGACACAGTACGCACTACTACCAAACTTAAATTGGCTCATCAGTAAATGAATGAGCAAAAGCAGCGGTAGCTGACATGATGCTCTCCAGACGTTATTGGACTACAACTCCCATCAGACTTGACTACTGGCCATGCTGACTGGGGCTGATGGGAGTTGGAGTCCAACAATATCTGGAGGGGATCATGTTGGCTACCTCTGAGATAAAGCTTCACAGTGGGGCTAATTTTAAAAACTGAGGCTGCAAGGTCAGGGCATATTTGCCTATTACTGAGGCTATTTGGACCGGAATGTGATACTTTTATGTGGGATCAGGAGAACATATTCAAGATGTGTTTTCCTTCTTACAATGGGTGGTAGCTTTTGTTCATTAAATGTGTTTTGTTATGCTTTCTCCATTGTTGGACCTTTAGATGCGATGTATAAATGTTATGAGTGGAACTACTAACATATTTTTCTTTTCTTTAAAAAAGCAATGGGGGGGACAATTTGGATCAGGACAATGGTATGAAAGGGGGAAAGTTGGATCAGGACCATGGTGTGGAAGGAAGAGGAGTTTAACCCTTACCTCCTGCATTGCTTTCCAATGAAAGTCCTCCCAAAGCTGCTATTTGGCCCTACTGGAAAACTGTATGCTCACTCAGGACTCTGCCCATAGGTTTTCCCAGTAAGGGCGAGTGGCTGGGTGGAATCCAACATAGTGCTAAGGCAATCATTCTGTCAGTGCAGGGATTTGTGCTTGCACAACTTTTCCTTCTTTCCCTGCACACCCCTAAATCTATTCTAGAGGTTCCCCCCAACCCTCTGGAAAGGATTTGGGAAGTCAAGCACTGGGGATGGAGATGGGAGTCCCATTGCACAAGCAGAAATCCTTTTGCTGGTGGGACTCCTTACCTGACCATTGGTAATGCTGGCTGAGGCTGATGGGAGTTGTGGTCCAACAACATCTGGAGGCACACTGGTTGGGAAAGGCTGCCTTAGTAGAATACCACCATGTGTGTGCATAATTTTCAGCAAGGTCCCTGCCTTGGCTTGTTCCCTGTGAACTGCTTTTTGTAACATAAAAAAATATCAAGAGTTCTAGCCATGGAGCTCTCATGCATCTAGACTGACCCTCAAGAAGGCACTGAATGTTGACGGTTAGCAAGTTTAAACTGGATGAATCAATCAAATTGGGTCAAAAGGCAGATGATTAAGCAGCTAAATATTCTTCATATCAGTTGACAGGCCACGTTACCACAGAAATCAAACCTCTGAAATGCAGGATTTTGCAATATCCTTCACTATGTTAATGCAAAGGCTATGGATAGTTAAACTTCCATTTCAGATTCCAAATATAATTTTGAATATTTGTCACAGCTTGGTGTACACCTTAAGATGGATGTAGCACATATACAGATTCATATAGTTGAGATGCATTAATTTACACATACTCTGTGACCTGGATCTCCAGGCCCTGAAAAACTGTTTTTTAAAAAGAAGAAGAAGAAAAGAAAAGAAAAGAAACGATTAGGCGAAGAGAATGCAATGTTTAAGCAAGCATCCAGTGTTGCTTTCAGCAGGCAGAAGACTTATGTCACAGTGCAAGGCAAAGCCTGCTCCCACCCCCATGTCTCTTTCTGGGAAGCTGCTGAGATTATTTGTGTTGTCTGGTGCAGGGTGACCCATTTAACAAAGGTTTCAGAAGCCTCCACAGGAATTCACAGTTTCTCTTTATGCAAAACTCTGATGTGCTAGGCAGCAAATATTCCTGAAACTGCGTGTATAGGAATAAATAGGTAGGGTTGCTTTTAAAAAAATATCTGTTAAGACCAGAATGCACAGGTAGTTGAAAATATTTGGAGATTGGTTAACACTGCAATCCTGTTTTATGTCTACTCTCAGGTGCTGGTGCTATTGAGTTCAAGGGGGTGTACACCCAGGTAAGTGGATATAGGGCTCCGGCTTAATGAACTTGCTACCTTATCCTTCTTTAGCTAGAGATTCTAGGGACTGAATCTGGGACCTTTTTCTGTACAGAAAGCATGTGTTCTAGCACTCAGCTATCGCCTTCCTCCATAGGTCTATCATGATCATTTGGTTGTTGTCAATAATTCATTTTATAAACCTGCCATCAGGTTGGCTGCAGCTGGAGTGAAGTTGGTGGGCAGGGCCCCATTAGCCCTAATGGACTAGCATCCACTGATTAGATTGTAAGCCTGTGGCCAAGAAATGTGCTGCCTGCATCTTTGTAGACCTCACTAAAGATTGAAACACAATTTCCGTTGGAAGAAAGGGTGGGGTGTAAATTCAATAAATAATGGTAATCATCCTCCTCCTCTGCTGTGGCAACACCCATTTCAACATGGCTCTTTCTTCTTGGTAAATATGTCAAAGTGGGGAGGAGAAGGGAATACCCATATCCCTCACAGCCCACCAGCCTTCAACACTAGCTCCTCTTCATTTTCAGAAAATATCCATTATTCTACACCCATGACAAAATGGAGAAATGTATGCCATCCCAAGCTGGAAGCATGTTCAAAAGAGCGGCAACATGGGCATGGGCCAGAATCTGATGGCTCTTACGCACCCCTCAGAATGCTATGCATACAGAGGATTCAAACACTCATTGTGCATGTGGAATCACTGTGCGCCCAGCAGAGCATTTCACTGTGTGCCCTGCAGCAAAAGAAAAAAATGGAACGGGGCTGACATATGCAGGGTTCTGGATTGTGCAGAAAATGTCCCACATTAGATGGTTAACTGATTACGCTCCCCCAGTGCTCAGGTTTTTAAATGAACAGAAGATAAAACAAAATGGGAAATTGCGTTCTTTGCCCTAGAAGTCTTTGCTCCTGATTTTTCTCTTGTGCAATACCCCACACTATTAAAACAAACACAGAACACCACCACCAATAGATTGTGTGATTCTTTGCCTGCTGTTGATTGAAGGGTTCCCCCCCCCTCTCTAAAAAGGGCAAACAGCCGTGAAGCACCAGCTTATGGAGAAGTTCCTTTAATACTGCACATTACTGAACAACAGGCAGCGTTAATAGAGAAAGGGGGAAAAGCAGCAGCCTTCTTCAGCAAATATCAGGACCAATTTGTAGCAGCATTATTGTATATTGTATCAACTCAATTGAGCAGGGCCCTTGCTGGAATGGGTGCATAAATCATTCATGTTTATTTCCATTTAGAAGGACTCTGATAAAGCTGAAGCTCCCTGCTGAAGGGAACTAATGTGATCCGCAAATTACTATGCCGAGGATAGTTGGGGGAAATTAGGCCAGTTAGGTTAAAAATCAACAACAGCCATTCACTTACGACAAATGCTTTCAGCTATAAAAAGGAATGTGGAGGTAGAGGTACTGAAAAAATGAAGGGTCCTGAAAGGCTAGCGCAAAGACAACAGTCCCAAGAAGAATTGAGAGAGTGGAGGAGAATGATGAATCCATCAAGCCAAATGGAATTGCTGGGGAGAATTTAATAAAAAGGAGGGTTAAATGCCTCTCCTTAATGTTCTACAAAGCTCAGGTCTGAAGTGGTAGAGGTGTGGGAACCTCTTCAGCACAGAAAGAAATGGCAGAGGGTATGGGGGTGATATCCGATCTGGGCTGGGAGAAAACTGTCTGAGACAATGAAGTCGGCAGCTTCTATCACAACTTCACATTTTTACGGACACTCCAAAATGATCAAGCCAGATGCAAAAAAAAATGTTATGTACCTTTAGGAGTTATATAGAACAGAGATGTTCACCCTTGGGTCTCCCGATGTTCTTGGACTACAACTCAGGTCAACCCTATCCAGCTTATCCATTGGTCAGGGATGATGGGAATTGTAGTCCAACAACATCTGTGGGCCCAAGGCTGAAGAAGTGCCAGATAACAAGCTGCACCTAAAAGGTGCATTGTTGGTTGCAGCTGGTCACATGACAATTTCTAGGGTGGCCAAGTGAAAAAGTGGATGGCTCACCTTTACCTGTTGTGTAAAAGAGGGGATTTCGGCAGGTGTCACTTGTATGATAAGCACCTGCTGAAACACCCTCTTTTTCACCTGGCTACCTAAAAACTGCAGTTATCAAATGCAGCATGTGAAGCCCCTCCTCACTGGAAGATATGTGACATGCCTGTTGCATCCTCCCTTCAGATTGAGTTCTATAGGTCTGAGACAAAAACCAAGCCATAGAGCCAATCTTAGCCTCTCTTTGGCTTAGCATCATCCCTATAGGATGTGGACAAATCACCATTAAGTCCATGGCTAAATGCAATCTTCCCTCCATAACAATCAGTTTCTTAAAAGAAAGTAAGAAAAACTCTAGACTTGTAATTACTCAAATGAAGAGAGCAAATATGTGTGGATTAAAAAGAAATTGTCATTTTGGATTAATTGGGTTTAAGCCATTGCTCCTTTGACAAAACAGGTTCCCTCCAGATATCATGAGCACAGCTTGATCTTTCAGTTTCACATGTGGAACATGGTGTTCACCTTGAAGTATAGCCCTAGCAGCTTGTAGAAAGAAACTCAGACAGTGCCTACTTATGAGGCCTTCCTACCTACAGAGCTGTCAAAGGCCAGCTTTAGCCCCTGGACTCTCCAGTTGAAAAAGGCTCAAGAGAACTACAATCTAGAAATTGAATAGTGCAATCTTACATACATCTATTCACACATGTCTACACATTAATCTATGTCATTTTCCCCATTTAAATAAACATGTCAATATATTTTTGCCATCTTAATAAAGCACAGGTTGGCACATTTTCTAGAGCAGGGGTAGCCACCATGTTGCCCTCCAGATGTTGTGGACTGCAGCACCCATTAGCTCCAGCCAGGATGGTCAATGGTCAGGGATGATAGCAGCTGCAGTCCATAACTTCTGAAATTTGGAGAAGACAATCATTTTTATAGGAGCTATTTTGTGAAACCAGCCTAGATGGACCAATGGTCTTCATAGTGTCATACATTCCCAGAAGACTTAACATAATTATTAAAAATTATTTGAATCCCCACTAAGCCATGAAGCTTACTGGGTGACCTTGGGCCAGTCAATGATTCCCAGCCTAACCTACCACACAGGGTTGTTGTGGGGATTAAATGAGGGGGAGAACCATGTACGCCACCTTGAGCTCCTTGGGGGAAAGGTGGGATATAAATGAAATAGATAAATAAACAGGCCCTGGTGGGAACATCTGTTTCCACTTGATTGCCTATGATGGCATGTGGTAAACATTAAGCCACCATAACGACTAAATCTATGACAGAATGGCTTTTTGGCTTCAACTGCTTTCCTTTGGATTCTGATACATTTGCATTTAACTGGGCCAAGATAATAAGCTTTCCTGGCACTAGGACAAGCAACAAGGCTGCCAAAGTACTATATGAAATGAATACATCCTTGTTTGCTCTGTGGCCTTAAAGAAAATACCCCAAAGTGCTCCAAAATCACAAGAAACTAATTATTCTATCGCTGTGAAGTTATTTTTGGTTCCTTTTGGTTATTTTACTACTCATTTATGAACCCCCTTTTTATAAAAAATTGCAGAGTTGTTTACAGTCTTAACCCAATTGCACTTGCCATCAGTATTACTCCACGTTTACCAAGGCCAATAAGTAACAATCTGTCCTAATGTGGAACAATGGAAATTGAAACCTGGTCTCCTAGACTGAAGTCCAACACTATCAACAATAGTCTGTCAACTCAAGTTATTCTCACGCCATCTCTCCCCATTAGATATTCCAGAGGAAAACCAGACAGATCCTTCTCTGAGTCTGGCATATAGCTTCATTAGCTAAGATAGGCTTTTAGCTATTTGATTTGTAAACAGTGAAAAGTAACGGATGTTTTCAAAGAGACAAATCACAAGTCTGTTAATAAGCATACAAACGTATGAACCAAGAGCTGTTTGCATGGGCATCTCAACAACAGGGGGGTAAATACAAAAGAAAAGACTGTTTCCAAATGCCATATCGATTTAGTTGGGAAACACCTTTTTCATCTTTTTCTTTATCTATACCAACCATTACAATTGCAACCCTGACCATGTTTACTTATATGTAAATCCCGCTGAATTCGATGGTACTAAAATGTAGTGTTTAAGACTGCAGCCAGAGCCCATTATGACCACTTTCATTATATGAATCTAATATAAACTGCTAGACAACTTAAAAGTCATGCACCTGTGTTGATTTGGCATATTTGCAAGTGGCAACTTACCACTAAGATAATTCACTAATAGGCAAAACAACTTGTGGTTTAAGAAAAAGCAAGAAAATTGGGCAGCTATAGTGAATGCACAAGGGGAGCAGGAGACCTGACCTTTGTCAAAGGTCAAACACAATTTGGGTTGGTCTTTCACAGTCCAATCCACTTCCTGTGTACTTGGAAGAATTTGGTAACATGTGCCTCAGCATATGGTGAGTGGTAGCAATGATGGAGAATTACATGTTTGTATATTTGTTGGTGTTCTTACTTTGCCTCCTTTCTGTGTTACTACTGTTTCTACAGAGAATCTGACCTAGAAACTTATATTTCTCTCATTATTCATCCTAGAAATTGGTGTCAAATTTATTTTTATTAATTTCAAAGCCTTTTTATTGGTCAATGTCATATGATGCCTTTTCTCTTTCAAACTGGAGGTTATGTTCTATTTCTATTTTCGGCGCATTAACAGTTGAATCTGAAACTGCACTTTGATGTAAAATCAGACTGATTACAATATGTTGCTACTTAAGCAATGACTCTAGCTGTTGGAAAAAACAAACTTGGCCTGCCCAAGATGCATGTTTTCAGCCTGCTATGCTTAAACCACTCCACTTAAGGAAAGGTGGGCATGGTCTATTAAAAACATAGAGCACACCTAGAATTTTGCTAGGATATATTTCATCTCCCACTGTTTTATCTTGTGCAAACTGAGACACTTCTCATGTCCACTGGAAAGTATTCTGCAAAATAGTCAGTGCCATTATTCCACAATTGTTTTTGAATTTTTTTAGTGTTGCAGAGTTTTGCTGTACTTCACATATTCACAGAAACAGAAGCAAAAGAAAATGATTTACTATGGGAAACTTCACTAAAATTGTAAAGTAAATCAAACATATTTAAAGTGACTATCTGAACTATATCAACTGTTTTAATATTGTTGCTTCCTCCCTGCTAAAACAAAATCAGCACAGCACATGTCTTGTTTCCGTTATTTGGGCTGATTGCAGATGTTGCCCCCACTCACCATATGCTCAGAGGCACATGTTACCAAATTCTTCCAAGCAAGTGGATTGGACTGTGAAAGACCAACCCAAATTGCGTTTGCATTTTGCCCCTGCTGCAGTGCACCCCCCTCGTCAGGTGCCCAACCATGCCAAATCTCAGTGCCAGACCTATAAGTTCTGACATGTGGAGACAGCAAAGCCTTTTTCTTTGCCAGCTTGCTCCACACTAGCTGAGATTCAACAGGGGTGCTCTTCCCCACTTACCTCTCTCTAGGTATGTTTTAAATGTTCCTAGCAGAATCCCAGAATTCTGTGCGCAATGAAGGCTTTTTATACTTAGCAGAAGCTTTTTGTATAAAGCTTCATTGAGCAGAATGTTGGAAGTGAACTTGCACGAAGCTCAAAACAGAAATAAAAAAAGGGAGGAGGGAGAAGGAAGGAAGAGGAGAGGAGAGGGGAAGGAGGGGAAAGGAAGGTCTGATCATTTGCATGCAAGTTCAGTGGGATTTACTCCCATGCAATCATGGCTAGGATAGGTAAAACTGACCAGGAGGGAGGAGGGGGAGGGGAGAGGGAGGGGAGAGGATTGGAAGGGGAGGGAAAAGGAGAGGATTGGGAGGGGGAGGGATGAAGGAAGGGGGAGGAGAGGGGCAAAAGGGAGGTGATGGGAGGAGGGGAGGGCAGGTTTGATCACTTGCATGCTTATTAAGTTCAGTGGGATTTACTCCCATGCAATCATGCTTCAAAATGAAATGGACTGCCTTCAAGGCAATTCCGACTTATGGCAACCCTATTAATAGGGTTTTGAAGGTAAGTGGTATTCAGAGGAGTTTTACCATTGCCTTCCTCTGAGGCTGAGAGGCAGTGACTGGCCCAAGGTCACCCAGTGAGCTTCATGGCTATGTGGGGATTCAAACCCTGGTCTCCCAGGTCATAGTCCTAGGACAGGTAAAACTGACCATGGGGGACAAGGAGGGAGAAGGAGGGGATTGGAAGGGGATAGGGGAGGGGAATGGAGAGGTGAAAGGGGAGGGAAGGGGCAAGAGAGAAGGAATAGGAAGGAGGAGAAGGGGAGGGCAGGTTTGATCATTTGCATGCTTTTTTAGTTCAGTGGGATTTACTCCTGTACAATGATGTGACCTGGGGGAAGGACAGGGAGGGGAGGAGGAGGGCAGGAAGGGGAGGGGGAGGGAGGAAGGGGGAGGGGAGAGGGGAGGAGAGGGCCTTTTCCCCCAAGGCACTGGATAGACTGTTATGATGTTATTTTCTTATGAGCGTACTGCCAAAGCTTCCTGTGGTTATAGGGGGGTGGTTGGTTGTTTTATTGGTTTGTTCTTATAGTAGGATGTATTTTTTGTGTGTATCAATGTTCTATGTCTCTTGGAGGTCTTCGGGTAAGAAGCCACTAACAAATCTATTAAATAATAATAATAATAATTTGAAAACCACTTAAAGCAAAGCCTGTTGGGGAATTAAGTGGTATATAAATAAATGCATAATTTACTCAGTGTAATTCAGTGATGTGCAGGTGTTTTCAGCCTGAGGCCTGCATGCCCTTCTGTGCAACGTTCTGGGGGGCACATACCAGTGGTGGGGGGCCAGAGGCAAAACTGGGTGGAGCAATAAATGCAAATTTTGCTTTGGTACATTAGGCTGGTTTCTGCACCCCCTCAGCCACTACTCTGTGTCCTCTGCCAAGGCAAGCAAGAGGTCTGATCAGAGTTCAAGGACACATCCTAGCCAGGCAAAATCACTCAAAGAGGGTGTGAAGCAGGCCAGTAGAGGGTGTAGCCTGAGGAGAGTTCCAAGGGTCAGATTGAGAGGCTTAGAGAGCAGCATTCCCTGGGCCTGCTCCAAATTTCACCCCCCCCAAAGTAGATGGCATTGGGTAGACTCACTGAGGGAGTTGCGCCCATGGAGGGAATCTGGTTAGCCACTGTAAGAACAGAATGCTGGAAATACTGGTGAAGTGCTAGTTCCTCTCTATTTGGCACTGATTAGGCCTCATCTTAAGTACTGTGTCCAGTTCTGGACACCACACTTTAAGTAAGGATGCAGACAAACTGGAACAGGTCCAGAGGAGGGCAACAAGGATCATCAGCGGATTGGAAACAAAGCCCTATAAGGAGAGATTGAAAGAACTAGACATGTCTAGCCTTGAGAAGAGAAGGCTGAGGAGAGATTTGATAGCACTCTTCAAGTACTTGAAAGGTCACCACACAGAGGAGGGCCGGGATCTCTTCTCGATCATCGCAGAGTGCAGGACATGGAATAATGGGCTCAAGTTAGAGGAAGTCAGATTTCGGCTGAACATCAGGAAAAACTTCCTAATTGTTAGATATGCGAATGGAACCAATGACCTAGGGAGGTGGTGGGCTCCCCAACACTGGAGGCCTTCAAGAGGCAACTGGACAGCCACCTGTCTGGGATGTTTTGATTTTGATTCCTGCATTGAGCAGGGGGTTGGACTCAATAGTCTTACAGGCCCCTTCCAAATCTACTATTCTATGAATGAGGAATGTCTTCCCAAACTGACCAGCATGAACATTTTTAATTTTACATTAAGTTTTTATAAAAAGAACAGAATCTACTGTATTTAACTGGATATCACAGTTAATTGCTTATTTAAAATCCTGATGCAAGTCAATCCATCCTCCTTTCCCATGCTGCATATCTCTGCACTATGAATTGACTCATCGTACTATACTGTTGTGGTGTATTTTAATGAGCTGCATTTTTATTAGATGTTGTCTTGATTGTTTAATGCGGCGTTAGATGCCCTGCTTCTTCTTTTAGAGCCATGAAACCGCATACACATTTTAAACAGTAGATCAACATGCAGAGCAAGCCTCTGTCTATTCAGAAGCAAGTCCAGCTAAATTAAATAAGGCTTGCTCCTACGTGAAGGGTGTATAGGGCTAAAGCCATAGTAAGCCTCCAGTGGGATAGAGGCAAAACTTTTTCTGTTGGAGGGCTATTCTTTGTTGAAGTCCCTTTCTAGGAAAATCCAACACTTCAGAAGACAAGTAAATGCTTACTTATTCAGGAAAAGTATCAGGTATCCTGCCTGCCTCCTCCATAATGCTGATGTTATACTTTATTGCCTAGAAATAAGAATGAATTTCTTTAATCTATTTTAAATTACTGTATTACAAAACACATCATATGATAAGGTGAGTCAGCCAAGAAAGAATCATGAATGCATTTTACATTGCTAGACACAGAAAGGGACTTTTTAAAACCCTTTTGTTATCCTAACGACGGATGTGCTGTGTAAAACTGACGACACAGCCCAGAGATCAAATAAGCCTCTCCTCAAAGTTGCCATCTTTCCAGAAACGTTAATTGTAAGACTGCACAATTCATTGTAGTTTTTCTACATAATGTGCCTTCCAGAGCTTAATGACATTGGAGAAAAAGAAAGGACTCCACAAGCAGGAGAAATCTGAATATCCACAGGAACCAAATCCCTGAAGATTGCCCAGACATGTCACAGTGAAGAACACCAAATGGTACATTTGAAAATTGAATATTGTCGGGCATAAAAGAAAAGAAACAACTTATAAAATATGCTACCAATTATGCAAAGATACAGATGTCTAAGCGCACTAATTTCATGCGCTGTCTCCAAAACAATACAAAATGGAAGACTGCCCTAGATCTAGTAGGGAACGCCTTTTGAAAAGATATATAAAACCTACTTTTGCTTTAATAATTATGTGGCAATGCAAAACATGGGAGCTACAGGAAGGCAGGTGCTTTAGAAAGATGTATAAAGAGCAGTATTTGAAATAGAAAGCAAATATTTTGCTTTTGCTTTTCAGTGGCTTTGACATTAGGTTACAATTATCAGACTCATCATGCAAGCAGTTTCTAGGGTAGTAGATGGTTCAAGGCCAAGTTCAAGGTTCTAGTTTTGGTGTACAAAACCCTATACAGCTTGGGACCATGATACCTGAAAGATTGTCTTACCCCTTATATACCCAGTCAATCATTGCACTCTGCAGTGTGCAGAGATTTTTAAGATGTTTTAGAGTTTTTTGGAGAGGGATATAAATTAAATAAAAATAAATACATACAGTAGTAGCTCATTTTTAGCTACATGGATGGATTCCTTTCCATGCTTGCATGCATGCCCTATAACAAACTGAAGCTCACTAGTGAACAGTTACTGGAAAGTTCTCTACCACAAGCATTATTTAAACGATTGCGAATTGCACAAAAGAACTATATGGGAAGCATCCTTTATACAGAGTCAGATCATTGGTCCATCTGTTCAGTATCGTCTACAATGACCGGCAGCACCTCTCCAGAGTTTCAGATGGGGGACATTCACAGCTTCGCCTGGAGTTGCTGGGGACTGAATGATTGAATTTGAATTTGAATCTTCTGCACACAAAGCAGATGCTCTACACCCGACCTATGGGCCTTCCCTACCTGCTTAAAACCTACAGTAGTGCTTCTCTAAACATTTGGTTAATAGTAAGATTCAAACTTGCTCTCTGTCAGTTGTTTGGGGGGTGGAAATGTTCCACTCATGGGGATAACCAAGTTCTCAATGTACTTGCACATGACTTAGAAAGCTGAAATGTGGTGTATATGTTGCCCAATGCACCCCTTCTAGATAGAAGAACTGGAAAGCGGGGATATTTGTATGTCTGTGTATATCTACCTGAAATGGATGTTTTCACACTACCAAGGCAAGTGAAACCTGATAATAGATTGCCTTGTACCTGCTTGGAAGTAACCTACCAATTTCGTCCCCTGGACAGTGAGGCAGAAATAGCAGCCAAGAAAGGAACTCTGACCTCAATACACCTTGAAGTAATGAGACTCAGCTGAGGAGACAAGTGATTGCTTCTTAACAGAGGCCAGCACAGGGCAGTATGAATAGTAGATTTTGCTGCTGCTGTTAAAACAAGCTGAAGAACAAACTGCACATTGATATTGTTGGTGTTGCTAATCCAAACACTTTTAAGCATTCTGGTGGAAAATTTACAGAGTTAAATTTTGTTTTCTCCTCAGTCAAAACAATATGATTTGTCATGAACAAGGGGCTCCCACACAACAGAATGGAAAGTTCAGACAGCTTCTTTATAGGACACGATCTGTCTGTCCATGGCAAGGATGAGCATATCCTGATTATGTCAGAAGGGCAGTCGTTCCTTTTAACATTTAACAATGTCAAACAATGTTGACTTTATAGAACTTTATTCCGCAGAGTTTTTCAAAACTACAAATCAAGGGGTGGGGGGGGAACCCTTATAAACCCATCCCTGCCAACACTGATCAGTCTTTATGGAGGCAAAAACTTCTAAATTAGAACACATAACAGGCTAATTTAAGACTCTTATTATACATTGAGTATGGTATTCAAAGTTAGTCTGACTTTGAGTAAACCCATGGCTACCTTATGTTATTAATTTCAATGGGTGTAACTCTGAGTACAACCTTAAGTGACTAAAATTCAGGTGACAGGGTATGTGCTTTGGCTGCAGAAGATCCCATATTTAAGCCTTGACATTTCTAGTTCAAACAAGCAGGCAAACAGATAATGTGAAATAACCTTTCATAGCACCTGAGACCCTGGAGAGCTCCTGCCAGTCAGAGCAGATAATATTAGGCAAGATCAGGGGTAGCCAACATGGTTGCCCTCCAGGTGATGTTGGCTACAACTCCCATCATTCCTGATCATTGGTCATGCTTACTGGGGGCTGATTAGAGTTGAAGTCCAACAAAATATGGATGGTGCCATCTTGGTTATCCCTGGGCTAGATGGGTCAATGATCTAGACATCAAAGAATGCCTGGGGTTGCACAGCAGTGGGCTCACAACCATCTCCTTCATTGTGGTCAGAACAGCTCCCCCTTCCCTAATATCATCATAAACATATGTACAGTGATTTGGATTATTCAAGGCGCTTTAAATGCATTACGTAGTTGTCATTCTTGCAATAACCTTGTAAGCCAAGTCATACTGCCAATGGGGGTGGGTAGAAGAGACTGAGGCCAATTGACAGTGGTTTATCTAAGGCCACCTAGTAAGTTCATCTTAAAGGAGAGATAAAATATAGGGAATTCCTGATTCACTCTCAGTCTCATCAGCTCTCATTTATGAAGCATTTTATCACCACCTGGATCCAACCTATCAATCTCACTCTGACAGATTTTATAAATCACAATGGAAAATGATTGATCAGGCATGTGGTAGGTCACACTCCTTGGGGCATCTTCTCCACATCCTCTTTACATGTAAAAAAAATCAGGTATGAAGTACCATTGCTTACCAGCCATCACATTCAGTCAAGTATACTATTGCATGTCAGTGATCACATCCTGTTAAAAATTAGATACCATTGCATGTAAATATACAACATGTCCAAATACCAAAACTCCCTCATTGTATTATTTATACCAGGCCTGCTACTATACCAGGTGTAATATATAATGGGATGACAAAAACTTATAGCTAACTTCTGAAAATTCAACTAATATTCAACATTAAGATTCACAGGGGAGAATGTGAGGTACAGAATATACTTCAGCTCTAATACAGGGCCCTTTGAGCCTCCTGATCCAGCACAGCTCTCTAACATTGGCTTAGTAAAGTGATGGATCACAATCCTGTGATGCCTAGAGAGAAAAGAGAGAGAAATAACTAGCAGGCCATTTATAAAAAGAGAGGTGTTGCGCTCTGTCAGATTCACATACTTTAAGTAACCCAGTCCTGATGCCTCTGCATTCACAGACCTTGGAGAATTCAGCAGAATTGTAAAAATCCGTAACTGGTAGCTTGGTTGAGCTGTTGCTACAAATTTAGGAAATCAGTGGTGAGGTTCATCAGTGATGAGCCAGCATTTTATTCTCCTTTGCCCCAATCTAAAGCCATTGCTAGAGGTGATTAGTGGATACAGATCGGTATATGGCTCACAGTCTCTTAGAGCAGGGTCGAGGAACCTGTGGCCCTCCAGGTGTTGCTGGACTATAACTTTCATCATCCCAGGTCACTGGCCATGCAGGTTAGGTCTGAAGGGAGTTGACATCCAACAACATTTGGAGCCACAGTTTCCCTACCATTGTTTTGGAGTCTTCCTCTTCCCAGTCTTATTATTCAATATATTTCAAGCCTCTCTTTTCCATCCAACAGGTGTACAAGGCTACACGTAATATTTGTGTGTGACATTCTGTACAGATGTATCATCAGAAACATTATTTATAACCAGATGCTCGGAAATCTGGGTTATATTACACTTGAGCCACTGGCTTGTACAATAGTTGATTCCTAGCCACAGAGGTGTCTACCTATGTGGTACCTATAAAACATGGTCTAGAACAGCTGTTTTTTATGTGTTTTATGGGTTGGTTGATATTGGATCACTAGGGGAAAATGCACTCTGCACATGCTTAGGGGCATACTACTTACAATTATTGCTGCACATCAGGGGTAGGCAATATGATGCCCTCCAGATGTTGTTGGATTCACAACACTCTTATGAGGTCTGTGTGATGTTCCTATATTAATGTATATATGGTAAGTGTTGGTTGTTCAGAAGATACATGGTAAGTGGAGTGAAAGAGGAGGGGGAGTGAATGGGCAGTAGAATGCTAGATGATTGGCTGAGTGTTTAAAATGGCTGAACGTATAAAAGGAAGAGAGAGGGTGGTGGTGGATGAGGTGAACTGAGTGGGTTGCTTGGTGGGGTTTAGAGAGTTGTTTGCCAGGAGAGAGTGAAGAAGGAGGGGGGTGGAGTTCGGATTAGTATTGAGTAAAACCATATGCTTATGTGCCTTAAGAAGAAATCTTGTTAATCTTGTTAGCTTTGTTATCTTTAATAAAGACTTAATTTGGTTTACCAAAGGCCTGATCCTTGGCTGGGGTTTCACAGACCAGAAGGGAGGGTAAGGTAATGACCAAGGCTGAAGGGAAACTGTAACAAATGGTGGCAGCGGTGAAGAGAATAACAATACCAGTATTCAGAGTCTCTGGGAATACTAGTATTAGGACGTGACTGGTAGTTGCCTAGCAGGGGGATCTGTTGAGATCTGTGCTACAGCGGGGAGAGAAACAATAAAAAAAGGACAGTCCGGACTGGTGGAGTCCCTGGTGGTGCCTAGTGACAGGCAGTAGCCACGCGCAGGTAGGAACCTGACAGGAAGAGCCAGGGAAGGGCGTCACAGGTGGTGGCAGTAGCGGTGGGATACGAACAACAGAGAATCCAGATACGAATACTAGAGAATCCCTAACAGTGGTGTGGCAAACAGAAATAACAAAACAAGATTACTTGTGAGAGTGACTGGCAAAGAGTGTGTGGCAAAGAGTGAGTGAACTCAAACACCATGGCTGAATACATAAAAATGAAAAGAGAGGAGCTGGTGGAGAAGTGCATAACATTCAATTTACCTCACGAGGGGTAGATGAATTGAGGGTAGCACTTATAGGATTTGCTACTGCCCAGCAAAAACAACCTGTCAGAGAAGAGACCCCAGAAGGATACTTAAGCAATCCCGCTTATATAGAGTATTTGAGAGAGAAGTTAAGATGGGAGGCTGAGGAAAAAGACAAGCAGAGGGAGTTAGAAGCTGAGAGATTGAGGATGGAAGCTGATGAAAAAGATAAACAGAGGGAGTTGGAAACTGAGAGAATGAGATTGGGGTTTGAGGAGAGGGAGAAGCAACAAGCATTGGATGCTGAATTACAAGTAGAAAAGTTAAAATTTGATAGAGAGAAATTTCACTCTGAGGAGACAAGGAAAGACAGAGATGGAGCAAAAATAAAAATTACTCCAAAGGACTTTGCTGTCTATGAGCCTGCTCAAGATCCTCAAATTTACCTCAGCACCTTTGAAAAAGCAGCTCAGTTGTGGGGTCTACCTGAAGATAAATACATGCAGTATTTATCAAACCTGATTAAAGGGGAATTGGCTGAGGTATACCAATATTTCCCCTCAGACAGGCCCGTCACCTATGCTGAGTTTAAAGAGGCAGTCTACAAAAGATTCAGACTGGGGCCTGATCATTTTAGAAAGCTTTTCAGAAACTGCCAGATACAGACAGGGAGGTCTTTCGTGGAGCTGGGGGCAAAACTGATGGACATATTTGGGAAATGGCTGACAAGTGCAAAAGCTCAGTCTGTGGAGGAGGTGAAAAACCTCATGATATTGGATCAATTATACCATCAGTTACCACCAGAAATAAGGCTCCTGGTCAAAGACCGTTCCCCTACATCGGTGCAGGAGGCTGCAGAGATGGCGGATCATTTCGCCTCCAACAGAACTGGCTGGGTGGGGAAAACATCAAGAGATCTTAAACCCAGACCATATAATGGTGGCAGAAGGGATGTGGTACCACAGCGAGTGAGTCCTCCAGTAAAATCTGAAGGGCACAGGACACCCCAGAGTGGATCTGTGTACCCTAAAAGTGAGGAGAAATTATGCTACAAATGTGGTAGACTGGGGCACCTACGTTTTCAATGTGAGGTTGCCAACCCCATTAGTAATCCTGCTCAGACAAGGGCAGTGAAAACAGAGCCCAAGGCTTTAGAAACAGCGAAAAAGGTTCAGTTCTGCCAGATAAACTGGACAGAAGTAACAGACCTTGATTCAAGTCTGAGAGAGGAAGTGAGTGTACAAGGGGCAAATTATTGGGCATTGCTTGATACTGGTGCCGCTCAGACATTACTGAGGCCAGATTTAATAAAATCTGAGGTAATATTACCTCAGGAAACTGTGACTATCCAAGGAGTGAGGGGTCAACCAGAAAGTTTGCCTGTGGCCCTGGTGGAAATGACTTGAAGAGGCCGAGAGGGCCGATATAAAGTAGGCATTAATGCCCAGCAACAAGAACCAGTAATACTGGGAAGAGATGTAATGGGAGCCCAAGGAAAGATCTATGTAGTGACCAGACAGCAAATTGGCAGAGAAAAAGAAGCCATATTAAGGGGGGCTGAAACAAACAGGGTGGAATCTGTTAACCAGCCTCAGGTCACCATAGCAACCACTAGCAGGCCTGCTGAAGGAGACAAACTGTATCAAGTGGTCTCTGATAAGAAAGAAGCAGATCAATTCAGGGAAGAGCTGCATGAAAATATAAGTTTGAAGCAGATAAAGGAACAAGCTCTGACCCAACAGATTCCTTTCACTGACAAACTGAGGAATCAAGTTGTGTGTGAGAATGGGATTTTATATAGACTGTGGATGCCCGCTGAGAGAAAGGATGAATGTGAACCAGTGAAGCAATTGATAGTACCTAGCAAATACAGAACCAGATTGCTAGAGGTAGCCCACGATGTCCCATGTGCAGGACATCTGGGAATAAAAAAGACCAAGAGGAGATTGGTGGCACACTATTATTGGCCAAACATCTCCAAAGTTGTAAAACAACATTGTCTATCTTGTGGAATATGCCAAAAGGTGGGAAAAAGTGGAGTAAAGACTAAGGCACCCTTAAAGCCCCTTCCTATAATTGGACAACCCTTTTATAGAGTGGGAATAGATTTGGTGGGCCCTTTTTCCAAACCCACAAGGCATGGCAAGAAATATCTAGTGGTGGTGGTGGATTTTGCCACCAGGTACCCAGACGCAGAAGCACTAAGATCTGTAGAAGCCCCTGTAGTGGCAGAGGCTTTATTAAAAATCTTTATGAGGCTGGGTTTCCCTCATGAAGTGCTGATGGATCAAGGCAGTGTATTCATGGGAGAAGTGATGTAATGTATGTGGAAATGTTGTGGTCTAAAACATCTAAAGACCACTACTTACCATCCCGCCACTAATGGGTTAACAGAGAGATTCAATGGCGTTTTGAAGGGCATGATAAGAAGCTATGTTCAAGATCACCCACAAGACTGGGATGAACGTTTGGGATGCTTCTTATTTGCATATAGAGAAGTCCCTCAAGAGTCAACAGGCTTCTCACCCTTTGAACTCATGTTCACTAGAAAAGTGAGGGGACCTTTGGAACTATTAAAAAATTCATGGGAAGGAACCCTGGGAGAGTACAAAACATCTGTAGTAGATTTTGTATTGGAATTCCGCAATAAATTAACATCAATGATGGAAGTGGTGAAAGAGAATCTCAGTCAAGCTCAGCAGAAGAAAAGTTACTGGTATGACAGAACAGCCAGGGAACGTGTGTATAATGTGGGAGATATGGTTATGGCGTTCATACCCAGGAAACATGACAAATTACAGGCTAACTGGAAAGGACCATATACCATCAGAGAAAGGCTTGACACAGTGACGTATGTAATCACCACAGACCAATTAAACAAAAGCAAAGTGGTTCATGTAAATATGTTGAAGCCTTACCATACCAGGGATGTACTGGTGTTGCAAGTTACCTTATTCCCCGAGGGAAGTGGGCCTGAACTTCCAGATTTGGTACAGGAAAGCAAGGACAAAGGAGGGGTAGATCAAGTGGAATGGTCAGAGGAGGTGAAGGAGGAAGTAAAAGAAGAGATTCTGAGAGTTTTGAAAACCTATAGGAATCTCTTTAGCAACAAACCTGGCCGAACCAGTATAGTTATACATTCCATTGATACTGGAGATCATGCCCCAATCAGATCTGTTCCGTACTGTGTGAATGGGAAAGTTTTGAATGAGATCAAAAAGGAGGTGGAAGAGATGCTGGAATTAGGAGTGATCAGGGAATCCATCAGTCCCTGGGCCTCAAGTATTGTCCTGGTTCCAAAAAAAGATGGAACGACAAGGTTTTGCATTGATTATTGGCTAATCAATAAAATTACTGTCCCAGATGCATATCCTATGCCCAGGGTAGACGCAATGTTAGAGTTATTGGGGGCAGCAACCATTATCTCTACGTTAGACCTCTGTAAAGGATTTTGGCAAATGGAACTAGACGAGCAATCCAGAGCCAAAACTGCCTTCAGTACACCAGATGGGTTATATGAGTTTGTGACCTTACCCATGGGACTAAGGAACTCACCAAGTTCATTTCAGAGGCTAATCAATACTGTGTTGCAAGGCATGTCAGATTTTGCAGTGGCCTATATCGATGACGTGGCCATTTTTAGCAAGTCGGTGCCTGAGCACGTCCAACACCTGACAACAGTATTGGAGGCCTTAAGAAAAGCAGGCCTCACAATAAAAGCTAAGAAATGCCAGTTTGGACTAAAGGAAGTAATCTATTTAGGACATAAGGTGGGGAGTGGGAAAATCACCCCCTTATGGAGCAAGGTGGAGGCAATACAAGCGTGGCCGATCCCCTTAACCAAAAAACAAGTAAGGGCATTTCTGGGTGTGGCTGGATTTTATAGGAAGTTTGTGAGAAATTTTGGGGAAATAGCAACCCCCTTGCATGAATTAACAAAGAAAAAGTGTTCTGAGCGTGTGGTATGGACGGATGAATGTCAGAAGGCTTTTGATCTACTGAAACAAGCCTTGTGCCAAGGACCCATATTAATAGCACCAGACTATGAGAAACCATTCATCGTGGCTACAGATGCGTCGGACCTGGCGCTGGGAGTCGTCTTGCTACAGGAGAGAGAAGGCACCAGACATCCAGTGGTGTACCTGAGTCGCAAGCTGACGCCGAGGGAGAAAAACTATTCGTCAGTCCAGAAGGAGTGCCTAGCGGTCGTGTGGGGACTGAACAAGTTGCGCCCATACGTGTGGGGACAAAGATTCACAGTGACTACGGATCATCGGGCCTTGTTATGGTTGCAGACTATGAAAAACCATAACACTATGCTGCAGAGGTGGTCCTGGGCCCTACAGGACTATCAAGTGGACTTCCAGTTCATAAAAGGCAAGGACAATGTACTGGCCGATGGACTTTCCAGGCAAGTGGCTGGGACTGCAGTGTCGTGACCAGACGAAGAGACAAAGAAAGACATTTTCCCCATAGAGACTTTTATTTGTTAACGCGACGTATAAATCCTGGAACAGGAATAATACTCTGCCGTTGTTTAAGGGGGGGGGGGAATGTGATGTTCCTATATTAATGTATATATGGTAAGTGTTGGTTGTTCAGAAGATACATGGTAAGTGGAGTGAAAGAGGAGGGGGAGTGAATGGGCAGTAGAATGCTAGATGATTGGCTGAGTGTTTAAAATGGCTGAACGTATGAAAGGAAGAGAGAGGGTGGTGGTGGATGAGGTGAACTGAGTGGGTTGCTTGGTGGGGTTTAGAGAGTTGTTTGCCAGGAGAGAGTGAAGAAGGAGGGGGGTGGAGTTCGGATTAGTATTGAGTAAAACCATATGCTTATGTGCCTTAAGAAGAAATCTTGTTAATCTTGTTAGCTTTGTTATCTTTAATAAAGACTTAATTTGGTTTACCAAAGGCCTGATCCTTGGCTGGGGTTTCACAGACCAGAAGGGAGGGTAAGGTAATGACCAAGGCTGAAGGGAAACTGTAACAAATGGTGGCAGCGGTGAAGAGAATAACAATACCAGTATTCAGAGTCTCTGGGAATACTAGTATTAGGACGTGACTGGTAGTTGCCTAGCAGGGGGATCTGTTGAGATCTGTGCTAGAGCGGGGAGAGAAACAATAAAAAAAGGACAGTCCGGACTGGTGGAGTCCCTGGTGGTGCCTAGTGACAGGCAGTAGCCACGCGCAGGTAGGAACCTGACAGGGAGAGCCAGGGAAGGGCGTCACAGTCTGCAGTTTACAGGTAAGCCTGCAGTTCTCATTTCCAACTCTGACACCCACTTTAGAATCTTTTGATCTTGAGCTGAACCCACTCCAGAATTTAGCACCTGAAGGACTAACAAAGGTAAATACAATAAAAAGTATTTTATTGTAATAAAAGGGAATCAGCATATTTATTAAAAAGATGTGAACAATCGGCACAGACTTTCATAAGTGACACAGTAAGAATATGCTAATTCTTTAAAAAAAATAAAAACTAACAAAACCGTTAAAAATAATCAAACAAGTGGTCAGTTCTAAAAGCATGCTTAGACATACACAGCAAATGAACAGATTTTAGGGGTTTGGTGGAAGTTTCTCTTTCTTCTTTCATGTTAAAATAATTATATAAGCACAGAGAATGTACAACTTCTAAGAGACTAAATGAGATGCCTGGAGTCCAATACACATCTATTAATTACCAATCAAAAACCACATTTGAGCCCATACACAAGAGAAACAGACTGGTATTCACACTGGCACATACACAGAGACAAAGGTCTCATCCTGTGCCATTCATTTCTTCAAACAATCATTAATTTCATGTCAACCATCACCCATGTGGGAAAGGAACTATTATACTACATGGGAGAAATGGAGCATTAAACCCCCCTACCATAAGTGATTTGGTCAAGACTACGAAGGGAGTCAGTGGTGGTCTTTGACAAAAGTGTTCTATTGAGGCATGCAGGTACTCACGTCACCTCATTCTTTCCTACTTGATCTTAAAGGTTATACATGTCCCTTAGAGTTATTTAATGTATTGTATTTGTAGCTCACCCTCTTCCACGGAGCTCAGGGCAGTGAACAAAATTCTCCCATGTTTATCCTCACCACATCCCTGAGAGATAGGCTACTAAGGAAGTGCTGTGGTTTGGAAGACATATAAGCCCAGGCCTTCCCAGTGCAAGCTGAAGACTCTGTTCAACCATCCCCAACCTGGTGCCCTCCAGATGCTGTTGGACTGCAACTGCCATCATCTCTGACCATTGGCCATGCTGGTTAGGGCTAATGGGAGTTTCAGTCCAAAACATCTGGAGGGCACCAAGTTAGGGAAGGCTGCTCTGCTTAATGTGCCCTACTGGGTCTGAATTAGATTGTTGAATTTCATTTTTATTTTGCATTCAATTTCTCAGGCAATTCGTGAGAGAGTTATTGGGAATGTTTGCCAACCCATATCCCCACAATATCTTTTATAATATTATTTTGATTTAATTCTCTCATACATTTTCTGTGAAATCATTTGAAATGCACTGCTTAACTCAGAACAGGCATATAGTTAAAAACAGTACCTTCAGCACTGGACTGTGGACAGCTCCAGTCAAAACCAGGAGAACAGGTTTTGGGAACATATGCAAGCATGACATGGAGTTCCACACCTTATAGAATTATAAAATCATAGAGCTGGAAGGGGCTTCCTGCAACTTGAGCCTATTATTCGGTGTCCTGCATTCTGGGATGATTGAGAAGAGATCCTGGCCCTCCTCTGTGTGGCAACCTTTCAAGTACTGGAAGAGTGCTATCATATCTCCCCTCAGTCTTCTCTTCTGAAGGCTAGACATGCCCAGTTCTTTCAGTCTCTCCTCATAGAACTTTGTTTACATCACCTGACCATCCCTGTTGCCCTCCTCTAAATAAAAATGTTGAACAGCACTGGGCCCAGGATCAAGCGCTGTGGTACCCCGCTTGTTAACTCCCCCCAGTTTGAGAAGGAACCATTGATAAGTACTCTTTGAGTACAATGCTGTAGCTAACTGTGGATCCACCTGACCCATCCAGTCCACATTTAGCTAACTTGTTAATCAGAATATCATGGGGCACTTTGCCAAAAGCTTTGCTGAAGTTGAGATATATTATGTCCACAGCATTCCCACAGTCTACAAGGGAAGTTACCCGATCAAAAAATGAGATAAGATTAGTCTGGCAGGATTAGTTCTTGATAAATCCATGTTGGCTTATAGAAATCACTGCATTGTTTTCAAGGTGCTTACAGACTGACCACTTTATAACATGCTCCAGAATTTTTCCAGGGATTAATGTCAGACTGACTAGTCTGTAGTTCCCAGGTTCCTCCCTTTTGCCCTTTTTGAATATAGGGACAACATTAGCCCTCCTCCAGTCATCTGGCACTTCATCCATCCTCCACGATTTTGTAAAGATAATAGACAGTCATTCTGAGAGTTCCTTACTTCCTCAATACTCTAGGATGCAGTTCATCAGGCCCTGCCGATTTGAACTCATTCAAAGTAATTAGGTATTCCTTGATCATTTCTCTATCAATCTCAAGCTGCAATCTTGCCCCTCCAACTTCATGATTCCCAGGAGGTCCACAGACCCTCTTTTGGGAGAAGACTGAGCCAAAGTAGGAATTGAGCACTTCTGCCTTTTCTTTGTCATCTGTTATCATTTCGCCGTCCTCATTGAGTAGCTGTGCCATCATTTTTTTTCTCTTTCTTTTACTATGGATGTACCTGAAGAAAGCTTTTTTGTTGCTTTTAGCATGTCTTGCTAGCCTCTGCTCATTCTCACCTTTTGCTTTCTTGATGCCATCCCTGCAATTCTGTGATACCTGCCTGTACTCTTCCTTTGTGGCCTGGCCTTCCTTCCACTTCCTGTATGTGTCCTTTTTTGTTTTCAGGTCATCTCTAAGCATGGAACCTTATTTATCTTTCTCCTGGGTTTAAAATCGGCTTTCCTGAAGTCCAGTATGTGTATGACTACGTTCAGCTTTTGCTTCCTCTAAAATAAAGAATGCAAGTATAGTGTGGTCACTTTTCCCCAGAGTTCCCGTAACTGCCACTTCATCCACCAGGTCATCTCTATTGGTTAGAATCAAGTCAAGGATAGCTGATCCTCTAGTTGCTTCCTCCTCTTTCTGTGGGAGAAAGTTATCTCCAACACATGTCAAGAATTTCTTGGAGGGGCCATATTCGGCAGAATTTGTTGCCCACCAGATATTGGGATAATTGAAGTCTCCCATTACTACTCCATCATGCCTCCTCAAAACATTGGCAATTTGCTTTCCAAAAGTTTCATCCTCGTCTTCTCCTTGATTGGGTGGTCAGTAGTAGACTCCAACCACCATGTTCCATTTATTTCTTGCCCCATTAATTTTAATCCAGATACTCTTGGTGGAGCTACCAAGCTCATCCTCCTGTATTTCTGTGCAGGGATATATATTTTTAACATATAGCGCAACGCTGTCTCACTTTCTATTCCTTCTGTTCTTTTTGAGCAAGCTATATCCTTCAATTGCTGTATTCTAGTCATGGGAGTCATCCCACCAAGTTTCAATTATACCTATCAAGTCGTATTTACTCTCCTGTATTAAGAGTTCAAATTTGTCCTGTTTGTTTCCCATACCCTGGACATTAGTATACAGACATTGAAGACCATGTGATTTACAGCCTGGCTTCCTTCCTACATTTTTATGAAGACTATTACTGGGTCGCATTAGAGCCATTCCCTCAGTTCCTCTTGTTGTGCACAACCTTTTGTTAGTCATTACCCCCAAGTTTACATTTCCCTCCCCCTTAGGATTCAGTTTAAAGCTTTCTTGATGAAGTTCTCCATGCTGCCGCCAAACACATTCTTCCCATTCCTTGTGAGGTGCAACCCATCACTTGCCAGCAGTCCATCTTCTAGGAAGAGTAGCCCGTGGTCCCAGAATCCAAATCTCTCGCATCAGCACCACTTTCGTAGCCATCCATTCACCCAGTGTATTTTTCTTTCCCTTTCTACTCCTCTTCTAAGTACCAGAAGGATGTATGAGAAAACTATCTGGGCCCCACAGTCTTTGAGTTTCCTTCCCAGAGCTCCAGTCTGATATGATTTCTTCATAGCTCTGCTTGGCAGTGTCATTCATTCCCACATGGATGAGAAGAAGGGCATATCTGTCAGCGGGCAACCCATCACATCTCTAATCCATCCTTCAGTGGATTAGACAACATGCCTTCTGAGCCCATGGGTCTTCTCAGCATACTTGGGTTTCAAGTCTCCCACTACTGCTACTCTTCTCTTCTTGACGTGGGGCTTGTTTCTCAGAGCTCTTTGTAGGAAGATCAGAGAGCACAAGCTTAACAAGTGTCTGACTTAAATGTAGCCACCTTGTACATGCTCTGTCATATTTTATCCATGTATGTGGATAAGATGCATCAGTGTAGGATTTATGTGTTGCCATAGCCAATGGACAATGCAGTGAAATAAACCTAGCATACAAGAAATAAGTAGCACATCATTAAATTATATTTGCGAGGTTGGTCACTATGATCCCCATTTTGAAGGTGGACACATAGATAGCTCTCAATCCACTGTTGCCCCAGGTCACACAATGGCAGGAATGGAATTTGAACCAAATCCGTTTTCTACCCCCTGAAGCACACAGACTCAATTTCTTACCTCACTCCCTTTCTGAAGTAGTGAGACAGTGTGGTGTAGCGTCTAGAGTGACAGACTGGGACTAGGGAGATTAAGTTTTATATCCCCACTCATTCTTTACTGGGGGGTCTTGGTCCAGTCCACTGGTCTTGGGCCAATCTCTCTCTCTCAACCTAACCTACTTTACAGGGTTATTGTGAAGATAAAAGGAGAGAGAGAACAGTATAAACTGCCTTGAGCTCCTTGGGAAAAATGCAACATAAAAATGAAAAATAATAAGCTTTCCTCCTCCCCCAAAACATGTAGCTTAGACATCTGAAAGTGTAGTCTTTACTTCAGCTGTTTCCTTTTGCCCCTACCTTCAGTCTACAGGCTTCACCAGAAAGGAGTTATCTTATTTTCATAGTGCCTTACTTTATCTTGCTGTGTTGAATCTCTTCCCGATTCTATGCAACCTTTCCTGATTTTCATGTTAAAAGGAGCTATTAAGATCTAAGCTTTCCCACAGCATAATGTCGGCTCCAGAAAACCCACTATCTCCCTAAGCAGATGTGAAATGAATACATCAAGGACAACCAATATATGAGGAAAAGAAGATTTGTTGCAACACACATTAAATTTGGCAGACATTTGTTCTGTTACAGTTGCAAAGACTGAGGGAAGCCTTCCTCCCATCTACAGAAACTGATCCATCAACAGGGAAACTAGGTGTTATTACACGCACGCATACACACACACACACACACACACACACACACACACACACACAGAGTCCCATTTGGATGGGGGTTGTCATCCCATTGCCCGTGGGCACTACTGCACCTGAGAAGGCCTTCAGTGGTGCCTCCAGGAGGGAGCCCAGAATCTGAGCTTTCTTCTTCTTTTTTTAAAGAGGTAAATCTCTAACCCTCCCAGAAATAAAGTTATAGAGCAAAATGTGCAGGTAGCCTTCTAAGTGATTTTTGTGAAATGAGCCAGCCTGGTTGCTCCTGCCTGTCAAGTGTTTTGAACCAATGAGTGAAGTCAGAGCTGTGACTGATAAGTAAGTTGTTTGGACATCAGGCAATTGGAATCCCTGGAGTTCTAAAGAGCTGCTGCGCACCCTTTCCTTTTTTCGTGTATTTTTCCTGCTTCTGTCTTTTCTCTCCTTGGAATTTCCATAGTTTGTCCTTCCTTTTTCCCTAGCTACCATGCATGTTTCCTGTGCTGGGTTTGCCTGGGAACATGTAGCGCTTAGAATTTATTTTCTGCAAATACTACCACACAATAAGTATGGGTGAATGTTAAAGAATCCCCCTCCTCCCAAAAGGCAAATGTGAGAACTTTGCAAAGAGGCTTAGGCATGTCTACTACTTTTGAGGAACCAAAGCCCAGGGACTAATTAACATTTCACTGTATAGTTAGCTTAGAGTACAACAGTATATATATCTACTCAGAAGTAAGTCTCTTTGTGGGGCTTACTTAAAAGTGAGTGGGTACAGAATGGCAGCCTAGGCTTTGGTTTAGAGTTGGCATTAGGGGGAAACAGGTTCTTATTCCTTTAACAGCTCTATTGCAGGCAGAAATTCAACAGGTGAAGCCCTGTCTAGTATGGAAATACAATTCTGGGAAAAGCTTCACCATAACTACTCTCTAATGTTTGTGTTATGCCACAGCCACATGTGGTAGCCATTTTGTGTTATGCCTTGCCCCCATGGCAGGCATTTTGTGACTGGTGCCCCCAGCACTCTCTCAAAATTAGAAATGTGTCCTCTGGTCCAAAAAGGCTGTCAACCTCTGCAATTGGTTGTTTTGCACAAGTCAAGAGATACCAATCAGGATGCCTTGAAATGTTGCAGGGAAAATACTCAGAGCACAAAAACACCCTGTGCAATCCGAGAGCTGCAGTGTAGTATATTGGTCCCTCTGGCTTCCAATACCAGGAACTGCCTGAGTCTTTGTGATTCTGGTTCAGTGTTGCCAGCAGTCAGTTGACTACAGGGTTTTCTCTGTAGGCGTCTGGAAAAGGGCCTTCCAGTTGGTTATGCACCTTCTGTGTGACCTCCCCTTTGTGATATAAAACATGCACTTCATCATCTAGAATACTGCACTGGGTTGCTCCTGTACCTTTGAAGGGTTACAAATTAGAATCTCCTAAGAGGACTTTCCCCATCATACTGCAGCAGTAGTGGGGCAGGAATGGGGTGGGAAGACTTCACCTGGTAGACCTTTTCTCTTCTATGCCGCTCTTCAAAGGGCTGCCTCATTCCTCTCAGCAGTCTTCTATTAAAAGTTCAGTGCTGATTATCAAAATGGTAGCCCTCTATAATCCTGGCTTCCATCCATATCTGGATTGCACTGTTCTATACATCATTACAGCCTAATCCTATGGCATGCTGTGGAAGGGCAAACAATGACTCCAATGCACAAACAAAAACAAAAGCATTTAGGCAGTCAAATCAATGCAGCTACACATCCCACAGCCTTGCTTGGAATGATCACTTGCAGTGCTCCTGTACCTTTAAGAATTATGTAGAGCTGGAAATGCTGGCAAATGCTTTCCACGTGTTACCAAGAGCTGTCCTCTCATGTGAATCGGTCCAGCCATTCACATCATCTCTGGAAGTCCTACTCCAAATGCTTCTACCATCTAAGGCAGCCTTTCCCAACCAGTGTGCCTCCAGATGTTGTTGGACCACAACTCCCATCAGCCTCAGCCAGCATTGCCAATGGTCAGGAATATGGGAGTTGTGGTCCAACAACATCTGGAGGCACACTGGTTGGGAAAGGCTGATCTAAGGTACCATGGGCCATCACAAGAGATACAACTTTCTCATCACCCACTAATGATTAGTGGCACTTAGGCTGTGGAACTTCCCTGCAAGGGAAGCTCACCTGGCTCTTTCCATGTTGAATTGTAAGCATCAGACAAAAACTACAATTTTGCAGAACTTTTGATAATGCATATTAATAGTTTCTATTACCTGTAGTTTTATCATCATTTTTATTTTTAAATCTATTGATATCATTGCTAGTTCCACCTTGTTCTCTCAAGCTGGTTTAAATATGTTTTAGCTGTGTTTTATCTTTTAGTTGATATAAGTCAACTTCCAGATCATTTTGATAGAAAGGTGAAAAGTTGCTCCTGCAGGAATTCCTTTGTCTGTGTTAGAGGTGGGGCAATAGTTCAAAGTAGTATGCCCCTGAGCATGTGCAGAATATATTGCTTTCCCTAGTGATTTGATATCAATCAACCCACAAAACACATCTGGGGTTAGAGAAACAGGCCTCTTCTAGATCAGGTTTTGTAATTGCTTCTTGACAGGCTGGCTTGAGCCTAAGCACCTCTGTAGCTAGCTAGGAATTAACTACTGTACAAGCCAAGGGCTAAAGTTGGTAGCCCACTGTGTAATCTAACCCAGGTTTCAAGAGCATCTGGTTATAAATAATGTTTCTGATGATATATCTGTTTACAGTGTGACACACAAATAGTGTTTGTAGGCTTGTGCACGATTGTGTGGAAAAGAAGGGCTAAACTTTTATTGAATAGTAAGATGAGAAGGGGGAAGATTCTAAAATAGTAGAGAACTACTGTTCCCATCAGCCCCAATCAGCATCACCAATGGCCATATATGGGGGGAGCTGCTTCCAGCAAAATCTGGAAGGCTGCATGTTTCCCAAACCCATGATTAAGTGTCTTTGGATCAGACAAGCAAGTTAAAACCATGAAACTCCAATATGCCTAAGGTCACATCGCTCCATTTGAAACTGCTATCACTCAAGGGAGCCAATGACATTTCCAGTAAAAAAGCATGCTGTCTTGTGGAGGTCACAGATCAGTGATGGGGAATTATAGACAGAGCTTGGAAAAGTTACTTTTTTAAACTACAACTCCCATCAGCCCAAGCCAGCATGGACACTGGATTGGGCTGATGGGAGTTGTAGTTTAAAAAAGTAACTTTTCCAAGCTCTGTTATAGAATCATAGAATAGTAGAGTTGGAAGGGGCCTATAAGGCCAACAAGGCCAACCCCCTGCTCAATGCAGGAATCTAAATCAAAGCATTCCCGACAGATGGCTATCCAGCTGCCTCTTGAATGCCTCCAATGTCGGAGAGCCCACTACCTCTCTAGGTAATTGGTTCCATTGTCGTATGGCTCTAACAGTTAGGAAGTTTTTTCTAATGTCCAGTCAAAATCTGGCTTCCTGCAACTTGAGCTCATTATTATTGAGCCGCCACCGCGATCATATCACCCCGGTGTTAATAGATCTACACTGGTTACCAGTTGTTTACCGGGCCCAATTCAAGGTGTTGGTATTGACCTTTAAAGCCCTATACGGTTCCGGCCCAGTTTATCTGAAGGAGCGCCTCCAGCATCACCAACTATGCTGCCTGACAAGATCAGCCACAAAAGACCTTCTCTCGGTCCCACCAGTTAAAACAGCTAGGCTGGTACGGACCAGAGAGAGGGCATTTTCGATTGTGGCCCCCACCCTCTGGAACTCCCTTCCTCTCGATCTTCGCCACACCCCCTCCCTGATAGGTTTCCGCCAGGCCTTGAAGACCTGGCTATTCAGGCAGGCCTATGGGGTCTCCGGGGGGCAAGTCAGTTTTTAATGTTGTTTAGTGTAATGCTGTTTTTTAATTTTTGTAATTCGGATTTGATATTATATTCTGTTGTGGCAATGTACGTCGCCTAGAGTGGCCGTTTGGTCGGCCAGATAGGCGACTCACAAATAAAATTTTATTATTATTATTATTATTATTATTATTCCATGTCCTGCACTCTGGGATGATTGAGAAGAGATCCCGGCCCTCCTCTGTGTGACAACCTTTCACGTACTTGAAGAGTGCTATCATATCTCCCCTCAGTCTTTTCTTCTCCAGGCTAAACATGCTCAGTTCTTTCAGTCTCTCCTCATAGGACTTTGTTTCCAGTCCCCTGATCATCCTTGTTGCCCTCCTCTGAACCTGTTGCAGTTTGTCTGCATCCTTCTTGAAGTGCAGAGACCAGAACTGGATGCAGTACTCAAGATGAGGCCTAACCAGTGCTGAATAGAGGGGAACTAATACTTCACATGATTTGGAAACTATACTTCTGTTAATGCAGCCTAACATAGCATTTGCCTTTTTTGCAGCCACATCACACTGTTGGCTCATATTCAGCTTGTAATCAACTGTGGCCCTCCAGATGTTATTGGCCTATGACTCCCATCATCCCTGACCATTGGCCATGCTGGCTGGGGCTGATGGAGTCCAGCAACATCTGGAGAGCCACAGATGTCTCACACCTGTCATAGACTGTAAAAAAAAGGAACAAACAAAACACCTTCACTGTTTTGGTGTCCAGTAGTTCCATTCAGCTCCAAAATAAATTATGCTCCTCAGTCCAGTTATGATTCTCAAATCATTTGTTTAAGAATTGTTGATGATTTCAACATAATGGTTTTGAGGCTTTGAGGCCCAAGGCGTTGCTATTTCTATACAATACTTTTGTTTGATGCGTTGCTATGACCTTATTGATGCTACTGCTCCACATCAGTAACTGAGCAAAAGAAAAGCAAAGACACACCAAGTTCAAAATGTTTGATCAAGTGCATATAAGCCCTTTCGATATTCACATTAAAAGAAATCTTCTGCTAAACCAACACTGACAACTTCAGCACTCCCCCTCTAATGCCTCTGGCTGTTTTAGAGAAAGTGAATGTGTCCTGTGATTTACATTCAGTAATAATACAAATGATTTGAAGAGCTTTGCCCTACAGATACTGACATTCTTGGCAAAATCACCCAATGAATACTGTGAAGTGCTAGTGAGATCAGGCAATACAAAAAATCCCACAAAAAACAGCAGGTAAGAACTATCCTAGTGGCTGGGGGCGTGGGAGTGGGTGGGAAACAGGGTGTTTTGGTCTAGAAGTGTATAGGGCAGGTGAGAAAATAAAGGTGTGAGTAGGTCTGCCCAAGGAGCAAAACCTGGAACACAGATCACATGACTAAGGAAACATGCGATGGTCAGTTACAAGCCAGGGGACCAATTCTATGTTTCAGCTTGCAATAACTACGTCAAAGTGCTGTGTACACCATCCCCCTGCTTAAGGCTATTGGTTGTGTGCTGCTACTATATGCAGGGTTCAGGGCCATAAATCTACCTATTTGGTAATTTGGAAGCCTATGATTATGGAATCAGAGGTGGCCAATGTGGGCAGATTTCTGTGCAGGGACATTCTGTTCTATGTCACTGAGATACACCTTCTGACTATGGCATTCTATTCTTCCACTATGATCTGCTAGCAGGCTTGTCACAATCTCAGTTTTATGGAGCTATTTTCCACTGTGGTTCTCTAAATACACTGGCGTCTTCTGCATGGGGCACCTGATTCCCAGAAGTCCCTTAGTGTGTATTTTCTGAAGTATGGGCCACTAGGGTTCAAGCTTGCACAAAGGGCCACCCACTTACTTAAATACAGGGCAACCAGAGCAGCGAGGGGAAAGACACTCTGCACATGCTTGACTACATGCAATTATTTCACATATACCAGCTCAGAATCCTCGAAATGCACACACTTTCTAAAATCCTGAGATCCATCCTATGCAATAGTAGACTGTAAGGGACATGCATCATTCTTACAGAATTCAGGGGGTTGGGGAGATATCTAAGAAACGGAAATTAATGGAATTTGGAATGTCCCGGTAAGATCCAAACGGCTGGGTCCCCTGTGAAGGAAGGGCAGTTATTAAATATCCAACAGAAACGGAGGTGCAACCGAGACTGTAACACGTCCCCCCTCTTCTCTCCTCCGATTGGCAATCGCCCCCATCTCCGCCTTACCTCATCCCCCTGGCCAAACTGCAGCCCCAAGGCGACGAAATGCTCCACCCGGATGAAGCCGTCGGCGTCCTGATCGCACACATCAAAGACCTCCTTGAGCTTCCGCAGGAACTGCATCAGGTTCGGTGGCTCCCCGAGACCACTGGGCTCCATGGCGCCCTTTGGGGATTAGCTGGACGCCACTGGCGAGAGCCTCTTCCACCCCAACGCAGCGGCAACAGCAGCAGCCGCCATGATCGCGAAGGGGCGAACGGCTCCTACTTGCTGCTCTGGCCGCTGCCTTCTGCCTGAACAGCCACTGAATGACATCAGCAAAGGGAGGAGAAAGGCACGAGCGGGGGGGGGGGGAGAGGCAGAGAAATGAAACAATGCAGAGAGGAGGCCGGAGACGCGGGGACCTGCCCGCAGGGGCGGAAGGATGCACATCAAAGAAGATGCCCACAGTACGGGGGATGGGAGCGGTGATGGGTACCAACACTATCCATCGAGCGCATTCTATCTCTCTCCTCTCAGCCCCACCCCAAAATTCTTCCAGTTCCCCGTTTTCAAGCCCACATTTCTTACACGCCAGAATCGGATTAATTAAAAGGAAGAATTAGCACTAACGCGGATTAGAACCCCGAGCCTCAGCCGTCGGTCTACCTTGAAACATGGGAGGCCTATACGTAAGATCCCCTACAAGGGATTAGTTGTCTCTTGACATCCTTTCGTCGCTCTGCTCTGTACCCACATTCTGGGTTCTGCAGGGTTGATGTTCTCACCCTTTCCACGCATGCTTGTGGTAGATGTGAGGATTTTAATTCACATTAGAGATGGGGAGGGGGATACTGAGTGGAGGGGGTGCTAATCCAGATTCATTAACGTGGTGTTGAAAGGTGAGATTGTGCAGTGCACTAAGAACATTTAGGGCTTAGATTTTTTCCCTCCGCGTTTCATCATCTGAGTTGTGAGTATACTGTGTGGGTTAAAGCTTTTTAAAGCACGGTGAGGTTGTGCTTAGAATGTCAGACTAGGACCAGGGAAGACACAAAGTCAAATCTCTGCTCAGCCAGGAAGGTCTGGGCGACCTTGGGCATGTCACCACCTCACAGGGTTGTTATGAGGATGAAATGGGGAAAGAAAGAATCATGTACATTGCCCTGAGCTCCTTGGTGGAAGGGCAATTAAAATGTAATCAAATATGATGGAGTAAATCGTCTTTGCAAATATACTGAATATAAACCCATTGGCCATGCTAAATTTAAACCGAGATTCACCAGAGTTTGTCCCAGAACATGTTTGAAGTGCCAGGGATTGGCCTCACCCAGGACATGTCAGGCGGTGTGTTAGTAAAGCCCCAATCTAAGGACTAACTGTGGAGTAAACTCCATTGACCTCAGTGCAGCTTATTTCTCAGTAAGTACTAAGCATGCATACAAATGGGCTGAGTGTAAACACTAATAGGACAGTGATATATGCATAACTGTTACATTTAATATGCTAATGTGAATTGGGGCTCACAGACAAGAGTCATTACCTATTCTGGAAGAGCAGGAGTGAACAACCATTGCTCACTTGCAGATGGCAATTCTGTTCAATGCATGCACATTAAAAATGGCCTAATCAGTAGCATTTCAGACTGAGAAAAGACCAAAAAACAACCACCAAATCTGGGTCCAAAATTTCACACGTTTCACATTCTATTTTTTAACTATTTGATTTTAAAGGTTTTTAAATGAAATGCTTTTCGTATATAAATGTATAGATAAGAATATTAGTAATAATGTGCCAATGCACTCTGCTAGGAAAACATAAATATGATTGGTGTTTGTCACCCCACACACACACACAAACATTCATTCATTCATTGGCGATCACTCGTGGCCAAGTAAGATTGTCTTCCAAGAGAAGGTCTAACAGTGGGTCCGTAAGTGACTGTGGAGGCCAATTCTGGATCCACACAACCTCCCACACTGAGGACATAGGTTTCCAGATTGAAGATGGTTGTGATGAGGAGTTGTTTGATGCGCCTTCCGCTTAGCTCATTTGTCCCATTTGCCCTGTATTCGTGCTTCTTCGAAGTCCATAGCACCTTTGATAATAGCTGACCTCCATTTGGGACGTTCATGGGCCAAGACTTCCCAGTTCTCCATGCTCATGTTACATTTTTTTTATTCGCTTTAAGAACTTCTTTAAACCTCCGATATTCCATTTTCCATCCTTAAGTTGGGAATAAACTAGCTGCTTTGGAAGACGGTGATCAGGCATTTGAACAACATTGCCTGTCCAGCAAAGTTGATGTTGAAGGATCATTGTTTCAATGCTGGTAGTCTTTGCTTCTTCTAAAATGCTAACATTAGTCTGTCTGTCTTCCCAAGTAATTTGCAGAATTTTCCAGGGGCAGCGTTGGTGGAATCTTTTAGGGCCCAGGATGGTTGATATTGGAGAAGGTGCTCTTTTAGATCTTGGGTCCCAAGCCATTTAGAGCTTTGTATGCTAGTACTAACACCTTGAATTGGGCTTGGTAGCACACTGGCAACCAATGCAGTGCTTTTGGAATAGTGACACATGATCACATCAGGCTGCCCCACTTACTAGCAGGCTTGGGAGAACCCCAAAATTTGCAGAAAAAACTGCAAAAAAAAAAAGACAACACCCTAGGAGGAGCCCTCCCACGTCAAACAGCCCGGTGAGAACTGAACATATGTACTCAGTGGATATGAAATACTGACTTGAGGGGGAGATGGAAATGGTGGTAGTGAAAGGGGGAATAGAATGGTGCCACTGAAATCCTGAACAAGGAGCACTCCACACCACAACATTTTGTTGCAGGCCGTACTTGTCAATAGCCTGTCACAATAAATCTTCCCATTGTGCAAGCAGGGATTAACTCCACATAGCACACAGATTTGGGGGAGTGGGCTTCTAGAGAACAACTGCACATGCATGCATGCTACAGTGTGGACTTTGTACAACTCTCGGATCTACAGGCCTGACCCTATAACTGCCCAAAGTTCTTTGCTGGAAACCAGCCCTTGAGAAAAGAAGGATATAAAGGGATAATAGAATGTGTCAGCTGCAATATTAGTCACTCCTTTGCTCACATCATGTGCTTTGCGAAACAGAGAATGTAGTGATTGTAGGGAAGGAGAAGCACCTTATCTGCTCATGAAATTTCACTTCTGATGCGGCTGTCATTTTTGCTTGCGATTGAGGAGACATTTCACGTCAAGGGCATCCGGTATCCACAGCTTTTGGAGGATTCCTTCAGGGCCAGATGTTTTTCCATCAGTGTCATTCTTTCTTATTTAGCTGGTGTCACAATGCCGTGTATAGAACGCCTTGTATGTCCAACATGCTTTATCCAAAGGCTCGTGAAGTTATCATTTACAGTTTGGGTTGCCTTCCAACATGCAGTAGCAATGTGTTCTTACACATAATAAAAATATAAGAGTGTCATCACGCAGCCCTCTATTGGGAGATTTGTAGTGCTGCACCACAATCCTGGATTTGCATGAAGCTGGGATGGGGGCGGGGAGCAAAAGAGAAGGCAGGTTGCACAATGGCAGTGGCCATGGCATGGGAGCAAGAATGGAAGGAGGCACGAAAATGGGGGTGGTCTGTGTGCAACGGGGACTTACTTATTTTATTTATTATTTATTATCATTATTTCTACCCCGCCCTTTTTCCAAAACTGGAACTCACAGCGGCTTCCAGATAAAAGCACACATATAATTAAAAACATACAAAGGTCTAGATTAAAATCAAATTAACAACTTACAGTATTAAAACCATTCATACATACAGTTAAAATAATTCAAACTCAGTTTAAAATAATACAATTAAGCAACAGCAATGCAGCACCCTTCAAGACCTGTCCTTAACAGCTTTCAGTTCCAAAGGCTTGTTGAAATAAAAAAGTCTTTGCTTGCCGACTTGAGAAAAGGGCGGAGGAAGAAGGGAGGGAAAAGGAAAGGAAGGTGAAAGTGGGGGTACAGATGAAGGTTGCAAACGAGGGAGTAGGAAGCAGGGGAATGGGAGAGAAGATGAAATCAGGTACAAAATGGGGTGCAGGACAGGAGGTGATGGTGGCTTCATAATGGAATGGAAGGTGAACAGGGTGCATAGTAGTTGCAATGTATTAGATCTAAGGTTAGGGTTAGGGTTAGGTTCCAGGTGAGGTTTAGGGTTAGGAGCTGCATTACAGTTAGTTTCCAGGTTACTGTTAGGGTTCTGGTTAGAGTAGGGCTAGGGTCCAGGTCCAGGTTAGGTTCTGGTTAGGTTTTAGGTTAGATTCCAGATTAGGCTTCGGGTTCCATTCTGGGTTAGGGTTAATGTCACGGGCTCTGCAGAGCATTCCTGGAGTGATCAGGAAGAGGAGGAGGAAGGGATCTGGGACCTGGTGGAGGGACCCAGTGGGTTACAGAGTCAGAAGGCTGAAATAGGAGATGGCTTCAGCACTTTAGACAGTGATAGCTCTGCCTCTTAGTTTCAGTTCCAGTTGAAGAAATGTTGCTGTCTGTCAATGAGCCGGCCCCTCTTCCTCCTCTCTCCCCTCCCTTGTTGCCCCATCTGTCACTGCTGCCTCCGCTTGAGGTGGGGGCGGGGATCGGATGCTGGACCAGAGACAGTGATCTGCCTGACCTGCCTCCGTCCCATCGCCAAGCAGATGTGCAAACAGGCACAATTAGCAGCCACTGTTTGCCCTGTTCATAGGAGTGCCCGCTTGCTAACCCAGGCCCTTTCAGAGACACCTTCCCCATGCAAATAGAGAGCCCACCCTGAGCCTTTTTAAAGAGCCTTGAGGGGCATGTCTGGTTGCTGCAACAACATCTTAGCTTGAGTAATGCTCTGTACTGTTGTGTAGAGATTCAGAATCCTGTGTAACCTGTAAGCTGAAACACTACATTGAAATTCCACATTAAACATAACAGAGGAAAACACACCAGTAAGTCTGAGTCTGAATCCAATGGGGTTGACCAGGACAGTTAGGTTATGGGTTAAGTTAGGACAAGATGTTTTATTTAAAATGCCATACTACCATGAGAAAATTGGAAACTTACAGGACTGAAAATTACAAAGTACAAAATACAGTGTACAAAATTTTCAGATATACAGAATTTGGAAAATTACAGAAATACAATAGAACAATGCTCTAAATAAATGCAATTGAATACAAATAGAACCACAAAAGAAAAAGAAAAAGCCCTGGGTTTAGTTAGAGTTAGGTTCCTAGTTGGTGTAAGTGTTAGTGTTCTAGTTAGGACCAGATTAAGGTTAAATTCTGGGTTAGGATTCTGGTTAGGTCAGGGTTAGGGTTAGGTTCTGGGTTAGGGCTCTGGTTAGAGTTAGGTTCACAGTCTGGGGTAGGAGCCAGATTAGGGTTAGGGTCTGGGTTAGGGTTAAATTGGAGTTAGGGCTCTTGTTAGGGTTGTTGTTGTTATGTGCCTTGACTTGAACTACGACTTATGACTATCCTATGAATCAGCAACCTCCAATAGCATCTGCCATGAACCATCCTGCAGATCTTGTAAGTTCGGGTCTGTGGCGTCCTTTATGGAATCAATCCCTCTCTTGTTTGACTTTCCTTTTTTCTACTCCCTTCTGTTTTTCCCAGCATTATTGTCTTTTCTAGTGAATCATGTCTTCTCATGATGTGTCCAAAGTATGATAACCTCAGTTTCCTCATTTTAGCTTTTAGTGATAGTTCTGCTTTAATTTGTTCTAATATCCAATTATTTCTCTTTTTCGCAGTCCCTGGTATGCGCAAAGCTCTCCACCAACACCACATTTCAAATGAGTTTATTTTTCTCTTATCCACTTTTTTCACTGTCCAACTTTCACATCCATACATAGAGATTGGGAATATCATGGTCTGAATGATCCTGACTTTAGTGTTCAGTGATACATCTTTGCATCTGAGGACCTTCCCTAGTTCTCTCACAGCTGCCCTCCCCAGTCCTAGCCTTCTTCTGATTACTTGACTATTGTCTCCATTGTGGTTAATGACTGTGCCAAGGTATTGATAATCCTTGACAAGGTCAATGTCCTCATTGTCAACTTTAAAGTTGCATAAATTTTCTGTTGACATTACTTTAGTCTTTGACATTCAGCTGTAGTCCTGCTTTTGTGCTTTCCTCTTTAACTTTCATCAGCATTCGTTTTAAATTATTACTGATTTCTGCTAGTAGTATGCTATCATCTGCATATCTTAAATTATTGATATTTCTCCCTCCAATTCTCACACCTCCTTCATCTTGGTCCAATGCTGCTTTCCATATGATATGTTCTGCGTATAGATTAAATAAATAGGGTGATAAAATACACCCCTGTCTCACACCCTTTCTGATGGGGGAACCAGTCGGTTTCTCCATATTCTGTCCTTACAGTAGCCTCTTGTGCAAAGTATAGGTTGCACATCAGGACAATCAGATGCTGTTGCACCCCTATTTCTTTTAAAGCATTCCCTAGTTTTTCATGATCTACACAGTCAAAGGCTTTGCTGTAATCTATAAAGCACAGGGTGATTTTCTTATGAAATCCTTTGCTCCATTCCATTATCCAACATATGTTTGTGAGATGATCTGTGGTGCCTCTTCCCTTTCTAAATCCATCTTGGACGTCTGGCATTTCTTGCTCCATATATGATAAGTGCCTTTGTTGTAGAATCTTGAGCATTACTTTACTTGCATGGGATATTAAGGCAATAGTTCGATAATTACTGCATTCCCTGGGATCCCCTTTCTTTGGAATTGGGATGTATATGGAACGCTTCCAGTCTGTGGGTCATGTTTAGTTTTCCATATTTCTTTACAGATTTTTGTCAAAATTTGGACAGATTCAGTCTCAGTAGCTTGCAGCAACTCTATCGGTATGCCATCTATTCCTGGTGATTTGTTTCTTCCAAGTATTTTAAGAGCAGCTTTCACCTCACATTCTAGAATTTCTGGTTCTTCATCATAAGGTTCCTCCATGAATGAGTCTGTCATCCTGTCATCTCTTTTACAGAGTTCTTCAGTGTATTGCTTCCATCTCCGTTTTATTTCATCTCGGTCAGTCAGTGTGTTCCCCTGTTGATTATTCAACATCCCTACTCTTGGTTTAAATTTCCCTTCCATTTCTTTAATCTTTTGGAATAGAGCTCTTGTTCTTCCCTTTTTGTTTTTCTCTTCTATTTCTATACAGTAACTATTGTAATAGTTCTCTTTGTCCCTATGTACTAGTCGCTGTATTGTTGCATTTACAGTTCTGACCGTATTTCTCCTTTTGCTTTTGCTTTCCTTCTTGCTTTAACCATTTTAAGAGTTTCTTCAGTCATCTATTGAGGTCTTTCTCTCTTTTTAACAAGAGGTATTGTCTTTTTGCATTCTTCCCTGATAATGTCTCTGACTTCACCCCATAGTTCTTCTGGTTCTCTGTCAACTAAGTTTAAAGCCTCGAACCTGTTCCTTATTTGATCTTTATATTCTTCCTGGATGTTATTTAAATTGTATTTTGAAAGTATGGAACTTCTCCATCTTCTGCTACCAATTATATAATCAATTTGATTCCTATATTGACCATTTGGTGATGTCCAGTTGTACAGTCATCTTTTCGGTTGCTCAAAAAATGTGTTTGCAAGAAACAAATTATTGGCTTCACAGAATTCAATAAGTCTTTCTCCTGCTTCATTTCTATCTCCTAAGCCCCATTTACCCACAATTCCTAGTTCTTCTCTGTTCCCTGCTTTTGCATTCCAGTCCCCCAGAATTATCATCACATCTTGTTTTGGTGTGTGATCAAATTCTTCCTCTTCTTCTGTGTAAAATCTCTCCAATTCCTCTTCTTCTGTGTTTACTGTTGGAACATAGACTTGGATGATGGTTATGTTAATAGGTTTCGCATTTAATCTCATTAATATCACTTGCTAAGACCTTGCATTGAAGCTCCTAATTGCTTTTGCTACATCACTTCTCACTATTAAAGCAACCCCATTTCTTCTTAATTTCTCATTTCCTGCATAAAATATTTTGTAGTTGCCTGATTGAAAATGTCCCATTCCCATCCATTTTAATTCACTCACGCCAAGTATTGTAATGTTGATACATTCCATTTCTTGCTTGACAATTTCTAATTTTCCCTGGTTCATGCTTCTCACATTCCATGTTCCTATTCTGAACGTCATACAACTCCGGACTCTCCTTTCGCATCTGTGCACATCAGCCTCTGGGCTTCCTTTCGGCTTTGACCCAGCTGTGTCATTAGTCACAGCGCTACTCGTACTTGTCCTTTGTTCTTCCCCAGTAGCTCGGTGAGTGCCTTCTGACCTGGAGGTCTCATCTTCCAGTACTATCTCGTGTTGCATTTTGGATACTCTGTTCATAGGGTTTTTGTGGTAAGATATATTCAGAGGTGGTTTACCATTGCCTTCCTCTGAGTTTGGATGCATCTTAGTCTGGTGTCTCAGCTTTGACCGTTCCTCCTTGGGTGACCCTGCTAGGAGTCTAGCCTCTTGGTCTAGACTCCTGATGGCATTGCTCTCAGCTTCTTCAACACTCTCAAACCCTGTCACCACGTTAAGGTGTTAGGGTTAGATTAGGGCTGAATTCAGGGTTTAAGGTTCAGATTTGAGTTAGGTTCTGGGTTCAGGTTAGGTTCCAGGTAAGGGTTAGATTCCAGGTAAGGGTTAGCTTCTTGGTTAGATTTAGGGTTAGCGTTGTCTTCTGGGTTCTGGTAGGGTTCTAGTTTAGGTTTGGCTTAGGGTTCAGTTAAGGGTTAGGTTCAGGGTTAGGGTGAGGGTGAGGGATAGTGTCCAGATTTGAGTTAGGGTTCCAGGTAGAGTTAGGATTAATCTTAAAGCCTCAGTTAGGGTTAAGTTAGGGTTAAGACCCAGGTTAGGGTTAGGTTCTTGGTTAGGCTTGGGTTTCCAGTTAGGGTTATATTAGAATTAAGGTAACATTCTGGGTTAGGATTAGGGTTTTGCTTAGGCTTATGTTCTGGGTTAGGGTTCTGGTTAGGTAAGAGTGAGAGTTAGGGTTAAGGTCCAGGCTGGGGTTAGGGTTAGAGTTAGGGTCAGATTCCAGGTTAGGTTCCTGGTGAAGGTTAGATTCTGGGCTAGGTTAGGCTTCTTGTTAGGGTTAGCATTAAATTCCAGTTTAGGGTTCGTGTTTGGGTTCGTGTTAGTGTTAGTATTAGCATTCTTGTTAAGGTTAGGCTTCAGGTTAGGTCAGGGTTAGGGTTAGGTTAGGGTTCTGGTTTGTAGTTTCCAGGTTAGGATTGGGTTTCAGGGTAGGGTCAGGTTTTGGTTAAAGTTAAATTCTAGGTTAGGGTTAGGGTCTGGGTGATGGATAGAGTTTGGGTCCGGGTGAGGAATAGGGTTAGGGTTCTGGTTAGAGTTAGGTATGAAATTTTTTATTTATTTTTTTAGGTATGAAATGGTTCTGGTTAGGGTTAGGTTCAAGGTTAGGGTTAGGGTTAAGGTCTGGGTTAGGGTTAGAGACTGGATCAGTATTAGGGTTGGGTTCCAGGTTAGGAGTTTCTGGGTTAGGGTTACATTAGGGTTAGGGTCCAGGTCAGGGTTAGAGGCCATTTGAGGGTTAGTGTTAATCTTAAAATGCCATTTAGGGTTAGGTTAAAGGTCTGGGTTAGGCTATAGGTTAGGCTCTGGGTTCTGGTTAGGGTTAATGTTAGGTTAGGGTTCTAGTTAGATCCAGATTAGGGTTAGGTTCCAAGTTAAATTTAGGGTTAGGTTCTGGATTAAGGTTAGGCTCTGGGTTAGGGTAGGGTTCAGGGTTCAGGTTACAGTCAAAGTCAGGATTAGGGTTTGGGTTGGGTTAGGTTCTGGGTTAGGGTTTTAGTTTGAGTTAGGGTAATGGTCTAGGTTAGTATTAGGGCCTGGGTTAGGGTCTGGTCAGTAGGTTCCAGGTTAGGGTTAGGTTCTAGAGTAGATTCATGGTTAGCGTCAGATTTCAATTTGGGTTAAGTTACTGCTTTATGGTTAGGATCCAGGTGGGTTAGGTTCTGAGTTAGGGTTCTGGTTATTGTTAGAGTTAAGGTCTGGGTTAGGGTTAGGTTCAAGGTTAGTGTTAGAATCCGGGTTAAGGTTAGGGATCATATGAGGGTTAGTGTTAAAGCCTGGGTTATGGTTATGATTGGAGTTTCTGGGTTAAGATTATGTTATGGTTAGAGTTAGGGTTGAGGTTAGGTTCTGAATTAGGGTTATGGTCCAGTTGAGGGTTAGGGTTAGGGTCTGTGCTAGGGTGAGCTTCCAAATTAGGTTTATGGTTAGGTTCTGGGTTAGCGTTAGGTTCTGGGTTAGGGTAGGGTTCTGGTTAGAGTTAAGTTCCATGTTCCTGCTAGTGGTAAGGTTCTGATTAAATTTAGGTTTGGGTTCAGGTTAGATTCCATGTTAGAGTTAGGGTTCTGGTTTGGGTTAAGTCAGAGTTAGAGTTCTGGTTAGTAGGTTGCAGGTTAGGGTTAGGTTCCAGTGTACATTCTGGGTTAGGGTTAAGTTTCAGTTAGAGTTAAGTTCTGGGCTAGTGTTAGGGTCTGGGTGAGGGTTAGGGTTCTAGTTAGCATTAGGGTTAAAATCCAGATTAGGGTTCTGGTTAGGGTTAGGGTCCAGATTAGGATTAAGTCCCAGGTAAGGAGTTTCTGGGTTAGGGTTAGGGTGGGGTGACGGTTAGCTAATGATTAGGGTTAGGGTCTGGGTACAGGTCAGGTTCCAGGTTAAGAGGTTTTGGGTTAGGGTTAGGGTTAGGTTCTGGGTTAGGGTTAAGATCCAGGTCTGGGTTAGGGTTCCAGTTATCGTAAAGGTTAAGGTCTCAGGTAGGGTTAGGCTGTGGTCCAGGTTAGAGTTAAGATTAGGGTCTGGATTAGGGTCAGGTTATGAGTTAGATAGGGTTAGGGTTTGGTTCTGGGCTAAGAAAGAGTTCTGATTAGATTTAGGGTTCTGGTTAGGTTTAGGGTTCAGGTTAGGGTCTGCATTAGGGTTAATGTTCCAGTTCAGGTTAAGATTCTCTTTTGGGTCAGGTTAGGGTTAGCGTCTGGGTTAGAGTTATTATCTGGGTTAGGTTAAGGTTTGGGTCCAGGTTAGGTTTCCAGTGAGGTCGAAATTCGGGTTAGGTTCTGGGTTAGGGTTATGCTCCAGATTAGTGTTGGTGTCCTGTTAGGGTTCTGATTAGTAGAGTTCAAGTTAGGGTTAGATTCCAGGGTAGGTTCTGGGTTAGTGTCAGGTTTCAGTTAGGGTTAAATTCTGGGTTAGTGTTAGGGATTAGGGTTAGGTGAAAGTCAGATTCTGTGTTAGGGTTCTGGTTAGGGTTAGATTCCACATTAGGGTTAGGAACTGGGTTATGATTAGGGTCCAGATGAGGGTTAGGTTCTGGCTAGAGTTAGGGTTAAGGTCTGGGTTAGGGTTAAGGACCAGATCAGGAGTTTCTGGGTCAGGGTTTGAGTTATGTTAGGGTTAGTGTTTTGGTTTAGCTTAGGGTTAGGTTCTGGGTTAGTGTTAGAATCCGGTTGAGGGTGAGGTTCTGTGTTAGGTTTAGGGTCTAGGTCCAGGTTAGGATTAGGGTTCCAGTTAAGGTTACTATTAACCTTAAGGTCCCAATTAGGATTAGATTACGGTTAAGGTCTGGGTTAGGGTTCAGGTTCGGGTGCCAGTGAGGTTCTGGGTTCTCAGTTAGGGTTCAGGTTCCAGTTAGGATTTGGGTCTGGATTAGGGTGAGGTTCTGAGTTAGGGTCAGGGTTCTGGTTAGTATTAGGATTAGGGTCTGGACAAGAGCTGGGATCTCATATTGATCTGAAATAACTAGGGGCTGCAGTTAACTAGTTAAAAAGTGACAGAGTACCCCACTGTCATTAATTGTTTGAAGTTTCCAGTGTTGATTGTGTATGCCTATTTGCACACTGGGATTCTTGAATCCCCGCCCCATAGTTTAGGACATACTTGCAAGACAGGGGAGGGCGTCTGAGTTTTTTCATTTATGGGAGAACTTAGAACAGGGCTGGCGCCAGGCATGCCGGGGCCCTTGGGCACCAGCCTGCCCTGGGCTCCAGCACACACACACACACACACACATGCATGAGCATGCATGCACATGCACACATGCATGCGCCACCTACCTGTCTCCTGTCTTTTGTGGCTGCATGTGCTGTGTGCGCAGGGCTAAAATTAACCAAGATGGTGGCCGAGGTTTCCCTAAGGGGCTGAAGCCTCTGCCACTATCTTGGTTGATGGCATCCTTGCCATCAACCAAGATGGTGGCAGGGCCATCAGCCGCCATCTTGGTTAATGGCAGCCCTGTGAGCACAGCATGCATAGCCGCAAAAGCCAGGAAATCCAGGTAGGTGGAACCAGTGAATGGGTGGGTGGCTTCCGAGCTCCCTCCCTGTGATCCATGGCAACTGTCATGGAAGGGGAATGCTACTCCTCCCCCACCTTATTGAAGGGCCCTCAGCCCCTGTGGCCCTAGGGGCCCTCAGCCCCTGTGGCCCTAGGGGCCCTCAGCCAGGGCCCGACCTGGCCATCCTTTGGCGCCAGCCCTGACTTAGAACACTAGCCACTCTTCAGAAGCAAAACATCAAGGCATCCTTCATACACTCACCCGTTTACATAGCAGCTGCTTCCCATGGCAGAATACTTCAGGAATGGGACCAATAGAAAAACATTCTGTGTTAAGTGTCAAGAACTCGCAAGTTCCCACTGGGGTCAACTCCCAAGCCCATGGCAATTGATCCCAGCCAGGCACAACCCATGCCTCCCTTAACAGGGCTGAGTTAAACCAAAAACAATCCTGCAAGGTAGGTAGACTGCCACCACCCCTTAAACCTGATCACCCACTCTGGGCCAAGGGGAAACCCAAAGTGTCAGAAATAGACCTGCCAAGAATTCCAAAAGACAAAAGCCAAGGATACACTCCTTGTCTTGGAGCCTTAATGCAAAATACTCTGCTATATGGTTGTCTGTGGCTAATTGGCTAAGGTGCTGGATTCAGAGACGATTTCCCCCTGAAATGAACACACACTGGTAAATAAGAGGTAGCTTTATTAAAATAAAATATAAGTGCGAAAAATGTAACAGCAAAATAATTCCTTAAACCAAACACCCCCAGGGTTAGGTAAAATACAAAAGGCAGAAAGTTCAGGTCACAAGTAAAAATGACAAAGTTGTCTAGACTAATCTATACTCACACAATATAGGTAACCCAGCAGAGTAACTTCATGGTTCCACATCTCCCCAGAGATGTATAGCCTGGATAGCGGATGGAACCCCAACATCAGGTAGCACCAAGGAACATTGGGGAACAAGACCCAGAATGGTAGTTCTATTTTTATGGGGGAAAGCCCAGCAACAGCCAGGAATTACTTAGCCAATCGGGGCTTTCTCATGATGAAATCTTCTGGAGCTTTTGCGCCTAATGGTCATGCACTTCCACAGCTTGGAAGTAATTCATTGCTTTTTTGAGGAACGAGTGGGTAATTCATAGATCATAGAATAGTAGAGTTGGAAGGGGCCTATAAGGCTGTCCTTATACAGATGGCTTACAGATGGCTGTCCAGCTGCCTCTTGAATGCCTCCAATGTCGGAGAGCCCACTACCTCTCTAGGTAATTGGTTCCATTGTCGTATGGCTCTAACAGTTAGGAAGTTTTTTCTGATGTCCAGTCAAAATCTGGCTTCCTGCAACTTGAGCTCATTATTCCGTGTCCTGCACTCTGGGATGATTGAGAAGAGATCCCGGCCCTCCTCTATGTGACAACCTTTCATGTAGTTGAAGAGTGCTATCATATCTCCCCTCAGTCTTTTCTTCTCCAGGCTAAACATGCCCAGTTCTTTCAGTCTCTCCTCATAGGACTTTGTTTCTAGTCCCCTGATCATCCTTGTTGCCCTCCTCTGAACCTGTTACAGTTTGTCTGCATCCTTCTTGAAGTGCGGAGACCAGAACTGGATGCAGTTCTCAAGATGAGTCCTAACTAGTGCTGAATAGAGGGGAACTAATACTTCACGTGATTTGGAAACTATACTTCTGTTAAAGTAGCCTAATATAGCATTTGCCTTTTTTGCAGCCACATCACACTGTTGGCTCATATTCAGCTTGTGATCAACAACAATTCCAAGATCCTTCTCACATGTTGTATGGCTGAGCCAAGTATCCCACATCTTATAACTGTGCATTTGGTTTCTTTTTCCTAAGTGTAGAACTTTGCATTTATCCCTGTTGAGTTTCATTCTGTTGTTTTCAGCCCAATGCTCCAGCCTAACAAGGTCCCTTTGAATTTTGTTTCTGTCTTCCACGGTGTTAGCTATGCCTCCCAATTTTGTATCATCTGCCAATTTGATAAGCATGCTCTGTACCTCCTCATCCAAGTCGTTAATAAAAATGTTGAAGAGCACTGGGCTCAGGACTGAGCCCTCTGGTACCCCACTTGTTACTTCCACCCAGTTTGAGAAGGAACCATTGATAAGCACTCTTTGAGTACAATTCTGGAGCCAACTGTGGATCCACCTGATTGTTGTTGCATCTAGCCCACATTTAGCTAGCTTGTTAATCAGAATATCATGGGGCACTTTGACAAAGCTTTTCTGAAGTTGAGATATATTATGTCCACAGCATTCCCACAGTCTACAAGGGAGGTTACCCGATCAAAAAATGAGATAAAATTGGTTTGGCAGTATTTGTTCTTCATAAATCCATGTTGGCTCCTAGTAATCACTGCATTGTTTTCAAGGTGCTTACAGACTGACTGCTTTATAATGTGCTCCAGAGTTTTTACAGGGATTGATGTTAGGATGACTGGTCTGTAGTTTCCCGTTTCCTCCTTTTTGCCTTTTTTGAAGATAGGGACAACATTAGCTCTCCTTCAGTGATCCGGCACTTCACCGGTCCTCCATGATTTCGCAAAGATAATAGAGAGCGGTTCTGAGAGTTCTTCAGCCAGTTCCTTCAGTATTCTAGCATGCAGTTTATTGGGCCCTGCCGATTTGAACTCGTACAAAGTGATTAGGTATTCCTTGACCGTTTGTCTATGAATCTCAAGCTGCAATCCTGCTCTGTCTACTTCATGTTTCCCGGGAGGGTCACAGATCCTTTTTTGGGAGAAGACTGAGCCAAAGTAGGAATTGAGGACTTCTGCCTTTTCTTTGTCATCTCTTATCATTTTGCCTTCCTCATTGAGTAGCTGTGCCACCATTTCTTTTCTCTGTCTTTTACTATGGACATACCTGAAGAAAGCTTTTTTGTTGCTTTTAGCATCCCTTGCTAGCCTCAGCTCATTCGCAGCTTTAGCCTTCCTGACACCATCCCTGCAATTCCGTGATACCTGCCTGTACTCTTCCTTTGTGGCCTGACCTCCTTTCCACTTCCTGTATGTGTCCTTTTTTGTTTTAAGGTCAACTCTAAGCTTTTTGTGAAGCCACATGGCTTCTGTTGTTTCACCCCCTTTTTTTCCTTATTGGAATTGCTTGCCATTGCAGTTTTAGAATTTCCTTTTTTAGAAACTCCCACCCATCTTGGACTCCTTTTCTCATTAGGGTGGCTTGCCATGGAACTGTATGTACAATTGTTCTGAGTTTATTAAAATCAGCTTTCCTGAAGTCCAGGGTGTGCGTGTGGCTACTCTCAGCTTCTGCTTCTGTTAAAATCAAGAATTCAAGTATGGTGTGGTCACTTTCCCCCAGAGTTCCTGTAACTGCCACTTCATCCACCAAATCATCTCTATTGGTTAGAATCAAGTCCACGATAGCTGATCCTCTGGTTGTTTCCTCCACTTTCTGTAGGAGAAAGTTTTGATTGTAATAGAACTAGGAGTAATTTTATTACAGTAGGGAGGAGGTGGAGAGTGAGATGGGGTGGAGTGGAGAAAAGAATTGTTTAAAAATAAGGGTGGTGGTGGTGGTGAAAAATAGAGTGGAGGGAAAAAGGAGCCAGAGGACAAGAATATGGATAAAGGAGGCGGCGGCAGCGGCAGCAGAATGGAGATAAAGAACTGTGGGGGTGAAAGATGACAACATGTGTGTGTGTGTGTGAGAGAGAGTGAATACTGTGTTTGCACTTGGCACACAAAGTGGCCTCCACCACCCTCTTTGGCTACTGTGCTGCATTTGCAGTATTTTAACTTTTTTACATCTAAGGGGAAAATGTTTGTTTGGGTGAGTGTCCCTTAGTTGGTGGCAGGGCAGGGTCCGGGAGGTGGTTAAGTGAGAGAGATTATGCTGGCTGGCTGAGGGTTGGTTGCACTTGGTTTGACGTGCAAAAATCTGAGTAGTGGCCTCTGCCTCCCTCCCGACCTCCCTTGCCAGCAAAGAGACCACCATCGCTATCTTATGGATAAAAAGAATTATTCAACTATGTCTGTATGTGTGTTTGTTTTTTTAATGTTGTTTTAGGTTACTCAGATGTGCAGCAGCCAAGGCCAGCACCTTGTAGGCATTTTTTTTTAAAAAGGAACTGAAATGTAACTGTAGTTATTACTTTTGAGAAAAAGTAAAGTATCAGTTACTTCCAGAGCAATTGTAATTGTAACAGTAATTACTTTTTTGGGCCATGTAGTTGTAACTGTAATTTATTACTTTTTAAAAGTAATCTTCCAAGCTCTGTGCACTTCTCCAACCTTCCCAGGCCTGTGGCCTTGAGGTACCAGTCTCAGGCTGATAAGCAGGTGTTCTTGTTCACTGCCTAATTAATTAAGTTCAGCTGTGAGAGCCGACAGTCTCATGGCCTTCCAGAGGCCCTAATTCAGGCAAGTTGTTCCCCCCACAATTCCTTGCCACAGAACCATTTTAGCTGACAACCTTACAAACCAGGTATTCTTGACATTAAGATTAATTTGTGTATTGTTGTTTCCATAAGGGTGTGGTTTGCCTGACCGCTGGTCTTATGGGATTCCAACTGCATGAGATACACATCCTCATGTTTTTATAATAGTTTGCAAGTGACACTCTTCTTCTTCTTTGGCCTCTAAGTGCAATATCGAAAGGGGGAAATTGTGAATCTTCCTCGTAGTGATATGCATGCGCTCCAGTTACAAGACAGCTCATACATTTCATCACATGGGAGATATGCAAGTTCCCCTTTGGACATCTCACTTGCAGCACTAAAAGCAGATGCTCTGGTGTTCCCATACAAAGCCTCTCACAGTAGCATTCAGCCCTGGTCCTTGTCTCTTAGGGTCTCAAGCTCCCACACCCAGATCTACCAGCTTAACCTCTCTAATTATATTTGCTTTCTTCTACATCCTTACTTACAGTCCAGTGTCAGACAATATTACCTTAGTTAACAAAATATAGATGCATTCCTGGATATTACTTCTTGGAAAGAACAGGGATAGGTTCCTACACCACACACACAAAAGAAGAGCAGTTCAACATATTTCAGCAAACTTTTTATTGAAAACGAACAATACTCATGTCTGAAATGAAACAACCAGGTCAGGTAAGCCTTGCATACAGGTCAGTTGAAGGCTTTGTACACTTGGCCAGGCAGGCAAGGGGCAGCCACCACCACCGTGCTTGGTCTCTTTCTTTCTCTCTGCCATCCTCCCCTACACTCAAGCAGACATGTCTGCAGCCCACAGTGCTTCCAGGGCACCCCAAACGCTATTTACTGTGGAGATGCCTGCGCCAGTTGGCAAGGAGTGCCATTCCAGCTTTGTGTGAGAGAGCTGCTTGCGGCAGCCACAGTCCAATAGACAAGGAGCCACATTCTATATTAGAGTGTGCATCCCCCCCATTCCCCCTGCACCCAAAAAAGACTTGGTTAAAAGGAGCTTCTTTCCTGGAGGATTTGTTAACTGAGATATTACTGTACTATGGACAAAGATTAGCCACTGGTTGACAGGGAATGTTACCCCCCATTCACATTAGAAATGAACGTAACATGCCAGAATACTTTCACATAAATAGACTGTTCACACTCAAACATAAATCCAATGCCAGAGAAGAGGACTGAGCACTCAGTGCAAAGAAACAAACCATTATTTTGTTGAGATGACTGCAAACAAGAAAAAGAGCATCATGCAGAGGTGGAAGCATTTGCTTTACATGCAGAGAGCCTCAGGTTCAGTCCCCAACATCTCCAGGTAAAGCTGGCAGAGACCGTTGTCTGAAACCCTGCAGAGCAACCCAGTAGACAAAGAGCTACATTCTGACTATGTCAGAGAGTGCGGTCCCCCACAGCCCAAAAAAGACTTTGTTAAAAGGAGCTTCTTTCCTGGAGGATATGTTCACTGAGGTATTAATGTATAGTGGACAGTGTTTAAACGTTAGTGCTTAAAGCCCTAAGAGACTTAGGCCCCAAATATATGAAAGGCCACCTCCTTCCCTATCTCTACAGACCTTCTCTAGCATTAAGATCAGTAGAGGGGTCCGCTCAATAGTTCCGCCACCCTCAGGGGTTTGGGGGGAGGGCAGGCTGGGAGACGGCCATCTCTGTGAAATGGAAATGGACTGCCTTCAAGTCGATCCCGACTTATGGCTACCCTATGAATAGGGTTTACATGGTAAGCGGCTTTCAGAGGTGGTTTACCATTGCCTCCCTCTGAGGCTAGTCCTCCCCAGCTGGCTAGGGCCTGCTCAGCTTGCCACAGCTGCACAAGGCAGCCCCTTCCTTGTCCACAACTGCCAGCTGGGGGGCAACTGGGCTCCTTGGGACTATGCAGCTTGCCCACGGCTGCACAGGTGGCAGGGCACGTAACCCCTGAGCCACTCACTGTGTGTGGGATCTTTAGCTGGCCCTTGTCACCCAGGAGACACGAGCAGGGATTTGAACTCACAGACTCTGGACTCCCAGCCAGGCTCTTCTCCCCACTGTGCTATGGCAGCCCCTAAATTGTGGAATTCCCACCCCACAGAGGTACAGATTCATTATGTAGTTTCCATCGTATGCTGAAGACACACCTCTTTACCCTGGCCTTTGACACCTGATTTATTTGTTTAGTTAAGGACCCACCCTATTCTTGTGACTGATTTGTTTTAAACTGTTTTTAATATTGTATTTTTAAATTGCTATAATCTGCCCTGGGACCTTATGGTGAAGAGTGGGTAAGAAACAACAACAGAAGACTTGGAGCAGGTTTTGAATCCCTACATGCTATGAAATTCAGAGTGACCCTGGGACAGCCATATTGTTTCTTCCTGACAAACCTCACAGGGTTGTTGAACAGATAAAATGGGGCAACCTCCAGAAATATCACCTTGAACTCCGTGAAGGAAAGGCATGATACAAATATTCCCAGGAGCTGTATTCTTAATTATCATTTGTATGATCTTTATTTATATATAAGGCCACCAAATAACATTTTGATGGCTACAAAAAATTACTCCATCATCTCAACAATGGCAAAAATAAGGCAAGCTCCTATCTCCATTTTAAACAATATCATTCCTGTAAATCCGGAGGAGCAACAAGACCTAAGGCTCTAGTAGAATGATGCTTAGTTATTCCACATCTGGTCATGTTCCAGCTATTTAACATGTGAACTAACCCTCTGGGCTGCTTCACACATGACAATGACTGCTTCACCATCTGAAACAATCTGCTAGGACAGTGGTGGGGAGCCTGTAGCATTCCAGATGTTCTTGGATTCCAGTTCCCATCAGCCCCAGCCAACATGACCAGTGGCTAAGGGTTATGGGAACTGTAGTCCAGCAACATCTGGAGGACAAAAGGTTCCCCACCACTGTGCTAGGACAAACCATATACATTGCAATGTTTGAGCAATATGAGTCATTCCACATTCTGGTGTACACACACAACAGAATGAAGCAGTGTGCAGCTCTCTTTTTTAACTGCATTAATAGTTAATACTGCAGTTTAAATATCATGGGAACAACCTACCATAATGTCTCCTTCCTCCACCTAGCGGTGCAATAGTTCATTGCAACTCTATGAGTAACCAGACAAATAACACCGGCACACATCTGAGGCAATCAATAAAACTAAATAATATATCCAAGAACCTCTTTGTGGATGGATACTTTTTTAAAGATGTTCAGTATAATATTCCTGGAAAAAGGGTTCATGCACAGAAGGAATACTGCACTTGATCCTCTGTCTATGCTTGCTCAAAAATCAGTACAAGGGACTTGTGTGAGATGAAGCAGAAAATGTCTATAGCAAATAGTGGTATTAAGTTCAGTCTTTCACCATGCCCTATGCAATCTAATTTAGGCATTGGGTATCTGTGGTCCTCCAGATGTTGTTGGACTCCAATCCCCATCAGCCCCAGCCAGCGTGGCCAACAATCAGGAATGATGGGAGCTGGTATCTAACAATATCTGGAGGGCCAGAGATTTCCTATCCATGATCTAGCACAATGCTAGCTCCTGCACCTGTTCCAAGCCCTCTCCCATTAGGGACCTCTGTATGCGTCTGAACACTGACACGTGGGGGCAGAATTGTACGAACAGGGATGAAAATGGCATCTGGCAAACTGAGTTTCAGAAGCAGGTGCACCTGGTCCAGTCTACCCAGAAGCATCACATCAGGTTCTGCTTCAGAATCTGCATATTGCTAGATTTCAAAATCTCTTCCGCAATGGACCAAAATCCAGCAGATCTCTGAGATGTTTTTGTGGGGATCAGGCAAAGAATAAACTCACTTAGCTTTGCTTGGGTTCTGCGAACATTAGGTCTGAGGGTTCTGTTTAATATGGAGTTGTATCAGAGGGAGCAAAATTTCTCACAATGAGGAACCTGATCTGAGGAAAGAAGAGGTGCCAGCCATGGGAATAAACTGCAGAAAATTGTCAGGGGTGTGCATACTCTATCCTACTCCATTACAAGCAAACATTCTGTGAGGGGTTAGTCCAGACCTGGAGCCAATAAAAATTGAATTCTGCAGCCTGTGTGAATTGAGAATATTTGCATAATTTTATCTTATTTTGCATAATTTATTTCAGTGTTGCTAGTAACTGGGGAAGGGTAGTGAGCTATGCACAGCACTGTATCCCAGTCCCAGCCACTTGTTATTGTATTCAGCTATTTGTTTAGGTTTTGACATTTCAGCAGGCATTGCCCAAATGTGTCCAGTCATATCTCCAAAGATGTAAGGGCTAGAAACTTGCTTTTTAAAAAAAGAAACATTGAAAACTAAGTTTCTCAGTTTCTCTGCTCCTTCAAAGTCATGCCGTACACTGAGCTCTGATCATAGTTCGTTCTCAAACAGCAACAAATACACAGCACTGTCTACTCCCAGCAGGCAGTGACAACAGAGATGAAGCCAACAGGTCTGCCAAACAGATTTCTGTTATGTTTATAGAGGTAGGGCAGCTGTGCCCCTTCAGAATGATATTGTTGGACTACAAGTCCCATCATCCCTCGCCATTAGCCATGTTGGCTGGGTATGATGGGAGTCCAACATCTGGAGTGCTACAGGTTCCCCAAGGCAGATAGGTTGCTAGGTTTCTATCCCAAGCCCAGAGAAATGGCAGAGCCAGGGTTCACACAAGGCCTAGGCCACCACAACAGGCAGCCAGGGAAAGACAGCAGCTCTGTTTAGTTAAAAAAAAATTGACATCTAAGTGTTAATATGCATGTGAAATGTATATGCAGAAGAGCGGATTGGGCATTTCTAAAAACAATATTCATTGAAACCATATAGTTGGCTTTAAGCCTCTTTTTTTAAAAAGCGCTGCATGCAGATTTCATTTACCTCGTGCAAATGTGGTTGGATTCCCAGGGTTTTATTATTATTCAGTCATTAGAAAGACATGCATTAAATCAGGAAGCAACCCAGTTTTCATTTCCAACATCTAGCAGATTTAAATAGAACACAGTGCTCTACCTGAAAAGTGCAGTTGTTCAAGAGATGTATTGCAGTTTGAACTTTGCTGCATCAAGTTCTGAACTAGAGCAGAAGGGGGGTGGGATGGTAGAGCCAAGAGAGGATAACACTGAGCAAGAGTTCTAGACTTGTCCTCTCTTAGCATCACCCAGCAAGACAGTTTCCTTCATCTTTCCGTCTCATTTTGTGGAGCTCCTGGGGGGGGGGTGTGCCTGCTCCTTTTAAAGAGATCCACATACACGTCTCGGAGCTCCCAGCTGAGGGCCTCGATTCATTCACAATGGGATTGTAAACAGCGAAAATGAAACAAGTCTGGCAGTACTCATTAAGGTAGCAGCTGCCCTAACTGCTGGCTGCCCAATTTTAATACAGAACTTGGAAGCACAGGAATGAATACATATGAAAAGAAAAGCATTAACAGCATTGTAATGTGTTCAAAAACCCAGCACATTTCCACCCAGGTTGCCTCCGCTGGGTAAATCCAAGGGGAAAAACTGGGTGGCAGTGAAAAGGTTAAGCAAAGTTTTTCTCCCCCTCATCCTCAATCCCTGCGGGTCTTCTGATCAAGATTATAGCCTCAATCCCATCAAAAGTAAGAGACTGGGATGCTGAGCCTTCTGTGCGCTGCTTCTATCACTGTGGTCCCCGTCCCCCCCACTGGCATGTCAATGTCTCTCTAGCTGGGCTCTTATCTGAAGCCAGGGGGAAAGCACCATTTGCGCATTAAACTGTGTCTCCCCTACACTGCACAGACAGTTCTGACCTAAGCTCACAGTTCTAAATATACTTTTCAGGAAGGAAATCCCACTAAATACAGTGAGGCCGTGGTGGTAGGTTCAAGCACATGTTTTTAGAACAGGGTGGGGAACCCTTTTCAGGCTAAGGGCTATGAGCCAGCGGTGGAGCCCGAGGCAAAAGTGGGTGCAGCAGCTAATATAAATTTTACCTTTGTACAGTAAGCTACTTTCACCACCCCACTATTCCCCATGCAAGCAAGCCAGAGGCATTACCAGAGTTCCAGGACACATTCTAGCCAAGCAAAAACACTTGTGGAGAGCGTGAAGTGAGGGCAGTGAGGGGTGTGGCCTAGGGAAGGGTTTTGGGGACCGGATACAGCCCCCAGACCTGAGGTTGCCCACCCTTGCTTTACATCAAGCTACCAGAGGTTGTAAAAGGAAGCATGGTCTCTTTGGGAGTGTGCTCTCGAGAAGCCCAAGACAGTCTGTTGTCTGAGCATGCATTAACAATGCCTTTCTGAGAGTGTATATAAAATAATCTTAAAATTACATCTAATAAACTGTTCCTGTCTATCCCATACATTTTACCAGCCGGTTCACTTCAATGTACTCCTGCAATACAGGGCCATTTGTCTAAGGGCTCTACCAACTGCTCAGCCCACACAAGGCTGGGAACAATGCTGCTCTGAGTAGTACATTTGGTAGCCTTGACTTGTATTTTCTACATCCAGGATTGCTCTTAATAATTTAGAGCAAACAGTGGTGTTTCAGAGAGTTGTCTAATATAGCCACTGTTTCTGCCTCAAGGCCCAGGGCTCAAGAATTATGCCTAAATATAATTTGATCAAAAGCTCTTTCCATTTAAGGGGTGCAACTGCAGAGAGCAGGTCTTCAGCAAATTATTGGTCAGTGCAGGGGCAGACAGCCATAGCTTTATGTAAGGGTAAAAAGGATCTCCTTAAAAATGCCTTGCATAGTGAATCACACAGCAGACAGACGCAAGGGCTCTGAAGAAGAGCAACCGTTCCTCCAGCAAGTTCAGTGTGCAATGAGAAAATTCCAACAGTGTGATGTGCTTGTATAGGGAAGCCAAGCCAGCTGGCCCCAACCCTCTTAGTGGCTTTGGTGTGTCACCATCCTCACCATTTTCAGCGCCATATCACCTTGGTCAGCTGGTACCTGTTAACAAGAGCAGCACAATATAAGCGGCTGCAGAGGATTTCACAGATAGCCATTTACAAAAGAAAGGAGGGGAAACAGATATACTATTGCTCAAAGCAGGACTTATTGCCATTTGCAGACGGTGAGCTAGAGATGCCAGTGTAAGCCGTTTCTCCCACACACAGTATTTTTTGGGGTGGGTGGAAAACAGCAACAGAAATCTGAGGTCCAATAATTTCAAGTACAACCCAGCAAACTTTAGCATTTTTAGATCCCGGGTTTGCAACAGTCAAAGAGTTAAAGAAACACAGCCCAGTGCAGTCTTATCCTATCATTGTGGTCTAATGAAAGGTCTGTGCTTATTGGAGCCTGCCGTCTCTAACAGATTATCCAATTGTCATCATACCTGCCCTACCCTTCCACTTCCATGTTGTAAGAAGCAGCACTTCAAGAACCATTGCTATATCATGAGATATGTTTCTTGTTGGCAGTTGGGAATTTTGGAACATTCCCCAAGGATAAGTGTTTAGTAATTCTGACAGGGCCCCTTAGGAGCACAGCAGTTGCTTTAGTTTAGTTTAACTTTCTGCTTTGTCCTTTGCAGTTCTTACGTTAGGCCTACCCAGGGCAGGTACAAGAAAAAGCCGAGCCTTGGCTCTAATAAGAAGTCCCCAACCCCATTTGACGGCCTTTTTATGGAATTATTACAACAGTTAGCCTGGTCCTATAATAAATATATTTCCATCTCTCTTTCTCTTGAATGCTTTGCAACTTGAAAGCTTCTAATATTTTTTTAAAATAAAACTAGCTAAACCAATAAAAGGTTTCATCTCACTTATTCCATGTTCCTCCTTCTGTGCAATATTAGGGCGGCTATTAGAATTCTTTTCTTTTTCTCTAATGGCTACAGCATGTGGCAGTGAATCATACGTGGAGATTCTCCATGCTGTGCTACATCTTTGCTCTTTGAACTGTTGCACATAATTACCTCCAAAATCATATACTGTTACTGTCATTAACATAACTGCTTTAAAAGACTGCAACAGGAGCATTCAATTGAAGGCAATCAAACCTTCATTTATATTCTAGTTTTTAACCTCCCCCTGCCCCTTCGAAGGCATACAAGTTAGCTAACTTACCATGTGCCCAGCCTTTAGAATCCAGAAAAAGTCTAAGTTATCGTAGGACTTATGGAAAGCTGCCGTCTCTGTGGATGCTGAGCCTACATATAAAGGCTTCCATTTTTGTGCACTGAACTGTTTCATCTTGGGCCATTTCAATTTCCGGAGCCACGCTTCTTGGCCTGAACATATAACAGAGAGAGAGAGAGAGCTAATCCTATCAAAGAAAATGCTCGTGCAAGAGACTGGAACCTAGTTTTGCCAGACATCACACTTCCGTGTACAATGAAGGGGGAGAGGAGAGAGTTTGAATCAGGATTAGAAGATAATTACATCTGCAGATTTCTTTATACATCATATTATTCCCCCTATACACACACTCACACCCCAATTCTGAAGAGTCCTTGTTTGGTTTTGCCATCTATTTTAGAACACCCTACAGTGCCAATTTCCTCAGGCCTGTAATAATCAATATAAAAGAACATTATCAATATAAAAGAACAAAAGATCAGCCCTGCAGGATGAGGCCAAAGGCCCATCTAGTGAAGCCTGCAAACAAAACCTGAATGCAACAGCACTCTCTCCACTTGTGATTTCCAGCAGCTGATATACAAAGGCGTATCACCTCTGGTCCTGAAGGGTACTACATAGCCATGATGGCTAGCAGCTATTGATAGCCTTATCCTTCGTGAAAAACTTCTGTTTGTTTGTTTATTGATTGATTTATTGATTGATTGATTGATTGTACTTATATACCTCCCCATAGCCAAAGCTCTCTGGGCGGTTTACAGTAACTAAAAACATTAAAAAACAAACATACAAATTTAAAACACATCTTTTAAAAACAATTTAAAACACAATTTTTAAAATTTAAAACAATTTAAAAACACATGCTAAAATCTGGAAACTACGATCTCTAGGTTTGTAACAGGAATTTGAATCGACATAAAACCTTGGTTTAAGATCCTGGTGAGTTCTGAAAGCAATGATTAATTGTGGTGTTTGCACTGCATTCAGGTGAGCTGCAAAGGGAGGAGAGACAGAGCTACACACGTGGGAACAAGGCTCATTCATGTTTTGCCTTAGCAAGCAGAGATATGAGTGCCCAGACAAGGCAGATGTGTCTGAACAACTGTGGCTAGTCTTAACTATAGTTCAGAAAACAAACCAGAATTGTAAATATCAGCCACAGTTTAGTGTTTGGACATAAGGGTAAAACTAAATCTCCTCTTTGGGGCTGGCCTGGAGGAGAGGGAAGAACACTCATGCATGAAACGCTATCACTTGGCACTGAATCCCAATCAAAACATTGGGTGAAACCAAGTGGAACAAAGAAGAGGAAAAGTGAAATGGAATGACTTCACTGACAAGTAGAAGAGATATTTCAAAGATATTAAAAATGTAAGTTTCAATTGCCTAAGGACTTTACACAACCACTGAGTCATTTAAGACATATCTAAGCAATTGATACACACAGAGAATACGCATGTGACTTTAAGGTCACAGCCTCTCATCTCCACCCTGTCTTTTCTGATAATTGTTAGTATCACCTATGGAGACAGCTTCGAAATGATTTTAATTGCCTGCTGTGGATTCACCTCTGAACTGGAATTTGTTTGCACCTTAAATACTTCCCTATTTAGGGACCTTGTTCCGGGTCAGCTCTCCAGAAACAATGCTATACAATATAGATGTGGATATTTGAATATAAGTTTTGTATATTTTAGCCCAAAACAAGACAACCTGGTTCTAATCTAAGTGTTCGGCAGGCTTTAATACATGACTGCAGCAGCCTGAACTTTCATCGTTGAGTCAATCTATGTCCTCAATGCATTGATCATACAGTCTTCTGATCAAACAGGCCCTGAAAGTTGTGCCCATTATCAACAACACATCACACACTATAAGAATACAGCCTGAATGGCTTCCCAACACTGTGTGCTATCGTGGCTTAAGTGAACCTGTACTGATAGCACAGTTGCAAGTGGAGGGAAGCAGGGTATAAGTTTCTAGCCCTTATGGTGATGAATATACATTTGAAAATGTGAGTAATGACTGGTGAAGTCAGAATAGGGCAGAACAAGTATTTGGGCTGCTTAGGAAGCTACTCTGGCTCTCATGTAGTGGTTGGGAACAGGTTATGCCCTCCCTCAAGACACAAACACTCAGACATGTGTAAAAAGAAAAGGTGACATGTACTTGCCAGGCAAGCAGTTGTCTGTTAATATAGTTATTAATATAGCTCTTATATCTCCCTATCCCGTCTTCTAGCAAGACTTCCCAGCATTCCTGTCTACCCTTACACACACAAACAGACAAACACAGAGATATTTTTCCTTCCACATCCTTTCCTCAATTTTCTGACTCTGAGGTCACCTTTTCTTCCCGATAACCTTTCCTAAATCCACTGCCTATTTCACTCATTTCTTTCTGTTCTGCTGTCAATCCCTTCTCTTCCCTGGCTCATACAGTTCAGCTTTCCTGTCCTCTTCCTGTCCCTAGGGCTTGTTCAAAACTGCAATGCAAACCAAACTGTCAACTTTACTTTTCCTCACAGAAATTGGACAATGAATATTCTGTAGTCAGCAGCATTGTTTCCTGAGCCATCAGAATGTTCATGAACATTCTGTGCCATTACACCTGCTCAGCCAACTGGCGTTAGAGCCTTTGCTGCCACAAGCATAATCCAACATAGATGGCAACTCCACAAACTAAATGCATTTTTCATCTTTAAATGTTTTGCAAGGAAATCAAGAATATTCCAGAACTGAAGAACAACTGTCCTTCTTAAGGATATGGGTGAAAACCTGATAAATGCACGGTAGTAAATAACCTTGCACAAAGATGAATCCTAATCCCCAATCCATGCTGCTGGACACTGTGTATGGATGCTGTAAAGATGTCCCTCAGTTGGGATCTGCCAGCAGAGGTCTCCACTGCCATGCAGTCCCTCCTCTGCCTACTGAAAGGGCAGTGGCATAGATGCTCCTGTTGGGAGTAGACACTGTATGGCCCTAAACCGGGGTGTTGTAGGAGTGGAGTAAGGTTGGCTATAGATCCACTAGATCTAAAGCCAATCCATTTCCTGATAATTGTGTGATCTGGACCCGTGTGCTGTGGCAGTCTGCCCTGGCCAGCAGGATGTGGTGGAGAATCTGCCATTTCATGCCTCCTTGGCCCCAGTTAGGATTGCTCTTTAAATGCATTAAACCATCTTGACAGTTAGACAAGGTCAATCCTGGTTTCCAATGAGCTTCCAACCTACATCAAATATGGCACAGTGACAAGACTTCCAGGAATATTTTATTTCCTCCTCAAGTATTCCAATATGCAATGTGCACACAGCATAGAATCATCACTGTGGCATACAGATGTAATTTCAAAGTAGCTACATCTTCCCAATGTTGTCATCCTTTCCATCGACCCCTGACACCTACTCCCCACTCTAAGAAAATATCCTTACCTATGGTACAAACTATGAGATCCAACTGCCCATTGTAGACAGTAACACTGATGTTGGCTTCCAGCAAGTCATCGACAATATCTATTGCATGCTTCATGAAGTCTTCAGCCATATTCATGAACACATCTTGGGACTGGCCTGGAGTGTGATGGTAAAAATGTTAAGAGGCGGGGTAAGGTAAGGTATACTTGATCATTTATGACCATCTGGAATATAAGCACTATACCTTTACAGTTCATTGCTCCAGGCCCTGAATGAACTGATTCCTCCTCCAAAATAGAAAAGGTTTCCCTCTTCTTTAGCAGCAAATCATACTGAGTCAGAACATCTAGTGTCATGCACTCTTTTTTAAAAAAGCCTCTAAAAAGAAGAATCTTGATTGCCCCTCATTTTTCTGTGCACCTAGAACTGTGCACCTACTCTAATAATGAATTTGGATGAAGAAGAATCTATATTGTATCAAAGTGAACGTTTTATAGTCCTCACGTAGATGTTTACCTCTTATTAAACTGCATAAGCATTTGAGAAGGATATGCTTCAGAAAACAATACTTCCACATGCTTTCCTTAAAAAAAAAAAACTGACCAAGACAAGACCGACTACTGAGGTCCACAACTGGTATCACAAAAGAATGTAAATGTAATTTAGGCCACATCTGCACCGTACACAGAAAGCACTATAATACCACTTTAACAGTCATGCTTCATCCAAAGACTCCTGGGAACTGTAGTTTGTGAAGGGTGCTGCTAAGAGACCCCCAATCCCCTCATAGAGCTAGTTTCCAGAGTGGTTTAAGAATCAATCCCTCTTCCCAGGGCACTCTGGGAATTGTAGCTCTGTGAGGGAAGTGGGGGTCTCCTAACCCGTCAGTACTCATAAGAAACTACAGTTCCAAGGATTCTTTGGGAGAAGCCATGACTGTTTAAAATGTTATGGAAATGGAAATGGACTACCTTCAAGTTGATCCCGACTTATGGCAACCCTATGAATAGGGTTTTCATGGTACGCGGTATTCAGACGGGGTTTACCATTGCCTTCCTCTGAGGCTAAGAGGCAGTGACTGGCCCAAGGTCACACAGTGAGCTTTGTGGCGGTGTGGGGATTCAAAACCTGGTCTTCCAGGTGTCCAACACCTTAATCACTACACCACACTGGCTCTCTTACAATGTTATAGTAATGCCTTAAATGAATAGTGAGGATATGTATGGCCTAATACTCAAAAGCTTGGATCCCGAGTTTCCTTTTGCTTATGGGACACTTCCACCAGCAGAAAGATGAAACAACTTGCACCAATTCCCCCTGTGCTTCCCCAGTTCTGCTGGGAACCTTCCAGAACAGGGGCAGGTGAGAAATTGACAAAATTAGCCTATCCCTTTCCACCAGTGGGTTCCTCTATTGGATCACAAGCCCTTCTGTTTGTGGAAGGTAACTCAAGACTCCAGATAAAAAAATGGAAGAGGTACAGAGAAAAAGACTGGGAAATGCCCTATCAAAGCAACCAACCCCCTCATTTTTGCCTCTCATTTTGCTGTGCAAATAGAACTATGCTCCTACTCCAATAATGAGATCATTATACAAAATACAGTCTACGTTACTAGTAAATCTTTTGATTTAATCCAGAAGATACTACATACCTCCCCATTTGACATGGTCTGGAATTATCTTCAGCTTCTTTCTGATGGACCCATTCATCAAGTCACTCAGTTTGTCTTTACTTTGATGTTTTACATGACGCTGGAAGAGTTTTACTTAAGGGGGGGGAGAAAAAGAGAAATGCTTTTATCGGGGACTGCATTAGACAGTTTATCTGGAAAGATGACACATTTTATTGAAGAAGGCTAATGCCCCACCCTTCAGTTCAAGAACTGCAGGGCAACTTCCAACCAACAGACCAAAACCTAAAAACAAAGAAGAACAAACTACAATAGCAGAACAAAAAATTATGAGACGGCAATAAAACATTATATGAGCTGTAGCAGAATCAAAACTAAAAGCTAAAAGGCAAATAAAAAGGGTTTAACTTGGAATCAAGTCATACAATTCAGCACCAGGGAAAGCTCTCTGGGGAGAACATTCCCTCTCCCTGGTTATATGACCTATCTAGTCATATGACCCAGTGTAACTTCTAAGGCCACAAACAAGGCCTTGTTGAGAAAACATGGGCTTGTATCCAGTGCAGTGCTAAGTAAAGGTCCCGTCAGCACAAGGATTCCTGCTTGTGTAATGACACTTCCTCCCCCCACGTTCCCTCTAAAACTGTTCTGGGGGTTCCCCCATCCCTCCAGAGCAGATTCAGGAAATGCACAGGATGCACACAGAGTGGGAGAGAGGAGTCATGTTGTGCAAGTGGGAATCCTTGCACTGACAGGACACTTACTTAGGGCTACATTGGAAACATGCCATGGAAATTCCCAAATCCCATGGCTACCATCAAACATGAAGGTAGGATGAAATTTTCAGGAGGCAACCAGCAGGTGGGGGTCTATAACCATTTCCTTTGCCCACCATATTGGCCTGCCCCCTCTCTACCATATCTGCTTTCCCCCAGGTGAGGCCTGAAAGTGAACCAGCAGGGACAGCGAGGAATAAACATCCCCTTCTTACTATTGTTCCTTGTAAGGCTCTCTCCCACCAGCTCCTTTTCCCATTCCACTTTCACCTAAGGCAGGCAACACCTCAGTTCAGCATCTGTCCTCAACCACATCTGCTACTTCAACAAGACTTGACTGACTGGTCAAGTCTTGCCCTGTTGACCAAGTCTCACCTTCCTGTGCCTCAATAAATAAGTAGGTCATCGTGGCAAGTGAACCAATAGTGACATGCAGCTCCACAATTGTTTCCAGTTAGTGAGAAATCCAGCCAACTATTAGGATATCCAAAAGGAGTTCCTGTCCCAGCATGCCTTTGTGAAACCCAAAATCTTTTGGGTTACTTCACTTTTGGGTTACTTCAGTTATTTCATTTGCAAAAACTTTTCCCATTATTATAAAACTGAAACAAACAAGGGTTTAATGCCACATTATCAACCAGAAATATTTTCTTAACCCTTGCTTTCAAAAAATCTTATTGAACATTCAACCTTAAGTGTTCTGTGTAACTGCTTGTAGACTGTTCTGTATGAATTCTAAATAGTATTTTATTATCCCTAGAAAACCAAACAGGAGAATTAACTATAACTACCCTGTTATTCTGTCTATTTAGCCTGAAAACTTGCACATGATTACAAATGGAAGTTGGTTCAAGTTTTTTAATTATCTTATTCCAGATGATCAGAATATTTACCAAACAGATTGAATGAATGTGTGAGATAATTACATTATTATCAACTACATTTATTTCATTTTCCTGTCAACAGAATGCAAATGCTATCAGCTATTCCTACCACAAATACTACCATCAGGAAATGCCATGTTGGACCTTAAGTATGGCTGCATTGAGACATAATGCTAAGTAAAAAATTATGGCTTTTTTAACCATATTGTGCACCAGGTGAATCCTCCTGCTTTTCTCCTCCCTTTGTTAAGGGAGAAATAAACCATGCAGCAAACCATGGGCTGGTTATGTCCAAACCAGTGTATATAGTTTGTTTCTCTCAAAACAAATCATGATCAGGAGGTCAAGAACAAACTTTGGCTTAAGATCATGGTTCGTTTGGAGAGAAACAAACCATGAGAACTGATTTGGACATAATGTCAAGCCAGCCACTCCATGGATTGTATCTCCACTCAACTAAGGGAAGAGTGAAGTGGCAGAGCTCAACCTATATGCACCCACAAACAAACCATACTTTTTGGTTTAGTGTTATGTCTGAACTTAATCTACATGTGACTATCTACACTACAACGTTACATCTGGTGCACCAATTCAACTTCCCCCAAAAGCATCCTGGGAAATGTAGATTGGCAAGTGCGCTGAAAATTCCATCACAGACCGCTTATCCTGTCTCGCAAACTGCAGTTCCCAAAGTTATTTGCAAGAACGAAAGAACTGCTAAACCTGTTAAACATCAGTCAAATAGCTATGTCCTTGACCTTCTAAATCTAACTCCCCCAAAGTTCCCACTATGAAGAAATTCTGACACCAGACCACCACCCTCAAAAAACCCTAAGAGGGTGTTTCCCACAGGGCTCCCTTTAAACTTACAGAAAGGGACTGTTTCGCTTGCAACGGATGCAAGAGCCGTCACTGAAGAAGTATGCCGAGTCAGAATGTTATAGAAATTCACACCATTCGTGTTCTAGAGAAACAAAACGGAGAATACAGTGGGGAGAGTGAGAATAAGAATATCTCACCAGAAGGCATTGCTATACCTCAGCTTTGTACTGCTTGGGGTTTTCCTACCCCACCCCCCTACCCCATAGTTCTGGTAACACCAGCAGTGACTGCACTAAGGACCTCCAACAGAGAGGAGTCTTTCTTGGCATTCCTACTAAATGACAACTCCTTGGATGATCTCCCCATTTACATGCCACACTAATCCAAACCATGGCTCAGCGTGAGTGTGCAGACTCTGGGAGAGGAGGTTGCAGCTGCTTTGCTCCTTTTCTGTCGTTCTGCTGCTGCACTACACTGAGCTAAGCCGTGGTTTGGATTAGAGCTCTTTTGGGAAGGATAGGAAATACATGCACCCTCATATAAAATGGCACATTATTTGCTATCACGCCACAATAAAGCATTGCCTATTTAAAAAAAAATTCAAACTGCTTATCTATTCACCCAAGCTCCATATGGAGCAGCCAGCTTACCTCTTCTATGATGTCTTCTGCCTTACTCCAAAGCAACGTGGCCAGTTTGAATTCCCTTTTGTGCATAGCATCCAGGATCTTTTTGGCAGCTGTAGTCACTTCTTTTAACCCTTTATCATCAAGGTAAGACTGCAGTGCAAAACATGAAGGAGAAGAAAACCCCACCAATAATAAGGCAAACGTCATGTCTCGAGCTTATGGCTAGAGAGGTCATGTGCCCTACTTTACAGTCCTCTATTTGAAAGGCTGCCAGAGGACAGTCCTCTGTCTGAAGGTGTCCTCTGTCTGAAGGCTGTGTAGTCCAGGGACTGCTTAAAGATCAAAAATTACAAAGAGGAATGGCAGAGACTTTGAAGCTGCCTATCAACTTTTTGCACTTGGAGAGCAGACAGGCACACATCGGGTCAGTCTTATCCACTATGATGAGATGCACTGCATTTCTGTTTAAATGATTGTCACTGTAGCGTAGGGTTCAAGTGTCGGACTAGGACCTGGGAGACCTGGATTCAAATCCATGCCCAGCCATGAAGCTCACTGGTTGACCTTGGGCCTGTCACTGCCTCTCAGCCTAACCTACTTTTCAGGGTTGTTGTGAGGATAAAATGGGGAGGGGGAAAACCATGTACACCACCTTGAGCTCCTTGGAGGAAAAGTGGGATACAAATGTAACAAATAAAAAATTTCTAAATTAGCATCTCCACATATAAATTGAGAGCCAGCGTGGTATAGTGGTCAGAGTACTGGACTAGGACCTGGGAGACCAGGGTCCAAATCCCCACTCTGCCATAAAGCTTGCTGGGTGACCTTGGGCCAGTTACAGCCTCTCAGCCTAACCTACTTCACAGGGTTGTTGTGAGGATAAAATGGAGAGGGAGAACCATATGCACCACCTTGAGCTCCTTGGAGGAAAGGTGGGATATAAATGTAATAAATAAATAGCACATGCAAATTTTATGCAAGTCTAGATCCTTTTTCATGGTGATGGCCATCCTAGGATCTGACAGGATCATAGCCAAAACAAGAGGGGGATGGTTTTTAAGCTTCCCAGGAACATTTAGTTCTCTGCCTTTGGGAATACAAGAGTCCTGGACTAGATGGACCTTTGATTTATTTATTTATTTATATCCCGCCCTTCCTCCTGGCAGGAGTCCAGGGTGGCAACTGATCTGACCATTCTCATGAAAAAGTCAAACACAAATTGCAAATAGCATTCACTGATTAAATACTTACAGTACTATAAAGATAAGGTCCCCAGGAAATCACAGAATCTAGAGGATAAAAAAAAAATCAAGAGTTTTCATGATGCAATAGACTTTCTTTACAACCAGATTATTCTATGATGAACTTTTCCTGCAGATGCACTATTTAAAGTGGATGGGTGCTCTGCAAGAACACAGCTGATTTGCTACAAGGCTAGGAGTTATCTATAATTTTGCAATGAAATTAGATCTTATACAAAATAAATTCAGTATCCTAAGAAAGTTAGCTTCAAAAAAAGAAAAGAAAAAGGAGGGGTTCTACTTCTTATGACTGAGAAACAAACTTATGGATAGGGCCTGGTGAAATCTCAGAAGCCTAATGGGGGCTGAGTCAAGACCAATCTATCATTATATTATTCACATTTTAAGGGGATACTTTTATTATGAAGAAGCATCCAGAGGGCCTACTGAAAATCATCCCCTCCCTAGCTACTATTTGTCCCCTAAGATGCTATCTGCAGTAAACAGGAGTTTGTCCCACATCAAGGACCCCAGCCACTTGTTCTTCAAAATAAAACTGTCCAGTTTAACATTAAGCATGCTTTAAAAAAGTAAAAAGAAATAACCACAAATAACGTCATGTGTAGTTTGACAAATCTATGCTCTGGTTGGCCACTGTGAGAACTGGGTGCTGAACTATATGGGCTTTTGGTCTGATCCAGCAGGGCTCTTCAGATGTTGCAAGTATCTGTAGTTGGGAGAGAGTAACTTACAACATCCCTGCAGTGTTATCTATTGCTTTTATCCCCTCATTGTTGATTGGACTGAAGGAGCAGTATATGACAATGCTTCATTGTAATTTCCTGTTTTATTGCAGATGGGAGGGCTGTGCTGAGAAATAATAGTTTACAGCAGCCTTGTAATGTAGTCCACTGTCAGTACTACAGGTTAGAAATCAAAAATCTCCTATTCCTCTCAAGTGGTAGTAAAGGTTAAATTACCCCCTTCTCCCATGCCAAATCAAGTGCTCAGTTTCGTGCAAACTGGTTGTACATGATGCTTTAAAAAATAAAATTGCACATGAAGCCAGACCCAGGTTAAGGCAGAGTCTCTCATCTTTGATGCTGTCTTTTATTTTATCAGCCCACATGCCACCAGGGATATAATGCAACATTTTGTTGTAGGACTACACTTCTTGTTCAGCAGAAAAAGGGAAGGAAGGTTTCGGTCATTAACTGCCTAAGACTTAAGCAACTCATTATTTGCCTAACCCTTAATTAAAAGGGTATCAAGACTCTCTCATTTGATGACTCTCTCATTTTGAAATATCCAAGAGAAGTATTTTAGAGTATCCAAACATTCGCACCTGAAACACAAACCTTTTTTCTGGGAAGGGGAAAAAAAATCTTTGTGAAATATGGGGCAAGAAATATATATCTGTATCTATACACACACACATACACCAACCATCCTATTATTGGGATGGCAGGAGAGATATTTTCAAGACTCCCATTAACATACCTAGCGGAGAAATCCATGAATCACCAAGGGCTACGCCAAGAAAATTGCACTTTATGGTCCTAGCTTCAATAGCCTTTAAAAAAAAGTCAAAGAGAGCTTATGTAAAGTGAGATCTGCACTAGTACCAAGTATACATAACATTTTAAGCGTAGCAAGGACAATTTGACAGCACGTTCACTGCCTTCAAGAACTCACGTACATTTTCTCTCTCCTGAGGCAACCTTTGGAGAAACAAAAAAATGGGATCTGCAGGGTTTTTTTTAATGTTGTTTCAGGCTGAAACGAGGAAAAGCAGATTCCTTAACCAATGGCAATTGTGTTGTGGCTGTGCTGGATGCTTATTAGCTAGCACCCACGAGAAGAGGCATATTGCCAAGGAAGAATCCATTCTCTTTAGCACAGAAGTGGGTGGTGAATGTAAGAACATAAGAAGAGTCCTGCTGGATCAAACCAATGGCCCATTTAGTTCAGCATCCTGTTCTCACAGTGGCCCTCCAGATGATCCTGGAACTCCAACTCCCATCAGCCACAGACAGCATGGCTAATGGCCAGAAATGATAGGACGGTAGTCCAGCAACATCTGGAAGGCCACAGGTTTGCCACCACTGCTTTAGCAGGAAAGGATTTGCTTTACCTTATGAAGCTCCAAGGCAATGGCAGCAGCCATTTTGCCTCCATAAGATTCTGAAAAGATGTAGAAAGGGATTGTCTACGAGAGAAAGCACATGAAAGTAGTTAAGGCTTCGAGCAATAAGCTTTATTCACCTGCTTCCCCTCTCCAAGCTCACAAAAAGGAAACCTTCACCTTCTTCCTCCCCCCACTACCCACCCTAAACACACCAGAAATGTTTAATTATGTCCTTACTTTCTTTAGCAACTTTAAGGGCAAAGAGGCCACAGGCTAGTCACCATATGTTGTCGAACAATAACAACTCCTGTCAGCCCCAGCCAGCATAACCAGCAGTCAGGGATGATGGGACTTGTAGACCAGCAACAATCAGAGGGCCACAGATTAGCCACTCCTGAAAAAAGTGATTTGGTCTTTCACATTTCTCTCCCACCCTGTTTCCAAAGATGTGGGCAAGGGACAACATTAAAACATCCTCCAAAAATAAACGATCTTACAAACTAAATTAATTTCCATAAGATTTTACACATTTTGGTTTTAACTTCTTAAAAACAAGAACCAAATCATTATTTTATCTGGCCTTTCCTCAAGGAGCTCAGGTCGCCTGATTCTCCATTTTATCCTCACAACGGGCCAGTGAGGTATGATGGGACCAGTCATTCTCAGCTTAAAGTTACCAAATAAGATGAGCAGGGATTTGAATTCCTCTGTCTTCTTCAAAACACCCTAACCATTACATCACACTGGTTTTAGCTAAGGAAGAGGAGAGCAGGATATGGGTCAATAGGTGTGAAGGAGCAGGAAACAAAGTCTCACTCTCTGATCCCTGTGAAAACCTACTCAGTCCTTTATATTGGCTTTGGAGACCTTTAAGCTTTTCTGGACAGCCATTAGGGCTACAAATTTTAAAAACACAAAATCAAAGTTGAGATTCTAAGGTGGGAACACTTCTCTACTTCACTGGCTGCCACCTGCAGAGTTGGGGAATCTCTGAACATAATGGCTGCATTCAGACATCACAATAAACTATGGTTTAGTGAGACAGGAATGAGCCTAGGCAAGTCTTGAGCTCACATGCTGCTCCTATTCCTCACCCTGTCCAGTGCAACCACAAAATAAGAGGTTGTCAATTGCTTTTTAAAAATTCATCATAGTTTAGCATTCTGTCTAAACACTAAATAGTGATTAATCCTATGGTTTGTTGCAACAGGCCATCTTTAAACCACGGTTAAAAGATGGCTTGCCCATTGTTAGGATTAAGTACAGTTTAGGGTTTGGAAGAACACTAAAAAGGTAAAGGTGTCCCCGTACTTATAGTGCGAGTTGTTTCCGACTCTTAGGGTGACGACTTGCGACGTTTTACTAGGCAGACCGTATGTATGGGGTGGGATTGCCAGTTCCTTCCCCGGCCTTTCTTTACCCCCCAGCGTATGCCGGGTACTCATTTTACAGACTACGGATGGATGGAAGACTGAGTGGACCTCAGAAGAACACTAAAATGTGACAAATCAAAAATGGAAGTGAAAACTTCCAAATACCACCATGAGGCCACACTTGACAAGGAAAAGAGCATGAATCTATGGTTTGTTTAAGCTTCTTCCCATCACAATAAACCATAATTTATTGCAACATTTGAATACAGCCAATAACATCATGAAACATTGACTTACCAAACATTTTGGTGGGGGGCGGAGAAAAAGGTGCCACAAACTTGACCTATAAAGTGTACACTTCACCTGAGAATGACAAATGCTGCATACTCGATTCTGGGCTTGTGTGGCAATTCAGTGGACTATTTGCAACACTAGTTCTAACAATGGCACCTCTTATCAAATATTGAAAGTTCTCTTAACTTTATCTTGTCACTTGCCTGGAATTCTGTCCTTGAGTTGAAGAATTCTCTGAGAAGTACCATCATGTCCGAAGTGACTGTGCAGAGATCTGTGGCATATGCAAGGGTGTCATTTACGTAACTGTATCCAGTGCCGACAGGGTTATCGACAAACAGCACACTCGCTGCCTGCAGCTGCACCACCAAAAGAAAGCAGAGTAAACCTTCTGACCACATCAGCAACACACAGACACAATGAGCAGTAGTGTGAACAAGAGATGCCTCGACAACAGAGCAAAGAACGACTGTGCATTCAGTAAAGAGGTTTTCACACTGCCCTTTCACTTCAGTCTCAGATGCTTGCAACAGACAGAATCAAACTCTCCAGAGTTTTGATGAGCTATACAAAGAACGTAATTTTGCTGGTTCCTAAGCAGACTGTTCCTAACAGTTTTTCACCTGCACTGTTTTAAGCTTTAGAAGTGGTGTATCAATATATGTGTGTGTAAAGAAAATAAATGCTTTATATACACTTGCTTTTGTTGCAGTTTTGAATACGAGTATAACCAGGAACAAACCTTTGGGAGTTACTAATCTTGCAAACATATACAAAAGTAACATCTAAAATGACTTTTAACACCAGCATTAACACAGAAAAATGTAGCAAGCGAGGCTTTTCCTGGAGCTGAGAGGAGTTGTGAAAAAGCTTCACCTGCTACATTTCTGCTTTCCAGGGTCCTTTAAAAGAAACAGGGCCAGTTAAATAAATAAAGTGCCAACTTTGGTTGCACATATGAGCTGCTAGATGAAAATATGCAGGAAAGATCCCAACACCCACTTATGATATGGGCAAAGCAACACAGAAACCAAGATAGAAATGTTGTAATATAGTACGACCGATTGCAACATTTAGGAATTATGATCTGGAAGAGCCACTCACCTTAAATTCCATGGAACACTCCCCCCTCCCCCAGTTAATCTCAGTTACGTGAGTAAGCATTATTAACTACTTAGACGACAAGGGGAAAAATATTCTTGTCACAAGCCATGACACATACCCAAGTTGTCCTTCTTGGTTTTAGATCGCTATCTAAAGGGCCAATCTCTTCAAAGTTTCCATATCCACAGCCTGAAGCCCCTGGGCCGCCCTATGAAACCACACAGATAGAAGGAAAGTGGGAAAAACAAATTGGAAACACTTTATAGCCTTTTCCTTCTTTGTCTCCACAAAAACCCGTTGAAGTGGGCGGTCATAGAGGTATGCAGTCTCTCCCACGGCTGAAGAGGGATTGGCTTTCCTCGGCAGTCACAGCAATATGCTAAACCAGGGATAGCCAACAGGGTGCTCTCCAGATGTCACTGGACTACATCATCCCTCACCATTGGCCATGTAGTCTGAGGCTGATGGGAGTTGGAGACCAACAACATTTGGAGGGCACCATGTTGGCTATCCCTCTGATATGCTATTCTACATGCAGAGTTACTTAACATATAGCTGCTGATCTCTCTCTCTCTCTCTCTCTCTCTGAAAAGATGCCTGCCTCTTTAACAGATACATAATAAGCATTTCAACAGGGGCAGTTTTTCACTGCAGGAGAACATGCAGTAATGGGAAAAGTGTCACCAGCCAAATTCTGTCTCCTTAAACGCACAAGAGCCCTCCCCAGGAGACAACAACCCTACCCAACATTTAAAAAGCCAAATCAAGCCAGTGGAATGTTTTCCCCCCTTCACTTATCACTGTCCTTTAGGTTTTGCTTCACCATTCCCTAACCTCGACTTGCTGCTAATCCTCCACCCCTGGTTGACCAGCTAAAACTATATACATGCATTTATAGGCCAATGTACATTTGCTTAAAAGTCCCACTATGTCCAATGGGGCTTACTCCCAAGTAAATGTGCACAGAATTGTAGCATACTGCTCTTAAGAAGGTAGTTAGGGTTACCATCATTTTGTCATGAAAAAAAAAACATTAGGCTTCGATAAGTGATAAGTAAGAGTATGCTGTTGCACCATCTCAAAAAGAGTACATGTGCTCTTAAAAGAGTACTGTTGGTAACCCTAAAGGTAGTCCCTTCTGGATCCAGAACTGGCAACCGACCAATAATGAGCACAGGCTCAAGCCCAGAACGTGTTTGTAGTGCTGAAGTACATGCGCACAGCTCCTTTGCCTCACAAATGAAAGCCTACAAGACTTAACGTGTCCTAGGTTTAGGGGTAGGGTTGCCAGGTTCATGGCCTGAGAATGATCCTGTATCTTTAGGAGAAGAGAAAGTCAGCAAAGTGCAGGTGTTCTTGCAACACTGTAATGGGAAAGACCACAAGGTGGAATTCTCCCTTCCCCCTGCACAACTTTTAAAGATACAGAAGACCTCTTGGTTGCCAGGCCCGGCCTCCAAGAGGTCTTCTGTATCTTTAAAAGTTGTGCAGGGGGAGGGAGAATTCGACCTTGTGGTTTTTGTCATTACACCGTTGCAAGAACACCAGCACTTGGCTGACTTTCTCTTCTCCTAAAGATACAGGATCAGTCTCAGGCCACGAACCTGGCAACCCTATTTAGGGGTCAGTTCTTCAAGGCCAGAAATGGCTGTAGATTCGACATTTCAGTTCTTAGAAGCACCACTGGCTCCTATGATAGACTGCTGTGAAAGGAAGATAGTGTAATCCTTCTACAAATCACAGTCCACATCCTTCCTCAACTTACTTGAAGCCACATGATAAGAGGGAGTTGTGTGAAATTCTGTGTAGGGTTGTCTGCATAGTACAGCCACCAGAACATGCTTGCGTTGCTTCTGACAGGGACGTACCCCCATGCCTGTTTTGGTTCCTTTGGTTCTTTTATATACCAACCTAAAAAGGAAAAATAGTTTATAGAAAGGTCGAGTGTGCATTTGCCATTGTAAATATGGACAGAAGCCTTTTGATTCCAATACCAGGAGCAATGTCCATCCTGTTTCCAGTTAATACACACGCACACAGCAGAGCCACCTCTTCCTTCAGCACTAATGCTTCAATCCTGCATTTGCTTTAGAAGTATCTACTGTACTTGTACAATGAGTCAACAACATTGTACAATGAGTCAACAACATCATGCAGTTCCATTCAAATACATTGAAGTAATTGCATTCTGGATCACTGCTGGGGGGAAATGGACACACCCTTGCAAAGGCTGTTTAGGCAATTTAGATAAACCACAAGGGCTTAGGTTATAGTTTCTTTGGAGGTCCAAAGGCCTACTCTTTTGTTTTGTTGTTATGCGCCTTCAAGTCGATTATGACTTATGGTGACCCTATGAATCAGCGACCTCCAGTAGCATCTGTCATGAACCACCCTGTTCAGATCTTGTAAAGTCAGGTCTGTGGCTTCCTTTATGGAATCAATCCATCTCTTGTTTGGCCTTCCTCTTTTCTACTCCCTTCTGTTTTTCCCAGCATTATTGTCTTTTCTAGTCAATCATGTCTTCTCATTATGTGTCCAAAGTATGATAACCTCAGTTTCATCATTTTAGCTTCTAGTGATAGTTCTGGTTTAAGTTGTTCTAACACACAAGTATTTGTCTTTTTTGCGGTCCATGGTATGCGCAAAGCTCTCCTCCAGCACCACATTTCAAATGAGTTGATTTTTCTCTTATCCACTTTTTTCACTGTCCAACTTTCACATCCATACATAGAGATCGGAAATACTATTAGATATGTTCAAAGTTAAATTGCAAAAAGGGTATTTGGTGTGATTTTTTATAACATACTTTGTAATAACTATGGTTCTCAACACAGGACAGCTCTCTTCTCACCCCCACCCCCACCTCAGGGGGATTTGTCTCTTAGTGTACATATCTAATACATCTGCTCATTATATTGCTAGCAATAGTAGTCTCTCAGGTATAACACTAGCAAGTTAGCTGGAGATACTGGTGCTCTTGTAGAATAACCATTTGGGATGGAGAACGGGGGGGAATTTACTCAACAAGCCATCCAGTTTATGCAGGGACTTCCACTTGGGCAATGGAGCTTCCATTCCCTCTCCCGCATGTGCCCCTCAAATCTGTTCTGGGGATTCCCCCAATCCTCCAGAGCAGATGGGGGTGGGGGCTTGGGGACAGGAAGTTCTGTAATACAAGTGCAAGTCCTTGTGCTAATGGGACAACTTCACTGGATACAACCCAAGGTAATTGCCCTTCTCCTCCCAACTCCCATAAATGGCACCACTACATTCTGTCCTCTTAACAGCCCTATGAGGGTAACATTAGGGTCAGAAGTAATGCCATCACCAACGTTGCCCAGTGAGCTTAATGGCAAAAGAAAGATACAACTGCCACAAAAGAAGGTTTATGCTGCAATAGTTTCATAACAGGCAAGAATTCAACAGGTACAGCTCTCACCCTCACTAAATCTCCCAACCAGCTAAAGATCCAGCTGTTAAAGCTGGGGTGGGAAACCTCTGGCCCTCAGCCTCATTTCATGCATCCCTCAGTGACATCCAGCTCTCTGGACGCCATCACCGCCCTCTTGCTCTCTGGATCACCCAGACTGAATTTTCCCATGGGGGTCAACAGCCCTTTGTAGGAAAAATGTTCTCTGCCCTTGTTTTAAAGGCAAAAAGACCATTTGGGTTGCCACCTTCCTTTACCCTTTGACTTTAGCCACTGATTCACACGACATGAATTTTAATTTCAAGAATAGCCAAGGAAGACACATTGTTTCATCTTAGACTAGTTTCTGTGACAGTGAGTATCAGCACTTGGGTGGGTGGTAAACTCAGCTTGATAGATAGATAGATAGATAGATAGATAGACAGATGATAGATGATAGATGATAGATGATAGATGATAGATGATAGATGATAGATGATAGATGATAGATGATAGATGATAGATGATAGATGATAGATGATAGATGATAGATGATAGATGATAGATGATAGATAGACAGATGATAGACAGATGATAGACAGATGATAGATAGACAGATGATAGACAGATGATAGACAGATGATAGACAGATGATAGACAGATGATAGACAGATGATAGATAGTTTTTATTACGACCATATGGTCAGCAAAGAAACATTATAAAACAACATATTTTAACAACATAGTTCAATAATATTGGGTACAAGTTTAGTAGATTATACATATACATATATTGTAAATAAAGATAAAATAGATAAAAGTATTATGTAAGTATATAACAAGAATTTTTTAAAATTTACTACAGGTTACAATTTGTCATTCATTATGTCTTCAAGTTAAAATCCCACTAAGCTTGGTCTGGGAGATTTTTTATAAAATTATTTCTTAATTTTTGTGCAACAAAGCTAAATTTTGCTAGTTGTATGGTTATCTTTGGTGATGTGTCGTTTAGGATATATTCTAGCCAAAATTGTTCATTTTTATGCTGGAGACCGGACAACAAAGGGGTGATTAAATGGTGCCTTAGATTCCTATATAGAGTGCAATGGAAAAGGACATGTGTGTTATTTTCCACGGCATTTTCCCCACAGGGACATAACCTATCTTTATATGGGATTTTAGAGAATCTGCTGTCCATAACAGCTGAAGGGAGAGTATTCATTCTAATCCAAGCAAAAGCTTTGCGATATTTTGGCACTTCTAAATTCATTAAATAAGACATTGGGATAAAGAACTTGGCATTATGCCTTTGATTTTTTACTAGGACTAGCTGTTGTTGAAAATCTAAGTCTTTCAAGCGCTGGCAGATATTTACTAAGGCAGCATCATGTCCCAGGGAAAGAACATATTGGGTGGAAAAACCTATTTTTAATAATTTTTCAATTACAAGATCCGCCCATGGCGACTGGAAGTTATCATTTAGGATGTCAGGAGCAAGTCCAATGGGGTCAAAGGTAAGTTTTAACCAGGTGTTAATTCTTGAAAGCCAGATCTTAGTTTCAATTAGTAATGCTCCAGCTTCCAGTCTCAATATGTTGTTTGGGATACATGAAGGAATTGCCGTAACTGACCTCAAGAAAATAGTTTGAATTGATTCAAATTCATTGAATTTCAGATTTTTATTCGTTTGAGAACCAAAGGTCAGCTGAGGTATTACTTTGGAGTTAAAAATTTTTGTAGCTGGTAAGAAAGCTTGTCCACCTTTGGAAAAGAAGAACGCCAACAAAGTTTTCATCGTTCTTCACGCATTTAAAATCACAAGTTTATTGTGGAACTGGCAGCTACCTGACGCTTGGAATACGTATCCCAAGTATTTAAATGAATTTACTTGTTCTATTTTATGGCCTTGTATCTGCCAGCAATAGTTTATCTTTTTACAAGTAAAGGCAGTAATTTTGGATTTCTCATAATTTATTGTTAACAGCTCGCTAGAACAATAATCTACCAGGCTATTTAGAAGGCGTTTTAGACCGACAGAGGTTCGAGAAAGTAGAGCTACATCATCTGCATATAATAGAATGTTCCTTGATTTCTTGGCTAGAATAGGAGAATGAGCAGGGACAGATGCTAGCTGTTGTACTATGTCATTGATGTAAATATTAAATAGAACAGGAGCAAGTACACAGCCCTGTTTGACGCCTTTAGATGTTGGGACTGGCTTAGATAAATGGCCCTTTGCACTACATCTTATTTTTAGTGATGTATTACTATAGAGACCCTGGATTAAAGCCAGGAGGCGTCTATCCATGTCGAGGTAGTTTAGTTTCGACCAGAGACAGGGGCGAGATATGGAATCGAATGCAGCTTTTAGATCTATAAAAGCTGCATAAAGGATTCCATTTTTTCTAGCTGCATATTTGTCAATTAAGTGATGCAATACCAAAATATGGTCAAAAATTGATCGTTTGGTACGAAATCCTGCTTGTTCTATAGCTAATATCTTATTTTGTTCGAGCCATTCAATTAATTTTATATGGAGATGAGCTGCATACAGTTTGCTGATTATGTTTATCAGACTGATCGGTCTATAGTTAGCCGGGTCATTAGCAGGTCCTTTTTTTATAAATGGGAACAATTGTAGCAAGTCCCCAATCTTGATACCAAACATTTCATCAACATTGCTGACAGAAGAGTGGGGTGGCAAAAGCAGCCTGTGGCTCCTTCTGTAAACCCTTGAAAAGGACTATGATATGTTATCCACAAACCTTCAGTGAAGGGAGATGTGGCCTTCACCCCAGAGCTGTGTACTTAACCATCTCATGTCGATTTTATCTCCTTGCAGTATTACTCACAGGCATTAAAAAGAGTGCTTTATCTACATCCCAGGAAGCTGAATCCTGAACACTGAGATAAGACCCACCAATTTCAGTTGAACATACACACCCATGACATCCCATGACACAGACTACCAGATGGCAACGACCCTAATATCCATCTCTTTAAGTCTATGGATTAAGCTTCATTTCTGTCTTCTGAAAACATAAGAGATGCAAGTAAGAGGATGTGATTATGGCCTAGCAGAAATGAGGTGCTGGAATGGGGAGGTGATCAAATGGGGCTTTATTACTTCAGACTGCACCCTGGGCATACCAGTTTTGAATGTTCCTCCTGATAAGCTCCCTGGAAGAAGATATCTAACACTTCAGAGAGAAATGTTCTAGTTTAGTTCTTTCTCTGCTATGCTAATTTTCTACTTGCAGGGACTAAAGACAAACAGACAGGGGAGCATTCAATAATGCAGTTTCCCGCCTGCAATCAGAAGAGTTAGGTCAATTCTGCCACCATGTTCTGATGAATGGCTTGACCCAGTCCCACTCCTACAAATCCTTATCTGGAATTAAGTTTCATGGAACACAAAGTGGGCCTTATTTTGTAAACAAACACTGTGACTAGATAAGGCCATACAGACTTCCTGCTTCTTTAGCAGCCATGGACAAATGGAAACTTCAGCAGGCACAGTGATTCTCACTCCTGTACAATAAGCTGCCAAAATCTCCTCTTCTGCAAAATTGTGAAAGGTTGTACCCCTAACCAATTTTGCATCTTGTCACTCTAGCCTTGACTGTTTGCAAGACTATTATGACTCCTATGTGAAATTACTGGCAACTTCCTGTTGGCATCCTATGACACAGGCTACCAGATGACAACAATCCTGATATCCATCTCTTTAAGTCCTTCTGCTCCACTCTTCCCCGATCCTGCAGCCCAGCCTGCTTGATGCAGCAGGTAGGCAGGAGGGAGCTGTCCCATCAATAGAACAGGTCAGGAGGAGAGGCCACTACCACATCATGTGGGCTGCTATGGAGCTGTTTAAGCAAACAGGAAAGATCTCCAGCCTGGCAATACTAGTCACGACCGACAGCTTGATAAACATGGGTGTAGAAATCAGCTCCTATGCAAGAGTCTTTGTCTGCTGTGTAGGTTTCCAGGAAAATCTCTATTTATTGCATTCCACCAATAGGACTCCAGGAATTTATGCCACAGCAGTCCTGCAAGCTGATGCATCTGCTCTGGATGAGCGCTGTTTCCCTGCCCATCTGTAGGTGTAAAGCTATAGTTATGAATGGGCTACTCCCAGAAAGTAGTGCCACCTTTCCCTCCCCTGGCTGTTAAGAACTCCTTTGGCAGAAATTCTACAGGGACTGGGAATTGCTGCATCTCTATAGTGGGAAGCTACTCCCCTGTTGAATTTCTGCATGCTACGCAGCTAATTGTTAAAACCCATCAGGAAAAAGAAGAGGAGGAAACCCTATTCCCAGAGTGTAAAAGATGTGCACTGTGCATGATTCTATGCATTTTTAGTCAGAAGTTAATTCCTCCTATGGGATTTACTCCTATGAAGAATGCACGAGATTGAAGCTTTGCAGACATTAAGACCACGTGCTGAAAACACACCGAACTTTCACACAATTATTGTTTATTAACAGATTCATATACTGCTTTTTAGGGCTGTTGCTCTCTCAAGGACCGTAGCTCAGTTTTAGAGCATCCGCTTTATGTGCAGAAGGCCCAGGTTCAATTTCCAGCATCTGCAAGCAGGGCTGGGAAAGACTCCTGGTTAAATCCCTGGACAGTCACTCTCAGTCAAGGTGGACAATACCTAGCTAGATGGACCAATGGTCTGACTCAGTCTAAGGCAGCTTCCTACGTTCCTGTCAGGTATCAGATCTCCCAATAATAATTAATTATAAAGCATGAAAATATAAGAACATCAAGTTAAAAACCTCATTACATCCCATTAAAAATGAGCAGCAGCAATTAATATAACAATGGAAATAAATAAAAGCAGTCAATAAACAGCAATTAATTAAAAGCAGCCCAATAAAAATGACAAAGCTGGGCAATGCCTGTGGAGCAGGGGAGAGTGTCACAATCACGGGGCCACCACCAAAAAAGCCTTGCCCTTGGCACCGGTCACCCTAATATTTCTTATTGATGGGACATAGATATAGTCAATGGTCAGGAATGATGGGAGAAATAGGCCAACAAGATATGGAGGGCCACAGATTCCCCATCCCTGCTAATGTACTGCAGCCGGGTACATCAGAAGCATGTGAATAGTAGGGATACTCAATGGGCTGCCCTGCAGATGTTGCTGGACTCCACCTCCCATAATCCTTGAGCATTGGCCATGCTGCCTAGTGCTGATAGGAGTTGGAGTCCAAAAATACCTGGAAGGACCCACATTAGCTACCCCTGGTTTATAGGAAGAGACAGAGTTAGGGCGGAAAGGCTATGCAAAGAAGGGCATTGCCCCTGCACTTTTAATAGCGGCCCTGCACAAGGGAATTTTAGCAGGTTTCAGTTCCTCTTTGCCCTGGATGTGATGAGCTTGGACCTACTAAAATCCCACTTCTTCTGTGCAGCTATTACAGGTACAGGAGCCCCATCCTCCCTTTGCAGCTGTTCCTCCAGAGACAATGGCAAAGATCAGAAGAACAATGAACCAACTAGTTCATACACTGATCTGAGCCAACAGTCACATGATTCTGTATAGGAGAATCCTTGTTGTGACCTAGAGAGTTGCAGGGATCAGCACAGGAATCATCAGAGAGCTCATGTGCATTGAAAGTAATCGAGGACACCAGATACTCAGAAGAGCTTTTCTCTAAAAGCAGACTAGTAGTGCAATCCTATGCATGTATATTCAGAAGTGCACCCCATTGAGCTTAGTGGGATTACTCCCAGGTAACAGCATATAGAACTGCAGCCTAAAAAGGTGACCCAGAAGCAAGTTTGGTAATATATCAGCTAGTCCTACACACACAGATTTATATTTAAGTATACATTTACATTTCAGCCTCATTGGAATGTGAATGAGGCAGTTAACTCTCCTAAGAAAGTTTTTTTAAAAAAACCTTCACAGACACATTTGGAAAGGAAAACATCCATTAAGACTCACCAAAACTCAAAGTCACCAGCGAGAACAGCACAATCGGATGGTGTCGTTTCAGCAGCATCTCTGCAACAACCCAGCAATTTCCTGGGCTGAAATCATATGACTCCTTCTCCTCGTCAGCTGCTTCTGAGAGAAGGAAGTGCTGCCTTTTTCAAGGGAACCGGCAACCGTCGGCCTGCCCAGGGGCTCCCTCTTCCTGCCTTAGCCTAGGAAGTGCAGTCAATATTTTCCCAGCCAGGCCCTGAAAGCTTTGCCTATAATCACTTTGGATGAGATAAAGATGTTGACACAGTCAACCGGATGTGACAGTTTTTAGGAGGAACAACACGGTGTCAAAAATGCAGGTGCTGATTACATTGGCAGTAATTTCGGTATGCAGATGTGAGAGTGTTCCACAGTAATATTCATTGCGTCTCTTACATGCAGTGCTGAAATACCAGATTCCTGTGTGGTTGGCAGATGGAGCTGATTTGCCTAATTTGTTTTGCTCACTTGTTCTCTGTTTTGATTGTCAACACAGAACGAAATATTTGGATCTGAAACAGTTGAAGCCATTGATTGATGATTGATTTTGTTTATTTCAGTCATAGACCAGCGTGAAGTTGAAGTCATTGGTGGCCAGCCTATTTAACAGGAGTGGCACAAGTCTGAAGTGAGACAAGGGGCACTTTAGTGCAAGCCTTGAAGTGTGTTTTGGCCTCCCAGCACACACACTATCTTGCCACACTTGTTTGTGGCAGGATGCTAAAAAAGAATTTGAGGAGCACATTGCTAAGAACATAAAAACCAACAACAAAAAATTCTATAAATACATTCAAAGCAGGAGACCATCTAGGGAGACGATTGGACCCTTGGATGATAAGGGAGTCAAAGGTGTACTAAAGAACGATAAGGAGATTGCAGAGAAGCTAAATGAATTCTTTCTATCTGTCTTCACAGTGGAAGATATAGGGCAGATCCGTGAACCTGAACTAACATTTGCAGGAAGGGATTCTGAGGAAGTGAGACAAATAGTGGTAACGAGAGAGGAAGTTCTAAGCTTAATGGACAATATAAAAACTGACAAATCACCGGGCCCGGATGGCATCCACCCGAGAGTTCTCAAAGAACTCAAATGTGAAATTGCTGATCTGCTAACTAAAATATGTAACTTGTCCCTTGGGTCCTCCTCCGTGCCTGAGGACTGGAAAGTGGCAAATGTAACGCCAATATTCAAAAAGGGTTCCAGAGGGGATCCCAGAAATTACAGGCCAGTTAGCTTAACTTCTGTCCCTGGAAAACTGGTAGAAAGTATTATTAAAGCTAGATTAACTAAGCACATAGAAGAACAAGCCTTGCTGAAGCAGAGCCAGCATGGCTTCTCAGTAACCTATTAGAATTCTTTGAGAGTGTCAACAAGCATATAGATAGAGGTGATCCAGTGGACATAGTGTACTTAGACTTTCAAAAAGCGTTTGACAAGGTACCTCACCAAAGGCTTCTGAGGAAGCTTAGCAGTCATGGAATAAGAGGAGAGGTCCTCTTGTGGATAAGGGATTGGTTAAGAAGCAGAAAGCAGAGAGTAGGAATAAACGGACAGTTCTCCCAATGGAGGGCTGTAGAAAGTGGAGTCCCTCAAGGATCGGTATTGGGACCTGTACTTTTCAACTTGTTCATTAATGACCTAGAATTAGGAGTGAGCAGTGAAGTGGCCAAGTTTGCTGATGACACTAAATTGTTCAGGGTTGTTAAAACAAAAAGGGATTGCAAAGAGCTCCAAAAAGACCTCTCCAAACTGAGTGAATGGGCAGAAAAATGGCAAATGCAATTCAATATAAACAAGTGTAAAATTATGCATATTGGAGCAAAAAATCTTAATTTCACATATATGCTCATGGGGTCTGAACTGGCGGTGACCGACCAGGAGAGAGACCTCGGGGTTGTAGTGGACAGCACGATGAAAATGTTGACCCAGTGTGCGGCAGCTGTGAAATAGGCAAATTCCATGCTAGCGATAATTAGGAAAGGTATTGAAAATAAAACAGCCGATATCATAATGCCGTTGTATAAATCTATGGTGCGGCCGCATTTGGAATACTGTGTACAGTTCTGGTCGCCTCATCTCAAAAAGGATATTATAGAGTTGGAAAAGGTTCAGAAGAGGGCAACCAGAATGATCAAGGGGATGGAGCGACTCCCTTACGAGGAAAGGTTGCAGCATTTGGGGCTTTTTAGTTTAGAGAAAAGGCGGGTCAGAGGAGACATGATAGAAGTGTATAAAATTATGCATGGCATTGAGAAAGTGGATAGAGAAAAGTTCTTCTCCCTCTCTCATAATACTAGAACTCATGGACATTCAAAGAAGCTGAATGTTGGAAGATTCAGGACAGACAAAAGGAAGTACTTCTTTACTCAGCGCATAGTTAAACTATGGAATTTGCTCCCACAAGATGCAGTAATGGCCACCAGCTTGGATGGCTTTAAAAGAAGATTAGACAAATTCATGGAGGACAGGGCTATCAATGGCTACTAGCTGTGATGGCTGTGCTCTGCCACCCTAGTCAGAGGCAGCATGCTTCTGAAAACCAGTTGCTGGAAGCCTCAGGAGGGGAGAGTGTTCTTGCACTCGGGTCCTGCTTGCGGGCTTCCCCCAGGCACCTGGTTGGCCACTGTGAGAACAGGATGCTGGACTAGATGGGCCACTGGCCTGATCCAGCAGGCTCTTCTTATGTTCTTATGTTCTTAATACAACCCCTGCTTCCATCACCACTTCTCTAAACAAAAGCCTCTGATACACAGGCACCTCCAAGACTGCACACACTGTATCTAGCCAAGACCAAGGGAACAATCGGTGCCAAAGGGACACAACAGCAGACAGGCCTCACTGCAGAAGCACAGCAAGGTCCCACAAACAGACAGAACATGAACCAGGGCAAAGTGACCACAAATAGAGTGAAAGGAAAAGAGTGCCAGCAGTGCATCCATGCTGCTGGATTTCCCACTAATCACAGTCTTCCAAGAAGACAACACCCCTGGCAGCAGCCCAGGATGAGCGTCAAGCCACAGGCAGCAACATCCTAGGGCAGGATTGGGGAACATGTGGCCTTCCAGCCAGACATTGTTGGACTACAACTCCCATCAGCCCAGACCATTGGCCATGCTAGCTGGCCCTGATGGGAGTCCAACAGCATCTGGAGGGTCACAAATTCCCCACTCCCTTCCTAAGGCATGGTCTGAAGGCACATGATGCAGCAGTCTCCCTGCTAAAGCTAAGCAGGTCTGATTCCGGTCAGTGCCTGGATGGGAGGCCATTTGGGATAGAACTCCATGTATGCTGCTTTCAGTTCCATATTGGAAGACAGTTCAAAATAAATCAGACTGGGTTGCAGGCAGTCACCAACCCCCTGCATTGTTCCAACAGCTCCCAACTGTGACCAATGCAAGGCAGGGGTATAGGGGCTGATGCCCTTACAAATGCCTAATGCTCCAGTGGTAAAGAGTACTGCTTCTGGAACAGAGAGAGACAATTTCCATCTCACCCCAACACATTGCAGGCTATATTGTTAAGCTGTCCCAGCTTCCCTAAGGAATCCAGGGGTAACATCACCATGTGAAGTTTCCTTTGAATAACAGAGAGCACTGGAGACTTATAATGTCCTTGCAATATCTTTCAAGGTATCTTTACAAACGTAAGAACTTTAAGAATCAGATCCTACGCAAAGCTAAGGAGCACCACCTTGCTAATCTTTCATCCCAAAGGGCTTCACCCTCATGCAGCTCATAACACTCACCTATTCTGGTAAAATTGTAGTTGGGCTGTGCCACTCCAGACTGCTAGTGGTGGCTCATACAATTAATTTTTTTGTCATACCGCTTCTCCACAAATCCCTGCATATATAAAGCTGAGTGTCAGGAAGGAGGATTGTTGGCCAGCTTTTTCCCGACATACTAGTTTTCTATTTGCAGGGGATTTTTATTTTAAAACAGAAGAGTGTTCAGTCAAGTGAGTCCCCAACTGAAGCCTGAAGTGGTACAGCCCCCCCCCCAAGATTCAGCTGCTGGTGTCAGACTGTTTTTAAAAGACACTTAAGTAAGGCCAGAAACAAAAAATGACAACCTGAGACACAGCAATCATCCCAGAAAATTCAAATGGGCAATTAATTCAGAAAAAAGCAAGTGCTGTATGAGAAAAGAAGATCTGTATCTCTGCCTAAGATTAAAGAGGTTTGTTTGCACATATTTTAGGTGCCACAAACTCTCATGTTTTCTAAACATGTTGCAGATAGTCTAAACAAGTCTCTAGCTGTCTCTCATGTTTACTTTTTATTTGCACGTCTTTGTGATATGGTGAGCTAGCATGCTTTTTGGGTAGACAGCATGCCAGCCTTGGCAATATGAGCAGCCCTAAGTTTAAATCCATTAATTCTTAAATTGCCAACTTTTAACCTGCCCCTGTGCCTTTAACAGCAGCTTGCTCTGTGCAGACAGTAGATATCCCAGCTGTTGATTTCTCTATGTCAAGGTGTTGTTAAACACACAGAAGCGGGCCAGTTTTTTTTCCTTGTCAGCTGGCAACCTGAGGAATTGTCATATCAGCCACCCTGATAGAATCAAGCGAGTCTGGTTTAGAATCCAAGTTCTGCAGATTTTTCCTACTTTCTGCACACACAAAACCAGCATATCAAGGAGAAGGCTCACCACTACTACTTTAAAACTATAAATCCTTTGTAGTTCTAATAAGCAATTTGCTTAAGCTCCAGCTGTAAAATTTTGTGGCGTATATAAGAAAAATGGAGTGGGGATTGCAAAGCATAGAGCACTTTCTTGGAGGAGAAGGGATGGGGGCAGAGATCTGGGGCAAGCAGGGCAGGAAGTGGTGGGGTTGGTAGTTTATTCTCTTTTGTTTTGTTGTTTTGCCCTTCCAATGGGAGGGAATTAACTTGCACCACTTCTAAGGAGCTTTTTGGAGGAGTGCCAGGGAAACAAGTAGCCGTAGTGTCCTGCAGAGCCACAACCTTGTGAGCCGCCTTGAGGGCCTTTTGGCCAAACGGCGGCATAGAAATAGAATTAATAAATAAAATATAAATCCTCTTACAGAACTGAGAATCTAGTCAAGCCTTTCTGAGGTGAAGCAAAGGTGATCACTCATAAAAGTCTCCCTCCCCTTCTGAACTGAAGCTACACAAGTGCCCCAACTGAACAGGCTGCACTTACTTTGCAAAATTGTTGCCATGAGACTTGGGATAAAAACCAAAACTATTTAAAAGCAAGTTTATTCCAATAGGATGTGTATCGCATTCTTACAGTCCAAGACCTGCAACACTGCTTCTCTGTCCTGAACAAACACACACACAAATGTGCAATCCAGTTGCTACATCCCATTTCTGGAGGAACCTGGAGACAAGCTACAAGCCTGGCTAGAGAATAATGTAATTCTTTGCTGCTGCAAATGGCATAAATTATGCAAATAGACCAGAGCGTGCAACAGAAGAACTTTACTTGTACCGTGAAAGGTTTGCAACTACTTTTCCATTGCTTGCTGCTCTAGGTTGCCTTCTGTTTCTTACTGGCCATTCCTCAGAACTACTTCTCTAGCTCAAACCACTTACGGAGAACTTTGGTGGTTACTACTTTGAGTCATGAACATTACAACTAACCAGTTCTATTAGATGAGCAAACTGAGGCCTTTGGCTACTTGTCCATTTAGCATTCCACTTATAAGTTTGTCTCTAATACAATACCACCATGAAACACTGAGATATTTGGGGGGGAATTGGTATACTCATTCAGGGCACAAATCTACAGTTCAGGTTTGACTGCCAACTATTTCTCCTTTATCCATGTTTGAAGAGGGGAGTAAAATGCAAAAACAATGTAACGAGATATAAGAACATAAGAAGAGCCTGCTGGATCAGGCCAATGGCACATCTAGTCCGGCACTCGGTTGTCACAGTGGCCAACCAGATGCCCATGGGAAGCCCACAAGCAGGATCTGAGCATGAGCGCACTCTGTATTTGGAAGTGCACTGCCTCTAACTGTGGAGACACAGCATAGCCATCATGGCTTGTAGTCACCGATAGTCTTATCTTCCATGTATTTGTCCAATCTTCTTTTAAAGACTTCCAAGCCGGTGGCCATCCACTGCGTCCTGCCTCAAGATGTCATTCTTGAACATAGAAATGTCACAATGAAAGTTGCTGTGAATATGCAGAAGTACATCCTGCATTTCAAGTACAAATATGAGTCCTTTGCATTCATTTTCCAGAGGTCAGAAAAGATGCCAGACACAACACAATGCAAGTATCAGTCATGTAGATTGAGGGATCACTGTGAAACTTGGTATGCATGTTTAGGGCATAATTCTTAATTTGAAATTAGAGCATTCCATGCAAGTGGTTTAAAAAGCGTGTGTGCGCGCACAAAATGTACACTTGATATGGTGGACTGCAGTGCCACATTTTATGTTTGAACCCCTGCATCAATCTATAAGGGTGCCAGAATCAGAAATGAGCAAGGCCTCCCAAGCACTGCGATTGACCTCTTTTATATTTGCTCCAAATATAGAACAAATTACCTCATGAGGCCCCTTTTGTTGATTAAAAGCTTTCATTGTTAAATAATTACATCCACTTCAATGCACTACAAATATAGTAAATAATATGTGAGGTAGCCATATGAAGCAATTACTGAATAGCTTTTATAATTATTGTAGACTATCCCTAAGACACACATTTTTCAAAGTAGGTACCCTGAGCCTGTGGTTTTCCATCCGCCATCCGCCATCAGCCCCAGCCAGCAACGGTCCACTACAGTCCAACAACATCTGGAGGACCACAGATTCCTGATCCTTGCTTTTGCAGGTGGGTAGGATGACCTGTTGCATAGCATAGCAATAGCTAGAGTTTTTTCATGTTCATCGTTAGCCAATGGGCAACATGCTAAATGTGTATGTATATGTATTTCAATTACCGTAAATTAACACAGGCAAACACTAGCTGCTTCCAGATATAGTTGCAGGTTGCCCATCAGGCAGGCTGTGTCTTAAGATCAGGGGGGGAAAGATGCATGTTTCCATCCATTTCAATGCTGAGTTGTACCTGTCAAATGTCTGCCTCTCGTTTGTTAAAAGCACAGGAAGAAGATGGCAACCCTAGCAATATACATACCGCAATTCGTGGAAACGGTTGTGAAAATGACTCCATAGTGGCAACCAAAAAAAGGTAGTTTTTAAAAAAATCTAAATATATGTTTCGTTCCCTAGGTAAGGGCAAAAACAAATGTCCAATTAAAGACAAGTATATCGTGCAAACCCACAAGTACTAGTACTGTATCGGTTGTATGAATGCTGAAGTTTATTCGGTCGTTTCCCTCGCACGATTTCTCTCTTCCCAATCGGAGTAATTCGGCCCGGTTCCCGAGGGGCGGGGTAAAATCGCAGTCCTGGATTCCATCTCTCGCTCTTTCACATTTTTGTCCCGCGTGGCGCGCCGTAGCGGTTGCTCTATTTGCAAGATGGCGGCGGATACTGGTGGCTGTGAGGCCCCTGTTAGGCTACGGCTGATTTTTGACTACCCGCCCCCGGGAACGCCGGCCTGCGGGTTGTGCTGGCTGCTCCTGGAGCCCAGCCAGGTGCGCCTCGTCACCGACCTCATCAGCCTCATCCGGGATAAGTTCGGCTTCAGTCGCCGCGCCAAGCTTAGTCTCTTCCTCGACGGGGCGCTCCTGCCGCCCACCGAGAGCGCGCGGCTAGTGCGGGACAACGACTCCCTGCGGTAGGATTGCGCCGACGGTGGTGCGCCCCCCCTCCTGGGGGAAAGAGGGCTGGGGGCAGCTGTAGTCTCAGGCTTAGCGCAGGGATAGGTTGGGTGAAAACAGCCCCCCCAGCTGCTCTGATCCGAAGCCATTAGGAAGTGATCAACATTCTCCCAGTTACTTGAAAAACTACACTTATTTATTGCATCAAGGCCTGGCTACTTTTTGGGGGGGGGGCGGGGAGGTGTCATTTGGTAACCCTAGATCATAGATTGCATAAGAATGGATCCAAGAGTTTTCTCACTTTCACTCTCATCCTGTGTAGAATTGATATATGTGTGCTCAAGTCCATTGAACTAATATTGCAGTCTAGTGGTTAAGGTGTTGGACTACGACCTCGAATCCCCACTCAGCCATGAAGCTCATTGGGTGACCTTGGGCCAGTCATTGCCTCTCAGCCTCATGAAAACCCTATTCATAGGGTCGCCATAAGTTGGAATCGACTTGAAGGCAGTACATTTACATTTTTATCTGGGAGTAAGTCCTTTTTAACTCAGGAGGATATGTTTTCAAGTAGGCATGTATAGGATTAATAATAATTTAAGGTGTCACTGTAACTTTGTATAGAATTAGATCTTTTCCTTGGATGTATGTACTTTTAATGTGCACACCATTGCAGCCCATCTTAAGCAAGTTATTTTCAAAACAGTGGGACCAGAATGCAAATAAAGATGCATATAATCAGGCTGCTTGTCACTGCAGTGCACTGACTGTGAGAGCCTTAAAATTGCAGTCTTAAGCATGCTCCTTAAGAAATAAAGGAGCAATCCTAATTCCAGGTAGGGGAGCAGTAGAGACCATCACATCCAAGAACCCTGCTACTCATGCTGGCCAGGGCAGAAGGGGGTGGTATTTTACCTAGGCTCTATCTGCATTATATTTAATCTACCATTTTAACACCTATGGCTTCCCCTCAAAGAAACCTGGGAAATGTAGTTTGTTATGGGCGCTGAGAGTTGTTAGACACCCCTATTCCCCTCACAGAGTTAAAGTTCCCAGAGTTCCCTGGGAAGAGCTATTGAATGTTAACCAATCTATGAATTGTAGCTCTGTGAGGGGAATAGGGGCCTCCTAACAGCATCCCTAAACGACAGCTCCCAGGATTCTTTGGGGGAAGCCATGACTGTTTAAAGTGGTATGATACTGCTTTAAATGTATAGCACAGACGGGACCCTAACTTTTGTTGTGCCAGCTGCAAGTCCTGATTGGGTCCTCTGTGGCTGCCACATTGGTATAGGATCCAGCAAATCTATGGCTGGCCCTGTTTAGGGGCATCCCCAGGCTATCTCTGGTAAGAACACTACTAGCAGAGTAGCCTGTTAACAGATAATGGTGTTGGTGGGTGCAGTGGAACCCACCACGGCGGCAAAGAGTTCTGCCAGTGGAGATGGGTGTAAGGAATGTATCCCCACCCCCATAGTTAGGCTTCCTCTGTCCATCCCAAACAAAATGGTATTTACTTCCAAAGAAACATACATAGGACTTTGCTGCACCCAGGTTGCAAAAGTTGTGAGGATGTCATTGTCAACTCCCATGTAGGATTAAAGGGCAGAGTGAATAGGTATTTTTAGAGCAATGAAGTATAAACAATGCCATGATCATATTAGAACTTTCTCTTTATGCTATGTTGACAGGGTTAAATTGGAGGAGGTTATCGGAAGAGACAGTTACGATAAAATTGCCAATGGTTTCGGTAACCAGTCAAAAAAGCAAAGAAAACGACACCGGCACAAGTTAGAAGCAAAAGATTCTGACAGTGAAGATGAAGATCATGGAAAAAGAAAGAAGAGTAAATGGAACTATGAGCATCTTTCTAGTCAGGAAGAGAGTGCTACAAATATTCAGGACCTGAAAATGCTTAAGAAAAGGAGAAATGTGGTGACTGGAAGAGACTGTATTGCAGACAATAGGAGTGATGATAGTACTTGTCATTCCAGGAAGCTTAAAAAAAAGGCTGACAGGGGAAAAGAGCAGGGGGCCATGAGAGAGAAAAAGAAGAAGAAAGAAAGGACATTAGAAATAAAGAACACTTCACAAAATACCAACAAGACTTTGGGTCCCAGCCAAAACATTGCAGCAAAAAACACAATAGCACAGCCCAGCACAAAGAAAAGTGGAACCTCAAGTGAATCCTCCACTTCATCAGATGACAGTGACCACCGTATGGCAGATATAAAACAAAAACTCTCACACGACACTAAGGTGGCATCACAACACATAAATAAAACACAACTGGCTTCTTCTGTGAAATCTGCTAGTAAACTTGCTGCTAAACATAGAGGTGGCAATTCTAAGACAGCATATAGTGAAAAGGCCAAGAGCCAATCCTCTAGTGCAGATTCTGCTTCTGCTTCAAGGGAACAGGAAGAGCAGCGGAACAGTAACCTGAAAAGTAAATTACCATGTAATAGCCAAGGTCTTGTGATAGGACCAGCTTCAAGAACTAAACCTGAAACCTCCTCTTCAGAATCTGATAGTTCAGAATCGGAGACTTGTACTATTAAGAAACCTAAGACAAATTCTGTAGTCGAGCAGCCCTTAGGAGGGAACGGTGGCAAACAGCTGCCAGCTGCCACTTGTGGACCAGCTGCAAGTCCCAGCGACAGTAGAAGGGGTCGTGGCAGAGGAGAAAACCCCTTTTGGAGAGGGCCTAGAGTTCGTGGATGTCGTGGGATGATCAGAGGCCGGGGAAGAGGAAGGGGAGAAAATACCAACTTCTTCTATAGTTACAATGGTGAGCAGCAAAAACAGCAACAGTTAAACGAAGCAGCAACAAATACTTCAGTAATTATCCAGGTGAGCCTGCAGAAACCAAGTGGTACAAAGCATGTAACTGTTAATGTAATCATGCTGCCTTCATCCTAAATGACATGCAAAAAATAGCCCACAAACTAGGCATTCTGGGTGAAATCCAGTGCTGCCAGTTTGCTTACAAAAAGCCTTTTGATCCAGTGGAGGTGTCTGCTAACATAAGAGAAAGGGAGGTGACTTTCTGTGATTTCCCACTGCAGCACCCTGGAAATTTGATCCAGGAAGTTGAGGTATCCCTCAGAGCAGCATGGAAGATGGTGATGGGGGAAAAAGAAAATATGAGAAAACCACCTATTATTATTAGAAACAACATCCTATTAATAATACTATTTTTATTAGATTTCTTACCTGCCCTCAGTGGTAGGGCATCTGCCTTGCATGCAGAAGGTCCCAGATTCAATCCCTGGCATCTCCAGGTAGGGCTAGGAGAGAATCCTGTCTGAAGCCCTGGAGAGCTGCTTCCAGTCAGTGTAGACAATACTGAGCTAGATGGGCCAAGGGGAAGACTCAGTTCCTATGTCCTTTAAGCAGCATTACTGCTTTTTATTGGCTTTCATTGTTGATGACCATCTCTTTAATCATTGTTTCATAGAATCCACCAGTGGTGCCAAAGAAGGACTACAGCACACTACCTCTCTTAGCCGCTCCTCCACAAATAGGAGAGAAAATTGCCTTTAAGGTATGAAAACGTAAAACACTTTACCTTGTTTCTTGTTTAAATAATTTTTATCTTTTTCTTCAGCCATTTTGCTGTTGTATGGAATGCTAATAATGTTGGCAGGAATTTGATGGTTTGAATTCAGCTCTGGGGGGTTGTGTTAGCACATTTTGTTGGGTGGGATAGATTAAAAAACACACATCTGTATTATTAGCTTAGTTCCAACCCCTCATGCATCTGTTTTAGGTAGCTATGATTTTTCAAAGATCATATGCTTGCCTACGTACTGGAATGATTGGGCAGATTAAATTGTTCCTTGCACTTTGTTAGTCTTGTTGGGGGGGAAATGGAATATATACATAGAGTGAAAACCATAATTGAATAAGGACTGCAAACAAAAGCTCAAAAAGACTGTACAAATACTCAAGTAAATTACTTAAATGCATATTTAAACTGGAAATGAACACTATTAAGATGTTGACTGACTAAAAAGAAACTTAATTGCATTTCTCACACCATTGTCAAATAGGACACATCCTAAGGGCAAGCCAACTGGAGCTATCTTAATTGAGTCACATGACTGGTCCATCTAGCCCGTTATTGCTTACTCTGATTATTGTCCCCAGTTCTGGGTTTGAGATAGAGGTTTTTTCCCAGCCTTGCTTCCTAAGATGCTTTAGCATGAGATGCTGGTGAATGAACCTGGGACCTTGTTTGCATGAAAAGCTGGGCTGGAGTTTCTGTTCTTCCAACATCTGGACCAGCTGAGCCTCCCCCTTCCCCACCTCAAAAGAATTAATTCATCATTGTATGTGTAGTCTCCCTCCACCCCCAGTCAAGATTTATATTTTGCGAATTCTTGTTATCCTATTATATTTCCTGTGATCATTTGTTGGTCTTACTTTGGTTGCACATCCATTCGTGCATACATACATCAGTGCTGTTACAAGCTCTCGGCACTAGTGAAGACAAATGAAGCATGCTTGGCTTCAGGAGCTGCCAGCCAATATATTTGTTTACCAACATCTCAACTTTGTGGAAAAGTTGAGATATAGGGCCTTCCAGTGCAATGTCTACTCAGAAATAAATCCTATTGAATTCAGTGGGGTTTACTCCCTGGTCAGTGGAGTTAGGATTGCAGCCATAGTTGGATCATATAATCTTTTGAGACTGATGCCTACTGTTTGATTTTATTTTAACAGCTTTTGGAGCTAACTGAAAATTACACTCCTGAAGTATCTGATTATAAGGTATTGATTATGGTTCAGTGTGTTTTAATATCCCCCTACTAATTATATATTGGTATTTTACTACTGCCATTTCGCAGTGCTTATTCTAATAGTGGTTTAGAAAATGGGACATGTCGGAAGGTTCCATAGTTCAAATCTTGAATTCACTGAGCAAGCCACTAGTTAGAATCATGGGGCTGGAAGGCCCCAACCCTCTGCTGATGCATGAAGTCCACTGCATAGAACCATGTGTTAATGCTCAGGAATTAGGAAAATAATGGAGAAATGTGTATTGAGAACTTCTTGCTGGTGGGGAGACTTTATCTCCCTGTCGAGATTCTCTTTTGTGTGGCTTCTTAAAAGAAATGAACACTCCAGAAACTTTGCCTGTATCAGCTTACTAAGAATTAGCTAATTATACTCCAAAGAAATACACATTTACTATATTGAATGATTTACAACTGAATAAGAATAAAACCTCACCGTTCCAAATATATGAGAAAAAATAATTTAAGTGACAATACTTCAATACAGTTCAAACTTTGATCGCTCTTGGATATAATATGTAGGAATGTTGTGAAAGCATTTAGATTAATGATTAAGTATAGATTAGAGTAGGCTTAAGAAACCTATGCAAGTGGATATTCACTATGGATGTGCACCAGATTTGGCTGAGACTCGAGGCTGATTCAGAGGGTTCCAAGTGTTGACCAAGTTGAGTTGAAACATCCCCAAATCATTGTGGCTCAGGTTGCTAAAAGCGATCTGGGGCTGTTAGGGGGCAGGGCATCAGGCAGGAAGAGGGGGAACCTGCCGAAAGGCCAAAACCTACCTATCTTCCCAGGAAAAGGTAGGAGACAGATATCACCTGACTCTCCTTCCTGTCCCATACCCTGCCTATGAAGCACCACCCCACTTGCTTGATGTTGAGCAGAGGCATCGATCCTGCAGGATCCAGGGATGCTGCTTTGCAGATCGCCTCTCTGCAGAGAAGCCGCTTGAGAAGGAGCACCCTGCAGCATTGAAGCCCTTGCTCTCACTCGGGGTGGGGAAAGGAGACACAGTGGCAGGAAGGAGGAGGGAAAACCCTCCTCTCGCTCAGACAAGGGCTAATGCTGCTCTACCCCTGCTGAGCCTGCTTCAGACAATCAAGTCTGCACATGTCTCTGTAACCCCATCCTTGGTTCTCTTTCTTGGTCATTCTTGAATGTGACAGAACGTTGAGCACTGGCTTGTGTACATTATATTGATTTATGATGATCTAAAATGCAGTTTTTAGTAGATTTAAACTTGGACTGATAAATTAGTCAAATTGCTTTTGATACCACTTTTCCTTTTTTTTAAGGAAGGAAAAATTGTCAGTTGGAACCCAGCTAATAAAGAACTAGAACTTGAAATGCTTTCTTTTTCATCAGGTAAGTGATAGGCAACTTCAGAGCTGAATGTGAAAATGCATGGTATCCAACTAAGCTCACTGAAATGATTGGACCCAAGTTAGTCACATTCATTAATTTCAATGGGTTTACTCTAAATACGGCTAACATTGGCTATCACCCAAAACTTACTTATTTGAGTTATATCTTGCACTTCTTCCCAAAGGAGCCCATAGGTTTTTTCATGTGAAAAATGTTAAATTGAAAATACCCCCATGCCATTTTGATCCTTCCCATAAGCTCATTTCAGAACAAAACCTTTCAAAACTTAAGAGTCCTCAACTCAGAAACGCTTGCTTAACAACCCTCTCAATTTTCATGGTGATACACAAAACAGTCAGAGAGAATTGAGAGTTCAAAGTGTAAAAAGAGAGAGAGAAAAACCAGATCCCTTTTGGACTTTGTCAGAGTTCTCATAATCTGTTGAAATTAATTAAAAATCAGCCACGTTCACAGAGTACCTGTAATCCTATTACTGACCTTGCCCCAAACGCTGATCTTCATCTTCTGCAGTTTAAAAGTTAAAAAAAATGCCTGGCTGATTTTTAATTAGTTTAAGAAATTTAGCAATGGAGTCAATGTTAGGAGACTCTATACCCCTGACAGAGCTCCAGGGCCAGAATGTTTTAACAGTCAGCTGCTCTGATTGAAGCTCTGTGAGTGGAACAGGGCATCTCCTAGCAACTCTCAGCATCCTTCACTAACTACACTTCCCAGGATTCTTTGGGAGAAGCCATGACTTTATAAAGTGAAATAAAGGTCTGGTGTGGATGTGGCCAGGGACAGCTTTGGTTTAAATTTGGGTGGGCGGCTACATGTGCCTGCTGTAGAATAAAAAGGTGGGGGAAACAGTGAAAAAGATACTGTTCACAATGATTTCCTTTTGGAAAGGAGAGGGGCTTCTCTGCCCAGTGTCCACACATCCAATCTCCTCCCCTCCCCTCCCACCCCTCCCCCAGGTCAGTTTCACCTATCCTAAGCATGATTGCACAGGAGTAAATACCACTGAACTCAAAAAGCATGCAAATGATCAAACCTCCCCTCCCCCTTCCTTCACCCATACCATCCCCTCCCCCATGGTCAGTTTTACCCATCCTAGGACTACATCCTGGGAGACCAGGGTTCAAATCCCCACACAGCCATGAAGCTCACTGAGTGACCTTGGGCCAGTCACTGCCTCTCAGCCTCGGAGGAAAACAATTGTAAACCACCTCTGAATACCGCTTACCATGAAAACCTTATTCATAAGGTTGCCATAAGTCAGAATTGGTTAAGACCTGGCTATGCTCCCAGGCATTTTAAAGCGTTTAATGTTACAATTTTAAATCTCTTTGTTTCAGTTTATTTATTGTGATATTTTGTATTTCTGTACTTTTAATCTTTTGTACACCGCCCAGAGAGCTATTCGCTATGGGCGGTTTAAAAATGAAATAAAATAAATAAATAATAAATAATAAATTGACTTGAAGGCGGTCCATTTCATTTTCAAGCATGATTGCACGGGAGTAAATCCCATTGAACTCAACAAGTATGCAAATGATCAAACCTGCTCTCCCCTCCTCCTCCGTCCCATCACCTCACTTTTGCCCCTTCCCTCCTCCTTCCTTCCAATCCCCTCCTTTTCCCTCCCACTCCTTCTGCTCCTCTCTCTCCCTTCTTCCTTCCCTCTACTCTGTCCTCCCCCTCTTCCTCCCCCATGGTCAGTTTTACCTATCCTAGCCATGATTGCACAGGAATAAATCCCACTGAACTCAATAAGCATGCAAATGATCAGACCTGACTTTCCTCTCCTTCCTTACCTCTCCCTTCCCCCTCCCTTATTCCTCCTCCCCTGCCCACTCCAGGCTTCCCTCCCCATGGTCAGTTTTACCTATCTTAAGCGTGACTGCATGGGAGTAAATCCCACTGAACTCAATAATCATGCAAATGATCAAACCTACCCTCCTTCTCCCGCTCCTGCCTGCTCCCCTCCCCTCCTCCCATCCCCATCCCCTTTGGTCAGTTTCACCTATCCTAAGCGTGATTGCAGGGGAGTAAATCCCACTGAACTCATTAAGCATGCAAATGATCAATCCATTCTCAGCAAACTTGGATCCCATTTCTTATCTCTCTGACCAAAAAGCAAGGAAATTCACTAATAGGCAAAAAACCTTGCAGTTTAAGAATGTACCTATAGCCAACAGATATTTCCATCAAACTTTAAAACGCAGAGAAATCCGGCAGCTATAGTGAATGCACCAGGGGAACAAGAGACCTGACCTCCACTCTGAGATACTGTACTGTCCTACACATTGTCAATTATACTCAGAGGCACATTTTACCAAATTTTTCTAAGCTACACAGGAAGTGGATTGGACTGTGAAAGACCAACCCAAATCGTGTTTGCATTTTGACAAATTCCTGTAAAGCATTACAATATATCAGACAGGAGGTCAGGTCTCCTGCTCCCCTGGTGCATTCGCTATAGCTGCCCAATTTCCCTGCTTTTTAAAGTTTGATAGAAATATCTGTTGGCTATAGGTACGTTCTTAAGCCGCAAGGTTTATTTGCCTATTAGTGAATTATATAAACTAGTCCTGAAACTCTTGATGATATTATAAGATCCAAACACTTTCCTACAAATATCTTCATTGTTTTCTGTGTGTGTTTTGTTTAGTATCAAAAGAGCCAGGAAAATTTGATCTGGTTTTCCAGTCTGCAGATGGAGCTGAAACGATAGAATATGCTGTTTCTCAGGATAGAAAGGTATGGTAGCACTTTCTGGAAATACGTTGCCGTAGTCTCCTTTAAAATTCTTCTTACTACTTTTTAGATTTGTTCATAGGGCATGATCCAGTCTCACTCAATTGCAGCGTCTGTGTGAGGAGGACTCTCACCACTTGTGCTGCCAGTGATTTGCCTTATAACAGCCTTTCCCAACCACTGTGCCTCCAGATGTTGTTGGACCACAACTCCCATCTTTCCTGACCATTGGCAATGCTGGCTGAGGCTGATGGGAGTTGTGGTCCAACAACATCTGGAGGCACACTGGTTGGGAAAGGCTGCCTTATACAGTAGGGCCCCACTTTTTGGCGTTCCGCTAATACGGCGGTGCCAGCGGGGCAATCAGCTGTAGCACAGGGAGCTCCATCTGCTGTATTCCAGCTGACAGCGATCAGCTGTAGCACACGAGCTCCCCATGCTACAGCTGATTGTGTGCTACAATTGTAGCGTGGGGAGCTCACGCACTACAGCTTATCATTGTCAGCTGAAGCGCAGCAGCTGGAATACAGTAGGGCCCCACTTTCTGGTGGTTTTTGCTTTTTGGTGGGGGCCTGGAACATAACCTGCTGTATGAGTGGGCCCCTACTGTACAGTTAGGGCAGACTAGATGAGACAGATGTCACAGACCACCCATTCCCACCCACCCCTTGGCCTGTATCACTTGTATGTGCCAAGGTGCATGTGAAGGAGAGGTGAGGGAACAGAACTTTGTTGCACCCTGTTGGAATCAGCTGTGTCTTCCTTTCAGCCACAGTGGAATTGGATTGTTCTTACAGTGTATTCTAAAAGTGGTTATACAGCCACAAGAATGGCTGTGTACTATGGCCAGCATGGATTTATCATATTTTATAATTGAAAATAACCCCCATGCCATTCTGCTGCTTCCCGTAAGCTTATTTCAAAACAAAATCTTATAAAATGTTTAGTTCTTAATTCAGAAACACGTCCTTAACAACCCTCTAAGTTTTCATGGCGATACACAAAATACTCAGAAAGAATCTAGAATTCAAAGTATAAAATAAGAGGGGGGAAATCCAGACCCCTATTGGACTTTTTTCTGGCAGTGGTCTCATAATTTGTTGAATTAATTAAAAATCAGCCATGTTAACAGAGCACCTATTAGTGACCTTGCCCCATACTGACTTTCGTCTTTTGCAGTTTAAAAGTTTTTAAAAAATATGCATGGCTGATTTTTAATTAATTTAAGAAATGTAACATTGGAGTCTATGATAGTGCTAGCATGCTCAGTAAAAACCAACTGTCAGAGTTCTAAAAGCTAGACTCACAGCTGTTTGGCTGGGCTAATCAAGGGGCCACACCCACACCAGACATTTATTCCACTTTTAAGTAGTCATGGCATCCCCCAAAGAATCCTGGGAAATGTAGTTTTTGAAGCGTGGTGAGAGTTGTCAGTAGACTCCTATTCCCCTGACAGAGCTCCAGTGGTCACAGTGGTTTAACAGTCAGCCCCTCTTCTGGGGATTGTAGTTCTGTGAGGGGAGTAGGGTGTCTCCTAGCAACTCTCAGCACCCTTCACAAACTACACTTCCCAGAATTCTTTGATGAAGCCATGACTGTTTAAAGTGGAATAAATGTCTGGTGTGGATGACGCCAAGGACAGCTTTGGTTTAAATTTGGTTGGGAGACTACTTGTGTCTGTGGAATAAAAGGATGGGAAAATCCCAAAAGATAATGATACTGTTAACAATGTTCATTTTCCAAAAGGAAAAGGGCTTTCCCTCTGCCCAGTGCCCAACGATCCAATCTCTTCTCCTCCCCTCTCCTAGGTCAGTTTCACCTGTCCTCAGCATGATTGTACAGAAGTAAATCCCACTGAACTCAATAAGCATGCAAATGATCAAACCTTCCCCCCTAGCCCCTTCTCTTCTTCTCCCTCCTCCCTCTTCTCTCCCTTCCTCCTCCTCCACCCTTCTCCTCCCCTCGTGGTCAGTTTGAGCATGATCGCAGGGCAGTAAATCCCACTGAACTCCATAAGCATGCAAAAGACCTGCTGGTCCCCCCTCCCCCTCATTCCGCCTCCCCTGCCCACTCCAGCCCTCCCTGCCTCACGGTCAGTTTCACCTATTCTAAGCATGATTGTGTGGGAGTAAATCCCAGTAGAATTCAATAAGCATGCAGTTATTTTGCCTTGATTGTGATGGGAAGAAGCCAAGGTGAGCCTTGGGCTTGTACACTCTTCCAGCCAATGTGGCAACAAGGATGAGATTGGAAGCTTTCGTTTCTGCTTTCAGTTAACTGCAGCTTTTTGTGTCATTCAAACCTGACAAACTGTGGATAATCTTAACTGTTTGCTTAACATTTCAAGCCAAGGTGTATGAAGCTGGCTTGTTCCAATAAGCCATAATTAAGATTAACCACAGTTTAAAGTTTGGTTGTAACTCTAAATGGTGGTTAATTGCAATCACATCTGATAGCTTCTGATCCCCTTTGGCCACACCATGGGAAGGAGGGTAGGGCTTCAGCCTTGCCTAGGCTCATTCCTGATGCCTGAATGTAGCCAGTGTGAGAGAAACATGAGTTGCCCTATAAACATTTGTATTAGACATAAGTATTCTTCAGTTATCCTCTGTTAGGCAAGTGTGTGTTACACAATTTGTTTTTATCCTACAAGAAGGTTTGATGCTATTAAATTTATTTAATACATTTATTAAAAAGTCTTAGTGCTGGTTAAATTGCATGTACTTGCTGTGTCCATGTTGAGTCTTACACATGTTGTTTTTCTTTTAGATAACTGAAAGCTGGGATGCATTGATTGAGCCCAGACTAATAGTTGACCCAGCTAATAATGAATCAAGCACTGAAAATGGAAATCCCTAGGCTGTGAATTTGCTTGTCTGTAAATAACTTGTGAAGTGCTTTCCTTCCATTTCTGAAAATAGTGTATGCACATCAATGTTTTTTTAATAAAGGATTTTTAAACTAAAACAAGGCCTGTGGAATATAAGCAATTTGATAATACCTAATATTCTCTAAAAAATTTTGCGCTTCTCAGTTAATATTGTAAGAGACCGATGCTGCAATCGTAAACATACCTACCTGGAAATAATTCCCACTGAACTTTACTTCTCAGTTGACATATATAGAACCATGCTGAAATGGGTCTACTGCACAGCCACAAGTACATCTACACATCCAGGTACATGAAATCCATTTATTAATTGTGCTCTTCCATTGGCTGCAGTGAGAGGTGGATCATACCCTGAGAACTGGTTACAAATTCAGCAAACCAACAAGACTACATAAACTATTCCAACATCCCAAGGTACTTGGCTGTTGCAAGACTACATATGTGGCTTGGTCTAAATTCCATTAGGCTGTTTTCTTAAACTTTTTCACCTGAGATGTTAAGCTGTTCTTGCCTTTAGTGTTGATGGGGATATTTTCTCCTCTTGGTGGTAGTGGTGGAAGAAATGAAACGTTGGCCCATTTCAACCCAGATGCCCATGACAGGTGTGGAAGCTTACAAATGGCCTGCAAGGGCTTCACCATTCAGACGGATGGGTTAGCTCTTTGAAGCAATGACCTGTCTCACTGAACAAAAATTCAGAACTACTTTATCTGTGTATATTGGAGTACACATAAGGATCTTGACTGGAGGCACCGTCAGTGTGGCTGCATATTGAATATCTGACTAAATTTGATCTGATTATGTATTAGATTATGTATTACTCCCAAACTGTAGTCTGTGGACCATCAGTGGTCTGCACGCTTCATTCAGGTAGCCCATTATGTGGCTGTGGATTTGTGGTTAAAGACAGAAGACGGCACATCCATCACATTAAATACTCATATTGATTGTTAATTGTATATTGCTTTTATTTCTTTCATTCTATTTTATTGCATTACAATTTGAATTCTATGCAATGCTATATATACAATTTGTAAGAAATAAAAGCAATAAAAATCGTTAAAATAATTTTACAGCATCTAGCACAGCGTGGAGGCCAGTGCCACAGAAACAATGTTTCATGGTCTTTGATTCATTTGCAACAGGTAAAACAAAATCACTTGTCAGGAGTAGGGATGGACATAACTGTCAGCTTTGGTGTCTCACGGTTTCTCATTTCTGCATGCATTTGCAATTTTTTAAAATGTCCACACTTGTACATATTTTCATGCACATTTCTCCCAATATACACATTTTGTATTTAATTTTGCCTGTTTATGCATTTTTCAAATAACTTTTGCCCAACAGATTGCAATTTTATGCATCTCCCAGGAATTTTAGCATGTGTTTTTAAATTGTGTTTTTAAAGATGTGTTTTTAAATTTGTATATTTGTTTTTATTGTTTTTAATTGTTGTAAACTGCCCAGAGAGCTTGGGCTATGGGGTGGTATATAAATGTAACAAACAAACAAACAAACAAAAGCAAACATTACAATTGCTACAACAGGCAAAAAATAAGTGGTCCACCAAGACCCTGAACAATTTCAAAATGATCTGTGCAGAAAAAAGTCGGAGAGCCACTGCATTAGCATAACGTAAACCTGATTTCTTTATAAAAGATTAACTTAAATGATACGGCATCTCACATTCTTATTGCTCCATTTTGAAATTTCTGACTGCATCCACCTAAACTTACATACAGTACAAGCTAACAACATCAAACAATTCAAGGTGATATATCACAAATGTTGATGCTGTATGCTGAGTCATGAAAGTATGTGTGGCAACCCTACCTTTGGGCTAGGGTTTACCATTATTCTGCCATAAAGCCCGTTCAAATGCCATGAGAGGTCATAATGAAAAAGTGCCTCGAAGCATATGGCATTTTTCTCATCCTAACTTGAGATGTCTCGTATATTTTCTCTGCACAAGTGTATGTTTTAAGACGGGGGGTGGGGGAGCTCATGGACATCTCTACATATTTTAGGCATGATGATCATGTGTCTGTTTTGACAGGTGTCTATGCATCAGGAATCACATTTTGTAAGTGGGATTTGTAACCCACATACAAATTTTGGTGGATCTTCACTTCCTGGCAGGAGTGCACCCATTTAGGGCTCCAATGGACCATGCCTTCCTCCAGAATATTATAAGCTGTAAAGGGCTCAAGAAGACCAACTGATCGTCTTTCTCTCCACCCTCTTGTTCCATTTTTCTTTTCCAACGGCAAACATGCTCTGGCTGCTGGGAGCTAGTGAGCATGCTAAGTCTTCATTGGGCTAGGAGGAGGGATTGCCTCCCACTTTAAAAAAAATTCCTGCAAACCTCTTGTGTCCGTTTTGGCGCCAATCCTTTTGCTGTTAAGGAGTGATTAGTAGCTAGCAAAAATAAATCTGAAGGACCCTACAATGATTTCCGCATTCTTTCCACCTCACCCCACCCCAGTGCCAGGAGCTGATTCATGCGTATCACTTGATTTCTTTACACTTTAGCCCTCTGCATCACTGAATGGCAGCTCACTGTATATAAACTGTATCTGTGTCTGGAGTCGTATGAGAAACCTGTCTGCGGTGTAATGGCTGTGGTGGGTGACCCATTCACACATGCAAGTCATCCCCTGATGCTGCAGTAATCAAGCAACAAGCATGTACGTACGTGAACCACGCCCGACGCGCATTTAGCATCGTCACTTGAATTGCGCGCCGCGTAACCCACCCGCTCTTTTGTCTTTTCCGCGCCTACTGAAGACCTTCTTCTTTCAACAAGTTTTTTAAGTAGAGACCTTATCCCAGTCTGCGTCTGAATTGGAATTGTTTTAAATATGTTTTTAGAAGACGTTTTACTTTTAACATGTATTTTTAAAAGATATTTTTTATTTCTTGATCATCTGGTTGCTTAGCTGGGAGGAAGGGCGTGATATAAATGTAATCAATCAATAGTGACTATTCTGACCCACCCCAATTTAAGCAGCTCGCATTTGTCCATAAGGATTTGGTGGGACTGAAACATTCTAGTCGCCAAAAAGGAATCTCCTGAAACTTGTGACAATGCAGTGTCAGCATTCCCTTCCCTGAGAGTAGGTCCCATCATCACATTCCTGCTGAGTAAACATCCCTATAGAGTCGCGCTGCATGGCTGCAATCCATTCTTTAGCACGCTCAGGAGGGAAGCAAATTTCGCTGCAACCGGTGGGGCTTAGCACATACCTTCTCTCCGCAGGAGGAATTCCCACCCCCCTTCCGGTTAGTCTAGTGTTGCGAGGTGAAACGTATGTGGTAGAATTGCCCAAACTTCTACGCACGCAATAAAGGAAAAAAGGAGGAAAGCGGGCACGGTAAAACCATTTCAAAGGTCGTCCCGTCGGGTGGGGCCTCCGAATTGATTATCGACGAGTCGCAGCGGCTGCAGTTTACTTAGCGAGCCTGCTCACCCAACCTGTGACTCACGGACCCCACGTGATTTCTAAGAATTCAGCAAGCTGCTAGCTCGCTTTAGGTTTCACTTTCCGCTCTGGTTCAATTGTAGATGCTGGATTCGTTCCGTCTCCAGCTATGGCTTCGCTACTGAGGGCGTCTTCGGTCCCTTCCTTTGTCAGGTTGGAAGAGGACCTGACTTGCTCCATCTGCTTATGTATCTTTGAGAGCCCCGTCACGACCCCGTGTGGCCACAATTTCTGCCTACCTTGCCTGGAGATGACTTGGGGGGAGTTCCAGAGTAACTTCAGTTGCCCCCAGTGTAGGACCTGCTTCTACAGTCGCCCAGACCTGAAGAAGAACACGGTGCTCTGCAGGGTGGTGGAAGAGTTCCAGAGTACCCCAGATGACCCTTCCAAGAAGATTCAGTCGGAGAAGTCGTCGGTCAAAATTAGTCACACCCCTACCGTGGCCTGCGACAGTTGCCTACAGAAGACGGCAGAGAAGACTTGCCTCACCTGCATGGCCTCCTTCTGCCAGGAGCACCTGAAGCCCCATTTGGAGAGCCCAGCTTTCAAGAGCCACCAGTTGGTCGACCCTATCAAGGAGCTTCATCAAAGGAAGTGTCAGGCCCACAACAAACTCCTGGAGTTCTACTGCAAGGAGCACGCCAGCTGCATCTGCTGCTTTTGCTTGGTGACCCACAAGATGTGTGCCACCATCCCCATGCAAGAGGCCAAGGAAGAGAAGGAGGTGAGAGGGTGCTTCCAGGCATGCTCTGTGTGTGTGTGTGTGTGTATGAAAATGTACTGCCTTGAAGTCCATTCTGACTTATGGCGACCCTATGAATAGGGTTTTCATGAGGCTGAGAGGCAGTGACTGGCCCAAGGTCACCCAGTGAGCTTCATGGCTGAGTGGGGAACCCTGGTCTCCCAGGTCGTAGTCCAACACCTTAACCACTACACCACACTGGCTCTCTTATGTGTATATAGATAGATAGATAGATAGATGTGTGTGTGTATGTATATATATATAGAGAGAGAGAGAGAGAGTGTCATCCTTCCTCAACCTGATATCCTCTGGGTGTTGTTGGACACTAGCTCCCATCTGCCCTGGCCAGTATTGCCAGTCAGGATGGAGGTTGTCTAAAACACCTGAAGGGTACCAAGGTGTGGAAGGCTGGTATATGTCACAAATATCTCTAGCACAGCTTTGTGTTTAAGTACTTGTCAGGGTGGTGTAGTTGGTTAAGGTGTTGGACTGAGACCAGGGTTCGAATCCCCCCACAGCCATGAAGCTCACTGGGTGACCTTGGGCCAGTCACTGCCTCTCAGCCTCAGAGGAAGGCAATGGTAAACCCCCTCTGAATACCACCTACCGTGAAAACCCTATTCATAGGGTCGTCATAAGTTGGGATCGACTTGAAGGCAGGCCATTTCCATTTTACTTGCCTGGTAGCATAAGTGACAAGGCATTATGTACAGGCAAGCGGGCAGGCTGGTTGAGGAAGGCCACACTCTGGCTTCTATGCTAGCTGAAGAGGAGAGAGAACTGGGCCATTTGAGGATTGAAGCTCCTCTTTTTCCATGCCCAGCATAGAAATACAGAATGCTGGTGGAGGAGATGAGGAGCCATCCCCCAGCAGGTTAGTAAAAAAATGCTTGCAAGCGACTAACTTTAATGGGCTTATTTGCAAGGCTGATGTGACATTCCCCACTGGAAGCAATTTGGCTACTGTAGGAGTGGCTGCAAAGTCACCCTTTGGAAGAACTCTTCTTTTTTTCAGAACTTCTTGGGGTCGTGATGATGGCATTTTTGTTAGTCTGTTGCACCAAAAACACCCTTTAAAAGACATGGTGTAATTGTGGCATACGTTTTTTGCCGATTGTAGTTCACTTCATCAGATGCACAATGCCTTGTAGGAAGAATATTGCCATGTGTGCTGTGCTGTAGTGAAGGGAGTGACTGCCGTTAGTGGAGCTTTCTCTTTCTATGCAAACCTGTAAAGCAGCCTTGGCCAACCTGGTGCCCTTAATTGTGGTGACTGGGATTGATGGGAGTTGTAATTCAAAACATCTGGAAGGCACAAGGTTTGTGAAGGCTGCCTTGAAGGTACAAGTAGGGCAGGGGTGGGGAACCTCTGGCCTTCCAGCTGTTGCTGAACGACAACTTCCATTACGCCTGGCTATTGACCATGCTAGCTAGGGCTGAAGGGAGCTGCAGTTCAGCATCATCGGGGGGGGGAGGTTCCCACACCTGCCGTAGGGGGATGATGTATCATCAGATGAAAGGTGGGCAGGACTCTTCTAATCAATGGGTAGAAGAGGGAATTATTATTAGGCACTTTTATATGTACCACTTTCTGTCACAACATGACCTCAAAGTAGTTTTATAAGTGTTCAAAGCCATATAAATACAAATCCTAATAACCAGTTTAAAACCACTGTGATAAAACAATAATAATTAGCAAAGCCATACCAAAAAGACAACAGAACTGCCTTTATTTATTTATTTATTTTATTAAATTTATATACCGCCCCATAGCTGAAGCTCTCTGGGTGGTTCACAACAGTCATACATCAAATACAATAAACCACATATTTAGACAATTTAAAACAACTTTAAAATGTTAAATTCTTAAAAAAGTTAAAAAACAATTTTAACACATACTAAAATGCCTGGGAGAAGAGGAAAGTTTTAACCTGGCGCCGAAAAGATAATAATGTTGGCGCCAGGCGTACCTCATCAGGAAGATTGTTCCATAATTCGGGGGCCACCACTGAAAAGGCCCTTTTTCTTGTTGATACCCGTTCCAAGCTTCCCTATGAGTAGGCACCCGGAGGAGGGTCTTCGATGTTGAGCGTAGTGTACGGGTAGGTTCATATCGGGGGAGGCGTTCCATCAGGTATTGTGGTCATTTTGTCATTGGACTCTTAACTCCCACCAACCCCAGCCAGCATGGCTGATGGTCAGGACTGATGGGATTTGTAGTCCAGTAACATCTGGAGGGACACAGGTTCCCCTTTTTTGATCTAGAGCAGGAATGATGTATTGTAACTGGCTGATCTCTATTCTAAAGTGGAACCTCTTTTATCCTCTTAATAGTCCCAGCTGAAGCAGAGACTGACAGAACTCTATGCTCTGAATGAGAAGGCTCTGCAGACCTTGGATCAAGTACGAGTGCAGCAAAAACAAGCCAGTGTAAGAAATTACTTGTTGTTTTTGGTTAATTAAACGAATTACAGCTTGATTTTGATTAGGGGCAAGCAACTGGTGTAGCACAGGCAACTTGCCTTGGGTTGAAGAGAGGAGCAAGTTGGAGAGTCCTATCTTGGTCCTCTTTTCCTTCAAAAAATGGAAGTCTTGTCCGAATGAAGAAAATAAAAAAGAACACAAACTCTGGCAAAAGAAATGCAAGAAGACAATAAGGGATGCTAAAAAAGAATTTGAGGAGCACATTGCTAAGAACATAAAAACCAACAACAAAAAATTCTATAAATACATTCAAAGCAGGAGACCATCTAGGGAGGCGATTGGACCCTTGGATGATAAGGGAGTCAAAGGTGTACTAAAGAACGATAAGGAGATTGCAGAGAAGCTAAATGAATTATTTGCATCTGTCTTCACAGTGGAAGATATAGGGCAGATCCCTGAACCTGAACTAACATTTGCAGGAAGGGATTCTGAGGAACTGAGACAAATAGTGGTAACGAGAGAGGAAGTTCTAAGCTTAATGGACAATATAAAAACTGACAAATCACCGGGCCCGGATGGCATCCACCCGAGAGTTCTCAAAGAACTCAAATGTGAAATTGCTGATCTGCTAACTAAAATATGTAACTTGTCCCTTGGGTCCTCCTCCGTGCCTGAGGACTGGAAAGTGGCAAATGTAACGCCAATATTCAAAAAGGGATCCAGAGGGGATCCCGGAAATTACAGGCCAGTTAGCTTAACTTCTGTCCCTGGAAAACTGGTAGAAAGTATTATTAAAGCTAGATTAACTAAGCACATAGAAGAACAAGCCTTGCTGAAGCAGAGCCAGCATGGCTTCTGCAAGGGAAAGTCCTGTCTCAGTAACCTATTAGAATTCTTTGAGAGTGTCAACAAGCATATAGATAGAGGTGATCCAGTGGACATAGTGTACTTAGACTTTCAAAAAGCGTTTGACAAGGTACCTCACCAAAGGCTTCTGAGGAAGCTTAGCAGTCATGGAATAAGAGGAGAGGTCCTCTTGTGGATAAGGAATTGGTTAAGAAGCAGAAAGCAGAGAGTAGGAATAAACGGACAGTTCTCCCAATGGAGGGCTGTAGAAAGTGGAGTCCCTCAAGGATCGGTATTGGGACCTGTACTTTTCAACTTGTTCATTAATGACCTAGAATTAGGAGTGAGCAGTGAAGTGGCCAAGTTTGCTGACGACACTAAATTGTTCAGGGTTGTTAAAACAAAAAGGGATTGCGAAGAGCTCCAAAAAGACCTCTCCAAACTGAGTGAATGGGCAGAAAAATGGCAAATGCAGTTCAATATAAACAAGTGTAAAATTATGCATATTGGAGCAAAAAATCTTAATTTCACATATACGCTCATGGGGTCTGAACTGGCGGTGACCGACCAGGAAAGAGACCTCGGGGTTGTAGTGGACAGCACGATGAAAATGTCGACCCAGTGTGCGGCAGCTGTGAAATAGGCAAATTCCATGCTAGCGATAATTAGGAAAGGTATTGAAAATAAAACAGCCGATATCATAATGCTGTTGTATAAATCTATGGTGCGGCTGCATTTGGAATACTGTGTACAGTTCTGGTCGCCTCATCTCAAAAAGGATATTATAGAGTTGGAAAAGGTTCAGAAGAGGGCAACCAGAATGATCAAGGGGATGGAGCGACTCCCTTACGAGGAAAGGTTGCAGCATTTGGGGCTTTTTAGTTTAGAGAAAAGGCGGGTCAGAGGAGACATGATAGAAGTGTATAAAATTATGCATGGCATTGAGAAAGTGGATAGAGAAAAGTTCTTCTCCCTCTCTCATAATACTAGAACTCATGGACATTCAAAGAAGCTGAATGTTGGAAGATTCAGGACAGACAAAAGGAAGTACTTCTTTACTCAGCGCATAGTTAAACTATGGAATTTGCTCCCACAAGATGCAGTAATGGCCACCAGCTTGGATGGCTTTAAAAGAAGATTAGACAAATTCATGGAGGACAGGGCTATCAATGGCTACTAGCTGTGATGGCTGTGCTCTGCCACCCTAGTCAGAGGCAGCATGCTTCTGAAAACCAGTTGCTGGAAGCCTCAGGAGGGGAGAGTGTTCTTGCACTCGGGTCCTGCTTGCGGGCTTCCCCCAGGCACCTGGTTGGCCACTGTGAGAACAGGATGCTGGACTAGATGGGCCACTGGCCTGATCCAGCAGGCTCTTCTTATGTTCTTATGTTCTTATGTTCTCTCTGCTTTAGCTGGGGCTGCTGCTTGTTTATAGTTCTGCCTGCCTGTACGCTTCCAAGCCCAATTCAAAGTGCTGGTTTTGACCTATAAAGCTCTTTATGGCTGAGGACCCCAATATCATCTGGAAACCCTCTCCCCAAATGAACCTGCTCAGACCCTTAGGTCTCCTTCTGAGGCCCTTCTCCAGGTCCTCCCTCTGAGGGAGGCTTGGAAGGTGATGATGTCACCAGAGGGCAGGGCTGTGAAGTCGGTACGCCAAACCTTCCACTCCGACTCCTCTATTTTTCTACTGTCCAACTCCGACTCCACCCAAAATTGCTTCTGACTCAACAGCCCTGGAAAGGGCTGTAAATGTCTTTTTAAATTGGAAGCTCTTGTAGGAGCATTTTTATCACTGCCTGAATATGCGCTGATCTTGGCATCACAGCATTTGTCTTCATCTGGGTCCTGTGTCATACACAGACACACAAAATGTTTTCCATCTTGAGTTATGGTGAAATGCTCAAATACAACTGACTTCATGGGAAGCTTCTTTGACATTTTGAATTTATATTTTAAAAAAATTGTCAGTCAAAATTTAGTTTGAAGTCGGAGTCGGTACATTTCTACCGATGCTGACCCCACCCAAAATTGCTCCCGACTCCAACTCCACAGCCCTGCCAGAGGGCCTTTGCTGTTGTGGTGCCCCATCTGTGGAATACGCTGCCCAGTGAGGTCCACCTGGCACCTTCACTGACATCTTTTCGGCACCAGGTAAAGGCTTTTTCTCCCAGGTAATTGATAGATGATGAGATGATGTTGCTTATTATTAGTGACGAAGGATTTCTGACCCTTGACCCCAGCTGATCAATACGTGAAGGGATTGCTTTTCTGTGCTTTTTCATTTAAGCCATGAGAGGCCTCTGATATTACAATCTTAGCTCAAATTATGCATTGCTTGTGAAGCCAATATTTTGAGGAACTATGCCTGACTAAAAATGAAAGTACAAAGTATTGTAACATTTTGTAAGTTTGTGGTTAGCTAGAACAACAACTAAAGGGGCACAGTGGGTCGGAATGAATTTGGGATGCTTTTTAACATGTTTATGAATCCTGAATGCAGGGTTTGGGTAATGAAGGGACTTTCCTTCTTTGACCCATGGATGGGCAAGGCCAAAATGTGCCAAGGTGACCACCCCAGGTGGGAGGGTATGGGCATACTGATTGGTAAAGATGTATCTTGCTTATAATGTATGCATGACATATAATCACTTTATAAAGCTGTGCACTAGCTGTTTTTCCTTCAGAGTTGTTCTGAGGAACTTCTCTCCCAATGCATTGGTCTTTGCTATCTTGTTTCAATAAACTCTGTCCTTTGGAGCACAATAAATCGACTGGAAAGTTTTTCCTTCCACATTAGTATGCTACCAACGCTTCCTGTGGCTGTATGGGGGTGGTATTTATTGTTTTGTTTTTGTAGTATATTTGTTTGTTTCTAATATTGTAAGTCACTTAGAGACCTTTGGTACCAAGTGGCTAATAAATCCAATAAATAAAAACAATTCTTAAAAATTTCTTACTTTTTGTGAGAGCTCAGCTAAATGATTTGGGACCTGGGAATCTGAAAGATTGTCTTCTACCATATGAACCTGCCCAAACCTTGTCGTCATCTTTGGAGACCCTTGTTTGTGTCTTCAGTCTCCCTCTCACTCCACATCTGACGTTTGGCAGGTGGTGAGCGAAGAGATGGCCTTATCAGACTGTGATGTCCTGTTTGCATAGTGCCTTACCCAGGGACGATGGCTGGTGCCAACTCTGTCATTTGAGTGCCAGGCAAAGACCTTTATATTTATCCTGGACTTTTAAAATCTATAAACTGTGTGTAGGTCTTATGTATTCCTCTGAATTTTATGAGGCAGTCTTAACTTCTTTCTGCTGTTTTATCTGTTTGTTGGTGTGGGGGTAACTGTTTATGATGCTTGTGAAATTTTATTTGTGTGTTGTTTTGTGAGCTGCCTGAGAAGTTTCACTGAAGAGGAACATAAAAATCTTAGTTTCTAGCAAACTTATTTGTATTTGAGTCCTGCTTGCAGGCTTCACATGTGCAACTGGCTGGCCACTGTGAGAACAGGATGCTGGACTAGATGGGCTGCTGGCCTGATCCAGCAGGCTCTTCTTATGTTCTGGATAAGATGTTTCTAAATGTCCCAAGTATATTTGGTTGCTTTAAGCTCCTTGATGTTGTATTTCTTTGTCCTACAGCAAATGGCTGGACTGTTCCCGATTTCCAGGTGCAACTCTAGCCAAAATTGGCCAACTTGCAGTTCTTCCAAAATACCAATCTTAAGGCTGGGATCTGCACACACTTTGCAAATCATCAGGAATGATGTTCTTCACCAATCTGCTCTGTAGGGAACATTCTTGTTGTGCTGAGTTGATGTAACTCTGTATGGTTTAGCCGGTGCAATACATTTCACTCAGGAGGCCCCTTGAAAATGGCTGAAATCAAGCTTGGGCCATTCCAACAGAGTGCATTTACTTAGTCCCACTTGTCTTCTTTTAAACCCGCTTTCTAAAATGATGCTTGAGGCAAAGGTAGATGTGAGCAATTGCTTTGGGGAAAAATCTGACTAATCTTCAGTTTTGGTCTGATAGGCCCTACATGACCAGCTGGTTCATATCAATCTGCAATACCATAGGCAGATCCTTCCATTTTCCATGGAAATGGCTCACAGAGACGATGAAATAGGAAGTCTTTATTTTAAAACCACAAGCTCCCATCTCAGTGTTTCTTTTAAGGAAGCATCTCTTAATTATACAGTCACTATAGATACCTTTCTCCCTCCTCCCCCTTCTGAGGCCTTCTTCTACTGTACTCTGTGGCCCTTATAGGGCTCGGGTTTGGGGATTCTCTCTAGGTCTTTGAACGTGGCTGTGATGTTCCTATATTAATGTATATATGGTAAGTGTTGTTGTTTTAGTAGATACATGGTAAGTGGAGTGAAAGAGGAGGGGGAGTGAATGGGCAGTAGAATGCGAGATGATTGGCTGAGTGTTTAAAATGGCTGAATGTATAAAAGGAAGAGTGAGAGTGGAATCTGGGGGGGAGAAGAGAACTGAGTGGGTTGCTTGGTGGGGTTTAGAGAGTTGTTTGCCAGGAGGGAGGTGGAGTTCGGATTAGTATTGAGTAAAACCATATGCTTATGTGCCTTAAGAAGAAATCTTGTTAATCTTGTTAGCTTTGTTATCTGTAATAAATACTTAATTTGGTTTACCAAAGGCCTGATCCTTGGCTGGGGTTTCACAGACCAGAAGGGAGGGTAAGGTAATGACCAAGGCTGAAGGGGAACTGTAACAAATGGTGGCAGCGGTGAAGAGAATAACAATACCAGTATTCAGAGTCTCTGGGAATACTAGTATTGGGACGTTACTGGTGGTTGCCTAGCAGGGGGATCTGTTGAGATCTGTGCTAGAGCGGGGAGAGAAACCATAAGAGAGAACGGTCCGGACTGGTGGAGTCCCTGGTGGTGCCTAGTGACAGGCAGTAACCACGAGCAGGTAGGAACCTGACAGGGAGAGCCAGGGAAGGACGCCTCATATGTGGTGGCAGTAGCGGTGGGATACGAACAACAGAGAATCCAGATACGAACCAAAGAGAGTCCCAAAGACACGTGGTGACAAAGGAGACTACGTCACAGGTGTTGGCTGTAGCAGTGAGATACGAATACTAGACAATCCCTAATAGTTGTGTGGCAAACAGAAATAACAAAACAAGATTACTTGTGAGAGTGACTGGCAGAGAGTGTGTGGCAAAGAGTCAGTGAACTCAAACACCATGGCTGAATACATAAAAATGAAAAGAGAGGAGCTGGTGGAGAAGTGCATAACATTCAATTTACCTCACGAGGGTAAAGGGGTAGATGAATTGAGGGTAGCACTTATAGGATTTGCTACTGCCCAGCAAAAACAACCGGTCAGGGAAGAGACCCCAGAAGGATATTTAAGCAATCCCGCTTATATAGAGTACTTGAGAGAGAAGTTGAAGATGGAAACTGAGAGATTGAGGATGGAGGCTGAGGAAAAAGACAAACAGAGAGAGTTGGAAGCTGAGAGATTGAGGATGGATGCTGAGGAAAAAGACAAGCAGAGGGAGTTGGAAACAGAGAGATTGAGGATGGAAACTGAGATAATGAGAGTGGATGCGGAGATACAAGGGGAAAGATTAAAATTGGAAAGAGAGGAGTTTCATTCTGATGAAACAAGAAAGGACAGAGATGGAGCAAAAATAAAAATTACTCCAAAGGACTTTGCTGTCCATGAGCCTGGTCAAGATCCTCAAATTTACCTCAGCACCTTTGAAAAAGCAGCTCAGTTGTGGGGGCTACCTGAAGATAAATACATGCAGTATTTATCAAACCTGATTAAAGGGGAATTGGCTGAGGTATACCAATATTTCCCCTCAGACAGGCCCGTCACCTATGCTGAATTCAAAGAAGCAGTGTTTAAAAGATTCAGACTGGGGCCTGATTATTTTAGAAAGCTTTTCAGAAACTGCCAGATACAGACAGGGAGGTCTTTCGTGGAGCTGGGGGCAAACCTGATGGACATATTTGGGAAATGGCTGACAAGTGCAAAAGCTCAGTCTGTGGAGGAGGTGAAAAACCTCATGATATTGGATCAATTATACCATCAGTTACCACCAGAAATAAGGCTCCTGGTCAAAGACCGTTCCCCTACATCGGTGCAGGAGGCCGCAGAGATGGCGGATCACTTCGCCTCCAACAGAACTGGCTGGGTGGGGAAAACATCAAGAGATTTTAAACCCAGACCATATAACGCTGGCAGAAGGGATGTGGTACCACAGAGAGTGAGTCCTCCAGTAAAATCTGAAGGGCACAGGACACCCCAGAGTGGATCTGTGCACCCTAAAAGTGAGGAGAAATTATGCTACAAATGTGGTAGACCGGGGCACCTATGTTTTCAATGTGAGGTTGCCAACCCCATTAGTAATCCTGCTCAGACAAGGGCAGTGAAAACAGAGCCCAAGGCTTTAGAAACAGCGAAAAAGGTTCAGTTCTGCCAGATAAACTGGACAGAAGTAACAGACCTTGATTCAAGTCTGAGAGAGGAAGTGAGTGTACAAGGGGCAAATTATTGGGCATTGCTTGATACTGGTGCCGCTCAGACATTACTGAGGCCAGATTTAATAAAATCTGAGGTAATATTACCTCAGGAAACTGTGACTATCCAAGGAGTGAGGGGTCAACCAGAAAGTTTGCCTGTGGCCCTGGTGGAAATGACTTGGAGAGGCCAAGAGAGTCGATATAAAGTAGGCATTAATGCCCAGCAACAAGAACCAGTTATACTGGGAAGAGATGTAATGGGCGCCCAAGGAAAGATCTATGTAGTGACCAGACAGCAAATTGGCAGAGAAAAAGAAGCCATATTAAGGGGGGCTGAAACAAACAGGGTGGAATCTGTTAACCAGCCTCAGGTCACCATAGCAACCACTAGCAGGCCTGCTGAAGGAGACAAACTGTATCAAGTGGTCTCTGATAATGATGAGGCAGATCAATTCAGGGAAGAGCTGCAAAAAGATATAAGTTTGAAGCAGATAAAGGAACAAGATCTGACCCAACAGATTCCTTTCACTGACAAACTGAGGAATCAAGTTGTGTGTGAGAATGGGATTTTATATAGACTGTGGATGCCTGCTGAGAGAAAGGGTGAATGTGAACCAGTGAAGCAATTGATAGTACCTAGCAAATATAGAACCAGATTGCTAGAAGTAGCCCATGATGTCCCATGTGCAGGACATCTGGGAATAAAAAAGACCAAGAGGAGATTGGCAGCACACTATTATTGGTCAAACATCTCCAAAGATGTAAAACAACATTGTCTATCTTGTGGAATATGCCAAAAGGTGGGAAAAAGTGGAGTAAAGACTAAGGCACCCTTAAAGCCCCTTCCTATAATTGGACAACCCTTTTATAGAGTGGGGATAGATTTGGTGGGCCCTTTTTCCAAACCCACAAGGCATGGCAAGAAATATCTAGTGGTGGTGGTGGATTTTGCCACCAGGTACCCAGACGCAGAAGCACTAAGATCCGTGGAAGCCCCTGTAGTGGCAGAGGCTTTATTGAAAATCTTTATGAGGCTGGGTTTCCGTCATGAAGTGCTGACGGATCAAGGCAGTGTATTCATGGGAGAAGTGATGCAATGTATGTGGAAATGTTGTGGTCTAAAACATCTAAAGACCACTACTTACCATCCCGCCACTAATGGGTTAACAGAGAGATTCAATGGCGTTTTGAAGGGCATGATCAGAAGCTATGTTCAAGATCACCCACAAGACTGGGATGAACGTTTGGGATGCTTCTTATTTGCATATAGAGAAGTCCCTCAAGAGTCAACAGGCTTCTCACCCTTTGAACTCATGTTCCCTAGAAAAGTGAGGGGACCTTTGGAACTATTAAAAAATTCATGGGAAGGAACCCTGGGAGAGTACAAAACTTCTGTAGTAGATTTTGTATTGGAATTCCACAATAAATTAACATCAATGATGGAGATGGTGAAAAAGAATTTGAGTCAAGCACAGGAGAAGCAACGTTACTGGTATGACAGAACAGCCAGGGAACGTGTGTATGATGTGGGAGATATGGTTATGGCGTTCATACCCAGGAAACATGACAAATTACAGGCTAACTGGGAAGGACCATATACCATCAGAGAAAGGCTTGACACAGTGACGTATGTAATCACCACAGACCAATTAAACAAAAGCAAAGTGGTTCATGTAAATATGTTGAAGCCTTACCATACCAGGGATGCACAGGTGTTGCAAGTTACCTTATTCCCTGAGGGAAGTGGGCCTGAACTTCCAGATTTGGTACAGGAAAGCAAAGACAAAGGAGGGGTAGATCAAGTGGAATGGTCAGAGGAGGTGAAGGAGGAAGTAAAAGAAGAGATTCTGAGAGTTTTGAAAACCTATAGGAATCTCTTTAGCAACAAACCTGGCCGAACCAGTATAGTTATACATTCCATTGATACTGGAGATCATGCCCCAATCAGATCTGTTCCGTACCGTGTGAATGGGAAAGTTTTGAATGAGATCAAAAAGGAGGTGGAAGATATGCTGGAATTAGGAGTGATCAAGGAATCCATCAGTCCCTGGGCCTCAAGTATTGTCCTGGTTCCGAAAAAAGATGGAACGACAAGGTTTTGCATTGATTATCGGCTAATCAATAAAATTACTGTCCCAGATGCGTATCCTATGCCTAGGGTAGACGCAATGTTAGAGTTATTGGGGGCAGCAACCATTATCTCTACGTTAGACCTCTGTAAAGGATTTTGGCAAATGGAACTAGACGAGCAATCCAGAGCCAAAACTGCCTTCAGTACACCAGATGGGTTATATGAGTTTGTGACCTTACCCATGGGACTAAGGAACTCACCAAGTTCATTTCAGAGGCTAATCAATACTGTGTTGCGAGGCATGTCAGATTTTGCAGTGGCCTATATCGATGACGTGGCCATTTTCAGCAAGTCGGTGCCTGAGCATGTCCAACACCTGACAACAGTATTGGAGGCCTTAAGAAAAGCAGGCCTCACAATAAAAGCTAAGAAATGCCAGTTTGGACTAAAGGAAGTAATCTATTTAGGACATAAGGTGGGGAGTGGGAAAATCACCCCCTTATGGAGCAAGGTGGAGGCAATACAAGCGTGGCCGATCCCCTTAACCAAAAAACAAGTAAGGGCATTTCTGGGTGTGGCTGGATTTTATAGGAAGTTTGTGAGAAATTTTGGGGAAATAGCATCCCCCTTGCATGAATTAACAAAGAAGTAGTGTTCTGAGCGTGTGGTACGGACGGATGAATGTCAGAAGGCTTTTGATCTACTGAAACAAGCCTTGTGCCAAGGACCCATATTAATAGCACCAGACTATGAGAAACCATTCATCGTGGCTACAGATGCGTCGGACCTGGCGCTGGGAGTCGTCTTGCTACAGGAGAGAGAAGGCACCAGACATCCAGTGGCGTACCTGAGTCGCAAGCTGACGCCAAGAGAGAAAAACTATTCGTCAGTCCAGAAGGAGTGCCTAGCGGTCGTGTGGGGACTGAACAAGTTGCGCCCATACGTGTGGGGACGAAGATTCACAGTGACTACGGATCATCGGGCCTTGTTATGGTTGCAGACTATGAAAAACCATAACACTATGCTGCAGAGGTGGTCCTGGGCCCTACAGGATTATCAAGTGGACTTCCAGTTCATAAAAGGCAAGGACAATGTACTGGCCGATGGACTTTCCAGGCAATTGGCTGGGACTGCAGTGACGTGACCAGACAGAGGAACAAAGAAAGACATTTTCCCCATAGAGACTTTTATTTGTTAACGCGACGTATAAATCCTGGAACAGGAATAATACTCTGCTGTTGTTTAAGGGGGGGGGGAAATGTGATGTTCCTATATTAATGTATATATGGTAAGTGTTGTTGTTTTAGTAGATACATGGTAAGTGGAGTGAAAGAGGAGGGGGAGTGAATGGGCAGTAGAATACGAGATGATTGGCTGAGTGTTTAAAATGGCTGAATGTATAAAAGGAAGAGTGAGAGTGGAATCTGGGGGGGAGAAGAGAACTGAGTGGGTTGCTTGGTGGGGTTTAGAGAGTTGTTTGCCAGGAGGGAGGTGGAGTTCGGATTAGTATTGAGTAAAACCATATGCTTATGTGCCTTAAGAAGAAATCTTGTTAATCTTGTTAGCTTTGTTATCTGTAATAAATACTTAATTTGGTTTACCAAAGGCCTGATCCTTGGCTGGGGTTTCACAGACCAGAAGGGAGGGTAAGGTAATGACCAAGGCTGAAGGGGAACTGTAACAAATGGTGGCAGCGGTGAAGAGAATAACAATACCAGTATTCAGAGTCTCTGGGAATACTAGTATTAGGACGTGACTGGTGGTTGCCTAGCAGGGGGATCTGTTGAGATCTGTGCTAGAGTGGGGAGAGAAACCATAAGAGAGAGCGGTCCGGACTGGTGGAGTCCCTGGTGGTGCCTAGTGACAGGCAGTAACCATGAGCAGGTAGGAACCTGACAGGGACAGCCAGGGAAGGACGCCTCACAGTGGCCATTTTATACCTGTAGAGCAAGTTGTGTATGAGTTCTGGAGAATGCAAAAGGAAAAGCGGTCCCTTGTTCTTCTCCTCTTGAAACATCACTATGTAGTGCAGGAACCTTGTGACATGCATTTGGCCCTACAAGACTTCCTGTAACGTTGTTAGGGACTTGAGTAGGCCAATTCTTTCTTCTCTACACACCCACCACCTCCCTTCTAAATGGACACCTCAACATTGCATGCATCTTGGAAGCTCACAGTTCCTTGTCAATCCATTTTTGGGTTCTTTGTAACTTTCTTTTTCATCTCCAAAATTTCTGTGTACCTAGAAAGTCACTCTCCTTTGCTTAGGGGTGGACTCTTTCAGTTCCAAGCTGATGGGTACCTGACCACCTGAGTGGTGAGAGAGAGGGCAGGGAGAAGAGAAAGAATATGGGATGTGATACTGTGATGTGATACGCTTCATTGAATCTTATTTTTATGCCTATTTTAAAAACCCTAATGCATGTTCTGGACTGGTAAAATGATTTGGAAATTTGGGAGACTCCAGGTTTGGCCCAATTACCCAATTTCTCTGTCTGAATTTGGTTTCCAAATGTTTGGCTCTTTAGGATATAGCTGCTCGGAAGTTAGATCTGCTGAAGACAGAATTCCTGGAAATTATTGCTTTAATTGAAGAAGAAGAAAAAGAATCTGTAAAGAAGGTCCAAGCAGAGGAGAAGAAAGTCCAAGATAAATATGAATACATCCATAAAGTCCTGGGTAAGAAAAAAAACGAAATCCAGGGAGCAAGAGACCAGATTGAAATGACCTTGACGGAGGATGATGACATCACGTTTTTAAAGGTAAATCTCAGTTTTGTTGAAACACTGTTTGGTTCTGGACAGATACTGTAGTTAAGGGCTTTCTTGACTCCTTCCTCGATTCAGAGAAATGCTTCCTCTTAAAAAAAAAAATTGCAGGGCATCCTGCAAATGTTACAGAGTCCTGCCCCCAGGAGGTGCCTCTGTCAGTCACTTAGCTACTCTGCTGAGTCTAGACTTCCTTTAAAATACTTGTGGCCACCATCTACTGCGGGGGTGGGGAACCTCTGGCCCACAGGCCAAATTTGGTTCACCAGGCTGTTTTCCCCAAACCTCACCCACCTGCCCCATTCCTGATGCTATATGTCAGGTGTGGGGACAGGTAGAGACATGGCTGGATTCTGTGATTGGAAAGCAGGAGTGAGCTATCTGGGCATCACCTGATGTGCAGGGAGTTCAGTCCTGCTTGACTGAGTGCCCAAGTGAGTTCCCTGCAGGGAACTTGCTGGTGCACACAAATCCTGCAGAAAGCAGGATTGAGCTCCCTGCAAATCAGCTGATGTACATAGAGTTCAATCCTGCTTGGTCACTATTTGTCCGTCCCCCCAGTGGACCAGCATTAACAGGTGGGTGGGACAATGGGTGCCATAAAGATCTGGGCCAAAAAGATTCCCCATCTCTAATCTACTATGTTAAAAAGAGCAATATGTCTCTCTTTCTCTATGTATATGTGTGTGTGTGTATATCTATCTATATCTGTCTCTCTGTCTCTCTCTCCTTAAAAACAATTTTAAAAAACAATCACAAATAGGGTGGGTCCTAAAAATATACATCTCAGGTGTCAAAGGCCAATATAAAGATATAAATGTATTCTAGTGAACAAAAACAATCCTGGTCTCTGTGATCGTGTTTGTATGATTATGTACTCTTTGCTAGGTGCATGTGCTGGGAAATTACCATTAAAACAATCATATTTGACAGAGTATCTGCTAAAACAGATGAGGCTGTGATTTTCATGCATGACAGTGTACACCAGTGTTCATCATCCTTTGTCATGCACTAGTATATGCATTTAGTAAAAATATCATGTGTGAAATGACCTATGTAGCCTAATCCAAACCAGGTTTCTCAGAAGTAACTTCCACCTAGTTCGCTTTGCACTTAATTCTTACTAAATGCACTTAAGATTTTGTCCGTAGCTTGGCTTTCTTAACAGGCAGCCTGTGCTCCGGTTGCATTAGGGTAAGACTCTTCCTCCTTTACAAAGGAAAGGGGCATCCTAGGCTTGGAAGTCACTATCGTTGTTACTGTGCATATGGTGCTTGGCAGTGCCAGCCTATGACTGACCAGTGCTTCTTTGCTGCTTCAAAATGCAGTATAATACATCCTTCCTGGACAAGTGGTGATGAGGTGATGTGTAAGAGTGAAAATCTTTACAAGATCTTCTGCTTTATTTTAGAAGGCAGCAAAACTCCGGCAGTTACCTATCAAAGATGTATTCATACCCAAAATAGATTTGGATCAAAACTTGATACATGCTATTTATCAAAAATCCTTTGGCCTCAAAGAAAATGTGAAACAATTCTTGACTCAATCCCAGGAGAAGAAAACAGAAGGTGCTTCTATGTATTCTTTTTTATTTATTTGTCTATTTTCCTTATTGTATCTCAGTGTAAAATGTATTAAAGTTTTTAAGACTAAATGGTTTGGGTATAAATTATGGAAATGGATGTTCTCAGGTTCAGGGTCTTCTGAATTACTACTTGTAACAAAAGGAAAGAGGAAGGCAAAAACCCTATGAATATATCCAAAAAAGATTCATAAGGTCGCCATAAGTCGTAATCGACTTGAAGGCATATAACAACAACAAAAAGAAACCATGTTCATGCTAACTACCCATTGTGCGGAATACTCCTAAGGTTGAAGCTCAATTGACTTGGAACCTGTCAATTCTGGATAGTATTTGACTTTGAGTTGGCAATCTTGGATTGAATCCTTTGGTCAGGTTCTGGCTGTACTCCTCCATCTGTGAAATGGGTATATAAATAGCACACCCACTGTCGCAGTTGTGATCTTGGCAGACTTATTCTTCCAGCATGCTGGCTTGTCACTGATCTATGAATGTGGAACTGGATCAGCAAAAACTTTAGGCAACGGATCCATATGACACCACCGGAAATGGATGGGAGAGAGATTTGATTCAGTCTGCATTTAAAGCTGAATCTATCAAATTCATACTTTCTGAAACAATATAAGAACCAAAACACAGCCATCCTTCAAAATTTGCAGTGATGCAGTTCTCTAATCAGTGTTTACAAAAATGCATATATTAGGGGAACATGTGCGTGAAATGAATATGTTTTTGAAAATAACATACAAAATGCATTATATTAGGAGAAATGCTTGCAAAATGTGTACATTAGTCAAAATTGCATACAAAAATGTATTTTTGGAGAAATTAACACTAAAATGCTGGATTTTAATGAGAATTTTTGTAAAAATTTGCTAATTGCAGCAGAAATGTGGAGAACTGAATTTAAGATTTGAAAACGAGAAACTGAGAGAACCAAAATGGATGAATCCTTCCATTCCTACCATCACAAGTGCCATATGTATACCCATGGCATTGTTACATTGGGAAGCCAGGGCAAGCACATAATGAAAAGCTAATATTGGTCATATCTCTACATGCATGCATGTATTTTACTTTCAGGAGTCACACAATGGAAAACCAAACTACAGATCCAGCCCTCGCAGCCAGGAAAAAAGAATGCTGCATCAAGTAAGTAAATGCGCAAGCCTTGTGATTCCTACTTGCTAAATTCCTTTCACAGTAGTAAACTGATGTCTGTCTCCAGCCTCAGTTTCTAAGAGGGTTAAAGATGTTATGGTAGATGCATGGCTTCTAGTGGTGTACATGCATAATCCTCCTTTTGCCCTGCTGTCTTCTAAGGTACGGCAAGACTCTTGTTTGTTTGCCACGAAAGGCTAATACGGCTACCCCTCTGGATATTGCTAACTAGTGTTTTCTTTTCATAGATGCTCCAAAGAGAGATGCCCCACTACCACAATCTCCACAGGAGAAGACAACTGCAGAGGAGGAGGCGTTGGCTGCTGCAGACACCAGTGAGTGTCGAGGACGGATTACTGTTGGGGGCGCAGATTATATTATTGATAATTACAGGAGGGTTTTTGTTGTTGTTCTCTTCTCGTGCAAGTAAGCAGCGCTCTTGAGCTAAGAGGTTATAGAGAAGAGCAGGAGCATCTCCCAAGGGTTCATCCAGGGACTTGGCTTATATAATGGAAAGACTTTTTTGTTTTATTTTGGGAAGCTCTTTGAAGGACAGGGGATAGAAGGAATGGGAGAGCAATCCCTGTCTCTTTGTTCATGCCCTACAGTGCTGCATTCTGGGTTGCTTTCTACCCCTACCTCCAGATCTCAGGTGGGAGAGAGGAGGGCTAGTGCCAGTCTTTGAACATTAATTCTGTGTTAGTTATTCTCCTCCCAGGAGTGCAGTGTACCTGGTTCTCTTCCACCCACCCATCTTGTCCTTGCAACAGCCCTGTGAGGTAGGCTAGGCTACTTCAGGGAAGGGCTGTAGCTCAGGGGTAGAGCATCTGCTTTGCTTGCAGAAGGTCCTGGGTTCAATCTCTGGCATTTTCAGGTAGGACTTGGGAGAGCCTCGCTGCCTGAAACCCTGGAGAGTCGTTGTCAGTGTTGATGACACTGAGCTAGACCTATCAATGGTTTGACTCGGTGTAAAGCAGCTTCCTTTGTAGGCTGGGATACCAGCTGGCTCAATGTCACCCAGGCACTTCATTGGATCTTCTCGGATCTTCTCGGCCTAGCCTGATGCTGCACCACACAGTGAAGTTCTTTGCTCACTGTGCAGAACTGACTGCAGAAGTGCTCCAACTCTCTCTCTCTCTGGCATACTGAAGTCTAGGTTGGGAAGGCTGATTTTTGGGAGGGTGGACTTTTCTTGCCTTTGGGCAGACAGTTATATTTGTTGGTCTTCCCAAAGAGTCACAGCAGTGTAGTGGTTAGAGCATGGACAAGGCCTGGAGAGAGACATGTGCAAATCCCTACTGCCCCAAAGATTGCCCAGTGACCTTGGGCCAGCTCTACACTTTCAGTCTAGCCTACCTCACAAGGTGGTTGTGACGATAAAATGGGAGAGACGTACATACGCCACCTGGAGCTGTTTGGAGGAGAGGCTGAATAATAAAAATGTAAGAAATAAAAAATGAATCCTGGACTCTTAAAGTATGTAGGGGCATACTATATTTTAAGGCCACTTTATTAGAAGTGTGACTCTGGAAATGGTCCCAAGTTTTGAGGAGACTACACTGCTTCTCTGCCCAACTAGAATGTAATGCTTGAGACACTAAACATTAACTGTCACTTGGTTCCCTCTCTTCTCCCCACTCCATCTCACTTGACAGCTTCCTCCAGGCTGCACTGTTGTAAATGTAAGCTCCTCAGGGCAGGGAGCTCTCTTTTGCTTGGGCTGCTCTGTATTGTTGTGTATACTGATAACACTATGTAAACAGTAAATGGGTGTTTGCTGTCAGTCCAAAGGTGATTCTGGCCACTGCCCTTGTGTACAGTAGGCCGCAGGTGATTATCTGGAGCACACCTTTTGTTTGACGTTAGCCTCCCACCTGAGATGTAGTTCAAGAAAAGGCATACCCAGTCACTGCTGTAATTCACAGAGGCAGGGTTTCTGATTTGTGGGCTCCTTTCCTTGCCATTGTTTCATAATAGTATGTAGGGCAGAGTTTCTTCCCTAACTCTACTTGATTTGAAGAAGGAAGTTTCCTTCCCAAAATGAGGAGAGTATGCCCTGATGTAGCTCTGCCTCTTTTTCCGGTAAGAACAAAGCAGTATATAATGCAAGAGTCCTGTGCCAGCATCAGCTGTGGCTGTTGTGTTGCATCATCCATTATTTTCTTTTGATTGTGTTGGTTTTGATTCTTGGCCTCCCATACTGTTGGCAGGGCCCTTGGACTTCTAACTGCCTCCCTGCTTTTTTGGTTCAAGCGGGTCCCCAAGCATCCAGTTAGCCCTTTTCTCCCTCCTAGTATTAGCAAAATACCAGAATCAAGTTACAAGTTTACCGGTATTTCTTTTGAAGGATACCACTTGCAAGATGACAATGATGAATGGTAGGTTTTTATTTATAACAGAAAAGAGAGCACGTGCAAAATGTGTTTCTTTAACAAGCAAGAAATGAATAAAATGGATGATCAAAGGTAATTAAACTTGCATAACCAAGGCCAGAAGAGATTGAAGATTACAACAGAATGGATTGTGGTTTGATAAGAATGTAGAGGTTGCAACTAAAAAAAACCAGGAAGAGCTTTACATTTTAGAGTTTAGAAATAAGGTTGGGTCCTGTCTTGGGCCTGATTTACATCTGCTGTAGAATGAGATGGCAGAATCCTGACATGGTAGAATAGATTGTGCAGTTTCAGATTGCAGCTGGAGGAAATCACATTTCTGAATATTCCCCTATATGAAAATAGGAGGATTCACTGAAACCTAAGTTAGCCTCTCATCATTGGACACTTTGCCTCCATTCTTTGCATATCTGAAGATTCTTGTTTTAAAATACTGTTTCAACTTGTTCCCCAATAACTGCAACATGTTTTATTTACTTTCTTCTTTTTCAGAGCAGAGGAGGCGACCTGCTAAACGCTGTAAGTTCAGTCTTGCAAAAATCCATTATGTTGCTTCAAGGAATAGGCTGATCTGTCTTTTGAACCTGGTGTCACAAAAGCTCTGAGTGCATCTACCCTACTTGCAGCTGTACCTGCTAGGACATACTGCCACTATCCTGTTTATGAACTTCTAAGCTAATAGAGAGAAGAGACCCTCTCATCCTTTGATCCAGGGAACTGGGAAACTGCCAGCTAACTTGTCCCAGTCACCACTGAAAGCCCAAGAAAGACTGTTCCTGTCTTATTCCCATTATAGGACTTAAATGGTAGTATACTAGTACAACCAGGTAATCTGCAGTATTCAAAATCTTAGAATTTTTTATTTTAAACAGTAATGAGTAGGGAAGAGGGAGAGAGTTAAGCAGGGTACACTTGAAAAGCATAAAATCAGGGTCTAGCCTGTATTCTTTGGTGTGAAACATTGGTTCTATTTGATATTAAATCGTATCATTGTTTTGTTGTAACTTCCCCTGGGATCTTATGATGAAAGGTGGGTAAGAAATCTTACAAATAAAATATTTATTGCAGTAAGTCCTAAAGTTACTGCGAACCAAATAAACTTTCAGATAGGCAAGCCACCAGAGGGAGCATTGAAGGCACATAGCATTCAGGCGAAGCGGATGTGAGAGTTTGAATAAATTGCTTGTTTAGGAATATGTAATGATAATGCTAGCTAGCATGGGCAGTGGACAAATAAGACCATCTCCTTTGGGGCTAAGATCTCTTTATTTACATTATATCCTGCCTGCCAACAAAAACATCTTCAAAGCTGCTGGACAAGAGTCAACTTCTGGCTTCTAAAAGTTATCACTATAGTCTTGCCTTTGCTATTCCTTGGACAAAATGTTTCTTGTAGACCTCATCAGGCTGAGCCTGTCAGTGACATCCAGCTCTGCAATTCTAGGAAACGGATCTACTGCAGTCTTGCAGATGCTTACCCATAGATCCAGATCTGCTTTCTGCCCACCCCTGTCCTAGAAGACTTGGAGGTGCTTGGAGAGTGGGGATATTAAAAGACCTCTCCCTCCATCCCACCTGCTGCTTCTGTTGTCTTGCTTGATCTGCAGTGGTTACAGAGGGGGAGGAAGACATGCACCCCCAGGAAGTGTTACTGAACACCAAAACCAGGGAACAGAAACTCTGTGTCTGAAAGTACCCAGGACTTTTCCCTACCTGGGTAAATGGTATTTGGTGGCTCCTAGCTCTGAGGATGGGCTTCGATCAAAGTCTCCTGTCCTCCGGTTAGACACCTGTTCCTACATTGATGGTTGGAATGGTGTGCGGTCTTAAGCCCAATTGTATAAAAACTACTCTGGCTGATTTCGATAGGAGTTATCTCTGAATGAACATACTGGAATCTGTCTTAAAGGTCCTGTTTGGGCAACCTCTGTTGCAGAGTTGTATAGAACCTTAGATTAAGTTGCTCTGTTTTGATGATTTAAAAAAACAACAATTTTTAAAAATGCATTCAACTGCAATTTGTCCCCCCTTCCCCCCTTTTTTTCTTCCCCTAACTGCAGCACAAAGTCCTAGCCAGAGAGGACGAAGTTCCAGCAGGCCTCAGTCAGGAACTCAGCCAGCAACTCTTGAAAGCTTTTTAACTAAATCACGAGAGGAGCTTTTGGAATGTAAGTGACCTGATTCCATGTAGCCTAATTCATACAAATCCAGTTCCCAGCATTCCATCACTCTTTCTCAATATTCTACTGGACTGGAAAGGTGCTGATGTAACCATTTTTAGGGTGATGTCTTGAGGAAGGGGGCAGGGGCGGACAGGCTGGTTTGCTTACTGTTCCAGGTAAATTGCTGGAAAGCATAGTTCTGTCTTTAATAATTGGGCATAGAGATTAGTCTTGCTGAAAGAATCAACATGGCTTCTGTAAAGGTAAGTTATGTCTCGCCAACTTTTTTATGTTCTTTGGGAGTGTCATTAAGTATATGGATAGAAGTCATCCAATAGATATTGTGCACTTAGGCATTCAAAACATTTGACAGTTCTTCAGTAAAGGCTTCTGGGTAAGCTGCCATGGGATAAGAGGACAGGCCCTCTTAGGGACTGGTGAAATGTTAAAAGATCAGGAAGCTGAGAGTAGGAATAAAAGGACAGCTCTTACAATGTAGGCTGTAAGAAGTAAGATACCTCAAGCATATGTATTGGGACCAGTGCTTTTTAAGTTGTTCATAAATGACCCAGGGCTAGGAGTAAGATGGCAAAGTTTGTTGATAATGCCAAACTCGGGGTGGAAAACAAAAAGCATTGAGAAGAGCTCCAAAATGATCTTGAAAAGGGGTGAATGGGCAAAAAATAGCACATAGAGTTTTTTGTAAGTAAGGGGAGAGGTATAAATCCTTTTAATAATGCATTTGAAGTGTTTCAGATTGCTAAATTAATTTTTTTGTCCATATGCACTAATGGGATCTGAGCTGGAAATGACTGACCATAAAAGGGGTCTTGAGGTGGGGCTGTAGTGTGTGGCAACTGTGAAAAAGGCAAATTCCCTGTTGGGGGATCATTAGGAAAGGGATTGAAAAAAAAACTGTCATTACCATAATGCCTTTATTCAAATCTATGGAAATGCTGCATTCCGTTCTGGTTGCCACATCTCAAAAAGAATATTATAGAGCTGGAAAAGGTTCAGGAAAGGTCAACCAAAATGATGAGGGGGCTGGAGCAACTTCCGTCAGAAGAAAGGTTCTGATATTTGGGACTTAATTTTTTTTTTTAAATGAGCATTATGAAGAATAAGGATCTCAGTGGCTAGCCATGATAGCTGTATGCTACCTGTAGGGTTGGGACAGTATGCCTTTGGATACTGGTTGCTGGAGAAGGCAGTTGCTCTCTCTCTGGCTTGTGGGCTTCTCATAGGCATCTAGTTGGCCGCTGTGGGAAACGGGTTGCTGAATTAGATACTCCTCTGGTCTAATCAGCAGGGCTGCTCTTATAAGCTGTTCCTTGCTGGCGGTATATTGTGGGGCTGTGTGATGGAAGCAGGATTGGAACTCAGTCACTGGAGAAAGATTACTTTCCTTTTGTGGCCTGAGTGGGAGAAAGACCGCCATAGTTTCATACCTTCGAATGTAGAGTCCCCCAAAGTGTAGCTTGGCATAGGTCAGTGGTACCCAAACTTTTTTCCTGGGGAACACTTGAAAGTTGCTGATAGTCTGAGTGGACCACTTAATGCTTGTTGTAGCAATTGTAATGTGCTGTGCTAGAATGCTGTATGATTTTTAATTGTAGATTAATTGCACCTTTTATTATACTGTATTTCTTCGTGTTACAGTTTGGATGCTGTAGAATCCAAATTGTAATACAATTAAATACAAGAAAAGAAAAGAAGGAACAACATACAATTAAAAATCAATATGAATATTTAATGTGGACATGCTGCAGACCACCAGAATGAGGCTCGCAGACCACTGGCGGTCCATGGACCACTGTTTGGAAACCCTGGCATAGGCAAATGTCAGTGTCTTTTCTTTAGGAACCTAAGAACATAGGCAATTAATATTGTACTAAGTCAGACCACTGGTTCATCCAGCTCAGTATTGTCTGCATTGACTAGCAGTAGCTCTCCTGGGTTTCAGGCAGAAGTCTCTCCTAGTTCTACCTGGAGATGCAGGGACTGCACCTGGGACCTTCTGCTTGCCAAGCAGATGCCAAGCAGAAGCTACAGCTGTTCAGGGCTTTTCACCTCCAGTAGGCTGGTACTTTTGTCCCTGTTGCAAAGAATCAAATGGTGTACCCTGCCGCTGTTCTCCTCCTTTTGACTTAGGTAGGCACATGATCCAGGAAAAAGTATTGCGGCAAGCCCGTTGCTTCCAGATGAGCAAGGTTATATATATAAACATAAAAATATATACGCCCCATAGCCGAAGCTCTCTGGGCAGTTTACAGCATGCTCTTCTTACCTGTTTCCTCCTGCTTTTTTCTCGCTCTGTAAATGTCAAGTGTGGTTCTTCTCACTTCTCCCCTGCACTTCTCTTTCCATAGTTGCTACAAAATTTGCTCTGGATTTCAACACTGCCCATAACAAAGTGATCTTATCTGAGAGGAGCACCAAAATATCTGTGTCAGAAACCCCCCAGAATTACAGCCACCACCCGCAGCGCTTCACCTACTGCTCCCAAGTGGTGGCCTTCCAGTGTTTCAAGAGGGGCATCCATTACTGGGAAGTAGAGCTGGAGCACAACAACTTCTGTGGAGTTGGCATCTGCTACGGGAGCATGGCCAAGCAGGGAGCGGAAAGCCGCCTGGGGCGCAACAGCAGCTCGTGGTGCGTTGAGTGGTTCAATGCCAGGATCTCAGCCTGGCACAATGACATTGAGAAGTGCCTGCCCAACACCAAGGTGAAGAAGATTGGCGTCCTGCTGAATTATGAGGGTGGCTTTGTGATTTTCTTTGGCGTCAGTGAGAAAGTCAGCCTCCTCTACAAATTCCGGGCGCAGTTCACAGAAGCCCTCTATCCGGCATTCTGGGTGTTCTCTAGTGGAACCACCATCTCGCTCTGCCAACTCAAGTGAAGAGCTGAGTACCACCATTTGCTCCGCTTGCCCAGGCATTTCTGCATGTTAACTTCTCTCTCTGTGTTTTGGAATCCAGTTCTGTGTGTATCTGTCTTGTTAATTTCAAAGCAAAAGTTGTTTGTTTGAAACTCCGTCCTTGTTTTCTGGAAATCCCAGGGCTGCTAAAACCAAGGCCACAGTCCACTAAGAATATTCTTTTTGCAGAAGCCTCTTTGAGGACGTCCTTAGGAAACTTTCAGTGGGGCTTGCCCATTGAGTTCTTGGTGGACTGCACTCATCTGGCACATTGAGCTACTGGTTCATTGTACACATTAGTTTGGAGAAGGAGCATGTTTGGGCATGTCTGAGCGGATGCTTCCTTTGCTTCTGTCACAATGGCTAACACACTGCTAGGAGTTCAGAGCACAGAATATAAGGTGCCTTCTGTGTCCTGGTTGCTGTGTCTTTATATGGAGAGTTCTGTTCTTAGTATTTGCTATATAGTGACACAGGCAAAGATCCACAGAGGTATATGTACATGGATGCATGCACACTCATGCAGATAAGTCCTCAAGCAGACTTTTTCTTCCCCATGAATCTGTCCTGATGCTTGTGCAGTGACTTACAAAGAACTTTGATTTTGGTGAACGGGAATAGGGTTGGAGCATGGAGGTGACAGGGCTTTTTCTGTTCTTGTGTCTAATATTGCTAATCCTCTTGAAGAAAAGCAGAAGGGTTACACTTGGTAGTGCTGCGGGGAGCAGGGACACTTTTTTAAAAAATTAAAACTTTGAATTTTACAATCTCTAACTACCAGTTACATTACAAAGGAGCCCTCCCCCCCCCTTTGAGGATCCATGAAGATGCAGTTAAGTCCTCATCACTTAATTCAGTTCTTTGGAGTTTTGGAGAGTTAAGGAGCTGCTGCCGTTTGGAGGCTTTGAACAATATTCAGCATGCAAAGACAGAAAGGTTGGAAAGGAGATGCTTGTGTGGTGGGTGCACTTTTTAGTCAAAGACCCTTGCTGAAAGGGGCTGCATTTAAAAACTGCAGCCCACCATCATAAGTAAGCCCAATCCATCTGAAACACCTTTTATGTAGTTGAATGCTGGAGGTGAAGAAATTCCTTCCTCCTCCCAGTCTTTAAAGAGTTTTGTATCTTTGCTGTGATACTTTGCAATTGTTGAGGTATTGGGAGGAAGCTGTGGGCAGAAAGTTAAAATGCTTCAGGCTACTCTGGTAGACAGAATTTTCTGCTATCCGCTGGAGGCGATTTTGATGATCCTTACATTTCTCCAAGGGTAATCTTTTATAGCATTTTGACTTGAAGGTCACTAGCAGGAAGAACCAGTGTGTCCAATTCAGATCATGTCTCTTAAGTGATTGTTCTGAGTGGGCATTTCAAACTTCAGGCAGCAGGCTGGGAAGGACCTGAAGCATCTGGAAGGCTAAGATCTTCTGGGCAACATCTTTAGCTTTCCTGTAGCTTTGATTTTTCTTTGAGACCTGATTCTGCACATTTCTGTTATGTATCCTAAGCGATTGAAGATGACTTTGTGACATCCTCCTCACTAAAGAGGAACAACAGGCTCTAGGGTCTTACAATTGTGTATGTATTGTACTCTGCACCAGCAAGCAGAAGGTTGTCTTGCCTTTCTTGGGTCAGAACATACACATTTTGGAAAGATGCTTGACATTTCTTAGCTTGTGAAGCTCTCAATTTTAGGAAGCTCACATGCTATAAAGCGCTCAGAGTAGAGGTAAAATGAACACTGCTGAGCATTGATGATTGGCCTCAGCTGAGAAAGTCTTAGATAAAAGCAAAGCAAGCTGGTCCATGTGTTTAAAATGAAATCAAGCTATAGGTTTCTTCCTATGGTCAAACAAAGGGACCAGTTGTAGAACACTCTTTGGGAAAGAATTACTATCCAGATATTTAAGTGGGAACATCTTGACATGTCTTCAGCTAGCTGTGCTTTTGTACCAAATGATTATTTGAAAATATTATTGGAATCCAAGGTACAAGTTACTGAGATCTTGGTGAAATGATCTGTAGTGTTTTTGAAAATGCAGTAAATCACTGCCCTTCTCCAAAAAGCCCCAGATTCTTTCACAGGAAACTGAGGAAAGCAAGAAAAGTGAGGGCCAAGTTGAAAACAGACCAGGGTGTGAGACAAAGGTAGGAAACTGTAGCATGACTTAGGAAGCAAAATATAAAATAAACAGCTATTGCGGTTATGTTGGTCCCACAAGAATATGAAGGCAAGAGAATTGCTGGAATGGAGGTCTAATGGATTCATCTCCAATATAGCAAAACCAATCCTTGATATTCTCGAATGACATCTTTCCCACAATGGGCCATGCATATTTGTTGTAGGATCCAAGGATCTCTCTCACCATAGAGAGAGAGAGAGGCCTACTACCTGTTTGGTAGAAGTGCTCTTGGAACTACACAAAGGAGTTTTGTTGGTATTCTAGGCATTCTTCCCACAAATGATCATGGGATTTAAATGCACTTTTCCATGTGCTTAATGTATCCCACAAGATATAAGGCACAGTAGATGCAGTGCCCCTTTAGTGTGGTTTGGGATATGCTTGCTACAGTGCCTCAGCTGAGACCCAGGTGCCTTTGGAATGTCACTATGATCTGCTTTCCCTGATCTGTGTTAAAGTCGTCTGATTATAGCGGAATGGATCTCTTCAGGATTTTGAGATGATCTTTGGGATTCCTTGGGAATCCCACTGTCTCTAAGTAGATCAGTACTTCTCTCTTTGCTGCTTTTAGTCTTTTGCCTGGCACAAATATTGTCCATTGGCTCAATGTTGATTACTGTTGGTAATCATTTTAGGGAAATAATTGAATTATCTGTTATTATATCACAAACCAGTCTTGCTCCCTACACAAGAATAACATTGGGGTTTTTTAAATCTCATGGCAAGATAGGCAATAGAATAATGCTGATGGGCGTGGTTGAGCCAGAGTTAAGCATGTTGCATTCTGTTGGTTTGAGTGGAGGAAGTTGAGCCCCATGATTAAACTCTGTCTTTGTCATCAATGATAGAGTGCTTAAGTTTAGGCTCAGTGGTGCCCATTATGATCTCTTCTGTTTTCCCAGTCCAGGTGAAACCCTTCACTAAAAAGCAATGTTTGTCTAGTCACAGTGGCTGTGTTTACATTGATACAGTTAGCTCAGTTATAATCCAGCATGTAGATTAATACTTTCTGCCATGCTTTCCCTTGTAGTAAATTAACTGAAAACGATCTTGGTGTTAGCAAAATTGTTGGGGAATAGCTTCAGCAAGCATGGATGTTTGTACTGAAACACAAAACGGAGAAATAAAAAGTTCAAAACTGCTTGAATTGATTATAGCCATTTAACTGTGTACTCTTGAAAATGACAGATGCAAGTCTGCAGAATATCTAGTTAATGTTTCTAGTTTAAATTGTGAATAATGTTGATCTGTGAGTTGGTTTTAAAATGAGAATCTGAATGTTTTGGGCATATACCATTTTTTGCCAAGGGTTTGTCTTTGCTTGGTCTGTAATCAGCCTTTTGCAATCTCAAGCTGTGTCAAATGGAACATTGTGATGCATCCAAAATTGCCTAGCCTGGTCTTGCAGTGGATCAAGACTTGTTAAGTGAAAGTTCAATAAAGTCTGATTTATTATTGTTACCCTGCCGTGATGTTTGTTGAAAAAGTAAGCAATGTTGCCTTTCTGTTGGGATGAAAGCAGGATTAAATGAATGACACATTAATCCTTATAATATTGCTTGTAGGGGATCTTAACTGAAACTAGTGGGACCTACATTAAAGTACATTGCTGTAGCGCAGGGGCTAAAGCTGCAATTGCAAACACACTTGAAAGCAAGCGATGCTGAACTCGGTGGCATTTCCCTGTTAGTAAAAGATGTATAGGGGTGTAGTATAGGACAGAACCATAAACAAGGAAGCCTTTGGTCCAGATCTCATCAATGCCACGAACTCTCACTAGGAGCTGGCATGGATCTTGCCCACTGGGGACATTCTCTGCACATGTGTGCTGCTTCCCTTTGTGCATGCACCTGCCCCCATAGATTTGTCTGCACAGACTTCAACACTGACAGCAGTTACTTGTTTAGAGGATTTTTATTACATCCAGAAATCTCTTGTTTTGGACCAGAGGTGCAACCATGGTTGGAAGCAGGTCTTTTTGGACACTTTTGTTTAAATAAAGGTTTTCTTTCACATGTGAGCAGAATTTTCAACCTTCTTAGAAACTGCATAGCACTTTTTCCACTGCTTTCCATTTCTCTTCTATGCCCCCCCAAAAGCCCTTCACCCCCCTTTTCCTCTCTTCAATTGAGTGGCTGCAACTTCTCAAATCAATATGTCAGTTAAAAACATGTCATGGTGTGGTCATTGTATGGTTCCCATTCAAAGTCCATGTCATTTAGACTTTCATTGGCAGCCATTTTGTTCCATTAAAAAGTTCAAGACAGCAATTTGTGAATCCTGCTCAGCCAAGTAGAACTGTGAAGAAAGGAGTTATTTTAAAAGTCAATTAATTGTGGTCTATTGGAGCCCTTCCCATTCACTTTTTTCAGGCCTTGTCACGGGCCCACATCTGTCAGGTCTCTGTTTCCCAGGCTGCTATCAGATGCCATTATATTGTAAATAATGGGTTTATTCAGGCTCTTTATTAGACTTTGTGTGGTAGACACATTTGTATATCATTTTACGGTGTAACAATTCCATTTACATAAAATATAGGCAATTATGTGAGCAAGTCCAAAAAGCTGTGGGAGGGAGGATCCTCCATTAAAATAATAAAAGCTAATTGAAAAGAAGGAGATAATTTAGGAGAAAATGCCAACACTAAGGATCCATGGTTCCAAGATGCGTCAGGAACAGAGTGTGTATGTTTAAATATATATTAAAAAATATCCTAAACGATACCTTTTTAAAAAAAAACACACATTTACTTCATATAAAGTGTATTCGTTGTTGGATAAATACAACTTCTATTTTTTAAGAAGTGCAGTCTACCTTCTACAGTAAAATTCCTGCTAGTTCTGAACATCACTGAACTATGCCCATAGTTTTCTTTTAACTTTGCCATTTTGTTAAAACTGCTGAGCCTAATTGCTGTAAATGAAACTGGTTTATATGTCAGTAATTCTCAGCATGAAGTACTCACATGTGGATAAAACAAATTTCAGTACGTCATTTCTGAGACAATCTTTGTTGTCTTTTACTGCCATTTAATTCCATGTGTATACAGGCACGTAAAGGAAAATTATTAAGACCTCAACCCAGTTAAAGCAATTTTGATCGATGAAACTCATATGCTTAAGTTAGTCAATTAGATGGGTAAAAAATTTTAAAGGAAGAGTGCTTTTTGTTTCTAGTCTGTGCATCCTCCTCTCGCACAAAAGCCTCTTTGTAAGCTGATGCTTGCCATCCATGATTTTCATAAGCACTTGTATTAAATAATATAATTTATTTAAATCATCTGTCCTTTTTTGGGTATTAATAATGGTTTGATTATTCAGTAATCTAAGGATGGCAGCCCTAAAAACTATCCCTGCAGAAGGGCACTTGAGTTTGGCATTGTCTTTTACCAACAGATGTTTTCTTCTTTTTTTGATCCCATTATGTTGCATAAAGGCTAAAAGGTTAATGTGAATCTTGAAATTCACCAGGGAAAGTCAATAACTGTATTGAGAACTACTTAATGAGATGTGATAGTAGCACATTCATGTGTTTTTTGAATTCGGATCTCAACCTAGTCAAGTCAGAAGAGAGGTGGATGGGTTTAATTCAAAGGGCAAGAGTTAAGGGCAGTGTTTCAACGTTCTCTCGCCTACAGGCACACTTCTTTTAGGGGGGATAAGCTGAACTCTCTGCACAATCTGTACTTCCACCCCTTCTAGGTGGATCCACTAGTAGGCTTATGCATTACAATTAGTTATATCCTGCCTTCCAGCATTCAAATCCCTTCTGTGTTGGCTTACAGTGATGCATTTTCATTGATGCTTGTTGTAATAAAACCATAATGAAAATGCTGAAACATTTTACCAAGGTATTTCCCACAGGGCAGTTGGTGGTAGATGGCTTTGTGTCAAAAGGGACAGTCCACCTGGAGAAGCACCCAATGTTATCTTTGCACGTCCCCCTCCTGGAATCTTCATAGGGCACTTGATGGCAGATCTTAGCCAAGAATCCTGCAAAACTGGTGCCATTGAAACAGCCCTAAATACGCCACATATAGATCTAGCAATTTGATTGCAAACAACATTGCAATGAATGGAGAGGCAGTGGCCTGTTTCTGTCTTAAGAAGTTCTACATGTAGCTACACCTGCCCAGTGATGTAGTTCAACTACCCATTGCTGGGACCACCCACATCTGTTTTCAAATGGACACACTGCAAGATAATGCAGAATCAATTTGCAATGAGCTTTTATTGTTGGGAGTGAAGCCAGTTTCTCAAGAAGGTAAAAAAATATGTAGTAGATCTAGATTGTGTGGGGACCAGGTAGAAAAAACAAGTAGTCTTCATTGACTCTAGAACAAAATGTGTGTATGCAGCCTAAGAATCCCATTAGAGTGAAAACGTCCAACTGTGTATTGGCAATATGCTGGCTGCCATATATTTAAAAAAAGTGTAGCTGAAAATAGATGGGTCTGTTTTCAGTCCAGCTAAAGTGAGAACTCTCTAATAGGAGTAGAGTTGCACTGCATGTCCTTCTATTCATAAAACCTGCAGTGTATAGGGATGGCCCCAGTCACTCAAAAGCTCATCAAAGATTCGTAAAGCAGTTTTGTCTCTCAGTGACTTCATCATGGTGGTGGTGGTGGGGAAGACAGTAGAAAAGTGCCTTTACAGATCTTGTTTCAAAAGCAAGGTTGAAACAAGGCAATTCTTGTGTGGTGGCCCCTACTGAAAGCAGCAGACCTGTAGCAGACCTACTTCTCTGCCCTGTTGTGACGAATAAACAAACATGGCTGCACTGATGAAAGCATGTTGCGAGTTTTCCTGCTGCACATGGAAGCCAATGATGTAGGGTGGGGAAACCTGTAACACAAAGGTGTCATCTATTCTTGGGCTCCGTTCCTCATAGGAGAACCTCAGTTCTGGAATGAGAATGAAAAAGTCTTGCTCCAAAAACCAGCTACAGGGCCTTGTTTAGTTCGGTTGCCACTTTGCACCCACACAGGGACTGAGGCAAAGAGATGCTTGCACTATTTGAGGAAACGATTCATGAAGGAGTGCCATGTCTCTGTCCAAACACAGTTGGGTGTAAGGAAATAAAACTAAATGCCAGTCCTTTAAATCAGAGGTTGGGAACCTCAGGCATGGAGTCAAAACATGACTCTCCAGACTCTGGCCCTTGGGACTCTTCCCCAGGCCATGCCCCCTCCCTGACCGTGCGTCACACCCTCCTCAATGCCTTTTGCCTGGCCAGAATGTAGCCAGGAACTCTAGTAATGCCGCTCGCCCGCCTGGATGGATGGACAAAGAGTAGCAACCTCTGGCTTTTGCATGGCTGGAATGGAGCCTACTGTACCAAGGGAAGAGTTGCATCTGTTGTCCCACCCAACACTGGTTCATAGCCCCTGGAAAGTTACCCAGTGGCCTTTGGGCTGGTTCCCCGCCCCCTGCTTTTAACCCTGTGCAAACTACTTAACACTGTCTACATAGTCTGTATATTCTGTATAGAGCAGGACCTTCTCCTTGATACTAAATGGATTTATATTAAATGATTAAAGGCAGCCGCCGCCGAGATCATATTACTCCAGTCTTCAGGGAGCTACACTGGTTGCCGGTGGTTGCTCGGGCCAAATTCAAGGTTCTGACTTTAACCTTCAAGTCCTTATTTGAAGCCGTCCCTCTCTCTTTAAAGGAATGCCTCCACTTTCACCACGGGCGCTGTCGAACAAGATCATCTATGAATGGTTCACTCCTTGTTCCCCCAACAAAAGCAGCTAGACTGGAGAGGACTAGGTCAAGAGCCTTTTCTGTAGTGGCTCCTTCGCTATGGAATGCCTTGCCAACTGACCTCTGTCAGGCACCCTCCTTGCTGTGCTTTCGACAGGCCTTGAAGACTTGGCTCTTTATCGGACTTCCGGGAAGGGTGACTTAGCCTGTGCCTGCTTTTGAGACGGGCTCCTGCCTCAAAAGAAGCTTATTCAGATATATCAGTCAGTTTTTTCTTTTTTTTTGACTGATTAAACTTCTCCCGGGTAGGGAGAAACGAAGAGATTAACCTCAAAGCCTATTTTTGTTGGGACGACCAGATCTCATTAATTTATGGGACGAGGTCCAGCCGACGAAGGTGGGACGGATTTTCAACAGCAAGCTCTATCTGGAAAAGCGAACGTTCATCTTATCTTCTAAGAGAGAACGCACTAACAGGCAAGCACCCTTCTTTCTATATTTTTCTTTTACTTGACTTAAATTGTTGCTGTTTAAAAGAGATTTGCCAGATTGATCGGTTTTTGACATCTCACTGGGGAGCCGTAACTTCTCTCTGCTACGCACTAATTAATAGCTTATCTCTGTTTTTGTTGCAAAAAGCTGTCCTGGATTTGCATTCTAAAGATATACACAGAAGAGGGATTTCTATTCCAGATTTTTATTTTGAAAAATATTATACTGTTTTGAGACTACTCTCTTTTTGGTCTATTTTATTTTGACGAATCTGTTTCTTGACGATTGCCATTAATTGTTTCGATCCTGGGAACTGCATTTTGTTTACTTAACTATTGGAGAGATAAGGCTGTCTGCTCTGTCTATACTGTGATGTCACCAAGTTTGGAGTATTAACCCAATTGTTGCTGAAATAAGAAGTGGTTTTTCTATATTTTTCTTTTAAAATGGCAATTAAGAAAGTGGCTGAAAATCTGGAAATAACTATGTTTCAGAAAATAATGGATGAGATTGAGATAATGAAAATTGAATTGAGTAAAATGAAGCAGGAGATTAAAGATATAAGGGTCCCTGTGAGAGAGGTGACCCTGGAAGGGGTCCCTGTGAGAGAGGAGACCCCGGAGATTGGAACAGGGGTCCCTGTGAGAGAGGTGACCCTGGAGACTGGAATAGGGGTCCCTGTGAGAGAGGAGATCCCGGAGATTGGAACCAACGTGGAACAGGAACAAGATTTGGAGTCTATGGACTTTAGAAATAAAATCTATTGTTTGGAACTCAATGTTATCTCTGAAGAAATGAATGAAGATTCTAGAGATAAAGTTATCAATGGCATGGATAATCTTCTGGACTGGAATGATGTGATGGAGCCCAATATAGAGAAAATCTATGGAATTAACTGCAGCCATGTGACAATGGAAAAACTTTTAAGAGATGACCCAGTGTATTTTGAAAAAAAGAACAGAGATATGATTTTACAGCAGTATTTCAGCAACTTATTCAGAATGGATGGCAAGAAAATATTTGGGATAGAGGTAATCCCCATCAGACTCTTACTATATGACTATGGCTTTGACAGCAAGATTATTATGGAATACTGATAATGGAAGATTGGATATTGAAATTACTGGACTTAACAAGACTACTGAAGATGGAAGATGGAAAATGGAACTAATAGAGATAATAGAACAATGGCTACTGAAATTATTGAACCTAACAGATTCTGATGTGATGGATTAATTGAAATGTTTATTTTGACTATGGTTATGACAATAAGATTATCATAATTAGTAATGAGATGGATTAATCGATATGCTTATCTGGAAAAAAAAATTGATAGATATATTTCTTAAAGAATTGAAACCTCTCTTTGACTTTTTGTGGAAAGAATAAAGTAATGTTTATGAGATTTGATGATTAAGTAAGATAACTACTGGAGGAAAGTGATTTTATAATATGACTTAAGAGACAGGATTGTTATATATTATAGACTTATAACTGATTTGATCTTTGACAAATGGGAAGTCAATATTTTACTCTTTATTTTTTATTTTTGTTTTTTTTTTTCTTTTTTTCTTTTTGTTTAACTATTTTTGATTTTGTTTTTTGTCTTTGAATGTTTTATGATTTTGTCTTGTATGTTTTATGAAAATCTGAATAAAAATTATTGAAAAAAAAAAAAAAAAAGACTTGGCTCTTTATCCAGGCTGGGGAGGGGTCTTAGGTCATTAGTCTGCAGTTCTAGGGGTAGCTTTAATCTTTTGCTTATGTTTTTATGGATTGTATTTGTATTTCATTGTACGTCGCCTAGAGTGGCAGGATAATCCCTACCAGATGGGCAACTAACAAATTTAATAAATAAATAATAATATTCTATTGAAAAGTAGGACACTTTATCTTTGGAATTCAAAATGAATCCTTTCAATAATTAGAGGCATTACAATTCCCCATCATTATTTATCTGTCTCTTTTATTATTATTATTGTTTGCCTTGACAACAACCCTGGGAGGTAGGTTATTACTATTCCCATTTTACAGACTGGGAACTGAGGTGACAAGAATTTAACTAGTCCAAAGCCTCACACTAAGTCCATCGCAGAGGTGAGACTTGAAGCTAAGTCTTCCTGGTGCAAAACCTGCTGCTATTCACTGGTCCCCTTTCCCTAAAGGAAATGCATGTCTCTCTAACATTTTACCTATGCCAAACCACATGATCAGCAACATTTTTCTGTATGTAAAACTGTCCTGAAGTCAGTCCTCTTGATCATCATGACAGGCACTGTCGTGACAGGTGTCAGTCAAACTGAAATTCGCAGGGATTTGCTCCTCTCTCTCTGGCTGTTTGATAGATGGCACGGAAGTCTTTAAATCGTGGGGCACAGCCCAGCCAAGCTTCACCAAAGTGCTCATTGCCCGTGAAGAGGAAGTCCCCGGTCCCTTTCTTCACCTTACACTGCAACAAGGTCTTGATGGGCCCTCGCCACATGCCAGTTGCTTGATCTTGCTGAAAGACCCGGTTTTTCTGCCTGTAGACCCGCTGCACGCCAACTTCAACCTGGGACATGTGATTCTCCAAGTCATGGGTGACGTTGTGGATTGATCCTCTCACCACTAGGTGTAAATTTTATTTTTTTATTTTTTTATAAGAATTCATTAAGACACTGACTCACACAATGCTGCTGAGGATTAAACATCTCATCAAATTGCAAAAGCCTGGGCAAATAAGAATGGTCTTCAATTGTAATCTGAAAACCAAAAATATAAAAGACAGAGGTGACCCTAGAGGAAATCATCCCAGGGTTGGGGCCTTCTATGCAGAGACCATTAGCAGAGTTGTCCTTTCCCTTCCTTGCCAAATTGACTGGCATTGAAGAAGGGACCCCTGCAGATATTTGGGGCCTGAGCCTTTTAGGGTCTTTTAAACAATTACCAACTCCTTGAATTGAGCCCAGAAGCACACAGGCAGGTAGTGCAGAGCTTTTGTAATTGGTGTTACATGAACTCATCTTGCTGCCCCAGTGAATAATCTGGCAACCATATTCTGCACTAGCTGCAGCTTCTGGACTGTTTTCAAGGGCAGCCCTACATAAATGCAATTCCCAGGGATGGCTACCCAAAGGATAAGGGGCTCCTTTACTATTATTAGTACCTGCAATATAAGGAACACACAGGAAATTGCTTTATACTGAGTCAGACCACTAGTCCATCCCATGTAGTCCAAAACACGGTGGAGAAGGCTGCTAATGTTTTTGGCTTAGCGGAAAAAATCAGCTGGGGGTGGAGGGGGTGGTGGCTGTTGGACTGGGGCTGTTACATGGGGAAAGGGGTGGAGCTTCTCCACCCATCCCCTGAACCTTGGTTCCTATCCAAATCCTCACCAATACGGCTGCTCTATGAAGAAGATCATTTTGTTAGGAATTCCAATTATAGAACTCTACTGTAACACATTGTTTGGCCCTTAATCCTGATTGGTACCAGCTTTTCAAGATCTAATACAGACCTGGCTCACACAATCTATGAGGCAGTGCTGATTTCTCTCTCTTACAATTCTCACAACTCAAGTAATTCTGCAAACAGCCATGGGCCAGCCTAATACAGTCGTAGGAAACACCTTCAGGGATGGTGCTGACATACTTCCTGTCCCTAAGAACTAAAGACCACCTAAAGCCCCCCCAGTGAGAGCCATTACACTTGGGAAGACCTAATTATTGTTAATTGATCTAAGGAAGGGAACAATGTGATTTTGGGGGTGGGGTGGAACAGAGTACAGGCATTACTCGGCTTGTCCACATCACTGCAAACCAAGAAATGATTTTCATGGACAAATGGGCCATAACTTTCATGTCAGCTCCCACATTCATGTCTAACAGTAATCAAGTGGAGAGAAATTAAGGCTGCAGTTTCCCACTGAACTTACATTGCACTGTAAGTAGTAAACTGGCTCATTGTGTAAATGTCTCCCAAGTTCCCTCAAAGCCAATTCACACTGGGGGAGGGGGGTCTTTTCAAGCCATAGTGACTTTTATATTTATTACTCGTAGACTAAATGTGGACTTCAGAATGATTCTTCACATACATCTTAGCTCTATTGTCTTTGCAGTGATGTTCTGAACTGAGATCTGGGTCCAAGAATTTAGATGGCCACTGCATTGTGCATACTTTTGATTTGCCTGACAAAACAGTCCCTCCCCATTAATTTTTTTAAAATGAGTAAAGACCCTAATTTGATCACAAGTGAGAATGGAGCCCATTTCCACACCTACAGTCCTCAAAGGACAAGTCACGCTTGTGCCCAAAATGCACAGAAAACCAAATAATCAATTATGGAATTTGTTTGCAAAATAAGGCAGCATTTAAAATCTTCCCCTTTGAGGATAATTATCTCACTCTTGTCCTGGGCACAAAGAACCTACTTAGGAAGATTTCAGGAACTTCCTTAGCTAATCCAATTTCCTGGAGACGCTAGCCTGTTAGCATAACAGATGTCCCCTGTTTTATTCTCCTCTCCCTCAAGCTTTATATGAGCATTTTTTAAAATACTCCAGTGCAGTCAAGTCTATTGACAAACTACAATACTCTTGTTTCTCCTGCCCCAAGTTGCTCCTGAGGTTTGAAGACCTTGGTCTTAAGAACCAGTTCACTTTGGGGGTCACCTCTGAATACCGCTGACCATGAAAACCCTATTCATAGGGTCGCCATAAGTCAGAATCTACTTGAAGGCAGTCCATTTCCATTTTGCACTCGCATTAGCAGTTATTTTATCTAGTCCACATACACAAATGTAATGATAGTAAATGCTGAAGCCAGAACAGGGATGTCAAGCCATAAATAGGATTAGTTCAAAGGGCTATTTTTTCTGCTCTGTTGATGCATTAAGTCTAAATGCCCCACACTATGTGCCCTTCAGCATCACATCTGTCAACCTCCTGTGTGTGTGTGTGTGTGTGTGTGCGCGCGCGTGCGTGCGCGCGTTGCAGGCCCAGCAAGGAGGAGTGTGCCTTGCTTGAGCCCTGATAACTTAATCAAGTGAAAAACAGTGGGGCTGATTGTCTCAGCAAGAAAGAGAAGAAAGGAACTGATTGACCAGCCTTAGTGTAGCACAGGTGACATCCACATCATACATTTAAAGCTCATGGCTTCCCCAAAGAATCCTGGGAACTGTTGCTTACCCCTCACAATGTTCAGCACCCGTAATAAACTAAACTACAATTCCCAGAATTCTTGGGAAGAAGCAATGTTCTTTAAATGTGTGGTATGGACCTAGCTAATGTCTCAGTGTATCATCTAAGATAGTAGTCTTCATATTTAGGAACATAGATAAAACTGCCTCAGAGCAGGTGCAGATTGCATGCCGATCTGTCCCAGTTACTATCTATTCCAGTCTTTCCCAACCTTTGGGTCCCCAGATGTTGCTGGGTTACAGTTCCTTCATTCCTGACAGTTGGCCATGCTGGCTGGGGTTGATGGGAATAGCAGTCCAACAACATCAGGGGACCCAAAGGCTGGGAAAGGCTGATCTACGCTGATTGGAAAGTGACTCTCCAGGATCTCAGACAAAGGTCATTCCTGCCGCCTGCTACAGGAACATAAGGAATGGCCTTAAACTGACTGAGGCAGACCACTGGTCCATCTGTCTTAGCATTGCCAAATGGACTGGCAGAGGCTCTCCAAGGTTTCAAGCAGGAATATCTCCCAGTCCTACCTGGAAGTTTCCATGAACTGAAATAGGGACCTTCTGCATTCAAAGCAGATGCTCTTCCACTGAGCCACATTCCTACTAGAAAGGAACCTATGGTCAACTTACTAACCTATTTTTGAGATCCATGGCTCATCTTTAGCCCCTATCTGTAAAATGGGAGCCACTTTTTATTTTACTTTTTACTGTACATGCCCATCTTTCTCTTTGTTCCCCCCCCCTGTTCTTCCCCTTCTCTGACCAGACAACAACCTCTTAAAGAACCACCCATAAGACAGCTTAAGGGTGGTATCATTATTGAACCCTTCCTTGGGTTGGGATGCAAATCCAGTTGTGGGTGCCTGACCCATCTGCTGAAAACCAATGCTCTAGGAGTGTTGCTGAAGCTTAGCAAGCGAGGAACAGTTCAGTGACAGCTGGGAGCTTAGGAGTCCCATATAAGCAGCTCTGAGCTTTTCCACATAAGAATCTTGACATAAGCATAATACATTTTTAAAAATCTATACAAAGAAATGAAACAACACATTATGGGCTATGGTTGGAGAATAAAGAAAAATCTATGCACAAGTCACTTCAATAGCATCATGCATATTAATTTGTGGGTACTCCAGTTGCTCTAATTATGTTTCTTTTTTGCTTTTGGAAAGCTTTGATCCTAAAGATATGGAGCTGATTAAATCTGTGCAGCCATTTTCCCCACCCCAGAGAAAGAGTGGTTATGCACATGGACAGCCCTCTCCTATCTGCTGTGTATCCTTTATCAAAAGCAAGGCTGGAAGTCACAAAGAGCAGGGCCTTCTCTGTAGTAGCACTCATTTCATTTATTTACTTATAGTACTTATATGCATCTGTTCAGCCCTTCCAAAGCAGTTTACAAAAAAGATTCATAAGCACAGCACCATAATTTCGCTTCATATGCACAGCAGGGACATTACGCTTCCAATGACTGTCAGAACAATTCACTTGCAGTGCTTCTACAGTGAGCCCCAATGATTTTCCACTTACCCATCCCCCATGATGCATTCTGTTGTGCTTTTCCAACAAAGTCCCTCCCACAGAAAGAGAATGAAAACTGCACTATTTGGTTTTCTATTTCTAACCACATCCAGTGGACATGTCTCATGTTATGTTTTGATAGTAGCGCATGGTGAAGGGAGCATGCCTGTCCACTCCACCAAGGGAACAGGATCTTCAGCCTGTGGGTGCATCTAAACTGAGTATGAGTCCCATAGTTCTTTGCCCAGGAAAAGGTATATTTTAGAAGACAAAAGCAGCCTTTTGCGCTATGCTTATGACTTAATCCTACTTAGCAGCTGATCAGCAAGAAAACTTTGACTGCAGTTCTGCACACACTTACCTGAGACAAAGCCCAATTAAAACTAGTATGACCTACTTCTGAGTAAATATTACTATATCAAGTATCTCAAAATGATGCTCTCCTTCATAGCTTACTTACCAAAATCATTGCTACAAATGGCCATGAGAAGTTCCATGTTGTCACAGGGGCGGCACATGGCTGGAGAATAAAAGCATGAAGTGTAAGGAGGTTCACTAGCGGACTCCTGAATGACTCAAGGACAGTGAGCTTCATCCAGGGACCTGAACTGCATCTGGATCATGTTCAATATGAAGACAAACCTCTTAAAAGCATTTGTATAACAATCACATTCCTGTAGCACAAGGGCAAATAATCTGAGGCCCTGCAGATGTTGCTGAACTACAACTCCCTTCATCCCTAACCATGCTGTCTGGTGTTGATGGGAGTTGTAGTCCAGCAACAACATCTGGAGGGTCACAGGTTCCCTGCCTCTGACCTAGAACAGTCTTTCCCAACCTTTGGGTCCCCAGATGTTGTTGAATTACAACTTCCATCAGCTTCAGCCAGCACGATCAATGGTCAGGAATGAGAGGAATTGTAGTCCAGCAACATCTGGAGACCCAAAGGTTGGGAAAGGCTGACCTAGAATGTAAGTATCCCGAGATAATGTTCTCAGGAACTTCTGTTTAAAAAACACTACATAACTTCTGCTGCTGGTCCAGGCCTTTAGAGGTATGCCTGAAAAATAAGAGGGTGGGGCCTTTTTAAGGCAATCACTCTATGGAATTTGCTATCTTGCATTGCTTGCTTATAGTTTTGAGGAAAACAGTACAAGTTTTACTTTTCTCTACACGCTTTTCAATGGCTTAGTGGCTTGGCGTTTGTTTTAACTTTTGATATGGTTGCAGCTGTTGATGGTAACAGCTTGCTTTATAATTTATATACTTTTGATATGTTATTAACGGTTTTCAATGCTGGCTTTTAAAACTTTTTTGGGGTAACCCCCCCAATGCGTCCATGAGGCCAAAATCAACACTGGAAAACATTACAAACAAATTTAATGTGTACCTTCCACAAGCGCCATTTTCTGGAAGTCTGGGCCTGTAACACTCTGGTTGCTAAGCAACTCATACTGGAAGCTGGCTGTCTTGCGGCTGATGTCCCTTTGAGGACTGGCCAGCAGAAAGAGGGCTACCCGCTGAGCTGTGCGGGTGCTGAAACAGGATACGTGGCGTAGGCGGGGCTTCTCAGCCTCACTCAGCAGCAGATGTAGTTGCCCGGCACGTTCCACATAGATGTTGGCACCTTCAAAGGTGCTGGATGGCTTGATGCAGACAGTGGTATGATGCGCACTTGACAGGTTGGGCTCCAAGATGACCCGGAGGGCTCGGGCTGGGTACATCCATTCCAGGAAACCCTCAGTACAGCGAAGCCGGACCTGCTCCACTGCACGGGAGTAGGGCTCCCAGCTCAAGCCACTGGAAAACAATGGGATTGATCACTGTGATAAGCAGGACACAAGCAATATGAGGCAGTTAGAGAAAGAGAGACCTAGAGATTCCATTCTTTCCTGCTAAAGTTGCCAGGTCCAGCCTACAAGGGATCCTGTGTCTATAAATTGATAGAACTAAACATTTCACCCAAGTGTGGCACTTTCCATCAGCACACTGCAGAGACAGGAGAAGCCACAGGAGCAATTATTTTTCACACCGAACCCACAACTCACACAATGGCTGTGAACTGCTCCCTCCCCACTTTCCCCCTCTTGCATGCCATACTACTTTCCCCATCCTGCATGCCATACTACAAAGTTTTTGAAACTCCCCCAAGCTTCGAAACTGACTTGCTCAGCTCTTTAGTGTGGTGCCGGAGGGGGGGGGCTGCCAGTGTGTGCTAGGCTAGTTGAACAGCTTTCTGTATTGTGGCCGTGGCATCATTCTACTGTTGTACATGCTATTTTGCACTTAAACGTGGCTTTGATTATAGAAGGAGTACTGCATTATTCACCTTAAACCAGATGTAACAATCTGTGTGAGGAAACCGGCTTCCATGAGTGGGTCTTTGTGCTGGATTGAGAATCACCTATACTGCAGGAGTTCTTGCTATGGCAGGCCACTGTACAACTGCATCCAGGAGGACCCAGGGCTGCATATATGGACCTGGACAAATTGGCTGGAACTCTACATGCAGCACTGAATGAAATGGCCATGTGATTTTTGTTTTGACAGAGGCAATCGCCTATTTAGGAGCAGAGAGCTGTATTCAAAGCTAGCCACACTGCCCACCTGTATTCATGTATGGATGCCTCTCTGGAATAGAGCTACAGTCAGCAATGGAATAACAGTTTTGCCACAGGCACAAAGTCAGTCTTTGATCCACAGCAGGCCAGAGGGAAATGTATTTATTTATTTATTATTTGTTTTATATCCCGCCCTTCCTCCCAGCAGGAGCCCAGGGCGGCAAAATCTGATACTCAAACAAGCATCAAATATAGCAGTGCATTTTATGGGTGCCAGTTCAAATTGCTAGGGCTGTCACCAGCTATATATTTCAGAATACAGAGCTAAACATGGCCACTTTTAGTCACCCAATCCATATATTCAGCATGGTATTCAGAGAGAAACTCAGTCTTTTATTAACATGTTTCAGAATCCAAAGTAATCATATTTCTGAACAAATAACACACATTTAATAACTGCACAAAGTTAGGGCATGATCCTGGGGACAGAAACCTTTGTGCAGTGCACTGTTTCCAAACAGGGTTTTTTTTGGGGGGGGAGGAGTGAAGAGAGACTATTCACACTGTATCCCTTTGGAAACGTCGAGGTTCGGTTCCTGATATTTTAATTCCATTGCAGTTAAGACGAATTCAGATTCGGAGGCGGCAACAAGGCGAGGCGCCTAAAGCCCGCGTCGACTTAAGTAAGGCCCGCAGGCATCCCCAGCCACCCATCCCCGCCGCCGGCAGCATGCAAAGCGGCAGCTCCCCTTCTGCGTCCCTGCCTCTTGGGCCCGTCTCGTGCTTGCCAGCCCTTCCTCCGCCGCCGCTGCCGTTTCTTACCTGCCCTTCCAGCTGCAGTAGTCGGCGGCGCAGGGCTGCAGGGACAGCCGAAGAAGCAGAGGGAGCAGCGGTGACAGCAGCAGCACAGAGCGCCTGCTCCACACCTCCCGCCCCGGAGACATGAGGTGGCTGGGGCGCCCTCTGGGCAAGCCAGCGTCAAGGGAAGGAGAGGGCTCGAGCCGCGCTTTTGCAAAAGTGGGTTTTTGAGAGGGGGGGGCGGCGGGAATGAGGAGAAGCGGCCTCTTTGAAGAGCTCTAGGAAACCCGGCGTGGTCTGCGTGCAACAGGACTAAGTGAATGGAACAGGCCACCCCACCCTCCTCTGATGCATGCATGTTAAGGAGTATAATCTGCGGTTGAGTTGACAGATGTCCCTTATTTTCAAGAACTCCCACTTCTTCCCCAGCATCACAACACAAGCGTCAAACACAATGGCTGCTCTTTGTTTCAAAGCCCCCCTCCCCGCTCCAAACTATATACAGGCAAACTATATGCATGCTCATGGGAGCAAGAACCGTTCTCGCAATTCCTGAAAGTTGAGTATGTATGAATGTATTTTAGTTGTGTGTATAGGGGCTTCTGTGTCAGAGGAAAGGTGAAAGAGAAATCCAATCCATCATTAGCATAATATACTACTACTTATTATTATTTACATTTCTCTCCTGCAGTCTTCAACACCAGTGCTGTCAGGATGACTAGCAACAAGATACAAACCAATCAATACGAATCAGATCCAATAAGCAAAAGGCAGCAGGTAAGCCACAACTAAACAGAGGAGGGAAGGGTAAAGTCTTTGCAGTTACTTAAAAGGGTCAGGTCACCCTTTTCCGTTTTTGCTCTGAGTGGAGTGCAATTCTGAACACTTGGCTTTTTTAGTTTAGCAAGCCCCCTTGCATAAATGATACATATTGTGGTTGTGTTGTGGCTGATTGTTACATTATTACAATGCAACTGTTTTATCACCTGATGTACTGGTTGCAGGGGTCATTGGGTGTTGCTCCACCTAGTACCAGGAGATGAATCTGCCAGTTGCACCCACTTGCCAGTTGCACTACACAGGCTGGCCTTTTCAATTGCTGAGTGAGGCTTAACTTGTTTTTTTCCTTTGTTTTTTCATCCCCCCCATCTTGTAATGTGAACATCAAACCTTCAAGAATATACCTCAATTTTAAACGGCCTCTCATTTGGTTTCTATCCCACTTTAATATCATTTACCCGAGTACAGTAACATTTGAGAAAGGCTTAAAAACAATTACAATATCAAATGTGAAAACACCATTTGTCTTTAGGACATGGGTCTGAAATGTTTACTCTTGAGCAGTGCATTTTTGACACAACCACTTTTGGGGATTGGGCTGGTATTTAGGGTTGCCGGGTTGCCACGCAGAGATGCCTCTTTTGTTATATTTTTAAATCCGCTGCTGTTTGTTCCTTATTCTTTTGTCTCTGCTTGCTGTAGTGAACAGGCCTCTAATGTGCCTCACAGCAGGCGGGAAAGAGGTGAATTAAAAGACCAAGGGGGAAACCAGCAGGAACACCCTTGGCTCTCTAAAGGCAAGGGGGGCAGGGCAGCGGGAGGGGCAATCTTCAGGTTCTGACCTGACTGGTATTTCATATTCATTGTGCAAACATATAGCAACTAAATCTGAAAAAGTATTGTATGGAAATGTGTTTTATGAAGATAATTTTTCTTACTTGGTTTCATGGAGGAAGCCACCAGGGACTTCCCAGCTGCCATAGTAACTCCCCCACCCATCAATTAATTTTCTGTGAAACATATATGCCTGTTTTTCTTTGCCAAATGGTAGCAGCTATGAAATGGTTTTACTGATTTTAGAACAAGAGACTGTAGGATGGCTGTTATTGGAGACTAATCACACGAAAATTAAACAGTATTGTTTTGTGATTGTTTATTTATTTATTACATTTATATACCGCCCCATAGCCGAAGCTCTCTGGGCAGTTTATAGCAATTAAAAACATTAAAAACAAATATACAAATTTTAAAAATACAAAAAACAATTTAAAAACACAATTAAATTTTTTAAAAAAACAATATAAAAAGACATGCCAAAATGCCTGGGAGAAGAGGAAAGTCTTGACCTGGCGCCGAACAGATAACAGTGTTGGTGCCAGGCGCACCTCATCAAAAACATCATTCCATAATTTGGGGAGCACCACTGAGAAGGCCCTCTCCCTTGTTGCCAGACTCCAAGCTTCCTTCGGAGTAGGCACCCGGAGGAGAGCCTTGGATGTTGAGCATAGTGTACGGGTGGGTACACGTCAGGAGAGGCATTCCATCAGGTATTGTCGTCCTAAGCCGTGTAATGCTTTATAGGTTAAAACCAGCACCTTGAATCAAGCTCGGAAACATACAGACAGCCAATGCAAGTGGGCCAGAATCGGTTTTATGTGTTCAAATCATCTGGTCCCTGTTATCAATCTGGCTGCTGCATTTTGCACAAGCTGCAGCTTCCGAACCGTCTTCAAAGGCAGCCCCACGTAGAGCGCATTGCAGTAATATAACTTGGAGGTTACCAGAGCATGGAGAACTGAAGCCAGGTTATCCCTGTCCAGATAGGGGTATAGTAGAAGGTACTCCATGCCACCAAGGCTACCTGAGCCTCAAGTGACAGAGCTACGAACCTGCTCCTTCAGGGGGAGTGCAACCCCATCCAGGACAGCTTGGACATCCACCATCCGGTCAGAAGAACCACCCACTAGCAGCATCTCAGTCTTGTCTGGATTGAGCCTCAGTTTATTAGCCCTCATCCAGTCCATTGTCGCAGTCAGGCACTGGTTCAGCACATTGACAGCCTCACCTGAAGATGAAAAGGAGAAATAGAGCTGCGGGTCATCAGCATACTGATGGCAACTCACTCCAAAGCTCCGGATGACCACACCCAATGGTTTCATGTAGATGTTGAACAGCATGGGACACAGAACTGACCCCTGTGGCACCCCAGACTGGACAGTCCAGGGTGCCGAGCAATGTTCCCCAAGCACCACCTTCTGGAGGCGACCCGCCAAGTAGGAGCGGAACCACCGCCATGCAGTCCCTCCCACTCCCAACTCAGCCAGTCTCCCCAGAAGGATACCATGGTCGATGGTATCAAAAGCCATTGAGAGATCAAGGAGAATCAACAGAGTCGCACTCTCCCTGTCTCTCTCCTGACAGAGGTCATCATACAGGGCAACCAAGGCTGTTTCCATCCCAAAACCAGGCCTGAAACCCGACTGAAATGGATCCAGATAATCGGTCTCATCCAAGAGTGTCTGGAGCTGGCCTGCTACCACTTGTTCAAGGACCTTGCCTAGGAATGGAACATTTGCTACTGGCCTATAGTTATTAAGATTTTCTGGGTCCAGGGAGGGTCTCTTCAGGAGTGGTCTCACTACCACCTCTTTCAGGCATTAATGCAGAGAGGCATTAATCACTTCCCTGGCCCAGCCAGCTGTTCCATCCCTGCTAGCTTTTATTAGCCAAGAAGGGCAAGGATCCAGCACAGAAGTGGTTGCACGAACCTGTCCAAGCACCTTGTCAACGTCCTCAAGCTGTACCAACTGAAACTCATCCAAGATATTGGGACAAGGCTGTGCTCTGGATACCCCACTTGATTCACCTGCTATAACACTGGAGTCTTAAGTCCTGGCAGATGCTAAAGATTTTATCCTGGAAGTGCCTAGCAAATTCATTACAGCGGCCTCAGATGGTTCTACCATGTCCTTGGGGCCAGCGTGTAATAGCCCCCGGACAATTCTGAAGAGTTCTACTGGGCGGCAGATTGATGATTTGATAGTGGCAGCAAAATATTGGGGGTTTTTTTGCTGCCCTCACTGCCCCTAAATACAGCTTACCATAGGCACTTATCGGTGTGTAATTGCATCCACCAGGAGTTTGTCTCCATCTGCACTCAAGCAGTCTCCTATATTGTTTCATTGCTCTCAGCTCTGGGGTATATCATGGAGCCGTACGAGCTCTACACAGGAGAGGGTGCTCAGGAGCAATCATGTCAACTGCCTGGGTCATTTCTGTATTCCACAGTTCAACCAGGGTTTCGACAGGAGCGCCAGCCCTATCAGCTGGAAAACTGCCCAGAGCCCTTTGGAAACCATCCAGATCCATTAGTCTCTGGAGGCAGACCAACTTAATAGGTCCCCCACCCTTGCAGAGCGGAAAAGCCACTGTAAGTCTAAACTTCAGCAAGCAGTGATCTGTCCATGACTGTCCAAAGACTGATCACCATCTCCATGTCCAGTTGCAAAAACCAAGTCTAGAGTATGCCCTGCTACATGTGTTGGGCCGATGGCATGTTGGGACAGTCCCATGGTTGTCATGGAAACCATGAAATCCTGAGCCGCCCCAGATAAGGTGGCCTCGGCATGGATGTTGACATCCCCCAGAACCAACAGTCTGGGGGATCTCAACAGTACACCTGAGACCACCTCCATCAGCTTAGCTAGGGAGTCTGTTGGGCAGCGGGGTGGGTGGAAACCAACAGAATCCCCAGTCTGTCCCACTGACCCAACACAAGGTGCAAACACTCCAGACCAGTAGTCGCATGGACAGGGTGCTTGCAGACGGAGATGGAGCTCCTATAGACCACAGCAACCCCCCTCCCTGACCCTCAGCTCTGGAGGGTTAGTAGTAGTAGTAGTAGTAGTAGTAGCAGCAGCAGCAGCAGCAGCAGCAATGGGTTTTTTGTGATAGTACTCACTGGTACAAAGTACCAGCACTTATTTTTTTGCTGCCTATGGTAGCCATTATGTCCTGGCACTACCAGCACTTTTATCATTTTATGAGTGTCAGCACCTCATTTTTACTAGGTCTTCTAGTTGTGGCCTACTGCTGGCCTTCCCCACTACTCACTCACTCAGAATTCCTCTCCTGAGGCCTGGCTTCACACCACTCCTGTGCCTTTCCCTGTGGTAACTACTATAGAAAATCACTCTCCAGAGGCACCTTGCCTGGAAATCATAGGTGGTGTTCACTCACTACTTGACCTCTCTCCCCAGTGGGCCTGGAATTCTTTCTGTTACAAGAACAGGTTGCCTACTGTGTCACAAAATCCTTCCTTAAAGCTTTTCCTGTTCCTTCTCTCTTTACAACAAATTCTGTAATTGGGGCTACTTGGCCTGGGCAATCATGGCCTGCCTGACCAATTTTATCTCTATTGCTGCCCAGACATAAAGATCTTACTGTGTTTGTTTAGACTCCTTTGTGGCAAGCTGCAGTGCAGCCGTGGGCAAGCTGCATAGTCCCAAGGAGCCCAGTTGCCCCCCAGCTAGCAGTTGCAGACAAGGAAGGGGCTGGCTTGTGCAGCTGTAGCAAGCTGAGCAGGCCCTAACTAGCTGGGGAGGACTAGCCTCAGAGGGAGGCAATGGTAAACCCCCTCTGAATACTGCTTACCATAAAATCCCTATTCATAGGGTAGCCATAAGTCGGGATTGACTTGAAAGCAGTCCATTCCCCATTTTCACAGTTGGGCTGCAGGCCTAGCTGATTAACAGGCTCCTCCCTTCCAACTTCCCAAGGATACATTTTACAGCCAGCTTAAGCCTCAAATAAGCATCTGTTCTGGTTCATAAACTATGTAAAATGTTTACCAAATCATGGCTGGGGAGAGATCCTATGATGTCACAGTTACATGTTGAGATGCAGTGTCATCCTACATTCTAATATACAATTTCCTCTTTTTATGAAAACTTTAAACAAAATACCAAGAATTCCAGTAAGCAATGTGGCAGTGTCAAGGCAGGGACCAATGATACGCACACAGGAACTAAGGCAGGGGAGCCTTGCTTTGTGGAGGCCTCCAGCAAGTAGCCCCCGATGTCCCCCATTTGGGCAGCCCTGCAGCTTTGCAGTGTCACAAAGTTGTATGGTTTGTGCAGGACAGTGCAACATAACAGTGTAACAGGCCCTACTGTGCCCAGGCTTTCCCCCAGGAATGTCTATGAAAAGGCCCCAGAGCAAGCTACCTCTTATTTGGTGCTTTGCTTTCAGTGCACTTCTGCTCCAGTTCTAGGATTCCAATGAAGTCTCTGTCATGTGGTGTGGGTGGCTCTCGAAGGATAGCTCTCATGGAGTTGTAGGCCTGTATTCTTTATTACATTCAGGCCTGCAGTACATCCGTGATACCAGAATGACTGATGCCTTCCAGTTACAGTTGCCAGTGGCAAGCATAACATCTCAAAATGGAAGCTCATCAAAACGTACTTGCAATCTACAGTGGTGGATAAGAGGCTCACATCACTTGTTATCCTATTCATCGAGAACAACACTGCTCAAAACCTTGACCTCTTAGCCACTGCGCTACAATTTGTACAAGCCAAAGCCTGAAAAGCCACATTCTGAGCAGCGGCAGTGCACCATGAAACGCAGCAGCACTATCACAGGTTTTACTGTTAATATTTTTGTTTTGTAGCAGTTCCTAGCTTTTGTTAACCATTCATTATTTTGGAATGTCCATTACTGTTATTTTTTAAAATTATAATGAACAGTTATAAATAAAAGTATCCAGCTGACCCCTTACAGATTTATTTTGTTATTTTTATAGTGCTGTTTATAGTATTTGAAGTGCTAAGTGTTCAGTAACATTGCCTCAAAGTAAAGCTCTATTCCACTGATTTTTACCTAGCGCAAATGACATCAAAGTGGAAATTGAAAAAGAAAAATGCTTTAAAGCTAACTGAAGGAAGATAATTTTTGGAGTTAGTACTCAAGCAACCTGTAAAACCTTGAAAAAAAGGTTACAGACACTTGCTTTTTGCCACCCTAGCTCACTGCAGAGAGCACATTAACACAAACGAACAAACAGCCACTGAGCTCAGCTTGGCACCTCTCTCAGCTCAGCAACGCAGGTGACCACCCAGCTCACCCACCCCTATGTCAGCCCAGCTCAGTTAGCTCCTTTGGATCCTCTCTCTGTGTCACAGTCAGAAGACTCAGAGAGGAGGGTGGTGATGGAGTGGAGGAGGAGGAGGTTCTCAATTTCTGTGGAGCTTCCAGTTCCAGGAGAACCAGTGCAGTGCAATACTGACCCACCCTGGCTTTAATCTTTCCAGACAACTAGTACAGAGTATGAGACTGAGTTTGTGTTTGGGGCACCTAGCGCTTACCTGCTTGAACTGCTCCTACAGTGCAGTCCACGAATCAACAGGCAGTGCCAGCAACCAAGAAAACTGGGCATGCATTTAGGACCCTTTCAAAACATTTATAAATGACTTAATATTTTTAAAATCTCTAAACTTTGTTTTTATATTGTACATTGTTTAAACAGTGTACAATATAAAAACAAATAGTATAATTAAAACAAAAGTATAGCCTAAAGACAATAAAACAGACGCATAAAAGCATATATAAAATAAAACAGGAATTCTGGGGATTTAAACTCATAAAACAGGGTCTGATCTTTTGGATCAGGGAAAGCCTGGGCAGAAATTGAAATGGAAATGAACTGCCTTCAAATCGATCCCGACTTATGGCAACCCTACGAATAGGGTTTTTATGGTAAGCGGTATTCAGAGGTGGTTTACCATTGCTTTCCTCTGAGGTGGAGAGGCAGTGACTGGCCCAAGGTCACCCAGTCAGCTTCATGGCTGTGTGGGAATTCGAACCCTAGTATCTCAGGTCATAGTCCAACACTCTAATCACTACACCACACTGGCTCTCAGATGAAGCATTAGAAGGGTCAACTGGTGGAGTTGAAGAACAATACCTAGAGACTCAAGCCAGTGGGGAGAATAGATTTAGGATTTTAGAACTGTGTGGTAGGCTCATTGGGAGAGGGGCAAGCTTCATACCCAGGACTCTGTGGGTGGTATGCATGCACATGTGCAATGCAGGTCTCATGTCTAGTGGCTCACAAAGAGCTGGAAATGACCCTGCATGGGTCCTCAACTTACACCCTTCAACCAACTTATCCTTTAACTAAAGAATCCCCCAAAGATATTTGGCCATTCCTTTTCTTAAAATCCTTCCAGGGAAGATCTTCTACAGCCTCATCGATACAGCTTACTCTAGACATTAGCTGCTCCCTTCTAGGTGAATAGCTTGCCAAACCTATTTTATTTAGTTTATTCATTTTTGTTTGTTACTACATTAATACCCCAGGTTTCCTCCAAGGAGCTCAGGGTAGCATACATGCTTCTCCCCTCCCCATGTAATCCTCACCACAACCCTGTGGGGCAGGTTAGGCTGAGAGATAGTGACTGGTCAAAGGTTACCCTGTCAGCTTTATGGCCGAGTAGGAATTTGAGCCCTGGTCTCTCATGTCCTAGTCCAATACCTTAACTATTACACACTTGCTGTCAGTGATATTCAATCTGCTGTGGCAAGCAGGTACAACAGGTAGGAGTGTGCTGGCTGACTGTTGTTTTTTAATTCTTTACCAGCTTATTTATTTAGACAATTTACATATATAGTGCTTCATTACAATAGTCTCTAAGCAGTGTGCAAGAAACTCAACGCAGTGAAAATCAAAATCGGTTAACATTATAAAATGAACAGTGGCTTATGCCATTGCTGAACTGCCATTACAGAGAGGCCATTTTTAATCAAGATCCACCTCCTTGTAGCTTAAAACCATTCAATGGGCACATCACAGCAAAAGCAAGTTGCAGCTAAGTCACAGTGAGGCAGCAATCCTAAACACACTAATTAGGGAGTATGCCTCAGTGAACATAGCGGGACTTATTTCCAAGTAAACATGCAAAAGATTGCATTGTACAAGCCACGGAATATGATTTAGAAGCAGAGAAAATGCATGTTAGAAACACAGCTCCCTTATACCAAGTCAAACCATTGGTCCACCTAACTCAATATTGTCTACACTGACTGGCAGGGGCTCTCCAGGTTTGCAGGCAGGAGTCTTTCCTAGCTGTACCTGGAGATGCCAGGAATTGAATCGGACCTTCTGCATGAAAAGCCAATGTTTAGTCACCACTAAGTCCCATGGGAATGAGTGGTGAGTCTGGTGACTAATATATGTTGCTGGAACATGCCCTTCTCCTGGCTTCCACACCTGGCAATTTTACTTCTAGGCTGATGTCCACCAAGTCAGCCCTCTGGCTTTGAAACTACAATACAGTTTTGAAATTGGTAGTGCCACACTGGTGAGTGGCAAAACCTATTCCCGAGAGTGCATGGTTAACTGGAACCCTTTCCATCCCACAATGCTCTGTTCTCAGCTGTTCTGGCTCTGGTTGATGGCTAATGAGGAGACAACCTCCTTTTGTCTTAAAAAATAAAAAATCTTAAAGTGATTAATAAGAGTTTCTCACTGCACTTTAAGAGCCAACAAAACAATCTTGTCAGTGCAATCAAAGCAAACACTGAATGATTGATGGAAATTCAATGGCTTTAACTTTTGCTTTCAGGATCACCTTTCAGGGGTCCGTGCACAAGAAAGCACTGGGGCCCTGTGATTATCATGCTAAAAGCTCGCTCTGGGCCCGCCAATAATTAGATTTCTATATGCATTACCGTTCCTCAGCTTCAATGTGTGACATGGGGAGCTGCTCTTTTGCAGGTCTCAAGGAGCGAGGCTCCTTTCTGGCTGCCCTTAAGCGTGGAATTGGGATTTTGCACTCGAGTTCTGACAATGACTCTGTGCGCTGTTGGGTGGCACATGCTCAGCTCTGTGCACTATTGTTCAACCCCCCCCCCCCCAAAAATAAGACAAGGCTCATGGGCAGCAAGACTTAAGGCCATCTGTTACCTTGTTGCCAACAGAACATTCTCACATTGTCCACAGCTGCACAGAGTGATGGGAGTGGCAGTTCAGAGTACTGCTCTCTGAACAGCTCCTGGAGGAGCATGTTATGCTCTCCAGTCCTATTTTGCCATGGGAAGAGGCTCTTTTTAAGGTCAACCAATGTGAAATGGAGAGCATAAGTCACGATGGATCTTTTTTTCTTCCCATACCATACAGCAACAGCAATATTCACTCAGACTGTAGGGCTTGTTGGGAAGCAATGTAGACAAAGTTATTATTTAGAAAATCTCTTAAGACATGGCAACATTAAAAAACAAAACAAAAGCAATAGAAACAACAAAACTGTAAGTACAGTCCCAAACTGAACTGGATTTAAAATGGTTTTTAATATGTTTTTACTGTTGAATTGCTTTGGGATGTTTCATAGGAAGTGATTCAGAAATGAAATGAAAGCAACAAAGGTAGAAACAGAAGATGGAAACCTTAGCAAGTCACTGCTTGTCAGTGTAGACAACCAAAAAAAGCCATTGAGAAGAAAGAGTTCTCTGAGAAATCTCACGCACCCTCTTTTTGTTTTGGAATAATTCATATGGACCAATGACCAGCCACAGATTCCCAAGCCACTAAAGGTAAAGGGAAGAAACATACAATGGCTGATTCCCCACTCCCACAGCACTCTTTTTTTGAAAACATAAAAGTTTGTTCCAAGTCAGTTGTATGGAAAGATGTGCACCTCGTCAGGGAGATCATTCCATAATTTGGGGGCCACCACTGAGAAGGCTTCCCTTGGAGTAGGCACCCAGAGGAGGGCCTTTGATCTTGAACGTAGTGTACGGGTGGGTTTGTATCGGGAGAGGCGTCCCATCAGGTATTGTGGTCCCAAGCTGTGTAAGGCTTTATAGGTCAAAACCAGCACCTTGAATTGAGCTTGAAAACATACAGGCAGCCAATGCAAGCGGGCCAGAATTGGTTTTATATGTTCGGACCATCTGGTCCCTGTTACCAATCTGGCCACTGCATTTTGCACAAGCTGCAGTTTCCGAACTGTCTTCAAAGGCAGCCCCACGTAGAGTGGTTATGAAGAGGACAAGCATATTTCACAAGTTCCCTTTGATATTTAACAACCTATGAGAAAACTCTTTCCCGAGCTTCTAAACCTTTCTGCTTTCATTTCTCCACTTGATCTTATTGTTTATTTTCATCATTTGTATACTGCTTAACATTAAAATCTAAGCAGCTCAAGTCTCTTGCATGTTACGGTTTCCAAAATGCAGGTAAAACAAAACAGGCCCTCCTCATGCCATTTCCACACATGAATCATATGTTTAGTTCATGACCTCATGTGGACACACGGTCCTTTTCACTTGGGAGAAAAAAAAGCCACAGCCCTCATCCATGCAAGAAATATAACATATATGTTAATTATCATTATTATATATAGTCAGATAAGTAGCATTGCATGCCAGCAACACTCCATCAGACATTAAATACTATTGCATGCCAGTGATAGTATCTTCTCGTTAACTGTTAGTCAATTTTCCAATGCTGTCAAATAATACTGTTTCAATTACTTTGTTTTTAACAAGTTCTCATTTTGCTCAGTTGTACGCTGCTTTAATTATGCACGTGGGGAAAAGTGCTCTAAAAATGATACAAATCAGCCTTCCCGAGCCTGGGTGCCCTCCAACTGTTGCTGGACAACAACTCCCTCACCCCTGATCATTGGCTAAACTGCCTGAGGCTGATGGGAACTGGAGATCAAAACATCTGGAAGGCACCCAATTGGGGGAAGGCTGAACTAAATAAATGCCCCATAGTGGTTCAGAAGGGATGGAAATCTGTCTCTCTCTATTATGGTGAACTTTGAGTTAATTTGAATATGTCATATGAAAATAACTGGGGTTGCAGAGGAGGAGGGAGGGGGAACTGGCACAGGCTCTTGTGCTAACAATGGCAGCATAATGATCTCTGCAGTTTGGCATGAGACAATTATGCAGTCGCACTAAGCAAAATGCTGGTTGAATGTATCTGACCCCACCTCATTCTGGAACCAAAAGCTACATGCAAATAGTCTTTTATATCAAGAGTTGAAATGTCAAAGCTCCTCCTTTGTTCAAAGTGAGTCAGGGAAGCAGAAAGGAAAGGATGTTGGGAGGATGCTGACACCATGATGAAGTGATCCCCTGGGAGGGGACATTCACCCCCAACATACTCTGCACTCAAAACCAGCCCATCTGCTGCCATTAGAAGGTACTGAGGCACTTGATCTCTGAACCTCTTTTCCAGCACCAGCAATCTCACAGCCTTATTTCTTTTCCCTCCCCAGCAGATAGCCACGTACATGGCCAATGGGTTTGGCACTGGGATGTTTTCCCAACTGCTGGCTCAGTGTCTGTGAAAATGGTAAATGGCTGATCCCTCTTCTCCTTCTCCTCTCCTCCCAAATGCAATGACTTCTGGGAGCATATGGGCCTGATGCTAGAATTGCAGCTGGAAGATACACAGAGACACTGGGTGAACTGGTACTCCCACAGCCTATATCCCACCCCGACCTCATTTTATAAAATCACAGCATACCTTTCTTCTGCTGCTGTGAGACTACTAACAATAGCATCCTCACTTACAGATTTACAGACACTATGGCCTGGTGCAGATATAACAATACCCATCATTTAATTTCCTTGTGTTGAAAGATCCTGAATGTGCTGTGGGCTCCTTCTCTACATAGATTCAGTTTGTTATTGCGGGGTTTAACAAACCACCGTTTGCCATCACATCTGAAGCAGGAAGCTATGGGTTGTGATTGTCTTTCAGTTTAGGATTGGAAAGTAGCTTCAAACTGTGGCTTCCTGTCCTAGCTTTGAGGGCAAGCACAAATCCGAGTTACTGCTTTGGATGTGAGGGCAAACTAGTTTGCCTGAACCGAGAAAGAACAAATTGGGTTGGATCCAATGGTGTTGCTCAGCTGATGGTAAGGCTTCACTCAGTAGAAGAGGGAAGCAATTTTCAGTTATTCCCCCCCTCTCCCACACCATCTCTAAATCTGTTCTTACAGGGGACATGGAGGGGCCTGTGGGGGGAGGAATCACTGAGAATTGCTTGCCTACACATTGGATGCAACCCACTGAATCTTTGTTGGAAGCCCGTAGCACATCTCCAACTCTGCAAACCATGGTTTACATTAAGGACCAGAACATTATGGGTAAACCTACCCATGGCTGGAATATTGTTTCTTGGCTATTAGCTCTAGTGTTAAATATTTCAATCAAGGGGGAGATTGAAAAAAAATTGCAACTCTGTTGATGATTTGTTTTAGGACAGGGTTGGCTAGCCGTTTTTGGACCAAGGGGTAGATTGACCCATGGTGAACCCTCCAGGGACTGAAGTATAAAAGTGTGCATAGCTGATTTTTGTATTTTAAAAAAGACACATTTTTAGGGGGGAGGGAAAAATCACAAAAAACTTTTGGCATCACAGCAGGGGGCCTGCGGGAATGGTCAGTTCTTCCTTTAAAAAAAAAGACACAAAAAAACCTCTTTTGGGTACGAGTGTCGTATGCAGCCAATGGGCTGCAGGTTAGACAACCCTCATTAGAAACATAGGAAGCTGCCTTATACAGAGTTAATTTGGTCCATCTAGCTAAGTATTATCTCTCCAAAGTTACAGAGAGCTCCAGCCCTATCTAGAGATACAAAGGGCTGAACTCGGGAGCTACTTGCATACAAAAACCACATACTCAACACTGAATTACAGCCCTTCCTTTAAGTTTATGATCTATGTAATAAAATAGTGATTTAAGTCTTCTGTTGCGGCCAGTTCCAGATGGCAAGTGTGTATTAGTTTATTGTTAAAAAACAAAAGGATCTTGCAATGCCCCAGAATAAAACATATTTATTGTGGCATATACTTGCATATGCTTGAGGCCACTTACATCAGATGCCACATTACTTATGTGTAGGCCGTTAATATTTGTGTTTCTCTGTTAGTTTATTGGAAACTATAATAAAAAGAGGGATACAAACATTAGGTGCTAATCTTATTTTATTAACAGCTTATGTAAACAAACAGGCATTCAGATTGGTGTCTCAAAGGGTAGACAACATAGATTGAGATCTACACACATTTTCAGTCTAAACTCACACAGATAACACACATACACACACTGATTTGAAAGAAACAGTAGGAAATCCAGTAGATGTTCAGATCCACTAGGAAATCCACTATGAAAACAGGGCTGCTTAAAAAGAGTATTTACAAAAACAAGAAGCAGACATTCTCTTAAGAAGTTTCCTTCTAGCACAACTACACAGAATCATAGAAATAAGGGGGGGCATTATAACTAAAGTCAGCAGAGCACTTTGAAACCCAGTTCCAATTATGGTAGGCCTTGGGAGCTGTGCTAATTAAAATTCCATTCCATGTTACCCTGCTTAGCATTTATAAATCACTTTACAGCAAAGTGCTTACCTCACATCATCTTAATTCTTACAACAGCTGTGTAAGGTAGAATGTTATTATCATTCCCACATTGTAGAGAAGGTAGGCAGAGAGTGACAAGATAGAGGCTTGCCTAATGATACCTAGCAAGTCCTAGGTGTCCCAGCTCACACCAGCTGTTCCTGAGCTGGGACACTTCAAATGGAAGGCAGGGTGCTTCCCCATGAGAAAAAGAAAAGATCCCTGCACATAGGAAAGGAAAATAGTTCTAGCATAGCCTTCTCACAGTTATGAACAAAACTAGAATTGTTTTTCCCATGGAAAAGCATTCAGCTATATTATCTGCCACTTGCAGTCTGTGGAGTTACAGTTCAGGAAGAGTTTGACCACTTCATCTGCCATTTGTGAAAACTAAACATTAGTCACTATGTTAATATCAGCTCCCAGGATGTAATAAAGCAGGACTGTGATGTTCCTGCTTATAGTGTAAATATGATAAGTGCTGTTTATATAGAAGACATATGGTAAGTGGAGTGAAAGAGGAGGGGGGAGTACATGAGCAGTAGAATGCTGGATGATTGGCTGAGCGTTTGAATGGCTGGGAGTATAAATGGAAGAATGACAGTTGAATCTGGGTGGGCGTTAGTAGGGTGGAGAAGGTGTTTGGTGGTGGATGTTGGGAGTGTGGAGAAAGAGGTGTTTGAGGGTGGAGGTCAGGAGTGTGGAGAAAGAGGGAGTTGGAGTTCTGATTAATAATAAGTCAAGTACAAAACAGGAATAGATGAAACCATACGCTTGTGAAACATTCTAAAACTAATCTTGTTATTTCTGATATTTAATAAATACTTATTTGGTTTACCAAAGGCCTGATCCTTGGCTGGGGGATATACATACCTGAAGGGAGGGCAAGGTAATTACCAAGGCTGAACAGAAACAGTATCTAATGGTGGCAGTGGTGAAGGGAGGAATAATAATTCAAGTATCCAGAGCAACCTAGAGTTGTATGCGTTATCTATAAAGATACAAGGGGGTTGGGAACAGCATAAGCATGCAGTCACAAAAGTAACCAGCTAGAGAGAGACTCAGGCAAAGTCTCTGGGAGTATTGGTTATAGGACGTGACTGGTGGTGCTGCCTAGCAGGGGGATCTAGTGAGATCTGTGCTAGAGCGGAGTGAGAAACCATATAAAGGACGGTCCGGACTGGTGGTATCCCTGGTGGTGCCTAGTGAAAGGCAGTAGCCACAAGCAGGTGGGAACCTGACAGGGAGAACCAGGGAAGGACGTCACATGTGGTGGCTGTAGCGGTGGGATTCGAACCCTAGACAGTCCCTAACAGTGGTGTGGCTAAAAGAAATAACAAATAAAGATTACTTGTGAGAGTGACTGGCAAAGAGTGTGTGGCAAAGTGCGAGTGAACTCCTAAAAACATGACTGAATATATAAAGATGAAAAGAGAGGAGCTGGTGGAGAAGTGCATAACATTCAGTTTACCTCACGAAGGTAAAGGGGTAGATGAATTGAGAGTAGCATTGATAGCATTCGCATCTGTTCAACAAAAACAACCTGTCAGAGAAGAGAACCCAGAAGGGTACTCAAGCAATCCCGCTTATATAGAGTATTTGAGAGAGAAGTTAAAGTTGGAAACAGAGAGATTGAGGATGGAAGGTGCAGAGAAGGAAAAACAGCGGGAGTTGGAAATTGAGAGAATGAGAATGGATACTGAAAGGATCAGAATGGGGTTTGAGGAGAGGGAGAAGCAACGAGCATTGGATGCTGAGATACAGGTGGAAAAGTTAAAATTTGAAAGAGAGAAGTTTCATTCTGATGAAACAAGAAAGGACAGAAATGAAACCAAAATAAAGGTTACACCAAAAGATTTTGCAGTGTTTGAACCTGGACAAGACCCACAGATTTACCTCAACACCTTCGAAAAGGCAGCTCAGATGTGGGGGCTACTGGAGGATAGATATATGCAATATTTATCAAATCTGATCAAAGGGGAATTGGCAGAGGTATACCAATATTTCCCTTCAGACAGGCCCGTCATATATGCCGAGTTTAAAGAGGCAGTGTACAAAAGATTCAGACTGGGACCTGACTACTTTAGGAAGTTATTTCAAAACTGTCAGATCCAAGCAGGGAGGTCTTTTGTTGAACTGGGAGCAAAATTGATGGACATATTTGGAAAGTGGATGGGAAGTGCCAAAGCTCAGTCAGTGGAAGAGGTGAAAAGCCTCATGATACTGGATCAATTATACCATCAGTTACCACCAGAAATAAGGCTCCTTGTCAGAGACCGTTCCTCTACATCTGTTCAAGAGGCCGCAGAGTTGGCAGATCACTTTGCCTCCAATAGAACTGGCTGGGTGGGGAAAACATCAAGAGAGTTTAAACCCAGACCATATAATGGTGGCAGAAAGGATGTGGTACCACAGCGAGTGAGTCCTCCAATAAAGTCTGAAGGGCACAGGACACCCCAGAGTGGATCTGTGTACCCTAAAATGGAGGAGAAATTATGTTATAAATGTGGTAGACCGGGGCACATACGTTTTCAATGTGAGGTTGCCAACCCCATTGGGTAATCCTGCTCAGGGAAGGGCAGTGAAAACAGAACCAAGGGAGTTAGAAACGAAGAAGGTTCAGTTCTGCCAGATAAACTGGACAAATGTAAAAGACTTTGATTCGAGTCTGAGGGAAGAAATGAGTGTGCAAGGGGCAAATTATTGGGCATTGCTTGATACTGGTGCCGCTCAGACGTTACTGAGGCCAGATTTGATAAAATCTGAGGAAATATTACCTCAGGAAACGGTGACAATCCAAGGAGTGAGGGGTGAACCAGAAAGCATATCCATGGCCCTGATAAAATTAAAGTGGAGAGGAAAGGAGGAAATATGTAAAGTAGGTATTAATGCCCAACAACAAGAATCAGTGATACTGGGAAGAGATGTTATGGGGGCACAAGGAAAAATATATGTGGTGACCAGACAACAACTTGGCAAAGCAACAGAAACCATGTTAACAGAGGCCGAAGAAAACAGGGTGGAACCTGTTATCGAGCCTAAGGTCACCATAGCAACCCCTGGCAGGCCTGCTAAAAGAGACAAACTGTATCAAATGGTCTCTAGTGAAGAGGCAGAGCAGTTCAGGGAAGAGCTGGATGCAAGTTTGAAGCAAATGAAGGACCAAGCCCTTACACAAAAGATTCCCTTTACTGACAATCTGAGGAATCAAATTGTGTGTGAGAATGGGATTTTATATAGACTGTGGATGCCTGCTGAGAGAATGAATGTGAACCAGTGAAACAATTGATGGTACCTAGCAAATACAGAGCCAGATTGCTAGAGGTAGCCCATGATGTCCCATGTGCAGGGCATCCTGGAATAAAGAAGACCAAGAAAAGATTGGCTGCACACTATTATTGGCCAAATATTTCTAAAGACGTAAAACAATATTGTTTATCTTGTGAGATATGCCAAAAGGTGGGGAAAAGTGGAGTAAAGACAAAAGCACCATTGAAGCCCCTTCCTATAATAGGACAACCCTTTTATAGAGTGGGAATAGATTTGGTGGGCCCTTTTTCCAAACCCACAAGGCATGGCAAGAAATATCTATTGGTGGTGGTGGATTTTGCCACCAGATACCCAGACGCTGAAGCACTAAGATCCATGGAAGCCCCTGTAGTGGCAGAGGCTTTATTAAAAATCTTTATGAGGCTGGGTTTCCCTCATGAAGTGTTGACGGATCAAGGCAGTGTATTCATGGGAGAAGTGATGCAATGTATGTGGAAGTGTTGTGGTCTAAAACATTTAAAGACAACTACTTACCATCCAGCAACCATTATCTCTACCATAGATCTGTGTAAAGGATTTTGGCAGATGGAATTAGACGAGCAATCCAGAGCCAAAACTGCCTTCAGTACACCAGATGGGTTATATGAGTTTGTGACTTTACCCATGGGACTAAGGAACTCACCAAGTCCTTTCCAGAGACTAATTAATACTGTGTTGCGAGGCATGTCAGATTTCGCAGTGGCCTATATAGATGATGTGGCCATTTTCAGCAAATCGGTGCCTGAGCATGTCCAACACCTGACAGCAGTATTAGAGGCATTTAAGAAAGCAGGGCTAACAATAAAAGCCAAGAAATGCCAGTTTGGGTTGAATGAAGTGATCTATTTAGGACATAAGGTGGGGAGTGGGAAAATAACCCCCTTATGGAGCAAAGTTGAGGCAATACAATTGTGGCCCATCCCCTTAACTAAGAAACAAGTTAAGGCATTTTTAGGTGTGGCTGGTTTTTACCGCAAATTTGTAAAAGATTTTGGGGAAATCGCAACCCCCTTGCATGAGCTAACAAGGAAAAAGTGTGCTGAGCGTGTGGTGTGGACGGATGAATGTCAAAAGGCTTTTGACCTTCTGAAGCAAGCCTTGTGCCAAGGGCCTGTATTAATAGCACCAGATTACGAGCAACCATTCATCGTGGCTACGGATGTGTCGGACCTAGCGCTGGGAGTCGTCTTGCTACAAGAGAGAGGAGGCACCAGACGTACAGTGGCGTATCTTAGTTGCAAGCTGACATCGAGGGAGAAGAATTACTTGTTGGTCCAAAAGGAGTGCCTAGCGGTCGTGTGGGGACTGAGCAAGTTGCGCCCATACGTGTGGGGACGAAGATTTACTGTGACAACAGATCGAGCATTGTTATGGTTACAGACTATGAAAAATCATAACACTATGCTGCAGAGGTGGTCCTGGGCTCTACAAGATTACCAGGTGGACTTCAAGTTCATAAAAGGCAAGGACAATGTATTGGCCGATGGACTTTCAAGGCAGGTGGCCGGGACTGCAGTGACATGACCCAGACGTGGGTGCAAAAAAGACATTTTCCCCAAAGAGACTTTTTTTTTATTGTTAACGCGTCGTATGAATCCTAGAGCAGGAATAATACTTTGCTGTTATTTTAAGGGGGGGGGGAATGTGATGTTCCTGCTTATAGTGTAAATATGGTAAGTGCTGTTTATATAGAAGACATATGGTAAGTGGAGTGAAAGAGGAGGGGGGAGTACATGAGCAGTAGAATGCTGGATGATTGGCTGAGCGTTTGAATGGCTGGGAGTATAAATGGAAGAATGACAGTTGAATCTGGGTGGATGTTAGTAGGGTGGAGAAGAAGGTGGTTGGTGGTGGATGTTGGGAGTGTGGAGAAAGAGGTGTTTGAGGGTGGAGGTCAGGAGAGTGGAGAAAGAGGGAGTTGGAGTTCTGATTAATAATAAGTCAAGTACAAAACAGGAATAGATGAAACCATACGCTTGTGAAACATTCTAAAACTAATCTTGTTATTTCTGATATTTAATAAATACTTATTTGGTTTACCAAAGGCCTGATCCTTGGCTGGGGGATATACATACCTGAAGGGAGGGCAAGGTAATTACCAAGGCTGAACAGAAACAGTATCTAATGGTGGCAGTGGTGAAGGGAGGAATAATAATTCAAGTATCCAGAGCAACCCAGAGTTGTATGCGTTATCTATAAAGATACAAGGGGGTTGGGAACAGCATAAGCACACAGTCACAAAAGTAACCAGCTAGAGAGAGACTCAGGCAAAGTCTCTGGGAGTATTGGTTATAGGACGTGACTGGTGGTGCTGCCTAGCAGGGGGATCTAGTGAGATCTGTGCTAGAGCGGAGTGAGAAACCATATAAAGGACGGTCCGGACTGGTGGTATCCCTGGTGGTGCCTAGTGAAAGGCAGTAGCCACAAGCAGGTGGGAACCTGACAGGGAGAACCAGGGGAGGGCGTCACAAGGACCCAACTTAAATGCTAACATGTAGGGTTGCCACCCCACCCCCAGCAGAAGGCCAGACATTTGGAATAATTTTCAACAGCTACATTTTGTAATGGCAACTCAAAATCTACGCATATGGAAGAGCAGGTTTCTAAAATGAGGATATGACCACCAGTCAGCTAGTTTGGCCTTGAGAATAAAAACCCTAAGCCACCATTGTTGTAGAAGGGATTCCACCCAGGGTATGGTGTATTTTGTGTTAATACTCCACCTAAGCTCTCACAGGTGTTTTGATGACACAGATTTACAGTTCAACCACAGTTTGACAACACCCATCCAAAGAGGCCAGGTGCAAATCCTGAAACAGGTCAAACCTAGGTTCTAGTTAGAAATAGACATGACCAGGCTAACATTAAGATCTTTTCACTCTTCAGCTATGAGCTATCTGAGGGTTTCAGAGACCACTATAAGAGCATTCTGAAAAGACATGCAGACCTGGCTTACTGGGGATAGTTATTTTGGCTTACGGTGCAATCCTATGCATGTCTACTTAGAAATAAGTCCCATTAAATATAGTGAGACTTGTTCTGAGGTTTATTGTGTTCAGGACTATATCCTAAATGCTGAGATTCTGGCATATAAAAGGGTGATTAGGTAATAGTCCAGCAGTAGTCATAGCTATGAGCTGACTTCCCAGGTCATGCTACTGTAACTGAAAACTATATTCCACCTTACTGTAGTTTAGCCAGAGCTATTTCTAAAATTTTGGTTAAAACGGGAAAACTCTCAACATTTAACTGCTAAACCCTTACAGCATAATTGTATAAATGTCTGCTCAGACCTAATGAATTCAATGGGGCTTATTCTCAGTAAGTGGGGTTTGGATTGCAGCCTGCACAAAATGCACTGACAGGCCATTTTAGGGGGCTGTACTGCTGTCCAGCCATTATCCATTTCTTAAGGTGGCCCTCTAGAAAAACAATATGCTGCCCAAGAGTCTATAGCCCAAATCTAAAGTAAATCAAAGCGTCATTGAAATAAACAGGACATAAATTAGTCAAAACAAATGTGCCATATTAGTTTCAGTGAAACTTAAGCACAATCATCTTTTTTCTGGATTCAGATCTATGCTTTCCCATTTCTACAGCTTCTGAATATTAAAAGTCCAGGCAGAGTGCATGGGTACAGGTAACGGCGGCAGAGCTATTCTGAAGGGAATTTCCTATCAGAATTTATTATATGCTTTACATGACTGGGTTTAACTATTGTTAGCTGGTTTGGAAGCTTTTTTAAAAATGTATACTAAAATGCAGAATAAAGGTGCTTTAAATATAAGGCAAGTTTCCTGATGGGTACTAGGAGGGGGGTTGGAGGGTTTGTACAAGCAGTCCTGTATTATAAAAGCTTTTGTGGAAAGTGGTCTCCAAGAGTGAGCAGTATAGAAGGGGACACTCAGCTAACGAGCAAATGTAAACAAAGATTACAGACCATATCCCAGAGATGTGGCCCTCCAGATGTTCTTTGACATTAACTCCCATCATCACTGACCATTGCCTATGTTGGCTAAGGCTGATGGGAGTTGAAAGTCCAACAAAACATCTGGAGGGCCACATATTCTCCACATCTGCTATGGCCACAGTTTCCCTTTCCTCATTACTGAGTTTAACACATGTACTTGAACTTTTACAGCATTTTGACGGCCAGAACGATAGCTAGTCTCTCTCTCTCTGTGCCATCTAACACAAACTCCCAGGGCCTTCACCCTGTATATGCATTTAACAACCTAAGGTGATATGCACAATTTCTGTTGTACAACACTGTGCAAGATGCATCGCAAAACCGAGGCGTAGAATGGGGAGACCTGCAGAATATTGAAGTGATTCTGACATAGATCCCAAATGGGGCACACTAGGGCAGTCCCTAAACTACTTACACTGACAGAAGACAAGAGGTGAAAACTTCCCCATTCTAATTTATGGGTAAATAAAAAGATCTCACATTGGACTGGAATATGTACCAGTATATCTAAAGGGCTTGAATTGAGTAAAGATGTGATTTGAGTGAATTGGCACCTCTGTGATTCACATGATTATGGTAGCTCAGGAAAAGTGGATCACCATCATGGGGATAAAGTGGCAAAGAATTTATTGTGCATGTTAAGATGCTAGTTCACACAGGGTAGCAAGCCCATAAACCAGTGGTAGCCCTGCATGTTTCTGGAGGCAACAGTCTGGGGACTATCTGCATGTATGGCCCAGCCCTAAACTAAAATGTTTTGGGTATGTAGAAGTAGTCATTTTAAGCTTAAGTATTCAACATATATGGCAGCATTAGGAACACTTCCACTGGTGGAATTAGGGAGCAAATTCAACTGTGCTGGAAGTCCCCTCATGGACATGACCAACTCAGAATGTTTCTAGGAAGACCACACTATAACACTTAAAACATTTGGAAGCAAGATGAAAGCGTTCAAAAATAACAAATAGATTCTAGCCTAGACCTTTCCTTAATACATTAAATTTTCATATGGAAGGAGCTGTAGACATAGGGATGCCTTCAAACAAATAATTGCTCACGTGCATTCCGAAGCTGGTACAGGCCCATCAGAGGGTATGGCATGTGGTGCCTTCTGGCACATTTGAATTGGATTTTGCAGAATAGCAAAACAAAGAATAGCAATAGCACACATATGCAAAGCCCTTGCTTCTGATTCTGTACTGTGAATGGGCACTCAGAAACATGGGAGATATCCCTACAAAAGGCAGGCTAACTCCCACCATGAAACTCCCAGTTAAAAAGCACAATTCTGGTTATGGACAAACAGTGGTGTGTCACAATTATCACAGCAAGAAAACACTGTGAGCATATTTTGGTGGAAGGACTACGCACACTTTATCTGCTGCACCTAATTTTCAAAATAATCAGCATGCAAACATGGCCTTGAAGCATTATCTTTGCCCCACAAGGAGTCACCACTTGCAGGCTTTAATTATTTCTGCACATCTTCTATGTTTTAATTAACCTCAAGATAAACTCAAGATAATCAAGTATAGTGGTTAGGGCTTTGGGACAATGCCCACTGAACATGTAGACAACATGTGCCCACACTTTTTAGATAGCAGTCTTTTCTGTGCCACTAGATTCTAGAAAACAATGCAGTTAGAAGGACTTACATTCAGGGCTGTGGAGTCAGAGTCAGAAGCAATTTTGGGTGGAGTCGGTAGAAATGTAGCGACTCCGGCTTCAAAATAAATTTTGATTGACAATTTTTTTAAAATATAAATTCAAAATGTTAAAGAAGCTTCCCATGAAGTCAGCTGCAGTTGAGCATTTCATCATAACTCAAGATGGAAAACATTTTTTCTGTCACGTGTATAACACAGGACCCAGATGAAGACAAATGCTGTGATGCCAAGATCAGCGCATATTCAGGCAGCGATAAAAATGCTCCTATGAGAGCTTCCAATTTAAAAAGACATTTACAGCCCTTTCCAGGGCTGTGGAGTTGGAAGCTATTTTGGGTGGAGTCGGACAGTAGAAAAATAGAGGAGTCGGAGTCGGAGGTTTGGCGTACTGACTCCACAGCCCTGCTTACATTTAAAGATACTGATTTAAGAAAGTGTGTGCATTAGGAAAAACAGAAATGAACCCTAGAATGCAAATACCTTAAGCAACAGAAATATATATTTTTTAAAAATACCTGAGGAAGATGCAGCGCTTGTACAGAATAACAAACAGACATCTCATTTGCAATGGGGAACAGCATGGCAAGAAAGTTTTCACTTAGAACTATTTTAAAGTTTTCTTTCACCTGACAAAGCATACAGTAGTTGTGGAGAACCTTTGGCCCTCCTGATGTTGCTGAACTACAACTCCCATCATCCCTGGCCATTGGCCATGCATGGATGGGACTGATAGGAATTATAATTACGCAACATCTGGAGGGCCAGAGGTTCCCCATACCTGACATACACGGTTGACCTTAGGGAAGAACGTCAGCAGGCCTGTTTTGTGTTTGCTCAACCCCACAAAAAAATCTGGAATGTTTACTTCAACTTGCTTTGCTGCTAGCATCATGATCCTGAGAATTTTTCCTGCCAGGAGGAGATGCTGGGGGAAGAGACAAGGAAATGCTTACTGTTAAATCACAAGACAAATTGGACTACATGTTACTTACAGGCAGAAGAGGTGGGCTGCTGTTTGCAGCAACAGTCTTATGTGAACACCTAGCTCCACAAGCACTCAAAATTATTTCCATACCTTAAGCACACCATTTTCCAAAACTAATCCAGCAAATTTGAATCAAGCACAGGAGTCCCAAGAAACCTTCAAATTTTCTTTCCTGCAACAGGCTTCCCCTTTGTTTCAATAGCCCATCTGTATACACATTCCCATGCTCATAAATTGGCTTCTTCCACTCAAGTGAATGAGGATCCTATGCATACAGCATATCTGCATGCACCAACCCCCCCCCCTTGAGTTGGAATGCATGCCAGCAATTGAAATAGATCATGCTTTAGATCAGGAACAATCCAAACTTTATCACAAGTGAGCTGCGAGACTTATACTTGGGACTTTGGCAAGTCGTGTGCAACAGATTTGCATCTGACCAATCCAGTGTGCAGAGGACTCCTGTTTTTTGCCTCCCCCTCTCCCCGGGGTTTGTGACTTGATAAGGTAAACAAAGAAAGTTAATGTCAGAATCTGTCCTAATTTTACTCCAAGTAAGATTTATCCTGGGGGGGGGGGAGGGGGGTTACATAAAGTACTTTAGATACTGACTTTAATTTACAATTTAAAAGGGACAACTTTAGTTGATGCACACCATATGAGTTCAGACAATTGATAGAACCATATTTCCCACTGGCTGAAGTTTTTACCACTACATTAAGAAGCAGGCTATACAAGAATATATCATACCATTTATTCTAAAAGGAAAAAACATGAACAGCACCCGGACAACAGACTTCATTGCTTCAACCATTTTATTTCAGTAGCAAAGTATTTCACACAATTCAAAGATTTCCTTTAAAAAAAAATCCTCCAGAGACAAAGTAAGACAATGTGTGTCCATGTACTTTTCTGAGTTTTATCCAAAACTAGTTCATAACCATTAGCCTGAGAGCAGCAACTTTTAACTCACTTCAACCTTGGATTGGTAAAGATTAACTAGACACTAAAGCTACTTAATTATTGTCAGTTTTGCAGCACTTAGCTCCTGGATATTTACTATATATTCCCATGTGATGACAGAGGCAAGGGGTAGCGATCTTGTTGGTAGATTCTGGCTTACCTGTAGTCACTGTTTAGAGGCAGTTTACCCATTAAATTTTCCAAGCAGACACCACAGCATCCAAGTGGCCACTGTGCCATGCAGCAACAGTAGTGCAAAGAGCAGCCAGGGCACATAGATCACCTGAATCAAATGGAATGTCTCTTTGTGATCAGGTTGTCCACACAGCATGCCACTCTACAAGGCAATAACTGCCATGGGGAGCACTCGCCATGTGGAGGCTACTTCAAGCAGCTTCTAATACAGTGACGGTGATGATGTAAAGCAGCACTAAGGGAAACCAAAGACATAAGACAGGGACACTGACCAGCCAGAGATAACAGTAGTCATTTAATCAAAGTCTCAAATCAGGAACTTTTGTGAAGCTTTCTTTTCTTTTTAAACACAAACTGAACCACAGCTTAGTTTGTTTTAGTTAAATATAAAAAACAGCAGCAGCAGCTCAGGAAGTGTTAAAACACCAGGCTCTTATGGAAGTAGCCATAATGAAAACTACCAAGTGGGGGAACCAGTTCAGGCTACAACTGTAACTCAATAGTTGAGCACCCCCTTTTGGATAATTGGTCAACTACAGTTTGGGGGAGTTTTCCAATTCTTAGAATTCTGTTCAAGATTCAGTAGTTCAAACAATAAAAACACATAATTTCCTCTTCAAGTTGTGTTTGTAGATTATTTACAGGAATAAGTACGGAATTCAAACTGAAGCACATCATGCCATGACAGGCAAGAACACTAGGACTAGCTCCACACTCACCAGCCTCAAAATCTTCTATGTGCAAGTTGGGCAGTAGGCATGCTCCTGCATCTCCCACTGTTGTTTTGACATAACGCACAGCACTGGGAGAACGCAGGAAATACCCTTTCCCCTTTACGTAAGTAAGTAAGAGAGACAGAGACAAAGAAAAGATTTCACAAATTGGAGAGACATGCATATACTGCATCATATAGTCCAGCAAGATCTATGGAGTAGCCCACACCACATGGAAGATTCCTGGGCCTGAGAGTGTATGAACCAGACCTAGAGAGAGTGTTACAATTCAATTCTACAGAGCCAATCCACTGTTCAACCTGTTCCCTTGGTAGCCTAGATGAATATGATTACATAGGAAGCAACTTAAAGCAGGAATTTCCTTACAGTCTTGGCAGAATGAAGTGCTCTAGATAACAGAAGAATAAAGGTGAAAGTATGTTGTAACCTCTCCAAAGTATTGAACTAACACATTCTTTACTAAGATACAATGAAGCATATTCAGCAAGTCCCTTTGGGAGTATGGTCCACTAACTTATATGGCTATGTAAACACAAAGACACTCAAGATCAGAGCATAGCACATAAATAGGTTTACAAAAATAAGTAAATCATTCAAACAAACAAGAAAGAACTTGAATGGTTATATGTCTATTAATTTAACACCCACTGGCAGCTCAGAGTCTGTTTCTTGGTCTATTGCTGACAAAGTGCTTTGAGAACTCAGCTGCACATGGAAAGTGACTTTTCATATACATTTTTTACTGTTCTCATCCGTTATGTACATGTGAAGGTATAAAAACCTTAGATGAGGTACAGGTGGTGATCAAAGGCCCATTTAATCTTCTTTGAGCAGTGATGTCCGCTAGAACAGATTCCTGGACATGGTCATTGCAAGACTAACCATGACCTGGAAGTCCCACTGCAATGATCTCCTGGCAATAAAGTCCTGGATACCACTAGTTTGCACTTCTCCCAATGGCACTGCTTATCAATGCATATGTGAAAACCATCTTATTATTTATTTATTTATTGTACTTGTATACCACCTCATAGCCGAAGCTCTCTGGGCAGTTTACAGTAATTAAACACATTAAAAACAAATATACAAATTTAAAACACATCTTCTAAAACAATTTAAAACACAATTTAAAGATTTTAAAACACATGCTAAAATGCCTGGGAGAAGAGGAAAGTCTTGACCTGGTGCCGAAAAGATAAGTGTTGGCACCAGGTGCACCTCGTCAGAGAGATCATTCCATAATTTGGGGGCCACCACAGAGAAGGCCCTCTCCCTTGTTGCCAGACTCCAAGCTTCCTTCAGAGTAGGCACCCGGAGGAGGGCCTTGGATGTTGAGCATAGTGTACGGGTGGGTTCGTATCGGGAGAGGTGTTCCATCAGGTATTGTGGTCCCAAGCCGTGTAAGGCTTTATAGGTTAAAACCAGCACCTTGAATCGAGCTCAGAAACATACAGGCAGCCAATGCAAGCAGGCCAGAATCGGTTTTATATGTTCGGACCGTTTGGTCTCTGTTACCAATCTGGCCACTGCATTTTGCACAAGCTGCAGTTTCCGAACTGTCTTCAAAGGCAGCCCCACGTAGAGTGCATTGCAGTAATATAACTTGGAGGTTACCAGAGCATGGAGAACTGATGCCAGGTTATTCCTGTCCAGATAGGGGCGCAGCTGGGCCACCAACCAAATTTGGTAGAAGGCACTCCATGCCACCGACGCTACCTGAGCCTCAAGTGACAGAAATGGTTCTAGGAGAACCCCCAAGCTATGAACCTGCTCCTTCAGGGGGAGTGAAACCCCATCCAGGACAGGTTGGACATCCACCATCTGGTCAGAAGAACCACCCACTAGCAGCATCTCAGTCGTGTCTGGATTGAGCCTCAGTTTATTAGCCCTCATTCAGTCCATTGTCGCAGCTAGGCACCGGTTCAGCACATCTTGTGCAACTGAAGACATACATGGATGCAGACAGGACTTTGAGCAAGCCATTTACACTATGAATAACTTAGTATACATCTACTTGATGAAAAAGAAGACTGTCAAAATCTAATCAGTGTGTGAAAAAAGTTTAAGACGAAAACAAAACACATTCCTTCTGCCTTCAATGGAAATTTTTTCAACTGCAACATCCATATAGTCTGGTCCATACTGGCACAAGATTATTAAATTCTATTACCAATATTGTAACTTGCCAATTTATACATAATTTTCCTTACTCAAAACGAGAGCGAGACAGTCTTAATTTAAGATATAAAAGGTACTGTTTTAAAACCTGGAATCATACTACCTAAGTGGATAACATGCGTTACTAGCCAGGCTCTTAAAATGACCAACACACAGACACGAAAGTTGGGAATTTTTTCTTAAGTGAGAAGAGAATAATTCAGTGTTAAGACCAAGGGCATAATTTGCCAGGAATGTGCCCTGCACAAGCCTCACTGAAACAACCAGGATTCTTTTATCCTTGTACGATTTAGGTTCATTTCAGTGGATTTTTGAACAGCAAGACAAAAACAATAACATACCTGCAATTTCAGCACCTATATCTTTAAGGGTGCTTCCCACTGGCAAAAGCAATTTTCACTAATTCCTCTTTCCACCTACAGCCCCCTAAAAGGCTGGAAGGTCCTCCAGAACATTGAGGGAGGTTGTGAAGGGGAAATTAGCGAAACATGACTCCTCCCCTTCCTCCACCATGAGCCCCTGCTGGATTACAGCCCTTCTGCAAACAGAATTCATGGAAGGGCAATTTGGAACTGAACTCAGAGATAGTCAATAATATGTTCTCATTTGCTGTTTTGAGCTCTTTTTTCAAAGTTATCCGGAGAGAATCAGTGCATCACTGACAGACAATTTAGGAATTCTTTGAAATTTAAAATTAAGTTATGTTAAAGTACTGGGATTGTCAGACAAGTGACAATCCTTTGGTTATTACATTTTGCAAATATGTTTAGCAGGCACCATGTCTGTCCCAGTAAACAATGTAACAGCGAGGGAGTGTAAGGGAAGTGGGTGTCAGCATATTATATCTACACTGCGCTGATAGTTTTATTTAGAATATCCAGAGCTATTGTCTCACATAACCATTATTCAGAGATCAAACCCATTATTTTAAACTCTGATCAACCAGTGAGGAAGGACGTTTAACATACTGATGAACTGAACACTCTTCTATGAAACCAAAAATATCTATCCATCTATCAGGTCTTAACTGGTTAGATGAGCAATACACAGTTCTAGACCTCTCTCTGCTCAGCTCCTAAGCAGCAGAAATAGAAACTGCTGTGATATGCAATGGTTTTTAGCCATCTGTGAGATCTAGCAACATTCAGTGCAGTGATTGTCTTACCAAAAGTGAAGCTGGACATGGTCTGGTGCAGACACAGTGCTTGCCCTATTAGGAGCACTTGTGGGTTCATACACACTTTGTGTGCAGATTCCCCATTTTCTTTCACTTTTCAAAGCAAACCACAGTTAGTGAAACTACTGGTGCTGACACAACATAGCACCATAGATGGCTCCAAAAACAAGAAGAGGAAAATTTGTAAGTAAGAGGGAATGGAAAAGGAGCACTTGAGCCCACAGTTTACTCCTGATTAGACCGTGGGACATCAGCACTAGGCCTGAAATGATATTTTTACATGCTCTTCAAAATCTAGATCTTTACAATTATGGACTATGGACACCGGCAGCCAGTCCATAGGACTATACACAAACGCTGCTGAAGAAGGCATTCAGTCTGCAGAGTAGTCAGCGTAAAGTTACCATGAAAGGTTTCTCTCTCCTGCTTCACCTTGATACTATATACCAAAGCAAAAGCGCTTGCTGAATTTAAACCTGGCTCAGCTTTTAAAAATCACTAAATGCATGGCTTAGTTACTCCTGTCCCACTTGTAAATACAGATATGATATGGCATTAAGAGGGTTACTGGAGATGGAATATTTAACGCCAAGCTTTTCAGTGAAAGCCAAGCTGAATTACCATTTAACATGTACAGACTTGACCAAGACCTAGGTGTCTTCATCAGTCTGATCCTTTGCTAGTTCCTGTTCAGATACGCTGGACACGTCATCATCTGTCTGTTCACCTGAGTGATAGAGCATCGGTGCGTGAGTCTTGTGGGTTATGGTAACATCACAAGGCCCTTGTGCCCAGGGTTCTCCATCCACCTGCATTGGCATCTTTGAATTCTTCAAAATCAACTGGAATTAGGAAGATACATAAAGAAAAACAAGCATAGTCAAACAATTGTAGAGAAGGTAAAATCTGAAAGCCATGTCAGGCCAGACAACTGAACTAGTACAAGATGTTCACTCTGAAACGTCTTTAGCAGATTCGTCCATGCCATTTATTAATTGGCAAGAGCAAGTTTAGGAGAAAGAATAAATTCCTTTGGGATTTAATGCGAAATAGGGGTTAAAAATAGGAGCTTGTGAAAAGAATGGGGTGAATCTGGGAGAGCACTTTCCTGGACAAGAAACAAGGTTAACAGTAGGCTCTCACTCCTTTCAGAAAATGCTTTGGAAAGAATGAAAAGTTCCAGTGGCAACTGTAGGTAGGGCTATGGGCAACTACAGTTGTTTAAGGAGGGATTCTGAACCAAGCGTTGTTTGGATTGGTGGAGAAAGGGGACCCCCTTGGGTCTAAGTACCAGGCTACATACACTTAATGTGCGGGTCGCCAACCTGTCGCACATGGGTGCCATGGCACCCACAAAGGCCCTCAGTGGCACAGAATCTGAGCTTTCCTTTAAAAAAAATTAAGTCTCTAGCCCTCCTAGAAAGAAAGTTACAGAGCAAAATCTGCAGGTACCCTTCTAAGTGATTTGTGTGAAATAGCCAGCCTGGCTGCTCCTGCCTGTCTAGTCAGAACTGTGACTAATAAGCGAGTTATGTGAACACCAGGAATTCTTGGGGTCCTAAACAGATGCTGTTGCAACCTGCATTTTAGTGCAATTTTCCTTACAGTACAATGGTATACCAGTCTACCCAGAAGTAAGTCTTTATGTGTTTAATGGGGCTCATTTCTAGGTAAGTGGGTACAGGATGGTGGTGTAGGCTTTGATTTAGGGTTGGGGGGGAAAAGAGTTCTTGTGCTTTTAACAGTTGTATGGCAGGGAGAAATTCAACAGGACAACCCACGGCGGCCATTCTGTGACTGGTGTCTCCAGCACTCTCTCAAAATTTGAAATGTGCCCTTGGGTCCAAAAAGGTCGGTGACCCCTGAGTTAATGAAAGGGGATTCACGTCTCCTTGCAAGATTCCCTACTAACTACTTCTTTCTTTTCTTCTTCCCACACTAGTTGAGCTTCTTTCAGAACAGAGAATGCCCTCGATTTAAGGCTGTTAGAGTCGCAACTCTGAAAGACTGGGCAAAGTTAGAAATCCATGAGTAAACATATTTTGGATGTGTTTTAAGTTTTTTAAATTGAATTATAACCCTCCTCAAGATCTTCAGATGAAGAGTGTATGAGTGTGTAAAAATAAAATAAATAAATAAATAATCACAACCACCGCATTCTTGAAATTGACCTCAAGATTGTAGATTATGGAAAGAATCTTCACATGCATAGTTCAGGAGGTTCCTAGAATGTCACTTGAAAATGACCCAGCTGCATTAAAGCCACTGTTTGGGTTATAAACCCATGAAAGTTATGGGGCTCTAGCTTATTACAAGCTGACTGTCTGCTCCCCACAAAAGCACCAGACTCATCGGCCAGAAGTTAAGTATACCTTAACTCAAAAGCACACCTGACCAGCAGTTATTTCAAGGATAGAGTGCATTGCATAGGCTCCTGGTCAGTCTGTCCACACAACAGACTGAACTGGCTGCAGGGTCCACAACAGCAGTGGGCAATGTGGTGGGACTTCACTGCTTTCCTGACCTCTGTCCAGCTGAGTGGCTGCAGCATATCAAGATGGATTGGGGAAAAGGCACAGTGGGAGCAAGACCGGATCACCAGCTTGGCTCTGCTTGTGTATTTGCACCACACTGAGCGTGTCCCTCCTTGTCCTGGTATGCTGCAACAACTTAGCCGGAAAGAAGTCAAATGAGCGGTGCAGCTCCACCAGGTCATCCACGGCTGGTCCATGAGATACGTACAGTCTTCATGACTATGTAAGGATTCAGTTTGGGGATGAATACAGAGCTAAGGCATTTGCCTTTTTCCATGATGGTGCCTGCACTTCCAGGCTCAACATCAGACAGCTGAACCAGGAGTGTGGGAAGCAGCCATGTGGATCCTCGCCAGGATTATCACCTACCCTTACAGTATGGGCCTGTCCTAGCCGGACAGGATTTGCAAGCTTCACTTGAATCTGTGCACAGTGAAAAGAGCCATTGACCCCAACGACTTCCAGCAGCCCATCATCATGCCTAAGAGAGAAAAAGGGGAGCTTGTTACCAATATAGGCACAACTTCAAACAGAATTCATAATAAAAGAACACTTCAGCCATACTATAGTAAACAGATTAAAAATATGTTTTGTTTCTGCTGCCTCAAGAGGCCAGAATGCACATCAGTTCTGTAATCCCTACTCAGTGAGCAACCCCTTGGATGCAAGGGCCCTTTTACCAAATGCTCATGCATCATGTACAACAGAGTACAATCTTACCGTGCCAGAGGATAAAGCTCATCCCCCATGCCTTCCCACAGTCTACAGCCGCCTCCCCAGTAGGCAATATTCAGAACTATGATGCCTTCCAAGCTGGGCAGATCAATTCTCTCTCCATCCAACTCTAGCTTTAAAAGATATACAACACATTGTTAGCAAGTTACATTAGCAAGAGCCAGTTCAAAGACCTCTGGACCTGTCAGGAGGGGTCCCCAAAGGAGCCCGACTGCCACTTTACACAGAGTAGAGTAGTTCTGAGAGTTTCAATGGAACCTTATTTTTTGGCTCAACAAATCCTTGCAAATGAGAACAGAGGGAGGAAGGGCAAGCCAAAGCACCCAATCATCGCCAAACACTCATCACATACTTTTGACTTCCATCAGCATAGCGGGTCAATAATTTGTTCTCTCCTAGTGCACTCATTTATTTTCTCTTAGATGCTATTTCCAGTTTCACTACCAAATGAATTAACTATAAAAAGGAGGAAACAACCATCTTACCTCAATCTTTTTGTTCAAATCCTTACATTCCTGTACCAGGCAATCTTTGGTTCCGTAGAAAAAATAAACAGCCTACAGAGAGAGAATTGCTGTGAGAGAGGAAGACTGGGCACATTGAAGCTTTTTTCTATGACAGTCTTACCCCCCAACTGCTTTTGGAGTTTTACGTCATCATTACATGTCAGGATCCTCAAAAGGCATTTACTAAAACACCAACTACTAAAACTCTCATTTCAGTACCAAAGATACGATTATCCACCTAGTTTCAATAAAGGACTACTTTCCCTTTACATATATTAATGTAGGGGTTTTTCTCCAACAGTATTATTTTCCATACCTTCCAAAATCATTCTAAAGAGTTTGGCAAAACAGTGGAAAGTACATTTTTAAAATGTTATCTATTAGGTGCCAAAGTCCATTAATAAACCATTTTGAGCTACTCTTAAATTCAGACACACTGAGAAGGCCAAACCTAAAGCCTAATGCCATTACTCAAAGTTGTCTCTGTTGCTGATAAGAGTGGCAGCACCTGTGCTCTGGAACTTCCTGCCTATTAAGGGCACCCTCACTATACAGTTTTAGATGCCTGCTAAAAGCTTTTTGAAAAATTCAGCAAGCCTATCCAGACGTGTAAATTTAATTATGTATACTTTTAAAAACATGTTGCTGATTTTATCTCTGTGTTAGGTAATTATTTTATTTTATGTATATCATAGTTTTTTTATTAAGCAGCTTATGTTTTTTCTAAATAAAATAAAAATAAATAGAAACAAATTATAAACAGATATTTGACACCCAAATTAGATCCCAAAATTTATTGCAATGTGGTGCAATTGTGACTCTAACCACTCTAGCTCTAACCTACTGGACCAGGGTGAGGAAGGATTTCTGACCTTTGAGCCCTGAAGACACTCACTTAGCTTTTCTTTGCTTAAGAACGTAAGAGGAGCCTGCTGGATCAGGCCAGTGGCCCATCTAGTCCAGTCCGGCATCCTGTTCTCACAGTGGCCAACCAGGTGCCTGGGAGAAGCCCGCAAGCAGGACCCGAGTGCAAGAACACACTCCCCTCCTGAGGCTTCCAGCAACTGGTTTTCAGAAGCATACTGCCTCTGACTAGGGTGGCAGAGCACAGCCATCACGGCTAGTAGCCATTGATAGCCCTGTCCTCCATGAATTTTTCTAATCTTCTTTTAAAGCCATCCAAGCTGGTGGCCATTACTGTGTCTTGTGGGAGCAAATTCCATAGTTTAACTATGCGCTGAGTAAAGGAGTACTTCCTTTTGTCTGTCCTGAATCTTCCAACATTCAGCTTCTTTGAATGTCCACGAGTTCTAGTATTATGAGAGGGAGAAAAACTTTTCTCTATCCACTTTCTCAATGCCATGCATAATTTTATACACTTCTATCACGTCTCCTCTGACCCGCCTTTTCTCTAAACTAAAAAGCCCCAAATGCTGCAACCTTTCCTCGTAAGGGAGTCGCTCCATCCCCTTGATCATTCTGGTTGCCCTCTTCTGAACCTTTTCCAACTCTATAATATCCTTTTTGAGATGAGGCGACCAGAACTGTACACAGTATTCCAAATGTGGCCGCACCATAGATTTATACAACGGTATTATGATATCGGCTGTTTTATTTTCAATACCTTTCCTAATTATCGCTAGCATGAAATTTGCCTTTTTCACAGCTGCCGCACACTGGGTCGACATTTTCATCGTGCTGTCCACTACAACCCCGAGGTCTCTCTCCTGGTCGGTCACCGCCAGTTCAGACCCCATGAGCGTATATGTGAAATTAAGATTTTTTGCTCCAATATGCATAATTTTACACTTGTTTATATTGAATTGCATTTGCCATTTTTCTGCCCATTCACTCAGTTTGGAGAGGTCTTTTTGGAGCTCTTCGCAATCCCTTTTTGTTTTAACAACCCTGAACAATTTAGTGTCGTCAGCAAACTTGGCCACTTCACTGCTCACTCCTAATTCTAGGTCGTTAATGAACAAGTTGAAAAGTACAGGTCCCAATACCGATCCTTGAGGGACTCCACTTTCTACAGCCCTCCATTGGGAGAACTGTCCATTTATTCCTACTCTCTGCTTTCTGCTTCTTAACTAATTCCTTATCTACAAGAGGACCTCTCCTCTTATTCCATGACTGCTAAGCTTCCTCAGAAGCCTTTGGTGAGGTACCTTGTCAAACGCTTTTTGAAAGTCTAAGTACACTATGTCCACTGGATCACCTCTATCTATATGCTTGTTGACACTCTCAAAGAATTCTAGTAGGTTACTGAGACAGGACTTTCCCTTGCAGAAGCCATGCTGGCTCTGCTTCAGCAAGGCTTGTTCTTCTATGTGCTTAGTTAATCTAGCTTTAATAATACTTTCTACCAGTTTTCCAGGGACAGAAGTTAAGCTAACTGGCCTGTAATTTCCGGGACCCCCCTTGGATCTCTTTTTGAAGATTGGCATTACATTTGCTGCTTTCCAGTCCTCAGCCACAGAGGAGGACCTGAGGGACACGTTACATATTTTAGTTAGCAGATCAGCAATTTCACATTTGAGTTCTTTGAGAACTCTCGGGTGGATGCTTCTATGATCCTGAATGCAGGTTTCAGATAATAAAGGTACTTTCCAAATTTGACACATGGATGGGCAAGGCCGAAAGGTGCCAATGTGACCACCCAAGGTGGGAGGGTATGGGCATACTGATTGGCAAAGATGTATCTTGTTTATAATGTATGCATGACATATAATCACTTTATAAAGCTGTGCATTGCCTGTTTTCTTTAGAGTTGTTCTGAGGAACTTCTCTCCCAATGCATTGGTCTTTGCTATCTTTCCCCCCCAATAAACTCTGTCCTTTGGAGCACAATAAATTGACTGGAAAGTTTTTCCTTCCACAAGGAAAACACAGGTTCATGTTCCTATTTAGTCATGGAGCTCACTGGGTGACCTTGGGCCAGTGATTTCTCAGCCTAGGTTCCTGCAAAGCATTGTTGCAATGACAAGATTGTGGTGTATGTGTTAAATATATGCCAGATTCCCAATTGCTGCTACAAGTGTAAACAATTTTTCACTACAGACTGAAAATAAAGCCTAAAGGCAGTGTTGAGAATTGGTCCCTAACTGGCAGATGTTATTTTCATGGATAGTGCAAATTTAGATTACAGATACATTACCATGACTCTTTGTTTAGGCTGGCACAAGACTTTTAGTTAAAAAGGAAGAATTCTTAAGGCTCACAATTTAAGCCTTGAAATTTGTGGATAGTAGAAGTAGATAGTGTGCTCCCCATAGTCTCGCATATGACCTGAGTCTTGATGAATTGTGCTGAATGAATCCACATGCATGAAAAAAAAATCCATCAATATCTCATGAATCACTACCTGAAATGTAACACTAAAAACCCCAGTGTAAAGAGATGAATGAAGAGTCTCACAGCAGTTATATTTAAAAGAATCCTTCACACTTAAAGAATCAGCCCCAAAGATCACCAGCACCATGGATTTGGGAAATAGTTCAGAAACTTGCTAAAGTTCTGTATACAAGCCAGAATAACATGAAATGGGATAGCTTCTGCTTTCACTACACAGAGCTGACCATCTTATGATTCTGCAGCAAAACAATGGATTTTGGAAAATATACATTGGCACACTACACACTCACGCTCATCTTTTCAGGCATCCCAGTTTGACAGCTGCTTTAGTCTTAAATTGGCTTAAATTTGGTACAATACTTTTATATTACCTGCTCAAGCTATGGGTTAGGTGCCTGTACAGTAGGGCCCCACTCATACGGCGGGTTACGTTCCGGACCCCTGCCGAAAAGTGAAAACTGCTGAAAAGCGGAACCCATTGAATAGAATGGCGTGTGACGCCTGAAAACCGCTGTAAAAGTGGAACAAGGGCCGTATGAGTGGGGCTTTCGTCTAATTGAGACCGCCGCATTAGCGAAGCACCATAAAATGAAGCGCTGTAAAGCGGGGCCCTACTGTATAACTTAATGGAGCCTGTTTTACAAGTCTGTAATTAGCAGGTGTAAGTTAGAGAAGACAAAATATCTTCCCAAACAGTGGCCCACCCCAACGGAATGCAGCAAGCTTTGGTTTTATCCAACATACCTTGTTAATAATCCGACTGGAAAACAGAGAGGGAGACTTCTCACGATGTGTGTGAAAGTTTAATGCCATGAGAGCATCCGGCCCTATAGAAAAGTAGTTGTTCATTGTGAAGACCTGCAAAAAGAGGGAGCAGTAGCCATGAAACACCCTAATAGTATAAAAAATAAAATGGGCTTATACATATTGTCGTTGAACCATATCAGATATTTTTAATTAGCTGCTTTTGTAGAAACATGGGTAGAACAATCCTAAACCCAGCCAGGTAACAGCAGGATGTGACACAGCAACATAGCCACTGTTGTACTAGTAGGCCTGTTGCTGGGGGGGGGGGACTCCACTGGGATTGTATTACAGCCTCCTTACAGATTTGAATGCCTCACTCTCCTCTGGTATATGCAGTGAAATCCAAGTCTATGAAGCTGTACATATGTAAAGGCTAGTACTCACAAGTAGCATATGAAGGGGTAAACCTGTATCTTGACTGTATCACTTCAAACTGCAGGTGAAGGTTACATAATGGAATGCTCCTCCATGAAAAAAGACTTATGCATTTTCCTTTATTAAACTATTTGTATCCCATCTTTTGGCCCAAACTGGCCAAACAGCCTTCTCTCTGAACTCTAGTCTTACCTGTGCACAGAACTTATTTTTTAAATGTGGGAGCATTCTACTAGATGAGCTCCCACCTAGAGGGTGAAGTGGTACAGCCCAGGTACAGAATTACCACCTCAATTGCCATTTGGGAAGAGTAGGCCTAAGGTCCTTAAAATAGAAAGCAGTTGTTAAAGCTCTATGTTTTTTAAGTATCTCACCTCATTTTTTTTTACGTATCCTGTTTCAAGGGTACATTACTTTTTAAAAATTATTTTTCAGGACACAAAGAGAATCTGTTGACTAAAGGTGGAATTGTATTCCACCTTAAGTCCAAATTATAGCATGAGCTAATTTTAGGCTTATGTGATCTACTTTTGTTAGTCAGCCTCTCACCCCAATATCCTTCTTAGAACTGTACCGGGTCCACCAATATGTTTTAAATTTACAAAGCAAGAATATTTACTCAATGTCTTTTTAACAATTAAGGCATAATTAAGCTGTATCCAGCACTCCTGAGGAACCATGCTTATTTAAGAAGTGTCTTACTGGATCCAAGATCCAACTAGTCCAGCATTCTTCCTATGAATCCTAGCAACATGAAGGATCACCCAGCAATCAGCAGGGCCAAGATGCATCACCACTAGGGGTTGTCCAGTGGTCTACTAGTGACCAAGTAGTACTTTTGGTCCACAACAGGCTTACAGAATTAAATAAACTCACACATTTCCAAATCATACCTTTAATTTTCTTAAGTTGTAATATCCTTTGTTTGTTACCTGAACCTTCCACCTAAAAAAAAGAAGGCACATATTGGCACAGGAACTAAAATGTACAAAGTCAACTTCTCAAACAGACCTCAAATGGAAGACAATTTTTTTTTAAAAAAAAGTGAAACACTGCAGAGAGGAGGACTTGGCTCTACTACCTTGCCTGCAGTTTGAAACTGGCATTAGAAAATCAATCACTTTTTCAAATTTGCTTTTAGGTATCATGACAGCTGCTGGAGCAAGTCCTTCAACATAAGGCTTCAATCCTACCCCACTTACTTTGGAGTAAGCCCTATCAAACTTAACAGCACTTACTTCTCAGTAGACACAGGTAGGACTGATGTAACTGTGTTAACTCTGGCTACATATGAGTGGGGATAGGCTAGCCGTTCTTCACAGAACACGAAGTCAACCCCTTGTAGCCTGGAGCAGGACATCCTTTTTCCACAACAAGTTCCTAAGTACGACTATGAGTATAAATGGGCAACACTGCCACGTCACCCCTCTGAATGGCAAGGAAACCCCATATTTATAAGCCATACGATACCTTATCCCCAATTTCACAAGGTCTCTACCAATGGAATATGTGGGGCAATGTCATTATTTTGCAACAATTTTTCCCCCTCTTGCGACTACATGCACTCAGCTACCATGTGAGAACCACTATTCTGCTTTACTAGTACGAACGTCTTGAATCATGGCCCAGACCTTGATCTTTTTCTACCCTGGCAATTCAACAGCCATAAAGAAACTGTCATGCAATCCCACGGACACATCTGACTGGTAGGCAGTGCTCTGGCAGCGCCAGCAAAGGAGGTGGCATTGCATCTCATATACAGTATGTAGCTGAACTAGACTCCCTGAGATTGCCTTGCTCTCCTTGGTGTCCAGAAGTTTATGCTGATGCCCATTATTCTGAAATACCACTTCTTGCTCTTGTCCTGACTTTAGTAGACAAGTTGTTCGCTGCAGCCAGAAAAGTACAAAACTGAAAATAGTGGTACCCCCAATCATCCTGTTAGTTTCCAAGCACAATTCAAGGGCTTTAAACTTAAGACAGGTGTGGGGAATCTTTGGCCTCTCCAGATGTTTGTGAACTACAACTCTTATCATCTCTGGCCATTGGCCATGCTTGCTGGGGCACATGAGAGTTTGTAGTTCAGCAACAGGCCAAAAAGTTTCCCACACCTGCAGAGATCAGGTATATGGCTACAACGGAGTAGGACTTTCTTAACTGTGGCTCTCTACTTATGGAATTTCCTTCCCAAGGAGGCTGAATTACTTTAGGAGGCTGATAATGACATTTGACAAATATAAATAAATATGTGAAGTGTTTTGGCAAAGGGCTGATATGTAAACTAGTAAGGATGGACATAAATTAATGCTATGCTGCTACTATGCTAACTATGTTTTAATTCATATTTTTAACAGCAATTATATAGTTTGACATATATTTACATTGCGTAGATTGTTTATGCTACTGGGCATAGGTCTTGAAGGTCCTGTTGTGTACAAGTGAATTTAACTATTTTATATATATTTGTTTAATTTATTTTTATTTCCATTTTGCATTAACATGCATTTAGTTACAAAATAATACAAAAAGCCTATTAACTCCCTTTCCCTCCCTTTCCCCAACCCCTATCATTCTCCCTTCCCTCCCTTTCCCCTACTGACTATTAACTTTCAAGATTTTATTTTGTAGTTTTCTTCTCTGAGAAACTTCCATTCCTAAGATATCCACAATGATCTGAAAGGGTAAGGCACTGGTCCCAAACTAGTGTCCGATGTAGCAGCCAAGATAAAAGGCCACCAATCCGCTTCAAAAGAATCCTTACTTTTCTTTTTTCCCTCCGCCATTCTTATTTTCTGTGTTAACTTCTCTAATAGAGCGATTTCCCATAGTTTCTTTTGCCGGTTTTGCAGTGTTAAACCGTCCAGATATTTCCAATATTTGGCAATCATCAACCTGGCTGCTGCCAGCATAAATCCTATAAGTCTTTTATATTGTAGATTTGTGTTTTGTCCCAAAAAATGTTCAATAAAGCTAATTCAGGCCTGAAGTAACATTGTTGTTTTGTCAATTTCTGTATTTCTTCCCACACCTCCTGCCAAAAACCCTTGAGTTTATCACATTCCCACCACATGTGTAAATAGCAGCCTTGTACTTCGCATCCTCTCCAACACTTTTGTGTGCTATTTTTAGAGATCCGTGCTAAATACAGGGGGGTTAAATACCATTTTTGTACTACTTTTAGGGCTGTTTCTCTATAGGAAGTCAAAATAGATCTATATGGGAATTTTGTCCACATATCATTCCGGTCCTCTTCTTCAATCTGGCATTTCAGGTCTGATTCCCATACTTGTTTTAAAATTGAGTTGGAACCCATATCCTTATTTACCAAAAATCTACATAATTTTGAAATCACCCCCTTTTCCATTCCCTCCATACTTAACATTAGTTTCTCCCCTTCTGTTAATTGTCTAGTTCCCTGCATTATAATATGTTTCCTAATAAAAGTACTAAGTTGATACCAGCAAATCCATGACACACCCATCTCCTTAAATTTATTTTTCCATTCATCTCGTGATAAAGGTAGTTCATTTGTATAAAAATCCTTCAATCTGTATATATTATTGTCAATTAGGCTTTTATCCTCTATTTCTTTGTCTGACCTATAAAACTCAGGGTGATTGCAAATAGGGATTAAGGGGGAAATTTCCAGAAGTAAGATCTCTTTCCTATATCTCCATACCCCAAAAATTGGTGTCATAGTTGTATTTATGTTTTTGGCGTTAACTATTTTATATATATTTGTAAACCACTTATCATCCAAAAGTCCTGAAGCAGTGTACTAGAGAACAAATTTTATATAAAGAATACTATACACTATGAGCCCAAAGCATCAAAATCCATAAAAATCCTGCTGCAATTTTAAAAGATGGCAATGCTATACTTGTACTGTCATGGATTTGGATTATTAATAAAAAGTTCAGTTTCTCTAAAGTTGCTGACTAAAGGGCTCCCTGATCTCTATCATGAGCTTTGCTTCCATGTGCAGCTGCTTCCTATGTGACCTCTTACCCTTTCCACTATTTAACCGGGCCCTCCTTTTTCTTCAGATTAATCTTTTTGTTGCTGTTAAATTAAATTAATGATAATTACTGATAACACAACACCAGTGAGAACCAGACAAGTTTCTTTAATTATGCAGACATTGAAATAGAGCCATAGTAATACACAGAACTTGGGGAAAGATGTTGGAACTCAACATGCAAGTTCAGTTTCCCTATGGTAATATTTTAGAGAGGTTGAAGGGAGGCCACAAAAGATCTTAAAAGGCATTTTGCTTTGAAGCTCACCTATCTAGCTTGATTCCATCAGCATCCATTACATTGCGTAGAATATGTTCCACTGGGACCTCTCCAGCATAGCCAGCACCCCAGCCCAGTGTATTTGACAGGTCATTTCCTGTTCCCAAGGGTAAGATGGCAACCTGCGGGATGTACTGTTCCTGGCCCTGCCATACAGAAAAATTCATTCAACATTAAAGCTTTTGATTTTATGTGGCTGCCCACTCTTCACCTCCCCAAATTTAATCCCAGAATGTAAAAGACTGCTTAAATATCATTAACTGAAAATCTGGTTCAAGGATTACTATTAAATGGTACAGCCGGGAAGATAAAAAGAGCAAATGGCAATGCTACATATTAATGAAATAAAGTGTAAAGGAAAGGACATGTAATTTTCCTCTTATATGCTGTTTCATATAGTCTAACTACCAACTGAAATACAGGAAGACCAGGCAGGATCAGAAAAAATAATTAAGAATGATGGGAGCCTGAAATCAGCTTGTTGTAGGAAGCCTATAGCAGGGATTCTCAAACTGAAAAATGGGATACCTTAGGGAGCCTGCAATCTGTTTCCAAAGCAACACTGGGCTTCGACATGGGGAACAAGTGGGGTATTGTATATTTATTTCATTTAAGAGCTGTTTTACACCAGAACAGTCTCAAAAGAACAGTCTTAATTGTTGTAAACTGCCCAGAGAGCTTCGGCTATGGGGCGGTATACAAATACAATAAAATAAATAAATAAAAGCAACTTGCAACATAAAATTCATAGAAATCAGAATCAAACTATTAAAATCTGTAAAATACATTAAAAAGTGATCCATCAATAATACTCAGCAAAACATCCTTCCTACCTTTTGTACCTATTTACAAAAGGTAAATCAGCACAAAACTAAAATAATGCCCTCTAAATTAGCAGCAGAACGAAAACCATATCAGCACCCAAATGCACCTAAAAGCAATAAAGTAATAAAAGAGATTACTTCTGTATGCATGGAGCATTTAATACTACCATGTGACTGGAAAGAGCCCCTTCCCATCTAGGGTAAGGAGATCTATCAGGGCAGAGCACAGGCCCAAGTACTTTTCTGTTTAAAAAATAAAGCAGTAGCAAAATTTGTGGGGAAAAGAAAGATACAGGAAAGATGGAAACAGCATTCTGTCTATGCTTTTGGCTACACACAGAGCAAGAACAGTGGTACAATTAAATGTGCCTACGTATTACATAAGAAAAAAGAGGGGAGCTGACTACTTGTTACACTTTTGCCAATGAACTACAGCAGGTTTGTTTAGAAATATAAAAAGATAATCACAAGAAGTGCTCTCAAAAATAATCTTTATTTATACATTGTAGTTTAATTCATAATTTCATACTTAATAATTTAATTTATAATTTTATGCTCTTAAAATTGTCTTTTAGCAATTAAAAGCTTGGATACTCCCAAGACTGAACCTTAACACTTTGCTGAGAATATTTTTGCCCCCTACATCCAAATAAAGTTTAAAATGGCACTCCTGAGTAAAAGGGAAAAGTAGGGATAGTAAATGTGTTTTTAGCGCTTCTGTTTGCCGCCTTGGGCTCCTGCTGGGAGGAAGAACGGGATATAAATCAAATAAGAAATGAATAAATAATAGTAAATGAACTCTAGGAATGTTTGGTAAAGTCACTACATGATTTGTCCAGCATGCAATACTACACAGGGTGAACTTTGCACAGATAGAGTGCAAAGACATCAGTGGATTTACCAAGGCACTCTGAAACACCATACCTTTATCTTCATGTCATCAATTGCGTCTAAGACCCAGCCCACGGTGCCATCTCCACCACAGACAAGTACTCTAGCAGAATTGCAAGGCAGCCAAGTGCAAAGCTGGAGTGCTTTTGCAGGTGTTGTTTTGGTTAATTCAAAAACCTAGAAATTTAATTAATTCATTTAAAGGCAGGAATTTCTATACCACTCCAAATATAAAATGCCGGAGTAGTGTATATTTTAAGACTTGAACACATATATACAGAATAAGACTTGTTTTCTTAAGAGCTTATTTATAAGATGGACGTCAAAGATTTTACTTCACAGGTCAAATATTGTCACTAAATCAAGAAATCAAACTGATGCTCTGATATACTACAATATAATTAGGCCTAAACAAAATTTTCATTTATGCAGTGATGCTCTTCTGTCTTGTCTTTACAAGAGAGAGAAGGTATTATTGAACACATTAGATGTGTTGCTCTTTCAGACTATTTACAATACAGCCTGTTTGTACAGAAAATTTCAAGATTTTGGCTTGTCTCGATTTAAAAACTGCTTTGAGATTCAAGAGGAAGAAAACTAAAAAGTTAAACAGGAAACTTAGGAACAGCAGGCTCCTGTCACAGCATCCTGTTCCATCCCCCAGTGGAGTTCAAGTGATAAAACATAGGAAGAAAGCAGCAAGTATTTTCAAAAGCAAGTTGATTATTTTAGTGCAGCATTAAAAAACGAAAGAAAATATATAATGGAGAAAAACAGCATCCATTTCCTCTCCTCTAAAAACACCTTTAACTTTGCTGACTGATTTAAAACTGAGAAACTAGAAGGGCCTGTCTGCAGGACCACTTACAGCTTGCTCCAACTTCACTGTAACCATTGTGCAAGAGTTGTGCTGTACTCTTTTTGTAGGGGATACATTTGTGGTTATATACCACTTTTGATGAAATCCTGCTGTATACAGCCTGGTCAGCAGGGAAGCACAGAATATTCAAAAGAACAAAGAACAGAAGTTGACAAAAAAGCACGGGAGGTTTAAGCACAGGGAGTCATTGTGTTGCTCCTGATCCCAAATGATAGCCAAGGGGTACCCTATGTCCACAGCAGTTATACAACCAATTTCACAGAAATTCAAGACCCAGTAAATTAAGACAGTCACAGGTCAGCAGACTGTGTATATTCTGTGAATGTTGTTCATATCTGGAAAGAGGCTAGCCCCCCCCCATATTAACCTTTTCCTTGTACTGAAGCTAAGACAAAAGTCTTAATGAGTTGTTTACAGCATCTGCAGTATCTGTAGCAAAAGCAACAGCCTTAAGAGAAAACAACTTGGAACAGAAAACTGCTTTTGTATGACATTTGAGAGTTATGCAAAATCATTTATGGTTACTTGATGTGTTAATTAGGTTGAGCACTGGCAACAACAACCTTTCTAGAGAACTCTGGCTTAAGGTAAAGGGTGTTTGGAGAAGAGAGGAGATGTAAATGTTTACCTGCAGAACACTGTTTTGGGGGGTGGAGAAATAGGTGCTAGGTTTTTCTGGGGGAGGTAGGGGGTGTGGAGTATGAAGGAATTTTTGTTTTGTCTTTTGGTAATTTACAATCTGTGACAGAGAACCAGCAATGTGTGGGCAATTTGTTGTATTCTTTTGAAGTTGCATCAAGATTTTTTTAAAATTAAACCCAGAATATTCTGTTCCTTTGTTTCACAGAATCAGCAGAATTACCTGAATTGGGTTTAGTAAGATCTTAAATTGCCTCAGCAATGTTTCTCCCATATTGTTTCCACTCCGAGTATTAGCCAAAATGATTATTGGAGTCCAATTTTTCCCACAGGAGGCAGCTAGCTGCAGAAGAACAAGAACAAACAAGTATTTACACATAGATCTGTATGATAAAGCCAAGAAAAAGCATCGAGCTCTTTCCCTTCTTGTTTATTTCACTGATGGGAAACTAACGCAAATTTTGAGAGAGAGAGACTGTACTTCTTGCAGTCAGCACAGAAAGAATAGCTACAGTGAAACAAACAGCTTTGCAGTTTATATAAAAACCATTTTCTCCAATTCCAAGCAAGACTTAAGGGCTAATTCACATATGCCAATCTGTGTGTGTGTTGGCCAACATTAATTGACTTCAAGCAATTTTGATGTGTTGCTCAGGTGTGACTTGCATCTTCAAAGATCAACTGCTCAGTAATATATCAGTAAGATCATTATCTAAACCTTCAGATGTAATGGGGACATGAGTGCCAGGTGTCTCTAAGACAGAGTAGGGGAAAATATGGCAGTATTCACTACTAAAGCAATGCAATTTCCTCCTCTCTTCACCCTGCATGTGCCCCATGCCATCCCCAGATCTGCTCCAGAGGGTTGGGGGAATCCCCAGGGAACACATGGGGAGGGGAGAATGTTCCATTGTAGAAGGAGTAATGCTTGAACTGGTGGAATGTTCACCTTCCTCTGCACTGAATACAACCCATGGTATCTAAAACCGCCCTTTGGCATAGTCCAGATTGCAAATGACTGGTCACATTAGCACATCATAAACCAGACCCATTTCTCTCCTCCCCTTGCATGAGCAGAATAAAGCAAACCTGGAAGCTTTGGTTTTATATTATGTCTAAATGAGTGATTCGGTTTTGTTCTCCCTAGCAAACCATAATTGGCAAGGACGGCTAGCAATTGTGGCCAACCCAATAGAAACAAACGACTCTTCCTAGTTTGGATTTAACAGGAAGCCAAGGCTGTGAGTCAAACTTTGGACCTTCTGCACAGAAAACATGTGCTCTGCCACTGACCTATAGTCCTTCCCTCTATTACTTGGCTTTTTGCTTCCCTAGGGTAATTTCTCATTGGTATACATGTTTCCATTTTCTCCTCTTTTGTTCAGCTGACCTTTCGCATGGCATGGCATGGCATGAGAGCAACCATTACTGTGAACCAAGCTCATTCTGTCAAAGCTCAAGTACCCGTCAGACAAGCCATTTCAAGTATGATTGTATCTAGAGCAGGGATGGGAAACGTGTGACCCTCCCAGATGTTATTGGATTACAACACTTCCTGATGGGAGGAAGGGCGGGATATACAAAAAATGATAAAACACTCATCATTCTTGACTATTGGCCATGCTAGGTTGGGGCTGATGGGAGCGATCTGGAGGGCTACAGGTTCCCCATCTTTGATCTAGAGCTATACAACCAGCAAAGCAGGGCTTACCTTGCCATAGTCCACTCTTTTGTCTTTTCGCATTTGACTGACACTGAATAAGTAATATGGAGGAATGATTAAGTTGCAAAATTCTCCCAATCCACATGTCTCATTCTTCAAAGCATTCTGCATACATTCATCATGCACAGTTTGCTGACACCAAACACACCTGAAAAGGAAAAAGATTGGCTGAACTCAATCAACTGTTGTGTTTTATTCCCAGACAGCAACTGATAATGACATTTGGATCAACAAGAAAAATGGGTGGCCTACACTTAGAATGCTGCATAAAGATGGTCTATTATAATCAGACAAGAGTGCCGGGATCCTTATTGTCTCTGTCCAAAGAGCAGATTGAAAAAGCCCTGGACACTATTTTTTAGTATACTCTATGCTAACCCAATTCTAAACTAGAATGGCAGTGGCATACTCTGTATAGCTGAATAGTTCTCTACACAAGCAAGTGGTTCACTGCTAAGACCTAGATGTTCCAATGATAAATAAATCCTCCCTCTGATTTTGGCACACAGATGCAACATTATTGCATAAGATCTCCAAAACCAACATTAACATATTAAAGTCTAATTAATATATGACTTGCTACAAAGCTCTTCATATATTAACATTTGAGCCAGAGTTTTGCTTAGGGACCTACTTCCAGTGCCAGGGTTCAGTGCGACAGCATCAGTAAATTAATGAAAAAGAACCTTGGAGCATGTGCAAAGAACCATTACTCACACAAATGACTAATACTAATCACCCACTTGTTCCCTTGCATCTGGGATTATGACCATTGGCCATGCTGGCTGGGGCTGATGGAAGTTGGAGTCCCAACAACAAGCCGCCCTGGGCTCCTACTGGGAGGAAGGGCAGGATGTAAATCTAATACAATACAATAAAAAATTAACATCTGGAGAACCAGTGGTTCCCCATTCTGACTTGTAGTTTAAGAGCACACCTCCATTCTCAGGATATAACACATGGGGAAGCCCAGTCAGTTATATCAGGCAATATGCTAGACCAATTCTTTGGCTTATATATCCAAAGATGGGAGATCCTTGTGTTTCAAAAGTACCTTCTTCCAACTGCTTTTTAAAATGGTATTTAATATTTGTCTGCTGCTATGTTTTATAGCCAGATGATTCACTTCAAGTTGTAATTGCTGCTGAGCTTTCCTTTAAAGAGCCTTTTTCTAAATTTCTTGGTAAGCCACTTCGGGGACCACTTGTTTGACAGCGAAGTGGCATATCAGGAATCAAATGAATGAACAAACAAGCAAGTTGAAATGCTCCAGAACAAAATCACTACCAAACACAGAAAAATGAACACACATTCTTCAAATCCATTTTAAAAAATCACAGCAGTTCAGGAAACAGACAGCAATTTTTAAAGACCTGTCACACACTCTCAACCCCTACTCTCCCAACAATGAGAACCACCACCAGGGCTTTGTGTATGCAGTCATTACACGAGTACAGCAGGCGGTACTGGTCATAGAATTAAGCTTCTAAAGAAGGTTTCTAGTCCTTATTACTGCAGAGATATGCTTGAAAGTGTGTGGGCAATGCCTACGAAATCTGAGACACCACAGAAGTTACTGAGAAACTTTTCCACTGGTTGAGGCTTCCTTATTCTCCATGACTAGCAAAGCCAAAATAAAGCAGGCAAAATAGCAAAAACTACAGAATAAATGTGAACACTATTTTCTTTTTTAAAAAGAGAGGAGAGACAAAGAAAAAGTGATCACATGACAAAGGAAATCTGATAGGCTCTTGTGCCTTTATTAGTTTTGCAGAAAAGGAAATGTTGACAGGTATTTAGTTATTTATTTATTTTATTATACCTGTATACCGCCCCACAGCCGAAGCACTCTGGGTGGTTTACAGTAACTAAAAACATTAAAACAAATACAATTTAAAACAGATCTTATAAAAACAATTTAAAACACAATTTAAAAATTTAAACAGTATAAAACACATGCTAAAATGCCTGGGAGAAGAGGAAAGTCTTGACCTGGTGCCGAAAAGATAACAGTGTTGGCACCAGGCGCACCACGTCAAAAAGATCATTCCATACTTTGGGGGCCACCACAGAAGGCCCTCTCCCTTGTTGCCACCCTCCAAGCTTCCCTTGGAGTAGGCACCCGGAGGAGAGCCTTTGATCTTCAACGTAGTGTACGGGTGGGTTCGTATCAGGAGAGGCGTTCCATCAGGTATTGTGGTCCCAAGCCGTGTAAGGCTTTATGGGTCAAAACCAGCACCTTGAATCGAGCTCGGAAACATACAGGCAGCCAATGCAAGCGGGCCAGAATCGGTTTTATATGTTCGGACCGTCTGGTCCCTGTTACCAATCTGGCTGCTGCATTTTGCACAGGCTGCAGTTTCTGAACCGGCTTCAAAGGCAGCCCCACGTAGAGTGCATTGCAGTAATCTAATTTGGAGGTTACCAGAGCATGGACAACTGAAGCCAGGTTATCCCTGTCCAGATAGGGATGTAGTTGGGCCACCAACCGAAGTTGGTAGAAGGCACTCCGTGCCACCGAGGCTACCTGAGCCTCAAGCCTTTGGGTAAAAATAAATGGAGAAACAAATAAAACCGACATGGTAGTAGGTGTCTAGTACAGACCCCCTGGCCAAGAAGAGGTGGTAGATGAGGCCTTTCTCAAACAAATCTCTGAAATCTCAAGGAGGCAAGAAGTAGTAGTGATCGGGGACTTCAACTACCCGGATATCTGCTGGGAGACAAACTCTGCGAAGCACAAAGCCTCCAATAAATTCCTGATGGGCCTTGCTGATAATTTCCTCTTTCAAAAAGTAGAAGAAGGAACAAGGGGATCGGCAATCCTGGACCTGATCTTAACTAACAGGGATGAATTGGTCACGGGAATTAAAGCGGTCGGTACCTTGGGGGAAAGTGACCATGTAATGCTGGAATTCGTGATTCTGGGGAAAGCCAAAGAAGAATATAGTCAAATATGGACCTTGGATTTCAGGAAAGCCAATTTTAGCAAGCTCAGGGAAATGATGGGTAGGATCCCGTGGCTAGATAGACTAAAGAAAAAAGGAGCCCAAGAAGCGTGGGAGTTCATGAAGAACGTATTACAAAAAGCGCAATCGCAAACAATTCCGAAGAGGAAGAAAAACGGAAGACATCGGAAAAAGCCAATGTGGCTACACGGAAGACTGGTGGAGGAGGTAAAAATAAAAAAGAGCATATATAAAGAATGGAAGGAAGGACGCATCACCAAGGAAGAGTACTGACGAGCGGCTCGGGCTTGCAGGAATAGCGTAAGGAAAGCTAAAACCCAGGATGAGCTGAGGCTGGTGAAGGAAGCGAGGAACAACAAAACGGGGGTTTTCAGATATGTTCGAAGCAAGAGAAAGACCAAGGAAACGGTGGGACTGCTGCTCAATGAGGATGGCAAAATGTTGACAGATAACAAGGAAAAGGCAGAACTGCTCAATGCCTATTTTGCCTCTGTTTTCTCCCAAAAAGGGAACAGTGTGCAACCTTGCATCGGTAGCAATCTCAGTAAGGGGTCGGGATTGCACTTAAAGATTGATAAGCAGATAGTCAGGAAATACCTAGTTAACCTAAATGAGTTCAAATCTCCAGGGCCTGATGAACTGCATCCCAGAGTATTGAAGGAACTTGCTGATGTACTCTCAGAACCTCTTGCCATCATCTTTGAGAAATCCTGGAGAACGGGAGAGGTGCCGGAGGATTGGAGATGGGCAAACGTCGTCCCGCTCTTTAAAAAGGGTAAAAAAGAAGATCCGGGGAATTACAGGCCGGTCAGTCTGACTTTGATACCAGGAAAGATATTAGAACGGATAATAAAAGAGTCCATTGGCAACTATCTAGATGACAATGCTGTGATTAGTAGGAGCCAGCATGGGTTTGTCAAGAAAAAATCCTGTCAAACTAATCTCATCTCTTTTTTTGATCGGGTCACTAGCTTAGATGGTGGAAATGCTGTAGATATCATCTATCTAGATTTCAGCAACGCGTCTGACAAAGTCTCCCACGACCTTTTGATTAGCAAACTGGTCAAATGCGGACTAGATGGAAATACTGTCAGGTGGATTCACAACTGGTTGGAAAACCGTACTCAAAGAGTGGTCGAGTGCCACAGGGCTCTGTCCTGGGGCCAATACTCTTCAACATTTTTATCAATGACTTAGATGGCGGGGTGGAGGGAAGCCTGATGAAGTTTGCGGATGATACGAAACTGGGAGGGATAGCTAACACAATGGAAGACAGGAATAAAATCCAAAGGGACCTGGATAGACTAGGAAATTGGGCTGAAATTAATAAAATGAAATTCAATAAAGACAAATGCAAGATTCTGCATTTAGGCCACAAAAACAAAATGCACGGGTACAGGATGGGAAATACCCGGCTTAGCAGTAGTGCGTGTGAGAAGGACCTTGGAATTGTAGTGGATCACAAGTTGAACATGACCCAGCAGTGTGATGCTGCGGCAAAAAAGGCAAACGCGGTTTTGGGCTGCATAAACAGAGCTATAGTTTCCAGGTCGAGGGAAGTAATAGTCCCACTATATTCTGCATTAGTCAGGCCTCATCTGGAATACTGCGTTCAGTTCTGGGCGCCTCATTTTAAGAAAGATATAGACAAGTTAGAGCGGGTTCAGAAGAGGGCGACGAGGATGATAGCCGGTATGGAGAACAAGTCTTATGAGGAAAGGTTGAAGGAACTTGGCATGTTCAGTCTGGTGAAGAGAAGGCTGAGGGGTGACATGACTGCACTCTTTAAGTACCTGAAGGGCTGTCACATAGAGGAGTGTACAGATTTGTTCTCTGCTGCCCCAGAGGGCAGGACTGGGTCTAATGGTTTTAAGTTGCAGGAGCGTAGATTCAGATTGGACATTAGAAGGAACTTCTTGACAGTAAGGGCAGTTCGGCAATGGAACCGACTGCCTAGGGAGGTGGTGGGATCCCCTTCGCTGGATGTCTTCAAGCAGAGGCTGGACAGCTATCCGTGGGAGATGCTCTAGCTGTGGATTTCCTGCTGTGAGCAGGGGGTTGGACTCGATGGCCTACAAGGCCCCTTCCAACTCTATGATTCTATGAAGTAACAAAGATGGTTCTAGGAGAACCCCCAAGCTACGAACCTGCTCTTTCAGGGGGAGTGCAACCCCATCCAGGACAGGTTGGACATCCACCATCTGGTCAGAAGAACCACCCACTAGCAGCATCTCAGTCTTGTCTGGATTGAGCCTCAGTTTATTAGCCCTCATCCAGTCCATTGTTGAAGCCAGGCACCGGTTCAGCACATTGACAGCCTCATCTGAAGAGGATGAAAAGGAGAAATAGAGCTGTGTGTCATCAGCATACTGATGGCAATGCACTCCAAAGCTCCGGATGACCACACCCAACATTTTCATGTAGATGTTGAACAGCATGGGGGACAGAACTGACCCCTGCGGAACCCCATACTGGACAGTCCAGGGTGCCGAGCAATGTTCCCCAAGCACCACCTTCTGGAGGCAACCTGCCAAGTAGGAGCGGAACCACTGCAATGCAGTACCTCCCACTCCCAACTCAGCCAGTCTTCCCAGAAGGATACCATGGTTGATGGTATCGAAAGCCTCTGAGAGATCAAGGAGAATCAGCAGAGTCACACTCCCCGTCTCTCTCCCGACAAAGGTCATCATACAGGGCAACCAAGGCTGTTTCTGTGCCAAAACCAGGCCTGAAACCCGACTGAAATGGATCCAGATAATCGGTCTCATCCAAGAGTGTCTGGAGATGGCCCGCAACCACTCATTCAAGGACGTTGCCCAGGAATGGAACATTTGCTACCGGCCTATAGTTATTAAGATTTTCTGGGTCCAGGGAGGGTCTCTTCAGGAGTGGTCTCACTACTGCCTCTTTCAGGCAGCCAGGGACCACCCCCTCTCGCAGAGAGGCATTAATCACTTCCCTTGCCCAGCCAGCTGTTCCATCCCTGCTAGCTTTTATTAGCCAAGAAGGGCAACGAACCAGCACAGAAGTGGTTGCACGAACCTGTCCAAGCACCTTGTCAACGTCCTCAAGCTGCACCAACTGAAACTCATCCAAAAATTCGGGACAAGGCTGTGCTCTGGATACCTTGCTTGATTCATCTGCTATAACACTGGAGTCTAAGTCCTGGTGGATGCTAAAGATTTTATCCTGGAAGTGCCTAGCAAATTCATTACAGCGGGCCTCAGATGGTTCTACCATGTCCCTGGGGCCAGAGCGTAATAGCCCCCGGACAATTCTGAAGAGCTCCGCTGGGTGGCAGAATGATGATTCGATAGTGGCAGCAAAATATTGGTTTTTTGCTGCCCTTACTGCCCCTAAATACAGCTTACCATAGGCACTTACCAGTGTATAATTGCATCCACCAGGAGTTTGTCTCCATCTGCACTCAAGCCGTCTCCGATGTTGTTTCATCGCTCTCAGCTCTGGGGTATACCACAGAGCTGTACGAGCTCTACACAGGAGAGGGCGCTAAGGAGCAATCATGTCAACTGCCCGGGTCATTTCTGTATTCCACAGTTCAACCAGGGTTTCGACAGGAGCGCCAGCCCTATCAGCTGGAAAACTCTCCAGAGCCCTTTGGAAACCACCTGGATCCATTAGTCATGCCTGCATGATGCCCTATACCCGCCAAAATTTCTTTTCTGTACAGATAATAAAATACTATTATAATACAGCTCTCTCCTCCCTTGCATCTGGGCACTCCAAAGAGATGAGGAGGAGTGTGGCCATATATAATGATAATGACTAAATATAGCTTTCATTTTGCAGCATGGGATTAAACATAGTCCAGGATCTGTAAAGGCTTCGGTGCTATAGCACTATGAAAAAATGATCCTAAAATATTCAGAGACACAGAGTCTCAGCATTAACACTTAATGTCATCCAGCTTTGAGTGAGGTAGCGCCACAGCATAGCACATGCAGAGGAACATGCGCACCACACAAAAATACTCCTGCTTATTTCATGTATTAATCTTAAATTAGTTTACTTCTGTTATATTTAAACTATATTTTACACCTCTGTTTTTCAGCCTGGGATCCCCAGATGCTGTTGGACTACAACCCCCATCAACCCCACTGAGCTTAGCCAATGGCCAAGGATGATGGGAGTTGTAGTCCAACAGCATCTGGTGACCGAAGGCTGAAGAACAATGTGAAAAAAAATGTATAAAAAGTAAATGATGTTTTTTTAAAAAAACAGAACCACTATGAAATTCTAGCAACCTGGAATTGGGAGGATTCCTCCCCCCTCCCACAGCAGTATTCAGAACAGTGAAGGCTATTTAGATAGGCCCTGACAGCAAGTTGCTTTTGCGGACAAAGGCACTCCAAGGAAAGATATACTCAACATCCTATCTCCCTAGTTCTAACAGCAAAGAAGAACCATTTCATACTGACATCAAAGCCTACTTCCAGTGAATCCTTAATTAAACCAGAAAGCCACCAGTAGCGGGATCTGTGGAAAAGATGCATACGTTCTGGTAATTTGTTCAAAGTTCTACCCCATCCTATCCTCAAGATCTGGATAATAGCAAGCTGAGAAGCATACATATAGCTCAGTACATTCAGATCAAACATGCTAAACAAATCGTCATTCCTCAGCCTGGCTCAACTCTAGCCATCCAAAGTGAAAGATATGACAATGCTTCTGTAAACATGCTAGCATTGCATTGAGCAATTATTTTGGTTCAATTAACTTGTCAGCTGTATCCCATTAGGCCAGCCTTGCATGACTACACGAGTTACAAGACCAGAAAAATGATTACTAGCCAACCTGCCTACGTATGTCTATGTTAAATCATTTAGGCCACATGTGACAGCCTAAAATGAACAAACTCCTGGAAAAGGAACCTTTGCTCATTTCAAGGAAGCAAGTGTTTGGCACTATTGAAGCTTGCATTAGGCCAGCTTAAGAAAACATTTCCCCCTCTTTCCTTAAATAAATACTTGCTTATTTTTAGTATTAAATGTCTAAGCCATTAAGAACAACTTATATTGCTCTCCAGAAGAAGAGGTTAAAAGTTGGAAAGCATTCACTAAGAATGCCTCTCCACTTGGATTACTTTCTTGTAACCTCTGGTGCACTGAGACTATTGTTCAAAACTGTCTTCATTCAGCAGAGTATAAAGACCATAAAGAGATATAGGCAAGGTCACTAATGGTATGGGACTCTGCATCTTCGGCAAGGAAAGCTGGAGAAAGTCAGTGTAAGCAATGGGAAAATGTGTGGGACAATTCTGACAATCCACCTTCATTAGAAAGCATATTGCCACCATCGTGCCTCCCATATTTGTTGCCACATTAGTGGTATAATAGTTAGAGTGCTGGACTAAGACCAGGGAGACCAGGGTTCAAATCCCCACTCAGCCATCAAACTCACTGAGTAACCTTGGGCCCAGTCACTGCCTCTCATCCTAACTTATCTCACAGGGTTGTTGTAAGGATAAAATGGGGAAGGGGACACCACTATGAGCTCTTTGGACATAAATGCAATAAATATGTAAATAAATAAAGTGTACCCTCAGCGTTACCTGTAATCACACAGCTTCGGCTGGGTGCCACACTGCTGTTTGCACACAACACAGTAGCTGCACAGAGGGACATTGCCTCGGATCCAGTGGTGTATCATAGAGGTCCTGATCCCACTTTCACCCCTCATTATGATCTCCTTGCAGAGGAAATGATGGTCAGCCGTCTTCAGGCACTCTTCATCGACACACAGCCCACAGCAGTTACAGAAAGCTCCCTGAAGGATGTGCTGAGAGCAGATACAGCAATAGGTGGGCTGGCTAAAGAGATCTGTGTCCTGCCAATCATGCTTGCTCTTACCCAAGATGTCCTGCATCAGTCCTTGCCTTCGAGATCGCCGAAAGCTGCACCACAGGGTGATCAATACTGGCACAATCACTGAGCACAGAGTCCAGAAGGCTAGACTCCAATCTGGAAACATTCTTGAAGAGGATACAGAGCTACTGCTTTCAACCCCTCCCATTCTTAACTGATTTAGTACTCCTCTCTAGATATCAAATTAAACCAGATACAAGGAAGCAAGTTTTGATCCTGAAGGCCCAAGAGGAGATCTTCTACTACTATAACAACATTCCTTTAATAGCTTGGCAAATCCAAAAATCACCAAGAACTCATGTTTATTTCAGCAGTCTTCATTAGTTTGTCACCATACACCACCTTGCCCATCCCTTCCTCATTAGGTCTTGTAGCACAACCCTCACTTTTTCCTTTTATTTGTAGCACCCCTAAAAAAATGCTTAAACATCTGTGCTTTGGAATCAAATATACACCTTCCTTCAAACACCTCACAAAGCAGAACACTTAGTCTTTCATAATTCCAGTATTATGGCCATTTCTCATCTTATTTAGTTCACCACATCTTGTTTTTCTAATATCAATTTAGCCTCAAGTTATCACGTCGTCATGAAAGTTATGGCCACTCCCCTGGTATAGTTCACCTGTTCTTTGTTTTCACAAAAAACAAGACAAAGCTGATCCACAGAAGCAAATACCAACTCCAAAAACACAACAGTCAAGCACTTTCACACTCCATGCTAAAAATAATACTGCCTCATTTCTCTCTCCTTGTAATAAACAGCACTACCTCATTTCTTACTCAATGCACACACAAGCTCAAGACCGATCAAGCTGTCCCTTAACACACACACGGGGAGACATGAGCAGATTTTCCTCCACCCTCTTTTAATGTAAGTTTGAGCATCTTGAGCCAACTCCACTCCACAAAGGCAGAACCACAGGAGGTTGTAGCAGCTCCAGATTAAGTAATCTGAAATTAAAACAAAACAGGTTAGCTTGAAGTGGGGCAGGGAGATATACACTTGACAATAATTGCGGCACATTCTACTGAGGTACCTCCCTCCACCTAGTTTTGCTCTTCACTTAGTCCAGAAACATATATATGTTCCAGCAAATCAGACCACCTACGGCCTACCTCTTGACTTTTCCTTTTTCTTAATTGCCCCCCTCAAAAACAATAACAACATATTCTGAAGCAACTACTCCTGTCTCTATTGGCAAACCTGGGACAGTCACCTGCCCCTCCTCTCACATATCGTCTTTGGGCATTCGCTGCAACTGCGACTCAAATGCCACTTCTTCTACTACTACTGCTGCCCCCGAACCCGAGCCCGAGCCCCCCGCCACACGAGGTCCCTCATCAAGAACTCTACCGGGCTCGCTGCAGAGGAAACCGCATTCAACGCCCGGCACTGGATGAGAGGCGGAAGCGGAAGAGGCTGAAACAGCGGAGCTCCCTGAGCGAGAGAGGAGGAGAAACCGCGGGCGGGACGCTGCTGATGCGGGTTGCTAGGAAACGGGCACCCCATCGCAAGCCACGTGACGAAGAGGCTGAACAAAGGATGCTGGAAGGAGGCGGGGCGGGAAAAGGCGAAAGGAAATTAAGGCGGGGAGAAAGGCAGTCGGGGCCGAGGTAATCCTACGTACTATACAAGCTTACTCAGAAGTAACGTTCAGGCACAGAGTGGGACAATTCCGCGAGGCTTACTCCCGAGAGTCGCAAGGGAGCTTGGAGAGGACTATAGTCTTACTATTTTTGTAACACTGAAAACACTTAACCAGCATTAGCTAAGTAATGATTACAACAACCCTGTAAGGTTATTTGGATTGCAGACTTGCTTAAGTGAGTTCATGGCTACTCAAATTTGAATCAGGGACTGGCCTGCTCCCACGTCACACTCCGGCAACCCAGTCCTATAGAAGCCTGCTCAGACGTAAGTTCTGTTGAATTCCATGGGGCTTAACTCCCCGGGAAGTGTGTACAGGGTTGTAGCCTTAACTACTGTGCTGCACCAGTTCTGGAAACCTACTTGCTTACTATGAAATAAATTGGACATAATTTGGAGTGATCATTGTTAGCACTCTGGCTGTAAGATGCAATCCTTTGCCAATGGTGAAAGGGGGAGGGAAGGTAGGTTGAATGCATAGAATTAGCATTATTATTGTTAGCCCTTATTATCCCATTCTCATAGCTACTAATTCAATACATTCCTATGGCAATTCAGAAGCAGTCAATATATTTCAATGGGCATTCTGAGTCCTTTATTATGTCTTGGCCTGTATCAGAGCACTACGGTACTATGTTGTCAAGAGCAGTAGGGATAATGCTTCTTTTTCTTCTTTTTAAGGAAGGTGCCAGAGCTTAGGTCTGCCATGGGAGCCCTGCCTATCGCTCTGTGGAAGAGGTGCTGCTGCTAAATTATGAGTATATGGGACAAACTGTTACTTACGTAGCTGCTCAGTGGTGTAGGAAAGTTCTATACATGATTTAAAAGTCCCCTTCTTATATGGTGTTAATTATCACCATAATCATTATTATTATTAAGTGTATTACCTTCACCAGCAGGTTCCAGGGCAGTTACAACAGTTTAAATTTTAAAGTTCATTATTAAAAACAGTCACAGGAATCCGGTGGGTCCTGAAAACACACATCTCAGGTGTCAAAGGCCAGAGTAAACAGATGTGTCTTTGGCATTTGCCAAAAACTGTGCAGTGAAGGTGCCACATGCACCTCTATGTGAAGGGAATTCCACAACTTAGGGGCTGTCACAGAAACTGCCTTCTCCCAGGCCACATCCTCTTGGACTTCTGAGGGCAGCAGAACTACCAAGAGGGCCTCATCTTTACACCTGAGAGGGTCTTTAGGGAAGGAGGTGCTTTCTCAGATACTTGGGGGAACTCAATGGATGTGATTTTAAAAAAGGAGCAGCAAGCAGTTCTCAAAGCATATGAGAAAAGGTAAACAGGCTCTTTATGAAACCCACAAGCCCAAGCCCTGACTCACCCTCCCCTTTAAACCAAGTCATGCTCCCGTGTCCTTTTGAAAACTAGTCCGTCGCAAAAGGTGTGGGTGCTCTCCACCCTTGTAATTCAAACATGGGGTGAAGCTAAAAGAGCAATATCAACCATATAGGCAAGACGGTTTTCTCCTCTACTTACATCACAACTGCACCCTATTTATTATTTATTTATTTGATTTATATCCCGCCTTGCTTCCCAGTAGGAGCCCAGACAAATGATTCTAGACAAATGGGTTGACAGATTACAATCTCACTAGAGCAGTTGTATTTTGTATACAATTTATTTTATTGCATTGGACACTGATTTTTTGCGCATGGTTCACAGACCCCCTGAAGCCCATCCATGGATCTCCTAGGGCAGTGATTCCCAACCTGGGGGCCGCAAACCAATAAAAAGGGGGCCGCGACCAAGAGTGCAGACTGCAGAGGAAATGTCAAGGCTGCTGCCGCCGCAAGTACAAAGGCGGGGAGGATAGAGCCTGCCTGCCTGCCTACTAGCCGGAGATTGTTGGACTCCTACTCCCATCAGCCCCAACGAGTATGGCCAATGGACAGGCATGATGGGAGTTGCAGTTCAGCAACATCTAGAGGGCTACAGATTTTCCATTCCTACACTAGAGGGTTTACTTTTCAGCACGCATGTTCAGGATTTCAGTACATGAGACAGATTTCTCCCTGGAGGTGTGGTGGGTGGATTCATATTTGAGCTCGCTTAGAGAAAGAAACCGGTGATCCATAAAAACTCTTGGTTCAAGTCCCTGCTCAGCCATGAAGCTCACTGGGCAATCCTACCTCACAGGATCACCGTGAGGACAAACTGACGTGCCGGGTGGGGGGGAGGGAAGGGAGGAGAGACGTGCATGCAGCCTTGAGCAGCTGTGTAGGAAAAAGAAGTGCAGGGAATAAAAATGAAACAAATAAAATTCTCTCTTCTATACTTCGCTATATGCCATACGCACCACCCATCCCACCTTGCAGGCGCTCGGGACACAAGCCACCAGAAGCGCATCTCGCCCACAGCAGAAGAGTGCCGGCTCCTGCCTGCTAGGCTGGCACCACTTGCTGTGAGCCAAATGGGTGCAAGTTGTCCAACTGCACCATGGTGCCTGCTGGACCCAGCTGCTTCCCGGGCTCCAGCTGCTGCTGTGAGAACTTCTGCCAGGAGGACTGCTCCACGCTGGTCAGCTGGCAGGCAGCGTCAGCCGTGCCCCAGATCCCAGCTGCGGCTTCCCACAAAGGCAACATCTTGGCCATGCAGTGCTGAAACCCAATACGGAGCCCATTTATATCCCCAAAAAGAGAGGTGCTGGGGTTCACACCTGGAATCTAATACAGGTGATAGCCCTGCATCTGATGACTAACAGTGCAATCTTATACATGTACACTCAGAAGCAAACGCCCATTCTGTTCAGTAGTACTTACTCCCTGACAAGGGTGTAGTCCTCCATGGTGGTGGTGGGGATGTCTTTGCCCTTTACTTTTTTGGAAGCAGGGTCCCGGAGGGGCCCCTAGGTCTCCAGTGTCCTACTGGCCAATTAGCATGAAAGGGGAATATGTTAGCCACTGAGAAGAGTCTTATAACTTGCTTCCTTGCCTTTTTCTGCTGATTGGAGTGAATCAGAGTGAAAGGAGGTGAGTCAGCCGCTGAGAAGATACTTTTCAGTAGGTACTATAACATGCTTCCTTTCATGCTGATTGGTTCCTAACCGTTGGAACGTTAAACCACTCAGGGAATTGTAGCTCTCTGAGGAGGAGCCTCCTAACAACTCTCAGCACCCTTGATAAACGATACTTCCCAGGCTTTTGGGGGGGAAGCCATGAGTATTTAAAGTGGAATAATAGCAGAATAAATACATGGTGTGAATGTGGCCTGGTTTCACTCTTCTTCACAATGTGGGTTTCAGAAGTAATTATCTGAGCAGATTCATTTGGGGAGGGACCTGTTCTGGTGGGTGGGTGAGTGAGCAAGTGAGTGTGTGTGTGTGCATGCGCGCCTGTGCGTATGGGTGTGGATGTGTGTGTTTTGGGAGCTCCTGTGCGTGTATGTTTTGGGTATGTGTGTGTAACATGTATGTGTATGAGGTTGGTGCGTGAAGCCCCTAGTTACCTAAGTTGACTATCCTTCAAATTTTGTTATAAGTTGTTTATATTCTGTAATCTGCCCTGGGACTTTCTGGTGAAGGACAGATAATATCATATTTGTTGTTGAGATGAATAAAAAATGACATTGCTTAACACTTCATTATGTATTTTTTTTCCAATTAACAGATACTAAAATCACAACAATTAGCGTGTGGGGGTCACAAAAAAATTGAGTTTAAAAAGGGGGTCCCGTACTCATAAAGGTTGGGAACCACTGTCCTAGGGATCCATGGACAGCAGGTTAAGCACCCTTATGCTAGAGGGAGCTAAACTGAAAGAAGATGAGAAAAAAATGGGATACTTGTCTGAGTGGTGCTGGTTAGGTCTGGGCTTGAGAAGCTGAAGGCAGTTTCATTCAGAGGCTGATGCCTAAGTCCATTCACCTAATTCTGTATGTAGGTGAGGCTGCACTACAGTTTCTAGCTGGTTAAGAAAACAAGTCACAGTCCAGTTTATTCCTGCTCCTTAAGCAGGAGTCTGATATACAGAAAGGCTTTAAATGGTATTGAGCAGTGATTTCCAAACTTCCTCCATCATCCAACCACTTGAAAATGGCTGATGGTCTTGGCGGACCTCTTAATGATTTTTTCTGCCTATTGTAGCAATTGTAATGGACTGTGCTAGATGCTATATGGTTTTTAATTGTATTTTTATTGCTTCTCTTATTTCTTAGATTGTGTTTTATTGCATTACAATTTGCATTCCACACAATTCATATTGTAATACAATAAAAAAGCAATAAAATACAATTAAAAATCAATATGAATATTTAATGTGATGGATGTGCTTGTCTTCTACTTCAAATCCACAGACATGCCACAAACCACCTGCATGAAGATCATGGACAACTGGTGCAGAGAAGCACCATCAGAAGAGAGTTAGTAAAGGATGATCTCTCTGCTCTGTCCTGCCCCCTGGCAGCCCCTCAAGGCCCATAACAAAGATTCCTCAATTGTGTAGGATATGGTGCTGCGGGGGGGGGGGATGACACTGATTTCTGCCAGTGCTACTCTGGATCCAAACCATTATCATCATCTTCTGTTCCCACATTGACTTTAGAAGATGAAGAAAAAATGAGTATTTATTTCAATATAGTCCATTGTTAATTGGTGCGTGGGTGGGTGGGTACATGCACATATGTGTCCTCTTGACTTGGAGCAGCTTACAATATCTTTTGTCAATGTTATCAGTGCCATCTTTTCCCACTGTAAACAAATCAGGATGAATGCTTAGTAAACAGGTCATCTGGAAGCACCCTTTGTTGTTGTTATGTCGATTAAGTCGATTAAAGTCGATTAAGACTTATGGCGACCCTTTGAATTAGCATTTGTCGTGAACCACCCTGTTCAGATCTTGTAAGTTCAGGAATGTGGCTTCCTTTATGGAATCAATCCATCTCTTGTTTGGCCTTCCTCTTTTTCTACTCCCTTCTGTTTTTCCCAGCATTATTGTCTTTCCTAGTGAATCATGTCTTCTCATGATGTGTCCGAAGTATGATAACCTCAGTTTCATCGTTTTAGCTTCTAGTGATAGTTCTGGTTTAATTTGTTCTAACACCCAACTACAGGCATACCCCGCTTAACGTCACTTCACTTAACGTCGCCTAGCTATAACGTACATGCTCCATACGCCACCATACCCCGCTTAACATACACGCGCTTCGCAATTACGGACACTTAATGGCATGATGCCACTGCCATCTAGTGGCGATTGCTGTGCAGTACATGCATAGATAATTGCTTCACTTTAAGTACATTTTCACTTTACATACACGCTCCGGTCCCATTGCGTACGTTAAAGCGGGGTATGCCTGTATTTGTCCTTTTCGCCGTCCATGGTATACACAAAGCTCTCCTCCAACACCACATTTCAAATGAGTTGATTTTTCTCTTACCCACTTTTTTCGCTGTCCAACTTTCACATCCATACACAGAGATCGGGAATACCATAGTCTGAATGATCCTGACTTTGAGTGTTCAGTGATGCATCTTTGCATTTGAGGACCTTTTCTAGTTCTCATAGCTGTCCTCACCAGTCCTAGCCTTCTTCTCATTTCTTGACTATTGTCTCCATTTTGGTTAATGACTGTGCCAACGTATTGATAGTCCTTGTCCTCATTGTCATCTTTAAAGTTACATAAATCTTCCATTGTCATTACTTCTTGACGTTCAGCTGTAGTCCTGCTTTTGTGCTTTCCTCTTTAACTTTCATCAGCATTCATTTCAAATTATTACTGGCTTCTGCTAAGAGTATGGTATTGTCTGCATACCTTAAATTATTGATATTTCTCCCATTTTCACACCTTCATCTTGGTCCAATCCCGCTTTTCATATGATATGTTCAGCATATAGATTAAACCAGTAGGGTGATAAAATACACCCATCTCACACCTTTTCCGATGGGGAACCAATCGGTTTCTCCATATTCTGTCTTTACAGTAGCCTCTTGTCCAGAGTATAGGTTGAGCATCAGGACAATCAGATGTCAATCAGACAATCAGAAGCACCCTTAGTGAACTTTAAATATGCACATTTAAAATTAAAAATTGTCTTGCATAGAAGCTGTCCTTTGGAAGTTAGGAAGGCTATTTTATAATGGTCTGTTGCCTCCATCCCCTGTGAATTTATCTAGTTTTTACCACTTTATAATTTTCCACTTTATGATCTTGCAACTATGTTAAGAAAGAGGCATTGTATTGGTTTATTTGGTCACTGAAATTAGCATCATTTTCACATCAAGGGTAACTTTGATTTTTTTGCCAAAGTTAAACCAATATGTTAGGATGTGCATATTAAAATATATCTCTGAGCAAACAAAAGAAGAGCTAGTGTGATGCAGTGGCTAGTGCCAAGCTCAAATGTGAAAAACCTAGATTCATCTGTTGTTCATCCCTATTCATCTGTTGAGTTGAAGTACCTGCACTATCTCACAGTACTGTTTTTAGGTAAAACTGCTCCTCTAAAATCCTTGGAGACACGAAGGAACAGATATAAATATGGCTGCCAAATTCAAACTTTTAGAACATTCATATACTTTTAACTATCCTGATATGGCAGTAAGGCAGCTGTGACTTCTCCTGCCCGTTTCCTTCCTGGACCAGTCACTTGCCCTGTCCTTGCTTGTTGTGGGCCATATATTGAACCCTGATAAAAGGTTTGGGAGAGGAGTGAATGATAATGGAAACAGCGGGATAATTCAAAGCTGCCCTATTGGGAGATTCAAAGGTGCATGACTTTTCTCTGCTTTGAATCTGGCAATCCAGATATGAATGAAAAACAGTTGGGTTGGATCCAACTAACTTTTACTCAGAGCAGACCCATTAAAATAAATGTTAGTCATGTCTATTAATGGGTATACTCCGAGTAAGATGCACATTGGATAAAACCCATATCGTTTCTACAGTTTTCCACATACCAGCATCCCCAACCCGTACTGTAGGCCAAACTGGGGGTTGGGAGGAATCAGGCCAACTGTCGGCTTTACTTTAAGTTGGATCCCTGCTCTGAGCAGGGGGTTGGACTCAATGGCCTTATAGGCCCCTTCCAACTCTACTATTCTAGGATTTTCCATAAACCTTTCCATTAGAAAACCTATGGTGCTTAATGCAGCTTGGCTTTGTTTCCACAACAAGGAAACAGAAGTCAAAAAGGTGTCATGAACCCATTTATTAGAAAAAGGAATGAATATTATAGTCCAGCCTGTTTCAGAATATAGCTGTCCTTCTGTGGAACTAATTGCTCATTATGATTCTGATGCACATGTTGTGCAGCTTGAGCTAGAGCTTCTATCTCAATAAATGCACACACACAAACTTCAGGTAGTGCATCCTGTGCTTAGCACCTTTTTGACACCCACCTCCTTGTTTACTTCTGCCTTTTTCTCAGGTTTTTTTAATGTTCATAGTGTAAAACTGCAAAGAAGGCCTTTCTGTTTCTTTTCCTGAGGAATAGATTAGCACTCAAAGAATGTCAAAGCTCACAATAGCCATATTCAAAACCCAGGACCAGATGTCCTCAAACTCATACTCTTAAGTCATAGTAGTCAAAGAATAAACAAACATCTGTGACTGACGTAGCTGCCTCAAGTAGGCTAATACCTCCATTGGGGTCATTCATTTTGGTGGAGCAGACCAAGAGGCAGCAGAATAAAAATGAAGACAGCTTTTGTTCTTGTTTTGACCCTTCTAACCATTTTTGTAGGTAAGTATTATTAGCTATGGGGATGGAGGGGAACATGTACTATTCCATCTGGAGCTCTAGACAGCATATTGGTTCTTGTTATTTTGTTATTAATGTTTTCTCCATGATTCTGCTTGAGCTTCTGCAACATAAAATCATCTATTGTTGTGTTACACTGCAGCTTTTTAATTTTGACAGCTTAACAATTGGGCTAGTGTGGGAGAGTAATATCAGCTCTATGCTGTGCATGTTTACTTAATAGTAAGCCCTGCTGAATTCAGTAGAGCTTATTTCCCCAATGTGTGCTAAGGATTGCAGCCTTAAAGAGATCCAGCATATGGGAAGTAGAGTCAAAATACTGGCTGCTGCTATCCTAAATACTTCCTAGGACTTGCTCCCTATTGGATTCAGTACAACCTAATGCTGAGTAAATATGCTTAGGATCACACTGTGGTGCTGAAATGCTGTGCATTCTTACCTAGGAGTAAATGCCTTTGAATTCAGTGGACTTGACTTCCACATAAAGCTCCATAGGCTCATTTTAAGTTATAAGCTGCCTTTTTATAGCCAGTATTTTACTATGGCTCTTGCTCAATGTTTCATGCCATTTTCTTGGCCTGATGTTCTCAAAGCAAATAAATAAATAAAAATTAAAGAATGAAGAGGTTTATCTTGCATATCAGCCCTTAACATGAAGGGCACTATCTATCAGGGTGTTGTCCTGCACAGATTCTGTTGAAATGAATGAGAGCTGTGCACAGCATTCTTCCATTCATTTCAATGGGGCTTACATGAGAATGGAATGGAAATGGACTGCCTTCAAGTCGATCCCGACTTATGGCTGCCCTATGAATAGGGTTTTCATGGTAAGCTGTATTCAGAGGGGGTTTACCATTGCCTGCCTCTGAGGCTAGTCCTCCCCAGCTGGCTAGAGCCTGCTCAGCTTGCCACAGCTGCACAAGCCAGACCCTTCCTTGTCCACAACTGCCAGCTGGGGGGCAACTGGGCTCCTTGGGACTATGCAGTTTGCCCACGGCTGCACAGGTAGCAGGGCACGTAACCCCTGAGCCACTCACTGTGGGGGTGATCTTTAGCTGGCCCTTGACATCCAGGAGACACAAGCGGGGATTTGAACTCACAGACTCTGGACTCCCAGCCAGGCTCTCCTCCCCACTGTGGGAGGGGGTGGTGGATTCCCAGTGGATTGTACCCAATGGAAAAAAGAGAATCTGATCACATATAGATGGTGCTGTTATACTTTCCTCATTTTGTGAAGAGATGTGGTTCTGTGTAGGTTTTGTTTACTTTGACCTATTCAACTTATAAACAAGCCCTAGTTTATTATTAAAAATGGTTTCAGATTCCACTCATGCCTCCTGGAATGTAATATCCTCCTGAGAGGGCACTGTAATGAAAGAACACTTTGTGTATTATAACACACACACACAAACACATATACACTTTGTATATTGTAATATATATATATATATATATATATATATATACACACACACACACACACAAATGTATCTATATAAGGCTTCCAAGCACTTTATCCTGTACCTGAAAACTTAACTATTCTTGTACATTTTTTAAAAAAAGATGCATTGCCAGTTCTACCAGAACAAGAAGCCAAACAACTGTTGAGAACCCGTCGTGGAGACAGACCAAGAAAAGCTGGTTTCCCTGATGAACCAATGAGGGTGATTTTTATATTTCAATTAAGCAAAATAGGTGTTTATGGATTGTTTGTTTTCCCTGACTTATCTTAAAACATGAGATTCTAAGCAACCATCAAAATCAGCACAAAGCCTCTATTGTTAAGCATTTGAGTATTTTGCCAAAATCAAGTTGATCATTTCTATGGTGGCATGATTGAATATAACTCTGTTTTAAGTGTGATTCCTCTGCACCCTTCCCCAAATTTGGAAATCAATAATTGTACACACCTGCTTCCCGATTCTAACAGAAGGGCTCAGTTTTTAGTTAAGAAAACTAGGGGCACCAATCAAGCAACGCTTTAAATATTGTGTGCTTTAAGATACAAAGTGAATGACAGAAGCATATACATAATCAATCTTCAATTCTTTAAAAAAAACCCACTATAATAACAAGCATGTAATTGTAGATGTGTGTTATTGATCATTTTCAGGAAATTGGTAGAAGAGACCAGGATTTTTTCAGATCATTTGACCAGTTGCCTGTCCTCTTATTCTTATATATTTGTTTGCCATTTCTGCAGTTTTCCAGACCTTGAAGTACCATTCACATATAGGAAAGACTATAATCACACACGGTTTGTTACCAACTGTTGTGAAGAGAGGCCACACTAAATTATAACAATATTTTTCTTGTTGACTTCCATGTGCACAAGTCGAGAACTTAAAATAAAAACAAAGAACACTACCTTAAATGCAAAGCAGGCACAGGGAAGGTGACACCTGCCTTAATTGAGGTTTAGGTATTTATATAGATTTTGAAAATATGCGGCATTTATTTACCCATTTCTTTTTTTAAAAAAAGTGATTATGTCTGAATATTTTTGAGTTATATGCTTTGATGTGCATCAGTGCCCCAAAGTCATGGTCTGTTGTCTTCCCTTGGCTGATGCATACCTGTCAGAATGAAACCATATACAACTTATGGCTGGCTGATGATACTTCATAATATGTACATGCTGTCTGTTCCAGGGGTGGCCCCTGCTATGTGGAACATCAGGAGAATGCTTCTACCATTATTAGTTCTGGATATGATTCAAAATAAGCATTTTAGGCTGTCTTCCTGTGCACACGTATAAGGAGTAAGTCCTCCTGAACATAGTGGGACTTAGTTCTGAGTAAACATGCCTAGGATTGTGCTGTTAAAGTTCCATTGATTTCAAATATATAAATATATAACCACATCTGTAACTCTCATAGAAAACAATAGGATTTTAGTTTACCTAACAGTATATTCCTGTCCTCAGAAGTCATTTCTATTAAGTTAAATTAGAGTGGCTCCCAGGTAAATATATATAGAACTACTGACTAAATTGTGGTTGGATCATGCCCACTGTTACTACTTCATATTAATTTAGTGCCAGCCATGGGTGAGTCACTACATACATCCAATTGGTTTCAATGAGATTTAGGCATGTCTAAATTATTCTGAATTATGGCCAGACTACTTGGATTTAATTCAATTCTACGGTATTTTTTTCTTTTAGTGACTATTTTATTTACAGCAGGGCTGTCAACCAATTATAGTTTACAGTTATAGAAGCTACAGATGCAAATCTGATCTTGCCTCAAGTGAAAGGGGTGAGAAGGGGGCTCCAGCTGGCTGGTTCTGCTTCCTTCGCCAGGCCTTGGGTTGTGTTTCAGGTACTACAGTGTTGGCGATTACTTACATAACCGCAAAGGCACTTAGTAAGCTGCCTTAGGTTGAGTCAGATCATTGATCCATCTAGCTCAGCACTGTCCACACTGACTGATAGTGGCTCTCCAGAGTTTCAGGCAGGAGCCTCTCCCACTCCTACGTGGGGATGCTGGGGACTGAACCTAGGATCTTCTGAATGCAAAGCACATGCTGTGCCACGGAGGTATAGCCCTTCCTCTAGTTATTTGCAGCCTATAGGATTTAGTTATTGTCAGGCTTTCCTCCATCCTCTAACACATATCTAAGACATATGACAGCGCAGAGAAGGATTGTGCAGTCTGTGCACTGCACTTCATGATACTGTGGTCAAGGATGTGACCATGCTTTTGCTGCCTGCTCTGCATCAGGTGTGGTGATGATGTGAAGTATACTTTTTCTTATTGAAAAATTTGTCACACTCAGGCTAGAGCTTAATGCAAGTTCCAATGGGCATCCATTTCTTATACACAACTAGGCTTTCCTCAAATCATTTCTTTGAGTCGCCTCCACATGCACATGTTTGTAGTGTGTGCAGAACTGCCTCCTCCATGGAAGCGAATGAAGAAGCCTTCATGACTCTAGGAACTCTTTGTGTACATTGGAATATATGTAAGAGACATGCTAAGGCCTCTTCTAATGTGGTTCAGCAAATCAAACCAATAGATTCATGAAAGGATTGAGGGAGGGCAGTAGCATGCCTTTGAGCGGCTTTTAAAAATATTTTCTTTTAATAATAGGAGCACCTGCTTTACCTCCAACGGTTGGAGCAGAGATCTGAAGAACAATTCCTTGAGCACTGGTTGAATCCGCACTGCTACCCACATTGCAACAGGGATTTAGTTTATCCAGTGTAAAAGGGTCAGTTCTTTCCTGAGTAACAGTAAGCATTCTTTTTATTCTTAAATATTTTCTTTGGAGCAGAAATCTAATTTCTATGACTTCCACAATGCAGTGGGTTTTTAAACTTAATAAAGCATAACATCTTCCAATATTTCTTTCCAGTTCATCCTTCTGTGCGGGAAAAGGAACAGCCAACATAAAACAAGACAAGACTCACCTACTACTTTCTATGTCACTGGAGCATCAAAGGCTTTAGGTGGTTTTTGAGACTACTCTGCAATCCTAGCATTCTAACTGAGCTTTCTTTGTTTGCAATGTGTGTTAATAAGAGCTCCGTTTTGATCAAATAGTATAGGCATACATTGAGAAATCTGCCTGGACTCAATTACTCTGTGAATCATGATTTCTAGTTTAGAAAGTGTTAGATTCCTTAGAAATTCCTAAGAATGTTGCTGTTATTATTACTTCGATCTGTAGCCCTCTGAAGTGTTTGCAACTCAACATCTGCATAAGGAATAGAAACATAGGCTTCTTATACTTTGCATATCAACTGACTTAGGAGTAAGTCCCATTGAATTCAGCAGGACTTACTCCTGAGTAAATGACACATGGGATTGGGCTGCATCCCTGCTCATATAGAACTATTTTGCTTCTATGATCTGATGCCTGATTTAGAACTGAATCCCACCCAGTTTAATAAAATGTACAGTAGGGCTTCGCTTTATGGCGCTTTGCTTTACAGTGCTTTGCTAATGCGGCAGTCTCAATTAGACGCAATTAGACTAAAGCCCCACTCATACGGCGCTTGTTCCACCTTTACAGTGGTTTTCGGGTGTCGCACGCCATTCTATTCAATGAGTTCCGCTTTTCAGTGGTTTTCACTTTTCAATGGGGGTCTGGAACGTAACCCGCAGTATGAGTGGGGCCCCACTGTACTCCCAAGCAACCATGAACAGGATGGTGACTTTAATGACTCATATATCTGTCAACCGTGGCTAGATTAAAAATTGGGCAGGGCTAGGGTTGCCAGGCTCAGGGCCTGAGGCTGATCCTGTATCTTTAGGAGAAGAGTACAGGTGTTCGTGCAACACTGTAATGGGAAAAAACACAAGGTGGAATTCTCCTTTCTCAGTGCACAACTTTTAAAGATACAGAAGACCTCTTGGTTGCCAGGCCCAGCCTCCAAGAGGTCTTCTGTATCTTTAAAAGTTGTACAGGGGGAAGGGAGAATTCCACCTTGTGGTTTTTCCCATTACAGCATTGCAAGAACACCTGCACTTGGCTGACTTTATCTTCTCCTAAAGATACAGGATTAGTCTCAGGCCCTGAACCTGGCAACCCTAGGCAGGGCTCCTCTACCACTTCAAGTTGTGTAGAAGAGGGAATTTCAGCTTAAATGACAAGAAACATTTTCTGAAATTCTCTCTTCTTCACAACTAGTTACAGGAGCCCTGCCCTCTTTTTCACTTGGCTACCATAACCTCCTATTTCTTCTCTGCTAGTTTTATCTGTGATAGGAATGGACAAAACTGTCAACTTTAGTTTCTGTTTCTAATTTTTCTGATCTTAAGTTTTGGTTCCCCCACACTTCTGCAGCAATATGCAAATATTTGTTTAAAAATCCTCATGAAAAATCCTTATATTTTTGTGCATTTTTTTCCTAATAAACACCTTTTTGTATGCAGTTCTGACTAACGTACACATTTTTGCAAGCAATTTCCCCTAATATAATGCCTTTTTGTACTCATTGTTTGGTTAGAGAACTATATTGCAAAATTTGGAAAAGTCTGAATCCTGAAGTATAACCCTGCTTTGGTTTGTGTATTAGTTTGAAAAGTGCAAATTAGGTTGTTTCTCATTAAAATACAAACAAAATTGAATTTCTCTGTCATCCCTAATCTGTGAGTAAGTCTTAAACTCTGGCACCTTTCTCTCTTTCTAACCTTAAGGGAACAACTAAACCACATGGGGCTACTATTGCAAACAGCAGGCTTGTGTTGAGGTCTCATCCCACTTCTTGTAACATTTAGGCAGACTTGTCCATACTTTTCTTTACATTTACTATTGCCATAACATCAGAAGAGCCCTGCTGGGTCAGGCAAAAGGCCCATGTAGTCTGGTATCCTGTTAACACAATGGTCAACCGGATGACTATGGGAAGCTCACAAGTAGGACATGAGTGCAACAGCATTTTTCCCCATGTGTAGCTCCTATCATGATTAACAGGCATTGCCATGAGTTGCAGCCAAATGACGGCAGGGAATCAACATAGGCTAAGACTATTTAACATTACTGATGATGGGAAAGGACTTGATGTTGGGGCTATTGTTTCTCTAGCAGCTTTCCGTTGAGTATTGCATCTAGGTTTTATCCTGTAATACAAGCAAATGTCTGTTGGAAAGATGTAAGGAAGATTTACGTGTATGTTTAACTTGCTCACTGAAAACAATGTGGCACTTCCCTCTCCCCCATTTAACCAGGGAGGAAGCCCCACCAATTACAGTGGGATCTGCATCTGTATAAACTCACAGGCTTGCACTTTGGCTGGGTTGTTCCCTCAGAGTTTTAGCGTCTCCCTGAGCACAGCACAATACATTTTCAAAAGTGCAAGTGTGCGTGCACTGTACATGCACAAACACTTCCTCAACATTTTAGGAATGAATTGGAACAAAATTACACACAATGTCAGAAGCTTTTACTTTGGGATATGGAAGACTACACATGGGCAAACAACAGCTGATCTGGAAGATGAGCTAAATGACAGCATTTCTGCAGCTTTACTAATTACTTTGTAATTAAATACAACAGTTTGCTCAGCATTAGCTTTATGTTAATTGCCTCATATAATATGTGCTTGAAACATAACCTGCTTCTGTTATTTTGTTTTTTCCCCATTGAATCAGATTATGTTGATAGAAATCTCCGTCATGTGTACCATATTAAGGCTCATCCATATATCCGTATAAACGGTAACATAAGCCCCTTGTACCTCCATTAATTCATCCTCATCCATATGATGCTCTCCAATCACTGCCTTCCCACACTTTCCCTTGCCTTGATCTGGCTCCAGGGGCATTTTAAAGTTGTCCACTTTAGCTAGGAGGGGAGTACTTTTATTACATCAATCCTCCTTCCCAACTATGCAATTGGTGCAATTTTTAATGAACAAAAAAACATAAAAGACAGTGAGTATAGCCCTCACCCCGCAGGTCAACAATTAAACTCACTTGCTCACACTTCTAATAGAAGGTTTCAGTGAAACAAAGTTTCAGAGCAGGAGGGTTAGAACATTAGAATGCAGACATCACCTTTCGAGGGGGCAAACTCTGGCTGTCAGGGCTTACTCTGAGCTATATAGGGTGTCAACAGGATTTTCTGGGCTCAGTACAGTCTTATGTGGTGGGTGGGAGGGACACTCTTATATGGTGGGCTGGCCCCTCCCCCTCCCAACACCTGCAACCTATTGGCAAGAATTGTTGCTTATGTACACATTGAAACTAGAACAAATGGCTCTGGGCAAATTCAGGTTGCAGGTGGCTTGCTTCTCACCAGCACGTCCTTTGTAGCATGTCCAGGTACCCTGTAAGCAATTAAAAATCAATTTAAGAGGGTGGAGGGAAAGGGCAGCAGATCTGGGATCTGGCAGAAAGGATCTGGGGCTGAGGCCTCCTAGGCCACTCCCTAACAACTGTCTAATGATCTTTAGTGTAAGTGTGGCTGAACAACGAAAACCTAGTCTAGTGTGGGTGTATGATGGATTTGTTCCAAGTGTGGAGGATTCCATCATGACCATCAGAGTTTTTAGAGCAGGACTTATAAACTACAGTCCAAACTACAAAATTGGATCTGAATACATTTTCTTTTAATCTGGGTGGCTGCAAGTCCAGAAAGGAATTTAATGAAGATTCTGTATGAGTGTATGCATCTGGGCCAATCTTGATAGGTGAAGGAAAAACTGGCTTATGTGCATGAGATGAGATCTAAAATCCTTAACCTGTATTCTTTAACTGGCTATAGAGTGGCAAAACTTTCTGTGTTCATAAACCAGCAAAGGCTGGAGAGAACCTTCATTCGAAATAGAAATCTAGAAATATTTTAAAGCTAGCTGTCCACTAGATGTCACTGTTCCTGCATGTAAATTAAATAAACGTTCTAGCATCAAATAATGGTCCCGTAGTTATAATGTAGTCCTTACCTATGCTATGAAAAAAAAAATCATTATAACCTATCCAATTCCTTTTAAGATGGAAAACCAGCATCTTCATTTTGTTTAATAATACACAAATAGTTTGGCAAAGTGATCCCATGTTGTTATAACTACTCAGCTGTTATCAGTTACCTTCTCTAAGAGGCTTTGTATAATCATCATAAACCATAAGTAAACTTTGGTTTACAAAGCTTGTGTACCACTGGGAAACATGGGCACTTGCTCCTAGATATATTAACGTTGTTGGAATGTGGCCCTGGCATCAAGATCTATCTTTTCAGCAGTAGTGTAGTAGCAAATTTAGAAGTGCAGGGTCCCTTCATGATAGTCACAGCCACACACACCCTTTTTGGCTACTGAGTTGTAGCCTTCTCCCACAACAGCAGATGTCCCTAGGAGCCAATCAACATGAAAGGGGGGAGTGTTAGCTACTGACAAGAGTCTTCTCAGTGACTGACACCTCCTTTCACTCTGATCAGCTCCAATCAGCAGGAAAGGTCAAGGAAGCATATTAGAAGACTCTTCTCAGTGACCAACACACTCCCCTTTCATACTGATTGGCCTGTAGGATGCTGGAAACATTGGGACCCTGTTCCCCAAAAGTAAAGGGTCTAAGACCCCCCCAAGACCCTGGACTACACTCGTGCTTTTCAGTTTCAAACATCAGTTTGTTGCCATATCAAGCCCACCATACACTGTGTACTTATTCTGCGAAAGTAACAGCTTTGGGCATCAATGCCAATAGTTCATTTAAGGCACTGGCATTTCTATATTTTGAGTACTGTACCTAAGCCTGATAAAAACTTTTCCCTACTTTGTATTTTGGGGAGATGTTGGGGTATCTTTTAAAACTTTTGCTAAAGTGTATATACATGCTGTCAAATACTTCACATTTCAACCCCTCTTCAGATTTTTTAGAAGTTAAAACTCCTCTCAGTCACTTTTTCATACACATATAAATCCATCCATATGAATACAAAGGCTTGTTTCAGATGTAATGAAAACCATGATTTCCTGCTACATGTTGGATTGGCTCCGCCCCCAAGTTCTCTGCTGCCTTGTTCCTCCTTTCAGTAACTGGCAGTGACACAAGGCGTTGGAAAGCTAGTTCAGCAAGGCAGCCCTGCCCTCCCTGTCGGCCACTATTGTTCCAAAATGCCCACTATCCATTTTAAATAAACCACAGTTCCCTGTGATGTCTAAACTTGGAGAACTGTGATTTGTTTAAACTATGGTTAGTGAAAACCAGTCAGGATTGAGCTGTAATTTCAGATTCTGGCTTATGGTTTAAACACATCATGCCATGGGGAAACTGTGCTTCCTTTCATATCCAAAGTGAAAACTTTTAATTTTGTTCTCTGGGGAAGTAAAGAGGAGTGAGGAGAGGCTCATGTAGTGGGAAACTGTGATGTTCCATTATGTTTGAAATGAGCCATAATGTCAGGTCTCTGATCTTTTTTCATCCTCCATATCTCTATCATTTCAGTGGCAGAGCACTTGCTTTGCATGCAGAAGATCCCAGATGCAAACCCCCAGCATCTCTAGCGAGGGCTGGAAGTGAAAGAAACCCTGGGGAGCTTTTGCCAGCAGACAATACAGAATTAGATGGGCCAATGGTTTGACTCAGTAGCAGTTCCTTATGTTTCCTAAGCTACCCTTCAGTATAAAATTCCTAGATTGGCATATAGTCAACCAAAAAAGCACAGAAACAGCAGCCACTTTTATTATTATTATTGGTATCATCATCATCATTAGTAGTAGTAGCAGCAGCAGCAGCAGTAAAGTAGGGCCCCGCTCATACGGCAGGTTCCGTTCCGGACCGCTGCCATAAAGCGAAATCCGCCGTAAAGCGGAACGCATTGACTAACATTGTCTAAAATGGCACCAGACGCCCAAAAAACACAGTGAAAGGGGAACAAGCGCAGTAGGAGCAGGGCCTCTCTGCAATTGACAACCACTGTATCGGTGGAACGCTGCAAAGTGGAGCGCTGCAAAGCGGGGCCCTACTGTAGTAGTAGCAGCAGCAGCAGCAGCAGCAATATTGATATTATTGATGTCAATAGTAGCAGCAGCATTGATATTGTTGTTGTTATTGTTATTATTGTTTATTATTGTTGTTATTGGTTGTTGTTGTTATTACCCATCTTTTTTCCAAGGAGCTCATGGTGGCATATACAGTTCTCCCCCTCCTCATTTAATCCTCTACCCTGTAAAGTAGGTTGCCCATTGAGCTCCATGGATGAGTGGGGATTCAAACTATGGTCTCCCATGTTCTAGTCCAACACTCTAACTACTACACCACTCTGTTATTTATTAAATTTGTTAGCCGCTTTTCTCACCACAGTGACCCAAAATGATTTATATTAAAAAACAGATAAAACACAGTCAATAAAATCTAAAACTCATCAATATGGTAAAAGCCCCCCATACATAATACTCAACTGAAAGCTTAACACCCAACAAATACAGAAATAGTAGCTGGGACACCACGCATCAAGGGCGAAAGGCCTAGGTGAAGAAGGTCTTTGCCTGGCACCTAAAGATGGTGCCAGGCTTGCCTCCCTGGGGAAAGCATTCGACAGCTGGGGGGCTACCACTGCAAAGGCCCATTCTCATGTTGCACCTTCCAAGCCTCCCATAGAGGGAGCACATGATGGTGAACCCAGGGTTCAGGTTGGTTCATATAGGGAGAGGGGTCCTCCAGGTATCAAGGTCCTGAGCTGCATAAAGTTCTATAGATCTAAATTAGCATATTGAATTGAGCCCCAAAACTCCCAGTGCAGTTTTTCCAGAATTGGTGTTAAATGTGTGGACTGATTTACTCTGGTCAGCAATCTGGTTACCAAATTCTGCACCAGCTGCAGTTTCCAAACTGTCTTCAAAGGCAGCCCCATGTAAAATGCGTTGCAGTAGTCTAACCTAGAGATGGGGTGCAGCTGGGCTACCAGTCGAAGGTGATGGAAGGCACTCCATGCTACCAAGGCCACTTGAACCTCAAGCGACAGTAATGGATCCAGGAGTACCCAAGCCATGTACTTGCTCATTCAGAGGGAGTGTAATCCCATCCAGAGCAGGCCATAACCCATTCATCCAGTCTAGAGAATCACAGTGCCTCGGTCTTGTCTGGTTTAAGCTTCAGTTTATTGGCTCTCTATTACCAAGGCAAGACACCAATTTAGCATATCCCTGCCACACCTGCAGATGTAAAGGAGAAATAGAGCTGCTTGTCATCAGCATATTTCTGACAACATACTCCAAAACTCAGGATGACCCCACTCAGTGGTTTTATGTAGATATTAAATAGCATGGGAGATAAAATCTAACTCTGTGAAACCCCACATTGAAGGTTCCACTGGGCCGAACAGCATTCCCCAAGCACCACCCTCTGAGAATGACCAAGTAGGACTGGAACCACTGCAAAGCAGTACTGCCCACCTCCAACTTGAACAGCCGCTCCAGAAGAATACCATGGTCGATGGTATCAAAGCGGCTGAGAGGTCAAGGAGAATCAATAGGGACACACTCTCACTGTATTTCTCCCGACATAGGTCATCATACAGGGCAATCACTGCAGTTTCTGTGCCAAAACCATACCTAAACCCTGACTGAAATGGATCCATAAAGCCAATACAACCCAGCTGATATATGTCATAGAATTAAAATCAGTTATGAAATTGCTGAAATGCTGCTAAAATGGCAACAAGCAAGCAACAAAAGCTTTGTCAGGCTGTCACCAAAAGGACATTGGAGTGGGTGCCTGGCATGATTCCTGGAGATACAGCCAGCAGACACTGAGAGACTTGATGGCTGTGTTTTACCTCTACTGTCGGAGTCAGTGTGTCTCTGAATGCCAGTTGCTGGGAACCGCAAGTGGAGAGGGTGCTTTTGTGCTCACGCCTTGCTTGCAAGCTTCTAATTGGGGCATCTGGTTGACCACTGTGGGGAGAGAATGTGGACTAGATGGGTCCTTGGGCTGATCCGGGGGAGGCTCTTCTCATGTTCTTATGATAGCATTCCATATATGGGGATGCCACAACCATAAAGGCCCTCTCCCAGGTCACCATCCCCCTAATCTCAGAGGAAGGTCTCAGATGAATAATGGTGGGTTTGGGTAGGTTCCAATGGAAGAAGGCAGCCCTTCCAAAAGCCAGTTACAAGCTGTTTAGGGCTTTTAAGTATTAATTGACACTTTGGACTGTGCCTGGAAACAGACCAGCATCCCATGCAGCTGTTTTAAGTATTCACAGATGTATTCCCTGTAAAATTGTCAACAGCGTAGGGTTGCCAGCTCCTGACTCAGGGCAGATTGACACCATATATTTAAAGCACAACCAACATACATTTAAAGGACATGAATTCTCCGAAAGAATCCTAGGAACTGTAGTTTCCCCCTGACAGAGCTACACATTCCCAGGACTCTTAGCAAACTACAGTTCCCATGATTCTTTGGAGGTAGTCATGTGCTTTAAATGTGTGTTGGATGTGCTTTAAAGGTATGGTGTTGACTTGCCCTCAGAGACAATGGCTATGTGCACACTAGTTGCTTAAAAAGCAATGAGACTGGTTTGCTGGGACTGGTGAAACAGATCTGCAACCGGCTGTACGCATCTTTATTGTTTCATGGAATATCCTCAGCTGCATTGCTGATGTCAGGGATTTTATAACCTCCCACTGCAAAGTGTTTCCACCGGATACATATCAGAGTTGGAACGGGCTAAAAGACCAAACAGTTTTCAAGTCGGTGTAAAGTTGACTTGAACGGAAAACACACCCGATTTCAAAATTCCCAGATAGTGGTGTAAAAAGGGTGGAGCATGAGAAGGTCATGTGTATCCAGATTAAAAAAACGGAGGCAGAGAAGCAATGTATAACCGCAAGTGTGTCTGCAGCCAAGGCTCTTTTTTAAACTGCCACATGGTTGCAGTACAGGAACGGAAACTCTCATCATTTTTTTCTTCCTGCCAGGGCTGTGGAGTCGGAGTCGTGGAGTCGGAAGCAATTTTGGGTGGAGTCGGAGTCGGGAGCAATTTTGGGTGGAGTCGGAGTCGGGAGCAATTTTGGGTGGAGTCGGAGTCGGAAGCAATTTTGGGTGGAGTCGGAGTCGGGAGCAATTTTGGGTGGAGTCGGGAGTTGGAGCCGGTAGAATTGTACCGACTCTGATTTCCAAATAAATTTTGATTGACAAGAAGCAATTTTGGGTGGAGTTGGAGTTGGAGTCGGACAGTGGAAAAATAGAGGAGTCGGAGTCGGAGTCGAAGGTTTGGCGTACCAACTCCACAGCCCTGCTTCCTGCTGTACTAAAAGCTGCTGTCTCTGGGTCAGAAGCTGACATCATTACTTCATAGGGTTGCTTATTTTTTACTTTTTTAAAAAAAGTATCTTGTCTACTCTGTCAGGCTTAAGATAGCTTCCAACAAAGACAGTATACAATTAAATATCAAAACACGAAAAATATAAAATAACAATATCCGCTAACTTCTCGAGACTCCCTGCATATGAAACAGAACCCTTTTCATAAAACCTAGATGGCGACTTTATTAACCCCTCAGCCAGTATTGCTTGTTGCTTTAATCTTCTTTACATGGTATTGAATAGATTATTTGTCTGGTTGTTCAGGCTCACATCAATGTAAGTGGGCCTTGATGATACTGGGCATGTAACTCAAGTCACCTTTGCAGTCTAGACTGCAGGACCAGCCCAAAAGATTTTGATGCCTGAGGCAAATGACAATATGGCGCCTTCCCTCTCCCCATTCCATGTAGAAAAGTCTAGTAGACTGGCAGTTGGATAGCTGTTACTTGAACAGTGGTGAGATGGGACAGCATCCCGCACTTCCCCTAAGCTAGGGTTGCCATATTGCCCGGATAGCCGGGTTTTACCCGGATTCTATGCATGCCACCTGGCGCCCGGCTAGCCCCTTACGTGGCCCGGATTCTCAGCTTTAATTTAAAAAAAAAATTAAGTTTCTAGGTGGTCCGGTTCTCGAGATATACATAAAAACGTCAGCCACCCTCCACCACTGTTAAATCTTTCTTTAAGCAGTACTGTACTATAGCACTTCGTAGCTTTAACCCCGCCCGTTCAGCATTGCAGCCAATCAGGGATTGTGTTTCAGTTTCATTGACCTCAGGCAGTGTCTAGAAAACAAAATGGTGGTTTCACACACACACACACACACACACCCCGTTTATTTGAAAATCTCATAAATTGGGTAAGTATACACATTTCAGTTTTTTTTCCTCTTGTGTGCAGGAGTCAGAGTTTGGGCAGTGTTTTGAAAACCTTCCCAATACTTGCTTTTTGTAAAAGCAATGCTAATCCCATATGCCCAAAGTAAATCCCATTTAATTCAATAGGACTTACTTTGAGTAGACATGTTATGAATGTGCTGAAAATCAATGGGACTTTGGAGTGAATGTAAAAAAGAATTATGTTTGTGTTCTAACTCTTTCTGTCTCCAGTCCAATTTTAAAGCAAGTAGGCAGGGCTTACTTAGGTATTACAGTTTTTATTCTGTAGGAAAGTAATACTGATTTTTTTAAAACTAATACTGATTTTTCTGCAATGACCAACAGGTTTGACAATAAACTATTATATGGCCTGTATGTATTTATACATCTGCAGTGTGTGCGTGTGCGTGTATGGAGTCTTTCCAACACCCCTGTGAGGTAGGGTTGGAAACCAGTGCAGCTCACAACAAGAAATAAAGCCATTTAAAATCCAATGACCATAAAACAAGTATAAACAGTTGCAAAACAGCGTAAAGTGGCATGATTCGGAATTTTGGGTTGTGTGAATGAAGTTGCTTATCACTTGAGGTTGCATTTCTGTCCCTGTTTGAGCAAGCCCCACTGAATACGCTGGGACTTGCTTCTGAATAAATAAACTTAGGATTGCACTATAAATATCTTTATAGTTTGTGTAAATAATAAATATATTTGATAGTCATATACATATTTCTTCATTTATCATATTTTTGGTTTTTGGTTAGGAATCCTGACTGGTTGTGAGATGCTTAGTTTTTTGCCTTACTCATAGGAATCTTGTTGTGGTTGGTATGGTATTACATTTAGGAAAGTGTTACTGCCTTCTGTGTTTTTTTTTCCTATTTGCATTTCACTTATCTTTAACCTCACTCCGTTACAGCCATAGAAGCAACAGCAGCATATGCAAGATAATTAACTCCCATTAGTGATAAGAACAAGAATTTATAATTATTATTTCAATTAAAACAAGAGGCTTATCAATACTTTGAAGAGGACCAGATATTTATTTTCTTTCTGAGCCCAGGACTGGGTCTTTCATGATGCCCGGGGGGGGGGAGCAGGAGAGTAGTCAATAAGACAGACATCCTGGCATTGGTAATCTAATTAGCAAGGTATTTGTGGGGTTGTTGCACACTTCCAGGCCCAGTTTCATTTTGAGTATGGAGGTGGAACCCGTGTAGATGTGGTTGAGAAATTTTGAGTTAAGCAAAGCTCTGCTTTTATAAAACCTAAGAAACATACAGATACTTTGAATGTCTGAGTGCCTGCACCAGTGGAACACTGGAGGAACTTGTAAACCTTGCTGCAACAGTATTTAGAACTGAGCATGTGGTGTGAAAGACTCCTTTTCCTAACATTTTGGCTTGTTTTTCTCCACCCACCACATCTTTGAAATATATTGTATATGTTATGATTAACCGTGCTGCTACCCTGACTTACTTTATGTTTGTTGCTATTTTGTGTTTTTATTATGTTTTTATATTGATTGTGTATTTTTATTGTTTTTATTATATTTGTAAGCTGTGCTGAGCTCTGTTTTTAACAGCAAAAGGGCAGGATATAAATTCTCTTAATCAATCAATAAATACTCCACAGTGTTGGAAACTAGAGTCTAGGCATTTAAGGCTGAAAATGTTGCTTAAAAAAAAAGATTTCTCACATCTTTCCCCAGTTTTTGGTGGTAATTCCTAGGCACAAAAACAAAACAACTGGATAATCCAAATATTAATATGCAAATATTTGCATATTATGCAAATAACATGCAAATAATTTGCATAATATGCAAATAATTTGCATAATATGCAAATTAACCTGCCCGGATTTGTGGAACTGGAATATGGCAACCCTACCCTAAGCACAGCAGGCTAGACAAAGGGGTGCAGGGCACAACTTTGTCTGCTTCCCATTAGCATCCGCTGCCTGAGGGCACCTCCAGAGTATCAGTATTTTGCAGGAAAGATTCAAGGCATACTGCAAGGCAGGGGAACCTTTCTCAGCCCCAGGGTCACATTCTCTTTTGGGGAACCTTTGAAGAGGCCACATGCCAGCAGTGGATGGGGCCACTGGCAAAAGTAGATGGAGCAACAAATGTAAATTTTACACACACTTACACGCTCCTCTCTATCCTCCATCCAGACAAGCAAGAGCCATTATCAGAGTTCAAAGACATGGGCAAAACCACTCAGGAACAAAGCAGGATGAGTGAGGGGGGTGGCCTGGGGAGAATTCCAAGAGCCAGGTACAGAGGCCTGGTGGGCTGAATTCAACCCCCAGGCCTGAAGTTTCCCAGCCCTGGCATATTGAAACTTTAGACTGGCACATTTAAAGTGGATTAAAGTGCTCTGTCACCCTTGCACAACAAATCCACATAAAAACACACACAGACTTTTTGCTATTTGGAAAGTGATGGGGAAATGCATTGAAATGCATGGGATGAATGAATTATTTAAGGGAAGATGTATAAGCGCGCGCCCCCCGCAAATCAGGATGAACGCTCACTGTCGTATGACCACCCCATAAACAAATCAGAACCAATGCTCAATAAAGACCAGTTATTGTTTAACCACTGTGTAAGGTTTGTACAAGTAGTGTACACACCATCCATTTCAAGCACATGGCTTCACTCAAAGAATCTTAGGAACTGTAGTTTGTTAAGGTTGCAGGAAACTGTAAGTTATGTGAGGGGTAAACTACAATTCCCAGGAGTCTTTGGGGGAAGCCATGTGCTTTAAATGGATGGTGTATACGCAGCCTATGAATGCTGAACCAACAGGTCATCTGGAGAAGCCTCGGCCCAGCTACTTCCCTCTGCCTGATCAGATGGCCAGCCCCACTAGGTTGATATCTGTGCTGGGGTCAGAATGGATTACACAGGATTTAAAAATGACATTGTACCACTGAGGGCAACTTTTTCCCCAGCATGCTCCACCCCTGTTGCAACAATTAGGCTACACATGACATGCCACACACCTCGAGTTGCCACCTATTTTACTTATTTTGTTGATTGAGGAGATTGTGGCGTCGTTACCAAGGCAATCCCAGCATCAGGAAAGGGTTTTCCAGTTGCCAAGAAATGAGGAGAAGCTACTTCTTTTTCTGGCCAAGAACATAAGCAAAGCCATAAGGGGAAATAAAGCTAATTAGAGGAGGGCTAACACTAAGGGCAAGAAAAGCCAGAGGCCTAGCCCTCAACACACACACACACACACACACACACCCGTGCACAGCACGGAGCCCTTGTTGTCTGCAGGGAATGGAAGGCAGTATTAAAAACAGGGGTCGTCTATTGCTTTAATTATGGAAGAATACTAGGACGATAAATTTAAATGTCCAATGGAAGACCCTTTAATTTACTGGGAGATGACAAGGCGTCTGTGGCGAACGTGTGTAAAATTTACTCCTTTCTACCTGAGTTACATGCCATTGGATATTTACTCTGAGTCTGAGGATGTATTTACTATTCATTCAGTGTCACGGCTGATCAAAGGAGCTTACTCAGGATAGGATGTGCTGGTGTTTCACTCCTCTAAATATGAAACTTTGCTGACTTTAGAGGGGGGGAGGAGATTTCCAAATGTTTCACGAACAAACACATTCCTGGAAGCACAAAGATAGGTATTTAGGGTTAAATAAGGACACGTGGATTTTAGCAAAAATTGCTAAGATTTGTGAAGAAATGTTGGCATATTTTTCATTATTCATATACAAACTGGCCAAATACTGAACAAGAGGATTAAACTATGCTTCTGACCACTTTTTTGTCTCACGAGAATTTTTCTATCAACTCCTAGACCAATGGGCAACTTTAAATTATAATACATTTAGATCAACATCCAATTTCCAGAGGTTACTCTCTACCTATAGGAACAGGCAAATGGGATGCTGGTTAAGTCAGAATTCTGGCTCAGTGATTGTCTTGCTTACAGAGAACCCCTGCCCCCCAATGATAGCCTGCAAGAATCTCCTTAGCTCGAGTTCCTGCCTCTAGAGGGAGTAAAAGTTAATATCTGAGGAGGTACAATGATAATAATAGAGCTAAGAATTTACACAGCTCCTGAGCATTCAGACCACGTCACACACATTATCACAGAAATCCTAACAATAATCCCGTAAGATAGATCAGTTTGGGGAATGTCATGTGGTATAATAGTGCTTTAAATGGATTGCGCAGATGGGTTCTAACTGGGGACATGATAGAGGTTATAAAATTATGTATGGTGTGGAGAAAGTGAATTGAGAGAAGTGTCTCCCTCGCTCATAATACATCCAGTAAAACTGATTAGCTTGATATTCAGGACAGATAAAAGGAAATCTTCTTCCCACAAGACATTACTAATGGAAAGCCAGCTTTCAGGCTTCTGAGAGGCAACTGATTGGCTACTGGAACAGGATGCTAGACTAGATAGGCCTTTGGTCTAATCCAGCAGGGCTCTTCTTAATTTGTGGCATTTGCTTCCGCAACATGTAGTGACAACCATAACAGAAAAGGAGGTGTGCCTTGTTTCTTTATTCTTTACTATACGATGTTATCATTATATATGGAATTAACTGATTTTATTCACTAATAGGCAAATAAACCTTGCGGCTTAAGAACGTACCTATAGCCCACAGATATTTCTATCCAACTTTAAAAAGCAGGGAAATTGGGCAGCTATAGTGAATGCACCAGGGGAGCAGGAGACCTGACCTCCTCTCTGAGATATTGGACTGCCCTACAAATTGGTCAAAATGCAAACAAATTTGGGTTGGTCTTTTACAGTCCAATCCACTCCCTGTGTAGCTTTGAAGAATTTGGTAACATGTGCTGCTGGTGTACTTTTTGCCTATTAGTGAATTTCTTTGCTTTTTAATCCAAGAGGTAAGAAATAGGATACTGTGCAAGTTTGCTGAGAATGGATTGATCATTTGCATGCTTATTGTGTTCAATGGGAATTACTTCCCTGCAAAAATGCTTAGGATAGGTGAAACTGACCATGGCGGGAGGAGAAGAGGGAGGGAGGGAAGGCTGAAGTGGGCAGGGGAGAAGGAAGAGGGGAGGGGAGGAAGGAGAGGAGAGGGGAAGGAGGGGAGGGGAAGGAAAGGAGAGAGGGGGAGGGAAAAGGCAAGTCTAATCATTTGCATGCTTAATGAGTTCAATGGGATTTACTCCTGTGCAATCATGCTTAGAATAGGTAAAACTGACCATGGAGGGGAGGGGCCAGGAGAGGGAAGGGGATTGGAAGGGTGAAGGAGGGGTGAAGGAAGGGGGAGAGAAGGGGCAAAAGGGAGGAAGCAGGAGGGGAGAGGTTTGATTTTTTCCATGCTTCTTTAGTTCAGTGTGATTTACACCTGTACAATCATGCTTAGGAAAGGTGAAACTGACCTGGCGGAGGAGGGAGAAGAGGGAGAGAAGGAGAGGGGTAGGGAGGGAGGTGGAGGGGAGAGGGAAGGAAGGAGATTGGGTGGGCGGGCTCTGGGCAGAGGAAAAGCCCCTTTCCTTTCCAAAAGAAAACATTGGGTACAGTATCATTGTTTTTCAGGGTTTCTCCCACCTTTGTGTTCTACAGTAGGGACATGTAGTCTCTCAACCAAATTTAAACCAAAGCTGTCCCTGGTCACATCCACACCAGTCCTTTATTTCACTTGAGAGAGTCATGGCTTCCCCCAAAGAATCCTGGGAAGTGAAGTTAGTGAAGGGTGCCGAGAGTTGCTAGGAGATGCCCTGTTCACCTCACAGAGCTACAATTCCCAGAAGAGGGGCTGTTAAACCACTCTGACCACTGGAGCTCTGTCAGGGGAATAGGAGTCTCCTAACAACTCTCAGCACCCTTCACAAATTATACTTCCCAGGATTCTTTGGGGGAAGACTGTCTAAAGTGAAATAAATATCTGTTGTGGGTGTGGCCATCCAATTAGCAAAGCCAAACAGCTGTGAGTCTGGCTTTTAGAACACTGAGGTTCTTACTGAGCATGCCAGAAGTAATATTTAATGTTAAATTTCTTAAATTAATTAAAAATCAGCCCTGCATTTTTTTAACGTTTAAACTGCAGAAGATGATGCCAGAGTATGGGGCAAGTTCAATAATAGGATTGCAGGTACTCTGTGAACGTGGCTGATTTTTAATTAATTTCAATAAATGAGATCACTGACAGAAAAAAGTCCAACAGGGGTCTTGATTTCCCCCCCCTCGTTTTTCACTTTGAACTCTCAGTTCTCTGAGTGTTTTGTGTATTGCCATGAAAACTTAAAGGGTTGTTAAACAAGCATTTCTGGGTTAAGGATTATTAGTTTTGTAAGGTTTTGTTTTGAAATGAGCTTATGGGAAGCAGTAGAATAGCATGGGGGGTATTTTCAGTTTAACATTGCAGAATACAAAAAATCCATGCTGATTATAGTATACAGCCACTCTCATGGCTGTATAATGTATAACGGAATTGTTTTTTCTTTTATAAAAATAATAAAATAAAAAAGAAAAAGGGACTGGTCAAATTCATGGTGGATAAATCGTCATGCTCTGATTAGAGGCATCTGACATGCTCAGGCCATTTTGTGCACAATAGCATGTACTAAATAAATGTCAATTACAGGTTAAAAGTTATTTTTGTGGCTGCACTTTCTAGTCAGTCTTGGGATGTGGTTTGCATGTACTATGTGGTGCGATCTCATAGCTTTCCCCATCACTGATACTGGCACAGCTCCTTCCTCAGGTAGGGCTTTATTTATGTATTACTGTACATTTATAGCCTGCCTTTCCTCCACTGAGCTCAATGTCTCTTCATCTTTTATTCCCACAACAACCCTGTGTGGTATGTTAGGCTGAGAGGTAGTGACAGGACGAAGGTGACTCCAGTGAGCTTCATAGCTGAGGATTTGAGCCTGGGTCTCCATGATAAAAGTCCTAGATACAACCACTCTAACCACTACACCATGCCTCACACATTCTTGCACCCACAGGGAGAAATAAAAACAAGCACCTGTCCCCACTCTCAATTAAGTCTGTTTTTTTAAACACACACACACACACACACACACACACAGAGAGAGAGAGAGAGAGAGAGAGAGAGAGAGAGAGAGAGCTTGCCTCTTCAGCCCTGGGAATGGTTGCAGCAAAAACAGACAGCAAACTTCTGTGTAGGCAGATCACTCTCCTGCTCCTCTCTGTCAATGCAACTGGTTTTAACACAGAAAAAGCTTTGTTTTGTTCCTGAAGCATCCATATAAAAGTGAAGAAATAAAATCCAAGTTCTGAATTGTAAAAAATATTCAGACCAAACACCATTTCACCTGATATCTTAAAATATTAGATGACTCAGGTGGCCCAGCAACAGAAATAAAGTGTTTTCAGGTATTCTTCATTGCACACATAATTTGCCCCCTTAAATCACTCACTATTTAGAATCACAGTGATACATTTAAATCTATAGTGTGCGTGTGTGTGGTATTAATATTTGATATTTCTGGTTTTACAGCAGGAGCAAACCTATTTCTCTTTGATCCCCATTTTACTGTTTGGTGCTGTAGAACCACCCTCGGACTGAGAGAACTATTTCTCTATTTTATGTTACACATCTGTTTTGCTGGAGAAAAACACATTTCAAATTTTAGATTGGCTTTAGCAGTGGGAAATGTATCAGCAGCACTAACAGAAGGTACGGAGCTTGCTCCAGCGATGGAGGGAGCAACCCGAAGCTCCTGGAAAGAATGGCTGAGGGGACATTGGATAATGCAGATCTCCCTCTCTGTGGAGTAGGCGCTCTACTGCTTGAGGTGCCCAAGCAGAAACAAGATGTGGCATTGGGGGGGGGGTGTTTGGGGAGGCCCCAAATCCACAGGCCCTTAAGCTTCCTTGTTCCCCTGACTTGTATCACACACTGGCTATACAACTATGCCAGCTATGGAGCGAACATAGTTTAGTTTCCACTGCCACTGCAGTCAATGGGAAGGTGATTTTTTAAAACTGATTGCAGCAAAAAAATAAAAAGCCACTCTCCCCACTATGTGCCCTGACTGGCATGAACCAGCAGAGCTTAAGAAGTGATCGTTTCTCCGACTTAGAATTTTCCCCTCCCCACACCCCACTTTAGGATTGCTCAGCCCACCTCTTTTTCAGTATTACTAAATTACTGTATCATCAACGTATAGCTATAGCTGTTGAGTCATGCTGATGCTGTGCTGTGCAAAGTGGAGCAGCGGCCTGGATATGGTTTTTAGGTTTCGATAAAGCCTGGTGGCCATTGATGGAGGGCAATCGACACTTAACAGGCAGCTGGCTGTTCACAATCTGAGTCATACCCCTTTCTAGGGTAGCTGCTGAAACTAGTTCTGCTTGATCTGGAAAAGTAACTATGTAGTTTTTGGGGAGAAGCAATCTTTAGATTTCATGGGAGTGCTCATGTTGCTTCTCTGATAAAGCAACATATAAATCTCCCCTTTTGATATGGTACATGTGTGCTTGTATAATTCTAGTTCATTAAGAAACATTACTGTAGGTCCAAAATAAGTCAATCTTATGTGAATTTTATTATACTTGGGGGTCAAGGCAGCTATGCAGTTCATGAACCACACGTGGTTTCTCCTGAATAATTTAAGGGAATGAGAATGTAAAGTTCAGCTGCATTTTATACTAGGCAATAGGGCCAAAATTATCTTGCCTTGCCCCACATGCCGCTACACCAAAGAGACAAGTGTAGTATTTCCTCATGCTGCTAAGGCAGCAATTTACTTTGGGAGAGAAAGGGTTGGCTTTGAATGAAAGGCAGATGAATGACAGCAGTCTTGTGTTTCCTTGCTAACCAAAGGGCTCCACCAGTCAACCTGTTTATTCAGCATTCACCCTGATTTATTTGCACAAAACGTATGTGGTAGTTAGAGTATATCAGGTCTTTATAGAGCATTCATTCTGATTTGTTTGCAAGGTGGTTATATGACAATGAACATTCATCCTGATTTGCCTGCTGGGTCACACTGATTACACATCTCCCCCTTATTCACCTGTTCATCTCACACTTTTCTATTCATTTCTTCATCACTGTCCAAACTGCAAAACGTCCAGGTTTGTTTTTAAAAGTGGATTTGTTGCACTAGAGCAACAGAGCACTTTAATCCTCTTTAAATGAGCAAACCTGAGGCTGCAAACACAGTAGTCCACCAGATCAGTGTTTCCACTAGCCACACCTGGAGGTGGAACAGGTTGATCTGCTGATCAGTTGTGAAATCTCTTAGAAGCTGAATTTTTTAAAAATGGACTCAAGCGCCTCCCACTAGTTTTTACAGAAGAAAGGGGCATGGTTTGACTAGCATTGTGTGCCCCCATTTTCAGGAGAGGGAGAGAGACACTGGAACCAGCAGAACAATGAGTGTTTCTCTTATCAAATTCAGATATGTGCTTCAGTCCATTTCACAAAACAAGAGTCTAAAGGTCAGCCTCATTTAAAAAGAAGCTTCTTCCAGTAATCTAGAGGAAAGATGAACCCTTGATGAGCATCTTCCTCCATTCCAAAGTCACAGGACATGGTGGTGGGTTAAAGATTCAGAATAATGGCCTCCATACTGGTATTTATCTTTCTGCTCAAGCGCTTGCAAGGCAGCTTACAACAATATTTGTCAACATGCAAATATGTCCAACTGAAAATGGCACAATAACAAAATAAAGAGGCTTTAGCTTATTTCTTGCAAACCAACAGGGAGGCAATCCCCTTGTCAGTACTGTGCAGCTGTTCTGTGCTCCTTAAGATTTTATATCTTCTGCCTGTGACTTGGTTGTTCATCACAAGAGTTCATGTGTAAACCACTGCAAACCTTGTCAAGGTAGTTTGGGTTAGGATAGCACCACACAATGAGCTAAGTTTTGCTTATGGCAAACCAGTCAGCTTATACAGTCCCAAAAAACACAGTGCACCTGCCTAATAAGAAAGAAGAACTATGAGCTCTGATTCTCAGTTTTAGGTACAAGTGCTGATGCTTAGCCTCAGAGTAGAGAGACACACTCACTGTTCTGCCAGTTCCAGTGCATCTCCACCTCTCTTTTCTGAACATGGGGGGGGGGGGGCACACAACGCTAGTCAAACCCTACCCCTTTTTACTGTAAAAGCTGGTGGGATCAGCTTGGGTGTTTGTTTTTTTAATTAGCATCAAAGAGATTTCACAACTGATTGGCAGATCAACCTATTCCTCCTCCAGGTGTGGCTAATGGAAACGCTTTGCTGTAGGCGACTAGTGTGCTCACAGTCCCCAGTCAAGCAAATTAACGGGATTTAAGCTTGCAGTGCCTACTTACATGGAAGTAAATTCTCTTGAACACAGTAAGACGTACTTCTCTAGGAACTGTAACTCTGTGAGGGGTTTCCTAACAACTCTCAGCACTCTTAAACTACAGGTCCCAGGATTCTTTGAGGGAAGCCATGCCCATATAAAGTGGTATAAGAGTATTCTAAATGTATGGAGTGAATGCGACCTAAGTTGTGCATTTCCCTTTACTCTGTCACACAGATCCCTGAATTGCTGGAGGAGGGGGATTCTGTTCTGTGTGCATCAATTATGAAAGAGAAGAATGATGTCCCTCCCCTTAGCCCTTCTGCCTTTCCTCCTCCAATGTTGCAAGCCCTGCTCATGTCCAGCTCTGACAATAGCTGCATCTGCAGGAAGGGAGCAGTTATTGTCTCCCCCACCTCCTAAAAGGGAAAGTCTTGGGGTCTATTCATTCATTCCTTGAGGAATGGCCATAGCTCAGTGGTAGAGCATCTGCCTTGCATACAGAAGGTTCCAGGTTCAGTCCCTGGTATCTTTAGTTAGGACTGGGAATATCTCTTGCCCAAAAAGCTGGAGGGCCACTGGCAGTCCGTGTAAACTATACGGAACAAGATGGATGATTGGATATAAGGCATCTTCTTATGTTCCATTCTTTGGCTAGGATGAATTCAAGTTGTGACTAACAGCAGGTTTTAAGCCCATGTGTTCCAAACCAAGGACCTTCAAACTACTTCAGGGAGCTTCAGAATGTTGGACATTAAATAAATGCAGCTGACAGTTGTCTGCAAAACTTGCAACAATCCTCTCTAAGCTTGGCGAACTGGTGGGCCAGAACATGAGCTCCCCACTCTCCCTCCACTTTGACAGAGGGGTGGGGCCACCCCCTGCCAATTACCTGACATCACCATGACATCAGGTGACCAATCTTCAAAGGAAAGAATTGGGAGCACACTCTAATTGCACTCCCAATTATTTTCTTCCTTGCAGCCCGGCTTAAAGATCACTGCAGAAAGCAGGGTTTGCAGGTGTCACTGATCAGCTGATTGATGCTAGCTGCAAACCCTGCTTTGGCAGGGATCAGCTGTACTCAGGAGCTCTGATTGGGAGCTCTAAAGTAGAGCCAATCCCAGCAGGACCTGCAATTGTTGCCAATCTTAGAAGGTACTGAATATAAGCCAAGGAACTTTCCAAGGAACAATTGGGAATGCATGCTAAGCTTCCTCTTATTTTTGAACTGTATTTTTACCTGTCTCACACCTGATTTCCCATATGATGTCATGGGTGTGTGGCACATGTGTGAGGCTTGGGGAAAATGGTATTATGGGCCAAATTTAGATCCCTGCTGGGCCAAATTAGGCCCATGGGCCTGAGGTTCCCCACCATTGCCATATAGGGAATACATGAGAGGAGAAGTGGGGGAGTTCTTCTGTAACTGACAGATCTAGCTTCTAATCAAAGGGAAATATTTTATCAAAACTCTCCAATCACAGTGCTTTGGGGAAGGGATGATGGTGTAACAGACCTTGTTCTTGTCTGTTCTGTGCTCTTTGCTAGTTCTGCTGCTAGTAATGCTTGTTTGGAAAATGGTGGACATTCAAGTTCTCCTGCCTCTGTGCCACATGTCCAGACAGTCATTCCCCTCAAATCAGCTTTGTCCTTAGTTTCTATAGTTTTTGGTGCAAATTGAGCAGAACAGAAGCCTGAAGCTGTTTTTTAAATTCATCCCTAGCCCCTGCACCCAAGCTTCTGAAATTTGTCAGCTTACTTTCCTAGGGACACCACTACAATATGCCAGTTTCATAATAAAGTGCTTTTTGGCTAGGATCAAGTGCAGTGTAGTAGCAATAAATCATCCACAAAACCACAGGGAGTGAAGTCCCCTTTAGTTCTTTGCCCCACACCAAATTAACTTTAAAGGTGCCTACCATAAAAACCTCTGGACCTATTTGCCCATAACTTGGCAGAATTCTAATCTAGGCTTATCTTTATGGTGTATGTTATTTTCATATAAATTGCCCACAAAATAATAGGGGAGATGAAGTGGATCACAAAACTGTAAAGGATTCCCTTCCAGAAAAACCACTTCAGCTAATAATTCTGAAAATGTCTGGATTCATCCTCTCAGAAGGGGCTATCATTTCTGCAAATTTTATCTAATTTTGCCCCCAAGTAATAGATGAGTACTATTAAAAGTGACCAGCACAACCCTCCCTGTGCCTATTATCTGTGAGCTTTATCCACTCAGGCCAGTGTGGCGTAGAGGTTAAGGTGTTGGACTACGAACTGGGAGACCAGGGTTCAAATCCCCACACAGCCATGAAGCTCACTGGGTGACTGTGGGCCAGTCACTGCCTCTCAGCCTCAGAGGAAGGCAATGGTAAACCCCCTCTGAATACCGCTTACCATGAAAATTCAATTTATAGGGTCACCATAAGTCGGAATCGACTTGAAGGCAGTCCATTTCCATTTCATCCACTGGGGGGAGGGCTGCCTGCAAATTTCATCCACTTTTATCAAAAGGAAAAAAGCTATAGCACTTTTAAAATAATACTTTCAAATTGGCCACTACTGTGTATAACAAGTGGCATGGTTATAGTTTAAAAAGCTGAAAGTCAAATAACTAATATGGTACACATAAATCCCATGACTTAATACCAAACAGATATAACCTTGTGTTAGGTCAGCAGGCCAGTGGCCTTTTCCCTCTGCACGGGTGGGGACCTATTAAGATGGTCCGCCCCTAGAGACTAATGGATCCTATTAGTTTTTAGAGGGCTCTGAGAAGTTTTCTGGTTGGTAAGGTCTGTTCTTCTGTTGAAGCCCTGGTTGATCTGTGGAATATGGAGATGACCCAGGTGATTGACACAATCGCACCTGAGTGTCCTCTCCAGAGCTGAGAAAGCTCCGTGGTATACTCCTGAGCTAATAGCAACGAATCGGAAATGGAAATGGCTTGAGCACAGGTGGAGAAAAACTCCAAAAACATGTAATCGAACACTGGTACGTGCTCATGTTTGAGCCTACTCAGTGGCAATGAAGGCAATGAACAAAACTTACTTCTCTGCCTCCATTGTGTCCTCAGCTTGCTATTCAGCAAAGCTGTTTAGAATGGCTAAGGGTTTACTACATTCTGGCTCCAGGGAGGTGGTAGAGCCATCTAAAACCCACAGTGACATGTTTACTAAGTCTTTTGAGGATAAAATTGCTTCCACCTGCCAGGATTTGGGCTCCATTGTCGATGTCGGGGATCCAGACGAGGTGTCTGGAGCAGAGCTTGGAAGTAACTAGTTACAAGTAACAAATTACTTGTAATTCATTACATTTTTGGGTAACGAGTGGGTAATTCCTTTACATTTTGATTGTAATAGAACCAGGAGTAATTGTACTACTTTTGTGAAGTAATTGTAACGTTTCCAGAATTACTTTTGGGCATTACTTGGGGGAGGAGCAGGGGAAGTCTTCTGCTCCTCTGATTTGTGGATGAAAATCATGTGCCTCAAACTGGGCTTCTGTGCAGTGTCGCTCTTTCCTCATGCTCTGTGGATGGGTAGCAGGCGACGAGGGAGGAGGCGGAGAGTGAGATGGGGTGGAGTGGAAAAAACAATGATTTAAAAAAATGGATAGTGGTGGTGAAGAATGGAGTGGAGGGGAAAAGGATCCGGAGGTCAAGAACATGGATAAAGGAGGAGAAGGAGGCAGCAGCAGAATGGAGATAAAAAACTGTGAAGGTGAAAGATGATGTGTGTGTGTGCGAGTGAGAGAGAGAGAGAGAGAGAATACTGTGTTTGCACTTGGCACACAAACTGGCCTCCACCACCCTCTCTGGCTACTGTGCTGCATTTGCAGTATTTTAACTTTTTTGCATCTCAGGGGAAAATGTGTGCTTGGGTGAGTGTTCCTTAGTTGGTGGCAGGGCAAGGTCTGGGAGGTGGTTAAGTGAGAGAGATTATACTGGCTAATGGGGGGGTTGCACTTGGTTTGACGTGCAAAGATCTGAGTAGTGGCCTCAGCCTCCCTCCCCCCAACCTTTACCAGCGGGGGGACCACCATTGCTATCATATGAATAAAAATAATTATTCTACTACCTTTGTATGTGTTTGTTTATTTTTAATGTTGTTTTAGGCTACTTAGATGTGCAGCAGCCAAGGCCAGCACCTTGTAGGTGTTTTTTTCCAAGTAACTGAAATGTAATTGTAGTGATTACTTTGGAGGAAAAGTAAAGTAATCAGTTAGTTTCAGAGCAATTGTAATTGTAACGGTAGTTACTACTTTTTTGGGCCATGTAACTGTAACTGTAATTTATTACTTTTTAAAAGTAATCTTCCAAGCTCTGGTCTGGAGCACTTTCTTGTTCAATGGCATTGGATGAGTTTCAGTTGCTGTGCCCTGAGGATGTGGACAAAGTACTTGGTTGGGTTCGTGCAACCACTTGTGTCTTGGACCCTTGCCCTTCATGTCCAGTAAAATTTATTTATTTATTGAGTCTGGCAGGGAGAGGACAGATGAATGGGCCAGAGAGATAATTAATGCTTCTCTCCAAGGAGTGGTCCTAGGCTGCCTGAGGGAGACAGTAGAAAGACCACTCCTGAAGAAACCTTCCCTGGACCTGGAAGATTCAATAACTTTAAACCAGTAGCAAGTGTCCCCTTCCTGGGAAAGGTTCTTGAGAGGGTGGTTGCCAACCAGATCCAGGTACATATCCAGAAACAGATTTTCATGATCCATTTCAATTGGAATTCAGGCTTGGGTTTGGCACTGAAACTACCTTGGTCATCCTGTATTAGGAGAAAGACAGGGGGAGTGTGCCTCTGTTTATTATCCTTGATCTTTCTGTTGCATTCAGTACCATTGACCATGGCATCCTTCTGGGGCAACTGTTTCAGTTTAGTGTTGCGGGCACGACGTTGCAGTGGTTATGTTATTTCTTGGATGGCTGATTCCAGAAGGTGGTTCTTGGGAGCACTGCTCAGCTCCATGGGTTCTCCAGTATGGGGTTCTGCAGGGGGCAGTTCTGTCCCCCATGTTGTTTATCATCTACATGAAACTGCTGAGTGGGGTCATACGAAGTTTTGGAGTGTCATCAGTATGCTGAAGACACGCAGCTCTATTTCTCCTTTTCATCTTCTGCAGGTGAGGCAGCAGATGTGCTGAATCAGTGCTTGGTTGTTATAATGGACTGGATCAGGGCCAATAAACTGAAGCTTAATCCTGACGAGACTGAGATGCTGTTGATGGGTGGTTCCAGTGATCAGTTGAGTGGTGTGCGGCCTGCTTTAAATGGGGTCACAATCCTTCTGAAGAAGTGGGTTCATAGTTGGGGGGTTCTCCTGGATCTATTGCTGTCGCTTGAGGTATGGGTGACCTCAGTGGCAACACTATCTGGACTGGGATAACCTGGCTACAGTAAGCTATGTGCTGGTAACCTCAAGGTTGGATTATTGCAATGCAACATAGGGTTGCCTTGGAAAGTGATTCAGAACCTTCAGTTAGTGCAGAACGAGGCTGCCCAATTGTTCACAGGTTGAAGGCAAACAGATATCACACCAATCCTGTTCCAGTTACCCTGGCTGCCTGTATGCCTCTGAGACCAATTCAAAGTGCTAGCTTTGACCTATAAAGCTCTTTATGGTTCAGGACTCCAATATCTTCTGGAATGCTTCTCCCGAGGGGAACTTACCTGGACCCTTAGATCTTCTTCTGAGGCCCTTCTCCAGGTCTCCTCTGTGGAGGAGACTTGGAGGGTGGTGACAAGGGAAAGGGCCTTTTCAGTTGTGGCTCCCCTTCTGTGCAATATGCTTGTGATGTCCTTCCCTGGTTCTCCCTGTCAGGTTCCCACCTGCTTGTGGCTACTGCCTTTCACTAGGCACCACCAGGGATACCACCAGTCCGGACTGTCCTTTATATGGTTTCTCACTCCGCTCTAGCACAGATCTCACTAGATCCCCCTGCTAGGCAGCACCACCAGTCACGTCCTATAACCAATACTCCCAGAGACTTTGCCTGAGTCTCTCTCTAGCTGGTTACTTTTGTGACTGTGTGCTTATGCTGTTCCCAACCCCCTTGTATCTTTATAGATAACGCATACAACTCTGGGTTGCTCTGGATACTTGAATTGTTATTATTCCTCCCTTCACTGCTGCCACCATTAGATACTGTTTCTGTTCAGCCTTGGTAATTACCTTGCCCTCCCTTCAGGTATGTATATCCCCCAGCCAAGGATCAGGCCTTTGGTAAACCAAATAAGTATTTATTAAATATCAGAAATAACAAGATTAGTTTTAGAATGTTTCACAAGCGTATGGTTTCATCTATTCCTGTTTTGTACTTGACTTATTATTAATCAGAACTCCAACTCCCTCTTTCTCCACACTCCTGACCTCCACCCTCAAACACCTCTTTCTCCACACTCCCAACATCCACCTCAAACACCTCTTTCTCCACACTCCCAACATCCACCCAGATTCAACTGTCATTCTTCCATTTATACTCCCAGCCATTCAAACGCTCAGCCAATCATCCAGCATTCTACTGCTCATGTACTCCCCCCTCCTCTTTCACTCCACTTACCATATGTCTTCTATATAAACAGCACTTACCATATTTACACTATAAGCAGGAACATCACATTGCTCCCCAGTGAGGTCTACCTGGTGCCTTCATTGACATCTTTTTGGTGCCAGTTAAAGACTTACCTTTTCCCCAGGCATATGATAGATTGAGGGGATGGTTTGTGTTATTAGTATGCTGCCAAAGCTTCCTGAGGCTGTAAGGGGCGCTGTCATTTTATTGTTTTGTTGTTTTACTGATTTGTTTTTATAGTAGAATATATTTGCTTTGTTTTTTATTAGCGTAAGTCGCTTGGAGACCTTTGGGTAACAAGGGAAGAATAAATCTAATAAATAATTAATAATAATCACAATAACACGATATGGATAGTCTCCTAAAAGTCTCCCTCCTACTCCCACCCCCCATTCTGTCCCCAGCAACCACCCTTGCAATCATGCAAAGCACCACTTTGTGACTGCAGAAGAGCCTCATATTTATCATCAAGGTACTTGTGCAGAAGAGGAAATGGGGCTAGGCAGATGAGGCAGGCAGGTAGACACTGACAGTCACCAACAGTAGCAGCTGGTGGGGTGGCATGGGCAGGGTTCTGTTGCTCTCCCAGCTTCCCAGTACTGCTGGTCACTGCCACAGATCAAGAGGGAGAGGTGCAGGGAGCTCAGTGTGGTGCATGGTGGTGGAGCCAGCTGATGCTCCCGCTGTTACGTGTCAGACTGCGCTGAGCTCCCTGCCCCTTGCCCTCTCAATCAGCAGAGGTGACCCATGGTGTTAGGAAGCCAGGACAGCAATGGAGCCTCATCTGCACTGCCCCATCAGCTACTACTGTCCAAGAATACAAGCATTCCTCCATTCTGCCAGCAACTCGGTAGCAATGACCAAGAGGACAGAGACTACACTTGCATTTGGGTGGTAAGCATTGTAGAAGAGCAGCATGTACCTTTGTCCAGAGGCTTCAGTGTTCAACAGGGAGCTAACTTCCATTATTATTATTATTATTATTATTATTATTATTATTATTATTATTATTATTATTATTATTATTATTTGATCTATAACCCACCCTTCCTCCCAGCAGGAGCCCAGAGCGGCAAACAAAAGCACAAAAAACATTAAAACATCATAAAAACAAACTTTAAAACACATTAAAACAAAACATCTTCAATAACGTTACTTAAATGAAGCTTTCAAAACATCTAAGATTAAAAATATTTTAAAAAGAAGGTTTAAGAACATATTAAAAAGCAATTCCAACACAGACGCAGACTGGGATAGGTCTCAACTTAAAAGGCTTGTTGAAAGAGGAAAGTCTTCAATAGGCGCCGAAAAGATAACACAGATGGCACCTGCCTAATATTCAACGGGAGGGAATTCCAAAGGACAGGTGCTGCCACACTAAAGGTCCGTTTCCTATGTTGTGCAGAACGGACCTCCTGATAAGATGGTATCTGCAAGAGGCCTTCACCTGCACAGCACAGTGATTGGCTGGGTATATAAGGGCTAAGACGGTCTTTCAGGTATCCTGGTCCCAAGCTGTATATGGCTTTGTACACCAAAACTAGAACCTTGAACTTGGCCTGACAGCAAATGGGCAGCCACTGCAATCCTTTTAGCAGCGGGGTGACATGTTGGCAATACCCTGCCACAGTGAGCAATCTCACCACCGCATTTTGCACCAGCTGCAGCTTCTGGACCAACCTCAAGGGCAGCCCTACATAGAGCACATTACAGTAATCCAGCCTGGAGGTTACCAGTGTGTGGACAACAGTGGTCAGGCTATCCTGGTCCAGAAATGGCCGCAGCTGTCCTACCAGCCGAAGCTGGTAAAAGGCACTCCTAGCCACTGAGGTTACCTAGGCCTCTAGCAACAAAGATAGATCCAGGAACACCCCCACACTACAGACCTGCTCTTTCAGAGGGAGTATGACCCCATCCAAAGCTGGCAACTGACCAATTATCTGAACTCGGGAACCACCAACCCACAGTGCCTCTGTATTGTTAGGATTCAGGCTCAGTTTATTGGCCCTCATCAAGCCCACCACCGGGTCCAGGCTGCAGTCAAGAGCTTGCATGGCCTCCCCCGATTCAGATGTTACGGAGAAACAGAGCTGGGTATCGTCAGCATACTGCTGACACCTCGCCCCAAATCTCCTGATGACAGCTCCCAAGGGCTTAATTCAGATGTTGAACAGCATGGGGGACAAGAAGGTAACCTGCGGCACCCCACAGCACAACTGCCAGGGGGCCGAAAGACAGTCACCCAATGCTATTCTCTGAGAACAACCGCGGAGGTAGGATCGGAACCACTGTAAAACAGTGCTTCCACAACCATATTACCAAATTCCTGCACAGAAGTCATTTTCTCCAGTTGGCCATGGTTTGTTCTTACAGCTAACTGCATGCACACTATGTGCCACAGGCCACAATGAATACATACATAGGGTTAGCATGATGAACTGCAGTACATGCAGGAATTGTGCAATTTCTTACATTTAAAGTGACTTTTCCATAGGCATTTTGTAATGTGTGAAACAACCTCGAGAACTCCATCTCATTAGGTGCCCTTGGGCAAGGAACAACCTTTTATTCTCAGTTCCTCAACTGGAAATGGAATAATATTGACCTCCCAGAAGAGGTTATTGCAACACCAATAATAAAGGTTAGCATAGCCCATTGTAATTAAATATTCTGCTGCCGCATAAATGAAACTTTGGCCCCATTCACACAATACATGGTCTAAAACCAAACCAGAGTGTTGGCTACGTGCGAAACAGCACTTGTGTTTTAAAGAAACCATGAGGAGCGATAAGCCAAGAACAAAGCTTGTCTTCCACACATAAGAACATAAGAAGAGCCTGCTGGATCAGGCCAGTGGCCCATCTAGTCCAGCATCCTGTTCTCACAGTGGCCAACCAGGTGCCTGGGGGAAGCCCGCAAGCAGGACCCGAGTGCAAGAACACTCTCCCCTCCTGAGGCTTCCGGCAACTGGTTTTCGGAAGCATACTGCCTCTGACTAGGGTGGCACAGCACAGCCATCACGGCTAGTAGCCATTGATAGCCCTGGCCTCCATGAATTTGTCTAATCTTCTTTTAAAGCCATCCAAGCTGGTGGCCATCACTGCATCTTGTGGGAGCAAATTCCATAGTTTAACTATGCGCTGAGTAAAGAAGTACTTCCTTTTGTCTGTCCTGAATCTTCCAACATTCAGCTTCTTTGAATGTCCACGAGTTCTAGTATTATGAGAGAGGGAGAAGAACTTTTCTCTATCCACTTTCTCAATGCCATGCATAATTTTATACACTTCTATCATGTCTCCTCTGACCCGCCTTTTCTCTAAACTAAAAAGCCCCAAATGCTGCAACCTTTCCTCGTAAGGGAGTCGCTCCATCCCCTTGATCATTCTGGTTGCCCTCTTCTGAACCTTTTCCAACTCTATAATATCCATGTTTTATTTGGGGTGAAACCAACCACCAGTGCTCGTTTGTATGCAATACTAAGACAGCATTCTCGTTTACTTCCTCCTGGCACAACACAGGGGGGAGAGGGGTGTATGTGATTGAGCAGCAGGCACCAGCATGCTGCTTGTTCAGATTAAGCAGTGGTTTAGGACTTAACATGTGCAAACCAAGGCATTATGGGGGCAAAAATATGCAAGCACCCTTATGCATTTAGGGTTAGGTGTTTTTAAGCTGAAATCAGGGATGAGGACCCTCCAGATATTGTTGGGCTGTCTAATGGTCAGGGAGGAGGATGGGAGCTGGAGTCCCACAGCATCTAGGGCCCCCCAGGTTCCCTTCCCTTGGTCTGTTTGAATGGCACAGGTTTTGTGTTAATTCAACTATTCTTCGAAATTAAAGCAGAGAATGACACTGCAAAAAAAAAAAAAAAGGCAGAAAGCTACATTTTTTTAAAGTTCCTCCAAAACCATATTTTGGGTGGAATCTTCCCAAATGTCTCTGCACGGACCCCTTCCGCGATCTGTTATAAAATACAAATACAAACGTGACTCCCGGCAGAATTTGGCTGAAGGAAAGCACCCTTGTGGCTTACAAACCTGTTTCACCCAGAGGTGCTCTTAGTTTGGGCTTCGGAAGAAAATGAGGCCTCCTTTATATGCATCTAGTTCTGTGCCTCATTGGATTCAAGCCGGACCTTTTTCTCTTTTCTGTCATTCGTGGTGCCCGCACCGCCTCCCCCCCCCGCCTCCGGCCTTTCTGTGCTCAACAACAGGATGCTCTCTTCAGTTCTTTCTCTCTACTTTCCCTCCCCTCATCTAGGAGGTGCAAACAAACCCGGAGCCACTCTGTCTGCCTGCAGCGTTCTCCGTTTAAAGAAACAGACACACATTTCTCACTGAAGAACAGTTAGGTAAACAATAATATTTTTTTAACACAGAAAGTAACTCAGCGTTCACAGCGTGAAGCCAATGTGTCTAGTAAATCCCAACCTAATTTTAGGAGGATGGCATCTAGGGGAGAAGTTGCTACCCTCCCCCGCGCTCCCACCCTCACCTCTTTCATTTACGTTTGTGAAACTTGTGGCTGCAAGCATTTTGCTGGTTTGGGGCAAAAGGGAGGAAAAGAAACATGTTTAAAAATAGCCTGATATAAAGGGGGGAAACTGCCTCTTGGACCAGGAAGAATCTTTGCGCTTGTGCTGAAATTGTGTTTGCATATCATTTGATACTAGCTGATCACTCAAGGGCTTGCAGCTGAAAAAATAGCTGTCCCAATCCAAGAAGAGAAATTGGCATGTACAGCAGCCCCACCTGAACTTCTCACATCCCACTGAATTAGCTTTTGATCCAAATGGATATGCGCATGTTCATCTGGGAGCATTGGGTTGTCTCCAGATAGGGAAGGAGAAGAAAGTCAATTCAGTTTGGTTTAAAGCAGAATCTATCAGATTTCAGGTTCTGAAAAATAAGAGAACTAAACCACAGCCATCCTTTGAAATTTGCACTTACACGAATTTTGTGATGTAGTTCTCCAGCCAAACCATATTTACTAAAATGCATAATTTAGGGAAAAGTGGGCATAACAATGAATATATTAATGACACTATCGTACAAAAATGCATTATGTTAGGAGAATTTGCTTTATATCTGCCCTGGGATATAAATCAAATAATAAATCAATCAAACAAATGAATGTGTTCATTCATTAAACGGCTGACAAAAATGTGTTTATTACAAGAAATTCGCACTAAAATGCTGAAGAATTTTCATGAGGATTTTTTTTGAAATCCAGTTCACAAATTGCTGCAGAAATGTGCAGAACCAAATGGTAGATTGGATGAATGGGAAACTGGGAAAACCGACATTGATAGATCTTTGCATCCCGACCTCTGGACTGTCAGCATTTTGCAGGAAGGATTCAAGCATCTATTGGAAATCTAGGTTTGCCAATTAAAGTGGTTTGAAACACTGTTGCCCTAGCACAATAAATCCACTTTTTGTGATTAGCAGTGTGACAGGGAAATACACTAAAAAGTGTGAGATAAACAACTGGTTAACAGGAAGACATCTAATCTTCCTATAAACAAATCAGAACGAATGCTTAATAAAGACCAGACATAGTCTAACTTCCTTAAAAGCTTTGTGCAAGCAAATCAGATGCATGTGCAATATTATTTCTTTATTTCTTTAATTCCAACAATTTATGTACCACTTAACACCACAATCTCTAAGTGGTATACAGTAAAGGTTAAAAAGATGCAATAGTGATAGAATAAGTTAAAGCTAACAATTAAATCAGAAAGCATACTTATAATGCCCGCTGAAATAAAAAAGCTCTTCACTAGAAATTTAACAGAGAAGGGGTTCTGTCTGATCTCAGCTGAGAGGGAGTTCCACAGAATTGGGTCCACAATACTGAATTCACAGCTTCTGATGGATATGAGCCGTGCATCTGAACCATGGGCGTCTACTAGCAGAGACTCTCCCAAGATTTCAATGATCAGGCAGGGATATAAGGTATTAGGTGGTCCTTAAGGCATCCTGGACCACAGTTGTAAATTAATACAAGACTCTTGAACTTGGCCTGGTAGCATATGGGCAGCCAGTGGAAATTTTAAGCATTGGAGGTATTTATTTATTTATTTATTACATTTATATACCGCCCTATAGCTGAAGCCACTTATGTGCTGGCGGTAGTCTGTCCTCAGCAACAGTCTATGCTAGCCACAGAATTATGCAACATATGGAGCTTCCAGACTAGGCCCAGGGTAGTCCATATATAGTGCATTGCAATAATGGAAGCTTGAGCTTACTAGTACATTAATCACCATGGCCATCAATGCTGCATATGCAGACTTCTGCTCACACAATGGAACTTCCTCTTCCTTTTCTCTCCCTGCACATTTGAAAAATCTGCTTCAGAGGGTTCTCCAACACTCCGGAGCAGATTTTGAGGGTGTGCAGGGGGCTGCAGAGAAGAGGAGGGAGAAGTTCTGTTGCCTAAGCAGAAGTCTATTGTGCAAGCAGCACAACAGTGTCAGATGTGACCCACTGTGACCAGACGAAACTAGTGAGTGGCTGAGTTGTTTTGCCTACCTGGAAGAGAAGCGTACTGCCTCTTTTAATTATTTATATTATTATTTATAATTTAGTCCTCTCATAATATACATTATCTAGATGATGTACAAAAGTTAATATAAAACAAAATGTGAAACATTAACAGTAGTATAAGCAAAAAATAAAACCACAAACAAATCATGTAATGCTTCAGAAAAGCTAAAATCACCACCTAATAACTAAATCCAAACAACCTAGATGCAATGAAACCCAACTGGGTGGTGGTCCCCTCCATGCTGGCATGTTGGGCCAGTGCTATCATTAGACAGAGTGAGGAGGTGGCCTCAGACAGCAGATGCTGTGGGTGACAGCTGCAGCAAGGTGCCTATGAGTTGCCCTCAGGCACAGTGGAGGATGTTGTCCTATTGGCAGTGTTGAAGTAAGATTCACCTGCCAGTCCAGTTGGCTCCTGCACCCAGGAATGGGTGTGGCGTCACCTTCTCCTTCATTTCAGGCAGCATGCCTTGGGTCAGCTGTGCCTATTCTTCTCTCTCCTATCCCATGGCTTGGCAGGCCAGCAGTGAGGGTGGATAGGCATTCAGCTGGGTTCAGTGGTAACTGGATCTTTCAGCTATTCATTGCCTCACGTGATTTATGACATGGGCCAATGCTGGATGTCTTGCCCACGAGCTATCTTTGTTTTCACTGCTCTTAGTCCTACATTTCCTCCCTAGTTTTTTTTTAAATTTTAATTTTATACCTTCAGGAAACACTTCCCACATGAACATGGCTGCCAAGGGACCCCCTGACCATCTACCATGAAATCCCACATACACGTTGCATCGGCTTCTGGGAGCATATCACAGTAGGGCTCATACTCAGTCCCAAAGTACAAGAAACAGTAGCTTTAAATGTGGGCCTGCACCATTTATATGTAAAATGTGTGTGAGAGGGGGGAGGAGTGCAATGTAAATAGCCAAAAGGGTGCACTTGTGGAGTCCTGAGTCTTCTCCCTACTTGTGGCTTCTCCTCCACAACACTCTTCTAGCTCACTCAGGAGAAAAATGGTTGAAGGGGCAGATTGTGGAGGTAAGAGTGGTGATGGGGAAGGAGTTCATCACTCCCTATGCATTCACTCCTTTTGCCCTTTAAATCACTCTCCCCACACACACACTTTATATATGAATAGAGCAGAATCTCAGTTTAAAGATGCAGATGCATCAAGTGTAGTTTGGACATTAGTTCACACGGGGCATCAGAAGGCCTTCTGGGCCTCTCCTTGGCTCCACATGAACTTGTGCCCTAGAACACAAGCAACACTCTCCTCCATTTGTGCATTACCAGGGGACAGGGCCAGCCCTACCATTAGATGGAATGAGATGACTGCCTCAGGCAGGAGGTGCTGAGGGGCACAGAGGTATGTGAGCCACATGGCCTGCCCTGTGTCCCCTAAACTAGCCTGTTGTTCTCGGGTACCATGGAGGATGTTGTCCTATCACCAGTGTTGAAATACCAATCAACTGTCAGTCTGGTCAGGCTTTTGTACATACAACGGGGGCAGGGGCACCATCTTGGGCCAGGCCTACTGGGAAAGATTGTACTGGTGGACAGTCTGCCTGTTATAGAAGCTTCTCTGCATTATGGCAGGGTTGAAGAACCTCAGGCCCAGGGACTGAATGAGGCCCTGGGCCTGCTTCACATTCTCCTTGAGTGTTTTTTGCCTATTTCAGACCTTGAAGTTTGATAATACTTCTCGCTTGCCTGGATGGAGAGGTATGAATGGTATGCATATGGTATGCGTGAGGTCACATCCATACCATTCTTTAAAACACTCATTTGTCACTTTAACAGCCATGGGGAATCCTGGGAACTGCAGTTGGTTAAGGGTGCTGAGAATTGTAGTTCTGTGAGGGGTAGACTATGGTTCCCAGGATCCTTTGGGGGAAGCCATGGCTATTAAAGTGGTATCAGTGTGCTTTAAAAGGATGGTGTGGATCTAACTTGAGTGTTTGTAGGAACTAGCCTACTCTACAAACTTAAAATTTATATTCATTGCTCTGGCCACTTCTGCCTCTGGTCTTGCCTGTCACTGCCGTGTGGCTCCCAGAAGATTGCCCAGAAGGAAATGTGGCCCTTGGACTGAAATGAGGGTCCCCATCCCAGATTAAGGGAAATCCTGATAAACTTCCAACAGTTTCCCAGAACCCTGTTTGAAAAAACCTTCTTCAGGAAATTAGAAGAGTTAAAATAAAAGGGAAGAAACGTTTCCAAGGTTTCTGTGTTAGACTCCATGATTTGCGGTGTTGTCTCCATCATGCAGATTATTTCTTTACCCCACATGGAAAATGGTCAAAGTCCAAGAAATTTGGAAAAATACCTCGATTCCCCTCCTCCCCCTCAGTGTGATGTGTTTCATGAAACAGGAGGGTGCCACACATATTGTGGGAAGGGGAAAAAATGACAAATAGGCAGCCTTAGCTAATTGGAATCGCCAGGAGTAGGAAAACTTGGCAGAGGGTGGGATGGGGGTGGGAATTAATACAGAAGCTAGGAGGGGAAAGTATGAGGAAGCAGAAAGAGCAACTGCAATGCGTTTCCTGTGGCTCTGTAGATGTGGGGCAAAGGATTGGTTGCACAGACAGTGGAAAGAGTAAGCGTGCCATGGATATGTGAATGTGGGAGACTTGTTGAGGGGAGATAATGTTTCTGTCAACCTAGTCCCCTTTCAAACTCTTGCTCACTAGTTCTTTTTCACCTGTTTTCCCCAGCTGAGCTCTGAGACCAGAAATCCTGGGAGAAAAACTAGCCTTGGGTGGGATGGAGCGGGGTGGGAAAGAGTGAATCACAAGTGGGAAATCAGTGGTCAGGAGAAGTTCAGCATCCCCTTCTGTTCCATGATTCTCTCCTGCAAATGATCCAGGCTGCTTCTAGACTGTTGCTATTTTCTGGTGCAATTCAATCACATACCGGCAAAATCAGGTTGCACAAAGTTGATTTGGTCTGCTTCCACAAAAAATCCATTCCCTGCCCCATAAATGTTTTGCAATAAAGAGAATGATGGGGAAATGCACTGGAAAATGAGGGATAACAATTGTTTGCAACATTGTATAACCTCCCTGCAAGCAAATCTGAATGAATGCTCAATAAATAGCCAATGTTGTCTAATCTCCCAGCAATTTTTCTGCAAATGAATTAGGATGTATGCTCAATAAATAGATCATCTGCAAGCAACCACAGTGCTGCTACCTCAAGATATTTTGCTGCCTGAAGTCCAAATGCCTTCCCTTCCCCACCCTCAGCTAGACGTTAAAAAATCTTGTATTATGCACACACCAGTCCCTGCCTTCATCTGTTCCAAGGGTGGGGAAGCTTTTTTGGCCTGAGGGCCACATTCACTTATGGGGAATCTCCCAAGGGCCACATGGTAGTGTGGGCAGGGCTGGGGCAGAACTGGACAGGGTAATGGATGTGACTCTTACCTTTGTACAGTAGGCTAAATTCCAGCCATGCAAAAGGTAGAGACTTTTACAGACACATAAACCTCTCTCCAGTCTCCATCCAGGTAAGCAAGAACATTATCACAGTTCATGAACATCTTCCTGTCAGGCAAAATGCTCAAAGTGCCGAACGGGATTTGTGAGGGGTGTGTCCTGGAGAGAGGGTGTGTGGCCTGAGAAGAGTTCTGAGGGCTGGACAGAGAGGCCTAGAGGGCTGTATTTGAGCCTGAGGTTTCCCCCCCCCCAGATGTATTCCTTCCCCTACCTAATTGTGCCCTTGAAGAGCCCTGATATGACCTGTATTTGTAAGGTGTAGGGATGGGCGAATCTGCCAGTATGGGTTTCCCTCAGTTTCTCATTTTTCCAATCTTATATTCAGCTGCACTGTCACTTTGTGAATTTTTTTTAAAAAGTCCTCAAGAAAATTCATCAGCATTTTAGTGTGGAACCTCTCCTACTATACACATATTTGTATGCCATTTTGTCCAATCCACACATTGTTGCAAAGCAATGTCCCATACTATAATGCAATGTTGTATGTTATTTGAACTAATATATGCATTTTTATGCACACCTTCCCTCAGTATATGCATTTTTTTACACATTACTTGGCTGGAGAACTGCATTGCAAAATTCAGAGAAGTGTGAATTTCTAAGGATGCCTTGTTTGGGGTGTATTTTTTCAGAAAGTGCAAAGTAAGTAGATTCACATTTAAATGCAAACTGAATTGAACTTCTCCCCCATCAGTAGGAGGAAGTAGCATGTCATTCCATTTTTAATCTGTAGGCTCATCAGTTTTTTTCATCTGGCCCTTCTCCCTGTGTCTTTAACAGCAGCCAGACACAAACGATGCAGCAGTTAAAGTTGTTTCTATCCCTACTTCAGGAAAAGCATCTACTGCTGAATTTGTGTGTGTGTGTCAAGCTGCTGTTAAAAGGTACAAGAGCAAAGCCAAGGAAAAAGGTGGTGGTAGGAGTACCTGTAGGTTTTTCCGTGGAAAGCAAATAGCACGTGAGAGGACAATTTAGATTAGGGGAATAGTGCAGCACCACAGCCGTGACTTAATTCAGAGGCTACCACTGTTGATTTTCAATTATATGCATAGATAGATATAGAATGCTATAGATATAGAAATGAATGAAATTTTGGGAGATCTGATCACAGATCTCTCATCTAGTTTGGCTGTAAGATGCAATCAAACTTTTGCTGGAATTGTGCCCTATGTACTTCTGAATGTGTATAAATTCCAGGCTGGACCAAGGTTTTCTTATTTTGGCCGCAAGCACACACTGGAAAAGCAGATAAATCCACCTTTGAACCATTCCTTAACCATCTTTACTGAGCATTGTTACAAACATGAGCAGCTTGATCCTCACTGGGTGACCTTGAGCCAGTCACATCAAGGCTGGTGTGAGGATAAAATGGAGGGTGATGGTGGTGGGGAAGTGGTATACGCTGCCTTGATATCCTTGGAGGAATGGCAGAATATAATTGTAGCAAATAAGATAAATAAGTAAATTGGATGACTTTGACAGGGATGAGAAATTATAGAAAAACTGTGTGAACTAGAAGCAGATTGCACCACATATACACTCTCTCGTACACAAGGTGTCTCTGTAACGCTCCCTGCAGAATGGAAAGACACATGGGGCAAGCTAAAGAGGAATGATATGTTTCTGTTCTCTCTGTGTGCATCTCTCTCTCTCTCTCTCTCTCTCTCTCACACACACACACACACACACACACAGAGAGAGAGAGAGAGAGAGAGAGAGAGAGAGAGAGAGAGAGAGAGAGATCCACACTTCCCTGGCCTTCTTTCAGGCAAAAACCTAGAGCTGGAAGCCACACATTCCAGATGTCTACAAATATCTTGTCACTTCTTTTATGTCCTCCCCCTTGCAACTATGTCAGTGCCTCGGGTGGTGGGTGGTGGGGATCAGAAGGCTCTTATCACCTCCCCTGGAATGCAGGGGATGTCATCCAGCTGATGAGCTGCTAAGTTGCCTCTGCATGCTACCACCAAAAGTGCAGGCAGTGCCTCTCTCCTCCCTCTCCCCCAAGGCATTTACATAGCGAAGGCACCCAAGCAGATGCCTCATGTGCCTCTATGCCTGGGCTGGCCCCAACAAACTCACACCATTGCCCTAATCCAGTGATTTTTATTTATTTATTTATTTTTAACCAACAGCAGGGAGGGTATTTAGATGCTTGGGGACAGCTGGAGGCCTGGCTGTTAGGCTGCATTGTTCCCAAAGGAGAACCCTCCTCGTCACACCATCACCTGTCGTTAGCCTTCCTGTTTGGCTTTCTGCTTAAGAACAGCCCAGTCAGGTGGGTAGATTTCATGACTATGTCAGCAAGTTTTCCCAGCCCCCAAGTGCTCTTGGGTATCTGCTCTTATGTCATTCAGTGCTAACCAGGGACAGGTGAATATGTCAATTTTGGTTTCTTTCAATTTCTCATTTTTCCAATATTAAGTTCAGTTCTTCACATTTCCACAGCAATTTATAATTGAAAAAAATGTCCTCATGAAAATATAATTTTAGATGTTTTAATAGTTGTTATCACTGATGTGTTTGCTGCCCTGGGCTCCTTTGGGATGATGATGATGATGATGATGATGGTGCATTTTTATGTTATTTTCACTAATATATGCACTTATATGCACACTTAACCCCACTATATGCAAACTGAATCAAGTTTCTCCTCCATCCTTATACTACTAACAAGAGTGAAGAAGACCCTGTCTATAGCCTATTCACATAGCCATCTACGTTTGTTGAGGCTGTGTGACATGCCTCTCTGTGGCGGCTCACAGTTACGTGCATCCACAGCCATGTGCAGGTTTTGGCTTTCAGATCAAGGAAGTCATTTCCCCAGTTCTTGCAATTATATGGTGATGGGGATGTGTATAATTGGCTTGGTCTGGGTGGGAGCCACTGCATGTTGGCTTTTCTAATGTTTTCTTTACTGGTGCCTGCTGGCTGTGGATAAAGAGGCTATAAGCCAACTGTCTGGGCCTGATAGGTAACAACATCTGGAGGGCCACAGGTCCACCTTTGGTCTATATACTTTCTCCAGATTTTAACAACTGTTTTCCTAATTTGATTGCACCATTTCCCATTCTGTTTGTCTAAACTAAATCCACTCTGATAGCAAAGAACAGATCACCATTTGCTCACCCATCCAAGGATTTGGAAACATTATACCAATGCCTCTAATACTGCGGCCTGATAATAATAGGTAACATTTGGAACTGATAAATCACCCTGGATTGTCCTTGTCATTTCACCTGTGATTTAATCCTTGGCCCATCCTATCTTCATTTTGTCACATATATTATGTCTATAGTGTACTCTGTACACAAAGCTGCTGGAAGAGAGAATTCATTGGTTGGTCAAGTTCTCCATGTCAGTCATTAATCACATGAAGAGGGCTTCAGATGGAAGCTGTTGTTGAAATCCTAACTACTTGCCAAGGTTTAGGTAAGAATTTGCCCCCATGGACAGAAAGCTGGATAGAGAGCTCCAGGTTAAGGTTCCAACATTTAAAAAAATGGTTGTATGTGCAATCTGGGCAGCTATGAATTCTAGCAACCAGGCAGTTTTTTGTCCCAGCCATGTGGCTGGTTTGTCACATCCACATCCTCTATGTGGCTGTTCCATGGGCAAGAGCCCATTTTGCCAGACACCTCATTCACTGCCCATTGAGGGAACCCAAAGTGCTAGCCAAGTGTAGAGCAGTAATAAACAACTGATTCAGTACTGAGATTTGAAAGGGGCTGGCCCTCAGTTAATTAGAAGATGATGATGAGAATTAGCTGGGACCTGTGATGGCTTGCAAAGTGGCTGAGAAAATGTAGCACTTGCTAAGCCCTTCAGTTGGCTGAAATCTTTAGCTCCAAGCCCTGACCTTTGCCTATGGTGGGGGAAACTGTATCAGGAAAAGAAATACTGATAGAGGAGTTAAGCAATCATACAGAATTGTGTGGCTCTTCAGTTATGTTTTGGAAATCTTGGAATGGCATACCACTCCTTTCTCTTACAATGAGGACTTTACATGCACATTCACACAGTTCTCAATAACAGGAGAGGAAAGGAAATGCAAAACTCATGAAAAGGATTTAGAAAGCACTTTTAGCCTCTTGACATTTGGTAGAATTCAAGGATGCAAAGTCAGACAAAAAGTCCAGCCAAATCAGTACATGCATGTGAACTGTGACTGCATGCATGCATGCACATTAATGTATAATAGGGGGTGAGTGAGGGCTGCACTTTTACTATGGTGTATGCACTCATCTTGAAAAGGTCTTGGTACATATGCAATACTGATTTCTTTGTAGGAATCCTTTCTCAGCATATTAATATATATGGTTGGGGGGGTAGGGGTTGTCATTGCTGCAGCTTCAGTAGAGCCAAATGTTATATCTGGTAATTTCTCTGCCAATTTCCTGCAGTGAGAGCAACATAGCCGTATAGGAGCTTGCTAGTTCTGCAGGCAGAATGTTCTATAGCAGTGGTTCCCAACCTGGGGGCCAGGACCCCCAGGGAGGCCACAAAGTAATCCAGAGGGGGCCGTGAACAGTAAATAAATGAATTATTTATTATTATTTTTTAAAGAAGTCTTCACTCCTTCGACACTGTATGCTTTCCACTGGCGCTGCAGATGACACCTCCCCCTTGCTCCAAATAAGAGGGGGGGCCTTTTCTGAAGTTCCAGAGCGTCCTTCAGGTGCAATAAGGGCAGGCATCTGTCTATAAAATACATGGCAGATGCCAAAGGAGGCTGAGGGTGGAGCTACCAGGAAGAAGAGGGGATTACTATCACTGATTCCTGTCTCCTTGCACTGCCGCTACTGGCAACTCCCTTACTCAGAAGGAGAGGAGAGGGCTTTTTGTGAAGCAAAAAGAAGCAAGACTGCACAGAAAAGCTGCTTTCCCCCTTCCTTCCTGGCAGCCAGCCTGCCTCCCTGAGGGGAGGGGGGTCATGAATTTTTTTCAGCTTATAAAGGGGGTCCCGTGCTCATAAAGGTTGGGAACCACTGTTCTATAGAATGTTAGAATTCTTCATCGGTAACAGAAAAGTCCAAGAGAAAACGAAAAGCCTGCTTCATCTCTGCTTCTAGTATATCTCCTGCAAAACTCCATGGATGTTTGCCATCAGACAGGCACAGAAGCTAGTAAACTGTTCCCCTGAATTCTTTTATTCCCTTCTGGGACTCATCGTAAGGGATGCATTGATGCTTGCCATCAGGTTGACACACAAGCTAGTAATAAAAGACCCATGATTCACTGCATTTCATTCCATAGGGCAACTTCTGCAAAGGTAACAGTTGATATTTATGTTCAGTTTATGTCTCCGTGAGATGAGAAGAACACCCAGTTTTATAGCATATGCTGTTGGCCCACACGGGATAAATTATTTATGTAGATTCTGTATTTCTCAGTAGTCAATTTTATATTCAATTTGATAAAATATTCCTATATCCAATATGCTTCTCTTTAGGAAATCATGTACATCCTGCATGCAGACCCATGTGACAAATGTGCGTATGGGTCTTTCTGTACACGTGTCAGGAACCCATGATGATTTATTTTTATTTTATATAGGGCCTTTATACTGCACCCTTTGGCAAGGTGCTCAGGGTACTTACTATCATATACAATATGCCTTGTCGCTGTCCACCAGCATTTAGCACCTGAACAGCAAATGGGATGGGCACACAGCACCACCTGGTCACAATGTTCCCCACTATAGTGGGGTGCAATGCATTTCTTTTTAAATGAAATCAATTATCTCTCAATGTGCACCTATACATAAAAGTAAGCACAGATGCTTACGTGGCCACCCAACCAAAGTGTTGCCCCCCCCATGCTCACTAGGGCCTAGATCAACTATATATTTTATTTATTATTAAATTAATATCCTGCCCTTCCTCCCAGAAGGAGCTTAGGGCACCAAACGAGCAATAAAATACTAAAAAAACCTATAAAGCATCTTAAAAAAAATCTCACAAAAAAAACTTTAAAATGTTATTTTAAACACTTTTTAAAAAAATCTTAAAAACCATTCCAACACATTCAGACTGGGATAAGGTCTCTACTTAAAAGACTTGTTGAAATAGGAAAGTCTTCAATAGGCGCCAAAAAGATAACAGAGATGGCGTCTGCCTAATATTTAAGGGGAGGGAATTCCAAAGTGTTGGTGCCACAACGCTAAAAGTCCGCTTCCTATGATGTGCAGAACGGACCTCCTGATACGATGGTATCTGCAGGAGGCCCTCACATGCAGAGTGCAGTGATTGCCTGGGTATGTAAGGGGTAGGACAATCTTTCAGGTATTCTGGTTCCAAGCTGTTGTTGTTTTATACCCCCCAAACAGCACCTTGAACTTAGCTCGGTAGCTAATGGATAGCCAATGCAATTATTTCAGCAGTGGGGTAATATGTTGGCGATGTCCTGCCACATTTTGCATCAGCTGCAGCTTCTGGACTAACCTCAAGGGCAGCCTCCCATAGCGCTCATTACAGTAATCCAGTCTGGAGGTTACCAGTGTGTGGACAACAATGGTCAGGCTATTCTGGTCCAGAAATGGGCACAGCTTTCTTACCAGCCGAAGCTGATAAAAGGCACTCCTAGCACTGAGGTCACCTGAGCTTCTAGTTACAAAGATGGATCCAGGACCACCTCCAGATTATGAATCTGCACATTCAGAGGGAGTACATCAATTATCTGACCAATTATCTGGACCCAGGAACTACCTATCCACAGCACCTCCATCTTGCAAAGGAAATCAGACATATTTAAAGTGACTATCTGAACTATGTCAACTGTCTTAACTATGTTGCTTCCTCCCTGCTAAAACAAGATCAGCACAGCACATGTCTTGTTTCTATTATTTGGGCTGATTGCAGGTGTTGCCACCACTCACCATATGCTCAGAGGCACATGTTACCAAATTCTTCCAAGCTACACAGGAAGTAGATTGGACCGTGAAAGACCAACCCAAATTGTGTTTGCATTTTGACCAATTTGTAGGGCAGTCCAATATCTCAGAGAGGAGGTCAGGTCTCCTGCTCCCCTGGTGCATTCACTATAGCTGCCCAATTTCCCTGCTTTTTAAAGTTTGATAGAAATATCTGTGGGCTATAGGTACATTCTTAAACCGCAAGGTTTTTTGCCTGTTAGTGAATATTTCCAAAACCTCAAAATAGTTCATCAGGGTTTTTTTTCTTATTGGTTGCTAGATTAACTCTTTTCTTTTACAGTCAGCATTTTGCCTGTCCCATACATTTAGAATTGCCAAAGAAGGAATTGGAAGAATCGTTTGGTGGGTAATCTCCTCAAAGACTTGGCACCAAAACACCTCCACATGGGGGCAACTCCACCATAGCTGGAAGCATGTGCCCCTTAGGGCCCCACATCTCTAAGATATGACAGCGATGTCTGGTGCTATCGGAAAATAGTTTTAAGGGTCATTTCTTTAGCCAGTGCTGATACTGAATACTACCATCTCCCAAATTTTTGACCAACGTTCCTTTAAGCCCTGTAGGGTGCCCATGTCCAATGAGAGCAGTCAGTGACAAATTCTTCAATCAGGTTATCTGCACCAGTTCTGTCAAACAGTACCATTTGCTCAAACATAGACTGTGTACACATGGCATTTTATCAATCAATGAAGACTGAGTTTCTGCTACCTAGTCCACGCACGCACGCACACACGCACACATGCACTAGATCTATTGCATATTTTTATGCACCTGAAAAGTGTTTCTTGACAAACTGGTTTCATCCCAAAAATGAAAGCTCATTGCAGATTGACTCTGCATTATCCCACAGTATATCCATTTGAAAACAGATGTAGGCAGGCCCAGCAATGGCAAAAGGGATGTATCCACCCCTGCCCAGTGATGTTGTGGGTGGGAGTTAGGGATGGGCAAGAAATTCAATTCAGTTCACATTTAAAGCTGAATTTAGCAAATTCACACTTTCCGAAACAATATGAGAACCAAAACACAGCCATCCTTTGAAATTCGAGTTTATTCGAATTTTGCGATGCAGTTCGCCAACCAAATAATATTTACAAAAATGCATATGTTAGAAGGAAGTGCGCATAAAAATGAATACATGAGTGAAAATAACATGCACATATGATGAGAAATGGCTTGGAAAAATGTGTACGTTAGTCAAAACTGCCTGTAAAAATGGGTTTACTAGGAGAAATTCACATTAAAATGTTGGAGAATTTCCATGAGGGTTTTTTTTAAAGTGCACATTGCTGCAGAAATGTGGTTCACTGAATATAAGATTGGAAAAATGAGAAACCAAAAGAACCAAAATGGACAGATGTTTCCATCCCTAGTGTATATCAAGACCGCAAGGAGAGGGTTTTTAAACACGCAATCTAAGCAAGAGGAGGGCTTTCATATCAAGTAACCACACCCACCTGCCTGGTCAGCAGGATCTACAATCAGTCTAGACTGAAAGCAGCATGTTGAGGATGATTCTGTATTGAGAAAAGCTGCACTTTTGTGCTACAAATGGGTAAGTGTGTATGCAGCCTTAAAGTCCTAGTGCCTCCACTTTTATATTCTGTGTGGTGGTAAAAGAGGTAATTTGTTTGATAGAAATCCAGTTATGTTCTAAAGAGTCTTGAACAGCTCTTTCTCCTTTAGCCACCCCATGTGAATAAAAATCATGGAGTTAAACAAGCCTCTGTCCTTCCATCCCTTTGACAGTTGTCTCCTATTTTAATTATAATACTGAGGATGAAAGATACGGAGGAGATTGCACTGGAGCTAGAAATTTCCTTTGGTCCTTTCGTATTTTCAATGTTGTTTTAAAATATGGGCTGGCAACCCAGTCTAGATTTTTTAGAGATTTATCCATAGGGTGATATTTCATCTTTGCTTGCCATTGGCTTCTGGAGCCCTTATGCATGTTAAAGACTGCCTTGCATCCACAGAGAAAATGAGCATAATGTCTTTGCAGGCATCTGTCCACAACACAAAACCACCTAATAATATGTCTCAGTTCATCACGACTTGGTTGTGTGTCTGCTTTATAGAGACCAAGGCCTAGAATAGCAAGGATGGCATTAGCCAACACCAAGAGACCTTAGCAGAACTAGGAGGGGGGGAAACCTTGCCCACTCAGCAGATGCTTGGATGATGCCTAAATTCTCCAGTAATTAAAAAAAAGTCAGGAAAGAGAGAGTGCAAGAGTGGAGAAAACTAACTGCATGTTTTGCTTTTACCACTCACAAACTTCCTACAATGTGCTCGATGGGAGTTCAGACAAGAGCTCGTTGTAATTCCCAGATTCCCACATCACACCCTTCTCAAGCCCAATTATTTACAGTAGCAGCAAGTCAACCAAGGAAAACCTTAATCTGAGCCAGGGCTCACTAGAACTCCACCCTGGAACCTAGTTGTAGTGCCAGCACAGCATTGCTGAGCACTGGAGCATGCCAAGTGGCATACAATTTGTCTGTCTGCATTCTTGGCGAAGGATAATCCACTAGCACCTTTCCCACCTGATCATCTTTTTAACAATAAATAAATAAATAACAACTGTATTAGGGCTGAGGAAACTCGGGGGCACTCTTCTTGAACATTCTGCACCCTCCCTAAAAGCGCACACCTATTGACAATTTGAAGGTGGGGAAATGTCAAAAGCATTCACCCACTGTGTTGGGGCAGATGTGTGTATGTGGGCAGGGGGAGAGAGAACACCTCTCCATTGCCTTGGCAGTGCAGGGCCATGGCTCATTGTGGTTGAGCATCTGCTTTCCATGTAAAAGGTTCCAGGTTCAGTCCCTGCCATCTCCAGGTAGGGCTAGGAGAGACCTATAGCTGAAATCCTGAAGTTACTGTAAACCGCCCAGAGAGATTTGGCTATGGGGCGGTATACAAATACAATAAATAAATAAATAAATAAGAGCTGCTGACAGTCAGTGTAGACAATACTGAGCTAGATGGACCAATGGTCTGACTTGGAAAAAGGCAGCTTCCTCTGTTCCTGATGCATTCCCTCTTCCATCTAGCCCGTCAGAGTAAAATTATGACATGCTATATCAGAGAGGATCATCATTCCCCCCCAAAAAACTGTTTGTTTTATGCATTTAAGAACATAAAACCCCTACTAGACCACATCCACTGGATCAGTCCAGCATCCTGTACTCACAGTGGCCAGCCAGAGACCTATGAGAAGCCCTCAGGCAGGAACTCCCACCCTTGATCTCCAGAAACTGGTATTCAGAGGCATGATCCCCCTGATATTTGAAGTACGATATAGCCATCATGACTATGATAGCCTTATCCTCCATGAATTCGTCAATATTTATGTGCATATGTGTTTATGCATTTATGTGCATATGTGCGTGAGACTGATAAGATCTCAAGAGACAGTGGTTTCTCTAATCTAATTCTCTAATCAGATAGCTGACTTTCCCCAATGACTCATAAAGTTGACAATTTCAGGAAACGGATATGTTCTTTGCCTCCATTCACAGTGAGAGCAATGGCAGGGTTTAATTTAATTAATTAATTTGGGCATTTATATCCCATCTTTCTATGATAAATTCAAATTGGCTTACAAATTAAAAAATACATAAATTGCAACAAAAATATAAAAAGTCAATAAAACAAATAGCAGTAAAGCATTATCATTAACCACATGAACAAAAGTGCCATCACTATGTAGCCAAATCTGATTGTTTAAGTGGCACCATGACATCACCATGCTAGTTACGTGGGCCCTGATTGTCTGGAATCATGTAGTCATCAAAAAGATGATGTCTGAAAAAGAAAGAGCTGTTGGCACAAAGAAGTTGTCAAGAGGGACATTGAGAAGGTGTAATAAAGCATGGGAAAGGTAAACATTTGGGACGTTTGGGGAAAATGTTTCAGCCCCATTTAAAAAAAAATACCTTTCCTATTGAAACCTTTATTTAATAACTTTTGGTGCAGCTCTACAATTTATGAGAGAAATATAGAATAGTTGCCACCTATGTTTACCACATCCCAGGACATATCTTGATAAATTAATGTTGGTTAAGCCAAGGCTGTTTCACACAAGTTTTAAAAAACTTGTTGAATTCCACATAAGTTAGCTTTTTCTGTGGATCCTGGAGTAATAAAGCAAATTTTAAAAACTGCCAAGCTCACGATATTTTCTCACCCACCATTTTATTCCCTTTTTTCTTTTTATATGTGCTCTGTATTAAAATTTCCAAAATGCTTATTTGACCCTTCATTAAATACGTGCATGTGATTCTCCTTGACAGGTGACACATGAATCTGGCTATTTTTTATAAATCAAAGGACTGCTTGTTTGATGGAGTTAATTTGCTCGTTAATAAAACTCCAAAGCATATGCCTTACCTTGCCTTTTCTTTATTATCTCCAGGAAGGGCATTCTTTTTTTCTATATTTGAGAGATAAAGATAATCCTGGTGATGTTATTTGCACATAGAAATCTTGTGGAAGAACCAAGATGCATATACTATGGCCACGTGATGAAAGATTTACTGGTATACAATATACCAAGAGGAAGCAGTGCAGTGTTATAACTACAGGGGGCTGTAAATTCTAGTGTTCATGTGATTAACACAGTGGTTCCCCATTTTTTTTGCCACCAGCCACTTGAAAGCTGCCGAGGGTCTTGGCAGACTGCTGAATGATTTTTCTGCCCGTTGTGGCAATTGTAATGCACTGTACTAGATGCTATATGATTTGATTGTATTTTTACAGACATGTTGTGGACCACTGAATAAAACTCATGGACCACCAGTGGTCCATGGATCACAGTTTGGGAACCCCCGGATTAACATTTATACCAGATTGATATGCTGTGGTGCAAGCAAAGAGATCCAGGGACCATGTACTGTTATCTGACTTCCTGAACCACAACGACTGCTGTCTGGAGACTGAAGCTACAGGCTAGAATCTTTGTGATCCTGGCAGTCAGGTGATCCAGAAGACCCAGTCCTTAGCTACTAGGCCCAAGACCTGTTTCCTTTTGTTGCTGAGAGGAACACCTCTGCACTTTCAAACATATATCTGCTCTTCTATGCCTCCTGCTGGTTGTTGCCTTCCTTCTGCACCTGCCTAGCTGACCAACCCAATTGTGTTGCTGAACAGTTTAGCCATAGGAACAGGTGCACTGGCTCTGGTTTCTCATCTAGGCAATGAAGTGTTTGAATTACAGGGGAAAGTAGAGGGACTCCAGCCACCTACCTTCTGTGATGTATGCCATTAGTTATTGGGGCTCTAATGTAACTAAGCAGATGTGGGTTAGCTTGTGGATTTCATATTGGTAGGGCCCCCAGCCCCTGTCTTTCCCCCCAGAATTTGAACACTGGAGCTATGGCTTTTTTCACTATCCATCTTCTCTCTTTCTGTCCACCTGCTGATGCCTCACCAATCACTGGGATATCAGGAGCAGCAGGCACAAGCATTCAAAGAACATGTGAGCCCATAAACTGTGTTGGGGGAATGGAGGGGTGCATGTGCCGGCCTCATCCCAATGTCCTCATTCCCACCTACTCCATCCTGGCATTCCTGTGTTGAAGGGGAACATCTGAAGGGGCTGAACACACATAGAGGTGACCTTGGTGATTGGGTATCCTGATAACACAGGGTTCTTGATCATGGGAAGTCCCTAAGCATATTCAACCAAACATACTTAGAAACCCCCTTCAGACCTTGCCACTGAATAGGGGAAGGTCAGAGTGAACCAGTAAAGATAGGGGACAGCGCATATGTTCCAGTTTCCCTTACACACTTTATACTGGGGATGGAGAACCTTGTTTCAGTCCAAGGGCCGCATTCCTCCTGGGCAAACTTCCAGTGCCCACATGGCAGTGATGGGTCAGGGCCAGAGACAAAAGTGGGTGGAACAATGAATGTAAATTTTACCTTCGTACAGTGGGCAATTTCCTACACACACTCACACACCTCTCTCTGTTCTCCATCCAGGGAAGCAAGGTTTATGATAAGCAGGGCCAGCGCCAGGCATGCCAGGGCCCTTGGGCACCAGCCTGTCTTGGGCCCCAGCACACGCATGCACGCCACACCTACCTACCTACCTACCTTTCCCTTGGTGAAGGCTGCCCGCTGTGCCTTCATGTCTGCCATCAACCAAGATGGCGGTTGAGGCTTCCCTAAGGGGCTGATGCCTCCTCCGCCATCTTGGTTGATGGCATGTGTGCATGCTACATGCGTGCATCCCTGCCATCAACCAAGATGGCAGCAGGGGCATCAGCCCCTTAGGGAAATCTCTGCTGCCATCTTGGTTGATGGCACGCTTGTGCCCGTAGCGCAACTAGCATTTACATCAAGGGAGAGGTAGGTGGAGCATGCAGGTGGGCATTGGGGGCCTGTGTAGCAGTGGGGGGGGTTCCTGGGAGCTCCCTCTCGCAATCCATGGCAGGGTCGGGAGCTGACGCTGCTGCGGATCGCAGAAGTGAGCGCTACCCACCCTAAGGAGGGACTCTCAGCCAGGGCCCAACCTGGCTGCCCTCTGGCACCAGCCCTGATGATAAGAGTTCAAGGACACATTCCATTTGCCAAATACACGGACATGGAGCAGCACTGGCAAGTGGTTGGCCTGGGGAGAGGGTGTATGGCCTAGGGTCAGTCCCAAGGGTAAGATAGAGAGGCCTAGTGATGGGAAGGCCCAGAAAAAAACCTGGATATATTTGGAGACAAAATTGGTCTGTACATTTGCGGGGGGGGGGATGGGAAAAACATTTCCCCATTTTTCCTGTTTTTCACCCCTAGACCTTCACATCTCTAGAAAGCCACATTTGGCTCACAGGCCTGAGGTTCCCCACCCCTGCTTTGTGGACTCCCATGTTCTTTGAATGCCTGGACAGAGCTTTCATTGTCATTGTTCTTCAACTACAATCACAAGCAGTTCAGAGAATAAAGCTTAAATGTGGCAATCCTAAACACCCTTATGAGGGAGTAAGTTCCATTGAGCTCAGAGGGATGTGTTCCTGAATAAGCATGGTTATGACTGTACAGAAATTAAATTAAGCATAGAATCAACAAGGGTGTTTTTGTGAATCCTATTTTAATACTTCAGAATCTTGTAATTTTTCCTTAGAAAGTTATCAGCTGCAAGAGCCAGCATGGTGTAGTGGTTAGAGCGTTGGACTAGGGGCTAGGAGATCAGGGTTCAAATCCCCACTCAGCCATGATGTTTGCTGGGTGACCTTGGGCCTGTCACCTGCCTTTATCCTTGTGAGGATAAAATGGAGAGGGAGGAGAACCACGCACACCACCTTGAGCTCCTTGGAGGAAATGTGGGATATAAATCTAAAAATAAATAAATTCTCTTTTTTTTTTTTTTAATAATTTTTATTCAAATTTTTCCAAAAACAAACAAAACAAAGTCAAAAAGACATAACAATACATCAACAAAAAAATGAAAATAAAATAGTTGACTTCCGATTTGTCGCAGATCAGCTATAAGTATATAATATACATCAAACCTGTCCCTTAATGTATACATACAGAGTCCCTTTTCTCCATAGGCTGTCTTAATTAATCGTCAAATCCCAGTATCATCATTTTATTTTGATCTTTCAACAAAAAGTCTAAGAGAGGTTTCCATTCCTTAAGAAATGTATCTGTCGATTTTTCTCTAAGTAAACATGTCAATTTATCCATTTCTACTAAGTCCATTAATTTCAATAACCATTCTTCCATTGTTGGTGTTGATTCCATTTTCCACTTTTGTGCATATAATAATCTTGCTGCCGTAATCATATATAATATTATTCTTCCATATTTCTTTTCTATTTGTTTATCCATAAAACCCAATAAAAAAAATTCTGGTTTTGACCGAATATTTATCTTTAGAATTTTTTGCATCTTCCTACCTATCTGTGCCCAAAATAATTTCGCCTTTTTACATGACCACCACATATGATAAAAAGATCCTTCTTGTTGTTTACATTTCCAACAAACATTAGAGACATTACTATACATTTTTGACAGCTTTTCTGGAGTCATGTACCAACGGTACATCATTTTATAAAAATTTTCTTTAAGATTATAACATAATGTAAATTTCAAGCCTTTTTTCCACATATTTTCCCATTGATCCATTTGTATGTTATGACCAAAATTTTTTGCCCACTTTACCATGCACTCTTTTACTTGTTCTTCCTCCATATCCATTTTCAATAAAAGTTTATACATTTTTGCAATTATGTTTTCATCATTTGTACACAAACCTATTTCAAAATCAGATTTATTTATTTCAAACCCATACATTTTCTTGTCCATTTTATATCTTTCTAACAATTGTAAATAGGCAAACCAATGAAAACTATATCCTTCCTTTATCAATTGTTCTCTCTCTTTCATTATGTATTCTCCATGTACATTTTCTAATAGTTCTTGATAAGTTAACCATTTCTCTTTTCCAGACATTTCTCTTCTATAAAAAGCTTCTTGACTTGAGACACATAATGGTATTTTCGAATAAAACCTTGGTTTGTATCTATTCCATATTTTCAACAGAGGACGTCTTATAAAATGATTATTAAAGTCTACATTTACTTTTACTTTGTCATACCATAGATATCCATGCCATCCCCACTTCAGATTGTGGCCCTCCAAATCCAATAGTCTTTTATTCCTCAATAAGATCCATTCCTTTATCCAGACTAAACAGCAGGCAGCAAAATAAAGTCTCAAATTTGGTAATCCCAGTCCTCCTCTTTCTTTAGCGTCTTGAAGTAATTTAAATTTAACTCTTGGTTTTTTTCCTTGCCATACAAATTTAGAAATATCTTTTTGCCATTGTTTAAAAGGTAAATCAGAGGATATTACAGGTATTGTTTGAAACAAAAACATCATTCTCGGTAATACATTCATTTTTATCACAGATATTCTACCCATTAATGACAGTTGTAGTTTATCCCATCTTAGCAAGTCTTTCTTAATCTCTGTCCATAATTTTTCGTAATTATTGTGAAACAACTTTGAGTTTTTATTTGTCATGATGATGCCTAGATATTTCAACTTTTTTTCTATTGTAAAATCTGTCTTGTCCATTAACTCTTTCTGTTCCCTTAAAGTTAAATTTTTCACCAACATCTTTGTTTTTTGATTGTTGATCTTAAATCCTGCTAAAGGTCCAAATTCTTTTAATTTGTCCATCAGTATATGAATTCCTTCCAAAGGGTTTTCTAGTACAATTATCAAATCATCAGCAAATGCTCTCAATTTATATTCTTCTTTTTTTATTTTTAATCCCGAAATCCTTTTATCTTGCCTTATATCTCTAAGCAACACTTCTAAAACCAAAATAAATAAAAGGGGAGATAATGGACATCCCTGTCTTGTACCCTTTTGTATTTCACATGAGTCCGTTAAGTCTCCATTAACAATTATCTGGGCCTTCTGTGATGTATAAATCGATCTAATCCATTTTATAAAGTTGTCTCCAAAGTCCATTTGCTCCAAAACCTGGAACATAAATTTCCAATTCAAATTATCAAATGCTTTTTCAGCATCTAAAAAAATCAGAGCTGCTTGTTTATCATTTCGTTGTTCTAAATATTCCAACACATTCAAAACATTCCTGACGTTGTCACGTAATTGTCTTTTAGGTAAAAACCCTGATTGATCTTCCTGAATAAATTGTTGCAATATTATTTTCAATCTTTCAGCCAAAATCATTGTAAAAATTTTATAGTCATTGTTCAGTAGAGATATTGGCCGATAATTTTTTGTTTTAGTTAAATCTTGGTCCTCTTTAGGTATTAATGTTATATTAGCATTTTTCCAACTATCCGGTATCTTTCCCTCTTGCAAAATAGAATTCATTGTAGACTGTAAAGGTAGCAGGAGTTCTTCCTCCAAACATTTATAATACATTGCAGATAGCCCATCTGGTCCTGGTGCCTTTCCTAATTTAATTTTATTTATAGCTTCAGATATCTCTCTTGACGTAATAGGGCCATTAATAACTTGTCTCTGAAAATCTGTAATTTTAGGCAAATTCTGTTTAAATAAATACTCTTCTATTTTTTCAGATGGAATTTCTTGACACTTATACAATGTTGAGTAATATTGATGAAAAATCTTTTTAATTTTTACATTGTCTGTCAGCGTCTCATCTCCTTCTTGTATCTTTAAAATAATATTTTTTTGACGTTCTTTTCTTAATTTATATGCTAACCATTTCCCAGGTTTATTTGCAAATTCAAAAGTCCTTTGTTTAGCAAAATTTAATTTCCTTTCAATTTCTCTAACTGTCAACATTGATACTTGCTTCTGTAACATTTTAATTTGATTTACAATAGAAACTTTAGCTGGATTCTTTTTCAATTCTTCCTCTTTTTGTTTTATTTCTTCCAAAATTAATTGCATTTTCTGTTGTTTCTTTTTTTTTAATTCAGAATTACATTTAATAAAGTATCCCCTCATAAATGCCTTACTTGTATCCCAAACAATATTTTCACTTGTTCCTTTATGTAAATTATATTCAAAGAACTCCTTTAATTTCTTCTTACATTCTTGTACTACTTTATCATTCTGTAATAAAGATTCATTTAGTCTCCATCTAAATCCAAGATTTTTTTTTTTAAAGTTAATATCACAGGATTATGGTCCGAAAAAGTTTTTGGTAATATATCCATTTTAAAAATATCCTTCGCTAAAATTTTTGACATCCAAATCATATCAATCCTCGAAAATGTTTTATGTCTTTCTGAAAAATAAGTAAATTCCTTTGCATTATCATTTATATATCTCCAGGTATCCACCAATTCTAGATGTTCCATGAGTTCAAAACAAATCTTCGGTAATTTACCTTGTGTCTCTTTGATATTTTTTTCAGAAAGCCTATCAATTTTTGGTGAGATTACCCCATTCCAGTCACCCATGACACACCAATGCTCATATGAAAACTCTGACAATTTTTCCATAAGTCCTGTATAAAACCTTGTTTTATCTTCATTGGGGGCATAAATACCCACTATCAAAATGTTTGTACCTTGTAAAGTAATTTCAACCCCCACAAATCTACCACTATCGTCCAATAATACCAATTTAGGAAGCAATTGTGGGTTAATATAGAGAACAACTCCATTTTTTTTTTTTGGTCCAGCTGAAATAAATTCTTCACCCAAATTTTTACAAATCAAATATTTAGAATCTTTCTTCTGAATATGAGTTTCTTGTAGACAAATTATATCCAATTTTAATTTTTTCAAATAATGAAACACTTTCTTTCTCTTCTGCGCCGTGTTGGCTCCATTTATATTCCAAGTTAGGTATTTGTAATCCATCGTTAAGCGTGTATTTTAAAATTTGCCTGATGCTCCTTTTGATCCATCATCTTCCTTCCCCTCCTCTGCGTATCCTTGTTGACTTTGTTTCCCAGGAACTGTATCCATATCTTTGAGTTTATCTTCTTCCATATCTTTTGAAGCTTTTCTCAAGAAGTCCCTTGCTTTTTGAACAGTATTCAATCTATATTTCTGTTGTCTGAATGTAAAAATCACTCCTTCTGGAACGTCCCACCTAAATTGAATTTTGCATTGTTTAAGTTTTTCTGTAAGGAAAGCATATTCTTTTCTCTTACGTAAAAGTCTAATAGGAATTTCCTTCATCACCAGTATTTCCTTACCATCAATTTTAAAGGTATATTTAAAGTGTTGCTGTAAAACCATATCTCTGGTCGTTTTCTTTACGAAGTGAACAAGCACATCTCTTGGAATTTTTTTCATTGTTGCATATCTGGAGTTAATTCTATAAACTTTGTCTATTTCAAATTCCATCCTATCTTCATTCAAGTCCAGAAATTTTACTAAAGCATTAACAATTTTGTCTCTAATGTCTTCACCTGTTTCCTCAGGGATTGCACGGAATCTCAAACAATGCTCTTTATTTCTCATTTCAGTCATAGCTAAATAGTCCAAATTTTTTTCTAGTTCCAGATTTAGTATATCTGTTCTATTCTCCAAGGTTTGTACCTTTTCTTTAGTATTTTTTGCATCCTCCTTTATTTGCCCAATTGTCCCTTTAATCTCATCCACTTGTGTTTTAATATAGTCTTTTATATCTGTCAATTCAATTTTCATTTCCTGTTTAATTTCCTGTTTTATAGCATTAATCCCTTCCATTATTTTTTGAAACATTTCTGGGGGTATATCCTCTTCCTGTGTATCAATAGAACCTCTTCGCCCCTGGGCCTTAGTTGTTTTTTTAGTTGTCATTTTCAAAAAGAGGCCTTTAATTTCTAAAATTAATCACTGTTTCAGAACCTAAGGGCAGTCTATTTCTTCTTTTTTTCCCTCCACCAAAAAGAAGAGTTAATATTCCAGGCCTGTAATTGGAATCCAGCCAGCACAACACAGTCCTTATCTGCATCCAAGAATGCAAAACAATTCTGGTTGCCAAGACTAAACAATTAGTAGCATATACGAGCAGCGGATTCATCCAACAAGAAATAGTCCAAAGAGAAAAATAGTCCAAAATATAATAATTACCTCTCATCCGTTTTTAAACTTTAAAAGTCCAAATTCAAGCCAGCTTTTTGTCGTAGAAAAGTAAATAAGTTGTTTATATTTTCTTTCTTCCTTAATTATATTTAAAAGAGAAAAAGTATGACTCACCCAGGTTTCTCAATTGCTGATTCATAAACAAATCCCTTTTATTGCAGTAATTTAAGCCAAATGATAAGGTTTAGGCAGAAGTGGGCTCGCTGGTTAAGAACGTTTTTTTTTTAAGAAAAGAAAAAACGCTTCGCTTCATTCCAGTCCAGCTTGCGTGAAAATCCTGACTCCGTCTTCAGCCGATCGGCTTGCCTTCTTATCTCAGGAATTTCCTGATCAATTCCAGCCGCCGACAGCTCAACGAAGTCTTGTGGAAGATCTGATCGGTTCTCCTGTACCTTGGAGAACATTTAAGCCAGTCCAAGATTCCTCTTGGCTGACTTTTAACCTGAAAAAAGCTTCCTCTGAGGCAGAGCTCCCTCAGAGACAACCACCAGCCAGCACCACTTCCCGGAAGTCCTAAAAATAAATAAATTCTCAATATATGTATTGAAATTGTCCCACTGAAGTGCCACAGATGGATTTAGTTCTGATCAACCACAGTTAGGATCAGGATGCTAAGCAGATATGATTGATCAATTTCTCCCTGTAGGACATACATAATTTACATATGCAATCTGGAAATGAATCAGGCTTCTAATCTTTGCCCAATTAAAGCAAGCATTTCTTGCCAAAATTTATTAATTTCATTACATTGACATCATATGTGGAAAAAGTCAGTCCTTCTTCAATTACACTTCAAACCTTTAGTCTGCTTGAGTCCCACCCCCTGCCTCCAATTTACTTAATCTTTGGAAAGAGACTTTTTTCAATTTTTAACTATGCTATAGAACACTCAAACCCTGATCCACAATGGTTGTAAACTGAACCTTCTACAAGAGACATCATTTTAAAGCACTTCCCCTGGTTTAGCAAGGGGTAGCCCATGAGACTTTTGGGGCTAAGTCAGCTGATGACAGAGACAGAACCTGGTCTGCATTTCCCCCTTGAAATAGGAATGGGTTCTCGGCCGCGCCATCAGTGAGCCTTGGGAAGAATGTCAGACACACACAGAGCTCACAGTCTTTGCGATGCCTTACAAGATCAGTAGCTGCATAAGAAACTTAGTGGTGGCCAATCCCCCTCTCTCCTTTAAAGTGAAATGTCAAAGATCCTAGTACAGCGTTTCCCAGCTAGTGGGCCACCAGATGTTGTTGGACCACAATTCCCATCTTTCCTGACCATTGGCACTGCTGGCTGAGGCTGATGGGAGTTGTGGTCCAACAACACCTGGTGGCCCACTAGTTGGGAAAGGCTGTCCTAGTACAATAAAAGAGGTGTTTACAGAAAACGCTTTAATTTTGGAAGTGGAGAAATATGCCAGGAAACCATGGATGGCTAACCTGTGGCTCCCCAGATGTTGCTGGATAACACCTAGCATTATCCCTGACCATTGGCCATGCTGGCTGGGGTTGGTGAAGTTGCAGTCTTTCAGCATCTAGAGGACACCAGGCCCCTTGCCTCAACTGTAAAAACACACCCAGGAGCTGCAATTGGCCAAGGGGCATGAGATTTGTACTATATATGCAGGTACAAGCATCCCTTTCAAACATGACTTCATTCTCTGCAGGGACATAAGCTGGGCACACTCTAACCACCTCTTTCCTGTCTTGTGAAGCAGACCAGAGAGAGGGGTGGGGACAGTACTGGCAACCGCCTATGCGTGTGGCTATACCTGTGTGGCCAGTTTCCCTTTTTTAGGTCAAAGAGCTTGGCACACAGGAGCTTTCCCAAAGAAGGCATCACATTTTTGAAATGCTATTCTGAGCAGCTGATCTGGCAGATATATAGACCCTGCTTCCTTTCTGTTAGCAGAGTGAGCTGGTCAGCAGTGGCAGCACAACCAATTGTGAATGAATGTGTGACTTTACCTGTCAGAGCAGACTTTGTCTGCATTCAGTCACAGAGGCTTTAGACTTGGCCAAATAAGAAAAGCTTGTTTATCGAAGGGAAATGCATCTTGATAGTAAAGGGTTCTAGTTCTAACGAATTAGCTATGTTGGAGGTACACAGACCTGGCATGGTCTTTGACCTGCTGCTGCAGGAGAGAGAGACAAAGCAAAGATGCCTTCTCAAAGAAGAAGGAAGGAGTAGCCAGGAAAGGTGGCCAGCATCCCTAAGAGTTTGCCGTTTACACAAGAAGGAAGAGTTAGCAGAAGATCACAGGACAGATACAGCATACGAATCTGGAGGTCTCATCTCTCTCTTCCTTCAGCCGTGCAAAACCAACCACAGTTCAAGTTGTACCCTAACACGTCCAACGCTTTCTTTGGAAAGGCTTTCAAGTTTCTCCATAAATGTAGGCTTTCTCCATAAAGACAAAAACATTGTACTGAATAAGTTTTAACCAGATGCCAATATGTCTCCTACAGATCAGGCACAATAAAGGGTTGAGTCACCTCTCAACAACCAACCCAGACTGTGAGATCATCATCGGACGCCCTTCTTTGTGTACCCCCTCCATGGGAAGTTGGGGGGGTGGCAACATGAGAAAGGGTCTCCTCAGTGATGGCCCCCTGGCTGTAGAATGTTCTCTCCAGAAAGGCAAGTGTGGTGCAATCTTTATCTACCTTTAGGTGCCGGCAAAGACCTTTCTTTTTACCTAGGCCTTTTGGCCTTGATGAGTGGGTTTTGGCTATTGATGACCTCTTCTGGTGGGGCAAGACCCGCATAGCTGCCCTTCATTTGTATTTATTTGTATTGATGGTGTTTATTTTAACTGGTTTTTAATTGTCAGAGGCTTTTAGGTTTTATTGAGTCTGCTTTTTTTAACTGGTTAATGGAAGTCTCTTTGAGTCATCTTGGTGAGAAACCAACCAACAATACCAAAAAATATAATAAATAATAATAACAACAATAACATTTCCAGGCTCATTTGGGTAACCTTTATGTGAGCTTACTTGTACATGGATAGAGATGGTGTGATTTCCATGGCTGTCATCACTGGCATGACTGGGGGGAAACTATGATCACAACTGGGGAAATTAGCTGTTGTCTGTCTCTTTGTCCAGTCAGGTTCATATATACCAATATTTTTCCCCATGTGAACGTGGTCCTGATTTTTCTCTCCATGCAAACAGCCAGGGCCTACAGTTTGCATGGAGAGAAAAATAATGAACCAGCCTGGAAGGTCACTACTGTTGTGTAAAACCTTGGACCTAAACAGATTGAAAGAAAGCTTATACACAGAAAACAAAATACCGAAGAAATAAAAAGTCAGCAGCACCCAGACAAACTGTAAGCTAGCAGGCTGGAGCTTCCTCTCCACCTTTGTTGTAAGGCATTGGGCGGTTTTAAACCAAGGCAGTCAATACAGGAGTCAGCCTCAAGTCCCATGAGGCAGAAAGTCTGCTAAATGAGTTGCAGTCTGAACGTTTCTACTCAGAAGTGGGACTCAATGAACATGTTACCTAGACAGCATTGCAAGACCATCCAGCTAACTCAGCAGCAGGTGGCCCAAGCAGCCACTGTGGCTCCACTTGGTTCTGCCAAGTTTCAGCCTTGAGGCATGTCTGACGGGGCTTCCATATGGCATTTTATTGTGCACTCTGAACTGCTTGTGCCGGCACGCTTTGCACAGTGTCCACACAACATTTGTCTTCATCAAAATGCTGTTCCCATATTATTTTCTCATTTAATCGGGATTTACTGTTTCCATGGGAAATTTGGAAAGTAAGAGAGAGAGAGAGATGGTAAATCCAGATGGGGAGAGAAATACAGCAAATTGATGACAACAGTGCTGTGTGGATGCTGTCCAAACCTCGTGTGCAGAAGCAGCACTGACTGGCTTGACTCCTTGGTTCTGCAGCTCCAGAGTGAGCAGATACTCTTTATTTTCCTCAAACGTTGCCTCTGGAACCAGGATGTTTGGATACCTTGGGGCATGGTGCCTGTCTCTGGACCCCCCCACATGGCTGACATCTGGATCTCTCCTGACCTTGACGCTCTGACTTTGCTGCCACTGTGGATGCTGATCTCCAGTGAACTCTGGCAAAATTAAATTTTGGAGTTAAGTACCAGTGAATTCTGCAACCCCTATAAATGATGCATACAGGAGAACTACCTTCTGGTGTGTCCCTCCCCGCCCTGGTCACTCTGCCACTTTCTCCTACAGCAGTCCCACATGCACTCCTCCCACTCCCCACCCCCCGCTTGTTCTCCATGCTTTCTTCTCCTGGTTGTTCTTCTCTTATCCCACTCACCCACCTTTACCAGGCAGCAGTGAAGGAAAGGGGTCCTTTTTATTCCTTCTTTTTCTTTGTTTAAAAAAGTATGCAGCTGGGTGTGCTGCTCAGGGAAGTGTTGGCAAAGTTGTCTCCAGGCATACCTGACATCTCTCCGCAATGCCTCTGTTACCCTGCCCTGCTGATACTGCGTCAGTTTCTGACTGTGCTTCCACCTCTTTCATCTGCAGCTGTCTGGAGGGTCATGTGTCCTCCTTCAGTCCATGGTTAATGGTGTCACTGAATGGACAATCCATAGTGTTGGTGCTTACCTTTAAAGCCTGATCTGGCCTATGAACAGAGTACCTGAAGTCTTTTCCCATATGTACCTCCCCATTCATTGGGATCACTATCAGGTTTCCTTCTGCCTTCTGAAGTGAGGTGGGTGGAGAGACTAGGGGGTGGGCCTTTTTGGTTAGGGCACTCCATCTTTGTAGAGCTCTTCCCAGGGCCCCACTTGGATAGGACTGGCTTGCCTTTATGTCAGTCATAAAACTCCTTTTGGTTGGAAAGGTAGAGGACAAATTTAATAAAAAATAAATAAAGCCACTGTCTCCATCTCTGAGCAAGGCACTGAGTGGTTAGGCACTCTGTGTGCCGGTCACAAACCCACCTTTCCTGCCTTCTCAGAGCAGTTTTCAAAGTAATAAATATGCAAGGTATTTGAAAAACCAAAGCAGACTGCCCATTCTTTCATGCTTCCAATGTTCGATCCATGTGGTCTTTGTGTGTGTCCATTGAGGGGAGATCGCAGGGGTATCACAGCAGAGGTATCACAGCAGAAAACTAACCCCCATTGTTGGTTCCGTGCACATCTATGAAAAAAATGGCAAGAGGGACTTTTCAGCTGTAGTGCCCTGGCTTTTGAAAGCCCTCCCCTTTTGATGTGATTAGTCAACCCTTCCCTCAGGAAGGTGAGCTCTGCACCCAATGCCACATTCTGTATTTCAGCCTTACCCAAGCTGGTGCCCTGCAAGCATGTTGGACTCTCATCAGTCCCAACAGCATGGCTAATGGTCAGGGATGATGGGAGTTGTAGTCCAACAACATCTGGAGGGCACCAGGTCAGAGAAGGCTGCTGCACTCCCATGCAAGCCCTGCCTATGAACATCACCCTCTATGATGACTCTGTTACTAGGTCTTTGGTTGCATTATGGGGTGGATGTAGGTGGAAAAGCAGAGAGCACTTTTCAAACAACTCTCCCATCAAATGCCCCCTCCCTCATCTTCAAAATGGCCAGAGGCAATCTGTAATGTTTACATTTACTGTGCAAGTTGCCTTTCCCATATGCTGCACGTACATACATAATGAGCACATACACAGCTAAAGACTGCCCAGAAGAATAAATGACTAACCAAGGTGTTTTTTTTATCAGTACACAAGCGAGATTCAATGATTTATGAAGAAATCTTGGGTCCCGTCAAATGGAATTTTCCCAAAATAAATTCATGTAAACAACTTGCCACAAAGAGGCAGTCAGAGCAGTTTGGAATGTGTAAACAGCTTTCACAGTTGAGAATATAATCTCTTTGATGGCTGGACCTGTCCACTGAGATTCATGCAGAGTATCCCCTCAGCAAACCTCCTCCAGCCATTTTGACCTCATGATACCGCCCATTTTGTGAGCTTCCCACCCCCCTTTCTCTAACACTACTATCGTCTAGGAAAGACCAGTTGTTTCAGCTTCCCAAGCTGAATGTGTTCATGCTCAATATTTTTTATTTCCAAAATCTAGTCCGAATCCCCATTATGGCATTTCAGACTGTAGTGGGGTGGCAACGGTAGTGGTAGTAGGGTATCAGGAGGAAAAAAGAGGACACACATTTACACATAATCTGCATATGCATATATAATATGCACATGTGCAATATAATATGCATATTAAGGCTGTGCATCAGATTTGGCTAAGGCCCAAGCCAAATCAGGGTCGTTTGGATGTTTATAGGCCTCAGCTGAGTTGTGTTCTGACAGCCATGGATTGCTACGAGTCAGATTCAATAACCCAGGCCTGTCGGGGCAAGGCATCAGGCAGGCAGAAGAGTCAGCCATGGCTCTCCTTCCTGCCTGATGAGCAGACACAGAGATCTTCTGGGCGTTCGGGGGTTGTTTTGCAAGGGGCTTTCCTGCTGCTCCCTCTGGGGAACGACCCTGCACAATGCTGTTTTGCAAAGGGCTTTCCTACTTTGCAAACCAGCATCAAGAAGGACTGTTCTGGCCGCACAAAAACCAGAGGATGGTGTTTTTCTGTAGGAAAGCCTTTTGCAAACCAACATCACAAAGGAAAAATTGACCCTGCTCTTGGTGCGTGTGGGGGAGGAGATGCCATGTCTCCTGCCCCTCCCCACCATCTGTTTAATTAGGGGTATTTTTTTTAAGCCTAGTGAAACATGAACCCTGCCCCTCCAACCAATTCAGGAGTGGCTCCAACCCAGAGTGGGTTAGCTTGATGCCCCTCCTCTGGATTGGAGCCATGGGGCAGATATGGTAGTCTCTGCACAACTCTAATGTATATGTAGATGCAAATTAAGAAATAATGACTGTAACTTATATAGAAATTCAGTCCATCTGACCATAGCAGGGAAGACTATGACTATGAGTAAGTGACGTGTGTGTCTACTCAGTCTGTTGTCCAAGTGCTGTGGATGGGCAGCTTCAGAACCCTCCCTGCTCTCCTTATCCTGTTTTTTAAAAATCTTTAACCCAGACTTCAAACAGAACTCCTTTAAATGGAGGACTGTTCTCTGTAAAGTAGGAGACATGGCTACCCTCTGTTGTAGGGATTGCAGCCATTCAGAGAGCAGTAAAACTAACCCCTCCCCTCAAAATGTGAAGCCCATTCAGTTGAACTCCCAGTAAAGTTTTGTGTGTGTGTGTGTATGAGGGAGGGAGGGAGAGACACACGAATACACTTCTCATTCCTCCCAGCCCCCTTTAAATGTAAACATGTGTCCACCAACCTCTTCGTGCTTTATTTCCTTGGTCTCACCATGTCAGAAGAATACATGATATTTAACAGATTAGATCCCAAGGGGGCCAGAGAGTCCTTTCAAAACTTGCATCGCAGAGAAATTTGCGATGTGTATAAAAACTCATTGGTGTGAGTTGTTCAAGTCGTCCTGGGAATCCTTCCTGACCAGCCTGAACCACAGGTCTGTTGACTTTCCAAAATGAACTTGAACCATTCGCTCCCCCTCAAAGAAGGTCGTACTACTTGTGTTTTTGTTTTGGAATAGGGTTACTTCCTTTGCTTTAACTCACCATTTAAAAAGCGTGGATAGTCTCTGTGATGCTGAGGAAAGACAGGTGGGCAGAATGGCGGGGGGGGGGCTGACTTCCTAAAAGATAGCTTATTTTTTCTAATAAACGGTCTGTAATGATAGTTCTGCTCAATGGTGTGTTCTGCTCAATCCACAGGTCACATTCACATTGTCATCCTCTTTTAACCTTCCCTAACTCTGGAATAAGAGTCAGTTCACGGTAACTGCTCTTTGGGTTTCTGTTCAATACATGAAACTCTTCTGGGGCACAATTCACACATTCCTGTAGAGATCTGGAAATGGCTTCCCTGTGGTTTTCCTGCCTTTTCCCCAACACCCACTGCTTCATCTGATTTTCTCCTTAAGCACCGAAAATAACCAGGCACTGAACAAAAAGCAAAAAATAGACACAGCCCTGCCTGCAAAGTTATATTTAAACAATAAGACAATAAATAGCAGGAAACTGGAGGGAGGAGGCTACCTACTACAAGAACTCTTCTGTACTTTGTATTAGGGTCAGCATCAGAGGTCAGCACCACTGGGCACCTGTCAAAGTCCTAACCTAGGCAGGAGCCCCACTACTGATCCCAGAGTATTATGGTCCTCAGTGTTGCTACCTGCTCACCTGGCCCTCTCCTTCTGGGCTGATTAGGCCTAGAGGAAGAAGGAAGTGAATGAGCAGTGCTGACAGTGGCATGCTGCCCAAGGCTCTCCTCCTTGACAAAACCTGGAATAAGCACTGCTTTGCATAGGATGATACTGGAACCTGACAGTGGCAGCTGGTGGCTCTATGCCAGTGGGGCAGTGGAATCCCCTCTGGGTTTTAGTCTGAAATTTCAGGGAGCTGTCCAAGGTGGTGAAACAAAAACTCGGAGTGGATTCCACTGCCCTACTGACATGGAGCCAAGAGCCACCACTGGAACCTGTGCTTTCTGTATAGGCTGTTTCCAGGAATTAGGCTGCACATACAACCTAAGGACAAGCAGATTGCTAGAGTCTCTTGGGCAAGGCGTGAAAAGCCTCCTGCCCAAGGTAAAGTGCCTAGTGGCTGTGATTAGGGCTGCACATCACTAAAAACGAGGAAATGCAACACACACACACAAAGAGGACAAGGAGTTGCATAGAAATTGCATGTGCTAATTTATAGATGCAAATTTAGAAATAATTACTCTGATTGAAATAGAAATACAAGGCATCTCACTATAGTGGAGAAGGCTGTGACCAGGTGACCTCTGTGCCTGCCCAGTCAGCTGCCTAGGTGATCACTGTTGATGGGCAACCTGCTGCTTATTGTGGTTCTTGGATTGCTTCCGGATGACCTGTTAATTGAGCATTCATCCTCATTTGTTTACATAAAGTGTGTGGCAAAGTTAGATGTCTCGGCTATTTATTGACCATTTATTTTAATTATTTGCGGGGAGGTTATACAGCACACTTGCCAGTGCATTTCCCCATCGCTTTTCCTATCACAAAAAGTTAATTTTTGAGGGAAAGGGGGTTTATTGTTTAAGAGCTCCAAATCAAGTTTAGTTGTGCAACCTGAATTTGCTGGTAGGTGAGTGAATCCCACTTGAAAATAGTGACAGTCTGGAAGTACCCTTGACCTTCAAACCATCAAAGCAGAGTTGGGCCAGACAGCCCTTCATATAGAACATGCCTTCAAATAGAGGGCTGTCTTCTGTAATGTAGGGTATGTGGTCCCATTAGCTGCAATGGCCTCAGGTCTGCCCATGGCTTGTCCATTGCAGGGAAGATTCTGCTTGGCTTCTGTTGGGAGCCATAAGAACATAAGAGCCATGCTAGATCTGTCCAAAGGCCCATCTACTCCAGCCTCCTGTTCTCCAGAGGCCAACCAGATGCCTAATGGAAGCCTGCAAGCAGGCCTCAAGTGCACAAGCACTTTCCTCACTTGTGATTCCCAGCAACTGGTATTCAGAGGCCTATTGCCTCCAACCATGGAGATAGAACATAGCCATCGTGGCAAGTAGCCATTGATAGGGTTATCCCTCATGAGCCCCTCTGGAACCTGCTTTCTACATGGCATACCCTCACACTGGGCTGATGAACTCGTTTAACAAAATTATACCGTTAGTTTCTTCACACAAGCAGAATGCTTACAATATGACCAAAAGAAAAGGTAGATTTGCTCCCCCATTATTTCAGTGGGATTTTTATGATAACATTCTCTCAGTTGTCTTTCTCTGCATGCTCTGTTTCAGAGCAAAAAAATTCTCCATCAGTAGCACAAATCAAAATCCCCAGCACCGCTGTGGCTGACACCTGCACCTTGCTGCTTTCTTCTGACTGAGTGAATGAAACAGCATCAGTTTTGCAGGATGGAACTGACAGGAAACAACTACATCCCTGCTTCCTCATTCTTGTGAATCACCCATGGATTTTGTATTCTATTCTAAGTTGTTGTTGGTTTTGCTTTTTAAAGAATATCCCTGGCATCCTTCTATGACAAGGGTGGGGAGCCCGTTTCAGCCTGAGGGCCACATACCCTTCTGGGTAGCCTTCTGGGGCCCATGTGCCAATGATGGGTTGGGCCAGCGGCAAAATTGTTTGGAGCAATGGATATAAATTTTACATTTGTACAGTAGGCTACTTTCTACACACACTTGCACACCCCCTCTCAATCCTCACCAGCCCAGTGGTGTAAGGAGTGCACCAGGAAGGAGATGATGGAACACAGAAGTCCCCATCTGTGGGTCAGAAAGTTGGCCATGTAGGAGACTGATTCTCAAAAAGGAGGATGGAACCTAGAAGAGATAGACTGGAGACAGAAAGGACCAAAAGGTGTCAGTTCACTTCCAACCCTTGTAGGAGCATTCCTCCCTGGGAGCTCTCCATGGTGCTGTGACAACTAACCTGCTTGGCTCCATGGGCTCACCTGTGGGCCCAGAACAGGGCAGGTAGTCAGTTCTGGGGATTAAATTGGAACTGGAGGTCAAACCAGGAAGCAGGACCACCAAGGAGCAAGCCAGGAGCCATGGCCAAATAATAACCAAAGATACAAAAACTAGAGCTCAGGAATACCTTGTTGCTTAAGCAAGACTCAGGAAGCCTTTTAGATTCCTATTCTCCTGACAGAACTCCAATAACCAGAGTGGTTTATCAGTCAGCCCCCCTTCCCAGAAAATTCTGGGAATTGGAGCTCTGTGAGGGGAATAGGAGCCTCCTAACAACTCTCAGCTCCCTTCACAAACTACTTCCCAGGATTCTTTGGGGGAACCCATGACTGTTTAAAGTGGAATGAATGTCTGGCATGGATGTGGCCTTGGAGGATACTGGAGTGGCCAGCAATGGGAAGAGGTATAAAGCTGCAAGCTATCCTTTGCTGCACCTTTAGCTGGGAAGCTGACTGAAAGGAGGATGGAGAAACTGAGGGTCTAGTGAGGTGCAGGCCTTGCCTGAAGAAGGGAGCTTGCCTAAATCTCTGAAGAGGGTAAGCACTGACATAGAGCTCATTTAGTTGACTTCTTTGCCTCATCCTCCAGGGACGTGGGATAGTCCTGCAAGGGACGAGCAAGAGGGCTTTTCCTCTGCATACCGTACCAGGGAAGGCAGAGGTAAAGCTGCCAGACAAGGAACTGTTGGAACCACTGGCTGATATTGGGGATGGTCTTAAATCCTAATCCAGGGAGGGTATCTTAATGTCCGGAGGAGAGTGGTATCTCTGGCATTGTTGATGATAGCTACTGGAATGTGCTGTAACACTTAATCCTTAATAAGAGCCGTGAAGTGAACATCCCTGTGATTGTGGCCATTTGTGCAAAGGAAGAAGAGGGCTGTGGAAATGGACACAGGGGCCTTTCGATGTACACCTGACTACGGAAGCCCACATATCTCTTAATCACCTCTTCATAAGGCTAAATATTCTCAGCTCCTTCAAGCACTCCTCAAAGCAATTGAGCTCCACCATCTTTATCACCCTTCTCTGGACACATTTCAGTTCATCAACATCCTTCTTAAATTGTGATGCCCATTTTCTGCGGGGAGGACACTGATAGCATCCTTGTAACCCTTTGCAACTGGTCTTGCAGCTTAGGGCTCTTCCGGAGTGTTGCTATTTTCGGGTGAGATTCAATCACATATGAGCAAACTCGGGTTGCACTATCATAGGTGACTAGAAGGTCTTGCCCAACAAAGCTGCTTCTCCAACAGATCGGGCTTTTTGCAGTAAGGAAGGTGATGGACAAAAATGTCCTGGAAAGTGTGGAATAACACTGTCTTTGATGTAATGTCATCTACCTTCCTCTCAAACAAATCAGAATGAATGCTCATTAAATCACCAACAATATCTAATCTCCCTGCCAATAAATCAGGATGAACACTCAATGAACAGGTTGTCTGGAAGCACCCCTAGTGTTGCTGGCCACAAAGAAGAAAAGTTGCCTTTGTTTCGCTCACTGCAGTTTCCAGGCAGCCTTCTCAAAATGGCTCCCATTAGCTCCATAAAAGAAAAGGAAACTTCCAGGCCCTTTATAACACAAAAGAACATAGCCACACATGGTACTTCTAATTTTTGGGAACTTCACAACTCCTTTTTAAAAACTTGTAAAGAAACCTCAAAACCAATCTGTTCTTAGGCGGTTCAAGGCTTTACAGAAAGCAGGTAGCCAGGCATCCCCTTGTCTAGCCACCAGTTCTTTCTTCTTGGGGTTTACTGGCACTGCAAGGCCAAGGGACCCCCAGTTCCTAAATGCACTAAGGAAAGAAATGATGTCTCTGCTCATAATGGTGGCTGCTCCACACCAGATTTCTCTACTGAGCATGGGCAGAAATATCCTCTCTTCATAATTCTTAAAGGAACGTATGGAAGTGGGTTACACCCTACATTACTTAGTGCTGCACAGCAACATAAAAGCTCAGTTTGTCTCATATCTGGCGATTGAGGCCACATCCACACTATACATTCAAAGCACAATGATATCACTTCAACAGTCATGGTTTTCTCCAAAGAATCCAGAGAACTGTAGTTTGTTAAGGGTGCTGAGGGTGGTTAGGAGAACTCTCTTCCCCTTGCATAGCTAGCTACATTTCCCAGAGTTCCCTGGGAAGTGGGATTGATTGTTAAACCACTGTGAGAATTGGGAATTTGATATATTCAGCTTTAAATGTGAACTGGATTGAATTTTGACCCCATTCCTAAGCCTGACACACACCAGAGGAAAAGCAATCTAAGTTAATCCCCCCATCACATTTTGCATATGGATGGCAGTGGGAGTCCCGAGTCCCTGAGTTTTGTTCCTGGGGTGTGTGTGTATGTGTGTGAAGCAGGGCTTGCATATACACATGTGTGTGGATGGATATTAACACTTCAGTTTATTAGTTGGTGAACGTTTGCAGGCCAGCTAGGAATATTTCTCTTACTGGTGGGGCTTTGACTGGAGAAACGTGATCCAAGTGAAAGCTACATTCAGTTTTCCCCCTTCCCCACTCTGATCCAGACAATGTGTAGCAGACAAGAGACACATTAGACTGCTGTGTGGGAGCTCAGAGGCAGACGGCAGAGGCAAAGATGATTAATTTAGACTTCACAGAGGTGCCAGTTAGTCAGTCTTGACCAATTCACAGGGCTCTGTGAGGGTCAGTCTTCACAATTTTCCATGATAGTCAAAATCCTTTTTCTTCTTCTTCTTAAGATCCCTCTGACTGGTGGAAAGAGGAAGGAAAAGAGGAGAGAGAGACACAGAAGCCAGTGTACCTTAATATGCTATGCCATGATGTGATGGATTTACAGTGGATTGGGACAGATCTGCAGCTCAAAGACATGAGGGTTATCGCTTCTTGTCATAGGAGCTTATGAAGCTGCCTTATACCAGGTCAGACTGTGGATATTATCTGATGCCACTCAAAATTGTCCAAACTGATTGGCAGCAGGATCTCCAGCATCTCAGACAGGGAGTCTTTCCTGGCTCTTCCTGGAGCTGTCAGACACTGAACTTGAGGCCTCCTGTATGCACAGTGTGTGTTCTACCACTGAGCTACAGCCACTTCTCCTGTCAGATTTTCAAAGGCAGAAATCATGAACCTCCTGAAGCCAAGACAAAAAGCCATTTGGACCTTTTAAGTGTTTAAAAAAGACTGGTGGAACTGATGTGATGCTTCCTCAGGTGTAAGATGACACTGGACAACACATTGCATATTGTCACCAGTCAGTGTTCTTGTCAGGGGTGTGCAGTGATTTTGTTTCTTCCATTTTTTCATTTTTTTTTCATTTTTAAAGCCACACTGATTTAATTTTAATTGCATTTGTTTTTCTTTGTTGTACTTGCATTTGTTTTGTTCTTCCTTCAATTTCATTTTCCCATTTATATTTGTTACGAAATTTCTATCCTGCCCAGGGTATATAGGAGCCCAGGGCAACAAAAACAAGTGATAAAAGAATAAAAACATCTTAAAAACTTTAACAAACAATTCCAATACAGCTACAGGCTGGGACAAAGGAATCTACTTAAAAGGCTTGATGAAAGAGGAAAGTCTTCAGTAGGTGCCAAAAAGACAACAGAGACTGTGCCTGTCTGATATTTGAAGGAGGGAATTCCAAAAGGTAGGTGCCACTACACTAAAAGCCAGATTCCTATGTTGTGCAGAATGGATCTCCTTATAAGATGGTATCTGCAGGAGGCTCTCACCTGCAGAGTGCTGTGATCAACTGGGTATGGGTAACCCAATCTTTTAGTTTTTAATAGAGACCCCCCCCAATCTTCTATTGCTTGTATCCAGAGCTGGCCCTACCATTACACAGAGTAAGGCAGCTGCCTCAGCACCTGGTTTTGGGTATCATGAAAGGTGTACTGCCATGGAGGACGAGCCGCATTAGTGCAGGGGTTGCCAATCCATCACCTGCGGACACAATGGTACCCACCAAGGTCTTCAGTTGTGCCCCCAGCAGGTAGCCCAGAATCTGAGTTTTCATTTTTTTAAAAAAGTAAAGTGCCCAGCCCTCCTGCAAAGGAAGTTATGGAGCAAAATGTGCAGCTACCCTCCTAAGTGATTTTTGTGAAATGAGCCAACCTGGTTGCTCCTGCCTGTCAGTCTTGCTAGCCAATCTGTGAAGTTAGAGCTGTGATTGATAAATGTGTGACAATGACATTATAAGTGTGGGTGAATGTTATGTTGGACTGTATGAGGTTCAACTCCAGCTTGGTGGGTTGAGGCTGCATGGGGCTAATAAGGGTAGCTAGAGAGAGCTAGACCTCTTGCTGGTTGAGGCTATACCTATCCCTTTGATGCTGCTGTCTCTTCCCTTCCTGCTAGGCTGATAAGCAAAGGAATGTTGATCTCAGTTCCTTCCCGCCTTTCTCAGTGTTCTCTTTCTCTCGAGAGGGGAGCAGACATCTTTGTCTCTCCTCTCAACTAGAATGAGGGCGAGTACTGGGACGAGTGCTCGTTGCTCCAGCATAGCTAGAAGCTAGTTACAGAACTCTTTCCTATCAAGCATGTACTTCCAGAATAAAGTAGTTGTTTCTTATTTTAAAGCTTAAAGTCTCTGTCTGACTAATTTGCAGGGAAGGTAGAATCTTAGCAAAGATTCACACACACACACACAGCTCGCTCAATACTCTCTGCTCCGCAGCGCTCCGCAAATTTGCTACACATCTCAATAGAGAGAAATTCCGACAGGTTAAAGAACCCCCTCCCCCCCAAAGCAAGTGTGAAAACTTTGCAGAGAGGCTTAGGCATGTCTCCTGCTTTGCAGGAACTAAAGACCAGAAACTCATTAAGAATTCACTGTAGTTAGCTTACAGTACAATGGTATATATGTCTACTCAGAAGTAAGTCTTTGTGTTTAATGGGGCTTACTTCCAGGTAAGTAGGTACAGTATGGCAGCCTCAGCTTTGGCTTAGGATTGGCATTGGGGGAAAACAGTTCTTGTTTAACAGCTGTATGGTAGGCAGAAATTCAATAGGTCAAACCTTTTCTTGTTTGGAAATACAATTATGGGGAAATCCTCATCATGACTACTTTCTAACTTTGTGTTATGCTACACACATACACCAACAACCATTTTGTGACTGGTGCTCCCAGCACTCAGAATTTGAAATGTGCCCTCTGGTCCATAAAGGTTGGCAACGTGTGCGTTAGTGGAATTTTGTGCATCTGGGGTTCTGCCCACCTCAAATTTGGCATTAACTATGTGGCATTTACTGTTCCATCTGAAGCAGTAAAAAGCCTTGGACCAGCCTTGCCTGTAACTGTGTTTTCCATCCAGATGACATGAAATTCATAGGCATTCGACTGCTCTGCTCCCTAAGATCATCATCATTGCCAAATTTCAATCAGACTGGACAAGATTAAGGTGAAAAACAAAAAAATGATCCCCTCATTTGTTTACATTCATTTTATATTAACAATTTACAATAAAAATTACATTAAAATGGATGCAAGTGCATTCATTTTGGTTTTTCATATGCTTTCAAAACTAATGCACATCCCTAGTATTTAGGAAGTTAGTACTCTACAAGTGGTGTCTGTTTGTTTGGGTAAGTGAGAAGGTAGCCTTCAGTCATACAAGCTGACCATTTATGCAGTCCCTCTCATGGCCAGATTAGAGGTGATATTAAATGTATCTTTATATTCAATGTGCACATTTTAAATTTTTATTTTCTTTAGAAAATGCAAATGGCAGCTGTTGGGTAGAAGGGGGTTTGATGCTTTTCAGAACTGCAGCAGACAGAGAGGGGAAGTTTAACCCTTTCATCTCCAGCTTACAGTCCTAACAAAAATGCTAAGAAGGTTGCACGCGTGCAAACTGATGACTTGGTTTAAATGTGATGCTCCATAACATTATACTTCCAAACAATCAACCCTACAATGAAACTCAAGATGCACAGTTATATTTCTCTCTTGTAATACCCCTGTCTTTTTAAATGGTCTTAATTTTTAAATCAATTAGTCAATAGCATGATACTGGACATTTTGACCCCATGGAGAAGTTTACTTTACACATCTAGCATCACTTCTACACTGGGCCTGCATGTATAGATTTAATAAAGTTAGTACAGTCTTCCTGAGGAATGCCTAGTACATATGGCATGAAACCAGGAACCTAGTGGTGGTGGTGGTGGGGAACAGCACTTTTTTCCAACAGCATGCCTGCCTGAATGTGTCTGTGACTTTCATTGAATCAGTGACAGTGTTACCAACAGTACTCTTTTAAGAGTACATGTACTCTTTTTGAGATGGTGCAACAGCATACTCTTACTTTTCACTTATCGAAGCCAAATGTACTCTTTTTGAAATGACAAAGTGATGGTAACCCTAGTTGAGTATTAACATGTGCTCCATTTGCTTTGTTTAAATATTTATAATGAGGGAAAAAACATCCTTTTGTTAATGGAAGAAGTTAATACCACATACATTTCAAACATCAATAACATTTTTCTTTGTATTTTCTATTAATTGCTATTGTTTTATTGAATTTTTTTTTTATGTAACAGGAAATAGTCCACACCAACTCAGGAAATATTCACTAATAGGCAAAAAACCTTGCGGTTTAAGAACGTACCTATAGCAACAGATATTTCTATCAAACTTTAAAAAGCAGGGAAATTGGGCAGCTATAGTGAATGCACATGGGGAGCAGGAGACCTGACCTCCTGCCTGATATATTGTAATGCTTTATAGGAATTTGTCAAAATGCAAACACGATTTGGGTTGGTCTTTCACAGTCCAATCTACTTCCTGTGTAGCTTGGAAGGATTTGGTAACGTGCCTCTGAGAATATGGTAAGTGGTGGCAATACCTGCCATCTCCAAAGATGGAGAATGGAGAATTACATTTTTGCATGTTTGTTGGTGTTAGGGTTGCCAGGTTCATGGCCTGAGACTGATCCTGTATCTTTAGGAGAAGAGAAAGTCAGCCAAGTGCTACTGTAATGAAAAAAACCCAGCCTCCAAGAGGTCTTCTGTATCTTTAAAAGTTGTGCAGGGAGAAGGGAGAATTCCACCTTGTGGTTTTTCTCATTAGGGTGTTGCAAGAACACCTGCACTTGGCTGACTTTCTCTTCTCCTAAAGATACAGGATCAGTCTCAGGCCATGAACCTGGCAACTCTAGTTGCTGTTCTTCTTACTTTGCTTCTTTCCTGTGTTACTACTATTTCTACAGAGAATCTAACCTAGAAAATTATATTTCTCTCATTATTCATCGTAGAAATCTGTGTCAAATTTATTTTTATTTATTTCAAAGCCTTTTTATTGGTCAATGTCATATGATGGTGAAGACAGCCTTTTGTATTTCCAACTGGAGGTTATGCTGTATTTCTATTTTGGGCACATTAACAGTTGAATCTGAAACTGCAATTTGATGTAAAATCACAGATTACAATATATTGCTACTTAAGCAATGACTGTAGCTGTGGGGAAAAAACAAACTTGTCCTGCCCAAGATGCATGTTTTCAGCTTGCTATGCTTAAACTACTCCACTTAAGGAAAGGTGGGCATGGTCAATTAAAAACAGAGAGTACACCTACAATATCGCTAGAATATATTTAGCTCCCACTGTTTTATTTTGTGCAAACTGAGATACTACTCATGTCCATTGGAAACTGTTCTGCAGAACAGTCAGTGCCATTATTCCACAATTGCTTTTGGAGCTTTTTTTAAGTGTTGCTGTACTTACATATTCACAGAAACAGAAGCAAAGAAAATGATTTACTATAGGAAACATCACTAAAATTACCAAGTAAATCAAACATATTTAAAGTGACTGTCTGCACCATATCAACTGTTTTAATATTGTTGCTTCCTCCCTGTTAAAACAAGAACAGCACAGCATGTTTCTGTTATTTGGGCTGATTGCAGCTGTTGCCACCACTCACCATATGCTCAGAGGCACGTTACCAAATTCGTCCAAGCTACACAGGAAGTGGATTGGACTGTGAAAGACCAACCCAGATTGTGTTTGCATTTTGACAAATTTGTAGGGCAGTACAATATCTCAGAGAGAAGGTCAGGTCTCCTGCTCCCCTGGTGCATTCACCATAGCTGCCCAATTTCTCTGCTTTTTAGATAGAAATATCTGTTGGCTATAGGTACGTTCTTAAACCGCAAGTGTTTTTGCCTATTAGTGAATTTCTCTGCTTTTTAATCCAGGAGGTAAGAAATGGGATCCTGTGTAAGTTTGCTGAGAATGGATTGATCATTTACATGCTTATTGAGTTCAGCGGGATTTACTTCCCCCACAATCATGCTTACAATAGGTGAAACTGACCACAGGGGATGGCGATGGGAGAAGGGGAATGGCAGCAGGCAGGAGGGGGCGAGGAGGGCAGGTTTGATCATTTGCGTGTTTACTGAGTTCAGTGGGATTTATTCCTGTGCAATCATGCTTAAGATAGGCAAAACTGACCATGGGGAGGGAGGCCTGAAGTGGGCAAGGGAGGAGGAAGAAGGAAGAGGGGAGGGGAGGAGGAAGGGAGAGGGGAAGGAGGGGAAAGGCAGGTCCGATCATTTGCATGCTTATTGAGTTCAGTGGGATTTACTCCCAAGCAATCATGGCTAGCATAGGTAAAACTGACCATGGGGGAGGGGAGAGTAAAGGAAGAAGGGGGGAGAGGGGAGCAGAAGGAATGGGAGTGGGAAGGATGGAATTGGAAGGGGGAAGGAATGGGTTGGAAGGGGAGAGGGAGAGGTGAAGGAAGGGGGAGGGAAGGGGCAAAAGGGAGGTGATGGGAGGGAGGGAGGAGGGGAGGGCAGGTTTGATCATTTGCATGCTTATTGAGTTCAGTGGGATTTACTCCTGTGCAATCATGCTTGAAGATGAAATGGACTGCCTTCAAGTTGATTCCGACTTATGGCGGCCCTACGAATAGGGTTTTCATGGTAAGCGGCATTCAGAGGTGGTTTACCATTGCCTCCCTCTGAGGCTGAGAGGCAGTGACTGGCCCAAGGTCACCCAGTGAGCTTCATGGCTGTGTGGGGATTTGAATCAAGGTCTCCAAGGTCATAGTCCTAGTGTAGGTAAAACTGATCATGGGGAGGGGGAGGATGGAGGGAAGGGGGAGGAGGAGAAGGAGAAGGAGAAGGAGGGGACTGGAAGGGGATGGGGAGGGAAAGGGAGGGGTGATAGAAGGGGGAGGGAAGGGCCAAAGGGAGGGGATCGGAGGGAGGAGGAAGAGAGGATAGGTTTGATCATTTGCATGCTTTTTGACTTCAGTGGGATTTACTTCTGTCCAACCATGCTTAGGGCAGGTGAAAATGACCTGGGGGAGGGGCAGGGAGGTGGGAGGGCAGGAATGGGAGGGGAGGGATGAAGGGGGAGGGGAGGAAATTGGATGAGTGGGCACTGGGCAGAGGGGAAGCACCTTTCCTTTCCAAAAGGAAAACATTGTGAATAGTATTCTTTTTCAGGGTTTCCCCCACTGTTTTATTCTACAGCAGGCACATGTAGCCTCCCACCCAAATTTAAACCAAAGCTGTCCCTGGCCATATCCACACCAGACCTTTATTTCACTTTAGACAGTTGTGGCTTGTCCCATAGAATCCTGGGAAGTGTAGTTAGTGAAGGGTGCGGAGAGTTGCTAGGAGATGCCCTGTTCCCCACACAGAACTTCAATCAGAGTGGCTGACTGTTGAACCAGTGTGGCCACTGGACCTCTGTCAGGGGACAGGAGTTTCCTCTCAGCACCCTTCACAAATGACACTTCCCAGGATTATTTGGGGGAAGCCACGAGTGTTTCAAGTGAAATCAAAGTCTGGTGTGGGTATGGCCCCCTGATTAGGCAAGCCAAGCAGTTGTGAGTGGCTTCTAAAACACTGACAGTTGATTCTTACTGAGCATGCCCGGCCTTATCATTGAGTTCAATGCTAAATTTCTTACATTAATTAAAAATCAGCCAGGCATTTTGTAAACGTTTAAACTGCAGAAGGTGAAGGTCAGAGTATGGAGCAAGGTCAGTAATAGGATTACAGGTACTCTGTGAACATGGCTGATTTTTAATTAATTTCAACAAATTATGAGAGCTCTGACAGAAAAAAGTCTAACAGCGGTCTGGTTTTTTCTCTCTTTTTACACGTTGAACTCTCAATGCTCTCTCATTGATTTGTGTATCGCCATGAAAATTTAGAGGGTTGTAAAGCAAGCATTACTGAGTTCAGGACTATAAATTTTGTAAGGTTTTATTTATTTATTTATTGCATTTATATACCGCCCCATAGCCAAAGCTCTCTGGGCGGTTTTCAACAATTAAAAACATTAAAAACAAATATACAAATTTAAAAACACATTTTTTAAAAAACAAACAAAAACAATTTAAAAACACATGCTAAAATGCCTGGGAGAAGAGGAAAATCTTGACCTAGCACTGAAAAGATAACAGTGTTGGCACCAGGCGCACCTCATCAGAAAGTTCATTCCATAATTTGGGGGCCACCACTGAGAAGGCCCTCTCCCTTGTTGCCAGACTCCAAGCTTCCTTCGGAGTAGGCACCCGGAGGAGGGCCTTGGATGTTGAGCGTAGTGTACGGGTGGGTTCGTATCAGGAGAGGCATTCCATCAGTTATTGTGGTCCCAAGCTGTGTAAGGCTTTATAGGTTAAAACCAGCACCTTGAATCAAGCTTGGAAACATACAGGCAGCCAATGCAAGCGGGCCAGAATCAGTTTTATATGTTCGGACCGTCTAGTCCATGTTACCAATCTGGCTGCTACATTTTGCACAGGCTGCAGTTTCCGAAACGTCTTCAAAGGCAGCCCCACATAGAGTGCACTGCAGTAATCTAACTTGGAGGTTACCAGAGCATGGACAACTGAAGCCAGGTTATCCCTGTCCAGATAGGGGCGCAGCTGGGCCACCAACTGAAGTTGGTAGAAGGCACTCCGTGCCACCGACGCTACCTTAGCCTCAAGTGACAGAGATGGTTCTAGGAGAACCCCCAAGCTACAAACCTGCTCCTTCAGGGGGAGTGCAACCCCATCCAGGACAGGTTGGACATCCACCATCCGGTATGGAGAACTGGACCATTTTCAATTTAACATTGCAGAATGCAAAAAATCCATGCTGACTATAGTATATAGCCTCTCTCGTGGCTGTATAATCTATTTGCTTTCAGTGTAGGCCTCTCATCAGCACCAAGTGCTTCTTTGAATTCTGTTGCCTGTTTTACAAAACTAGTCAGTAGTAGAAAGAAGCTCCTTATCCTACTAGGTGTCTGCAATGGATTGTGTGTGTGTATGTTTCACTTTGGATCTTGTGTTGCACAAGATCCAAAGTGCTATACAATCCTTAAGGAGATAGGAATCTCATTATATACATTATAAATAACATTTTAGGAGCCTTGCTGCTTTTCATATTTAATCTCAGATCCCAGGCTTGGCATCTGTTTCTCCTTTCAGTCAAGAAAATGAGAGACTATTTACATATTCTTAGGGCTATATCTTCAATTAAATCTTTTTTAGAGCTGAACTCCAAACATTCAGTATTGGGTTTCTTGGCAGACATCTATCTTTTTCTTTTAAGAGATTTATTTATTCAGTTCGCCTGGGCATCCAGAGTCTCCCAACTTACCATCCCATAATTAGAAAAAGGACCCTACCTCAGACATCTCCAAGCTTTGCTCCAAAATATCTTCTCCTTGATTCATTTATTTATCTACTTCTTTATTGATGTGGTTTTCTTGTCCAGCATCTGCATCTGTAATACAGTACATAGTGGGGCCACAAAATAATTCAATCTGAGGGAGTAATTCACATGATTATTTCTCAGAGCCAACTCTGTTTTTTAAGACAGAGTAAGGAAAATGGAGAATGTAAATTATGGAATTCTGCTTTTATGATTCTAAATATTGAATAACTGACAAAGCTACTGGGTCTCATAGATGCTGAATCTATTCTGTTGTGGATGGTCAAAAGGGAAAGGTCAACATATCTGTGCTATTTTGCATGGAGGGGAAAGGGATTTTCCTATCTGGGTCTCTGTATAATAAAATATTGTATTGTTGTTTCCCTGTGGATGTTTCTTAACATAAATACCTTTGCAAACACACACATACCCAAACATCTTTCTGTTTTTGCACTTATACTGCAATCCTATAGGTCTACTCAGAAGTAAGTCCCAATGAGTTCTATCCTAGTAGAAAACCACAGCACATGAAAAGTGACCCCAGTCCAGAGAAGTTCTTCAATTGGGTTTACTCCCAGGTAAGTAGGTATGGGATTGCAGCTTTAGCATAATAATTTCAACCATTATTTTTAGAGAGTTGGGCACGGTTACCTGTGATGGGTCTTGATGGGCAGGAGAGCATGCAAGCCAAAGCTTAGTTCAGATGTGATGGAAAGGTTGATGGCTGAGGTGCAGATTGACTTGGGAAGAGATTATTTTGTTCTTCTGAATTGAATCACATTATTCCCCCTCCCCCCTTTAGTCATTTGGAGGATGCATTACTCACTTCTCAACCTAAGTATTCATAGGAAACTAGCTTTTAAAAAAAATAAAGGCAGTGTGAACAATTCTGAACTAGATGAACCAATGGTGTGACTCAGTGTAAAGATGGGAAACCTGTGGTCCCCCAAGTGTTACTGGACTACAACTCTCATCACCCTTGACTATTTACCCTGGGGATGATAAGAATCAGAGCCCAACAACATCTGAGAGGCCATAGATTCCCCACCGTTGTGCTAGAGGAAAGCCTCTTCCCTTCAAGAAGGGTGCTTTCTAACTGAGTAGGAGAGCACAGCATGTGAAAAGTGACCCTAAATCCAGAGTTCTTCCATTTACTCAACCTCTCAAGCAAGATTTTGCATAAGCTTTCTCAAAATGTTTTTTATAGCCTACTTGAGCTTACAGGCTGCAGCATGCCACTTCTTTATTTGTCATTACTCTCATCATATATGGCCCTCCCTGCTACACTATGGTGCTGCAGCTCAAGGAGCCTTCCACTAGTGTGTCAAAATCATTTCGGCACTACACTAATATATTTTCTCCTTCTGGTCATGGCTCTTTTGGATCTGTTGTTGTTGTTATGTGCCTTCAAGTCGATTACGACTTATGGCGACCCTATGAATCAGCGACCTCCAATAGCATCTGTGGGATTGGACCAAGATGAAGGAGGTATGAAAATTGGAGGGAGCAATATCAATAATTTAAGATATGCAGACGATACCATACTACTAGCTGCTAACTAGCAGAAACCAGTAATGATTTGAAATGAATGCTGATGAAAGTTCAAGAGGAAAGCACAAAAGGAGAACTACAGCTGAATGTCAAGAAGACTAAAGTAATGACAACAGAAGATTTATGTGACTTTAAAGTTGACAATGAGGACATCGAACGTGTCAAGGATTGTCAATACCTAGGCACAGTCATTAACCAAAATGGAGACAATAGTCAAGAAATCAGAAGAAGGCTAGGACTGGGGAGGGCAGCTGTGAGAGAAATAGAAAAGGTCCTCAAATACACTAAAGTCAGGATCATTCAGACCATGGTATTCCCAATCTCTATGTATGGATGTGAAAGTAGGACAGAGAAAAAAGCGGATAAGAGAAAAATCCACTAATTTGAAATGTGGTGTTGGAGGAAAACTTTGTGCATTCCATGGACTGCGAAAAAGACAAATAATTGAGTTTTAGAACAAATTAAACCAGAACTACCGCTAGAAGCTAAAATGATGAAACTGAGATTACCATGCTTTGGACACATCATGAGAAGACATGATTCACTAGAAAAGACAATAATGTTGGGAAAAACAGAAGGGAGTAGAAAAAGAGGAAGACCAAACAAGAGAAGGACTGATTCCATAAAGAAAGCCACAGACCTGAACTTACAAGATCTGAACAGGGTGGCTCATGACAGATGCTATCTGAGGTCACTGATTCATAGGGGCGCCATAAGTTGTAATCGACTTGAAGGCACGTAACAACAAAGACATCAGGGGTGGCTACGCTTTTTCAGCCTGAGGGCCACATTCACCATTGGCCAGCCCTTCAGAGGCTGCATAGCAGCAGTGGTGTGGCCAACACTTCACATGCACACTCTTGCATACATGTATAAGCACACACAAACACAAATGGACGTACAGGCAATACAAAACAGAGAAATCTAGTCTCAAAGTAACATCATTTCACACACACACACAGCCCTCAAACCCAACCACCTGTGCATATAGCAACCTCCAGATTGTTTCTGAGTAAACTTTTTTGAGGCAGCCACACCTGAACGTGGGTCATACTGATGTCATACATTCCAGACACTCTTGGTGGTGGAAATCAATTGATCTGATGAGCAGGGAGAGGGTGGTCTGCATCTCAGTCAAGGCACCGGGCTGTGAGAAGATTGAAATCTCTCTGCCCAGCCTACTATTATGATGGGGATGCTCATTACTTCTCCCTGCCCATCAGCTGATTGATCTGATGAGTGGTGAGTTGGCAATCTGAATTCCCAAGAGGTATAAATCTTTCCACATAGCCTAGCACCCTGATGGTCCTCGGCCAAACCACCACCCTTGCTCATCAGATGATCAGTCAAATGAGCAGGGAGATGTTACCTGCATCCTTGTTTTGGCACTGGAATGAATTGATGAAAGTTGTTCTCTGCCCCCCATTTTGCTCTGTACACTCCCCCCACCCTGCAGCGGTGGTATTGCTGGAACTGTCAGAAAATTGAGTTGAGGGGCTGGTGGTGGGGACAATGGGGAATCTTTGGTAGGTTCAGGTCTGTGGGTCCGTGATTCAACCCCCCTGCTATACATTAAGATCTTCCGCTGAGGGCTGCTTCAGCCATCATGGCTTGTTGAAACTAAAAGTAGGGCCAGTTCAGTGGCAGCTCCCTTGCTATAGACCCTCTCAAGTGTTAAGATCAGCAGAGGGGGGGCTCTTGGTAACCCCACCACCCTCCGAGGTTTGGGAGGTGGTAGCCCTGGAGAGGGAATTCTTTGCGGCAGCCCCTAAGTTGAGGAACTTCTTCCCCACGGAGGTGCTTCTTGCACCTTCACTATACAGTTTTTGGCAAATGCTGAAGATGCACCTCTCTACTCTGGCCTTTGACCCCTGAGACGTGCACATTTAGGACCCAGCCTATTCCTGTGAAATCAGAAGAAATGAAATATAAAATAACAACCATAACAACAATTTAGTGCATCTTAGAGGGGTAGCCAACGTGATGCTCTCCAGATCTTGTTGGCCACCAGCTTCCATCGTCCACAGCCAGCATGGCCAATGGTTAGGGATGTTGGGTGTTTGAGGCTGCATACACACCACACACTTAAAGCATATTGAACATATGTTTTTCCCATCAAAGAATCCTGGGAACTGTAGTTTGTCAAGGGCACTGAGAATTGTAGCTCTGTGAGTTAACTACAGTTCCTAAGATTCAGGGGTGGAATGTGATTTAGATGTGCTTTAAATGTATGGTGTGTATGCAGCCGTACTTAAACAACATCATGAGGGCCACAGGTTCCCCCTCCCCGCATTAGATTCTTTCTTTTCATTCCTTCATTGGTGCCTTCCCTCCTTTTCTCTTTTGAATAAATATCATGGGCAGTAGCTGAGCCATTTGGTAGGTGATGCTTCTTTTCTCCCCCGCCCCCCGATTTTGAAACACAATGTCTCTTCCCTGGTCCACTACCTGTATACCTGTGTTCACTTATTCCTTTGAAAGATCCAGATATGCATATGTGAGCATTACAAAACAAGGCCTCTCTCTCTTTTCTTTCTTTCTCCCTAGGTCATAAATGTTATTATCCTTTTCTGGCTTGCCCATTCGTCAATCAGGAGTCACTTTGCTGAAGTGAAGCTTACAGTAATTTTAAGCCCCTTTCCATATCAGGTTTTATCCACCATACTGGAGATTAAAGAGGAGGCCGCCATTCCATCCCGGAGGGGAGGATGTGATATTGGAACTGTTGATAAAATGCGACAACTTTGCTCTTGTGGGTCATGATGTCATCGAAATGAAGCGATGGAATCGCAGCCTTATGCCGAGCCGAATGTATATTATTCTAAGTAAATGAGATCTTTTGAAAGGCGAGCTTATTGTTTTTAATAACCTGAGGTTGTATAATTCCTTTCTCATGTTAGTGCTTTGAGAAATATTTCTCATATTATTATCTTTTTCACTCTGAACCCAAGCCTGGCAGCCATCGGCTCAGAGCTGGAGTAATCCTTTGCATTCCTCCTCCCAGAGACGTTGTGCCATTCACATGATGTCATCATTGTGTACGTTTGCCTTCATTAACTACTGGTGAGTCATGATTATCGTGGCTAATAGAAAGGGGATTATCTCTTAATTAAATCAGACAGGAGGGTGCTTTTGTTGACTTTCTCCACTCTCCCTCCCCCAGCAACACCCCATTGTGCATCCCTGGCTGTTAACCCTTGAATCCCCCTGGATCTAATATTTTAATTTTACCTTCTTCTTTGAGGCAATTAGTCAATGTCAGGCAGATGTTGTGGTTGGACAGACCCTACAGTATGTGTGCGTCAAATGGGTTTCAGCCTCCTGTGTGGTAAGGAAGAAGTCGTTATATCTGCAAAGGAGACTGTGGCAAAGAGAGCCTGATCCTCAAATGGTACAGTCTGTAATGGGCCCAGTGTGAAGCTTAAGTAGGAAGGACAAGGATAGGGGAAATCGACCTGCTGGCAGACCACAAAGCCACAGGAACAGGGAAACAGTCTGGTGTAGTGGTTAGAGTGCTGGACTAGGACCTGGGAGACCAGGGTTCAAATTCTCACTCAGCCATGAAGCTCACTGGGTGACCTTGGTCCAGTCACTATCTCTTAGCCTAACCTACCTCACAGGGTGGTTGTGAGGATAAAATGGAGAGGGAAGAGAACCATGTACACCACCTTGAGTTCCTTGGAAGAATGTAAACACTAGGGATGTAAATGTAACAACAACAACAATATCATCCAAGCAGGCCTGCTGTGCCATCCACAAACTGCCCAGTTGCATGAGCATAATAATAAAGCATTATTGTAGCAAAGTGGTTTAACATAAATCCCTTTTCCAAGGCACTCTGAGAACTGGAGCTGTGTGAGGTGAACAGGGCATCTCCTAGCAACTCTCAGCACCCTTGGCAAACTACAGCTCCCAGGATTCTTTGGGGGAAGCCATTACTGTTAAAGTGATATAAGGGTGCTTTAAATGTATAGTATGGATGTGACCACAGAACCAGTCAGAATGTTTGAAAGATTCTAGTGGTCTGGGAATTGAATGTTCATCTGAGTATTCCTTTTCTCTTTTCAGTTTCAGGGTACTGTTTGTCAGTGTGGATGTGGCCCTCTCCATGTCTGAGAAAACTGCCTCGTAAAGGTTGTGGAGGTAGGGGGACACAGAAGAGAGTCTTGTGTGTACATGCTGTCCTTTGACTTCAAAAATGTTGCATGGACAGAGGCCTATGTGCTAACCTTTGTAGGTGGGTAGGCCCCACTCACATGGTCGGATGGATGGATGGATGGATGTTTGCGTGGGCATGGAGCACCTACAGACCAATGTACATGCTTAAGCATTGCAAGGTTCATGCAGTGGAAGGGCCTTAGCTCAGTGGCAGAGCATCTGCCTTGCATACAGAAGGTCCAGGTTCAATCCCTGGCATCTCCAGATAGGGCTTGGAGAGAATCCCGTGTGAAATCCTGGAGAGCCACTGCCAGTCCGTGTAGACAATACTGAGCTAGATGGACCAAGGATCGGACTCGGTATAAAGCAGCTTCCCATGTTCCTGTGTGTTCCAGTGTGTAAAGAGGATGGCTGCATTCACACCACACAATTAACGTGCTATTATTCCACTTTCAACAGTCCTGGCTTCTCCCAGAGAATCCCAGGAAGTGTTGTTTGTGATGGGTGCTGAGAGTTGTTAGGAGACTCCTGTTCCCTTCACAGAGCTCCAGTTCCCCGGGAAGGGGGATTGTTAAACCACTCTGGGAGCTGTAGATCTATGAGGGGAATAGGGGGTCTCCAAACAGTTAGCGATTTTTTTTTGGTTAGAAAAATTCATCACCTTTTTTAGTGCAAATTTCTCCTAATATATATATTTTTGCAGAACAGTTTTCCCTATTATAATACATTTTTGTATGTTATTTTCACGAACCTATGCATTCTAATGCACATGCTACCCCAGAATATACATTTTTGTACACATTACTTGGCTGGAGAACTGCAAAATCTGGATGTGGAAGGATCGCAGTGTGTTGGTTCTCGCGTTGTTTTTGGAAAGTGCAAATTAGGCAGGTTTGCCTTTAAATGAGAATTGTATTGAATTTCTCCCCATCACAAAATGCAACCCTTGAGAATTTGGGATGGAGAGTAGGCATAGAAAGATCTGTCAATTTTGGTTCTCTCCATTACTCATTTGTCCAGTCGTAAGTTCAGTTCTCCATATTTCTGCAGCAATTTGCAAACATTTTTTTAAAAACGTCCTCATGAAAATTCTCCAGCATTTTAGTGCAAAATTTATCCTAATAAACACATTTTTGTAGGCAGTTTTGACTATACACACTTTTTGTATGCAATTTCTCGTTGTATAATTTATTTATTTATTTATTGCACTTGTATACTGCCCCATAGCCGAAGCTCTCTGGGCGGTTTACAGCAATCAAAAACATTAAAACAAATATACAATTTAAAACACATATTTTAAAAACAATTTAAAACACAATTTTAAAATTTAAAACAATATAAAACAATTTAAAACACATGCTAAAATGCCTGGGAGAAGAGGAAAGTCTTGACCTGGCGCCGAAAAGATAACAGTGTTGGCGCTAGGCGCACCTCGTCATTGTCAGGCCCAGGATGAGACTCAGGAACCAGACCAGGGGTTGTAAGTAATTCAGTTTTTATTAGAGTAATGTCCAAACAAAGACTGCGTCTTCTCATGAAGCAGCACAGAGATACAGGTCCTGCGGCATTGAGAGAAAGTTGACAGAGCAAGGAGCTGCTTCCCGCCTGTTCTTTAAGAAGGGGCCCAATGGGCGTGCAACCTTTCGCTCCTCCTTAACTGCCCCTCAGGTACTACCCGCCTTCCCCCCCTTCTCTCTTGTCTTTTCAGATGTCTTCGTGTGCGCGGCGAAGGGGGAAGCATCGGCCCCTCCTCTTCTGAAGTTTCCGATTCCAGTATGGGGGATAGGGGAGGAGCTGATGGTAAACTGCCTCGCGGCTTTTCTGCCTTGGGCAGCCCTCCCTCTTCCTCCTGTTCTGAGCTTTGGAGAAGGGGAGGCGTGGGAATGTCCAGGGAAGATTCTGAAACTCCAAAGCTCTCAGGCTCCCCGTTGCTAGGCAACCCTATCTCTGGCATTTCCTCTGCTTCGTCTTCACTCCACTCGGGCGAAGTTGCTCTCCCTCCTCCCTGCCATCCGTCTGAATCCTCTTCTTGCAACCCCTCGGGACCCCAACTCTGCCTCCCAACATCATCCCCTCTCCCAAGCTGCCCCCCCCTTTTGCTGACTTGGGGCGGTGGGGAAAACGTTGATGGAAAAGTTTTACCAAATCTGGAGCATGCACGTCAGCTGCATCTTCCCATGATCTATCAGCTGGTCTGTAGCCTTTCCAGTGAATCAAGTACTGCAACTTGCGGCGTCTTATTCTGGAGTCTAGGATTTCCCCAACTTCAAACTCAATCTGCTCATTTACCAGGAGCGGAGCTCCGGGAGGCTCCTCCGGCCGCAACTCACTGGGAGGGGCGGCTTTCGTTAACAGGGATCGATGGAACACAGGATGTATTTTAAACGTGTCAGGTAGCTTCAGTCGGTACGCCACGGGATTAATTTGAGTTTCTATTTCAAAAGGACCCACCCTCTTGTCTTGTAATTTTCTACATTTGCCCGGCATCTGGAGGAAGCGGGTGGACAGCCAGACCTGGTCTCCCAGCTGAAGGGGGGGCCCTCCTTCCTGTGCAGATCAGCAACTCGCTTGTACTCCGTTTTGGCTTCGTTTAACTGCTGTTTCAATGTCTGTTGCGCCGCCTGCAATTCCTTAAGGAAGTTCTCTGCGGCCGGTACCAGCATCCCCTCTGAGCTGCTTGGAAAGACTTTAGGATGGAATCCATAATTAGCGAAGAACGGGGTTTGCTGAGTGCTGGAGTGCAGGGAGTTGTTGTAGGCAAACTCTGCAAAATGCAAATATGATACCCAGTCAGTCTGTTGATAGGACACATAACTACGTAAATATCTCTCCAGAACGGCGTTCAAGCGTTCCGTCTGACCGTCTGTCTGGGGGTGATGGGCGGAGGAGAGTTTTAATTCCGTCTGCAGCTGTTTCCACATTGCTCTCCAAAATTTGGCTGTGAACTGAGTTCCTCAGTCTGAGACTACGCTGTTTGGCAATCCATGCAGCCGGTAGACTTCTTTGATGAATAACTTGGCCGTTTCTTTAGCCTCTAAGGCCCCTGCACAAGGAAGAAAATGCGCCATTTTGGTGAGTAAATCTACCACTACTAGGATGGCTGTCATTCCTTGGGACTTGGGTAGATCAGTTATAAAATCCATGGAGAGGTCCTTCCAGGGTTCGTGTGGGACAGGTAACGGTTGTAACAGTCCTGCTGGTTTTCCTGTTTGTGTTTTTGTCCGCAGACAGACAGAGCAGGACTTCACATAGCTCTCAATATCCCGACGCATTTTAGGCCACCAGAAGTCCTTGGCCACGTTCTGAATGGTTTTGTAAATCCCAAAGTGTCCCGCTGTGATGGAATCATGGCACTGGCGTAGGATTCTGAGCCTTAATTCCCCTTCTGTCACATATCTGGCTGTTTTGAACCATAACAGTCCATTTCTCCAGTGGAAAGTTACTTCTGAGTCTTGATCTTGTCCCGTCTCCTGCCTATATCTTAGCATGTCTACATCTTCTTGTTGTGCCTTTTTGAGTTCCTCTTCCCATGAAGGCTGGCATGATCCCAACGTTAATTTCTCTGGCGGGATCACGTACTGAGGCTGGTCATCGGATTCACTTTCTTTGAATTGTGGCTGTCTGGATAAGGCATCTGCTCTCTGGTTTTTGGCTTGGGCATGATAAGTAATCTTGAAATTAAACCTAGTGAAGAACTGGGACCATCTTATCTGTCTCTGGTTCAGCTTTCTGGCTGTTTGGAGGCTTTCAAGATTCTTGTGGTCGGAGCGCACTTCAATCTGATGAGAGGCCCCCTCTAGGTATTGTCTCCAGTTTTCAAAAGAATCCTTGATGGCCAGCAGCTCCTTCTCCCATACTGTGTAGTTCTTCTCTGCAGGCTTTAACTTCCTAGAGAAGTACGTGCAGGGGTGCAGCTCCTTCACTTCTTGGTCTAATTGCAGAAGGACCCCCCCGATGGCAAAATCCGAAGCATCTGCTTCCACGACGAAAGGGCGGTTCGGATCAGCAAAGCGCAGAATGGGCTCGGTAGCAAACCTTCTCTTCAGCTCCTCAAAGGCCTTGGTGGCGTTCTCTGTCCATTGAAACTTCTTCTTTCCCCTTAAACAGTCAGTCAGAGGAGCTGTTAATTTGGAAAACCCTGGAATGAACTTTCTGTAGTAATTGGCAAACACTAGAAACCGTTGTACATCCTTTTTGGTAACAGGTTGGCCTCAGTCCAATATACAGCTTACTTTCCCTGGGTCCATCTCCACGCCTTCCGCTGAGATTCGATACCCAAGGAAGTCCAAAGACTTGAGGTCAAATCCACATTTCTCTAACTTAGCATACAAGTGATTCTCTCTCAGTCTCTTCAACACCGTTTTCACATGCTGGTCGTGGTCTTCCTGGTTCTTTGAGAACACCAGGATATCATCTAAGTAACAGATTACATACGTGTCCAACAGGTCTCTAAACACATCGTTCATGAACTTTTGAAACACGCCTGGTCTAAACACAAAGCCCGAACGGCATGACCAGGTACTCAAACTGTCCATAAGCGGTCAAGAATCCTGTTTTCCATTCACCTCCCTCCTTCATTCTGATCAGATTGTACGCTCCTCTCAAATCCAGCTTAGTGAAGATTTTTGCGGAGCGCAGTCGGTCTAGCAGCTCTGAGATCAGGGGCAGCAGGTAGCTGTTAGGGATGGTGATCTGGTTCAATGCGCGATAGTCGTTACAAGGTCTGAGTCCCCCCCCCTTCTTTTTCACAAACAGTAGTGGCGCTCCAGCAGGGGACTATGAGGGGCGTATGAATCCTCGCCTCAGGTTTTTATCCAGAAATTCCTTCAGGGCCTCCCTCTCAGTCTCTGTCAGAGAGTAAATTCTCCCCGATGGGATGCTGGCTCCTGGCACGAGATCAATCGCACAGTCGTAAGGGCGGTGGGGGGGTAGAGTCTCTGCCTCTTTTTCATCAAATACATCTTTGAATTCCTCATACTTCAGCGGCAGGGTCACTTGCTCGATCTCTTGCACTGCCCCCGCTAAGTTGTTCTTGATTCCTTCAGGTTGACAGTTCTCCTGACAATACTGTGAGGTGAACCACACCACTGCCTCCTTCCAACTTATTTTGGGTTCGTGCTTGGCTAGCCAGGGCATTCCCAGAATCACCTCAAAGTTCGAGAGATCTGACACGTATAGCGAAATGAACTCTTCATGCCCAGGGATTTGAAGTTTCACTTCCTCCGTGGCTTGTGTCACCCCTCCTGACTTCAGGGGTCTCCCATCGATGGTCTCCACAGATAAGGGAGCGTCCAGTTTCCACCGGGAAATTCCATGACACTTGACTAGTTTTGCATCAATAAAATTTGTGGAGGCTCCACTGTCAAGTAAGGCCGTGGAATTGAACACCACTCCTCTGGAAGTTGTAATCCGAATAGGCAAGACCAACACCCCCTTTGAGGGAGGTTGGATCGTTGGGGGGCCTTTATACAACGCTGCCCCCAGTCCACCGGCTGCACGTGGACTGGGTGTTCTAGTTTCCCGACGGCTCGGCTTTCCCCCCTTTCAGTCCACAGTCTCTGGCCACATGGCCCGGTTTTGAACAATAAAAGCATAAACGTTCTCAGCGTCGTCTTTCCTTTTCTTCTTCTGACAGTCTTGGCCTAGCCCCTCCCTGTCCCTCAGTTGCATTACCTGCCATCCCTGCAGTGGAAAGGGTCTTGCTGCGGGATGCCGAGGCTGAGTATCTCGGGACCTCCTGCTTCTTTTCCAGGGGCCTTCCTTCCATCCGGTGATCTATCTGTAGGCATAGCCGGATTAGTCCTGGCAGGTCAGCGGGGGGGGGGGGGAGGTCCTGGCCAGCTCATCCAGGATTTCAGCATTTAATCCACTCCGGTACATAAACATCAGGGCTGCATCATTATAACCAGTTTCCTGGGACAAAATTTTAAAAGCGTTAGTGTACTCGGAAACAGTCCCTTTAGCTTGCTTCAGAGCGCCTAGCTGCCGCGCTACTGTTTCAGCTCTTTGCGGGTCTTGAAACATCTCGGTCATCTCCTGTATAAATCCTCTGTATCTTCTTAAGACAGTATCCTTTCTCACCAGATACGGAGTCACCCATTTTGCAGCTTCTCCCTCCAGGAGGCTAATCACGAAGGCTACTTTAGCCCCATCGTCTGGAAATTCTGTGTGCCTGACATCCAGATATAACTAACATTGAGCCACGAAAGTTGCCAACTGATCACTCTGTCCCGCATATTTTGGGGGCAATCCAATGGGAACCTTTACTGCGGCAACTGGAGGGGCTGTTCGCATCTGGTCTATCATGGCCTTCAAGGCTTGATTATCCGTTTTCAGCGCCTTGACTGCTGCTAGCAGGGCTTAAACATCTGTCTGCAAATCAGCTACCTTAGTCCTCAAGAGTTTCACTTCTTCCGTCTCAGAAGTGGGGTTCGTTCCCCCCTCTGCTCCCTTTGACATCTTGTCCCAGTCAAGTGAAGAGAGCGTTGAGGGTGATTTAGGTGGCTCTGTCAAGCTGTCAGGCCCAGGATGAGACTCAGGAACCAGACCAGGTGTTGTAAGTAATTCAGTTTTTATTAGAGTAATGTCCAAACAAAGACTGCGTCTTCTCATGAAGCAACACAGAGATACAGGTCCTGCGGCATTGAGAGAAAGTTGACAGAGCAAGGAGCTGCTTCCCGCCTGTTCTTTAAGAAGGGGCCCAACGGGCGCACAACCTTTCGCTCCTCCTTAACTGCCCCTCAGGTACTACCCGCCTTCCCCCCCTTCTCTCTTGTCTTTCAAGATGTCTTCGTGTGCGCGGCGAAGGGGGAAGCATCGGCCCCTCCTCTTCTGAAGTTTCCGATTCCAGTATGGGGGATGGGGGGGCTGATGGTAAACTGCCTCGTGGCTTTTCTGCCTTGGGCAGCCCTCCCTCTTCTCCCTCCTGTTCTGAGCTTCGGAGAAGGGGAGGCGTGGGAATGTCCAGGGAAGATTCTGAAACTCCAAAGCTCTCAGGCTCCCCGTTGCTAGGCAACCCTATCTCTGGCATTTCCTCTGCTTCGTCTTCACTCCACTCGGGCGAAGTTGCTCCCCCTCCTCCCTGCCATCCGTCTGAATCCTCTTCTTGCAACCCCTCGGGACCCCAACTCTGCCTCCCGACAGTCATGAAGGTCATTTCATAATTTGGGGGCCAAATGTTTGCATTTTTGCATATTATTTTCACTCATATATTTATTTTTATGCACACTTTCTCCTACAATATGCATTTTTATAAATATTGTTTGGTTGGCAAACTGTATTATGAATCGAAGGATGGCTGTGTTTCAGTTCTCATATTGTTTCAGAAAGTGTGAATTCGATAGATTCAGCTTAAAATGCAAGCTGAATCAAATTCTCCCCCCCCCATCCCTAGCGGGATGGCATGTGGTAGTGGTGGCGGTGGCAGAGAGCTCATCTCTTCATAGCAAGACTATGTGTGAGAAGGAATGGGAGCATTATCGAAAGGTACGCTAGTAAGTAAGTATGTGGATAAATACATAAATATGCTAATCCCGAATATTGAGTTGTTGTTGTTGTTTTGATAGTGTGATCTTACAGCTTCCCTGAATCTTTATTGTAAGTAAAAGACATGGAATAGTGCTTGCAAAGCTGCCCCATGTCAGAGTGGCTAACTTAACTAGCAGCCAGGTAGCATAATACTTCCAGAAGCAGTTTATACAATAACAGCTGGAAGAGATCAATAGACTATCTAGTCCTACGCCAACCTGCTGCTGTAAAATTATCCAACTATCCACATACTCTAAATCTAAGGCCTATATATGTCTGTGTCTACATGTGTGTGTATGTAATGTGTATCTTTATGTGCTGTGTATGTAATGTATATCTCTATGTATCTGTAGGTACACACACACTATCCATCCATCCATCCATCCATCCATCCATAAGAAACATGTCCTCTAGGTGGCTTACAAGTTACAACCATATAAAGGCACACATTGACCCAATCAAAGCATAGCCTTGAAGTGAAAATACTAAACAGTAAAAATAAGGAACTCAAGCAAAAGCAAGAATAAAAGTTAATATCATTCCATCGATCAGGGAAGTAGGCTAGAAAAAATAGATTGGCAGAAGAAAATCAAGAATATGTCTTGGCAAGTCTTCCCTGGCTAGGTGTTCCACTAGGAAGGCACCACCACACAGAAGGCCCTGAATCTGCATCTCCCTGTATTTCATTTGTTTAGGAAGTTGCATGGTAATTTTGCCGGATCTTAAATGTCAGGGAGAAACATAGGAGAAAGACCTTGCAGGCTCCTTGTGAATATATGTATTCTGTGAGGTTCTGTATTGTAATATAGATGACGTTTGTATTTAAGGAGAGAGGCAATGACAACCTAGTCATACTGAGAGGAAAGGAAGCCCACTTCAGAGCTTGGAAAAGTTACTTTTTTGAACTACAACTCCCATTAGCCCAATCCAGTGGCCATGCTGGCTGGGGCTGATGGGAGTTGTAGTTCAAAAAAGTAACTTTTCCAAGCTCTGACCCACTTGCACACACTCTGTGGCTGTCGCTAGAGGTGCTGTAGCTTTAGAGGGAAGAGACAGGGAGAGGCAGCAAACAACCACTGGATGAGGGCAACAACTGCACTAGAGCTGAGAAACCCAGCCATTCATCACACCCACACCCTTGCTTGAAACTCACAGACCATGCTAAACCATGCGCCACGATTAGTTCTGCCCTGAACAAGCCTGATTTTTTGTATCTTGTACAGATGGCCTTGATTTCCTGTACACATATGAGCATTCTTGTACATCTGTCAACACTGACAGAGAGCCTACACTGCAAGGGGGAATCTCTGTGCTTTGATTCCATCCCATCTGCAGCCAATTTCAAAGCAGCATCCCTGCCGCAGAATTTGATTTACACCATCCTGAAGATGGGTCAGTGTCAACAAGCTGATTTTCAAGGCTCATCCAGATGTCTGGCTTGAATCAGCAGCTGAGCACCATGCTGTATGCAATGGCCCCAGCATCACAGAATTTCATCCTTTCTCTGGGGCTCGGAATGAACTGCCAAAAACTGTCAAGCCATTCTGCACAGTGCCACCTAGTGGCTCTTGTGCAGATACAGGCTATGCTGCGTAGACACTATCCACCCTGACACTGTTGAGGCTCTGTCTGGGAAACAGTCCTGTTTTATTGCTTCTTCCAAGTCAGAGTCACTCTTTACTTCATGTTGTAATGTGAAAGTCTTTCTTAGGATGTGCTTGCCAGAACTGTCACCTCTACCAAATGTCAGCCACTATTTATTGTGCATGCACTTCTTTGGATTCAAACAGTTCTTCAGTCAGGAAGCTAGCTGCCGCCATTCCCAGCCCCCGTTTTGTTGTTTTGGCTTCAATGAAAGCTGAATTCTTGTAAGATGCTGATCATCACCCTGTAAAGTATTAAACTGTAGTGTTTGAGAGGCGTCCTTCACTTCTAGGCCTCTTGAAAAATAGGTGCCTATTAAGGCAATGCTGAAAGAACGTTTGACTCAGATTTCAGGGGATGGTGGGTGGGGTGGGGATAAATGGAGGGCCAAAACCCTTCAGCAAATTTTAGAGTTGGGGTGTCCATGAAACTCTGATAGGCTAGCCGCTGGCTGAGAGCCATCTCCCTACCAGCAAGCCCCCAGAGCTACATGATGATGAAGATGCATCATCAATCTGATGGGGACTTCTAAGCAACATAAGGGGATCCCTGGAAGTACTGAGTGGGGGCTTTTCAGCTCAGTGCTTTGGGTAGCGGTGGTGAGTTCCCTCCAGAATTTTGCCCCTGGCTGGGAAAATCCCTGCAGCTCCACACATAGACCCACATACAGTTGTACATAGCCCATGAATAAGGAAGGATGAATGAATCCATCAATTTCTGTTTCTCTGTTTCTCATTTTTCCAATCTTAAGTACAGTTCTCCACATTTCCACACCAGTTTGCGTTTCCCCCAACAAATTCCTCATGAAAATTCATCGGTATTAATGCCAATCTCCTAATATTCATATATTTATATGCAATTTTGACTAATACATACATTTTTCTGAAGCAATTTCCCCCAATATAATGCATTTTGTATGCTATTTTTATGAATATATGCATTTTTATGCACACTTTACCTTAGTATACACATTTTTTAACACATTACTTGCCTGGGGAAGTGCATTGCAGAATTCAGAAAAGTGAGTGTTTGAAAGGATGACTGTGTTTCAGTTTGCATACTGTTCTGGAAAGTGTGTATTAGTTAGGTTCACCTTTAAATACAAACCAGACTGAATTTCTCCCTCATCCCTACCTGTGAATGGAGCTGCAAAACTAGAGGGGCATTTAGACCCAGCCCTATAATGTGAAACACATAATTGTGTCCTGAACGTGCAGGCCAACTTTCATCCTGAAAGCATTCAAGAGAGAATAATAAGACAGTTATGACATTGTGTTGTGTTTTGCATATAAAATAACAGAATCACACAGTTGGAGGGGGCCATGTAGGCCATCTAGTGTACTACTTTTTGATGCAAGGAATCTAGAGCCAGAGCATCCCCACCACATGGCTCTCCAGCCTCTGACTGAAGGTTTCTAGCTAGGGAGAGTCCACATCACCCCTCCAGGGAGTTGGCTCCAAGTCAAAACTTCTCTTCCCATGAAGAAGTTTCCCTTGAGGTTCACCTGAAATCTACCCTCCTATCACTTAAAATCTAGTTCTGCCCCCTGGGGCAGCAGAGAACAAGTCTTTACTCTCTTCTATGTGGCAGATCTTCAGCATTTGAAGTGCACTATCATCTTCTCCCCCCCCCCGACTGAAAATGGCCAGTTCCTTCAACCTTTCCTATCGGGATAATTTTCCACACAGCTGATCATCTTTGATGCCCTTCTCTGAACCCATTCATGCTTTTATACACCATGAAAACAGATGGAATCAGCTCATGAAACACAAAATGGCAAGCCAAACTGCACACTAGCTTTCATTCTAATATCTCTGGATTTTGCATTTTCTTCTCTCTTCCGTGCCCCACATGGGTGTGGGGTTCAAGCTGACATTAGAATTTGAAACATAGGATTGTGCTCTAAATGTATGTACCAAATGTTGTTCCACTATCTCATTATTCAGCAGAGTTACAACACACACACACACCCAAAATACTGACAAATTGACCCAGTTTCACAGCCAATGTAACAAGAGATAAATTGTTGTGTAAAGAAGGCCGTGTTTTTTCAGGTGCCACCTGCCTGCCTGATTGGTGAAATCAAGGAAGGTATGAAACAGGGCCTTCTGTCTGGTGACTCCATTGCTGTGGTGATTTAATATAATTATGGGTCCTTCTAGGCAGGGTCTTTACAGGGATGTATTATTTAGCATACTCTGAAATGGTTGTGCAGCTTTATACAATTTGTTGATCCTTGCTTTCTTATTACTGTGTTGTAAAATGAAATATTAGCTGCCTTGGTGCTCTTGGAGAAAGAAAAAACATCCATTTTTTGAATAAGAAATGTTTTTCAGCCAAGGATGAAGGTGTTGCCTTACAACCATTTCACAGTTTATCAATCAGCATTGCTTCCTTCAATTCATTTGGGAGACTATTTTTATTTCTTTACTGGGTGTGCAAACAAAGTAGGAATCTGTCAGTGCAATGGGGAGGGGGGCAATTTTCAGTGGACCTGCAGCATCCTGCAGCGCCCTGCAAGAGGATCTGCTCTAAAGGATTGGGAAACCCACCACAGCAGATTTTAGGGGGCTTGGGGACTGAAAGGGAGGGGTTTCCCAAAATTTGCCCCTCCCTGTTCCATTGACTGATTCTGTCCTTCAGTGGATGAGAACATAAGAAGCCTGTTGGATCAGGCCAGCGGCCCATCTAATCTCACAGTGGCCAACCAGATGCCCATGGGAAGCCCTCAAAGAGGACCCGAGTGCAAGAGCACTCTCAGCTCCTGCAGTTTGCAACAACTGGTATTCAGAAGCATACTGCCGCTGGTTGTGGAGGCAGCGCATAGCCATTGTGGCTAATAGCCTTTAATACTGTTATCCTCCTTGAATTTGTCTAATCCTTTTTAAAAGCCATCCAAGTTGGTGGTCATCCTCTGGGAGCAAGTTTCATAGCTTAACTATGTGCATTGTATGACACATTGTATGAAGTACTTTCTTTAATCTGTCCTGAATCTTCCAGCATTCAGCTTTACTGGATGTCCACTAGTTCTAGTGTTAGGAGAAAGGAAGAAAAACTGATCTCTATCCACGCTCTCCATGCCATTTTATAATTTTATAAACTTCCGTCATGTCGCCTCTTACTCTCCTTTTCTCTAAACTAAAAAGCCTCAAATGCTGCAACCTTTCCTCATAGGGGAGTTGCACAATCTCCTTGTTCATCTTGACTGCCCTTTTTTAAACCTTTAAAGAAAATTCCTTTTGAGGTGAGGCGACTTGAACTGTACACAGTATTTCAAATGCGGTCACACCGTAGATTTGTATAATGACATAATATCAGCAGTTTTATTTTCAGTACCTTTCCTAATGATCCCTAGCATGGAATTTGCCTTTTTCACAGCTGCCACACACTGGGTCAACGTCTTCATTGAGCTAGCCACTACGACCCTGAGGTCTTTTTCCTGGTCAGCCACTGCCAGTTCAGACCACATGAGCATATACGTGAAATTAAGATTTTTTTACCCGACATGCATCACTTTACACTTGCTCACATTGAATTGCATTTCCCATTGTACCATCCATTCACTCAGTTTGGAGAGGTCCTTATGGGGCTCTTCACAATCTTTTTTTGTTTTCATGACCCTGAACAATTTAGTGTCATCAGCAAATTTGGTCACCTCACTACTCATACCTAACTCTAGATAGTTTACGAACAAGTTAAAAAGCACAAGTCCCAGTACCAGTCCTTGGGAGGCTCCACTTTCTACATCCCTCTAGCGCCTTATTCCATGACTGCTAAGCTTACTCAAGAGTCTTTGGTGAGGTACCTTGCTGAAAGCTTTTTGAAAGTCTAAGTACACTATGTCAATCGGATCACCTCTATCTATATGCTTGTTGACATTCTCAAAGAACTCCAAAAGGTTGATGAGGCAGGACTTTCCTTTGCAGAAGTCATGCGGGCTCTGCTTCAGCAGGACTTGTTCTTCTATATGCTTGGTTGATCTGTCTTTAATAATACTTTCTACCAGTTTTCCCGGGAAAGACATTACACAGCCTGTAATTTCTGGGTTCCCCCTGGATCCCTTCTAAAAGATTGGCGTTACATTAGCCACTTTCCAGTCCTCAGCTATGGTGGTGGATCTGAGGGACAAGTTACATATTTTTGTTAGAAATTCAGCAATTTCATTTGAGTTTTCTGAGAGCTCTCAGGTGGATGCCATCTGGACCCAGTGGCTTGTCCATTTTTATTTTCTCTATTAAGCTCAGAATTTCATCTCTTGTCACCACCATCTGCCTCAGTTCCTCAGACTCCCTTCCTGCAAAAATGATCTGGCCCTCCAGATGTTGTTGGACTACAATTCCCATCATCCCTAACCATTGGCGTTGCTGGCTGGGGCTGATGGGAGTTCCCTATCCCTGTTGTAGCGAATGACTTGGGAATAGGTCCCATTGAACTCAGCAATAGCTACTTCTGAATAATGTATAGAATTATTATTATTATTATTATTAAATTTTATTTATACCCTGCCTTTTGGCCAAAGGCCCTCAAGGTGGCTTACAAAGAAAAATAAACACAGGTATAAGAATACAAGAAAAATACAAGAAAAACAATACAATTTACAAAAATTAAATAAATAAAAGCAAAGGTGGATGTAAATTTGTACATAAATAAAACAATAGCTGTGAAGAAAAGTATTCTGCATTTTTACATGACACACATCCAGTATGGCAGGCCTCATCTTAGAAGAGGCTTTCATCCTGTGTGTGAGAGAGAAGAGGTGGTGCCTCTTCTATCCCCTTCTGTCCCTACTTTTTAATATATTAAAAAATAATATATCTGTTTTAAGAATGTACTGCCCAATTAATCTAGCTGTGGGGGCATGTTTCTATTTGCTTGAAATTTGCTTATATTTTCATTCACTGAACCAGTTAACAGTCCTCATGCAACTGTGGCTGTAAACACCATACACTTAAAGCACCCTCCCCAAGAATAATGGAAATTGTTGTTTGTTATGGGTGCTGGGTATTGTAGCTCCGAAGGGGTAAACTACAGTTCCTAGGATTCTTTGCGGTGGCGGGGGGTGGGGAAAGAAATGTGCTTTAAATGTATGGTGTGTATGCAGCCCTTCTCTGTGTGTGCAGACAATATACACACATACAGTTTCCACTAGGTGCGATGGAAGAGCAATTGAGACTGGCTGAATGGATAAATCACAGTACAAAAAAAATCAAGGGATGTAGTCAAGCAGAGTAACATACATTTCTAAACGGAACTTGAAAACTCGAGAAGTAATTTAAAGGAACCACATTAAATACTCAAATGTTTAATGGGACCCATGTGTCCCAGGCAGAGAAAGAAACAGAGAGAAATGTAGCAGAGGAAATCAAGGAGACAATATGTCTGTGGGACTTGTTCTAATTAGGGGCCACAGTGCTGGCAAGTATCATTCATTATAATTATAGTTAAAATCTTTAGCACGGCAAAGGCACCTCTGTATTGCTGTATAAAACAAAAGACGCCCAGTCATAAACTGAATTAAGGCCCGTAGAAGGGAGGTTAATTTCAGTCATTCGTGAATGCTTAAGGCAGCACATCACATGAATGCCTGGTCTTCTTTATTACCACCAAACTTGTGCTCCAGCTAGCAGATGTCTGCAAATTTGAGAGGGGGGTAGAAAGCTAGAAGGGAGGGAGTCATTCATTGTCTCCGACTTGTCTGATGCTTAACTCAGTAGAGCTGTCTGTGCCTTTTAGCAGGGGTGGGAAAAAAGAGTTCAAAGAAAGCATCAAAACAATCTGGACATCAGAGCCCTGGAATAGCTGAACGGCACCCAAATATCATCAGGCACTTCTCAGTTTCTGCTTTGAAACAAGAGAACAGATGATGATTTGGGGTAATTTAGGCACTTGCCGCACGTGGAACACTTACTACAGTACTATTTTGAAAGTTAAAAAGTGTGGAAAACATCACTCTGGCAATCAGGTTCAGGTTTGTACAGCTGGACATTTCTGTAGCTAGACAGCATAGTTGGATATTGTTATCATTATTAGCAGCAGCAGCAGCAATGACAGCAGCATTTACAGAGCATTGAAAGTGTCTGTATAATCTCAGGAATCCTCACAACCAACTTGTAATGTAGGACACCATTATGAATGCTCTGTTGCAACCATAGGGCTGAGAGCTTATCCACATGGGGGCATTTCTTTGTAGCAAATACACTGCTTTTACCTTCATAATAGATTTGCAAGGTCCACATTTCATGCTCAATGGTAGCTTCAAATTCATTGTTTTCCATTCACACAAGTAGACGTTCCTCTGGGAAGGATTAGTCTCACTGTTTCCTTGTGGCTCCGCCCTCTTGTTTTACATTTTTACTCCCTCCGGTTGCTCAGTTACTGGGCATGTGCAAATATTTTTGGCCTGTGCAGTATTTCCACTCCCTTCTGCCCCCACCACTTCCTGAAGTTTGGAGGTTGAAAAGAAGTGGGGTCATCTGCCCCCCCTTTCTCTGCTGCCCTTTGCTTTTTCTGAGTTAATTTTTTTCCGCTGGAAAAAAAAATCAATATAACATTGATATTTTGAGAAAATGTCAATATTGATATATTTTTGAGGTGACTTTTTTTTAAAAAAAAAAACACTTTTAATTTTTTCAGGAAAAAAACCAGAAACCAGGCGCAGAGAGATGTTATTTCAAAATTCTCTCCGCAAAGATAGAGAATATGAGAAAGAATGATAAAATCCAATTATAATTCCCATTGCTAGCTACAAGGCTTGAAGGAAGTTGATTTGGGGAGAAAGGGATGAAAGAAGGGAGGGCTGCATCAAACTGTGAAGGGGGGAAGGACAGAGCAGTCGGAAGTTGCTAGATAAACCACCGGAAACAAAATGGAATTCATAGGAGAGTTAGTGGGCAGAGAAAGGGGACTAGCTAAAAATGATGATTCACCGGCCCACTAAAACCATTGAAGCAAACTGTCTTCAAAGATGTGTGGAGCAGAGTGGAGCTGTATTATTCTAAACTTTTCATATTAGCAGATTGGATTAGTACAGATTTACAGGGGGTAAACTGTGTGATAGCTTCTGTTTGCCAGTAATGTCATGTGAACTATGCAAATTAAAAGATGTGGAGTAGCACCAAACACACAGTAAACCACTGTGTAGATGAGCTCTGAGATTGAAAGATGGTGGTTCGGTTCAGACATCATGCTAAATCATAGTGTAGTGCAATGAGAACAAGCTGCAACAGGCTCACACGCTCCCCCCTTTTCCTCCAGCATGACTGAGGAGGAGTTTGGCAATTTTCACTCCTGCCATTGTAGATTAACTGTAGCATGTTGTGTCATGGTATTCCCAATCTCTGTGTATGGATGTGAACGTTGGACAGTGAAAAAAGCGGATAAGACAAAAATCAACTCATTTGAAATGTGGTGCTGGGGGAGAGCTTTGCAGATATCATGGACTGCGAAATAGACAAATAATTGGGTGTTAGAACAAATTAAACCAGAACTATCACTAGAAGCTAAAATGATGAAACTGAGGTTATCATACTTTGGACACATAATGAGAAGACATGATACTTTAGAAAAGATAATAATGCTAGGGGAAAACAGAAGGGAGTAGAAAAAGAGGAAGGCCAAACAAGAGATGGATTGATTCCATAAAGGAAGCCACAGACCTGAACTTACAAGATCTGAACAGGGTGGTTCGTGTCAGATGCTCTTGGAGGTCGCTGATTCATAGGGTCGCCATAAGTCGTAATTGACTTGAAGGCACATAACAACAACATGGTTCACTTGAAACAAGCTTCAAACAGTGGGTTATGAAGCTGGCTTGTCTCAACAAACTATTGTTAACATTAACCACAGTTTAGGATTCAGACCTAACTGAAATTGGAAGCAGAAGCTTCTGATCTCCTTTTTGAGGCTGTACTATAGAAGGAAGAGAGTGAGAGTGAATGAGCTCAAGGCTTGCTGCAGCTTGTTTTGTCAAGCTAAACTATGGTCTACTCTAATAGTGAAACCCATAAATGGTCAATGGCTTCCCTAAATTCACCTAGTAAGCTCTTGGTTGAGGTTAGATTTAAACTGAGGTCTTCACAGCATACACTTTTAGCCAGTAGATCTCATGAAGGTAACTTGGTGGCTTTGGACAAATCAGTGTCTTCCAGTCCAAAATACTTTTCCGACTATTGTTATGCTTTTGTTTTGAGGATAAAATTGGATAAACTTTGTTCTCCCTACCCCTTAAATTCCTCAGAGGAAAGTTGGGATATATTATATAGAGGATAGTAATATTTTTGTGCAAAGAATCCTATGCATGTTTACACAGAAGTAAATGAGGTAAAACTCTTAGGTAAAAGTGTGCTTTGTCAATTTGCATTGGTTAAATCAAACGAGATCGCATTCCTCAAATTAGAAGGAAGACATGCCTCATGATTCAAAACGAAACTTTTAGTTTTACAGTTTTAACAGTGTAATCCTTTATATGTATACCCAGAAGTAGGTTCAATGGGACTTACTATAGCATCTCTGTTGTTAGAGGCCCAGGTGACCTCAGTGGCTATGAGTGATTTTTACAGCCATTTCTAGATTGGGATAGCCTGACCAGTGTTGTTCCTGCACTGGTAACCTCTGGACTGAGTTACTGCAATGTGCTCTGTGTGGGGCTGCCCTGGAGGCTGACCCAGAAGCTGGAGCTAGTGCAAAATGTGGTGGCTCAACTCTCACTGGGGTGGAATATTGCCATCATATTACACTGCTGCTGAAAGAATTGCACTGACTGCTAGGTTCAAGGTGCTGGCATTGGTACACAGCTTGGAAACAAGATACAGGAATACCCCGCTATAAGCACCTTCACTTTACGGACACCCGCGAGTACGGACATATTTACAGTATCACCATTCCCTTATTTACGTACGCTCACTTCGTAAGAACGGACACTTAACGGCATGACGCCACCGCCCGATCAGTTTCCAACTACAAACTTGCATACAGTAAAGGTAGTGCTTCACTTTAAGTACATTTTTGGTTTACGTACTTGCTCTGGACCCATTGCGTAAGTTCGTGCAGGGTATTCCTGTACCTAAAAGATTGTCTCACCCCCTAAATTCCCAACTGAGCAGGAGCTCCGTTCCACACGATGTTGCAATTGAGCCTTTAGTGTGACAGCACTATCCTTTGGAACTCCCAACTCCCTCCTATTGTATATCAGACAGGCGCTCTCTGTTGTCTCTTCAGTGCCTCCTTAAGACATTCCTCTTTCAACAAGCCTTCTCAATGAAAATCTTTATCCTAGTTGGTGTCTGTATTGGACACAAATTGATTTTATGTACAGTATGTGCCATTGTTGTAGCTTCCTTTTCAATCATTTTTATATATGCAGTTGTTTTAACTATTTTTATATATGTCACTGTTTTCTATGTTTTTATTGTATTGTAAACCAGTTCAGGATGCCTCATGGGAAGTGATTCATAAGTGAAATTAATAACGATAAAAACAACAATAATAAAAAGCACATACAGGACTGCAGCGTTAGGAACTGTGGCGATAGAGTGCTCTCTAGAAAACATTGTGCAAGACACATCATGCCTAGTTCCATTTCTGTGTATCAGAAAAGTTGAAAGCCAAGAAATTTGGTCAGTGATTTGTTTGCAGGAGCTAGAAGATAATCATGTAGAAGAAGCCAAGGATCAAATGCTCATTACTGTGATTCATCAGCATTATGTGTGAAGAACAAGTCATAGTAAAAGCCAAACAGCATTATTAATGTTAGCAGGAAACACTGAGCATCTGAGGGATCCATAAGTATGGTACATGACAGGGTATTTTGTTTATTCATTCATTTATTTACTGATTATGAAAAAAAAAACCTCTGTCCAATTGTATGACAATCATGCCGATCAGCTGTTTTGTGGGACGTGAAATGTGTGTGTGAGGACTAAATCTAGTCCCTTCCCTCTCCTTAAAAAAAATAGACCAGGGCTACAGTTGACTGAAGGGGAAATGCATGCACAGCATTGGCTGCTGGACTGGTTTGAGGAATGAGATATACAGCACCCAGTTACATCTACAATTTTTCATCCATATACAGATACACATGCATGAGACCATGTTGCAGTTGTAGGTTGCAACAGATATCAATAAGCCTGAGCCAAAATGGCTCACTTTTAAATGAATTTTCTAACATTGCAAAAGGCGGGGGGCAGGACCAGTGGTCTTACTTGGCTGTGGCAGCATCAGTGGGTATCACTAGTGCTCTGATCGGTGCCTGTTGGTGAGCTGTAGGGATGGAAGGACCTGTCAGTTTTGGTTCTCTCTGTTTCTCATTTTTCTAATCTTAAATTTGGTTCTCCGCATTTCTGCAGCAATTTACAGGGTTTTTTTTTTTAAAAAAAATCTTCTTGAAAACTCTTTAGTACAAATACATTTATGTATGCAATTTTGACTAATGTATGCAGTTTTGCAAACAATTTCTCTTAATGTAATGCATTTTTGTATGTTATTTTCACCAACAGTCATTTTGTGCATGCTTTCCCCTAATACATGCATTTTTGTAAACATTGCTTGCTTGGGGAACTGCATCACAAAATTTGGTAAGTGCAAATTTTGGAGGATGGCTGTGTTTTGGTTCTCATATTGTTTCAGAAATTGCAAATTTGATAGATTCAGCATTAAATGTGAGCTGAATCAAATTTCTCCTCCATCCCTAGTGAGCTGCCATTTCAATTTCCCACGATGCCCTGGAGCGATACTACATTGAGGGCACTGCAGGAAATTTAAATGGTGGCTGCCTTACTGACGCTGATCAGAAGACCAAATATAGACAGCAGGAAACTTACCCCAAAAAGCAGGGTCCTGATTCCAGGCTAGGGCTTAAGTCCTGCCAGACAGTCCAATCATTTTATTATACAGCCACAAGAGTGGCTGTATACTATAGCCAGCATGGATTTTTCACATTCCGCAATGTTAAATTGAAAATACCCCCCATGCCATTCTGATGCATCTCATAAGCTCATTTCAAAACAAAACCTTACAAAAAATATAGTCCTGAACTCAGAAACGCTTGCTTAACAACCCTCTCAATTTTCATGGCAATACACAAAACAGTTAGAGAGAATTGAGAGTTCTAATTCTAAAGAGAGAGAGAGAGAGAAACCTTGTGGACTTGTTTCTCTCAGTTCTCATAATCTGTTGAAATTTATTAAAAATCAGCCATGTTCACAGAGTACCCGTGATCCTGTTGCTGATGTTGCCCCATACTCTGACCGTCATCTTCTGCAGTTTAAAAGTTAAAAAAATGCCTGGCTGATTTTTAATTAATTTAAGAAATTTTGGCTGGAACCCTATGATAATGTCGGGCATTAAGTTTAAATTTGGGTGGAAGGCTACATGTTCCTGCTGTAGAATAAAAAGGTGGGGGAAACGCTGAAAAGCAATGATACTGTTCACAATGTTTTCCTTTCAGAAAGGAAAGGGTTTTCCCCTCTGCCCAGTGCCCACCCACCTACCCAATCTCCTCCCCTCCCCCTCCCCCCCAGGTCAGTGTTGGACTATGACCTGGGAGACCAGGGTTTTAATCTCCACACAGCCATGAAGCTCACTGGGTGACCTTGTGCCAGTCACTGCCTCTCAGCCTCAGAGGAAGGCAATGGTAAAACCACCTCTGAATACCGTTTACCATGAAAACCCTATTCATGCGGTCACCATACGCTGGGGTTGACTTGAAGACAGTCCATTTCCATTTTCAAACATGATTGCACAGAAATAAATTCCACTGAACTCAAAAAGTATGCAATTGGTCAAACCCTCCCTCCCTTCTCCTCCCTCCTATCCCCTCCCTCTTGCCCCCTCCCCCCTCCCCCTCCAATCCTTTCCTCCCCCTCCCCCCCATGGTCAGTTTTACCTATCCTAAGCATGATTGCATGGGAGTAAATACCACTGAACTCAGTAAACATGCAAATGATCAAACCTGCTCTCCCCTGCCCCTTACTTTGTTCCTCCCCTCCAATCCTCTCCTCCTCCCTCCCCTCTCCCCTCCCCTCTCCCCTCCCCTCTCCCCTCCCTTTCTCCTTTGCTCTCCTCTCCCCTCCCCCTGCTCCTTCCCCATGGTCAGTTTTACCTATCCTAACCATGATTACATAGGAGTAAATCCCATTGAACTCAATAAGCATGCAAATGATGATAATACGTTTTTTCCAACAGCTAGAGTCATTCCTGAAGTAGCAACATATTGTAATCAGTCTGATTTTACATCAAACTGCAGTTTCAGATTCAAATGTTTATACACCCAAAATAGAAATAGAACATAACCTCCAGTTTGAAACACAAAAGGCTGTCTTCACCATCATATGACACTGACCAATAAAAAGGCTTTGAAATTAATAAAAATAAGTTTGACAAAGGTTTCTAGAATGAATAATAAGAGAAATAACATTTTTTATATTAGATTCTCTGTAGAAATAGTAACACAGGAATGAAGCAAAGTAAGAAGAACACCAACAAATATATAAAAATGTCATTCTCCATCTTTGGGGATGGCAGGTGTTGCCACCACTCACCATATGCTCAGAGGCACATGTTACCAAATGCTTCCAAACTACACAGGAAGTGGATTGGACCGTGAAAGACCAACCCAAATTGTGTTTGCATTTTGACAAATTTGTAGGGCAGTCCAATATCTCAGAGAGGAGATCAGGTCTCCTGCTCCCCTGGTGCATTCACTATAGCTGCCCAATTTCCCTGCTTTTTAAAGTTTGATAGAAATATCTGTGGGCTATAGGTACATTCTTAAACCACAAGGTTTTTTGCCTGTTAGTGAATATATATTTATTATGGGTGTCTCCCCCCCCAAAACTTGTTTTAAATGAAGAAAAACACACACATAAAACTCCTAGTTGTTCACCTAGGGAAGATGGTTCAGCCCCCAATATGATTTCAAGTTACCCTTTACTACATCATCTTCTAAGTTGTCCTTGCTGCCCTGGGCTCCTCCTTAGAGGAAGGACGGGATATAAATTTAATGAATTAATGAATGTTAATTCCTGACCATCAACCATGCTGGCTGGAGCTGATGGGAGTTGTAGTCCAACAATGTCTGGAGGACCACAGGTTCCCCATCCCTATAATGAAGAACCTAAAAGAGATTGATGGGAGCACACCACGCAAGTTATACATAGTAGTGGAAGTTGTTCAGTTATACAAATATGTAGTGTTTTTTCCAATTTGCCATGTGTTCAGTTGGATGATCAGACTATTTTAAAGGATCTTAACCATTTGAAATAAATGAGTGATGAAAAAAACTCAGCCTTTACCAGTGCCTTTTACGAGCTTTGTCTGGTTTGTCAGCTGCGGTTGTTCCTGGACAGAGATGGCCTGACCACTGTAGTCCATGCATTGGTAACCTCGAGGCTAGATAACTGCAATGTGCTCTATATGGGGCTGCCCATGGCCCTGATTTGGAAGCATCAGCTGCTGCAAAATGCTGTGGCCAGACTGCTGATAGGGGCACATGGCCAACAACTTGTGACACCTCTCTTAAATAGCCTGTTTGGGGGTTGTTGACACTATCTTATGGGGGGGGGAACTGTCAAATCCACGTGTTTTGCTTTGCTTCTCGACAACCAAAGCAAGCACCTGGAAAGATTATTTGAATCAGGAGGAATACCAGGATGAATTTCCTAACCATAAGAGTAGCTGCCTAGAGAGGTGGTGCTATCTCCTTCCATAGTGGTTTACAAGCAAAAGAGTAACAAGGGATCCACTGAAGGTGCTTGACATATGAGGATATCCTGCCTCAGGAAAAGGAGGGTAAGATCAGGTGATCTTTTGTGTCCCTTCCAAGTCTACAATTTTATTATTTGTACAGGTACCCTTTTTACTGGAGTAACACCATGTCTAAAGCAGGTCCCATATGTTAGCGCAGTTGGGAAAGGTGGCATGTCTATTACAGATACAGAAACTATGAACAGCTGCTGCATCCAGCACCCTGTGGAAAGTTTTTAATAATAATAATAATAAAATAAAATTTTATTTATCAGACGCCCATCTGTCCGACCGAACGGACACTCTGGGCGACGTACAATATAAAATACAATCTCAACATATACATAATCATCATAATATTAATATCATAACATCTCATCTAACAGACCATCCTATGCTAATACAGTATAAAATCTAGCCCACCCCAGAGATCCCATAGGCCTGCCTAAAGAGCCAGGTCTTCAAGGCTCGGCAAAAAGTCAACAGGGAGGGGGCATGCCGAAGGTCAAAGGGAAGTAAGTTCCAGAGGGTGGGGGCCACGATCGAAAAAGCCCTCTCCCTGGTCCGCACCAACCTAGCTGTCTTTGTCGGTGGGACCGAGAGAAGGTCCTGTGAGGCTGATCTTGTTTGGCGGCATATTTTGTGATACTGGAGGCGTTCCTTCAGATAAACTGGGCCGGAACCATATAGGGTTTTAAAGGTTAAAACCAACACCTTGAATTGGGCCCGGTATACAACTGGCAACCAGTGTAATTCAATCAACACTGGGGTGATATGATCGCGGCGGCGGGTCTGCTTTATTAAGCGCGCCGCCGCATTTTGTACCAGCTGGAGTTTCCGGACCATCTTCAAGGGTAACCCCACGTAGAGCACATTACAGTAGTCTAATCGAGAGGAGATCAGGGCAAGTATCACTCGTGGGAGCAGATGTATGGGAAGATAGTCTCTGTACCAGATGAAGCTGGAACCAGGCTGCCCGGCTCACTGCAGAAACCTGAGCTTCCATAGACAGCTGGGAGTCCAAGATGACCCCGAGACTGCGGACCTGCATTAGACCTAACTGCTGAAACATCCCAACATGTTCAAGCAAGGGTTATACTGTTTCATCGACAAACAATGATGGCAGCTCTTCCCATGTTTCTGTGACTGGCTTGATATGGCTAGGTTGACCCATTATGTTGACAGGTACCCATAGCCTCAGTTTTCATGAGTCATCATGGGCTTCTTTTTAAGAGTTGCTTCCTACATTACTGGGAAGACTCCTGGGCATCATGCATGCCACCTAATTTTTTTAAAATGAAAAGTCCACTAGAGGGCATGCTACACTCTCAGAACCCCTATCAGTCATCCCTTTTGAGATCACCCAGTAGCAAAGTAATGCACACATTAGATTTGAATTGGGGGAAAGCACTGAGAAGGGAATACAGAGGAAGACTGTTTCTTATTGGGAGAGTAGGACTGCGTCAAAATTACCTACCTTTGTTCAAAGCCATGTTCAAAGATGTTCACTGTTTGTGAACAGGCAGGTTTTGTATCTTTTTCATTTCTTTTCTTCTTTTTTGCTCTTTCGGGGCTTCCCAATGAACATGTAGAGTTTGTACTTCAACCCATCCTGACATCTAAGGCAAAATGCTCACCTGTTTTGATTTTCAGGTCAAAAGTAGTACTTGTGTGTGTGTGTGTGTACATACGTACTGTAGGAATATTTCCTGTGACAAACAAACCCATATTTGTAAGACTGGCAGTGTTCACTTTTGTTCATTCCTATTTGCTACTATTGTTCCCTTTTCTACTGCTGCTCTGGTGCCACTTTTTCTTCCAAATGACTGCATTTTTTCTTCTCCTGGATTAGTCACATGGGTCATCTTAGATAATCACGAATCACGAAGAGTGGGATAACATTGTAATGCTGTGTTTGGCTATATGATGTCATTGAGTGCCACAAAGCCAAATGAGAGTGGGGGCAATGCTTCCTATATTAGTAACATGGATGCTCCAAGTCAATCAGTAGTCAATCAGTTTTGGACATGTGACAGTATAACTGCAAAAAAAGTCAATTCAGAATGAGGACAATGCTTCTTGAATAGAAAAAGTTTTTTTTACATGTTTGAAGCAATCTTCTCTCTCTCTCTCTCTCTCTCTCTCACACACACACACACAGATAGCCTTTTGACACTCTTAAAAGGTTCATTAAAAAGTGAGCCATTTTGGCTCAGCCCTACTGATATCTGTGTATAATTGCAACATGGTCTCATGCATACCAGTTTTGTGATTCACTATCTTGACATGTGACTTTATTTATGGTATAGCAGCAAGGGACTATGTCATGTGTCACCACACAGTAACTTCACAGCATGCACTCACTAGCACAAAATGGAGAAAAAAGACAAAGTTTACCTTTGCATACCTTTAAATAAAGTGTATTCTCAAAGAACACTCTTAGCAGCAATGAGATCCGAATGCCTTGTGCGCTTTGAGGACCGTAGGGCCAAAACAAGCAACTAATCATATAAATTGAGAGCAACCACTTTTGCTTTGGAAATACTGCTGGTGTCTCATTTGCTGAAAAATTTGGTGTCCCTAAGAGGGACTTGATGCCAAAATTGAACATGACAAAAATGCAGTGTGGCCCAATTATAAATTCATGAATTTTTCTTCTACTTTCCATCTTAGTGACATTTATCAACTAAAAAAAAATAAATGAAACCAATTGCCCACTTCCCCTTGTGCACAAAACACTGAGGCACACACTGGCTTCACAGTCTGGAAAGAGTCGAATGTTTCTCCTGTCAAGTGCCTCTTCTTCCACTCCCTTGTTCGTCCTTTGTGTGCTAGACAGTGTGAAAATTACGCCACCAAGCTGCTAAGCCATCACAAAGTTTCAAACAGCTCTCAGAAGAGGAGCCAGTGGAGCTGCTGAAAACCCTCATTCTGTCAGTTTTTTTTTTTTTTAAAGAAAAGCTGTATATGTGTTTGCGAGCCAAGGCTGGAAGCGCCAGGAAGACAGGGAGAGGAAAAATAACCTCCTTGAACATGCTTTTACGTATTCTCTTCTCCAGTCATCAAGAAGAACCAACAAAAGAGCTGGCCTTAGGCAAACTGCCTCTGCTGCCAAGGATTGCCAGATTTGCTTTATTTATTTGTTTTCCAAGCGACATTTCTTATCCCCAAACATCAAAGCCCCATAAAGCATACTGGGTGTCCCTTAATTTCATGTTGCATGCTCTGAGGAAGGTCCATAGCTCAGCAGTAGAGCATCTGCTTTGCATGCAGAAGGGCCCAGGTTCTATCCCTGGCAGCTTCAAGTAGGGCTGGGAGGCAGTCCCTGCCAGAAATCCCTGGAGAGCCAGGGCCAGTCAGTGTAGACCAATCTGGGCTAGATGGACCAATGGCCTGACTCTTTATAAAGCAGCTTCCTATATTCCTGTGTTCCATAAAACAGAATGGCTGCACAGCATTTCAGCCACAGTGTTCTCTGACAGCTCATTCCAATCAGTACCTGCAAAGGGGTATTACTCCCTCAGCACCTGCCCAAATGCAAGCAGCTAGATAGTCTCCAAATCCTAACTTGTCATCCTGTGATCTGTGAAGGCTTGACAAGTATTTGTTGTCCGATTCCTGTGTTCAATGACAGCAGCTCTCTCCCTGTCCTGGTGCATGGATATTGCTCAGATTGCAACAAGTCTCCAGAGGCTCTGAGGTGACAAGTCTCCACTATGCCAGTGAGTAAGCCAAATGAGTGAGTTGCTTCCACTGTGTGTGATATCTTGCTCTGTCAAAGAAGTTTTGAGATATCTACTTCAAGAAAGAACATTTCCCTAAAAAAAAAACCCCTGTATTTTTATATTTAAAGGTTATATAAATCTATGCATCTTTATAGTCCCATATGAAAATGACCTGGAATCCAGTTCCTAACTGACCATATTTTACTGCAAGATACATTAAGTCTGAGCAGGAATCTCCAATAGCAGGTGAAAATTAGTGCATCCACAACTCTATACACATAGTGGACTGTGTTAAATGGGTGCAGTTGAAGGGTACGCATCAGAGTATCTATGGAATAGACGTTAACAGTTGTTTGTTAAGGTATGGCTATGGGACCCACACAGTGATGCAGGGGACGGGAACAGAATTCTAATTTGCAATTAAACTGATCCTCTCATGAGCGCATAGGCTCCATAAAGCACCATCGAGTATGATGGTTTGCCAGTTATGGAGAATATGCACAGAATTACATACAAAGATGTACATTTGCACATTGCATACATGTTTCACACAAAGGAAAAAAGTATGTAATATTAAAGTGTGTGGCACAAATTTATTTATTTATTTATTTCTCCAAATTTGGAGGCCTCCCTTCATCATGTCAACATGATCCCAGTTTCTGGGGGGGGGGGGAGATGCAGTAAGCAAAAATTAAAAATGAATGTCTGGACTTCCAGGGGAAGAGAATTCCAGACTCAGGGGGCCACAACAGAGAAGGCCTTCTCATACATCATGATATGGTGGCCATGCCCAGATAAACATATCTATTCCTTCTTCTTTTCTTACAACCTGAAATATATCTCTCCTCCTTACAAGTGGAAACTGGGAGCAAGCCTTTAATTATATGATGAATACTATCTCTTGGGGAAGGACCATAGCTCAGTGGTGAAGCAGCGGCCTTAATGTAGAAGGTCCCAGATTCAATTCCTGTCATCATCAGGTTTTATTTTAAATAAAAAGGATACTGTTGCAGGTAATGTAAGGACTCCTCTTTACTTGAGACTTGGTGAGCTACTGCCAATCAGAGCAGACAATACTGGTCTAGTTGGACACATACTCTGATCTAGTAGAAGAAAGTCATGCCTATATGCTTTGGCAAGGCTACTACAGGACAGTTATGGTATCTCCAAAATGTGCCAATCAGAAATACGAAAATGTTTCCCAAACAATGTACAGGTTAATTCTGATAAATGGAAAGCTATGGTAGTGTTAGTTATCATAAATACATACTTCTGCACTATTGTAGTGCTCATTTTTTAATTTAAATATTGGTAATTTCAAAACTACATTACAACGTGAACAAGGTGGTTCTTGAATAAGGAGCTTTACCCATGGAACAAAGGCTGAGAAGTTGGCCTCAAACATCTCAATTATGGTTCATCAGATTCAGATCGAATCTCTCAGCTGAGGTTCAGATTGAATGGAACTTACTTAGGAGTGTATTCCACACTGGGAACCCAAAAAGAACTGAATTAAGTTTTAGTTAAAGGTGTGTGCTTTTTAAATGTATTCAAATTATTATTCAGCAAAAAAATAAAATAAAAATACAGAATTAACCCAAGTAATATTCCTTGATGGAACCATTGGAACAGTTGGTACTCTAAGGAATGTTTAAGTATACTTGAGTAGACCACGTATACAACACACTCACAATCCCATTCTTTTCATCTCTAAATAGATGCTTGGAATAGACCGATTACTTCTATGGCTCATCTTACCCTCGAAATTATTGGAGGGCAGGTATGATAAGACCCCGAGAATTCTTAGGTATTGTCCCTGCGAAACACTCGAGGTGGAGACGGTCTTGCATGTTCTTTATAAATGTAAATTTTATGAGGAAGCTAGAAACGATCTCTTAACCCCTATTCTTCTAAATACACCGGGTCGTACTCCTAGCGCACTTTTAACAATCCTTCTCCAGGGCTCCGACAAAGGAACTACCATATCAGTGGCCAGATTTTTGAATCAGGCCATGATGATTAGGAAGGCTATGACTAGGTTGAGGCCCTGATTTTATTCAATTTTATCAGAACGGTTGAGCCCAAAGTATTCCATTTACTGATAACTGTACTTGTTTTTATGTGTTTACAGTTGTTGTATTTTGTCTGTTTGCGATGGTCTGTAGACTTTGCAATAAAGATTTGATTTGATTCTATGGCTCATTTGAATAATTCCCACATATATTCCAGATGTTGGCCACATGGTCTGCCTTAACATGGTTAAAAAGAGGGAGGCTGGCAGGGTTTTGCTTCGATAACCATATTTAATTTCGACACAGATGTTTGTAGTTGCACAGGGAAAAAAACAAGCACAATTTTTTAAATCCCACCCCAATACAGTATGCAATTCATATACAAGAAGCTGGGGATTCAGACCTATGCAGAATACGCTGAAATAACACCACTGACCTCAGATTAAAAGTTTTGTGTCGTAAAGACCAGAACACAATTTCAGGGAGCAAGAAAGTTTGACATGACTCAAATGCATCATGAGATAAGAATACATTTTTTTGATATGGGCACTCTCTTCCATTTCATAGTTCCATGTCTCCTGGTTCCATGTCTACAATAGCAGGATATCCTGGATAATTAATCCAAGATAGTCCTTGGTCAACAGAAACTCAAGACCGGATGTAACTCAATACCAAATATAACTTTAGGTCCATTTTACATCATATTTATTCAACACGGAGATCATCTTAGTATTGGAAAAGACATGTATACCTCTTACATATTAATGATGGAGACTGGTGTTCCAATGTGTAACTGCGGCAAAACATTCTGCCTTCTTTATTCGTGTCAGGGGTTCTTAACCTGTGGTCCATGAATGTCTCAGGAGTCCATGGACGGGCTTCAGCGAGTCCATGAACTAGGTGCAAAAAAATAATAATCCAATGCAATAAAATTAATTGCATTTATTTATTTACTTATGGGGGTCCATAGCTTCCATCAGATTCTCAAAGGGGTCCGTGACCCCAAAAAGGTTAAGAACCAGTGATTTATATCTGTTCCTACACTAAGGCTGCCTACAGATGCCAACATTTTCAAAGCTATTTCCACTTATTGTTTTGATGGCTGTAGCTCCAATCTTGGTTTGGTGTCTGTCTGGATAACCATATATATATTTAACGAAGGAGAGGGGAAGCCTTGGAGAAGTAGCCTTGCTGCAGGAGAGTAAGCCTGTTTGCTTCTTTTTAAGAGATTTAAAAACCCATAAGAAGTTACCTCTAGGGTTGGCAAGACGGAGTGTTCAAGGAAATGCTTTGTTATGAACTAAAGCAATTATTTTGTAATGATAGGGCTTTGCTATAGGACAGCAGGTACTCTTGCACTTTACTCCCCTGTTTTTAAAAAGAATGGCCTATTCAACTATCTTTACTTGGTCTACTTCAAATTTGCTCAAATTTAAAAAAGGAAGAAGCAAAAACTTCTTCACTGATGGGGGAAGGAAAGTCTAGTACATGCAAACCTCACACCACACTCACACATCCAAGTTCCCAGCATCTGGAAGAATGAATGAGATATTCTCAGCATTCTGGAACATGGAAAACACCAGCAACCTAGTTTGATCATATGTGGCACCAGGAAAAAAAGTAGCTATGTACTGTGGAAAACAATGGCTCCTTTTGAAAATGTGACATCTCTACATATGTGGAGGTTCTCCCGGCGTTGGGGGAAAAAAGACTTGTGTAAAATGACCCTAAATGAGAGGATTAGTTCAAGTCAATGTACTGCCCATTATCTGAATCTGTGAAAACCTAGGACTGGGACATGAGTTTAATAGCCCAATCCTATGCATGTTTAGTGGGTAGTGAGTCCCATTAAATTCAGTACTGTTTATAGAATTGCAGCCTATACACACCATGGAATTCAGCTGTCTTAAGTGAAGACCACAATGGCACCACGGAAACAGAGGAAGCTGCCTTATACTGAATCAGATCACTGGTCCATCTAGCTCAATATTGTCTTTCTCAAGCGGTAGTGGCTCTTCAGGGTTTCAGGAAGGGAGTCTCTCTCAGCCCTACCTGGAGGTGCCAGTGATTGAACCTGCATGCAAAACAGATGGTCTGCCACTAAGCTATTGTCCTTCCCTGTCAGATATGCTTCAAGTTGGATTCCTGCATTGAGCAGAGGATTGGACTTGATCACCTAATAGGCCCCTTCCAACTCTAGTATTCTATGATTTTATGATTCCCCATTATACTTTCCCATTATAACAATAAGCTGATTTCTACTAGTCACTAAGTGGGTGGAAAAAAGTAATCGTCATAGCTATCAACATTTATATGACTGTATATAAGTCTGTACAAACTATACATACATACTTCGGTATGATGAACTAATTGAATAAAGGTTTATTTAAAAAAATATTAATAGTCACTAGTTTAGCACAGAAGTGGCTCAGATTATATAAGTGTGTGAGAGCCAGTGTGGTGTAGTGGTTAAGGTGCTGGACTACGCCCTGGGAGACCAGGGTTCAAATCCCCACACAGCCATGAAGCTCACTGGGTGACCTTGGGCCAGTCACTGCCTCTCAGCCTCGGAGGAAGGCAATGGAAAACCACCTCTGAATACCATTTACCATGAAAACCCTGTTCATAGGGTCGCCATAAGTCGGGATCGACTTGAAGGCAGTCCATTTCCATATAAGTGTACATACATATCTGTGTAAATGTGTATTTTTGTAAATGAGGTTTTTATCTCTATATATTAAATATTTGCTATAGTTTGATACCACCCTTCAACCAAGGTTCCCAGAGCAGTGTACAATTTTTTTAAAACTACAGAATAAACTATGAACGCTAATACTACAACTATCATTAACAAGCAACAGCCTATCCCTTGATCCAACAGTAACAGAAAGAACTGACCATCATTTGAACCTTCAGAGAGCTATGGCCTGTATTCAACTAAACGTTTTGCACTAGCAGAAGTCAACACAAAGATTCCCACTAGCACAAAAGGACTCTGCTCCCACTCCTCCTCCCATGCACCCTCCCATGCGCCCTCCCCACATATGTTCCTGAGGGTTGGGTGAACCCCCAGAACAGTGTGCAAGAGAGGAGAGTGTTCTGTTGGGCAAGCAGAAATGCTTGCACTGATGGAACAATCTTCTTTGCGCTATGGTGAATTCAACCCTATGTCTTCAGTAAATGTCAAAAAGACATCAGCTATGAGGACAATTTGAGCTTGTGCATCAACTCTGTGTGAACCCAAGTAATGTGGCCAAACAGAGTGTTTTGAGGTAGTCTTTCACGTTACCAAGTCAGATTGCACCATTAAGTGGCTCTGTTAGTGTTGTGGCATCGACACTTTGGAATTCCCTCCCCTTAAACATTAGACGAGAGCCAGCGGGGTGTAGTGGTTAAGGTGTTGGACTACGACCTGGGAGACCAGGGTTTGAATCCCCACACAGCCAGGAAGCTCATTGGATGACCTTGGGCCAGTCCCTGCCTCTCAGCCTCAGAGGGAGGCAATGGTAAACCCCCTCTGAACACTGCTTACCAAGAAAATCCTATTCATAGAGTCGCCATAATTCAGAATCGACTTGAAGGCAGTCCATTTCCACTTTCAAATATTAGACAGGCAGTATCTCTGTTATCTTTTCTGCACCTACGGAAGACCTTTCTCTTTCAACAAGCCTTTTTAAGTAGAGGCCTTATCCCAGTCTGCATCTGTGCTGGAATTGCTGTCTAAGATGTTTTTAAAACTAGTTTTTAAAAGAAGTTTTTAAGATGTTTTGTTTTAATATGTTTTTAAGTCTTTTGTTTTTAAGATTTTAGACTCCTTTTAGTGTTTTTGTTTGCCGCCTTGGCCTCCTTCTAGGAGGATGGGCTAGATATAAATTTAATAATTAATTAATTAATTAATTTACAAGGAGTATCGAGGTTGAACAGGGGGCGACCAACCTTCCAAGTAGTTGTGTCGCCTTGTTTTCTCCATAAAATTAAATGCATGGGCATTCCCCTCCCCCTTCTTTTCTGAGAAATGAAAGCAAGTAGCTTGGGGAAATGCTCAGAGCCTGAGAGGGGAGTGGGGAGAGAAAGGGGGTGGAGTGGTGGGGTAGGGATAAGTGGTGAATCTCTCAGCTTTGGTTTCAGTTTCTCATTTTTCCAATCTTAAGTTCAGTTTTCCACATTTCCAAATAAGTTTGTGATTTTTTTAAAAAAAGTCCTCACGAAAGTTCATCAGCACTTCCTTGCAAATTTCTCCCAATATATACATTTTTGTATGCAATTTTATCTAATATTCACACTTTTGCAAGCAATGTCCGCTAATATTTTTGTAAGTTATTTTCATTACCCTAGTATATGCTTTTTTGTACACATTACATGGCTAATTCTGAGATGTGTATTCCCTTTTCTAAACCAGCTAGACCTGCATTATCCTGTGAAAGAGGATATTTTAGCACATTTATGGAAAAAAATAAGACAAACTTTAAGCAACTTTCATGGTAAACACAGTCAATGCATCTGCTGCAAAACAATGGAAATCTTTAACAGAAAGAAATTTTCAAGTTTTTACAGATGTATCTTATCCTGGCAGCTTTGTTTACTTTACAGCTCTCTCTCTCTCTCTCTCTCTCTCTCTCTCTGTGTGTGTGTGTGTGTGTGTGTGTGTGTAAGTAAGCCATGGCTCTCTCCAGATGCTGTTGGACTCCCAACTCCCATCAGCCACAGCCAGTCTGGCCAATGATCAGGGATGATGGGATTTGTAGTCCAACAGCATCTGGAGAGCCGCATAATACCCACCCCTGCTTTGCAGAATGTGTGTGTGTGTGTGTTGGATTTCACTGCCTTGCAGAAAGATAGACACAAAACAAAGCAAGAGGGTGCCATCTTTGTCCCATGTCCTGTCCAGATGTGCATAACCACAATCAACACAGATTCATAACTCCTTTTCTTCAGTATAAATGAGGCCACTCCTTCACTGATATAAATAACCCTTCTGTGATATGTGATTAAGCAGCAACAGAGGAAAAAATGATGTGGCTGGATGTCATCAGCACTGAAACAGGAAGGACAATAAAATGGGACTTGAGTGGGAGGAAGAAACAGCAGTAGATGTGCAACAGAGATGATGAACAACCATCAATTTCCTTTGAAACCAAACCTTTGACATGAATGAGCTGAATCATTCAAGAATAGTCTCATGAATGCCTGCCAGCCATGCCACTTGCATCTCTTTATAACATCACAGAGCATGAGCTTAATTAGTAGCCTTCCCCAACTGAGGCTCCATCTGCAGTACATTTAAAGCAGTATTATACCACTTTAAATGGTCATGGCTTCCTCCAAAGAATCCTGGGAACTGTAGCTTGTTAAGGATGCAGCGTTATTGGGAGACCCGTATTCCCCTCACAGAGCTACAATTCTCAGAGTCCCCTAGGAAGAAGGATTCAGTTGCTAAACCACTCTAGGCATATGCATTTTTCATGTTGAGATATGACATGTGCCCACTATCTGTACTTTCCAGAAACAAACTGAAGACATTTTTGTTCCGACAAGTTTTTCCTGCTGGATGAAAAGGTCTCTGTGTTAGGTGTTCTTCTTGTGTTGCTTTAAAACCTATTTCCAGTTGTCTTTTTATACTGTTTTTCAAAGTATTTTAGCTGGTTTTATGGTATGTTTGTATAATAATAATAATAATAATAATAATAATAATAATAATAATAATAATAATAATGTTATGCTGACCATATTACCATTAACCATAATGCCTAAGATGTTAAGTACACATCCAAGGCTTGCTTGGGAAATTGTTGGAAAGGAGTAGTTTACTATAGTCCCAGGAACAAGTACATACACAGGGAGCTTCCTCTGTAAGAGTGACCCAAAGTCCTTGGGAAAATATCAGGCCTGCAACACCTCACAACATTTGCTTTCAAAGGATCTCTGTGTATTATGTAACTCCTAGGTGGCTGTTCAGATGTACCCTGGCTGCTGTTCTGTTGTACATCCCCAGCCTCTGGTGTTTAGATGCCTCTGTGCACAGGGGTTCAGTTTAGCTGTTATGTTCCCCATGAGTTTGGAATGTTAAAAAGCATTAGTCATTGCCACTGCAACACCAGATATTGCATGCATACCTAAAGGAAATTCATCCCACTATATGGAAACAAGTCATAGCAAACCTGAAACAATAAAAAACAACTAAATTACAAAAAGTCAGATCTGCTCAATAAAGTCCACATCTCCATCTGATCATCCAAATTCAGTGATAGTCCCATCCATAAGAAGAGTATCTGAGGTTAAAGATAAGAAATCCATGAGTCCACTAAAAAAAAAAAACTTCCAAAAAGAATTATTTTGTAGAACTTGATTGCTAGCCAAATATTGACTATTCATTGCCAAATGCGATGCACTGTTCAGTAAGATGCTCATTGCTAGTGAGGGTAAATATTTATCTTGCCTAGTTGTATCTGAAGGTTACTCTACATTTCCCTGAGGAAAGGATATTTTAAAAACAAGATGAACTCCTTTGCTTCTGATTCCTGACTTATACATGTCTAAAATCCCCACAACATAAATCTCTACAAAAATACAAATTTACCAAACAATTAAATATCCTGAGGAATGTTATTTCTTACCGGGTTATCTTTTTGTGCTATTAATATCTGAGATAATGATAAGTTTTTTTTTCAGCACACTACAACTCTGATGCAAAATCACTATTGACTGTTTTTTAGAACCAGACCACTGGCCATGCTGCAGTCTTGGGCTGATGGTAGTGCAAGAGCATCCTGAGGGTCGCAGGTCCCCCCACCACTGTCTTAAAACAATTAAGACAGTCTTTCAGGGAAAACACTGTGTGCACTATGAATAACACACTATATTATAGCAAATTCACAACATTCTGCGTCTTTGTCGTGTAAAGAGGTGAGCAATATAGGTCTTGGAAATAGGCAAAACGTTGAGGAGACTGAGTCTAGGAGTATTTCTGGTATTGGAGTTTGCAGATGTCCTAAACCCACTCATCTTAATAAAATCCACCCATACATCTTAATCTGGGGGGCAGGGCGGTGGTGAATGTAAAATGTATCTTTCAAACCAGGCTTTAAAAGACTGACTTTAAACCCGACACAGAGAGCTTTGTTGGGCAGGTGTGTGTGTGCGCGCGCGCATATGTACGTAGCATGCATATCAAGTTACGTTTAAAAAAAATCTAAAAAATAAGTATTGAGTGGCATTGTGTATAAAAGAGGAAGTGGATAACCCTCTGAAAGAGATCTCTCTTGACTGCCTCCATTTGGGAAACTGAAGGTACTCTGAAGCAGACTAAATACCGAGAGCACAACATGACTTTATATCACAAGGGACCTCCTATATATTAGCCTTCTGGCTGACATTTCTGAGATGAATAATTAAACTGGATACTCAACAATAATTGCAATAATTAGTTACATTGTTGAGGGGCTCAGCTAGGGTTACCAGCCGTACTCTTTTAAGAGTACATGTACTCTTTTTGAGATGGTGCAACAGCATACCCTTACTTTTCACTTATCGAAGCCAAATGTATTCTTTTTGAAATGACAAAATGATGGTAACCCTAGTTTCAGCTATTAATCTGCGCCACAGTTCCCAAAATGTAAATAGAATCCATTTCTAATTGAGAGCCAGCTCTAGCTTTCAGAGGGCCTTGGATCCCTCCTACAGTGGCCATTTTAAATTTCCCACAGTGCCCTGGAGCAACTAACATAGCATGAGTCCAGGGCGTTGTGGGAAATGTAAAATGATGGGCAAAGAAACCTGAAAGGGAAAAAATGCAGGGAAACCAATCCTCTTTGGAACTCTCTGCCAATTAATCCCCACACAGCTGTGAAGCTCACTGGGTGACCTTGGGCCAGTCACTGCCTCTCAGCCTCAGAGGAAGGCAATGGTAAACCCCCTCTGAATACTGCTTACCATGAAAACCCTATTCGTACGGTCACCCTAAGTCGGAATCAACTTGAAGGCATTTCATCATCATCATCATAAGAGGTTAATCATAACTAACCCATCAGTAAGATTAAGCACACACATACCTTAACATTTTAAAAAACCAAACCCTCAAAATTTATTAAAGAGGCCTTAAACGATTCCTAAAAAGTCTTAGAGATGAAAAAAAAAGTTTTCACCAGGCACCAAAAAGAATACAACAGAGGTGTGAGGAAGTGAGCCTCTCTAAGGAGGGTGTTCCACAATCGGTATGCTACCATGGAGAATGCATTCTCTCTCAGAGCCACCTGATAGATCTCACTCAGCAGTGGCACTTGGAGAAAGGCCTTCGATAATAATCTTAAAGTGTATATATAGGAAGAAATGTTCCATCAGGACAGGTATTGTGGCCCCAATCTGTTTTGGCTTTATAGCTTAACACTAGTATTTTTAATCAGATCTGCAATTGGGACTGGAAGCCAAAGAAGCTGCCAAATCACTGCTGCAATATTTTCAAAACATCCCATTTAACAAACTTGCAGTCCGATTTTGGACTAACTGAAGTTTCTAGACCATTCTCTAAAGCAGCCCTGTGTGCAATGCTGTACAGTCAATCTTTACTTCGGCTTTTGGGCTTGGGGCTGGGGGGATGGAAGTGTCCATTCTTGGAAGGGTTTCTGACAGCTGGGCACTTTCCCTTTCCCATGTTCCCCCCCTTTTAAAATTCAAACTTATTTTAAAGTAGCACTGGTTTCTGAGAGAGGGAGTGCCCTTAGTTGCATTAATTCCACTTTTAAATGGCTAGATTAGGGGTGGGGAAACTTTGGCCCTCCAGATGCTATTGGACTCCAACTCCCATCAGCCCCTGCCAGTATGACTAGTCAGGGATGATATCAGTTGTCATTCAGCAACATCTGGAGGGCCACAGGTTCTCTACACCTGGGACAGACAGTGAGGCACATAGCTGTATCCTCCAGCAGAATAGTGTAACCAGGAGGCAGCCCCTGCTGTCCACCAGTATTTGCCACCTGAGGCAGTTGCCTCACTCTACCTAATGATAGGGTCAGCCATGACAGGAATGAATTTGTGGGCTTTGTCACAAAAAGAGCAACATGTTTTTGAGAGCAGTAGTGGTTTGGGGGAGGTGGAGGGGAGACATTATTTGGAATGTGCCTCAGGCCCTGATATGTCTTCATTAAGCCTTGAAGTCAGGATATGGTTACCCCAGGTACCAAAGACAGGGTTGCCAGGTCAGAAGCATCTTAAACCCTGAGATTTCAGGGGCGGTCCCTAGTGATGTTATGGAGGCGGTCCCTAGTGATGTCATGGGGCGGGCCCTAGTGATGTCATTAAACACGATACATTAAGAATCAACCACAGTTGCTAGCAGCATACCATTCAAACAAAAACATTTCTCTGATTGGAAATTAAGACAGAAATCTTAGCAAAAAGATGGTGTTCCCAGGTCCAGATGAAGCTATGGAATAATTCCTTCTCACTTGCTTAGGGAGCCTGCGTAGGGAACATTTAATCTACCCTGCTTCCTTCTGGCAAGAAGCGTTTAAGTGCTGCTAGGCCAGTCAGCAGAAGTGCACTGTAGGAAGAAGGGAGCCTAGTGTTGTGGAGATGTTAGATAGGAGCACTCAGGAGTAAAGATGGATGCCCCTGAAGGCTGCAATTCCAAGCACACTTACTAAGCCCCATAGAACTCAATAGGACTTACTTCTGAGTCAATATGATTAGGATTGTGCTATTGGTAAGGCTTGACTAGGGATCCTCTGCAAAGATATCCATATCTAAGCAGGGTTGGCAACCCTCTGCCTGGAATGCCCTGCCCCTGTCTTTTAACATGGCTGCTCCAAACTTCTTTACAGACTTGACCCTTCACTTCAGAAAGAGGTCTGGGAAATGAGTAAGAGTAAGAAGATTCTCTACCCTTCCCTGCCTATTCTTTGGGCTTTATAAACTCACTTTGACAGCCAACCCAATTCCAGTGAGTAATAATTGACAGAGAGAAAACACACATGGTTTGATCTACCTTCACAGGCAGTAGATTGGGAGCAACAGCAATTGCAGCCATACTTCCCAGTATGTGAACTCTCTTTTACCACTATTGGGCAAGAAACAAACCTTCATGCAAATAACAAGGTGTATCATCAGTGGGTTTAGCAGGGTTGAGCTGAACCACTGTCGTTGCTTCTATGCTTCAGGGTAAATAGTAGAGTTCAACTGGTATGTGGTGCGCTATACAAAGGAAAACATTTTTTGGGACTTCCCCCTTGACCTCCCCTGCCACACTCCTCCATCAAGCTCCTGTTAGCTTGCTCTGTTTGCTCTCTCTCTGAGAGCTGGCTCGCTTGTATCTCCTCTGGACCAGCTGACACAGCTCCCTCTGTTCTGCTCAGTTAGGTGTCAGGAAACAGAATGTAGCTGTTTTGTTTTAAACATGTTTTCAATTATTTGTTTTATTGATAACTTTAATGTTTTTTGTAAACTGCTTAGAGGTCTTTACATTCAAGCAGTATATACATTTTATTAAACGAATAAATACATTGCAGAATACATCCCCAAAATAATTTTTTGTGTCCAGTCCATAAAAACCCTGCTAGGTTTTCTTGCCAGCTCATTCATGGGGAGTTTGTGTGGAAGTTTAGTATAGAAATTCAGATATCTCTAATCCTCTCTGTTCAGGGAGAGCAGAGACCTTCAGTGTCCCTGTTTCTAAGCCAGTTATTTTCTGGATAAGTTTTTTTTGAGCACAAACACCAAACTTTTGCTCAAGCACTATATGCTGGAGTGGACTAAGGGCACTTCAACAAAGAAGCTATGTTGGGTCTGAGAGGCATACTTATTCAGTGCACCTGAGACTGCCAGGCCTCGTGGATCTGTGGCAAAGTTAACATACTGCACAGTTGTCATAGGAAATTCTGATCTGCCATAGGCTACGTGGAGAGTGGCTGGGCAAATTGTTTGCTACATCACACTCTTTCATTCCCTGTTAAAAAATCCTGTTTATGTGAATGAGGTTTCAATGTGTATAGTGTAATATAATATATGGGGTGATGCTGCTGTTGGAAGTCTGCATTCTGGTTTAGTGATAAGTGGGTTTAGCTGTCACTGGGGCCTTAATGGACAGCTTTGAGGAAGGGTAGGTGGTGGAATTCTCAGTATGCAAAAGAGAGATTGAAGATATGCATATTTTGATTGGTGGATGTAGGTTTGGAATTTACAGTGGGACAGTGTGATTGGCCAGGGCTGGACTGGTGGGGACTAGAAGAAGGATATACATATGTCTGGGCACTGGCCAGCAAGAGGAACTGGGGAGTGGTTGAGCAGGGAAGAAGGAGTCAGACAGAAGAAGAATGATCGTACAGCAGAAGAAGGTGACTGGGGAAGAAGGAAGACCTGAGTGGAGTGGCTTGGTGGCTGAAAATTTGCTGAAGATAGCTGATTCACTTGAATCAGGCTGAAGAGACAAGGGGAGAACCTGTCTGCAGCACTGAGGAAAGCTGTGAGAAGCAGCGTGGAATATTGGACTCTGGTGACCGTTAGAAATGCTAGAGAGAAGACTTCTAGGGTGGCACAGCAAATAGACCTGCACTTCAATAGGTCAGCAGAGAAATAATAGAAGAGGCTTCCAGCAATGACCTCAGTTACAGTTCTAGTGAAGCTGAACTGGGGTGGAGAGAATAAAAGGGCAATCTGGCTAAAGGCTTTTGATAGAGTAGTTAATTATTTCCTTAAAGCTGTCTTGGTTGAACATTATTAACTGAATATAAGCTGTTGGTATTTAAAGTGACAGCAACAGGTATTCATAGCATATTCTCAGCCAGAATTATATCCACCATAGTTTTTAAGGGCTTCTAGCAGATGGATCTGGAAGAACAGCCATGATGTAAAACCCCATTGAACACTCCTGAATTTACAGTGCTTCCATTTAGTCTTAGGAATTCTTCAGCTCCCTTCCAGAGATTTATCAAAACTACATTGAAGGTCATGTCAATCTTTGTCATAACTTATATTGATGATGTGGCTATCTTCAGTAAATCTGTACCAGAGCACTTAAAACATCTTAGAGCTGTTTTGGATGCTATGAAAAGGGCATGTATAACTATAAAAATGAACAAGTGCTAGTTTAGTTTATCTGAAGTAACATACCTGGGACATAAGGTGGGAAGTGGGAGAATAACTCCTTATGTAGCAAAGTGGAGGCTGTTCACACTTGGCCTGTGCCACAAACCTAAAAGCAAGTAAGAGCATTCCTAGGTATGGCTGGGTACTGCAAGAGATTCATTGAAAGATATAGTCACTCCTAGGGCTGGCTCCAGGCTTGCCAGGGCCCTTGCACACTAGCCTGTCCTGGGCCCCGGCACACGCTGCAGTGGATCGCACTGCCCGCCCATTCCCTCACTCTGCCTATCTTTCCCTCTTGTGTTTTGTGGCTGCACTCACAGCGCTGCCCTTAACCAAGATGGCAGCCAAGGTTTCCCTAAGGGGCTGAAGCCTCCACCGCCATGTTGGTTGATGTCATGCATGTCTGCTACGCACATGCAGGGCTGCCATCAACCAAGATGGCGGCAGACGCTTCCGCCCCTTAGGGAAACTTCAGCTGCCATCTTGGTTAACAGCAGCGCTGCATGCACAGCCGCAAAACACAGGAAAGGTAGGAGGAGCAAGGGAACGGGTGGGCAGTGCTATCTGCGGCAGCGATTCTGGCACAGATCGTGGAAGGGGAGTGCTACTCCCCCACCCTAAAGAGGGGCCCTTCAGGGGGCCCTCAGCCAGGCCCCAACCTCGCCACCCTTTAGCGCCAGCCCTGATCACCACTGCATGAAGTAACCAGAAATAAAGGGCCTGAAAAATAGAATGGAATGGGAAGTGTCAGGAGGCTTTTAACCAGTTAAAACAATCTTATGTCAGACTCCAGTATTAGTAGCTCCTGATAATGATCAACCATTCATAGGGGCCATTTAAAGATATAACCATAATAACTAGATAAGCTTGTGTGCTTCACAACCTTGGAACGAATAGGGAATAATATATTTGTTTCTATCTAAATAAAAATGTGTCATGCTGCAGTTTGCAGTGCCAGACAGGTGGCACTGCAAGCTATCCCGTGAACTCTTCTGCCTCCCCCACTTACATAATGCTCACACTGCCTGCCACTTCAGCAAGCAGGCAAGGCGACAGTGGCAGCCTTGAGTGAATGAGTGTGCAGCCGGCTTAGATGCCGTGGTGACTATGTGGTAGCAGTGGAGGCAGCAGCAGCAACCTAGTGGGGGGAACAGCTAGGGCAGGGCCTTGGTGTACAACCTTGGTGTGCTCTGTGGCAGTGGCATTTATCCAGAAGAGGTGGCCGTACAGGGAAGTGGCGGCAGCAGCATGGACAGCATGGATGGTTGGCTGGGAGGCCAGTGGGAGGCCTAGGTGTGCTGCGCAGCGGCAGTGTTTGTCCAGGGTGGTAGCGGCAGCAGAGGAACAGGTGAGGCAAGCAGACTGGCAACGGGAGTGGGATTGCCTGCGGGGTAGCTGGGGGCTTTGGGTGTTGGAGTTGGGGTTGGGGATTGATGGGTGTGGGGTTGGTAAGCCAAGCAAGCAGGCGGGCAGAGCCCCCTAGTAATATAATAAATGTAGCTGACTGGCTTTGTACCATATCTGTGCCCCACAGCTACCAGGTTACTGGTAAGTTTGGATCCAAAGGGAGTCAATGAAATGGGATGGTAGGAGAACCATTGGCATGGGAAGTGGGTTTTATTATTATAGCAAAAGTAAGAAAATACCCACCTTCCCTCCACAACAAAGGTACAACAAAGCACAGGGGAGCTCTTGTGTAAGTTCACCTAAGAGTCAGTTTATACATACATTCCAGTGGTTGCTTTTATCTACATGAAGCAGAGCTTTCCCCTAATCATCCCATAAACAGCCCCCAAATTCCCAGAGCCTTTTAGAGGAACCCACAAAAGAGCTAGAAGTTCTGGTGAAGCCTGTACTGGAAAAGAGGATGACACAAAATATGTTTATATATAAAATGAGCCCTTTAATGGGCTTTGTTTTTCAAGGTTATTTTATCCCTACTCAGTTTAATTCAGTCAAGCAGCATCACGGACCTTGAGCTGACTTCCGTTGAAGCTTGCTTCCACACTTTGCCCCTTTAGTGCTGCTGAGGGATTATTTTTCCACAATCAGATAGGAGTTAAAATTGCTGTTCTACAAGGCACTTAATATAGCACTATATTATCCAGCAATGCCATTCCCCATGACCAAGATCCTACAAGTAAATACTGTTCAGCAGAGGTTCCCCTGCAATATTAGTTAGCAGCTTTCTCCTTGCTGTTTCTGCCTTCGTTACTGCTTCTGTTCAGTGTTGCTAGAGGAATAGTGATGAGTTGTCCATTCATTTCCCTTTAATCAGTCAGCTTGTGTTATCCAGTGGTAGTGGCAGTGGTACTTTAATTACTGGTTTCTTTTTATTTCCTTTACAGTGAATAAATCTATTGCACTCTAAAGAAAAGAACAAAAACAGCCCCAAGCAGGGAATAGAAGCTACTTTTATGCATTTTATTAAATAATTTGTAATTTGACTAATTACACTTTGAGTTTGTTTTATAAAGGGGTATCACATGGTAAAATAAATGCATAAATATCTCGATACAGCCCCCTCTGAAAGTTTATCCCCACTGCCTCTTTCCTCTGCAGCTTGTTAAGTTGTGATTATACAGAAAGGATGTGTGATAGTAGAGAGGGCATAAGGTTGTTAACCCTCTTACCAAGCAAATGTGTTATTGTAAATGCTCTTGGTTGTGACCAATTCTCCCATTCCCTTTTCTTTTACGTAATTTATACAATGGGGTGCATTAAAGTGGCTTTTTATAAACACGGCACATGAGGTGGATGGTTGGCGCCACATTTAAGTCCTTCTGCACCCTAAATCTCCACAAAGACTCTTGTATAAACACTTCTGTTCTAAAAATGAACACAAAACCAGGCATATTTTGTGGTATTATCTCAGGCACTAAAAATATCAGGTTAACACAGACAGAAAACTAGGCCATGCTGTAAGTAGGTGAACACGAGGACCCTGCTAAGATAAATCAGCCCAAGTTTTGGAAAATATGCCCTACTATGAGTATCATTATCATAGTTTATTTATATCATGCCATCTGTGTACATGGTAATAACGATAATGATGATGATGATGATGATGATACCTCCTGGCCCAGGGAGTCAAAAGTGGGTTTTTCTCACTTTTAATTAGTTTTGTGAGTTTAATTTCATGGGTCATCAGAACTCCTTGGGAGAAAAGGGGCAGAAATCAAGAAGTCCTTAAACATAGCTGAAATGTCTTAAACACGACGTTATCCTATTTATGTATCACATTTCTATCCCATCCTTCCTCTAAGAATCTCAAGGGGCCATGCATGGAGGTCTGTCCTATTTTATATCCTCAACAATCCTGAGAAGTAGGCAGATGGTAAATAGCAGTCACGTGGCTTCCTGTCTGATTTGGACATTGAACAACTCAGATCTGCTGAAAGTCTGTCATGCTATCCAGTGAACCACACTGCCTTTATAGACACCCTCTTTAAACAGATGAGGTGAGGCAGAATCTAATCTCTAGAATTATATGGAATATCAGAACTTGGAAAAGTTACTTTTTTGAACTACAACTCCCATCAGCCCCAGCCAGCGCCATGCTGGCTGGGGCTGATGGGAGTTGTAGTTCAAAAAAGTAACTTTTCCAAGCTCTGAATTCTTTTTTAAAAAGGTGGCAGGGGGACCCATATGATTTCCCTCTCAATTTCTAAAAAAATCAACTGACTTCAGTTAGTGCACATGAAACATTCCACAAACTACAGTTAGGCCAGGATAGGAAATCTGTGCCCTCCAGAAGTTGGACTCCAACTCCCATCAGACCCATCCATCATGGCCAATGGTGGAGGATGACAGCAGTCCAGCAGCATTTGGAGGGCCACAGTTTACCCACCCACTGGAGACTGGTATTCTATCTGGCTAGTTTTTATTCAGTAATGAAAACACTGCATTTTCTCCATAATTTTAGCATTGTTCGCTTGTTCTTTCTTCAACGTGCCTCCCCCTCCTGCATTATATTCTTCCCCTACCCCAAAAGGCAAAGGAAAGGAATTAACATTTTCATTGTAACGGGGACATTTTCTTTAATCCTGCAGAGAACTGGAATAACAGATTCATCTATAAAACTTATCGGATTGTATCCAACTAAGTTTTACTCAGAGTAGACCTATTGATATTAATGGGGCTGCATTAGTAGTCTTTGGCTACCTTTAGATGGAAGGGCAGGATATGAATTTAATAAATAAATAAATAAATAAATACAGTTATATTTATTTCAGAGGGTCTACTCTAAGTATGGCTATCATTGGATAAAACCCACAGCCATGGAATCAGTGCTTCTGACCAAAGCATGCCAACTGCCTCCTTTGTGGTTGCTTCTAAAGCTAAGGAAAATGTAAAAATGAAAATGGTTAGACTAAAATATGGAAAGATTGGATTTTATGACACTTCCATGTGTCTGATTTAGGGTTGCCAGGTCAGAAGCATCCCAAACCCTGAGATTTCAGGGATAGGCCTTAGTGATGACATAGGGGGTGGGCCCTAGTGATGTCATTAAACATGATACATTAAGCATCAACCACAGTTGCTTGGAGCATACCACTCAAACAAAAAACATTCTGATTGGAAATGAAGATAGAAATCTTAGCTAAAGGAGGGTGTTTCCAGGTCCAGCTGAAGTGATGGGATCATTCCTTATCACATGCTTAGACAGCCTTGGTAAGGAATATTTCATCTAGCCTACTTGCTTCTAGCAAGAAGAGTCTAAGTGCCCTCAGGCCAGGCAAGTCACCAGAAGGCCAATGTAGAAAGAAAGCCTAGTGTTATGGAGATGCTAGATGGGAGCACTTGAGAAAAGATGTATGCCCTGAGGGCTGCAATTCTAAACACAGGGACTACTAAGCCCCATAGAACTCAATAGGACTTACTTCTGAGTAGATATTGTTAGGCTTGTGCTATTGGTAAAGCTTGACTAGGGGTCCTCTGCAATAGGGTTGCCAGGTCGGAACCATCCAAACACCTGAGAAAACGGGGGTGGGCCCTAGTGATGTCATGGGGTGGGCCCTAGTGATGTCATGAGGTGGGCCCTAGTGATGTCATGGGGTGGGCCCTAGTGATGTCATGGGGCGGGCCCTAATGATGTCATTAAGCATGATCATACCAACCACAACAAGATTCCTATGAGCAAGGCAGACAACTTAGCATCCCACAACCAGTCAGGATTCATAACCGAAAACCAAAACTAAAAAAATCCTGGCAGCCACTCAGTTAATGCAGAACACTGCAGCACAATTGCTGGCATTAGTCAGATCCTATCCGCACATAATACCTCTGCTCTGAAATCTGCATTGGTTGCTGATTTGCTACCAGACCAAGTTCAAGCTGTGCTTTCCATGTTATGGATGCCACATAGTACTTGTTCTGCTCTTGTAAGAAATCAGTCCTGTAAAGTGGCAGCATTTTGGATACTTTGTTCATAGGGTTTTCATGGTAAGAGGTATTCAGAGGTGGTTTACCATTGCCTTCCTCTGACTTTGGACACATATCATACTTTGGACACATAATGAGAAGACACGATTCATTAGGAAAGACAATAATGCTGGGAAAAACAGAAGGGAGTAGAAAAAGAGGAAGGCCAAATAAGAGATGGACTGATTCCATAAAGGAAGCCACAGACCTGAACTTACAAGATCTGAACAGGGTGGTTTATAACAGATGCTATTGGAGGTCTCTGATTCATAGGGTCACCATAAGTTGAAATCAACTTGAAGGCACATAACAACAACAACAAAGTGGCAGCACCTACGCTTTGGAACCTTTTCTTTTAAAAAAAAGTTTTTAAAGTTTTTAAAAATGTTTTAAAGATGTTTTGTTTTAATATATTTTAAAGTCTGTTTTTATAGTGTTTTTAGTGCTTTTGTTTGCCGCCCTGGGCTCCTACTGGGAAATAATAAATAAATAAATAAATAAAAAATTCATTCACCCAACCCAAAGTTCAGAATCATGCCCCTTTAAGCTTATGGCTACCCTATGAACCTGTTACCTCCAGTAGCATCTGTCATGAACCACCCTGTTCAGATCTTGTAAGTTCAGGTCTGTGGCTTCCTTATGGAATCAATCCATGATATACTTGAAGGTATATAACAACAACAATTGAAATCAGAACAGAAAGCTTCTGATCACCTCATGGCTGCCTCAGAGGAGGAGAGGGGGAGAATCTAATCTCATTCCTGTCATGATAAACCATAGTTCTTTGTGCCATCTAAACACAGCCACTCACGTCAGCAATTGGAATGAACTACTCTGTTAAGAGCAGAGCTTGGAAAAGTTACTTTTTTGAACTACAACTCCGATCAGCCCAATCCAGTGGCCATGCTGGCCGGGGCTGATGGGTGTTGTAGTCTTAAAAAGTAACTTTTCCAAGCTCTGGTTAAGAGTGTTTGATTTGTAGAGAGGTGGAGGATGGAGACTAGATAACCCTCCTATCCCTTGCTCTATGGATGTATGGCCAGACCTTGTCAAACCCTATGCCCCAAACCAGATTGCTTATCATAGGGTAGGATAGATGCAGGGTCGGTGCTATCATTAGGCCAACTAGGCAGCTGCCTAGGGCACAGACCTCAGAGGGGTGCAGTACTGACCTTTGAGGGGCACAGTTTTGTACAGATTAGTTTTTTTAACCCTTGTAAAAATGCAACTGAAAATTTATATTTTTTATTTTAAGATAAATACCACAACAATGCTATGGAATATAATTAATTATAAAGTCTTGTGAAAAATTTCTATATTCTGTTTTTTATTTATCCTTTTTATACTCGAGTGAGTAAGAGCGTGTTTGTGCAATTTTAGGAATACTGACAATTAAAAAACTATCAGACTTGGAGAGAACTTGAATTGCGCTTATTAACCAGCAGAAAATTAGGCAAGAAGAACAATATTGGCAACAAATCTTGGAACACTTGATTGCTTTGGTCAGAGTTCTTGGCATACAAACCTTGGCATCCGAAAAGTTGTACAGTGCTAGCAATGGACATTTTTTGAAGTTTGTAGAATATCTTAGCCCTTTTTGATCCTATCATGAATGAACATTTGTGCAGAGCTAAAGATCAAGAAACAATGGTTCACTACCTAGGAAAAGATATCCAAAATGAGCTTATACAGCTTCTAGCAGGTGTCATAAAGCAGAAAATTTTAGCACATGCAAACTCAGCCAAATACTACTCGATTATTCTGGACTGCACACCTGATGTTAGTCATACTGAACAACTGACAATGATTGTATGTTATGTTGATGTAATCAAACCATCAGTTAATGAGATGTCTGAGCCTGAGGTTATCATAAGAGAACATTTCTTGGGATTTGTTCCACTAAAGGAGACTACAGGTGCCTTTATGACAGAAACTCTCTTGGACAGCTTGAGCAAATGGGATTACCAATTGAGAATCTGCGTGGTCAAGGTTATGATAATGGGAGTAAGATGAAAGGCAAAGAAAATGGTGTACAAAAGAGGGTCCTGGACATAAACCCACATGCCTTTTTTGTGCCCTGCAATGTACACTCTTTAAACTTGGTAATTAATGATGCCACTAAGTGTTGTCTGGAAGCAACTAGTTTCTTCAGTTTGGTTCAACAGATCTATAATTATTTCTCTGCATTGACTCAGCGTTGGCAAATTCTAACTAGCCATGTATCAGACTTAGGCATAACTGTTAAGCCATTGAGCGAAACAAGATGGGAGAGTCGGATGGATGCTTTGAAACCACTGAGATATCATCTTGGAAGTATATATTATGCTTTAATAAAGATTTTGGATGACAGAAGCCTAAAAGGTTTATCTGGAAATACTTCCCGAATTGAAGCTAAGGCCCTTGCTGATGCAATTTGTAAGTTCAAGTTTGTGCTATCCCTTGTTACATGGTAGAACATCCTTTTTGAAGTCAATCTTACAAGCAAGCTACTACAAAATAAGGAAGCTGATTTAAATTCAGCTACAAGCCAATTGCAGGTGACCAAGAATTACCTTGTGGGCTGCAGGTGTGATGAGGGTTTACAAAAAGTTTTGATAGATGCTACTGAGATTGCAAAAGAGCTAGAAATACTACCAAACTTTGAGACAGAACAGGTTAGAAAAAGGAGAAAGATACAGCAGTTTGAGTATGAGGCCCAAGAAGAGGCACTGCAAGATCCAAAGCAGAAACTCAAAGTAGGTTTCTGCTATGCTGTCTTAGACATGGCCATACAATCTGTTGAAGAGAGATTCCGACAGCTACAACAATATAATTCCCAATTTGGCTTCCTGTATGATATATACAGAATCAACAAAAATTATACTGAAGTTGTACAAGAATTTGGAAAAATCATTGATGCACAATGGAAAAAAAGATATTGATGCTGAATATCTGTGCTGTGAACTTATAGCAATAGCCTGAAGACTTCCAAAGTCTATGCTGCCACAAGGAGTACTTCTCTTCATACTACAACAAAAACTCCTGGATAATGTGCCTAATGTTTCTGTTGCTCTAAGGATCCTTCTCACACTTCCAGTGTCAGTGGCAAGTGGTGAACGCAGTTTCTCAAAGCTCAAACTTATAAAAACTTACATACGCTCAACAATGCTGCGAAAGAGACTAGTTGGCTTGGCAACTATATCAATTGAACATACCCAAGCATCAGCACGACCTGAAGGAATTGGTGACAAAATTGCAAAGGAAAAGGCACGCCAAGTGATATTTTGATGTGCCTGAAATTGAAACTTTTAAGAGACTTAAATTTTAACATCACAATTCACAAGATTATTCAAAATGATTTGTGTGCTAAAACATTTTCTTTTGTATTTGAGAAAGATAATCAAAGATTGTTGTATTATTTATTCTTGCAATTTAAAATAAATTTAGCAGTTTCAAGTTTTGTGCTTTTCATTTTTTCTACAAGACATCTGTTTTTGAAAATTGAAGTTAGCAAATTTTTTTCGGGGGTGCAGGTAGTTAGCCTTGCCTAGGGCGCAAAACAGCCTGGCACCAGCACTGGATAGATGTCAGCAGGGCTGGCACCAGGCATGACTGGGCCCTCGGGCACCAGCCTGCCCTGGGCCCACAGCACCCACCTACATGCACCACCTACCTCTCCCGCTGAGGTGAATACTGGGCGAGCTGTGTGTGCATGCCTCCCATCAACCAAGATGGTGGCAGGGGTATCAGCCCCTTAGGGAAGCCTCGGTCATGATCTTGGTTGATGGTAGGTATGTGTGCCCAGTGCGCCCAGCATTCACCACAATGGGAGAGTTGGGTGGGATGTGCAGGCAGGTGTTGCAGGCCTGTGCAGTTGTATGGGGGGTGCCTGGGAGCTCCCTCTCTAGGATCTGTGGCAGGGTCGGGAGCCAACACTGCCATGGAGCATGGAATGGGAGCGCTACCCTCCTACACTAAGGAAGGTAAGGAGGCTACCGTAAGACCTGGCTGCCCTCTAGCGCTGGCCCTGGATGTCAGCTTAGTTTTCTTTCTAGATTAAAGTTCCTGGTATCTGTCTCCTTTAACCAAGTCACAGTATTATTGCTTTGTATTTTGCATCCAAGATTACTTTTTTTTTGAAAATATACAAATCAGCTGGCCCAATTGTTTTTAATGGATCAAAACATTTAAATAAATTAATCTGAGTAACTGACTAGTTACAGTTCTACTAATTCCTTCTATTGTCTGTTTCACAATCCATCTCAAGATACTCAACACACACACACACGCATGCACACACACACACAAATTTTTGGACATAAAATATCTATCTGTGTGGCATGCATGAGTGTCCTACTGGAGCTCCTACTGGCTCCTATAGGAGTTATCTCCTGTAACTGGGACCCTAACCCCTGAGGGCATTCCCTGGAGTATGATAATATCTGAGGCAGCCGGGGGGGGGGGGAGACTAATGCTGGTTTTACGAGCCAAGTGTATCTTTTATAAACTGCATATCCATCTAATGTTTCTTGACCAAGTCTACCGATGTAGCAGAATGAATGGGGTATACCCCTCAGAAGTCATGAGGAAGGATAATTAACGTGATCTTCAAATTCTGTGGTGGATTTTCTACCACAAAATGTCCAGCATGACAATTTGCTGGAAAAGTGAAGTCAGTGTGAGGAGTCTTTCTCATAGAACATATTTGGTTCATCACAAAATACTGCCACTATCAGACAGGGATTTAGTATAACTCAAAGCTTCCCTGGTTGCTTCTATTGGCACGTATTTTTAAATTGTGTTTTCAGTTGAATGATTTATTAGTAATCTGAAGAGTGGCAGCAATTTAACAGACAGCCACTCTGATTGAAGGTCTGTGAGAGAAACAGGGCATCTCCTAGCAACTCTCAGCACCCTTCACTAACTACACTTCTCAGGATTCTTTGAGAGAAGCCATGGCTGTCCAAAGCCCAGCCTCCAAGAGGTCTTCTGTATCTTTAAAAGTTGTGCAGGGGGAAGGGAGAATTCCACCTTGTGGTTTTTCCCATTACAGAGTTTCAAGAACACCTGCACTTGGCTGACTTTCTCTTCTCCTAAAGATACAGGATCAGCCTCAGGCCATGAACCTGGCAACCCTAATTCCAGGGCAGGGAGGAGCTGCAAGTAAGTATTCTCACATGTAATCCATGTATGCAATAATTCTCACATGTGGCCCCCAGCTTTGTACACACATGCTTGAGACCTTGTAGGGAGCAGCAACAGCCCCCAACATTGCATTTGCAGCAGGCCCCATAAACCCTCTGAGTGGCCCTGCAAAGCTGACTACAAGGATGGGGTACCAAAAGCACTCTTTGCCCAGGGTGCTATTTATCCTAGGGTCGGCCCTGTCTCCACTGAAGACCCTGCTAGAGGACAGTCCTCTATATGAAGGGTTGTCAGAGTCTAAGTCTGGATCAACAAAAAAGAATACAAGGAAGTGTGATGGGATGAGCTGAAGTTGCACAACAGACTGGCAATCATGATTGGGAGGGCAGTGAGGAGGGGGGAGTATTTGACCCTCTCCTACACACACACACATACACACACTGATCCCAATGACCCCCCAAAAAAATTGGGGGATGGACAAAGGGGATCTGATCACTTGGCTACAGAATATTATTTGGATTCCAGAGGTCTGGAAGCAGAGATGCTCTGCCACTTCCAGCCTAAAGCAGAACAGGAATGATTGGGTGCTGCTAAATTGTCCATTTCTGGAAGCTCTCCAGAAGATACTTTGTATATGAAAGGACTGTGAAAGGTATCAGTCCTGGTACTGAAAAAACAAATTTCTGGGGCTGAGCATGGGCTCAGAAGCACCCTTTTCCTTTAACAGTGGAATCCTAAGTGTATTATCCAGAAGTAAACTCCACTGTGTTCAATTGGTCTTACACAGGTAATTATGAATAAAATTACAGCCTAAGCGTTGTATTAAACTAAGTCTTACTCAGAGTCAGCCTAAGTTAGTCTTGTCCATTAACGTCAATGGATTTACTCTGCATAGGACTAGTGTTGAATACCACCCTAAGTATGCATCTGCCATTTCCCACGTGGCTCTGGTTGGTGAGCCTCTGGGTTTGAATACAAAACCAAGTAGATATCCAAAGCCTGATGGTTATCCACCACTGTTATATCCAATTCTTCTTTAAGAAGTAAATTTGCTTCCAGCTTTCAGCACTGTAGTTAGGGATGGAATAATCTGTCAATTTCAGTTCTCTAAATTTTCCCAATCTTAAATTCAGTTCTCCAGATTTCTGCAGCAATTTGCAATTTTTTAAAAAAATCCTCATGAAAATTCTTCAGCGTTTCATTGTGAATTTCTCCTAATAATCACATTTTTGTATGCAGTTTTGACTAATACTTTTTTGCGAGCAGTTTCTCCTAATATAATACATTTTGTATGTTATTTTCACCAACATACTCATTTTTAATATGTGCATTTTTGTAACATTCTTTGGCTGGAGAACTGGGTTGCAAAACTTGGATAAGTGTGAATTTTGAAGGACGGCTCTGTTTCGGTTCTCATATTGGTTTTGGGAAGGGAAGATCTGATAGATTCAGCCTTAAATGTGAACTGCATTGAATTTCTCCCCCATCCCTAATTGTAGTCAATGAGTCCAAAGGCACTGGGATGATTCATGACAAGCATTTGGGCACTCAACACTTATTTTACAATTATGATTGCACTAAACATATTTAATGTATACATATCCAATTATTTGTATTTTGCTTTGGGGTTTTTTCCTGCTTTGCATTGGCTTCTGATGTTCCCCCTCACTCCAGGGTACCCCAAGAACCACCCCAGCATACAATATCTGGCTATTAGCTTCTTCATAAGACTCTGCATGGACCTCTTGTGCTCCATTGACTGCTAGGCAATGAAAGATTAAATTACAGTGGTCGCCATCTGCCCAGCTTCACAGATGACAGTCCTCTGTCCAAAGGAGTCATCTATTTGAAGGGCTGTCTGCTCCAACTCTGATTTAAAGATAAGAAAGGAGAGAAGGAACCTTGGAGTTGTCTATCAACAGCACCTGGGCAGCAGACACACAGGCTACCTGCTCCCGGGCTTCCAAACTCTATGGTGAGATGTATTATTTTTCTGTTAAAAATTATATTTATTTCCAAATGTGCATCTATACATATGCATTTGCACGTGCACATTTCACGCAAACTGGTGTCCTCTTTCATCCTGTTTTGGTGATGCATAAGTGGCCAGCCTAGATTCAATGTGAATGAGTCTTACTCATAGCTCGGGTGGTAGGAGATTTTTCTCAGACCATCTTTAATTTAATTTAGATGGCTGCCTTTGGGCCTAATTGGAAAGATGTAAGCACTAGGTAGGCACAGTCACGCCGTATATAACCTGAGCTGTATCCATCAGTCTTGTGTGACTGCCTGAAACATTTGGGCATGCTTTGAGTTTACAACTAAGATCTAAAATTCTTCAGCAGACGTCATTTCTAAGCTGTGCAGTGTTTTATAGCTATCCTGTTGGCTCTTACAACAATAAATCACAGAAATGACTCTGTGGAACATTTAGCAGGTATATTTATTAGGAGCTGGTTCCAAACCTGCCATATTTGAGAAGTCCAAATTGAGCCAGTTCTCTCCTTCCCCCACCCCCAAGCTATCCGTACTTTGGACTCAATTTTCACAGTCAACTTGCTTCAGCTCTTTCAAGCACCCAGTGCAATTGGTTACAAGCATCTGGGTGCATATTATGAAATGTTATGAAAACCTCTAACTTTTCTGTGAAGCTGTTGGTGTGACTGTTTAGTCGTCATCTGTGTTGTATTAAGACACAGTGAATTCACTGTGGACCATCCCCTTAAGTACAGCCCAGTCTCCAGCATCCTCCTACCTTATTGCTCCCTCTCTTCCCTTGGCTTAGGAGCAATTCTGCTGGAGGCCTGTATAAAGGGCCCTGCCAAAGAGCTGCATGAACACTGTTACGTTTATTAACTTCACTTGCCATAGATGCTGAATTTTGCAATAAAGGGTCAACAGACAATGCATTATTCTCAGCAGAAATGATACTCAAGTATGTATAGCTATATTTGTACACATTCATCCCCTGATATTCTTGTTACTTCCCATCTTCTCTTTGTGGTCTTCCTACTGTATAAATTGAGACTGTAAACCTCTTGAGGCAGGGACCTTTTTGTGGGTATAATATTTTGTTAAACCCGTTCCTTTCTCTTCTGGGTAGTCTTACTGCGTACTGAGACGGGGATCTCCAATCCCAGGCTTTTCTCTGTCAATCACTGTGTCAGAATTTCCTGGTTGTATGAAAAGCCTAGAGAATGAGTTTTTTTGCATTGTATTTGCCAGGAATGATGGTGCATCTATTCTCTCTAACTTTTGCTTCAGGGTATTTTGAACAACTCCTGTAACAGATAATAAGAGGGTTATTATATGAATTGCCTGGAGTTTCCAGACATGCTTTACTCCTAAAGCTAGGTAATGGCATTTATTTGTTTTTTTCCATTCTCTATTTTTTTCAATGTTATGTGTGAGTGGTATTACTATAACTATTAGAGTAGCTGTTTTAAGTCCTCCCTTCACCCTCAAATTATAGTTTGGAGATTGTAATCTATTTCTTTTCTTTTATATTAGGTCCCATTATTCTCGAGATCTGGATCAAGTTTATATTTCAGTAAAGGGATGGCTCAGAACTGATTAGTTGGTAGTACTGCATACTGAGTTGGCAATGAATCATTTTTCACCTTGATTGAGCTTGGCTTGATGACTTTTTTTTGGCCAAATGACATTTTTATATCTTTGCTAAACTTGTTTGTGGTTACAGTGAGGCTGCCGAGCCTAGTTAGGGATTCAACCGATAATTTCATGTCATCCTTTTATAAAATATGGGTGATTCTTGTTCTTTCTTAGCTGTTTTATAGCCAATGTCACGTGCTTGATCTGTTTAATAGAGCTGGCTATGGCTCAGGAAGCAGATAAAACTATATTGGACTCAGAGAGTCTCCCTGATAAATGTTCCTCTAGTTCTGAATATTATTTTTTTCTATATTGCCCAGTTTTATATTACTATTTTGTCATTATAGTTTCTCATAGTGCTATTAAAAAAGAGTTGGTTCCAGGATGTTTTTTGGGGAGAGTTAAAGAGGCCTTTGGCATGATCTTTCATGCTGGTGGACCCCCTACTGTTGTAGGCAGTCAGTGGGATGACCCTCTCTATATATACATTGCCTTGTAAAAGTAATCAGACCCCTAACAAATGCTCTCATATTACTGAATTACAAATGGTACATTGTGATTTCATTATGTATGATATTTTATTTTGAAACACTGAAACTCAAAATAAATTATTGTAAGGCGACATTGGTTTTATGTTGGGAAATGTTTGTTGCTCCTTCAGTGCATGCATGGTAGCTACCATTTTAATTACCCATGTCCTCAAGCAACATAGCAGCAGCAGTGGGTCCTTGAGAGCTGCTCAGGGATGATGACCTTTGATTATGCCAAGCCTGAATAGAAACAAGATTCAGTTTACCTTTGTACTTCCTAAGTATGTGGAGTTGGCAGGAGCAAGGCACTGTATCGCAGACCATCCACTAGTTAATATATGGTGCCAAGGAGTTTCAATTTCCCCACTTGTGCATTTGTCAAGGTTACATCAACAATAATAAGATGATCTTTACAGCCATATGTTCCTCTTGCACTGTCGTTCTGTTTTCATATAATTATGTTGTTGGTGCCCAAGTACTGGTTTAATCTATGGGCAATCACCAAAGTTAATTTGTTCTTTTTATTACAGTTGGTAATCGGGGGATGGAGCAATTGTTATTTGGTTAACAAGGGTTGTTAGATATATACAGAATAACTATGACAAAGAGAACTTGGTGAACTTTTTTGATCCTAAATAACACAATTTCCTCCCCTTAAATATTAGACAGGCGCCATCTCTGTTATCTTTTCGACGGCTATTGAAGACCTTCCTCTTTCAACAAGCCTATTAAGTTGAGACCTATCCCAGTCTGCGTCTGTGTTGGAATTGCTTTTTAATATGTTCTTAAACTTTCTTTTGAAAAATGTTTTTAATCTTAGAAGATGTTTTGAAAGCTTTTTTTAAGAAACGTTTTTGAAGATGTTTTATTTTAATGTGGTTTAAAGTTTGTTTTTATGATTTAAAGTTTTCAGTGCTTTTGTTCGCCACCCTGGGCTCCTGCCAGGAGGAAGGGAAGGGTGGGATATAAATCAAATAATAAATAGATAGATAAATGGAAGAATGCAGCTAGATTGTACGTGCACAGTTCAAATGTTTCTATCAGTAATCCTATATTTTGTTCCTTCCAAGGAATTTCCAGTTTGGGGTCATTTTATTGCTGTGCTGACATTTTATTCTGTTATACCACCCATTTCCATATAATAGATGCTATTACTTTCAGTGGCTGTGATAGGAAGCCATGCTGTATTTTCATTATGAGTCACCAGTCTAGAGAAGATCTCCCTCAAGCAGGTTTCAATTGCTTCTGTTTGTGGCTTCTGTAGTGGTATTTTTTTGCCATTTTGTCCAGATTTCTATAAAGTTGCTTGTGATTGTATTATATAGATTGTTTTGCTGTTTACAGTTCAGAAGTTAATGGTGTGGTAAGATATGTGCTCTATAAGTTTTCAGTTTCTGTTTCTGTTTATCAAGATGATCCACAATGTCATAAAACTACTTGGTTTGAAAGAAAGCCTTTTCATTCTAGCAGGGATGGGAAATCTATGGCCCTCAAAAGTTTGGACTACAACCATCATCCTTGACTATTGGCTGTGTTAGCTGAGGCTGAAGGGAAATTAGAGTCCAACAGCCATTGGAAAACCACAGATTTCCTATCCCTGCATTATAGATTTAATGGAGTTAATTTCTGAGAATTCATGTACATGGTTATTTTATAAATTTCAGCACACAGATCAGATTTTTTTTTTCATATTTCCTCAGAAGTAAGTCCCACTGTGTTTAATGGGACTTGTTCCCTATCAAGTGTGTTTAGGATTGCATCTTGAATCCACCTTGATTCTTGCTTCTAGTTTTGAGAATATTGCCTTCTATTTTATTCTCTTTCCATTTTAAATCTACAGATTTATTAGCTGTGGCAGCACCACAGTATAGCGCTGGATCAGTTCTTTCATTTGCAGAAACATCCTTAAGTTGAGATTGTATGGTATCATCAACATTTTCTTCCAGGCTCTCAGAGTCTTTAATTACCCTGGGACTTGAAAGCACATCTGTATTTATATATATCTTAATATAAAAAGTGTCCCAAATATTATCAAAGTCAGGCTCATCCTCATGGGATGCATCACCAGTTCCATGTTCCCCATTACTGCTGCTTTAGTTATCTCCTGTTATGTTTTCAAAGACACCGGGAGCTGACTCACTTGCTTGGAAGCGGAGATTCTGCTTCACAATTTCACTTTTCGTCTCCTACATTTCTGTTTCAAAGAGTTACTGCCTGTGTAGGATCAAGCTTGTCTTGCCAGTTTTAATTTAATCCATGATGGACATTTTTTGTCTGAAATGTCAATAAATATGCTGTTGCCATCTAGGATCATGTTCTCCATCAAATATATATTTTGGAAAGTTGTCTGCTATGCATTTGGACACTTCTTAAGAGATTGTAACCAAATTTTGCATGATGGTTTTTGAGATCAAGGAGCAGGTTTTAATTTATGTTTGGATACAATTGGACACCATTTTAAATAAGATTCAAGCAGCTCAGAGCAAAATGCACGGGTCTTTCCCTCCTTCTATACTCACAACAAACCTGACAGGTAGATTAGAGATAGTGACTGGCCCAAGGTCACCCACTGAGCAAATCTTCTGCTTGAGGAGTATCCTTTTTGTTGAATGCCATTGTTAGGCTCAGTGACAGCCAATTTCTGGCCCTGCTCATTGTCAACAGAATTACCGGCAGGAGACTATAGGTAGAGATGGATGAATCCAGCAGTTTCAGTTTCTGTAAGTTTCTCATTTGCCCAGTCTTAAATTCAGTTCTCCACAATCCACAGCAATTTGCATTTAAAAAAAAAAAAACCCTCATGAAAATGTGTCAGCATTTTATTACTAATTTCTCCTACTGTACACAGTTTATGCAGGTTTGACCAATATACACATTTTTTGCAAGTAATTCCCCTAATATAATGTACTTTTTATGTTATTTTCATGAATGTGTGCCTTTTTAGAACACTTTCCCCTAATACACAGATTTTTGTACACATTGGTTGGTTGGAAAACTGCATCTCAAAATTTGGAGAAGTGCAAATTTTGAAGGATAGCTATGTGTCAGTTCACATGTAGGTGTGAAAAGTGTGAATCGGGTAGTTTCTCATTAAATGCAAAAAAGAAAGTGAGGGGGGAAATTCTCCCCCATCCCTAACTATTGTTCACTTTCCAGGTGGGGCCCTTTGCCTTAAACCCAGCCACATCCCTTGATAACCTGCAAAGTGGACAATGGAATGTTTTTCTTATTCCCAAGAACCTTAAAAAAAAAAGTTCTGTGCATTTTAGACCTATTGCCAGTGCCTGGTGAAGTATTCCAACTGCACCTTATGGGATCAGACAGTGTCTGATAGCTACTCCATAGGAGTCCAGATGCTATTCCACAAATGCAGATGTTCACCTGCCTAAAACTTGTGTCTTCACAGAAAAGCTGGGTTTGAGGAGGGGTTTGAAAGAAGACAAGGAACAGGCAACCCCTAATTGTTCAGGGGCAGGGATGGAGTTCCAGGCATTTATTTAGAAATTTAAAAATGGAGTTAAAAATGGGGTTGTGGTTAGGGAATCAAATGTCAGTAGCAAACAAAATGGCTTAAGTAAAAACCAGTGGCTGGAGACTGGGGGGTGGAGACAGGAGGAAAACACATTGCCATACTGATGCCTTCATGCAAGAACGAGTGCATTTTTTCCATCACCAGCTACTGATTTTCACTTGAGCCGTTTTGTTTGCTGCTGAAATTTGATGCTTCTTAATAATCAACTTTCTTGCCACCAACTGAGCTGCAGACAGTAAAGGGAAAGGGGTGGGGGAAATCTTGGCATGTGATATTGTATAGGAATACAGAGCAAAGCAGACTTTTCCAGCCATCCTCTTGCCAACTGTACATTCCATCTAGCTTAAGATCGCTGATCATTTATGGCCACTTCATGGTTACAGAGGATTCTTCTGTCCAACTATTTATTTATTCAAGATTCCAGGAATTTATTTTTAACAAGGCTTTAAAAATTATATATGGCATTAATAAAGAGGTTCCTAAAATGCAGGTAGCTGCTTTTTCAGCACAAGACCAGCCTCCTGGCGTAAACAAATATAGCTGCACACTTAGTTCAAACAAACAAATTCTGCTTTTTGCCAGATGCCAGTCACCACCCAGTAGAGCAGAAAACTTTGACAAAGGATCTAAGTGCATCACTCAGGATCATTTTAAGGTAGCGGTGCCTGACAGGTTGATGCCAATACAACTGGACTTTTTAGGAGGGTGGCACAGTCCTCTGGACAGCAAAGCACCAACACTACCTCTTAGAAAATCTATGAAATGTAGATTAAGTCTGAAGATTGTCAGCCACAAATCTAACATGTTTGGACACAACAAGACTTCTTAACAAGACATCTTCACAAGACTACTTAACATACCCACCCAGCTTTGGGGTCAATTGCCTTCACCATGTGCACAGATCTGCCCCCCAAATTGAGCGCAGTAACACAGATAAACTATTTGTGTTGCCACCATGTCATCTAGTGGTTGTGCGAATCTAGCTGAATAGATAATTGTTTATACACATTTATAGACATCATCTGGCTGTTGGTCTAATGTAGTGCCCTCCAGATGTTGTTGGACTGTTTGCCCCACAAATACAAAACATCACCGCATATTTGGTGAGGGGGAAGCAGGGCCGGCTCCAGGCGTGCGGGGGTCCTTGGGCATCAGCTTGCCCTGGGCACCGGTGTGTGTGCGCGCATATGCGCGCACGTGCCCCCGCCCCCCACGTCCTCCCTACCTGTTTAGTCTTTTACCATTGCCCTTAATGAAGATGGCGAACATAGTTTCCCTAAGGGGAATGAAGCCTCCGCTGCCATCTTTGTTGATGGCACACGTGCTTGCTACACGCGCACATCTCTGCAATCAACTAAGATGGCGGCGGTGGCTTCAGTACCTTAGGGAAGCTGCGGCCGCCATCTTCATTAAGGGCAATGCTAAAAAGTCAGCTGACAGGTAAGTGGGGGGCGTGGGGAGCCGCGGATCACGGAAGGGGAATGGAGGGCCCCTGAAACTCCGGGGCCCTTGGGCCAGTGCCCAACCTGGCCGCCCTTTAGAATCAGCCCTGGGGGGAAGCAGCGAAAATGTTCTAAGGCATTTTGGTGCATGCAAAGCACATGCTCTACCAAGGTGGTAAAGACAACAGTATGCTAAATAATTGACATTTTGTTGCCCATTAATAGTACCTACCCATTAATGCCAATTAATAGCAGTCTTCCACCTTCTTGTGCCCAATGATAGGGACTGAACCTGAAACCTTCTGCATGAAAAGCATGTGCTTAATATCTTAATATCAGTATCTTAATACCGGAGATATATACATGAAATGTCACTGTCTCTATAGGTAAATGTCTATATTAAGTGAGTACAAATTTCTCAGGTTCAATATACCCAATTAACTGTGCAATCTTATTGTTGCTTCTTTATTTTTATTGCATTAATTTGCTATATTCTACTGTTTTGTTAAAATGGCTTACAAAAAACCATACAACCATTCTTCCAGATTGAAGAGTGGGATATTAAATATTTCAAGCAAAATAAATATATCTAAACTGGAACAATGTTGTAATGTATTTTTAAAAATAGTTTTATATTGTTTTAAATTTTTTAATTGTGTTTTAAATTGTTTTTAAAAAGATGTGTTTTAAATTGTATTTGTTTTAATGTTTTTAGTTACTGTAAACCACCCAGAGAGCGTCGGCTATGGGGCGGTATATAAGTACAATAAATAGATAAATAAATAAATCATCAGAAATGAGTCCTACTGAGTTTAATCAGACTTTCTCCCAGGTAAATGGAGCTTAGCGACGTGCAGAAGTTTGGAAGGTGATGACATGGGACAGAGCCCAGCTATGGAACTCTGCTGCTGCCAGTGAGGCTTGCCCAGTGCCGACTTAATCTCCTTTTCAGTGCCAGGTTCAGACCTTCCTCTTTTCCCAGGCAACTGGTGGATCATGATAGGTTATCACAGCCCATATACGCCTGATGTTTTTACTAGTGCTGCCATTGCTGTGATTCCGGAGGTTGTTGTTTCCTTAGTAAGCTGATGATCACTGTTTTGTTGTCTTAACTCTGAATTTTATTCTGTTTGTAAAAGGAGACTATTTTTGTATTAGGCAACTAATCAATCAAACAAAGGCAGAAATAATCTGAGGAAACACCCCTGTTTAGTGGTCAGAGTTACATGAAGCAGATTTAAGCAATAGAGCATTGTCTACTTAAAACTATTGAAAACTGATTATTTTTTCTTAGCAGTGCATAAGAGAGGAGGTGACATTTCAGGAGTGTTGCAGTTCCTAGTTTGGGCTGAATGCCAGCAGCACAGATGACTCAGTCAGACAAGATGTTTGCCTGTCTCTGCAACTTGAGGGAGTCAGTGTCAGTCCTCGAATCTCATGTGAAAAGAAGTCTTTGCCCAGACTCCATTCTATTTTCTCAACTTTTACCAGACCCTACCCCCCCACATGCACACACAGTTCATCCCTATTTCCAGGTTTTTCACTGCAAGCATGAAGGATGGAGATTGATTTATTTTTAAAAATGAAAGCTGACATTCTTTTGAGGATTCTGAACGAGTTATGGGATTTCATGTTAAAAAGCCAGATTCCACAGTCTGTCTCTGCTCCGCTATTTATGGCCATATGTGGATTTCAAAGCATTAATTTGACACTCACCTTGGAACACTGGGGTCTATTTATGTCTTAAAATCACAAGCCATATCTGTGTTCATTGCACAGGGATGCAGTACACAGGGCAAACAACTACTTCCAATATGACATAAAGTTCCTTCTCTGCTTCTGCACTCCACCCCTCTCCCCCTCCTGTCAAGTCCCAATAAGTCAATGGAGAACAAGTCCAGTCTTGTGAATGGGTTTGAGACACAGTTTAATTGCAGGCCACCACATTGTAGGGCAGTCTTAATATTTGAGGCTACACCAGTGTATGTTGGCCCCCAATCAAAACAACCATTCATAAGGCCGTGATCCATGCAGAGCTCCACTGTGATGCAACTGTAGAAGGCAGTAATGGATGGTGCAGTGTAGGGGATGGAGAGAAGGAGGGGGGAGGCGGCGACGAGGCTGGAGTAGTACAAACAGGCCAGCAGAAGCACTGGTCAACCTTGCCACTGCCTTGCCCCTTGTACGCAGCAGCCACTCAGTCAAAGGAAGGTCAGGCAAATGACACAGCCCCAAAACTCCGCTACTGGGAGAAGGTCAAGGGTAGGAGGCTTCTTCCTCCCTTACAGTCTCCCCCTTTAACGCCACATGATTGCTTTTATTGTGCAGGCTCCTGCTTTTTGTATGACTAGTGGAAACGATTTTATAGGAATATGAAAAAATCTCATTGTTGACTCCATATTGGTATTTTGGCCCAGATCTGCAGAGCTTGGAAAAGTTACTTTTTTGAACTACAACTCCCATCAGCCCCAGCATGGCCACTGCATTGGGGTGATGGGAGTTGTAGTTCAAAAAAGTAACTTTTCCAAGCTCTGCAGATTTGACCTAAGTCAAACTGACCTAAGGCAATTGTGTGGTGGCTCTTTGGAGCCTCCAGATTGTCTCTATTTTGTGAGAGGGATTCAAGCACATACTGCAAATTTTGGTTTGCACAATTAAAGTGGATTAATGTGCTCTGTCACCCTAGCACAACAAATCTACTTTTTTTAAAAAGGACTTCTCAGTTAGGGAAGTGACAGACAAATGCATTAAAAAGTGTGGGGTAAATGGATTATTAACTGGAACATATATAAATACCCGCAAGCTGGACATAGTCTAACCTCTACATAAGTTTTGTGCCAGCAAATCAGGCTGCATTCACACTGCACTTTATTCCTTTATTCTGATGATTTCTTACCTGGTAATTTGCACATTATATTTGATCTTTCACATGACATAGAAGCTAGTTCTGGAATTCTAGTGGAGTATAGTGCAAGTTTAGCGCTACGTTTTGTGATAAATGATACCAGAAATAATTGGTTTGCAAGCTTAGGAACCCAGTAAATTGCGGGAGTTTTTCCCTAGCTGCAGCCACTCACATGACAGGCATTCCAGCATGCAGTGCATTCCCACCCTTTAGTCACACTTTTTTTTTAAAAAAAATTGCCTGATGAAAATTGTACCAGTATTCCAGCAGCAGCATTTCCCACACACACCCGTGTGTATACAACTAATAAAAAAAAAAAGTCAGATGCTAAAGGGAGAGGGGTTGCATGGCGACAGGATGAGATGATGATGATGATTTATTAGGAAGAACTTAGACTTCCTCCACAATGGGGAACTACAGCGTGCATATGTATAATGGGTGAGGGATGAAAACAAGACATTGTTCATTGCAGCCGTGTGAAAGAGATTGATGCAAAATGCTGGTATATCGGCTGAAAAAGCTACTGTTCCTTAACACAACAGGTACTGCAGTGTGAAAGGAATTTTAGAAATTAGGGCAGAAGCACTACCATTTTAATCCATTAAACTAACGCAAAAAGCCCCACGTGTGAAAGCAGCCTGAGTATGAATGCTGAATAAATAGGTCATCTGGAGGAGCATTAGGTGTTTAGGATGGAAATGCCATGCTTTGTTCACACACTTCTTATGGGACATCCACATGATGCTGATCCAGTCATTGTCATCTGGTATTTTCCCTGGGGCTATTGGTCTGGTGGGGAAATTCACAATGTGAGGGTGCTGGATCATATTGTGTGAGCACTCCTAGATGTTACACCAGAGTTTTCTTTGAAGATGCTGTCTTTGGCAACATCCCCATGGTGGGTGCAATCTGGTTCTTAATTATTGCTTTCTGTGACAAAGAACAATCCCACCTGTTCTGACCATTGGTCCATGGCTAGAGACAGAGTTGAAGGTGGTGTGATAGTAGCATTTTCCTCCATAGCATTTCTTTTCTTTGATCATTTCTTTTATCCTGTTGCTCTCTCTAGTCAGACAGATTTTGCAGGTTTTTGAATTACTGTGAAAACCTGCAAGCCCGGTTTTGAGTGGAGGCAATGGTGGGAGGAGTGTACCTACCATGGTCAGCAGTGCTTTTGTCAGGCCACTTTCGGCTCTCATTGGTCTCTGTACTATGTGTATCTGGTCTAAGTGGAGAGCTCTTTGTTAAAAGAATAGACTCAGTGACTCATAGTTCAGTTGCAATAAACGCAGAAAGCACATTCACCACATGTAGTTTAAAAGATACGCTGACTAACAATCAGTGGGCATTTCCTTCTTCTTTTTCTGACTCTTTCATACCAAATCTGCAGTTTTGAAGAAAAACAATTTTATCTACCAACAGAGAAACTATGTTGAGAGTCTTTACCCCCTCCTACTTTTTCATTCTCAAAAAAGACTTGCTCATGCTTCAAACTGTAACTTGCTAGTGATTAAGAAATGTCTGTATTTTGTACTCATTACAAAAATCACTGTGTTTGCCTTTCTAAGCAAAGTCACCTTGTGTCTTCTACTGTAATACATCTTCTAATTGGCTTCTACTGCTTCTTGCCAAAATTCAGACACATCTTTATGTGCATGTGCATATGGGAGGGGAATAAAACTTTGCATAATTAATGAAGCAATTGAACTTGGTAACTTGCACAAGCATGCAAGACTGACACTCTTTAAATAAATAAACAAAAGATGCCATTTAGGTTTACAAACATCCTCCATGGTCAAATCTAACAGCATCCTCTAGCTATTGTGTATGGGACTTTTCAATAATTTATTTCTGCTGGCATGGAAATTTCGACATGTTGGATTTTTATGCAGGTCAATTAAGTTGTTGTGTGCGTTTTTTTCACTGCAAGGGCATGCTTTGTAAATAAGATTACTTGCTATAAATTAGTTGAACATAAGGCCCCTTTGAGACAAGAATGTTACCCACCCCTTCTACATGCATAAGTTTGCAGAATATAGTTTTGCACCTTGACAACCCAACCCAGCTATTGGGTTAGACTTATTTTGGTTTGTTCTATGAGGGCTTCCTAAAAAAAAAGGGGGGGAGTTAAATGCAAAAGAGAAGACAAACTTAATTAGTCTGTCTCTAGACCAAGCCTTTTTTTTAATCCCACCCAGTCAGTTCCAACAGGTCAAGCTCTCTTGTGGTGACCTGGCCGAGGCGGGGGGGGTCGGCGGTTATTGAAGCTAAAAGAATCTTTAGATGAATTGGCTCTTTAGAACAAAGAACAAAGTAACTGGATGCTGGAGCCAGGGGGATGGGACAGGTTCACATATGCATGTTCAAGTAACTTATAAACATGCATACCTGAGCCCTTTGCTGAAATTCAAAGCCATTTTTTGGCATTCAAACTGGGTAGAATGAATAGATGTGAACACCACAGTGGCATTTATTGTACATATCATTCACTGTACACTGTTCACTCTACACTCATTTGGAAAGTCAGAAAATGGCTCTGATCATGGCAGGCCTGGCGCCAGCGGGCGATCAGGTCAGGCACTGGCTGAGGTCCCCTCCTTAGGCTGAGTGGGTAGACCTCCCACTCCGCAATCCACACCAGTGTCATGTCGAGAGGCCTAGCGACCCAATGCTGCAATGAATTGCAGAGCAAGATCTCCACCCTCTCAGGAAACACCCCCACTGCAGGCGGTACAGGCTTACATAGGCCTGTCTGCCCTACCTACCTCCTGCATTGCTGTGTTGGCGTGCTAGCATCAGGCGTGTGCATACCGGCCATCACCCAAGGGATTGATGCCCCTGTTGCTGTCTTGGGTGATAGCAGGCATGCACACGCAGCGTGCTAGTGCACTGATGTGGCAATGCAGGTGGTAGGTGGCCCGGTGGGCCTATTTCCCTCCCCCCAGCGTTTATTATATCTTATTAAAACTGGTACAGTGACTTTGCTCATAAATCATTGAGTGGGCCTATTTAAGCCTGCACGGCCTGCATCAGAAGGAGCATGATGTCGTGGGGCCCAGGTATGCCCACGTCTGGTGCCCAAGGGCCCTGCCATTCCTGGTGCCAGTCCTGGATCGCTGGCAGCCGAATGTGTGAAACAATTCCACCATGGGAAACATTATGCTTAAACTATGATATGAAAGTTCTCTGTGTTATGCTTTGCATGCAGAAAGTCCAAGGTTCAATCCCAGGATCAGGTGGGGGTGATGGGAAAGGCATCTCTGCTTAAGATGTTAGGTCACTTCGAGACTGTTGCTATTTTAGGGTGGGATGTAATCACATACTGGCAAATTCAGGTTGCACAATTATAGTTGACTGTGAGGATCACACAAGAAACCTGCTTTCCCAAAAGGTGTGACTTTTTAAGATGAGGAAAGTGATGAGAAAATGAACTGGAAAGTAGTACTGATTAAATAGATAATGTTGTCCTATCTCCCTGCAAACAATTCAGGATAAATACTCAAGAGCAGGCCCTCTGGAAGCACCCTTTGGAAGCCACAGTCAGTCAGGGTAGGCAGTTCTTGATTAGATGGACCAAGGCTCTGACTCAGTACAAGGCAACTTTGTGCATTCAGATAGACCAAAATTATTGGGCTTTAAGTTTTATTTTGATAAAAACTCATAGGTACCAATAAGGATATCCATCCATCCATCCATCCATCCATCCATCCATCCATCCATCCATCCTTATGCCATTTTAAGTCACAAACCCTAAAGGATTCCTGCTGAAAGGGTACACCCAGTGGTGACATTAGAGCCATCTGCTTGAATACACTTTCAATTATCATTTTATACCTGTAGCCCTTTTGAGTGTGGATTGACCCTTAACAACTTGGGTCCCGGATGCCTTATCTGGCCAAGTCAGTGAGATCTTTGGGAGAGTCTCTGTGGTGGTTCCCCCATGGCTGAGACACATGGCTCACATCCATCAGAAACTGTGCATTCATTACTGTGGGCCAATCCTGTGGAAGTCCTTCCCAGCTAAGATAAGACAGCCCCCCTCCCTCTTGAAGTTCAGGCCCTTGACAAAGACCTGTCTATTTCAGCAGGCTTTTAAGGAAGTTTTCTGTTTTTATGATTAATTTTAATTTAGCTTATCCATTACCTGCTTTTTATAATGTTTATGGACACCGCATAGAAATTTTAATACAGAACCAATATATAAATACTGTAAATAATAAATAACTAAATAACTGCTACCTTCAGTCCTGCGACGGAAGGCAGAATACTATATATAAATGTAAGACCGCACAAAGAAACAAATGAAAAAGAAAACTTTAAATATGGCCTTCTATATCAGTGAGTAGTAGGTTCTAATTTCAGCTCAGCCATTCACTCATTAGGTGGCCTTAGGAAAGATACTGGAGGTGCTTCCAGAATGGGGGTGTAATATTGCAAAAGGAGGGGGTCATTCAGTTATCAAAAATGGATTGTTGGCAACAGGACAGCTCCAGACACGGCTGAGAGAGATTCCCTGCGTGAAACCCTGGAGAGCCCCTGCCAGTCAGTGCAGGGAATACTAAGCTGGATAGACCAATGGCCTGACTTGGTACAAGGCCGCTTCCTATGTTCTTCGTGTTCAACATGCAGATAACAATATTTTATTTATTTATTTATTATTTGATTTATGTCCCACCCTTCCTCCCAGCAGGAGCCTAGGGCAGCAATACTGACCTATCTTACAGGATTGTTGCAAGGGTTACCACACACATGTGTGAGGTGCTTTGAAGAAGTCAAAAAAGCCCTACATTATGTAAGCACTAAGCATTTTTCCTTCAGTGTCTCAAAAGACACCTGCTGTTAATGTTTTAGTATTATATATTTCTGGCATTTCTATACAGAAGGCAGCTTACAAACAATGAAACGACAACAATGAAAATGATGTGAAATAGTTTCCAAGGTTAAAAACAGCCATATGGCCATGTGATCATTCATTTTAGTTATTTTATTTTTATTTATTAGATTTATATCCCACCCGTCCTCACAGTAGGAGCCCAACATGTTAATCAACATGTTACTAAATAAATCAGTTAAAACGAAAATAACATCAATGGACAGCCTCACTTAAAAAAAGAAAGGCCCTTTTGCTGTTTCACTAGCTAATGCCCAGGACTGGCTCTTTTGGTACAGCTCAAGCGATGCTCTGCAAGCAACAGCGCTGGTAGGACTTGCGCATCTTCAGGGCTAGCGCCTCCCAGCTTCCCCCTTTTTGCTCCCCATGCTGCACGTGCACACTGACTCCAGCACCAGGGGTCCTTGCAAGGCTGGTTAGATCATTCTTTTCATCCTGCCCCCTTTTAATCTCTGGCTTTTCTGCTGAAGCTGGCAACAAACACTGTTGATTAATGGTGTCAGCTTTGTGATGCAGATCCTTGTCTAGCTGGACCCATACTGGGGCTTACAACTCACTTTGTCCAGCCCAATGAGCAGGCATCGGATAACTGTGGATTTCTCTTAACTACCTCTGCTGGAATGGAGCCAGCGGCCTAGAGGTGAAAAGCTCTTTATACCATTACCAATCCTTTTGAGCAGTCTAGTCACTGCCTCCTCCTCCTCTCCCCCCCCATGTTTCTCTCTTTTGGCTTTTAGTGTTCCTTGTGAATTTCAAGATCTAATCTGCTTCTTTCTTCTCCATTTCTGTGAACCTACAAGGAAGTGTGGGAATTTTTTTTAAGGGCTCTTGGAGCCATATTTGCACAGTAATGTGGGAAATCAGAGAAACAAGTACTGTATTTGTACAATGCAGGTGCCTTCCTTTTTAATTTTTTTTAAAAGAGGACTATTATTGTGTTGTTATGGCCCTGTAGGCTGGGCTGTTCATGCTCTTGGTTCTGTGCTCATCACCATTCCAGTTTGTGACTGGAAAAGGAACAGGCAGGGAGACTGCACAGGTGCAGAATTGCTTTTTGTAGACGACCTGGTATGGACATAATTTGATCATTTTTGTGTGAAGGCAGAATTGTAGATCCAGACAAACTTCAGTCAGGCTTGTTTTCAAATTAAGAATGTGGGAGGATGGGTGGTAGGGACACAGTAATTTTGGAATCAGTAGGGAATATGACATTTAAACATTCCAATGTATTAAGGTTACAATGTGCTGCCGAAATATAAGACATACTGTTTTGTTGATCATAATTACTTTAAAAAGAAGAAATGGGGAAATAAAGGTATAATGCTCACTCCTAGGCATTGGAGTCTGTGTGGATAACGTCATTATATATTTTAGTCACTAGGTGGCAGTGGACTTAGTTGTATCTGGGCGGAGATAGGAATTTCCTGGGTCTGTTCTATTCTTACTTGAGAGACAATATAGTTCTTGTCTAGATTCCTGAGTCAGGAATCCTGACTGGTATGTTCTCCAAGCCTTCCATGACATCGTGTCAGAAGCCAAGTTTTAAACCCACAAATTACTAACAAGGCAAAGAAAATGGCACAGTTCCCTGCATCAGAAGCCTTCCGTTTTAATAATTCTGCAGCATGGCCTGAATGGAAAGAAAGATTTGTCTACTTTTGACTGGCCGCAAAACTCCACAAAGAGGAAGGAATAGTGCAAGTAAGTTCACTCTTTTATGATATGGGGAAAGAAGCCAGAAATGTTTATAAATTCTTTACCTTTTCTGAAGAGAGTCAAAAGCATAGCTATGAGAGTGCTCTGGCCGAATTTGATGCCCATTGCATCCACAAGAGGAATTTGGTTTATGAGAGGGCTTCTATTGAGGAGCTCAGAAGCCTGGAGAACTGTTGAGTGATTTGTTAGGGCCTTGCTTTAACAGGCTGAATACTGTGAGTTTGCTGATGGAAAAGAAAAGAAAAGAAAGAAAAAGAAAAGAGGAACACCTTAGAAATAGATTGGTGCTTGCAATTCTAGACAAAGGGCCTTCTGAAACAATGTAGTTAAGAGAGGGCCTAACCTTTCACAACACCAAAGAGATAGCAAAGCAATCTTGAGTTGATCAAAACTCAGAATAGGGAGCACAGACAACTTGGGAGTGACTTGGAGACGGTAAGTTCTAATTTATCAAACATAGCTGCAGCAACCATTTTGAAAAGGATGGTTTCACTTCTCATGCTTCTCCAAAAGCAGCACCAAAGAAAGGCAGTCCAGTCATTTAAAAAGCACTGTGAAGCAAGACCCTTTCAGATAGCACGTGGAAAATTTCACAACGTTAGAGGGGTTTACCCAGTCAGAGGAGCACAGAGCAGGATGTGTATGCAAAACAAAGCAGAGCATTTTGTGATTGTGTGTTGTACCCAGAAGTGCAATCAGTGATGACCACAGCGATGGGTGGCACTTTTTTCTTAGGCTTCATGTTTTGTAAAGACACCAACCCTTCCTGGAGAATAAACTTAACTATTTGTAGGACCCCTGTTAATTTCAAAATAGATTCAAAAGCTAACATCACAGTTATTTCAGAAGAGACCTACACAGAATTCAGGAACCTCTCAGATCAGCGTAAGATAGAGATCATTTTACACACCCCACAGGGTACCATCTTGGATGCTTTACCAGATAAACAACTAAAAAGAGGAGTCGTTTGTGTTAATTGTGTATATCTTTATAGATCATAGCTTGGATAATCTTGAAACTATTCAAATGGGATGATTGAAAACAGTGGGAGAAATAGAAGGAGTGTTTGGAGAAACCTGCTACTAAAAAGTGATCCTATGGCCTTTGTTTTAAGACTCAATATCAAGCCACACAGCATGTAAACATCCTGCAGAATCCCCTTTCTTTTACTCCACAAGGTGGAAATGGAGTTGGAAAGGGTGAAGGAACATGGCATAATTAAGGAAATCATTGAGCCCACCTTGTAGGGTGCACCATTGGTCCCAGTCATAAAAAAGAGGAATATATGAATCTGGGTAGATCTTAATGAAGCTGTAGTCGGGTGGGGGGGGGAAGCATTCTTCCAGTACTAGAGGATCTTATCCTGAAAGTGACAGGAATCAAAGTATTTTCCAAATTGGATGTCTTAAGCAGTTTCTGGCAAACAACTTTGACAAACCAAAACACTAAATGGACTACATTTCAGTTTTTGTTTTTTGTGCTTACAATTTGGAATCAGAAGTGTTTCTGAAAAATTTCAAATGAAGATGACAGTCTTCTCAGAGACATAAAAGAGTCATTGCCTTCATTGACAATATCCTCATCAATGTCACATTTACAGAAGACTATGAAAAAAATTGCCCATTGTCTTGAATAGGATCCATGAATCAAGCTGAGAGCTAAACAAAAAGTATATTTTTTGTCAAGGTAAGATAGAGTTCTATGGACAAGTAATTATACAGAGTGGGAAAAGGCCATGCCCAGGGAAAGTAAATGTCATCAGAAAGCTGAAAACACCCAACACTGCAGAACTGAGACACTTTCCAGGAATGATTAATTATCTAAGCCAGTGGTTCCTAACCTTTTTTGGGTCACAGACCCCTTTCAAAATCTGATGAAAGCGATAGACCCCCATAAATAAACAAACAAAGCTGAATTGAATTGGAAATTGATTTTTTTTGCACCCAGTTCACAGGACCCACCCACCCTGGAAGCCCATCCGTGGACCCCTTAGGGTTAAGAACCCCTGATCTAAGCTGGTGTTTTGCAAAACCTCTCCACAGAGGCGCCAAATCGGGGGCTGTTGCTGTGGATTACGACTCCCATCATCTCTGACCATCAGCCATGCTGGGTGGGATTGATAGGAGTTGTAGTCCAAAACATCTGGAAGGCACAAGGTTGGAGATGGCTGCATTGAACCTATTTCTGAAACCCACCACATCCTAGTTTGATGAGGAGGCAACCTTTATAACGATAAAAGACATTATCTCCATGTCTGAGTTTTACAGTTTTATGATTTTCAGCAATGGTTAGCACTGATGGAAGCAGCTGTGGAGTGCCACTACAAGTACTTAGTTTAGAATGAATATCAATCTCATTCTGCTCCAGAACTCTTACTGAAACAGAAAAATGTAAGCTGCACTTTTAAAAAAAGCGCCTTGCTAGTGTTTGGACATGTGAAACCTTTTCCACATGCATATTACTGTTACAGTGCAAGCATCTTCTAATAAGAATTATGAGATTCAGTTCCATTCACAAGCTGAGTATGTTCACAGAAAAAAAAAAAGGTTGGTCCAAGTAGACACTTTGTGATGAAAGAAATCCTAGATATCATAAGGTGTAATTGAACGCCATGAGTGAATATGGTGGCTTGATATTGGAAATTATGTACAGCATCTTATCCTGCAACTATTACAGAAAAAATAAACGGACCCAATGGAAATAACTTTTTATCGCTATAGCCTTACCCATTAGACCTTGGACGCTAGCAGATGAACTATGTGAACTGGGATTTTGACACTACTTGGTTGTTGTGGTCTACTATTCTAGGCATTTTGAGATACTCCACTTGCTTGATATTACCTGCTGTAGTGTTGTTGCACAACTGAAGAATCCATTTGTCTACTTTGGCAATCCAAATGGACTCATGGCTGGCAATGCAATCCAATTTAAAGCAGCAGTATCGTGGTCACTCTGACTGTCTCACAACTTCCAACATATTACTTTCATTATCCTCAAGCAAACAGGGAGGCAAAGAGAGGAGTAAAGACTACAAAGAAAATCATAATGCGAGGCAGCATGACCACACATTGCTCATTTATGCTACATGCCCAATCACACCACTGATAGCTACCAGATATTGCCCAGCAGAAATGGGAAGGCAGATCGGTATACCCATTCCAATGCAAAGTTTCCATGCGTGGAAAAAAGTTAGCTCTTCAAATTACCACGCTAAGGTGGTCATAATAAGCCTTTCTATAAGTGGTGCAATTCAATACAAGAACTACCACATTTAGTAGCAGGAGAGTGAGCGTTTTTTCAAACCTGGTGAAGAAAAAACATGGCAAATGCCAGCTACTGTAAAAGGAAAAAGTGACCCTATTCTGTTGAAACTGATACGGAATAATTACAACAACAGCAATAATAATTTTGATTTCATACCTGCCCTTTATCACAAGGTTCCAGGGCAGGTTACAACAATTTAAAATTCAATATTAAACAGTTTAAAACAAATTACTCATTAGGGCTCAGCTGAAATTTCTCAGAAAAGAATTGTTTGGTAATTTAAAACAGGTGTTTTTCAAGCTCTTCCCAAAACTGTTGGACACTTTCAGGTCTCTCTTGAGAATATTTGAGAAATGGCCTCCCCAGTTGCATCATACATTAATTTTGGGTGCAACGGTGGATTCGGTTTTAATATTGCTTAACATCGTGGAAGGAACCAATGGGCTTTGCCCCTATTCCTTCCGATCCTCCTCTCTCAGCCTGCCGCTTCCTTCCTTCATCCACCCATAAGTATGAATTACCAACAGGTTTTCATTCACATTAAGTTAGCCAAAGTTTCTCGGAAGCGACAACAGCCAAATGCCCAAGTGGTATCTGAAAACCCCAGTTCTTACAGACTCTGCCAGAGCCATCTTGTATGGTAAAGACTGGCAGCAGTGTCACTACTCAGATCATCACTTGCTCCAGTTGAGTTATTTGGGAGCCTTTGAGATGTAGAGTGAGTGACAATTATCTGAATTGCCAAATGCTTCAGCAGTCCTGATTTACCTAATTGTTCTTTCTTTAAAGTTTAAACAAAATGGAGGAAATGTGTGGATATGTCATTATATAGTTTAGTCACTACGTGGCGTGGGTCTTATTTGTATCCGAGTGGAGTCAGGACTGGTGTGCTTTCTAAGCCTTTCAAGACAGCTCCAGGAATAGCGCTACATCATTGGCTGTCCTGGCACTAGAACGTTAAAACTTAATCCTGTGAGGAATATTGCTTACTGTCACTGAGACAGGCTGTGAAAGCTCAAGAATTATGGTTAGGTACATGGCTGTCCTAATAAGTACTGGTAACACTTTATTCCAGGAATTGATAAGAGATTGGTCGCTGGGGAGATCTGGAAGCAGAGGGAGAGTTCTGATTTCACTATTTGCTTTGCAGTTGAATTCTATCTATCCTTTTCTCCTTGCTTGGCTTCTAAGGGGGAAGGAGGAAATGAAAGGGCTATCATCATCTTCATTTTAAAAGAAAGATAGAAATGTATCCAATTTGGCAGTCCTTACATATTGCAGTTCCCTGTGGACTTCCATGGACGTGGAGATGGTGGTGGTGGTGGCAGCAGCGGGGTGGTGGTGGCAGCAGCGCGGTGGTGGTGGCGGCAGCGGAGAATCTCAGTGGGCAGTCAGGAAAGAGTGTGGGTCTATTCCCAATATTTTGCATCTCTTCCTAGCAGAGTACCAGCAGGGGGCAACTGCTCCACCTTGCCAACACAGCTTTGGTTTGGCTCCCTTGGCAAGCTCTGGAGTTACAGTTTCAGGATGATGATGTCATAGCAGCTATTTGAACTTCCAGTGGAAAAAATAATGCCAAATGTCTGAGTTGAAATATCTTCTTTTCATACGAGACTCACGGTCTTATGAGCGTGACAGTGAATGCTACACTCTTTGTCTGGTGGTGCCAGCATCAGTACTGGTTTCTTATTACCTTCCAAGCACAATTCAAGCCCTAAATAACTTCTTCTACCCCACATACCTTAAGAGATCCGCCTCCTCTATTGTGTCCCTTCACAGTCTTTAAATTGACCAAGAATGCCTCCATCTGGGTGCCAAGTCTACACCACTAGGGTACACACAGATACTTTCTCAGTGGCTGCCCAACACTTGTGGAACTCCCTTTGTTTGGAGACTTGCCAGAGTCTAAGTCTGAACATTTTCTGGAAGGTGTTTTAAAAAATAATAACAAGAATAATAATAACAACAACAGTAATGATGATGATGGTTGAGCTTGCTTTAAATATCTGTGAGTCATTAAAAAGTATGGTGTTTTGGATGCATATTTGAGTTATTTTTGTTGAAATGTTCTTTTAATGTTCTTACTTTTTCTGTCCTTACAGGATGAGGCTGGTTAGAAATGTTAATAAACAAGGGGAAGTCCAGCAGTGGTAATGGCCTACTTGGGGGTCTGCACTGCACTTCCTCCTGGCCGCCACTGGGTGTCAGCCAAGGGAGAGGGGAGCACTCAGTCCAAATACTGCAGCTGCTATATAAAGAAAACCTCATGAGATTATGCCCTGCGGATGATTATACTTTTCTGTACAACCTCAGTGCCTTTCCTGTTGCATGAGCTGCGATTCAGCAATGGCAGCTAGGAGACACAGTATGTACCCTGCAATGGGGTGCAGCGGAAGCTCATGAATCTTTGTGAAGAGGTTTGGGCCCCCAGTAGGACTGAAGGTCGGCTTACTACTTGGAGGAAGGGCAGGAGAATAATAAAAAAATAAAATACTGCTCCCCCTCTCTTCCACTGCAGAGAGAATACTAGGAAGAACAGAGTCTGGGGCTGTGATCCTACCAACTCCCAATAACTCTGGAGCTCAGGCCCTACCGTCTGGTTTGAAGAGGACCTGTGGCTGTTGGGGAAGGGCCACAGCTCAGTGGTGGACCTGATTTGCATGCAGAAGGTCCTGGGTTCAGCCACTGGCCTCTCCAGGTGGAGTTGGGAAAGACCACTGAATTCCCACTGGGCTAGATGGACTCATGCTCTGAATCATGGTAAGGCACCTCCTACTAAAGGGAGAGAGAAGGAGCAAGCTAGGATAGGGTAGGGATCTCCTACCCTTGCAGAAAAATAGGGGACCAGGACAAGCCTTGACTTTCCACCCAAGATCCCTAAACTACCCACACGTCACTGATTAGCTGAGAGAAAGAAGTTTACCCAAGGCCACCCAGTGAATCTGTAGTGCTCCAAATGCTGCTAGATCCCCATCAGCTCCAGCCACCATGACCAATTATAGGGATAGTCCCACAGCATCTAAAGGGTCGGAGGTTCGCCAGCCCTGCTCAAACCCATTATACTACACTAACTAAAGGTTAATTAGCAATGGAAATAAGAGGGTAAGAAAAAAACTGCAGAATTTTTTTTCTGTTGTTGAGGAAGAGAAGACAGGACCGCACCCTGCGTTACTGGCAGTGCAATCCTGCTATACATGTCTTCTCAGAAGTAAGTCCCATTGTATTCAGTGGATTGTATTTAACTAAGCCCTACTGAAAGTAGACCTATTTAAATAAATGAACCCAAATTTGTTATGTCTATTGACTTCAGTGGGACTTTTCTGAGTAGGACTAGCATTGAATACCACCGAATGGAACTTACTGCCAGGAAAGTGTTATAGGATTGCATCCTAAGTGGCATTTTTCAACTTGGGAAGGATATGAATGTAGGGCATGAAGTGCTTTTAAGCATATGTGGTGGCCTTGTCAATTTTTTCAGCCATGTTGTTGAAGAGTAGCGGAGTAGATTAAGATGATCAGAGGCCATGATATACTTCTAGGGCCCAAAATCAATCTTGCTGAATGGTGGCTAGAAACATGTAGAACTTGATCTTTTAATTCAATTGTTAATAGCGGCTAAAATACTTTTAGTCCAATACAAAGGAGGAAAATGCACAGGCTTCTACAATTACACAGCTGGCATGCTAAATGTTAGGACACTGTAGTTATGCAAAAGCTCTTATTTGGACTGTTCAAGGTCACTGAAAAAAATTCTTGAAAACTAATTTCCCTATGTTAGGCAGATATTGATAAACAGGAATCTAAACATGAGACCTGAGAACATATAAGATGAATCCTGCTGGATCAGACCGATTCGGCATCCGGTTTCCAATAAGGCCAACCAATTACCACTAGGAATACCAGAAACAAGACTTGTTCACCTCTCCTGAACTCCTGATGGCATCAGGGCTGCAAAGGGAGGAGATTGTCTCTGGTCCCCTTTGGCCCTAAAGCTATCACAGCAACTGGCAGCATCTTTGATTGGGGGAGAGGGAGAGAATTAGACTGAGCTTATGTTTCCCAGGACAATCCTCCCTGCCCCCTACATACCCCTTGAACTGAGCCCCCCTCACAGCTTAAGTGTTTCTAGGGGGTTATACAGGACTCTGGGGATGTGCACCTGAGAGTCTGAGACACACACACCCTGGCCATATCTTTTCCCCTACTGTGACCATGTGGGGGAATAATCTGGACTGGGAGAGAATGTGTATCAGAGGACACTGCACATGCCTTTATTGAGGCCAATTTCCCTTCTGCATGCACCTTTTTTTAGGGAGCCTGTTTGCTTCCCTTCAACTTAATGACCACCTGGCACCCAAAGGAGCTGCTCTTTACTTCCAACGTTCCACAACAGGGTGATGGCAGTGCTTCTACACCAGCAGCATTCAATCTCTGGGAGGTCTGGGGCCTTTGGGGAGGAGGTTGTGGTTTATTTTTAAACCAAAGTTTTCCTGTGTGCCTTATAGCAGGGGCAAGGAACCTGGTGCCATGCAGATATTGCTGGGCTACAACTCCCATCATCTCCAACCATTGGCTGTGCTGGCTGGGGCTGATGGGAGCTGGAGTCCAACAACATCTGCAGTGCACCAGCTTCCCCATCGCTGCTTAAAGGGGTTTCTCCAGTATTCATTAAGCCCTTCTTGTCCTGTTGTTAGTCTTGTTCAGGCCCCTCCCATCAGTCTCTCCATGCGACACATTCACACATTCACATTACTGGAGAGTAGAAGGATGAAGATGTTTATTTTGGCAATTCATTGGCAATTATTTGTATACTTGTTAGTCTTTTAAGGAGTGAGGTTAGAGGATTACAGTGAATGGTATTCAAGGTTAGTCCTACTCAGAGTAGACCCATTAAAGTTTATAGACATGACTAATTTCAATGGGCCTACTCTGAATAGAACTCAGTTGCATGAAACCCTCCTAGTTTTCATATTTAGCATTATGGGCTTTTTATTGTTGGTTACTGCCATACAGTCTCTTTCCTCTATGTAAGCATGTTCCCCTCCTAAGAAAATCAATAAAATTATAAGAAATCCCACCCCACTTCAGGAAACTAAAACTGCACTTCATTGCCCCTGCCTGAAGTCCAAAGGTATCCCACATGAAGAATATCCTAAATGTGATCATCCATCCAGCATGTCTTTCAGGCGCCACTAAGATTAAATGAAAGAATCATAAGATGAAGGCCTTTAACTTTTAATCCTTTTACAATGAACCCTTAGATAGTCTTGGGGGCAGGGTGCCCTCTATATGAGTAATAGTCCCCCTTGTTCCTCTTCCCTGAGTTAATGAATACTCACAGCAATAAGGTACCTGGACCCCCTCCTCCCTCTCCCTCACCTGATTGGAAGGGAAAGTGCATTAAATAAGGGAAAGGAGGGAGAAAATGCTGCCAGGATCAGAAAGCTAGCAGGGCTGGACTCTCAGCCAGGAATGACTCATATACTTAAAATAATCAACATAATAGATTTCATCAGACCCTTTTTAAAAAATATATATCTTAGAATCCAAGATAAATACAGAAAATGACAATACCTTCCCACCCAGCTTTTTTCTGCCCTGCCTGAAAATGTACATGGAAAGAGCGTCCCTTTTTTGAGGTGCGAATTATTTAATGTTTGTTAAGAAATTTTCAGAATACAATAGCCACATGAGATGTATGGCCATGTTTATTTATAAGACTCCACTCCTATACACATTTACCTGTAAGTCCCATTGAACTCCATGAGGCTTACTTTGAGTAGATATGTATATTCACTAATAGGCAAAAAACCTTGCGGTTTAAGAATGTACCTATAGCCCACAGATATTTCTACCAAACTTTAAAAAGCAAGGAAATTGGGAAGCTATAGTGAATGCACCAGGGGAGCAGGAGACCTGACCTCCTCTCTGAGATATTGGACTGCCCTACAAATTTGTCAAAATGCAAACACCATTTGGGTTGGTCTTTCACAATCCAATCCACTTGCTGTGTAGCTTGGAAGAATTTGGTAACATGTGCCTCTGAGCATATGGTGAGTGGTGGCAACACCTGCCATCTCCAAAGATGGAGAATTATATTTTTGTATGTTTGTTGGTGTTCTTCTTACTTTGCTTCTTTCCTGTGTTACTAATGTTTCTACAGAGAATCTAAACTAGAAAATTTTATTTCCCTCATTATTCATCCTAGAAATCTGTGTCAAATTTATTTTTATTAATTTCAAATCCTTTTTATTGGTCAATGTCATATGATGGTGAAGCCTTTTTTGTTTCAAACTGGAGGTTATGGTCTATTTCTATTTTGGGTGCATTAACAGTTGGACCTGAAACTGCAGTTTAATGTAAAATCAGATTGATTACAATATACTGCTACTTTAGCAATGAGTCTAGTTGTTGGGAAAAAGAGGATGCATGTTTTCAGCCTGCTATGTTTAAACCACTTTATTTAAGGCAAGGTGTTCACGATCAATTAAAAACATAGAGCACACCTAGAATTCTGCTAGAATATATTTCACCTCCCACTGTTTTATCTTGTGCAAATTGAGACACTTCTGAGGTCCACTAGGGACTATATTGCAGAAGTCAGTGCCATTATTCCACAATTATGTTTGGAGTTTTTTTAGTATAAATTTTGCAAAGTGTTGCTGTACTTCACATATTCATAGAAACAAAAGCAAAAGAAAATGATTTCCTATAGAAAACTTCACTAAAATTGCAAAGTAAATCAGACATATTTAAAGTGACCATCTGAACTATATCAACTGTCTTAATAATGTTGCTTCCTCCTGGCTAAAACGAGATCAGCACAGGACATATCTTCTTTCTATTATTTGGGCTGATTACCGGTGTTGCCACCACTCACCATATGCTCAGAGGCACATGTTAACAAATTCTTCCAAGCTACACAGCAAGTGGATTGGACTGTGAAAGACCAACCCAAATTGTGTTTGCATTTTGACAACTTTGTAGCGCAGTACAATATCTCAGAGAGGAGTTCAGGTGTCCTGCTCCCCTGGTGCATTCACTATAGCTGCCCAACTTCCCTGCTTTTTAAAGTTTGGTAGAAATATCTGTGGGCTATAGGTACATTCTTAAACCGCAAGTTTTTTGCCTATTAGTGAATTTCCCTGCTTTTTAATCCGGGAGGTAAGAAATGTGATTCTGTGCAAGTTTGCTGAGAATGGATTGATCATTTGCATGCTTATTGAGTTAAGTGGGATTTACACACACACATCAGGCAATCATGCTTAGGATAGGTGAAACTGACCACAGGGGATGGGGAAGGGAGGAGGGAGGGGTGGAAAGGCAGAGGGGAAGACTGGGATGGGAGCAGGCAGGAGGGGGAGGGGAAAAGAAGGACAGATGTGGTTGTTTGTATGTTTATTGAGTTCAGTCGGATTTACTCCTATGCAATCATGCTTAGGATAGGTAAAACTGACTTGGGGGGAGGGCTGGAGTGGGCAGGGAAGGCGGAAGATGGAAGAGGGGAGGAGAAAGGAAGAGGAAATGGGAAGGAGGGAAAAGGCAGGTCTGATCATTTGTATGATTATTGAGTTGAATCGGATATACTCCTATGCAATCATGATTAGGATAGGTAAAACTGACCAGGCTGGGCCTGCCAACCAAGACGTCTTCTGTATCTTTCACAGTTGGGTAGGGGGAAGGGAGAATTCTACCTTGTGGTTTTTCCCATTACAATGTTGCAAGAACACCTGCACTTGGCTGACTTTCTCTTCTCCTAAAGATACAGGATCAGTCTCAGGCCCTGAACCTGGCAACTCTACCTCCCACCCAAATTTAAAACAAAGCTGTCCCTGGCCACATCCACACCAGGCCTCTATTACACTTTGGACAATCATTATTTATTTATCTATTTATTTAGTGTATTTATATACCACCCCATAGCCGAAGCTCTCTGGGCGGTTTACAATAACTAAAAACATTAAAAACAAATATACAAATTTAAAAACACATCTTTTAAAAACAATTTAAAAAAAATTATCGTGGCTTCTCTCAAAGCCATGGCTCAAAGCCAATCATGGCTTCTCTCAAAGAATCCTGGGAAGCATAGTTAGTGAAGGGTGCTGAGAGTTGCTAGGAGATGCCCTGTTTCTCTCACAGACCTTCAATCAGAGTGGCTGACTGTTAACCATTCTCTCAGGGGAATAGGAGTCTCCTCTCAGCACCCTTCACAAACGACACTTCCCAGGATTCTTTGAGGGAAGCCATGACTGTCTCAAGTGAAATCAAGTCTGGTGTGGGTGTGACCCTCTTATTAGCCAAGCCCAGCAGCTGTGAGGCTTTTAGAACACTGACAGTTGGTCCTTACTGAGCATGCCCTGCGTTATAATGGGCTTCCAGCCAAAATTTCTTAAATTAATTAAAAATCAACCAGGCATTTTTTTAACTTCTAAACTGCAGTAGATGAAGGTTAGAGTATGGGGCAAGGTCAGTATTAGGATTACAGGTACTCTGTGAACATGGCTGATTTTTAATGAATTTCAACAGATTATGAGAACTCGCAGAAAAAAGTCCAAAAGGGCTCTGAGTTTTTTTCTCTCTTTTTAGACTTTGAACTCTCGATTCTCTCTGACTGTTTTGTGTATTGCCATGAAAATTGACAGGGTTGTTAAGCAAGTGTTTCTGAGTTCAGAACTATAAGTTTTGTAAGGTTTTGTTTTGAAATGAGCTTATGGGAAGCCTCAGAATGGCATGGGGGAACCCCCCAGTCCTTCACTTAGTATAGGCCAGTTCAGGTGAGAGCATGTACATCACTGAATCTCTTGATCATGCGGCTGAGGGCACTGCCAGGCACTTAAAAGATTTAGGGCACAGGCCCACAGTATAAATTTTCATAAAATGTGCATATGCTAATTCATATGTAAAGCTGCAAATTTACTTTATGTTTTGGAGCAGGGGGACGGACCCTAAACTTTGACTCTTGTTGTCAAGAGCATAATTTACCTCTAGGCAAATGAAAGATGGCGACTGGCTGGGAGATTCCCTGTACTGTGCTTTGTAGTGTGTTCACCACCCCTATAAGCAAAGGGAAGGGACAAGAGATCTGGAACCTGGGAGAAAAGACCTTTACATCTACAACTTCTGATGAGTTGAAGCTGAATGTATGAACTGTCCCCACCACCACCACCGGAAGGCACTGTGATGGAATAGACATATGAAAGTTCGTTCCTTGACAATTAATCTGTGTTGGCTCAGTTACGCGTCCATGGAACCACCTCATACCTCCATCACCAGCAATGAGTGTGTGTATGGGAGAGAGAGGAATAGAAATCTGGACCTGTGTGGGATGAAGAGTTCTATTGATCCTAATTAAAAGGCAGAGTGCACTAGAAGGAATCCTAGTTGTAAAGCCACTAGTCAGGCCTGGAACATGTGTAGCAAAAACAATTTTTTGTGTTGGAATTGCTTTTTAATATGTTTTTAAACTTTTTTTTTTTTTTAAAAACCCAGTATGTTTTTAAACTTTTTTTAAAAAAAGATGTCTTGAAAGCTTTTCAAAAATGTTTTAGTTTTGTTATAATGTATTTTAAAGTATTTTTAAAATGATGTTTTAAAGTGTTTTTAGTGCTTTTGTTTGTCGCCCTGGTCTCCTGCTAGGAGGAAGGGTGGGATATAAATCAAATAATAAATAAATAAATTCCTTCCTCCCAGTGTCTACAGCCTGCTCCACCTCTGGAATATGCCATACTCCAAGGTCAGAGGGTGTAGCTTCCAGAGAGCACTGAGCCCAGTGCCTTTTTATAAGGAAATGACTTGTTGACATGTACCAGCATATTAGAGGCATGAGGTATGTAGTTATTAAGTTAGGTTAATGGGTTATAGGAAGTGGACTGATAAGGCATTAATTGCTCCTGGTAACGTCTGAGGTCTGGAAAGGTGTGAAATCTACCTGAGGTCACCCAGGCCCATAACCACAACCCACTTAAGCTCTATTTTAAACTATTTTAAGCTGGTCCACAGTGCAAGTTCTCAGTTCATTCACTTTGAAGCAAGTCCCCTTGAAAGAAGTGGCAAGATTTTCTTTGAGGAAAAGTGCTAAAAATCCTGACGAGGGCTCTGTTAGGAGTCAGTGCCATTCCAAGCAAAGTAAACTTGGTGGTGTAAGTAAATCTGCGTTGGAGAGAACGAAGCCTAGACAATTTGTATTCACCGCCTTAGGTTGAACTGGGTTGAGGATCCGGATGTCCGAAAACTAATACTGGACCAAGGCTGCGAGCCTATGTATGTTTACTCAGAAGTAAGACCCGCTTTGTTCTGTGCAATTTGCTTCCAATCAAGTCTGCAATCCTACAGACACTTACCCGACAGCAAAGCCCACTGAGCATAAATAGGCCTTACGGGTATGCATGCACGTCTGTGTAGGGTCGCAGCCTCAGTCGGAACACTTACCAAACAAACGGGCACCGGAGACGTGCCAGTAGTCACTTTGCGGGGGGGGGGGGGACGATCAAGACCTGGTTCACATATGAGCCAAGATCCGCATTAAAAATGCTGATGTGTTATGGGTATGAAAGAGAAGCAGAAGAGGGAATTCGCTTCGCGATCCCTCCTTGGGTGAAATCCACGTGAAATAACCTAGGAGCAAATCGCAGGCCAAGAGGACCCCGGGTGGTTAACGCTTCCCTGTGTGTGTAGGGATACCCTTCCCTTTTCTAGCAGAACTCCTGTACCTTTAACACGGCCTTCGCCAAACTGGTGTCCTCCCGATGTCTTGGACCATAACTGCAGCGCTGCCTGGGGCTGATGGGAGTTGTAGTTCAAAATACCTGGAGGGCACAAGCTTGGAGGAGGTTCAACACAATGAGCAGAACAGTTCGATAGGCGCAACTCCGCAGAGGTGTGAACGAGGAAGTCCCACGGGGTCTTCCTTTAAAAATCGTGGATTGCTTTACCATGAACTGACTCGATGGTTTGCCCACCACAGTCCTCCATCTGCGAGGTGGGGTTCCAGGGTTGTAGTAAGGATTACCGATGCAATGTGCGGATGCAGGGCTAGAAAGGCTATGTACAGTATAACGCGGCGGTGGCGGGGGGGGGTTGATTGGCCCCTGTTGAATTTCTGTAACGCTGTTCTTGAGAAGCAGCCGGCCAGAAAACAAAGGTGACTGCTGCTGAAAGCCAAAGGTGCAGTACAGGCGTGCCTATGTGTGTATGCATGCATGCGACAATCTGTTCTGTTCCTATGATTCTTTACCCCAATAGCTCTCACATGGTTTCAACAGGGATGAGAAAGCTGTGAGCCTTCCGATGTTTCCGGACTCTGACTCTCATCAGCCCCAGCCAGCCAGCATGGATAATGGTCACGGATTATGGGAGTCGCGTGGTGGTGGGGGGACGCACAGGTTCTCTAGTCTTATACTACCCCCCTTGCCTGGTTCTGTAATTACAACCGCATAAACAGCATTGTAAAATAAGAAAGCTGCATACCTCCACCCTTTTAACCACATTTATTGTACAGGCGAGGCAAAAAGAGAAGAGTGCGTGGGTCTGACTAATCCGGATTTAGTTGATCTTGAGTTCAACGTCTTCCAATCTGAAACTGCCTGCCTTCCCTAAAATTGCAACTGTAGTCTTCTCTTAAAGGGTAGTTGCTGTTGCACTAAAACCAGAGCCAAGAGCGTCTGCAGAAATATGGGGGGGGGGATTACTACAGGAGATTGGCAACTAATTCCAGCCACTGTTACATTTAGAAGGGGGGACAAGCTTCCTCCTTGCCCTCCTCTGCATACACCTTTGACCAGAACCGTTTGCAAGGGGTGGTGGTGGAGGGATGGTGTCCATCACCTTAGGGATTCACACTCCGGAAAGTGGTGGTCGGGTTGGAGAGGGACAGGGGGAAAAATATCTCAACTTCGGGCCAACTTCAATGCAAAAAGGCAAAGGGACGCAGCCAGCAAGACTGAGAGCGTGTGTGTGGGGGGAGTGTACTGGAAATTGTGCGGAACGAGCCTTCTCGCTTTTTCGGAAGCCAAAGGGTTAAGCTAAAAGGGGGCGGATAGGCAGAGAGGGGCGCTGGCTCGCTTCTGCCTAGGATAGGCGACTGTCTCCAGCGAGCACTAAGGAACGCGTCGTCGAGGGTCAGGTTTCAGCAGGGCTCGACCACAACGGTAGGTGTCAGAGACACGTGGCTCCTTGTAAATGAGATGTCAAAGCGGTAACCGCTGAGCTCCCCTCCCCGCCCGCCTCGCCTAAGGCGTCTCTGCCTTGTGCCTTCCAGGATGGGTGACAGCCAAAGCCGGGAGGGGAGGGGGAGCAGAAGTAAGCGGCATCACAAAGCAAAAAACATCTACCGGTCCCGTCCATTCTCCGCCGTTTTAAAACTCTCTCTAAAAAAACAGAAGGAGGGGAGTTAGATATTCCCTCTTCCAATATGAGCTGCGCTCCCGTTTTGTGCATGCTAACTTGGGAGTCACTCACATGGAACTCGGTGGGGCTTACTTCCGAGGAAACACGGATAAGAAAGTGGCCGGAAGAGCAAGGAAGAAGTATGGTTTTGCTCCTCAGGGTTCGTTGGCAACATGAGAGGAAGGTGATTAAAGACAGCCAGTGTGGTGTAGAGATTAGAGTAAGGCCGGGTTCAACTCTCCAGTCAGCCACGAACCTCCTAGGGTGGCCTCAGGCCAGTCACCTTCTGTCTGCCTAGCCTACCTCACAGGGTTGTTGTGAGAGTGAAGTGCGGAGGTAGAGAAGCATATATGCCACCCTGAGCTCCTGGGAGAAAAAGGCAGGGTTTTATATATAATAAAACAAACAGCAAGATCACTTCAAGGCCTCACCAGCAACACAATCTGACCTTGAGCCCCCCCACCACAGAGAATCCACAGGGCAGGTGTTTTAGTGGTTGATTTTAATTCTGAACTGAACTTTTAACTACAAGAGAATGAATATAAAGAATAAATAGCAGACTCTCTTCCATTTACAGAGGGTTAAAGACATTCCAACAACAAAAATTCACTATATACAGTAACATGTGTCCTAAGCTTTTATTATAACAGTACCTGGAAGTCCATAAAAAAAATCCACACACAACGCACTCATACATTTTCCGAAGAATGGAAAATACTTTTTATATATTTATATATATATATCTATAATGTTTTTTTTTCTTACCAAAAGTTCACGTTTCTTAAAAAAAAAAAAAACTTTTGGGGGGGCGTGTGTTTTGAAATTCCCCGAATGCTTCTTTCTGGAATATAAATTAAAGGGGGTGGGTGGGGAAAAAAAGATAACCTTAACACGGCGATCGAGGCGAGTACTCTTTCAAATACAGTAGAGAAGGGCGATTCCACGTTGTGACACTGATCTCTGGAACAGGAGGTTTCAAATGGGGGTCTCTATTAGCCATCCGCACAGACGCGCACTTCTGTCACCTCGCAACACGCGCACGCGCACTCGCAGGCATACCAAAGCTACAGCCTCCCACACGTTAACAGTGCAGCGCAACGTGCTGAACCAGGAGGCCGACGTTGTCCGTAATTTTGAGCGTATCAAAGTCCACCGGAGTCCGCTTTATTTTTGGAAAGGGGTGGGTGAGGAAGAGCCCGACGGAGAGGAGAGGGGGGAGACGCTCCTTTGCGGCGCGAGGGTACTGAAGCGCAGCGCATGGCTCCCTCGCCCCCCTCTCTCCTCCCGTCCCTAGCAGGAGCATTTACACTCGGAAATGATGGGGTACTGGATGGGGATCCACGCGCAGCGCTGACCACCGCGACGCTGGCACCTCCACCGCAAGATGGTCAGATGCACTGACTTGGCCGGCTTGCAAACCATGCCTTCCGGGACGGAGCAAGACCTCTTGCTGAAGCAGCTGCCCGCTTTCACGTACCGCGGCCAAAAGCGGCCGCCGAGGTCGTTCCACGCGTAGAGCACCGGGCAGAAGGCCTGAGACCACAGCCAGAGCTGCAGCTTCCGGCGCAGCTTCTTGCTCAGCCGGTGCTTCTTGCTCGCCGGGAGGCCCCCATCGTAAAACTCCAGGCTTTTGATTTCGCTGGGCATCGCCCCGGACGGCCTCTGCCGCAGCAGCAGGTCCAGCTCGGCCAGGTCGTCCCCGCCCAGGCGATCCTCGGGCAAAGAGACCGCCATGAAGTTCGGGTCGAAATGGGTGCCCAGGAGGGTCCGCAGCAGCGTGTCGTTCAAGTCCTTCTCCTTGGGGTCAAAGACAGGATCCGGGTGCTCGATTAGATCCACCAGGGGCAAATTGTCGCTAGGGGCCGGGCGGATGTGGAGATAGTGCTGGCAAGCGCCTTGCTCCAGCCGGATCCCCAGGAGAACCACCGACGCGTAAATAGTCACAACCCACTGGGAATGATCCATCCTCGGAGGGAGAGAGCGAGAAATCGCGGGGAGGGGAGCGGGGAAGAGGGTTCACCGCGGAGCCAGGCCGAGAAAACGCATGGGGGAAGCTGGGCACCTCTGGGATGGAAGGGAGGGAAATGATGGTGGGGTATCCAAGCCAGGCGTCGCTGGGAAAAGGGATCGCCTTCGAGATGCGCCACTCTAAGTCCCCCGGTGCAATTCGCTGCCTCACTGCGCGCAAAAGCCTCGGATGAGTATACGGGAAAAAAAACCCACCACAAAACCCAAACCAAACCCTCGGGCGGAGATCTGAAGTCTCCTTTGGCTCAGCGCAATTGTTCCTCTGGCTCCGGGTTTTGTGGGTGTCCGTGTCACTCAACCGAAGCTTCTGCAAACTTCTCCTCCAGCTCCCGTTTCTCTTTGCAAGCCTGCAAAAGCCGCCGCCGCCGCGCACGTTGGCACCAGTTTGTCTGCTTCGCGAGGATCCAGCGCCTTTAAATTTCCTGCCCTTTCTGCTCCATCGCTATGGAAACCACCGACTAGCTCTCTTCAGGCACCTCTCTCCGTTTCAAAAAAAAAAAAAAAAAAAACGACGAGAAGAACGGGGAGGGGGGTGGAGAGGAGAGGGTTGTGCGATCCCTCCGCTATAGCAAAGTCCTGCCGTGAGCGGTTCCTTCAGCCTCTGCCCCGTCAACGTCGAGCCATCCACACCAAGCGAGGCCAAGGGGCGAGCGTCTGTGTGTCTGCGCTCCGCTGCAAACGCGCCGCGGCTCGAGCGTGGCTTAAGAGGATGGGGGGGGGAGAGAGGTTCGCTTGTTTTTTTCCTCCCCCTTTGCCTCCCTGCAGCCAGCAAACGAGGGCTTGTCTTAGTGGATTCCAGCCCTGCTTTCCACGAGGTTGGCCATTCCTCCCCCTTCTTCTTCTTCACCCCTGCCTCTGCTAAGTTACGAGAGGGCTTTGGAAATTCGGCCGGGTGGGTGGCAGCTTTTAGAGCATGCCCCCCGAGCAGGAGTTCAGTCCCAGAGGCAGGAGGGTTCTGCAACCTTGCAAGGCGCCCCGTCGCTCCATGTGTGTCTCTCCCGGCTGGGTTCTCCACGCTCGCTCCTTTCGCTTCCCTCCTCCCTCCCTTCCTCTCAACTCTTTCCCTTCCTCTCGCTTTTTTTCTTATTGCCCGGGTACCTGGTCGCTGCTGCATTTATTTGCGCGGCTACACACATGAGCCCGTGATGTAATTCATAAGCGCTCTTGTTGGCTCCCAGCCTAAGAAGTTCTCTGCAGACGCCTCCTTTCCCAAAGCGTGAAATTGCCGGCTAATGCTCAGCCAAGCTGGAGGAGAGCGCCCTCTGCTGGGGGTAGTTTGAGGAGCAGGGCTCTCGTCCTCCCTCGGGTAAGTTTTTGAAGTATGCCAGGCGTGGACAAGAAACGGGGTTGTTGCACAAGCACGATCGAGAGGTCTGGAGGAAGCGCGTCCACCCTGCTTTGCTTTGTGCCCTCCCCGCCCCAAGTTTTCTGCCTCCTCTTTTTCTTGAAAGGGCAACTGTGAAATCCTAGAAATATAGAATCTCCTTGCATAAAAGCATCCCAGCAGACCCCGGACTGTAGACTCGGGCCTCAAAGACTTGCAAGGATGAAGAGCTCTTCATTTCCTTGGGCGGTTCCATCCATCCATTGTTTTACTGGCCCTCCCTTTTCTGGAAGTGATGGTCGACTATAGCCAATATGATATGGGCGGGGCGGGAGACCTGTGGCAATTCCCATCATTCCTGCGCCTATTGGCCATGCTGGCTGATAGGAGTTGGAGTCCAACAACATCTGCAGGGGTCACAGGTTTTCCCACCCATGTAGTGTAATCATGTTCCACTCTCCTCAGTCTGATCCCCTTGAGACCCCTCCTTGAGCCCCTGAACTGCCTTTGCGGCCACTCCTGGATCCAAGTGCAAGCGCCTTCCCTTCAAAACCCTTCACGGCCTCTTCTGCCCTTGTTTCTCTGCTTTTATACCTCCCCTCCCTTTGCTCCTCCAGCTCAGCCACTGCCCACCCTCTGAAGGCCAATGCTCCACCCCTTTCTCCCTTGTGCTGCCTTGCATGCCTCAAGTTGCCTCTCAGAACGCACGTGTGATGTTAACCCCTCTCTTGCTTTCCTATGAAGTCTTTGGCTTAGGCTGCAGTCCAATACACATTTACCTGGGAGTAAGTCCCATTGAACTCAATGGAGCTTACCTCTGAGTAGACATGTATTGGATTGCAGCTTTTTTCCCATGTAGGGAATGGAAAGATCAGTCAATTTCAGTTCTCCTACTTTCTCATTTTTCTAATCTTAAATTCAGTTCTCCAAATTTCTGCCACAATTTGCAATTTTTTAAAGAAAATTTAGTGCAAATTTCTCCTAATCGATCCATTTTTGTAGGTAGTTTTGACTAATGTACATATTTTTGCAAGGCATTGCTCATCATATAATGCATTGCTGCATGTTATTTTCACTTGTATATTTATTTATTTATTTGTATGCACACTTCCCCCTAACATGTTTCAATAAGCCTTTTAAGTTGAGACCTTTTCCCAGTCTGCTTTTGTGTTGGAATTGGTTTTTAATATGCTTTTAAACCATATTTTAACAATATGTTTTTTAACCTTTTTTAAAAAAATGTCTTCAAAGCTTTAAAAATGTTCTTAAAGTTGTTTTGTTTTAATGTATTTTAATGTCTGTTTTTATGATGTTTTAAAGTGTTTTCAGTGCTTCTGTTTGCCGCCCTGGGCTCCTGCTGGGAGGAAGGGGGGGATATAAATCAAATAATAAATAAATAAAATAACGTGCATTTTAATAAACATTGTTCGGTTGGTCAACTGCATCGCAAAACTCGAATAAGTGCAAATTTTGAAGGGTGGCTGTGTTTCAATTCTCATATTGTTTTGGAAAGTGCAAATTTGACAGGTTCAGTTTGAAATGTGATCCGAATTGAATTTCTTGCTTCCTAATCCAATGCTAGTCTTACTCAGAGCAGACCCATTGAAATTAATGGACACGGCTTAGACCCATTGACTTCAATAGGCAATTGATTTCAATAGGACTAGCATTGGACACAACCCATAGTTTCCATACCCTACAGCAGAGCTGGACAACCTGTAGCCTTCCAGATGTTATTGGTGTTCAGCTTCTGTCATCCCCATCCTTTGGCTGTGCTGGGTAGGGCTGATGGCACTTGGAGTCTAACGTCACCTGGAGCACCAGCAGCTTGTCAATGGGTGCCCTACTGTAACTGAGTCTATAGCTAAGCCTAAGCATCTGAAATTGAAGCCCTGTACAGATGCTCATAAAAGTTGCATGGGAGTGCATGCCGGCCTCATCCCTTCTACCCCCATCCTGTCCACATTAAAGGGGAGATACCATGATCATGAAGGTGGTTTTCCCAGGGTGAGGCTCATCTATTGCTCTCCGGGTGTGCTGACCCCTGCGATTTCCCCTAATGTGGGAAACACGACTGCATAATTTGTGGTAATAATTTCCACATTGAATAGGAAGGCCTGGAGTGGGATTGTGAGTACTCAGTGTGTTCAGCTGGATGCAGTTACAACCCTCCCCATGATCAGGGTTCCCAATCATGCAGAAGGTTCTAAGTGCTTACAGTCTCCTTCAGATCTTCCTCCTCAACATAGGAAGGTTGGAAGTGGAGGGCGTGGATGGTGCACGCAGACTCACGCCTCCGCAAAACCATTTAAGAGTGCTTGAAACAACCACCTATCGCTCCTCATTTCCCCCTGCCTCCACTTCTTTCATGTTCCTCTATAGTTTCCCGTGTCAAAGTTTAGATTGTAAGCTCATTGGGGCAGGGTCATGTCCTTTTGTATTCTGTAAAGTGCCATGCACGCTGATGGTACCATAAAAAGAAACAAACGAGTCTCAGGGGGGGGAGTGCACCATTGGATTTGGATGAGGGCAAGCCCAGACTCAAATCCTTGTTCAGCTACAAATCTCACATGAATGGCATTGGGAAGGTTGCTATCCAAAATCTTTCTCGGAACAACAGGTGCATATAAAATGGGATAGTACTTGACAGAGATTCCTTAACTCTTTGGAGAAAAGCAAACACGTGAGAAGTCCTCATCTCTGCCCTCCTTATTCTTTAGAGGGTAGGAGGAATTTGTTTTCCCTCTTTCTCTGGCTGGACAAAGAGTTTGAACTATGATACCTGCTTCCTATATCAGCTAGGCCTACCAAGCCATCCCTGGCTTTTGGCTATGGATGATGGGAGTTGTAGTTCAGTAACATCTGGAGGGCACCACATTGGTTACCCTTGAGTTAGGCAGTGATATTTTGGAGGACACCAGCTGCTCTAGAAGCCAGCACCATCTCAAAGAGCCTGCTTTCCAGAGAGGGATAGGGGAGGCAGTATTGCATGCAAGGGTGTTGTTAGGGGATGGCACAGGGGCCCCAACCCTTGGGTCTTTTGTGACAGGCCCCATACCTCCTACCTCTTCCCTCCTTTTCAAAACTTTAAAAAAAACTTTGCTTGCAGGATGACTGGACAGTCAAAATGTAGTGCCAGTGAGACCCAACCACCTGCCGTTTTAACTTGCCCAGAGGCATTGCATGCAAATTATGAGTCATGGGCCTATGCCCTGAGTTCTCTAAATACCTAGCAGTGCCCCTGGTTCCTTTACATCAGGGATAAGGAGTCTGTGGCCCTCCAGACATCGTTGGACTACAACTCCCATCGTCCCTGATCATTGGCAACAGTGGCTGGGGGTGATGGGAATTGGAGTCCAGCAACATCTGGAGGGCCACAAGTTTCCCCTCCCGGCATTTACATTATTTCCTCTGGTAGTTTATTGTAAATAAAGAATATGTTTGAAGGTCAAAGCACTTGACACATTCAGAAAGGGCATGTGGAACAATAGATGGGGTGGAAGCCTCCAGTTCTGTTCCATAAAAGGCCTGGCAATTCCAGGATCAGAGCCTGGAAAAGTTACTTTTTTTGAACTACAACTCCCATCAGCCCCAGCCAGTATGGCCACTGGATTGGGCTGATGGGAGTTGTAGTTCAAAAAAAGTAACTTTTCCAAGCTCTGTCCAGGATTGTCAACTGGGTATCTTCCTGTGAGATTTCAAGTCCCGTACTCAAAGCTGTTTGGGATTCTGAAGATCTGTTCCGCCTTCAGACTTAATGGACTGTGGCAGGTACTGGACGTTTCTGCAGTGCCAGAGGCTTCCTGCTCCAATGTGGCACAATTGCTTCATTATGGCAGGCCAGTGCAGGAAACCTCAGCACCAAAGGTGCTGTGATATCTTCCTGTATGTGGGCTTCCCGTGGGCATCTGGTTGGCCAATGTGAGAACAGGATGCTGCACTAGATGGGCCGTTGGCCTGATCCAGCAGGGCTTCTTATGAAATGGGGCAAACTGAACTTAAAGGTGGAAAAATGAGAAACTGAAAGAAACCATAATTGACAGATTCAGCTATCCCTACCTGTCAGATGGATACCCTGGTAGATAAATTCTACCCTCATGGTTGGGGGCAGCATGCTTCCGAATCCCAGTTGCTGGAAACCACAGGAGGGGAGAATGGTCTTGCACTCAGGTACTGCTTGCAGCCTTCCCGTGGGCATCTGGTTGGCAATGTGAGAACAGGATGCTGCACTAGATGGGCCGGTGGCCTGATCCAGCAGGCTCCTCTTATATTCTTGCCAGACTAGAATAGCAGGCATCTGTGCGCATCGACAACCCCCAAAACTGAAACGGAAAAACCACACTAGCCTCTGATAAGCTACCAGTCAGGGGCTCTGCCAGGTTTCAGGGCTCCCCCTGCCCCAGACCAGATGCCTTCTGCACCCCCTGCCACTCTCTTCCCCAGTTACTGTCCTGGTAAGAAGGGAGGGGAGAACCTTTCGCTCATCAGAAAGAACAAGGGACTTATTCCCCCCTCTCCTTTCTTGCCACGCAGTGGGGAAGGGACCCTGTCCTCCTCCTATCCTTTCTCGGTTGTCAGAATGCTGCCTCCAGGCTCCAGCAGACCCGACAATCTCTAAACAGTCTTTTCAGAAAGGTTAGAAAAGGAGCAGGGTCCTTTCCTCACTTCCTACCCGCCTGCTGGGCAGGGGCTGCCTGACACTTGCCTTACATTTATGAGGAGCCTGAGGGTTCAGTTGCCTCCCCCCCAAGAAGCGTTTGGGCAGCAGTGCATGCCCCTCTGTGCCTGCTCCCTCCCTCTCTCCGCTTGCTGGAAACCTTTCAAGAGGGGAGAGTGGGCTTGCCCTGGGGTCCTGCTCTGGGGGCTCCCGTAGGCATCTGGCCGGCTGCTGTGAGAACCGGTTGCTGCTGGTCTAGATGGGCCATTGGCCTGATTCAGCAGGGGTCTTCTTTTGCACTTTCCTAGCAGGTCTGCTTTCTGTGCTTCCCAGAGGAGCACCAGAGCAATGTGACATCATAGTGCATTGCATCACCAAAGCGCTTTTAGGAAGCGGAGGGAACGGTGTGCAAGAGTGTCTGCTGCCATGAGTGGTTCAAGCCCCTTCTTCTGAAGGCAGGTTACAGCTCTCCCCACGATCAGGGTTCCTGATCATGCACAAGGTTCAAAGTGCTTACAGTCCCTCTGCCACCATATAAATTTAAGGCAATTGGCAGCCGCCAACCATCCCCTCTCTAAACATCAGGATGCTCAGATGTTCTTCTGGGCTGCGCAGAGCCTTCTGGTGACCCATAGTCTGGCTCTAGTAGCACCACTGTTCCCACAATGTTCCAGCACATATCTTCTTATATCATATCTTCTCATGGTGAAACCACAGATAGGCTGTTGAATTTTCCCTCAACGGAATGTCATTGGGAGATTGCATGATGGAGTGCTTGTTCTATTGTGAAAATACTTTCTATGTAGAAAATAAGCATGTTGGGTTGATAGGTCCTAGAGTAGCCTTATTTCTTATGTACAGGGAGTTTAAAAAAAATATTAGGAAGGCTGCCTTGTACCTTTGGAAATGGTGCAGTCCCTGGGAGGACTGTACCATGCACTTTTCCTGAACGTATAGACTGCATTCCAGTAATCTGCACAGTCACCCTGTAGTGCAGGACAGTATAATCATTCCATTACAGGCAAGCTGAGATTTGGTGGCTTTTCTAAGACTACCTAAGTGAATTCCCCATGGGAAGTAACTTCTGCATTGCTAGTAGTAAATGTGAATGGGTCCAGATAACTGACCTTCTAGGTAGGTACATCCACACCATGGTAAATTACCCCATAATAAACAATTCTCTGTATCCCCCTCTAAGTCCCGCACAACTAGCAACCCACCAAGTTGAGTACAGTCTACCCAGCAATAGGACCCCTTCCCCATTTTTGCAGTTTCAGAAAGGCTGGAACACTGGAGGCTTTTTGAATCTCTTGGTGTGCCCTCCCCCATGGCTGATAGGTTCCTTTTGGCGTGGTGGGTCACTGTTCCACCTCATGCTAGGGAGAATGTGACTGCATTTCAGCTTCAGGCATTTGGTCAAATGTGTGATCAAATGACTGTTTCCACTACCTCTGAGACATTTCCAATCATTTCACTAGAAAATATATAAGAAATGTGGGTGCACTTTGTATGCAACATGCACTCTTAATTCAGGCAATAGAATACATGGGGCACAGTACTAGACTTCTATTAAAGTTTAACAACAGACCCACCACTGTCTTGCATGCATGGTTAATTTCAAGCATCTCTTGAAATAAATCAGAGCTTAAGTATTTTGCTTAAATGGGGCCTTACTTGATAGATTTTTCTTTCAAACGTCCTCTTCTCAGCTCTGAAAATCACTGAAGTCAATAATAGTGCTCTCCACAGAAGTACATCATGGCCTTAAGTGTTTTACTAGACCATGTCAGAGTACTTTACACCATTCTCATTAAGCTCTTGATCAGGAGTAGCTCAGTCCATGAACATGTTTTTGTTTTGGAAAAAGAGCTCTAATTTTGCAATATTCCTTGTAATCTCTTGCTCACCTCCCTTGCACTATAATTATATTTTCAAGAATTAACCAACCTACCTAGGGCCATGATGAGTTCTCCAGTCTGGAAAAAAATTAAGAACAGATGTGTTTCTTTTTAAAAAAATAACTCTTTGACTCATCCAGATGTTCTGGGTTTGATCCAAGGAGTTCTAGGTGAAAATTCAGAGTCCTGGATTATATCAAAAGAATTGGCCAATATGATCATAGTGACGACCACCTCTTGGTTAATATTTCTGTGGCTCTGTGAAATATGGGAACTTTATCCAGTTCTCTTTTTAAAAATCAGCCAATTCCGTTTGTAATGAATTATTTACAAGTATGCAAGTTGCAATTGATATGGACAAAACATGTTTTGGGTCAAGGATCCATTGCATACACACTCACTCATATCAATAAACCTAAGTATCTAGGTATGCTTGTTCATGTATATCAGATATTATTTCAACTGCTAAAGTTATCAAGAATGCCTGGTTAATATTTCCACTCACTTCCTTTTGGAGTTGAAAATTGCTTTGGGGCTGGAGGGGTGGGGAGCTAGAAGGATAAAATATTTTAAACAGCCCTTTGCCTCCTTCATTTCAAGGTCCAAGTTCTCAATTCTACATAGAACAGGGAGCAATGGTGTGCTAAATAGAATCTCAGTGAAAATTTATTGGCTCAATAAACAATAAAATATTACTCAACATTTTCAAAATCACCCTCTCTTTTATTTGGAGAAAATAATATACTTCTTCTTTTTTAAAAGCTAAAATAAATTGGAAATGAATGTTCAGAAAAATGAATGTATAAATCAGGGGTAAGGACCCTGTAGCCCTCCAGCTGTTGTTGGACTACAACTCCTATAATCCCTGGCCATTGGCCATGCCCAACAACATCTCAAGGATCACAGGTTCCTCACATTTGGTATAAGTCAGGTATAAATTATTTATTTATTTAATTCATATCCCGCCCTTCCTCCCAGTAGGAGCCCAGGGTGGCAAACAAAAGGACCAAAAACACTTTAAAACATCATAAAAACAGACTTTCAAATATATTACAACACAACAACCATTAAAAACAGTAAAACAAAACATATTTAAAAACATGTTTAAAATAGCTTTAAAAACATTAAAAAAAGAAGGTTTAAAAATATATTAAAAAGCAATTCCAACACAGATGCAGACTGGGATAAGGTCTCTGCTTAAAAGGCTTGTTGAAAGAGGAAGGTCTCCAGTAGATGCCGAAAAAATAACAGAGATGGTGCCTGTCTAATATTTAAGGGGAGGGAATTCCAAAAGGTTTGTGCCACTACGCTAAATGTCTGTTTCCTATGTTGTGTGGAACAGGCCTCCTGATAGATGGTATCTGCAGGAGGCCCTCACCTGCAGAGTGCAGTGATCGACTGGGTATATAAGAGGTAAGACGGTCTTTCGGGTATCCTGGTCCCAAACTGTATAGGTCTTTGTACACCAAAACTAGAACCTTGCACTTAGCCTGGTAGCTAATAGGTAGCCAGTGCAATTCTTTCAGCAACGGAGTGACATGTTGGTGATAACCTGCTCCAGTTATCAGTCTTGCCGCCGCATTTTGCACAAGCTGCAGCTTTCGGACCAACCTCAAGGGTAGCCCCACATAGAGTGCATTACAGTAATCCAACCTGGAGGTTACCAGTGCATGGACAACAGTGGTCAAGCTATCCCTGTCCAGAAACGGCTGCAGCTGTCTTACCATCTGAAGCTGGTGAAACGCACTCATAGCCATGGAGGTCACCTGGGCCTGTAGTGACAAAGATGGATCCAGGAGCACCCCCAGACTATGGACCTGCTCTTTCAGAGGGAGTATGACCCCATCCAAAGCAGGCAGCTGACCAATTATCTGAACTTGGAAACCACTAACTCACAGCATGTCTCTTGCTAAGAATGACAGCCATTTTATTGGCCCTCAACCAACCCACCACAGAGTCCAGGCACCAGCCCAGGGCTTGCACAACCTCTCCCGATTCAGAGGTTACAGAGAAATAGAGCTGGGTATCATCAGTGTACTGCTGACACCTCACCCCAAATCTCCTGATGACTGCTCCCAAGGGCTTCATATAGATGTTAAACAGCATGGGGGACAAGATGGTACCCTGTGGCATCTCACAGTACAAGTGCCAGGGGGCCAAAAGACAATCACCCAATGCTATTTTCTGAAAATGACCCTGGAGATAGGATCGGAACCACTGTAAAACAGTGCCTCCAATACCCATCTCACCTAAATGAAACATGATATATTGTTATCACTTTAAAAATCCATGCATCATGTGCCAGGCAAGGGGAATGATAGAAATAATAAGTTTTATATGGCTTGGTATCATTTTATTACTTATTTAAATGACAGTGCAAACCCCAATCCTTGCAGCTCCGCTACATCACACAGGATTCTTTGGGAAGACACAATGAGATGGCTGTGCCAGTGATTTCTCCTCCTCTTGATTTTATACTGTTAATAATATCCCTGTTATGAGATGACACAATTGGCTCTGTATTAAGCTGTGCCTTTTCCTTTAGCTGACAATTGATGCTTGCTGTGGCCCTTTGTATGGTGGTTTTTTCTCCCATGTCTGTTTTTACCTTTTTTTTTTATTTAAACCTTTTTAAAAAAGGGATGATAAAATGATGTCTTCGCACTCCATATGTATCCCTTAACAGCTAACTCCATCAATTTAATCTAGTTTTGTTTTGGGGTGAAAGAAAATCTTGCCATCATTAGTCATTCTTTGCCTGCCATGGTCTTGATAACACACACAAATGCCAAAGGATCGTTCTGTCACCATATGTGTAACAAGAAGAGAATTTAATAAGAGTTACCCTTAGATTTACTCCCAAGGAGACTGGTTGGTAAGTTCCAGAGAAACAAAGATGGTTGCCTATCTTTAAAAATGCTGCTTGGTGGACACTCCTATCACAGCTCAAGGGATTCACAGAAGGCCAAACTGTACATTAAATGTATGCCTTGCTGTTACTTTAAAAATAACAAGACAGGTGAGCATCAGGACCAGGACCTCTGTGCTAACACTGAGTGTCTAACTCTGTGCCCCTCATGGAAATCACCCTCTCCAAAATGGCTATTTCCCCAAAAGGGAGGCTTCATTTGGTGCCATCAGGAGTATGGTTCAGGGGGAAAGGGTTGAGCTCCATATTCTTTCATGCTGTGGACGCAACCCCCCTTTTTAAAGCAAAAACAAGACACATGAAATGCACATATGCATTTAATGTAGCATTGCATTTTGTTTGGCCCTGATTCCATGCCTGCCTTTGCTCTGAGAAAAACAACAAATAAATTAGACAATAAAGCTTATAGACTACCCTTCATCTTCATTTTATGTCTGTCAAAAAAAAAAGAGAAGTTCTGCCCAGAAATGAAGCCAGAGTTGGCTTCAGGAAGATAGTGTTGAAAGAAGCTTGCAAATGCTCATAAAGTAACATATACAGCTAAGCACGGACGGGGGAGAAATCTGCTTTGGCTAACATTTTAATATGAACCTATTTAACTCACACTTCCCAAAACAACAGATGAACTGAAATGCAGCTGTCCTTTGAAATTCGCGCTTCTGTGAATTTTGTGATACAGTTCTCCAACCAAAAGATGTATACTCGAATGCATATATTAGGGCAGGGATACCAATGTGGTGCCCAGGAGATGTTGCTGGACTACAACCCCCATCATCACAGGCCATTGGCCATGCTGTCTCAGGGTGATGGGAGTTATAGCCCAAAACATTGGAGAGGCCTCACATTGGCTATCCCTCCATTAGTGGAAGCATGCATTAAAATGCATATAGTAATGAATAGGGCTGTCCACAGCTTTCCCCACCTGACATAACCCAGCCTGACCCAGGGACCATGCTCCCTGCCCAGAATCTGGCTCCAAATCAATTCAGGGCAGGGCTAATGTTTAATTAGGGTTTTTAAAACCAAGAGCAGGAGGGTTAAATCCTGTTGGGTGCAGAGCACTCCTTTGAAAGTTCTTTCCCCATAGGGAAGGCACATGTAAAGGAGCATCCTGCAGGACTGAATCCCTACTACCTCTCAAAATACCTCTCTGCCAGGCCTCCTCCTGGCCTGTTTCCAATGTCCCATTGTCACAGCAACTGCCAGGATTTATCTGTATCCATGGCACACCCTCCCTGGCTAGTGGTAGTAGGCCCAGGCAGTTGCCATGGGAATGGGCCATGAGGAAGCCTGGGGTGAGTTGAGAATCTGTGGGGCACTCTTTCCTCTGAAGGACTGTATCTTCCCATATGAGCCTGTTCAAGCTCAAAGATCTTTGGGGTAGGCCTTTCTCTCAGTCCCGCCACCCTTACAGACATGTCTGGTGGGAACATGGGAGAGGGTCTTCTCGGTGGCTGCCCCAAGGCTCTGGAACTCCCATTAGACTGACTCCCTCCTTGCTGTTCTTCCACCAGCAAATGAAAACTTTCCTTTTCCAACAGGCTTTTGGAAGCAAACTGCAAATGCTTTTAATAGTGTACTGTTCTACATATCTTTCTCTTTGGATTTTTAATGGATATGTTTTAAATGGTTTTCATTCTACAGATAGTTTAATTACATTAAATTTTTGTATGTTTTTATCTGTGTTTTTGCAAACCACCTGAGTCCCAGTTTTGGGGGAAAGGTGGGATAACATTAATATTAATAATATTAATATTGTTAATATTATTGTTATTATTATTATTATATTTCAGGGCTGGTTGTGTTTAAGGAATATCTGCTACAAACTGTTAAAGGAGTTTCTGCCACAAAGGGTGAGAGAGAGAAGTTTGCTGACACTGGTGTGTAAGCAACAGGGACTGTCCTCCTCTGGAAGTTACAGAGTAATTTTAGCAAGGGAATTGTACCTTAGAATGTAGACATAAATGGATGGAGTTGGCAGGAAACCTGCAGTGCAGAGTTGCATAAATCCCAAGAGAACCGATGTACTGACACAAACAAAATTAACAACAATGAAGGAAACTCTTGAACCACAGACACAAGTTGCTTCCAAGGAGCATTAGCTGTGAAATTTCAAAACCAGGCTCCAGAAAATGCACAGACTACAAGCTGCTTTAACCATTATTCTATGTATGCTATACAAGGGTGGGAAATTGCTAGATCAGCAGTCTAGATTGGTCTTTGCTAACTTGGTGCCCTCCAGACGTTTTGGATGGTAGCTTGTGCTGGCTAGGGTTGATGAGAGTTGTCTTCCAATGCTTCTAGAGGGCACCAGCTTAATGAAGGCTGGTCTTGATTCAGAGCTTTGGTTCATATTTTATGGGTCAACAGTCCAGACATGGTGCAGGGAGATTGTTCATGTGTGCAAAATGAACAAGCTTCCAGAATATCCCACTATTTTTATATTAGCCCAAACACTGGACATTTTAATACTAGAAATAAAAAGTCAAAATTACAGCACTCATGCCACTCTCACTTTGGCCTGGAGCTCCTTTGCTTGTTTGCTTGGTTTATAAATAGCACAGACATTGGAGGTAGGAAAATGGACCCCCTTCTGGAATCTGCTGCCTTATGCTACTGTTTTATACATTGCATCATGATAAGGCCAGCTCTTAGTGCTATCATGATTTTTGGGACACTCATCAATGATACTTGCAGCCACTGTGTTTTAAACATGGGCCCCCACCACACTGGGGCCTTATAGTAGTATACTGATGGCATGCTAGTATGGAGCCTGAGCCTATTTTATGCCCTGCAACAGGGTCTTATATTATATAAATTATAAAAATTTTCCACATCTCTGAACATGACAGCCAGGGCTGCAGTTTGTGTGTCTGCATGTGCATGCCGCTGAAACCACCCCCGAGATATTGCAGGTAGGGGTGCGCACTAAACACAAGATTCAGTCTGGACGCTAATTAGAAGCTTTGGAAAACAGCCTGCCTCTGTCCAAGGTGCTTTCTAGGCTGCCTGATTCGGTTTGGAGTCCATCTCAGCTTGCTTCATCTCTCTCCTCACCATCTGCTATTGGGAAATCAAAATATGGCTATAACTTTTCCTTTTGACAGAAGTGGATGAAATTTGCAGGTGTAGTAGCCCCTCCAGAGTAGATAAAGCCTGCCAAACTACAGGCAGATATATCCAGGGACCCTTGTGTTGGGCATATTTAAAGTTTACTTTTTTAAAAGAATATGAAATGTATATAACTTTTTAATTATGGGACAGACATGGATGAAGTTTGCACCCCTTCTGAGGGCATCAATCCAGCCAAATTTCAGAAGGATAGTTGCGGTGGTATTTCTACAAGGCAGCTGTTACCATTTGGGATGGGTCAAAAAGGAATCATTTCACACACACAAGTGCTTAATGGACAATTGATCTGAAAATTGCAAGCATGAGAAAGGTGCCCCTGGGTAAGAAGCCTGCCACATAGCAAACAAATAGATCTTGGGGGTTTTGTGCTAGACACCTTTAAATTTTGTTTTTGAGTTTTTTAGTATCATTCCATCTGATTACAAGCTTGATCTGTAATCAGTCACAGTGGAGGATTACCTCTGCTCTCTGTTTTCTCTCCCTTCCCCAATCACTCCAGCCTGGTGTTATTCCTTATATAGTAAGCTTGGAGATATTACATTTGCTTTTTAGCAGACACATGTATGCAACATTTTTTTTTAAAAAATGTCCAGATCACCAAGGCACCACAAAGCGCTTTAAGGGTCCCCACCTTGATTTGTGCAGCCTGTTGATCAGTAAAAGAAGGGAGTACAGGCAAAGGATCTGTCTTTGGGTCTGGGACCTGATTTCATGGCTACATTCAGCTCTGCACAGTTATCTGTTTTGTCTATAACAGCTAGTTCCCACCACTGCCTCTCTCTCTGAAAAGTCTGTTCCCCAATATCCCATCCAATTTATAAATAAAAGTTATCCCCATCCCTTCACTTTCTCCCCTATAAATGAGTGAATTAAGTCCTGCACCTGGGGACAACACAGTGGTGGGGCCCAACATGTCACCTCTTCTTGATACTGAGGGCCCCATCAGCCCAGATGGGGAGCAGCAAGAGATCCCCTTTTGTCCCCATCTGTCATGAAGTTAAGCATTTCACAAGTATGTAAAACACAGAATACAGTCTGAGGCCCAATATCTTTCTTTTCAGACCTCAGAATACAGTTCAGCAAGAACACACACACACACACACACACACACAGGTCATCCCCACCACACACAAATGTATTCATATATGTGAGCTAGTGAAAAGAAATAGGATGGCTCCTTTAAGTTGCTCTGTCACTGATCCTCCCCCCTCTCTCCATCATCCCTGTTTTAAAAATCCTGTACTATCTTAGAGTCCATTTCCCCTCAAAAGGTGGAGACTTTTGTCTTGGAAGCTGCATTTGTGCATTCATCTCCTGATAAACTGTTTATCTTAGTTTTTATGAGGGCGCCTTACAGCAAACCAGCCAGAGACAAGACCTTGAGTGTTTGTCTTTTTGTGTTTGTGCGTGAAGAAAGGGAGTAGGAGGTGGCAAGGTATTTATACCGCTTCTCTTGGTTCTGTATATCATGGAAGGTGGACTTAACCCTGTCTGTCTCTCACAGCAGTATCTTCTGCAATAAATTCAGTGTGTTAGAATTTTCTTGGATGTAGTCCCACTTGCCTAGAAGAGGGAAGGGCAAGGGGTGGACTCCCCCCCCCCGCCTCCTGGGACACACACTGCAAGTCAAGCAAAGGAATTATTGGGGGGGGGATAAAGTCTAATTCCTACTTTTCCTTATTTCATCTCAGTACCAATTCAGGAAATGCAGACTAATGTAAATGCTAATATTAGCATTGTTTTGATGTGGCTGAAGTGGGGGTGAAGGAAGAATTCCCAACATACATAGTAAGGATCCCTTAATACATCTTACTTACTCTTTAACATAGGTTGGCTTCTCTGTCCTATTCAGACTATGTCTTCACCAGCTGGTTCCTGATGTGGGTGGTTTGTATCAGAATATATCACCAACTGTTGGTATAAGCTGCATTTTGGGACAGGTCATCTCTGAACTAATGCTCTACATTGAAGAGCCACCTTTCCCCCATATGTACCTGTGTGTGTGTTAAGATCTTGGGTGGAGGGCCTCCTGTGGGTGCCTCTAGCATCCAAGGTAAGGCAGGTGTCTACCAGAGAGATGGCTTTTTGGTGGTGGTGCTCCAGTGGTGGAAAGGGTCACCTGGCACCTACCTTGCTCTCCCTTCAATGGCTATTCACTTTCTCCAATTTTATAGATGCATTTTAATGCTGCTTTTTTGATTTTGTGGCTTTTTAGCTAATTATGGATTGTGCATTGTTTTTGGTATTTACTTCTTAATTATGATGCTCTTTTTGTAAAGTGCCGTGGGAATATTATTGAGTGGCGATACAAAAACACACTGCTAATAAAAAGCACAGATTGGTTTTTTTATGTGAACATTAGTATTTCAGAACAAGACACAAGTATGACTCTTTATGTGATGTCCCCTATACATGCATGGAGGGAGAAATATCTTCCAATACTCCTCATCCTGGACCCTGCTGTTTCTCGATCTGAGCTTCTTTATTTTTTCACTCAAAAGAATTCTGGATATACACACTTCTGTCTGTTTGCCCATCTGTAACAATGGCACATCATTTAATTAGGCTTTTCATGGGTATCTCATATAGACAAGCTGCTTCTGGATCCCTCAGAGGTGATGTTCTTCCACTTTGCAAACTGGAAGGTCATATTACACTTTATGTTGCAATAGTGCTTGCCTCTCCTGTACTGTACTATCCCTTGTTTCCTACAGCAAAGCAAAAATGTATAGTGTAAATTAGGTGTGGGCAATCATTGGCCTGCCAGATGTTGCTAGACTATCACTCCCAACAGCCCTAGCTAGCATGGTCAATGGCCAGGGATGATGGGAGCTGTAGTTTAGCAACTCCTAGAGGGCTAAAAGTTCCCCATACCTGGTATAAACGGCAGGCATGATGTTCTGTTTCTTACGTTACATGCACTCTGGACTTAGGAAATGCGGGATACAAAAGAGAACTGGTGAGAAACAGCGATTTAATGAAAAATTCATGAAAGTGACATAGTAATTTGAGAAGGAAAAGGTTTGTGAAATGGTTCCCCCCCTTTTAGTACAATCCTCTACATCTCTACTCAGAAGTAAGCCCCACTGATTTCAAAAGGCATGAGATGCCTTTAAAACTTTTGTGCCTGCCTTCTAATAAAGCAACTGGGGGGGGGGGTTGCAAGACATTCTTATTTATTCATAGTGAAAAATCGATGAACCGAAACAACTTGTTTCAGCGTGAGTGAAACAGCTTTGAAATGATCACTGTTTCAAGACAAGCAGCCCTAAAATGTCTTTAATACATAAGCAAACACTGTCCCTGTGCAGTACGGCAAACACTGCACCGTACGGCTCTCCCAGCGTTGCGGCTGTTAGAAAAAACTTCCAGAAACAACAGACACTCAGTATTAGCATGTGATAAATGATGTAACATCTAAAATAGGGATGGGAGAGAAATTTAATTCCATTTGCATTTAAAGCAGAATTTATTAAATTGGACTTTCTGAAACATATTATTATTATTATTACTCTTTATTTTTACCACGCCCTTTTTCCAAAACTGGAACTCAGGGCGGCTTACAAATAAAAAACACACATAGGTAAAAAACATACAAAAATATACAATTAAAATAGAATTAAACTATTCGTAACATTAAAACCATGAAACATACACTTAAAATACTAAGACAATTAAAAAAATTAAGAATAGGACCATAGAACAATACAACAGACCTTATGAGGTCCTATCTTAAACAGCTTCTAGTCCAAAAGCCTGTCGGAATAAAAAAGTCTTTGAAACTGAACGATGGCCAGTCTTTGTAATTCGCACTTATCCGAATTTTGCAATGCAGTTCTGCAACCTAGCAATGCTTACAAAAATGCATATAGTAGGGGAAAGTGTGCACAAAATGAATATATTGGTGAACATAACATATACAATGAATTATATTAGAATAAAGTGCTTGCAAAAATGTGTACATTGGTCAAAGCTGCATACATTGTTAGGAGAAATTGGCACTAAAATGCTAACAAATTTTTATGAGGAGTTTTTAAAAAATCACAAATTGCTGCAGAAATGGGGAGAACTGAATTTAAGATTAGAAAAATGAGAATGGAGAGAACCAAAACTGACCGATCCTTCCACTCCTAATCCAAAAGGGGTGGAATTCATATCTGTAAACGTAAGCAAAAAAGGTGGGCGGTAGGACTGAAAGAATAAAAGCCAGGCAGTGGCAGCCATGCATTGTTGTGGGTCCTTGTGTGAAATACATTTGGAGGGGGGACTCCCCATTTAGCTTGATTCTACACCAGTATCCAATTACATACTTTCCAATCAGAGATGAAATATTATAATGAGAGGAAGAAATTTAATTACATATGAAGTACATATCCTCAAAATTATACATAAATTATGTGTATAAATTATAGTTGCATCATAGTTGCATCTTTATATGTAATATTAACTGACATGACAAAGTTACATTAGAATATAGTCATATTAAAAGGCAGAATATATTAGCAGAAAGTTAATCTTAAGATATATGCACTGATGTCGCTGTCAGTGCCTGTCGGGCACTGCAATCCAAGCCCCCTTTATGCTGGGCTGGAGTTAGATTGGGCAGAGGGGTCTTTCTACCTAGCCTTGCTGATGCAGAGCTCCCTGTTCCATCTGCCAAACGTGCATGAGGAAATGTTGGTGGTGGAGCCCTGCCACTGGTAGCCCATGGAAAGCCACTGGATCACGAGACAGTCTCATTGCCCTCACAGCAGGCCTTACTGCTGCACAAGCTTTGGGTTGGTGCCGCAGTTTGTCTGCCCCCTGCCTTCTACCTCAGGGCTGCAGATGCAGCGGTGGTTCTGCCACTCTGTTAAGTCCTGCAGCTGTCCAGCTGGGGTTTGGGTTGCAGCTTTAGCCTGCAATATTCCCACTAGGGGTCGGATTGGTCACGCTGGGCAAGCTTCAGACTTGGCGTGTCTCTGTCAGACAGAAACGACAAACATACTAACAACTGGATTATTGTATATGACCTTTTAATAAGATTTCTGGGTATTGAGGGGTCCCCTAGTGCCCATGGGCCTTCATGCACTGCACACCCTATATTACCACCACTGAAACCAGGAAGAGTGGCAAGTGCACAACCGTGGTGAAAGAAGGCAGAAACAGATACAGGATTCTGGAAACAAAACTAAACACAGGATTGAACTGAAAAAGGTTTTGCGGAATAAAAAGTATCTGAAGCCCACCGCAGTTTTGATTGTTAAGCATGTATGTATTTATTATTTAGAGCACTTTTTTTCAGCCAAGATTCCCAGAACTGCCTACATGCAATCAAATAAAGCAAGCCTGTACCTGCCCACAGGATTACCATTGGAAAGACATGACCCAAAAAGAAAAAAGGGACAGGGAAGGAAGAGGAAAAGGCAGCCACCAGTTCTCACAGTTAAACAGTAGTTATTATGCATGAGCAACAGGAATGGAAACAGTTCAGGGGCAGGATGCGCTTGAGCTGAGATGATAGGATTTATCTCTGTCTTGCCTGTTTGATTTAAACCACACCTGAGCTAGAAATTTAAAACCACTGTGATGGGAATTGTAGTTTTGAAGGGTCACTTTCTAACATAGACCCCTAAATCCCACATCAAATTACAATTCCCAGAAGTCCTTGGCAGGGAAGTCTTGATATATAATAGCATGTTTACAGCTACGCACCTCTCCTGTAAATAATATCTCATGACACATGGTGGAAATGCTGGTGGGGGGTGGGAAAGCTTGATATGTAAAGAGTTGCAGCATCTTAGATGCATGGAGCATTTTTGTTATGAAATAAGCAATGCCACTGATATGTAATTTTAGCAGCTCTGTGCAGGGTGAGCTCTTGGGGTCGAAATAAGAAAACTGGCAAAGAACCAGAAACCGGCAGAAAGTGGGGGAAGTCACCAAATCAGCCATTCCTGATGTTGATAAGAAACTGGCTCCAGTTATCAGAGGGACTTTGCAGTTACACAAAGTCATTTTTGCTCTGACACACTAAGTACAGGAATGAGAAACTGGAAATGTCTGATTCATTACAGCATGACAACAGTCCTGGGCAGACAGTCATAGAGTGCATAAATGAGTGTGTGTGCTTGTGTGGATGTGTAATTGGGCCCATATTTGTTGTTCCATGCCCCATGTCCGGTCCCCATTTGGAAATGGGCCTGCACATGCGCACCCAAACATAGGCAGGCTCCCCATGTGCAATCTATACCCTACAAAAATGGAGGGTATGAATTGCACATAGGGAGTCTTCTGGAATTTAGACATACACAGACATTCAGCCTCCTGTTCATATGGCACCTTGAACACATAGAGCAGCCTTTCCCAACCAGTGTGCCTCCAGATGTTGATGAACCACAACTCCCATCAGCCTCAGCCAGCATTGCCAATGGCTGAGGCTGATGGGAGTTGTGGTCCAACAACATCTGGAGGCACACTGGTTGGGAAAGGCTGACATAGAGGAATGGGTAGGGCCTGCAGAAAAAAAATCCACCCCAATTCAGATGTTTGATTACAAGGCTTGTTGACATGTTTTACTGATCACAGGTAAAGTTGTCTCTACATGTGTACAAGTGTTTGTGTGGAAGAATATAGCCTTGTTGATTTGTACTGCTCAAGTATTTGTGTACACAGGGACACAGATTGAATGTAAGGTATAAATACCCCTTCTGTGTTCAATTAAGATGTGATGGGGTGGGGCAGCAAGGAAGTGCATAACAGCTTCCCACCCCCCAGCTGCAGTCCCAGGCACTCTCCACAAGCTGAAGGGATGTCTGCAGCAAACTGGTCAAATGCAGACTAGATGGAAATACTGTCAGGTGGATTCACAACTGGTTGGAAAACCGTACTCAAAGAGTGGTCGTCGGTGGCTCTGCTTCGGACTGGAAGGAGGTTTCGAGTGGAGTGCCACAGGGCTCTGTCCTGGGGCTGATACTCTTCAACATTTTTATCAATGATTTAGATGACAGGGTGGAGGGAAGCCTTATGAAATTTGCGGATGATACGAAACTGGGAGGGATAGCTAACACAATGGAAGACAGGAATAAAATCCAAAGGGACCTGGATAGACTAGAAAATTGGGCTGAAATTAATAAAATGAAATTCAATAAAGACAAATGCAAGATTCTGCATTTAGGCCACAAAAACAAAATGCACGGGTACAGGATGGGAAATACCCGGCTTAGCAGTAGTGCGTGTGAGAAGGACCTTGGAATTGTAGTGGATTGCAAGTTGAACATGACCCAGTAGTGTGATGCTGCGGCAAAAATGGCAAACGTGGTTTTGGGCTGCATAAACAGAGCTATAGTTTCCAGGTTGAGGGAAGTAATAGTCCCACTATATTCTGCATTATTATTATTATTATTATTATTATTATTATTATTATTATTATTATTATTATTATTATTATTATTATTAATAATAATAATAATAATAATAATAATAATAATAATAATAATAAAATTTCTATACCGCCCCATAGCCGAAGCTCTCTGGGCGGTTTACAACAGATAAAAACATTAGTCAGGCTTCATCTGGAATACTGCGTTCAGTTCTGGGCGCCTCATTTTAAGAAAGATATAGACAAGTTGGAGCGGGTTCAGAAGAGGGCGACGAGGATGATAGCCGGTATGGAAAACAAGTCTTATGAGGAAAGGTTGAAGGAACTTGGCATGTTCAGTCTGGTGAAGAGAGGGCTGAGGGGTGACATGATTGCACTCTTTAAGTACCTGAAGGGCTGTCACACAGAGGAGGGTACAGATTTGTTCTCTGCTGCCCCAGAGGGTAGGACTAGGTCTAATGGTTTTAAGTTGCAGGAGTGTAGATTCAGATTGGACATTAGAAGGAACTTCTTGACAGTAAGGGCAGTTCGGCAATGGAACCGACTGCCTAGGGAGGTGGTGGGATCCCCTTCACTGGATGTCTTCAAGCAGAGGCTGGACAGCTATCTGCGGGAGATGCTCTAGCTGTGGATTTCCTGCTGTGAGCAGGGGGTTGGACTTAGGGTTGCCATATTCCAGTTCCACAAATCCGGGCAGGTTAATTTGCATATTATGCAAATTATTTGCATATTGCATATTAATACTTGGATTGTCCAGTTGTTTTGTTTTTGTGCCTAGGAATTACCACCAAAAACTGGGGAAAGATGTGAGAAATCTTTTTTTAAAAAGCAACATTTTTAGCCTTAAATGCCTAGACTCTAGTTTCCAACACTGTGGAGTATTTATTGATTGATTAAGAGAATTTATATCCTGCCCTTTTGCTGTTAAAAACAGAGCTCAGCACAGCTTACAAATATAATAAAAACAATAAAAATACACAATCAATATAAAAACATAATAAAAACACAAAATAGCAACAAACATAAAGTAAGTCAGGGCAACAGTACGGTTAACCATATACGATATATTTCAAAGATGTGGTGGGTGGAGAAAAACAAGAAGCCAAAATGTTAGGAAAAGGAGTCTTTCACACCACATGCTCAGTTGTAAATACTGTTGCAGCAAGCTTTACAAGTTCCTCCAGTATTCCACTGGTGCAGGCACTCAGACATTCAAAGTATCTGTATGTTTCTTAGGTTTTATAAAAGCAGAGCTTTGCTTAACTCAAAATTTCTTCTCCCTTTGATCAACCACATCTACACAGATTCCACCTCCATACTCAAAATGAAACTGGGCCTGGAAGTGTGCAACAACCCCACACATACCTTGCTAATTAGATTACCAATGCCAGGATGTCTGTCTTATTGACTACTCTCCTGCTCCCCCCCCCCCGGGCATCATGAAAGACCCAGTCCTGGGCTCAGAAAGAAAATAAATATCTGGTCCTCTTCAAAGTATTGATAAGCCTCTTGTTTTAATTGAAATAATAATTATAAATTCTTGTTCTTATCACTAATGGGAGTTAATTATCTTGCATATGCTGCTGTTGCTTCTATGGCTGTAACGGAGTGCGGTTAAAGATAAGTGAAATGCAAATAGGAAAAAAACAACACAAAAGGCAGTAACACTTTCCTAAATGTAATACCATACCAACCACAACAAGATTCCTATGAGTAAGGCAAAAAACTAAGCATCTCACAACCAAAAATATGATAAATGAAGAAATATTTATATAAAAGCATGACTATCCAATATATTTATTATTTACACAAACTGTAAAGATATTTACAGTGCAATCCTAGGTTTATTTATTCAGAAGCAAGTCCCAACGTATTCAGTGGGGCTTACTCAAACAGGGACAGAAATGCAACTTCAAGTGATAAGCAACTTCATTCACACAACCCAAAATTCCGAATCATGCCACTTTATGCTGTTTTGCAACTGTTTATACTTGTTTTTATGGTTATTGGATTTTAAATGGCTTTATTTCTTGTTGTGAGCTGCCTTGGTTTCCAACCCTACCTCACAGGGGTGTTGGAAAGATTCCTTACACGCACACGCACACGCTGCAGATGTATAAATACATACAGCCCATATAATAGTTTATTGTCAAACCAGTTGGTCATTGCAGAAAAATCAGTATTAGTTTTTAAAAAATCAGTATTACTTTCCTACAGAATAAAAACTGTAATACCTAAGTAAGCCCTGCCTACTTGCTTTAAAATAGGACTGGAGGGCACAAACACAATTCTTTTTTACATTCACTCCAAAGTCCCATTGATTTTCAGCACATTCATAACCATGTCTACTCAAAAGTAAGTCCTATTGAATTCAATGGGATTTACTCTGGGCATATGGGATTAGCATTGCTTTTACAAAAAGCAAGCATTGGGAAGGTTTTCAAAACACTGCCCAAGATCTGACTCCTGCACACAAGAGGAAAAAAAACTGAAATGTATATACTTACCCAATTTATGAGATTTTCAGATAAACAGGGGGTGAAACCACCATTTTGTTTTCTAGACACTGCCTATGGTCAATGAAACTGAAACACAATCCCTGATTGGCTGCAATCTTGAACGGGCGGGGTTAAAGCTACGAAGTGCTATACAGTACTGTTTAAAGAAAGATTTAACAGTCGGGGGGGCGGCTGACGTTTTTATGTGTATCTCGAGAACCAGACCACCTAGAAACTTTTTTTTTTATTTTAAATTAAAGCTGAGAATCCGGGCCACCTAAAGGACTAGCCGGGCACTGGGTGGCATGCATAGAATCCGGGTAAAACCCGGCTAACCGGGCAATATGGCAACCCTAGTTGGACTCGATGGCCTACAAGGCCCCTTCCAACTCTATGATTCTATGATTCTATGAAGCCGTGTGTAGCCTCTACCTCCATCCTGCACCACACAGAATCCTGATTTTTCCAGGGTTCTAAAACACAGAGAGAAACTATAGTACAGTAGGGCCCTGCTAATATGGCAGATTAGGGACCAGGCCCCTGCCGTAAAGCGGAAATCACCATAAAGCGGGGGCCCATAGACTATAATGGCCCACATCGCGAAAAAATGACGCAAAAACGTCGCAAAACGGCAAAATTGGCTTTAAAACGGGGAACTTCCCCTGCCTGAAAGCCGCTGCATCAGTGGAACGCCGTAATGCGGAATGCCGTAAAGGGGGCCCTACTGTAGAATGCCTGAATTGGGGTCCTGATTCCCCCCTTCTATAGGTGTTCATTTCTACACTGGATGATCGCCTGCCCTGTACAGAGCTAAGGCTCAAGAATTGAGAGGAAGAGAAATAGTGTGGACCCTTACCCCCTCCCTCACAATTTACTCTGTGAATGATTCATTGATCAAGGCTCTTAAATAACCCCAATCTGTAACACTTCACAGCTCTGATATTGACAGCAGCCTCTACCTAATGCCATTCTGTTGGCACCTTTGCAAGTTTTATTACAGATTTTCCGATCTCCTCCTATGATGGATTGGCGGCCGATGAAACAACACAACTCTTTCTCTTTCTTTTTCTCTCTGGAAGAAAAATGCTTCAGCTCCGGTACACATGCATGCGTGTAAAAAGCATGCTTTTATCTTTAGCCTAAGAGTTCCACTCCCCCCTCCCCCCCCAATTGCTTTTTCAACACTCCTTTATGAGACTTGGCTCAGCAAGATTTGAGACTAAGGTCTGAATCCTGAAAGGATCTGAGAATTTCTACTGGGATTTGAGCCAGGAAATTTTAGATGCCTGCCTGTTAGTGAAATAACAGACAAAATACATTCTGAGATAGGCAGATCGTGGATTACTGTTTAAAGCAAAAACAACTGAAACAAAAAGATAAAAGCTTGATGTAAATGTGAAGAGATTATTTAAAGCAGTTGCGCTAGATTTATACCTCTTTGGTTTGCTGAAGAATCAAAACTATTCTATTCAACCTGGGTTCCCCCCCACCCCTTGAAAAGGGGGCAAGGAGGTGAAAGAAACGTAAGTTTTAACTTCTTATGTCCATAAATCAATTTGATTGTTAGTATGCTGGATCAGACCACCTGTGGACTGTTCCATCGGCTACATTAATACACACAGCCTTATTAAAATAAACAGGTGTTGGGACTGCATGCAAAGCATGTGCTCTGTCACTCAGCTACGGACCCACCCTTGCCCCCAGTGTAACAAACAGGATACCATGCATGGTTGGCTGTATAGTGGGGGTAGAATACGAAAGGACAAGAGTGAAACAGGAACCAGTGCCTTTGTAGTGTCCTCCTTCACTGGGAAATGGACAGGTACAGCACAGATCTTGGGGCTGCCACCTGGGAACTCTGATGAGCATACAGGGCAGGGCACAGCAAACACATTTTTTCAGGGCACCTCTTGGAAAGGCCACTAAATAAACATTTCATTGCTCATAATGCTGAAGAGCCATGGGATTCCACTGATTTCATACAACATATGCCGGGGTGAGGGAATAAACCAGAGGCATGTTTATCCTGGGTTTTCTGCAAGGAAGAGGTACAGGAGGCATAGAAATATATAACTAGAGAGTGACCAAGTGAAATGCAAGCCCTTTCATACCAAGTCTAACTGTTTAGTGCCATACCATCAACCTCTTCATTAGTCTTCTCTTGATAACATACTGGAGATTTTCCAGTGCTGGGGTAGGGGACCCAGTGCTTTGTCATGGCTGGTGGTGCAGACCCTGGGGGTCAGCTGCAATTCAGCATACTACTGGTGTACAAAAGAGACCAATGCATAAGTTTGGGTGACAGTTTCCCAGTTGCTAGACCAGCAGTGAGGAACCTATGGACCAGCCTTACGCAAACGGTGTGCCTCCAGATGTTGTTGGACCACAACTCCCATCAGCCTCAGGCAATGCTGGCTGAGGCTGATGGGAGTTGTGGTCCAACAACATCTGGAGGCACACTGGTTGGGAAAGGCTGCTGTGGACCTTCAGATGATGTTGGACTCTGGCTCCCTTCAGCCCCACCCAGCAAGTCCAATAGAGCAGGATGATGGAAGTGGAACTCCAACAACATCTGGAGGGCTCCAGGTTCCCCAGCCATGCAATGGGACATGGGAACTAGAGGACAAAACCAAAAGTTTCATGGAAAAGGTAGGTTTTGGGGAAGGATTTGATGAAAGTAAGAGAGGCAATATCACATGTGTGCTCTGGGAGGCAACTTGAGGCACACAGAATGGCAAGGACAGGCCCTTAGTACCAAGCAGCCAACATGGTGCCCTCAATGTCGTGTGGACTCCAGTGCCCAACAGCTCCAGGGATTATTTATTTATTTATTATTATTTGATTTATTTCCTGCCCTTCCTCCTAGCAGGAGCCCAGGGCAGCAAACAAAAGCACTAAAAACACTTGAAAATACAATAAAAACAGACTTTAAAATATATTAAAACAAAACAACTTTAAAAACTTTTTTTAAAAAAAGCTTTAAAAACAGAAAGAAAAGGATTCAAAACATATTAAAAAGCAGTTCCAACACTGATGCAGACTGGGATAAGGTCTCTACTTAAAAGGTTTGTGGAAAGAGGAAGGTCTTCACTAGGCGCCGAAAAGATAACAGAGGTGGTGCCTGTCTAATATTTAAGGGGAGGGAATTCCAAAGGGTAGGTGCCACGACACTAAAGGTCTGTTTCCTATGTTGTGCAGAATGGACCTTCTGATAAGATGGTATCTGCAGGAGGCCCTCACTGCAGAGCGCAGTGATCTACTGGGTATATAAGGGATAAGATGGTCTTTCAGGTATCCTGGTCCCAAGCTGTATAGGGCTTTGTACACTAAAACTAGAACCCTGAACTTGGCCCGGTAGCAAATGGGCAGCCAGCACAATTCTTTCAGCAGCGGGGAGACATGTTGGCGATACCTTGCCCCAGTGAGCAGTTTTGCTGCCGCATTTTGCACCAGCCGCAGCTTCAAGGGGCTACCTCATGGGTAGCCCCATATAGAACACATTACAGTAATCCATCCAGGAGGTTACCAGTGCATGGACAACAGTGGTCAGGCTCTCCCAGTCCAGAGGCAGCTGCAGCTGTCTTACCAACTGGAGTTGTAGTCCAATAACAACTAGAGGGCACCGCACCTGGCCTTAGCAAATGGGGAATCATGGACCTTTGCAGCCTGCCTCTGGATTTCTCTGGGGCAGTGACGGCAGTAGAGGTTTCCGGCTTGAGAGAGCTCTCCTCTCTTCTAGCAGGCTGAGCACGTAAGGACAGGGCACCCCCTCCCCTTCCTCATTCCCTATAATGAAGCATGACTGTAGTAAACCAAAGCTTTTGATCGGGCCCCTTCACTTCCCTTTCAAGAGAAAAGGAGTTTCTCTTCCCCCAGTTCTACCCCACCCCTCACAACTGCCTTTCTTTTCCTTATAGCTGCTAGAGTTACGTCTGGAGTGCATTTATTCATCTTTATGAAAAGGCCACATACCCTTCCCTTGGACCACAACACATGGTTTGCTGGGGGAAGTTCTTCTGGATATCTCCACCTCCCTTTCTTCTTGGGGTGTGACTGCTGTAAAAGGCACAAAAGCAAGGCCAGGGTAGGGTGGGGTGCCTACTGTATATCCCTTAATGCAATCCATAGCCCCTCTGTTTGGGGGGGGTGTGTCTGTCTTTAAATTGCCTGGGCCTTTAAAACTTGCCTGACTGTCAGAAATGTGACAATTGCAGTTTTTCCCGGCAGAAGTGCAATGGTGGGGAAAGCTGCACCTGTTACATTTCTGTCAATCCCAAACCTTTTAAAGGCACAGCAGCCCTCCCACAAAGCACAGCAATCTCTAGCCCTACCTTTTCCTAGACCCTTCCTTTCTTCAACTCTATGCCTTCATCCGTCATTCACACTATACATTTAATGCATGTGGCTTCTGCCCCGAAGAATCCTGGGAACTGTAGTTTGTTAAGGGTGCTAGGAATGGTAGCTCTGTGAGGGCTAAACCACACTTACCAGGATTCTTTGGGGGAAGCTTAAAATGTATGGTGTTGGGTTTCCTCAAGTTCCTTGTTTTCTTCCTAGTCATTCCTGCTTCCTTTAACCACCATGGCGCCTGTCATTTGCTGCCCAGCACTGTTGTTACCCTTCTCCCACGCTTCCAGCTATAGTTTCAGTTATTTCAGTCCTGTGAAATCTCTTTCTGTGTCCCCAGTTGGCCCCTTATTTCCTTGCCTTTTGTACTTGAGTCTTTTGCAATCCTGGAGAGTAGCTCAGTGACAAAGCATCTGCTTTGGGTTCAATCCCCAGCATTTCCAAGTAGGTGTAAGGATGTCTCCTGTCCTGTCTCTCATCCTGGAGAGCAGCTCCCAGTCAGTGTAGAGACAATACTGAGCTAGACAGACCAATGGTGTGAGTCAGTGTAAGGGAACCTTCTAGGTTTCTCTGTCTCCTCTTAGGCTGCAATCCGACACACACTTACTTGGGTTTAACAGCCATTGAACTTCATGGCACTTACTTCTGATTAGACTTGAATAGGATGGCACTGTTACACTTCCCTTAGATTGCTGCATAGCTCACTGCCCTTTAAGATTACATGAAGGTCACTTTCTTTTCTCCGCACTCACAATGTTTGTGAAGATTCTAAGGATCATATCAACTCAGCCAATCAGTGCCAGGAGCTTCCGCACCACCGTCACAACAGCTGCGGAATGCCTGAGGCAGCACTCCCATAGACACGCTTACCTGGTTATAAGCCTCTCTGGACACAGGTAAAGATGCCTAGACTACAGCTGCCTGTGGTGCATTACAATATCCCTACTCATGTGACATTCGTGGGTATGAACATGTGAAGGGGGGCAACTGCTGGCCTTGCTCCCCCCCCCCGTTTACATGCATTCATATAGAACCAACAATTGTACAACTGCATGCACCTTTAGATGATGTGTGGATGGGGATTGGGGGGGCAGTGGACACAAGTATGTTCCCCCCTTCTCCATGCATTCATACCCATGAATATGTTACATGAATTGGGCCATATGCTAAATGGCTAAGCCAGGCTGATAAAAACCATGCTGGCTACCATTAGTTTGGTTTACACTGAGTCTTCAAATTCCTCCTCCCTCCCACCCCCGAAACTTGTTTCACCTCTTAGCAGAATTACTCTGGCTATGACTGCTAACTTTTTTTTTTACTGCACCTGTAGTAAAGCTTGAAAGAGCACACAAGTGAAGTTCTTTCTGCACCTTCCCCATCACTTTAATCTTCCTACCAGAAAAGGCTTCACTTTCTTTCTGCACATACAGCCATAGATGCGCCGGAGCAAGGCCAGTGCCAAAATTTGGCACCCAGGAGGTTCAAATGCTTTAGGCTGCAATCCTATGCACACTTCCCAAGCAGAAGCTGCATAGCCATGGGCCTGATCCTCTCGGTCAATATTTAATGATTCTTATTCCCGAGTAAGAGAGAGAAAGAGAGGGAGAGGTTTTAGCCTTCCTCCTTGGGAAGTACGTTCAGGATTCCATCCTTACTAGGGAGTAAGCCCCAATGAACTCAATCGAGCGTACTACTGAGTAAACATAGGTCGATTGCGGTTATTTATTTTTAAGATCGTTTCTTTCTCTCCCCTGCAAAATGCAACAGCCAGATTGCCCGCGATCCCACGCACGCGCTTCTTCTGGGACTTTTGCTGAATGGAGGGGGCGGGGGAGGGAAAGAGACAGAGACGGGCTAGCCCCGTTGTTAAACACGGGGACAGCTTGGCAGTTACCTTAAAAAGCTTCCCTTCCGTCATTATTCCATTAGCCGCCTCTTGGTAGATCTGTCAGTAACTAATCTGGGACATATTTGTACAAAATCCTAGACTATTTGCTCTGCTAAGTAAGCCATGAGAAGGAAAGGACGGGGGGACGCGGGGGGGAGGAAGGATGAAGAGCAAGAGGGATTTCTTTCCCATTTCAGAAGGTCTCACTCTCTCCTCCCCCCCGGATTTTCGAACCCCACATCTCTTTTTCATCCACATTCCCCTCGCTGAAGTTGGCGCCAGGATCACAGGCTTGCCCCTGTGTTTATGTCATGGAGACGGAGGACAATATTTCAGTGTGTGGAGCCGAGAGCCACGGGAATCCACTCTATAACGCCCCCCCCCGCTTTTCTCCAAATAAGACTCACCGCTCCTCCCCCTTCTTTGCACTCCCCAGGGAGCCGCCTGCACCCCCCGTCTCGAGCCCCTCTTCAAGAAAGAAAAAAATTAGCAAGCGTGCCAAATCGGCGGAGACTCCTTTCCTACCCCTCCCAGCCCGCCCCGTGTTTCAAATCTCCTCCCCCGCCATAATGAAAGGAATCAATTAGCAGACACGTCGGTTGCAGTTAAATTGTAAATAGGAGACCCCAAAGCGTTTTCTCGCTCCTCTCCCCCTTCTTTTACACCTTTGTCAGTGGGGGAGTTTCCACGCAGGGGCACAACACAAACAATTGAGAGGGCGATCAAACAAGACTGGCCAGCCAAATTGGGTCTTTTTTTTTTTAGGCTATGTGCCTCCTGTCTTAGCAAAAATTAATCCAATAAAAGTGCTAGGCTAAACCTCACCCCTCCATCCCTTTTGAAAAGACGCTACCGTGTCAGATGCCGCTTGGGAGTTGGGAGGAAGAATTTCAAAAACAAACCTGAATATGTTAAACTCTTTCCTTATAAGGTAGAAGGAAGGGCTATTTTAATTTATAGCTCAAGACATTTTGGTGCCTGAAGCATGAGATCCCAGTGGCGCCCCTTATGGTGGCAAGCGTATAATCATTTTCTCCAAAAGCAAGCTTGGCGACCGTGTGTCCATCAGGAGAGTGAGGAAAACGGGGGGGGGCATCCACAGACAACGTAGGCGGTTTCTTTCCCCCCCAAAGAATCTTGGGAACATTAGTTTACCCCCCACAGAGCTACAACTCCCAGCACCCTTAATAAACTATAGTTCCCAGGATTCTTTTTTTTGGGGGGGGGACCCATGCACTTTAAAAAGTAAAGGTAAAGGTGTCCCCGCACTTATAGTGTGAGTCGTTTCCGACTCTTAGGGTGACGTCTTGCGACGTTTACAAGGCAGACCGTATATATGGGGTGGGATTGCCAGTTCCATCGATAAGATTCCTCCATGATGAGGGTTGCTCATGCACAGAGCTACCTTATCTCTCCACTCCACTGCTGGATTTGAAGGCTGCCCCCAGTGCCCCCTCCTCAATAATCACTTCAGAGGAAGTGATAGACCTCTAGGGGATACACACACACCTTGGCAGGACCTCAAGTTGTAAACTGAATAATTGGCAACTTGCACCCTTTAAAGACAGACCCAAATCAGCAGCCTTGAAATGGGCCACCTCGTCCTGCCTTAAAAGGAGAAGGTTTGGCTCAGTTATGATGAGAGTGAATGGGTTAGCGGAAATATCAAAGTGCTTTGAAGAGTGTGTGGAGAGGTGGTCCTTTTTCAAGCTTGTAGGTCCATCCCTCCTGTCGCTGCCCTCTGTGGAACCAAAGATCATGAAAACCTCTCCCTCCCACCCCTGCCGAGCCTGATTTAAAAAAAACAAAAACCAAAACCTCACTACTGCTATCAGTGGAGTAACAAATTTACCACAAACTGAATACAGGGGACTGACTTCGTCAGTTTCATTTGCAGGGGATTGAATTATCACGCAGATGCATGCTTTGCTGTGTCTCCCTAAGTGGTTTACACAGTGACTTTAAAAAAATCAAATGAATTTTCCATCTAAGTGTTGTGTAGATTTCCAAACAAAAGAGTTGTAGTCAACTAACTTAGCTCAAGAGTAGGCCCTTTAAAATGAATGGGCCTAAGTTAGTCATGTCAATAATTTCAGTGGATCTCTTCTGAGTAAAATTTAGTAGAATACCACCCCAAGCCCTGACTTGTGCAAGAATAAAAAGGTCTTCAATATAGTACTACTTTTTAAAGAAAACAAAACTTTTTTTAAAAACCCTGTTTTTCTGCTCTCAAGTACCCCAAGAGACTAATGGCATATTAAAATTAGAATTGTTTTCATGTACTGAGTTTGGGGGCAATGGCTAGTTTCTTTAATATATAACAACAACAACAATAATAATATGCACATGAGAAGGGGATGGCTACGTCCTACTTGGCTGCCCCATCATCACCTAAATGTAGCTATGTGTGCAGGGCAATTCATGGTTACTCACTAGCAGTGACAGGGGAGAAATTCAATTCAATTTGCATCTAAAGGCAAATCTACCAAATTCACACTTTCCAAAACAATATGTGAATTGAAGCACAGATGTCCTTCAAAATTTGCACTTTTCTGAATTTTGCTATACATTTCTCCAGCCAAGTAATATATGCAAAAATGCATATGTTGGGATATAGTATACATAAATATGCATATATAAGTGAAAATAACATGCAAAAATGCATTAGGTTAAGAAATGTTGCTTTGCAAACTGATATAGAAATGTGGAAAACTGAGTTTAAAATTGGAAAAATTAGAAACTGAAGTGACAGATTCGCCCATCTCTACTCATTAGCAAAGAGTGTCTTTTAGAGAGGACCACGCCTCACCCATTCACGTTTCAGACAGTATGCGTTGAATTCCTCAACAACATGCAGCATCCACATGGCATCTCTGTCATCAAAATTCCAACCTGTATCCCTTGCCCTGCACTTAAACCAGATTCACCCTTTCTGTGGAAAATCGGATAAGTTAAAAAAACCCACTGCTGCCAACCACCTGTATGCTATATCTCAGTGACATGTTTGCACTATTAAGCCCTCACCTGGAAGCACCCACACTTATATTTCTGGCAAGCTTCAATAGCTCTGCACACTGATTGACGGCGAAACAATTAAATGAGCCCAGGATTAAGGCATGCATACCTAAGGCACATTACCCTTTGCTTCAATAATAATAGTAATAATAATAGTAATAGCAATAATAGTAATAGTAACAACAACAACAGCAACAACAACAACAACAACAATAATAATAATTCTCAGCTGTGCTGGTAATATTGCTACAGTTATTTTGAAATATTTAAGATTCAAACACAGTCTTTCAAAGTCCTGACCATGCAACTTCTTTTTTTCTTACTTACTTATTGATATGCCCAAGACCTTTAAACTTTGCTGAGAATAGCACTGCTGAAAACTGTTTCCCCTTTCTGAAGAAACTGCTCTGAAATCTTCCCCCTGCTCATCAGTTCCAGGGAAGAATGCTCACTGTTCATCTGCTCCATTCTCTCTCCTCCTTGGTTTTATTTATTTATTTATTGTACTTATATACCACCCCATAGCCAAAGCTCTCTGGGCGGTTTACAGTAACTAAAAACATTAAAACAAATATACAAATTTAAAAACACATCTTTTAAAAACAATTTAAAACACAATTTAAACATTTAAAACAATTTAAAACACATGCTAAAATGCCTGGGAGAAGAGGAAAGTCTTGACCTGGCGCTGAAAAGATAACAGTGTTGGCACCAGGCGCACCTCGTCAACGAGATCATTCCATAATTTGGGGGCCACCACTGAGAATGGTTTTCCATTCCCCACCCATCCATCAGTCAAACAGCATTCTGTGGACACTGAGCATGATGTTTTGGAATCACTTCCCCCCTTTATTCCCCACCCCACATTTTTTTATAAAACTTTTGCAAACCTTGAGGTTCTCCAATCCTAACCTTGTGTGTGTGGTGGTGTTTTGGCTATATAAGTAATGGTGCTGAGAGCCTGAACATCAGAGGAAGTGGTGGTGGTGGTGGTGGTGATGCACTGTGCATATACTGAGATGCATTTTGTTATTACTGAGCCTTAGAACTGGAATACAGGTCTTGGACACACAAAAGAAACAGCTCTGGTCTATCGGGACAGATCTAGACTATAGAGCAAGTGTGGGGAACCCTCCAGATGTTGCTGAACTACAACTGCCATCATCCCTGGCCATTGGCAATATTAGCTGGGGCTGACGGGAGTGGTAGTTCAGCAACATTTGGAAGGCCAAATGTTCCCTAACTTTGACATAAGGCCTCGTTCCTCTATATTCTTTGGAATGGCGGTCTCTCCTGCAAGGTCCACTGCAAGTGAATGTTCCTCTCAGACCTGCTACCTAGGTAAGATTGCAGGGACTAGGGATGGTGTAGAATAGTCACAAAATCAGATTTGATATCGAATTCTGGGATAATCCGGAAGTTTGTCTCATTGTCAAACAGGCTCCCACTCTTTGTGTGCATTAGCAGCAATCACAATAACTAGCGGAACACAATTTATAGCAAATAGGAACTGGCAGCCCATTTGACGAATTGAAAAATGGAATGGAATCAGATAGCGAACCCCATCCTTAGCGGGGACTAGGGCAAGACGACCCTTTCTGTGTAAATCAGGTGTGGGGAACCTTTAGCTCTCTAAGCGTTGCTGAACTGCAACTCCCATCATCTCTGGCCATTGGCCATGCTTGCTGGGGCTGATGGGAGCTGTAGTGCAGCAAAGCCTGGAAGGCCAAAGGTTCCCTACACCTGCTATCAAGGACACTGCTTCTTCTTTGTGCTTTTGTGTTCATATGCCTCTGGTTGCCAGGGTCAAAGCCACAGAATGTTTATATACCTTTAAATCTCCTGATACAGCAGGGGATAAAACAGCCACAGTTTGGTTTTTCTCCTGGCTCTGCCACCTTCCCTGTCCCCTGCTTGCTGTGTGGCATATGAGCCCTGATTAGTTAGCAGAAGGTTGGAAAGGAGGATGGATGACAGAGCCGTGGGTGGGGTGGGAGACAGGCAGGGGAAGCTGTGGCTACCTTTTCTCCTGCTGCCTTGGGAGCTTAGGAGTTACTGCCATAGCCCTGTTCACTCAGTGCTCACACCATCATTATCATCAAAATAATAAAAACCATAACAATCACAATCATAATGTTTATTTCCCATCCTTCCTCACACAAGAGTCCAGGGCAGCTAATAGCAATAACAAAAATACAACTTTTAAAAACAAATGTTAAAACCACAATCTAAAATAACATACAATATACAATACACACCATAATGATCAACAATAAAATGAAGACAGGAATTAATTTCTTAACTTGTCTCCTGAACTTCCAAGCTGAGGCACTACCACTGAGAAGGCCCTGCTTTGAGAAGCGGCTACATGTGTAGAGAGCAGTAGAGGGTCTGTGACACTGCTGTTGCAGCTGAGATTGCATAACTTCTCCCTGCTCCACCCACAGTGGCTTTCCGTATAGTTACAGCTTGTGGTTAGTCTGGAGAGAACCCAACCATGAGCCCAGGCTCATCTGACCCAATAAGCCAAACATTTCTTTAGCAGAGAGTGGCAGCAAAAAGGACTAGGGAGTAGCAAAGTGGCTGTGAGCTCTACGAAAGCCCGCATGTTCATGCAGTAGCACTAAACCACGGCTTGACTTAGTGTGATGGGTAAACCAGGCCATTATTTTCAGGCAGGAGTTTGTTATTGCCTCATCTTTAAGCAGATGTAATACTAACCCTTTGAACAGCGTGAAGGATAAATCAAGAGATAACAGCCAGCTCAATATAAGCTGTGCTAGTTTCAGAAATATAGGCTTGCGAGTCTGGATCCTTCTCTTTGGGGAATGGCTCTAGCTTAGTGGCAGAGCATCTGCTTTACCTGCAGAAGGACCCAGGTCCAATTCCTGGTGCCTCCAGATACAGCTGGGAGAGATCCCATCTGAAACCCTGGAGAGCCACTGCCAATCAGTGTCAACAATACTGAGGTAGATGGACCAATGGTCTGGCTCAGAATAAGGTAGTTTCATTATGTTCCCAAGAGGTTTGAAGCTCTGTAAATTGTTCTGATGAAGCTACAGGACTATTCCAGAATGTTGTGTGGTTCTCGCAACTCATGAGTCACAAAATACAGTGTGCCATCTTATTTTGTAGATGCTTGTCTACAATTCATCTTCTACCATCTTCTTGTTCTTTGCTTTTTTCATTGAGTAGGCGTCCCCCCCGCCAAACAGAGTCAAACGTTGCTTTTCTTCCTTCCCCTTCTCTTCCAGGCCTTCAGACTCCCTTTCTTTCTTTCTTCAACACGACTGGATGAAATCAGGCTGTATAAAATGTTAAGGTCAATGATAATTTAGGTGATCTCTTTGGTCTTATCTGCAGAGACTCTCAAGGGGGCTTTGTGCTACTGTCTCAAGTCGGAAGCTGTATTGGGTAAGTCCTTTTAAATTGGAAGTTGTTAACCCTGCTTAATAGGCATTTGAAGTCATAGGATTTGCCATGGTTCCTTATATCAGCCTCAGGGGTAAATAGCAGGGATGCCTCTGTGGTAAGAGGCTGTGTGTCTCTCATTCCCTTCAGTATGGTTTGGTTGTCCTCAAGATCCCACCTCTATCTTCAAAAGTTTATTTTTGCAAAAGTCCTGGTCACTGAAGACATCCCTATCTATCTCTCCCTCAGCCACTTAAATCTAGAGGCATTTATTATTATTATTATTATTATTACTACTACTACTACTACTACTATTACTATTATTAGTAACCTTTCTCAAAATAACTCAAGATGGCTTACAGAAATATAAAAATATATAAAACAAATATAAGGCCCCATCTGCACTATGCATTTAAAGCAATGTTATTCCACTTTAAATAGTCATACCTTACCCCCAAGAATCCTGTAATTTGTGAAGGGTGCTGAGACCCCCTCACAGAGCTACAATTCAGAGTAGTTTGACAGCCAATCCCTTTTCCCAGGGGACTCTAGGAATTGTACCGCTGTGAGGAGAATAGGGGTCTTCTAACTACTCTCATCACCCTTCACAAGCTACATTTCCCAAGATTCTTTGAGGGAAGCCATGTCTGTAGTGGTATAATACTGTTTCAAATGTATAGTGCAGATGGGGTCAAAGTTAAAAACCAAACAGCAAACAACAACAGATCCATATACTACTAAAAATATACACACCATAAAAAGTAACAAAAGCAAAACTAGCAGAATATACAATTAACCAAAAGCAATTCAAAAACTGGCAAGCATCTTTCACTGTTACAGTCCAGACGGCTCACTTTCATAATGTGAAAGAATGGCCTGGGTTCAGAGAGAAACTCACCTTCTGTACAGTATTTCTGCATGAATCACTGTTCTGGGTGCCCCCCTGACTGGAAGAATGCAAGGACGGAAAAAAGGAATAACAAAGAGAGAAGCGGCTTGTAATTATTTACTTAAATCCTGCTACTTCTACCACCTCCATGCACACTTGAAGCTGTTGTGGGTTTTTTTGGCTCACAGGTTGGACAGGTTGATGGGTAGCACTATGCAATGCATTTTGTTCCATCCAGTTGTTCCATGGATCCTCCTCCTCCCTTACCTGCTTTAGCAAGCAGGACTCTGGTTTTGCCCCACAGCCTGAAGGGGAGGAGATGGGGGAGAAGGAACTGGTGGAGGAATGGGGTGAAAAGTGCAGTAGCTTGATCCTCTTCAGTTTCTCAGAACTTTTAAAAGTTCTGAGAGGGGCTCGCTGGTTCAGATGTAACGGGAAACCATGGGTTCCTGCTGCATGAATGGGCTGTGATGAGCCTTGGGTTTATGCTTTCCCCTCTCCTCCTCTTTGTATTAGTGGCGACGAGATGGAAGGCTTCTGTTTCTGGTTTTAAGCAAGCCACTGTTCCCCCTAATGTCCAAACTCAAGGCACTGTGGTTTGTTTAATCTATACTGAGAACAAGCCAAGATGAAACAATAGTTTCGAGTCCTAACTCATTCTAACCAACCATTCTTTAAGCAAATCACATTTCTTTGAGTTTTGATGTCACAGGGAGTGGTAGTTTGTTTAAAATTAGATGTAGATGTTTCTGATCTTTGGCATATGAATGAGGAGGAGATGGAAAACAGGATGTGAACCTGAGGATCACCATGGTATTCTTCGCTAAGCAGAAAACCATGGCTTCCCATTATGTCTGAACTGGCCCAGAATCTTGAGTAGATACTTACTGAATAAATAATTGAATAATAAATAGTAATTATGACTCCTGAGATATATATGTTTTAGGACCCATCATATTCTCTTGACTGTAATTTGTTTTAAACTGATTTTAGTATTGTATTTTTTAATTGCAGTAAGCTGTCCTGAGACCTTATGGTGAAGGGTGGGTTAGAAATTGAACTAATAATAACAAGTCAACAACAACAATGTATTTTAATATAGAAAACCAGGATATAAACAGAAAGCCAGGATTTAAATAAAGAGAATCAAATAAAAAGTAGTTAAAAATTCAACCAATGTCTCCATTCCCTTTAGTGTTTTTCATCTAAAGTCACTGAGCTCATAATGTTTTACTTTTGAAAAACACAATGTACAAGGGGGCATTGGGTGCTTAACTTTTTTTTTAAGACTAAAATAGTTGTGACTGGTTGACTCTTTATGTGCTGGAGACAAGGAAACATGCAACACTTAACCCTATCTTTGCTGGAATGTTTGGGAATTCAAGTCTTTGCTGTTCCTTGGATAAAGCGGATGATTCAGGGGAACAGCTAGCCAGATTACTGAGGTGAAGAAGATATAAATGACTACAAAGTTACGGACTGATCATGGGGAAAGGTTTGGTAGCAGAAACCTGTGGCAGCAAAGCAATACATTTGGGAGACAGTAATTATATAATGTAACTTTGCAATTTCTGTTAACCATTTAGGAACTGGGGGCAGGCCGAGCAGCAGTTCAAACAGCACTGGTTTGTTTTCTTTCCAGGCCTGTCAAACCAGCAGGGCCACAGGGACTTTGTTATTCCTCACTCCCATTTTTTTAAAAAGATATATGGAATATGAGGACTGCAAATACAGCCCTCTGTGCTGTGCCTAGGGTGTATGGTTGCACCCTCTCTTCCAAAACATGCCCCAGATTCCTTTATTACCCCATGCCGTCTTCATCCTTAAAGAACTGCAGATGTCCTCTGCTGTTTCTAATACTAGCAGCCTGGCCAAGCCGCCTCTGCTCTTTCTAACACTACTAGTCTGCCGGGATTTGCATTTGGGTGCATTGTCAGCCATTGCCTTGCTGGGATAGATCCATGGGCTATCTTGAAAGTGTCCATTGAAGGGTACTCTTCCAAACAGCTCCCAAGCTTTCTCCCTGCTTTCTAGCAGAACAGGAGTACACATACAGCTCCCTCTCTTTTCTTTGGCACTTGGACAGCTCCGCCACTGTCACTGCCCTGTAGTCTTCAGGCAGCCGAGGAATTCTAAAATAAATGAGCATGTTGTAATCAGGAGAGAAAATATTGTGTCCTTGTGGTGTTGATATTGATTGCAGCTCAGATCCTTCAGTGACTGCCACAAGTTGAGCTGCATATTTTGCTGCAAAAATATGCCTGCGCCGGTAAACTTGGCAGGGCCCGCGCTGAATAGATACTTCAGCGGCTTACACGTTAAGCTGCGGCTTGACAAAGTGCTGTTGATGAGCTGGGTTAGGCCAGGCAAGAAGCTCTGACAATCGGCACACAGTTTACGTCCCAAGCTCGGTGGGCCGCCAAGCAGGACTGTTGGCCGTGAGGCTCTCCTGAGCTTTTGTGAAAGCCAAAGGCTGACAAGGTTTTGGCAGGGGGAGGCCTTTGAAAGAGGCGATGCCATTGAGCAAAGATCTTCCCACCCCAGACATATTTCAGAAACCACACAGGCAAAATGAACCAAGTAGGTCACTCGCAAATACGGCAGTGTGACCAGTAAAGAGTACTTTTGGAAGAGAACAAGCTGACATTCAAAAGCAGGGCAGATGAAGATACGAAACGTCCTGCACTGCACAGATCCACACAGCCATACCTTCTTTCACAGCAGCATCTATATGCAAGAATGCCGGCTCAGCAAAGATGAAGGGACCAGGGTTGTATAGAGAAGAGAGAAGAGAAGGGATGTGTAGGGATGGGGCTGTAGCTCAGGGGCTGAGCATCTGCCTTGCATGCAGAAGGTCCCAAGTTCGATCTCCAGCATCTCCAGGCAGGGCTGAGAGAGACTCCTGCCTGAAACCTGGGAGAGCTGCTGCCAAATAGTGTAGACAATACTGAGCTAGATGGACCCCTGGTCTGACTCAGTATCAGGCAGCTTCCTAGAGAAAGCTTCCATTTGGCACAGTGCAAGTGCTATAGGAGGGTCAGTTCACACAATATTTTGTAGGAATAAAAAGCAGCCTTAAACTGAGTCAAGACCATTGGTCCATCTAGCACAATATTGTCTACGCCAGCGGCGTCACTAGCGGGGGGGTGCGGACCTCCCATGCGTGCCCTCCCAGGGGCATGGACGAGGTGACTGGGCTTGCGTGCGCATGCGCATGCGCGCACACTCAATGCCAGCCACCCCGTCCATGCCCCTGGGAGGGCGCATGCCGGAGGGGCACCCAGCCGGAGAAGGTCTGGGAACGCTGGCGCGCCTCCCTCACCCCACTGACGCTGCTCCAGGTCTCACCCGCCCACCCGCCTCCGAGGAGGAGTTGAAGCAGCCTTGCCGAGCAATGGTGTGGGGCGGGGAGGCTCTGGGTGTCACCCCCCTCATGGTGACACCCGGGTGCGGGCCGCACCCTCTGCACCCCGGTAGTGACGCCCCTGGTCTATGCTGTCAGTGACTCTCCAGGGTTTCAGCCCTGCCTGGAGTTGCCCGGGATTAAACCGGAGAGTTTCTGCATATAAAGCAGGTGCTCTACCATGGAGTTACAGCCTCCTTTCTAAATCTCCATGAGATTTCTCATTTGTATGGGCAAATGTCACATATGAGCCAACCAATCACTGGCTATTTATAAGGGGGCCGCATCCTAGATGTGCATACCAAAGGCACAAATTCCTCCCCCCTGTAAAAAAAGGGGGGATTCTTGCCCATGTTGACAACCCTCCTTCTGTTATGATGTGGTGTAAAAAAACCCAACCAGAGCATATGCTCTTAAAACAGGGCTGGGGTGAAATGGCCCCTCCCTCAGTTTTATGTCCTCATCCATAGGCTATGAAATGGGGAGGGCACTATTTTGGTGATTTTCAAAAGTGGGGGCGTGCAATTTTCAGGGGGAGAGTGAAGCTCACTAGAGCTCATCACAGTAGCAGTGGCAGAGAACCAACATGGTTTAGCAGCCAGGCCTAGCCCTACTGTTAGGCAAAGTGAGGCAACTAGCTCAAGTGGCAGACGCAGGGACGCATCCTGACCACCTCCTAGCCGACACCTTCATTGGCCATTGGCCCCTCTTGTGGTGGAGAGAGCCATATATGCTGCGTGATACGTCTTGGCCCCTGTTCACTAGTTTGCTGTCTCGGGTACAATAGAGAACATTAAAAAAAAACCATCCTTGTTGAATTAGCATTTACTTGCCAGTCCAGTCAGCATCTGTATATGGACCAGGGAGGCAGCATTATCTTGACCTTTGCCTCAGGCAGAAAAATGTCTTGGACCAGCCCTGCTAGTGGGAGTCACTGTCTTAGATCTGAATTCAAATCTCAGCTCAGCCATCACTAACTCACTTGGTGGCCTTGGGCGTTGCACAGGTATGACAAATCCATCAAGACTGTGCCCGAGTGCATCAATTCTGGTGGTGCATCTGCACTGCCAAAGATCTTGCATGAGTCAGATGTCGACTGATTGTGGGAGTGGCAAGGACAGCAGAGTGGCATGGCATCACCACGCTCAACTTTCTGAAGGATTCCACCAAGCAAGCCTTGGCTCAGTGGTAGAGCATCTGTTTTGCATGCAGGAGGTCCCAGGTTCAATACCCAGCATCTCCTGGTAGGGCTGGGAGAGACATTCATCTGCTGCCAGTCCGTGTAAATCATGCTGAGCAAAAGGGACCAAAGGTCTGACTCAGTACAAGGCACCTTCCTGTGTTCCTGTGTTAATGATAATGAGTAAAATGAGAACAAACTGCCAATACCCATCGAAGCCCCCAAAGGACCAGATAATTAGGGCTGACACAAGATGCAGAAATGCAGCAGGCGCTGCTTTCCCCAGTGTGACGATGGAATTAACGGGGGAAACATCACTCCTTACATTTCTGCCTTTGGTGGCCTTGTTAAAGGCAAAGGATCCCCAGCAAGTACACCCTGCGCTCAGTGTCTCAACACTTGATGGTGCGCAACAAAGGATGACTAGTAGTGGAGTGTGTGACCTGACTCGCTTGGAAAGCCTTGTGCTTGGGGTGAGGTGAGGTGATATGATGAACAAAATAAGATCAGAAGAGCTCTGCTGGATCAGATCAAAGGCCCATCCAGTTCAGTATCATGATTCCCACTATGGCAGCCAACCAGATGGGAAGCCCAGCAACAGGGCTTGATGGTGGCGTAACAGTTTCTTTCCCGCTGTTGCTGCCGAGCAACTTTTTTTTAGAGGTATACTACCTCTGGACCTAGAGGTTCTATATAGCCATTATGGCTAATAGCCAGGAAAGCCTTGTCTGATGGCTCGCAGCCAGGTACAGATCTCCAGTGGATGCTGCAATAATCAAGGGATGCACAAGCATGTTTGAAAAGTGTGATAGAATTTAAAAAAAACAAAAAAACAAAATGTACAAGTACTTTGTCTCAAGCGCTGGGGTAGTGGCAGCAGGCTATGCTGGATGATAGCCATATATAAATGCTTGTTATTATTGTTGCTGTATTTAACAGTGATTACATTCTTCCTTTATTGGCATTATAAGTTATCCTTTCCCTTATTTAGTGGCCTTAAGATACAGTCTGTGTGGCTTCTTTTTGAATCAACGGCATTGATGTACACAAAAGATGAGATTGCAGTAGTACTAGTGCTTATCCCCAGTTGAAATCTTGCGTTGACATTTGGAGGATTTATACTGCTTTCAAACAAAGCAGAGCCTGGTATTGCTGTGTGGCTGTGTCCGCCTCTCTCTGTCTCTCTCTCCACCCCTTGTCAAATTGCTCCTACCAACAAACCTAAAGGGGGGTGGTGGAATGGATGTTCTGTTCTCCCCATGTGGCCTCACAAAAGGATGGCTCTCATGTTTAGTTGCGGCTGCCCCCAAAGAGGAGTGGTGCTGTTTGTTTTCTTTCTACAGGCCTTTGAAGATCTACCAAGGAGGCAATTTTTATGGTTGATTCATTAGCTGGCTGGCTCTGCCTAGCTGTCATTTGCAGAAATGCTGGATGATAATTCCCTAAACTCATTGTAAGTCTTGCAGGGATAAAAATAAAAATGAAGGCACTTGCAAGCTTCCTCCTGTTTTAAAAGAAAAAGTGCCCAACCCTCTCGGGAGTGTTTTCAAAGTGACTGATCTCTACTTCCTTAAAAAAAAATATTCTAAAGGATTTTTACATTTCCGTCACACTTTCAAAAAGGGATACATAGAACCAGAAAACAGAAGCAGAGAATTGCTTAAATCTGTCTGCAACATTGGGAAGTCTTCCCAGTAGAGTTGCACTAGACTTATTGCAGAGTTTCAAGCAGCATTTTGATGGGCAGCCCTCCCTGACAAACAGGCTGAAGTGGACATTGCTGAATAATACGCATATGTGTGCAAAAACACAGGAGGGGGGAAAAGCTGTCAAACTTTTTGAAAAGCGACCTGCTACTGAAGAAGGTAAACTACAAAGAGATGGATGGGACCTGCAACAATGCAGAATGAAGTGCTGCTGTTCAGAATTCTATCCGCTCCATTTTTTAATATATATTTATATTTACACACACGCGGCTTTCCATTCCATCATCCTCCCCTGCAACAGTCAGTCAGCATTCCATGCATATGGAGCATTTCTGGTCCCCACTGGGCTCTCTTCCCTGGATTTTTTTCCTCTCAGTTTCTCATTTTTCCAATCTTAAATTCAGTTCGCTGTATTTCTTCAGGAATTTGCAATTTTTTAAAAAAAATCCTCATGAAAACTCTTCAGCATTTTAGAGTGAATTTCTCCTAAGAAAAACATTTTTGTATGCAGGTTTGATTAATGTACACATTTTTGCAAGCAGTTTGTCCTAATATAATGCATTTTTGTATGCTATTTTCACCTATATATTCATTTTTATCCACACTTTCCCCTAATCTGTGCATTTTGTTAAACACTGTCTGGTTGGAGAACTGCATCACAACATTCGGGTATGTGCGAATTTCATAGGATGCCTGTGTTTCGGTTCTCATATTGTTTTGGAAAGTGCAAAATTTGATCGCTTCAGCTTTAAAAATGAACAGAATGGAATTTCTTCTCCATCCCTAATCATAGCTAATGACTGTTGCTAGGTCCATCTGTTTTGTTGTTATGTGCCCTCAAGTCGATTATGACTTATGGCGACCCTATGAATCAGCGACCTCCAAGAGCATCTGTCATGAACCACCCTGTTTAGATCTTGTAAGTTCAGGTCTGTGGCTTCCTTGATGGAATCAATCCATCTCTTGTTTGGTCTTCCTCTTTTTCTACTCCCTTCTGTTTTCCCCAGCATTATTGTCTTTTCTAGTGAGTAATGTCTTCTCATTGTGTGTCCAAAGTATGACAACCTCACTTTCATCATTTTAGCTTCTAGTGACAGTTCTGATTTAATTTGTTCTAACACCCCCTGGGGGGAGCACCATGTTAGTTACCACACCTCTTGTTGTTATGTGCCCTCAAGTCGATTATGACTTATGGTGACCCTATAAATCAGCGACCTCCAATAGCATTTGTTATAAACCACCCTGTTCAGACCTTGTAAGTTCAGGTCTGTGGCTTCCTTTATGGAATCAATCCATCTCTTGTTTGGCCTTCCTCTTTTTGGACTCCCTTCTGTTTTTCCCAGCACCCTGAGGCACAGTGGCCAAATGTGGCTCCCCAGGCCTCTTTATCTGGCTCTGGGAATGCTCCTCAGACCACACCCCTCACTGGTCCAGCTTTGCACCTGGAGTGATTTTTGCCTGGCTGAGATGTGTTCTTGAACTCTGATGATGCCTCTTGCTTGTCTGGATGAAGGACAGAGAGAGATGTGAGTGTGTGCAGCTTACCGTACAAGGTGAAATTCACATTTTTTTTCTCTGCCCACTTTGGCCTCTGGTTTGGTCCACCATTGTCATCTGGCTCTTAGAAAGTTGCCCAACAGGGAGTGTGACCCTCACGCTGGAAAAGCTTTCCCACCCCTGCCTTAAAAGCCCAGCTGCAGGTTAGGAACCATAGGAAGCTGTCTTATACACAGTCCAACCATTGATCCATCTAGCTCAGTATTGCCAACACTGACTGACAGCTGCTGCCCAGTGTTTCAGACAGGAGTCCTTCATACACCTACCTGGAGATGCTGGGTATTGAATGTACGGCATTTTTCATGCAAAGCATGGCCATCTCCAGAGTGTCACTATATGCATAATCCTATCCCCTTCTATAGCTGTTTTGTCTGAAAAACAGATGGGCTATTGAGCCTTTTCAGATGTTGTCACCTGCGCGTAGGGCTAAACATACAGATGGAGAGCAGGGCCACTTTCCCTTGCACAACCTCTGATGCCGTGCATGGCCCGATCCTGGATGCCCATGCATTGATGTACGCATCCGCAAAGGGGAAGCCTTGGCGCAGCATGCAGCTTTACACACAAAGGCAAACACCCATGTCAATGCATGGATGTCATGGGAGGGGCCCAGAGGCACAGATCTGCCCTCTGTCTATGTGTTTAGCCCTATGTGTGGATGGCAATGCCTGAAAAGGGCCTAGGATGTGACCATAAACGCATTTAATCAGGTTTAGGCCCCATTGAGCACAATAAGGCATTTCCACTGAATAAACGTGAATGTAATTGCACTGATAGACGGTGACACTTTCAGACTTAAAACAGGTGAAAACATCTGAGAATAAAGTACGGTTTAAAATGTCCATGTTATTAGAAGCATGTTGTGGTTGTGATGGTGTTTGTAATGTGGAGGTGGGGGAGTTTGGAGAAAACACACAGGTGCACCGAACAGAAAATAAAAGATTTCCAAACAAGCTAGCTCCTATGTATCGAAGCCAGTGGCTGGGATTTGTATAGAGACCTTGTTCCCAAACCTGTTTTGCTGGGCCCCTACAGCACTGGAAATAAATATGAGCAAGCAAAAGGAAACTACCACCTCAACATTCTTTCTGGTCACCCATTCTACTCTTTAACACACTAAAAACTTTCAATTCCCCTCCTCTCCTCATTCTCTCTCAAATAAGTATTTTATTGGATATTTTAAAGTGGAATATTGTTTAGTCCATTTGCAAAGAAAGTGCCTTTGCTGAGATGATCAAATCTGGTTTGCGGTTAGCACACTCGATCAAGGGCTTGATGGTGGCAGGTGAGTTGTATGGCCAGGGTGGAGGGAAAAGGCTTTGTTTGGGACTTAGGCATGTTGTATCTCCCTGGGCCAACCCTCACGCTCCTCTTTGAAGGCTACTGGACAGATGGACACAGGAAAAATGTGCTCAGAAGTTTGGACCCAAAAGTGCCCTGCAAAACATCTTGTAGTTTATCATTGAAATGCATTTAAAGTCACACAACTCAGATTGATTTTTTTTTGCATGCTACTGGTTTAAGAGTTTGACATTTTAATACATCACCCTTTTAAAATGGTCTAATTTATTTCACTTGATTTATTTCTCTAACTGATACTCCACCCTTCTGTATAAGATATACTCAAGATAGTTGGTTTGTATGGCTGTTCATCAGGCAGGAGTCCAAAGCAAGTATCCTTGCTTCAGAGATATTTGAACTGCCTCAGAATCCAAAACATTTATTTATTTATTTATTTATTTATTTATTTATTTATTTGTTTGTTTGTTTCATTTATAAACCGCCCATAGCAAATAGCTCTCTGGGCGGTGTACAAAAAGGTTAAAATACAAAAAACATGGGTCATCTGACATCATTGGTATGTCAAATGATTGACAGATGCCCCATCACCCACCTATCCAGTTCCCTACTCAATCCAGGGGCGTCACTACCGGCGTGTGGAGGGTGTGGCCCGCACCCAGGTGTCACCATGATGGGGGTGACACCCAGAGCCGCCCTGCCCCATGCCATTGCCCAGCGAGGCTGCTCCAACTCCTCCTCGGAGGCAGGCGGGTGGGCGGGCGAGACCGGGAGCAGCGTTGGTGGGGCAAGGGAGGCGTTCCGGTGTTCCCAGGCCTTCTCCAGCTGGGTGCCCCTCCGGTGCGCTCCCTCCCAGGGGCATGGACGGGGTGGCTGGCATTGAGTGTGTGCGCACACATGCACGCACGCAAGCCCAGCCACCTTGTCCATGCCCCTGGGAGGGAGTGCACCGGAGGTCCGCACCCCCCCCCGCAGTCCCGCTAGTGACGCCGTTGACTTAATCTATCGGGAGTATAATCTCTTTTAGGCCCACCAATCAGTTTCAAGTAAACAGGTCTTTTTGGTACCTCCTGCCCATATCCAGCTCCATCCCAATGAGCTTTGTACTTTGTGTGACTTTGGTGGAAACTGAGCAGAAAAACAAAACAAAATTCACGCCTCAGATACTAGTGTCTTTTTTTAATTCATAACTCTCTCGCTCTGCACCTGTTCGTCTGAAATTGGCAAGCTACATCTCCTCAGAAGGCCTGCTATGCTTCATCAAAGTCTGCCAACAAATAAAAAAAGTTATAGTTTATTGCTTTCCCCATTATAGTAAATGGAGCAGGCATCCAAAGCTTCAGAAAATGCGATGAGGTGAGATTCTGCCTCAGAATATGTGATGGTGCCTTGTCAAAACCAAAAGCTGAGGCAACCTGCTTTCTGAGCCAACCTTTCTGAGGTTCCGAAGCAAATAGTATTTGTTATATTTTTGGGGTTTTATTCACAACTCTTATTAATTTAGGGTCTAGAATGCCACAAAGACTGGAAGAGATCCACAGTATAACAAATTAATAATCAGTGGCATCATTCATGAGTGCAGAATAGAATATGCAAATAGATATAACATGCCGTTAACTTCTTTTCCCTTCCAGATTTAGTTTATAGAATAGCAGCATGATCCTAATTTTTTATTTATTTATTTATTTATTTATAGAATTTATTAGTTGCCCATCTGGGCGACGTACAACATAGGCATATAATACCTAGACATTGAAAATCTAAAAACAATGAAGATAAAATCTAGTCCACCCCAAAAGCCTGCCTGAAGAGCCAGGTCTTCAAGGCCCTGCGGAAACTCATCATAGAAGGGGCATGGCGGAAATCATTTGGGAGGGAGTTCCACAGGGTGGGGGCCACAATGATAATGTAGACAATGTCTACTTAGATGGAAGTCCTACTGAATTCAGTGAGACTCACTCCGCAGTAGGGATGGGATCCGTTGGCCAGTGCCAGTTCAAAAGTATTCCATTGACCTAACATTCATGTTTGTTCTTTGTCAGCTAGCCACTGCTTTTACCAATCCATATTTTTTCCCTTGCAAAAATAATTGTCATTAAATATCGATATTCTTAAAGGAAATATTGATATTTTAGAAGGAAATAATATTTTTAAAGGAAATATGGATACATGAAAGGAAATATGATACAAGTATTCTTAATATCTATATCTATATATATTAAAAAGTAAAAAAATATGTAGCAGAAAATTGCTGCATAAAAATCCGATCCACAACAATAGAGAAGAAGCAAATTAATGGAAAATTCTGTACGGAATCCAAATTGGGTGCAATTCTAGCACATCCCTACTCCTGAGTAAGTGGAGTTAGGATTGTAGACAAAATTCTTTACAAAGCTCAGAGACTTGGAAGAAGAAGAGGAATCAGTGGCCTCTTCCCCTGGGCTGTATAGCACAAAATATACTCTTGCTTTTTTGAGTGCCTCCCAGCATGCAAGTAAGGCTGGGAGAGAAATTTGATGCAGTTCACTTTGAAAGGTGAACCTACCTAATTCACACTTTATGAAGCAGTACAAGAATCACAGCAGAGCTATCCTTCAAAATTCTCCAAGTTTTGCAATGCAGTTCAGTAATGTGTACAAAAATGCATATATTTGGGAGAATAACAGGAAAATGCATTATATTGGGGGAAATTACTCTGCAAAAAGTGTGAATATTAGGCAAAAATGCACACAAACAAGTATGTATTAAGAGAACACTAAAATGCTGATGAAGTTTCATGAGGAGTTTTTTAAAAATCCACAAATCGATGTGGAAATATGAGAACTCAGTTTAAGATTGGAAAAACAAGACACCGAGAGAACCTGAAATGGACAGATTCACCTATCAGTAGAGGAGAGGATGGTCCTTTCAGGACCATTGACTCCACTGCTGCATTGCTGGAAAATGGAGAGGATCCTTTCCCACTTCCTCTCCCAGGCCAGTGCAAGCTGAGAGGCTGTCTTCTCCAAGTCCTCTGAGCTGGCACCTTCAGTCTCACATAAATATGCATGTGCATGAACTCACTTACGTACATTATGTTGCTCTTCAGTTGGACTTCAATTTATGTATTGCCCTGTATTCATCAGCCCGCTCTTCCAACATGGTGCTAAGAGCCTTCACAGTAAAGATCTGACTCCAGCATCCTACCCTTCACTTTTTAGGTATGTTTTTAGAACTGTTGTCTATAGTAAAATCAGTATACCTAGACCATTGGTGGGTCTAGCAAAGCAGTACTTATCTTTTCTATTAGCCCCCATATACCGAGATAGTGCACCTCTGAATCCAAGTGCCTGGGGAGAAACAGCAAGGGATGATGGCATTAAAATCTTAGTCCTTCCACCCATGCAAATATGGATGGTAAAACCTCACAGTGTGGAGATGCCTCATTCCGATCAATTCGTCTTTCATCAGAAATCTTGATTTTATGCACATGTAGATTTAAGTACATTGAACTGATTGATGGTTAACCAGCAAAGAGTTATTATTTAATCAGGCTACAGTTCTAATAAAAAGTAACCACAATAAATGTTCTTGAAGTCAACAATGCTCGTTTAGCCATTTAATCTGGAATATATTTAAGAGCAAGCCCTTGAATATTGCTGTGAATCTTGCTCCATACTGAAATCTTTTTGTCTACAACTGCAGCCATAACTACAATACCCAAGATAAAAGACATGTGCACCAGTCAAATGTGAAAGTCTGGCATGTGCAGAATTATTTGTGCATCCATTGACAGAGATAGAGAGAGAAAGGGAGATTAGTTTATCAAGCACTGGGTAATCCACACATGAGGCTAAGGTTGCCCAGAGCTTGGAAAAGTTACTTTTTTTGAACTACAACTCCCATCAGCCCAATCCAGTGGCCATGCTGCCTGGGGCTGATGGGAGTTGTAGTTCAAAAAAGTAACTTTTCCAAGCTCTGAGGTTGCCACATCCCTAAGAGAACATGGCTCCTGAACTTCTAAAGCTGTGTAGAGGAGGATATTTAAGCAGGTGTACGTTGTAGGTCCTCTTGTGCAGCTAGCCAGCCTACTTAAGGTTGGTGGTTGCATCATCATAATATATACTAATGCAGAACTCAGGTGCTGTGTTATGACATCTATACAGTATAGGGTTGCCAGGTTCCTGGCCTGAGACTGATCCTGTATCTTTAGGAGAAGAGAAGATCAGCCAAGTGCAGGTGTTCTTGCAACCCTGTAACGGGAAAAAACACAAGGTGGAATTCTCCCTTCCCCCTGCACAACTCTTAAAGATACAGAAGACCTTTTGGTTGCCAGGCCCAGCCTTGAAGAGGTCTTCTGTATCTTTAAAAGTTGTGCAGGGGGAAGGGAAAATTCCACCTTGTGGTTTTTCCCAATTCAGTGTTGCAAGAAAATCTGCACCTGGCTGAATTTTCTCTTATCTTAAAGATACAGAATCATTCTCAGGCCCTGAGCGTAGCAACCCTAGGACCAATGGTCTGATTCAGTGTAGGGCAGCTGCCTCTGTTCCTATGAATTTCCAGTTTTGGATATTAGCGCTAGGAGCTGTTGGAGTTATTACCCTTTTGTTGCAATAGACTAACATGGCCACTTTTCTGTCATTTGTTCTTTAGGCATTTTGGCATATGCAGCAGGAAAATTGAATGCCTCTCTCCCCCCCTTCTACAACATCCACTTGCACTGAATCTTGGAGCCGTGGACTGCCTGCAGGGCTTACTCTTAGCCCATGTTAGACTGTAGACCCTTTATACCAGGGGTAGCCAACATGCTGCCCTCCAGATTTTGCAGGACTGCAACTCCCATCAGGCTTGACCATTAGCCATGCTGGCTTTGGCTCAACGGATTTGGAGTCCAGCAACAGCTGTTGTATTCCATGCTAGCTTAAGAATGTGTGACAGAGTTTCTAAGAGCATGCAGAACACTGTGAACTTCATCAGCCACAGAACTGCTCTGCTTCCTTCCCCCCACTGTTCACGTATGCAGTCTTTTCTGTTCACCCTAGACAACAGAACTGTTTATGGAAGACTGCCTATGGATTGTATATGGAAAATCTGGGAGTATCTTAACAATAAGTTGGATATATTAACTGCATAGCTGCTTTGCTGTATACATAAGCGTTGTTTCAGAATGATAATATCTAGGCACATCTATTTAACATCTGGCAATCAAGTAAATGAATATGGCAAAAGTGATGGGGAAGAGATCTTTCCCCCCATATCTGCAAATTTTCCAGAAATTTGACATGTCTAGCTCTAGTTATAACAGAGCACCCAGCAGTGACTACTCCCGAATGTATGAATGAGACTCAGTTAGACATGCCTCATTTCCTGCTCTCATTACAGTTAAGGCCATGATAATTGATTTGTTTTGTGCCGTTTCCCTTTCTGGTTACAGAAAATGGGTTTCCCTAATAAATGGGCTTCCTGATTTACCTTGGGTCTCTGGTTCAATGCTGCTACCTTAGTATATGTGAAGTCATAGTCCCTTTCCTAAGTATGGCGAAACAAAGTGCACCAAAGCTCAACTGCTTGAGGTTTCATTCCTCTAGATCAGAGGTGGGCCTCCTGGGGCCCTCCAGGTATTGCCAGACTCCTGGCTGGGACTGATGGGAGTTGAAGTTCAACAACATCTGAAGGGCCACAGGCTGCCCATTCCTGAAGCAGATCTGAGGGCTGGCCTGAATTTGCAAAAATGAAAGGAAATGTTAAAAAGGGGGGGACCCAGAAATAAATTATTTGTCATTTTGTTTCCTTTTGCAAACTAGTTGCCATTCCATCATTTAAAAATATAATTCAGAATGATTTTAGCAGCAGTGAAAAACAGAACTTTTGCATTGCACCAGCCTCATTGCTGCCTTGCCCCCCCCATCCTAGTATGCAGCAATGACGTGGGCAACTGGGGGTCAGGAGGATGCCCCCCACCCTCCGCAAGTACCTGTGACTCACCCTTAAATGGAAATAGTTTAATTTTGTTGTAACACCCAGTGAACTATTTTCTCAGTCAGTTACATAGAAATAGTGTAACGTTCAGAATTTCAGCATGTGTTAGTATTCCACTAGCCAAATACTGAAGAATAGAACCAATATTTTAGACACCAGTAGTTGGTATGTTTGAAGAACATGTTTTTCTAAATAAGGCACCAATAGATTGTGTTTTTCAGCCAAATGTCACTGTAGTTCTATTGAGGAGGATACGTGGGGGCTTAAAGTGAGGAGAGGGCAGGACATATATGCAAACTCCACTCCTAATATTACTCTATATTGTTCGGCATCATGAAAACTGTCCTGTGGTGTTCCACGGGGTTCCATCTTTTACCCCATGCCAGTGTGGTGTAGTGGTTAAGGTGCTGGACTAGGACCTGGGAGACCAGGGTTCGAATCCCCACATAGCCATGAAGCTCTCTGGGTGACCTTGGGCCAGTCACTGCCTCTCAGCCTCATGAAAACCCTATTCACAGGGTCGCCATAAGTCGGAATCGACTTGAAGGCAGTACACAAACACACACATTTAACATTGATATGAAGCCACTGGGAGCTGTCATCAGGAGATTGAGAACAATATCAATATGCAGAAAACACCCAACTGTATCTTTCTATTCCATCTGAATTTGAAGAGGCGGTTGAGGTGCTGAACTGGTGTTTGGAGGTGGTGATGGGCTGGATGTAGGCTAATAAACTGAGGATGAATCCTCAAAAGTCAGAGATGTTATATGCCCAGTTCTCATGTCTGGTAGCAGGGAAATGGCCTGTTCTGGATGGGGTTGCTCTTCCCTGAAAGGAGCAGATCCACATCTTGGGGGTACTCCTGGATTCAATATTGTTACTGGAGGCTCAGGTGGCCTTGGTGGCTAGGAATATCTTTTTTCAGCTCTGGCTGGTTTGCCAACGTTGGCTCCTTTTGGACAGAGATGATTTAGCTACAGTATTTCCTGCTCTGGTAATTCCAGGCTGGATTATTGCAATGTGCTCTATTTGGGGCTGCCCTTAAAGACGACTTGGAAATTTCAACTGGTCTAAAATGCAGCAGCCAGTTTACTGGTGGGGATTCCATTTAAGTCTGATATAACCTCTGTTTTAAAACAGCTGCATTGGTTGCCAGTTTGTTTCTGGGTACAATGCAAGGTGCTCACATTAATGTTTAAAGCCCTAAACGACTTAGGTCCCAAATATCTGAAAGACCGCCTCCTTCCCTGAAGACCCTCTTGTGTGCTGAGATCAGCAGAGGGGGCCCTTTTGATAGTTCTGCCACCCTCAGTAACTCGGGGTGTGTGTGGCAGCCCCTAAGGTGTGGAACTCCCTCCCCACAGAGATGCGTCTGGCAACTTCACGGTGTAGTTTTAGGTGAATGCTCAAGACTTACCTCTTTACCTGTTTGGCCTTTGACACCTGAGACATACATTGTAGGACCCATTCTATTTTGTCTTCACAGTGGAAGATATAGGGCAGATCCCTGAACCTGAACTAACATTTGCAGGAAGGGATTCTGAGGAACTGAGACAAATAGTGGTAATGAGAGGAAGTTCTAGGCTTAATGGACAATATAAAAACTGACAAATCACCAGGCCCGGATGGCATCCACCCGAGAGTTCTCAAAGAACTCAAATGTGAAATTGCTGATCTGCTAACTAAAATATGTAACTTGTCCCTCGGGTCCTCCTCCGTGCCTGAGGACTGGAAAGTGGCAAATGTAACGCCAATCTTCAAAAAGGGATCCAGAGGGGATCCCGGAAATTACAGGCCAGTTAGCTTAACTTCTGTCCCTGGAAAACTGGTAGAAAGTATGATTAAAGCTAGATTAACTAAGCACATAGAAGAACAAGCCTTGCTGAAGCAGAGCCAGCATGGCTTCTGCAAGGGAAAGTCCTTTTCTCAGTAACCTATTAGAATTCTTTGAGAGTGTCAACAAGCATATAGATAGAGGTGATCCAGTGGACATAGTGTACCGAGACTTTCAAAAAGCGTTTGACAAGGTACCTCACCAAAGACTTCTGAGGAAGCTTAGCAGTCATGGAATAAGAGGAGAGGTCCTCTTGTGGATAAGGAATTGGTTAAGAAGCAGAAAGCAGAGAGTAGGAATAAACGGACAGTTCTCCCAGTGGAGGGCTGTAGAAAGTGGAGTCCCTTAAGGATCAGTATTGGGACCTGTACTTTTCAACTTGTTCATTAATGACCTAGAATTAGGAGTGAGCAGTCAAGTGGCCAAGTTTGCTGATGACACTAAATTGTTCAGGGTTGTTAAAACAAAAAGGGATTGCAAAGAGCTCCAAAAGACCTCTCCAAACTGAGTGAATGGGCGGAAAAATGGCAAATGCAATTCAATATAAACAAGTGTAAAATTATGCATATTGGAGCAAAAAATCTTAATTTCACATATACGCTCATGGGGTCTGAACTGGCGGTGACCGACCAGGAGAGAGACCTCGGGTTGTAGTGGACAGCACGATGAAAATGTCGACCCAGTGTGCGGCAGCTGTGAAAAAGGCAAATTCCATGCTAGGGATAATTAGGAAAGGTATTGAACAGAAAACAGCCGATATCATAATGCCGTTGTATAAATCTATGGTGCGGCCGCATTTGGAATACTGTGTACAGTTCTGGTCGCCTCATCTCAAAAAGGATATTCTAGAGTTGGAAAAGGTTCAGAAGAGGGCAACCAGAATGATCAAGGGGATGGAGCGACTCCCTTACGAGGAAAGGTTGCAGCATTTGGGGCTTTTTAGTTTAGAGAAAAGGCGGGTCAGAGGAGACATGATAGAAGTGTATGCATGGCATTGAGAAAGTGGATAGAGAAAAGTTCTTCTCCCTCTCTCATAATACTAGAACTCGTGGACATTCAAAGAAGCTGAATGTTGGAAGATTCAGCACAGACAAAAGGAAGTACTTCCTTACTCAGCGCATAGTTAAACTATGGAATTTGCTCCCACAAGATGCAGTAATGGCCACCAGCTTGGATGGCTTTAAAAGAAGATTAGACAAATTCATGGAGGACAGGGCTATCAATGGCTACTAGCTATGATGGCTGTGCTCTGCCACCCTAGTCAGAGGCAGCATGCTTCTGAAAACCAGTTGCCAGAAGCCTCAGGAGGGGAGAGTGTTCTTGCACTCGGGTCCTGCTTGCGGGCTTCCCCCAGGCACCTGGTTGGCCATTGTGAGAACAGGATGCTGGACTAGATGGGCCACTGGCCTGATCCAGCAGGCTCTTCTTATGTTCTTATGTTCTTATGATAGCTTTTGATTGTTTTTAATGCCATATTTTAAAATTGTTGTAACCCACCCTGGGACCTCTGGGTGAAGGACAGCGTGTAGTAAATGATTATTTATTTATTTATTTATATCTCGCCCTTCCTCCCAGCAGGGATGATAATGATGATAATAATAATAATATCATCACCAGATTGCTGGGGAGAGACTGATACAAACAGTAGTGTACGATGATATACTGTGACCCACTGTCCCTATGCAGTATCCTGGTGTTTGGATTTTTTTCCTTTTTAAGGAAAATGCAGTTGGGGTGTTGTGAAGTTGATTGCAGTAGCAGTTCTGGGGGAAGAGAGTGATTAAACTGCTTTCCCACCAAGGAGGGAAAATAAGGGGGCTTTTTTGACAGGGGGAGGGGAAATTGAGAATGCATCCTGATTTGCTTGCATGATGTTTATCTGTTTTCCCATTAATCAGTTGTTTGTCCTACAGTTTTTACTGCATTTCCTAAAGGCTGGGGAGGGGGAAGTAGATTTGTTGTGCCAGAGGGACAGAGCACTTTAATCCACTTTAATAGTGCAAATCTAAATTTCTGTTATGCAACGGAATCCCTCCCGCAAAATACAGTCAGGAAGGGACAAGAATCTCCAGAAAACAATGCAAGATATGGAAAGCATGCTAATACAATGATTTAAATCTCCTTCTTTAAAAAAGTTTTTTATTATTATTCAAAGACAAAATAAAAATAAAATAAGGACCATTAAGGGAAGGTGCCATTTTACCTGGGAAAAGACAACACATTTGAATCAGAGAATTGAAAAGTTAAAACGGCGGCTGCTGTCAGAGCAGCAAGTCACAAACATGCTGTTAAAAGCAGGTCCATTTCACAGTTGTTGTTTTTCTCCAGCATTTCAGTGTACAGCACAGAGGCAATTAGAAAAAGGCGCAATCCTTCCTTCACAGCAAGACATGGCAATTCGGAAAACGAGTTTTGTGGAAATTGTAAACACTCACCTCAATGACTTCTTATGAAAAGAAGAAATCATAAGCCTTGGTAAGTATATACAACCCAACCAGACCCCACCCCCCCAATGCATCATGGTCCATGCAGGAATGCACCAAAGCTACTAAAGACACATGCACACAAACAAAGGTTTTGTGTTTGTTTTAGTGGCATGGCTTGGTGGGGGTGGGGGTAAATCACCTTTATGTTACTATAAATGGTTTATTCATTTTTGCTTAGCTTGGTACATGCAACAAAGCTGTCTTCTCTGGAAATTAAAAGCTCGAGGAAGGACACATGATAGTGTTAGAATCCTGTTGGCTTTGGCCCAAGACTCCTTGGCTGCCTTTTTTGTTAAATCTTTTCTAGAACATCAAAGCTGCCAAATGTGCTTCAACGCTCTTTATGGTGGTTTGAAAGAGCATGAAGTACACACACTTGCCTGGGAGACTTCCTGTTGTAAGGTGACTTCAGCGTGCTGGACGCATATGCTACCATATATACACAAACTTCCATCTCTAAAACAAGAAATTGCTGGGATGGCCAATTTCTTTTCATTTCATGGCTCAAATGGCCTTTTCTACAATTGGTACTGTAATATGGATCTTGGGTTCTCTGCTCTTGACCTTTCCAGTGCACAGCAACCATCGTGTCAGTCAGGTTGCGCAAGATGATTAGGCGACGGCTGGTGGCACCCACAGGATCATTCTGCCTGGTTCACCTTTTGCTGCATTGCTGCAAACAGTGGCCTCAATCCAGCTGTAGCCGCACGCCAACAGTAGTGGCCCGTATGGTGGGGCAGAGCCTTGTTCCCAATGCCAGCATTGGTGCTGCTTACCTGGACAGGGATAGGATGGAGCAGTGGTGAGGTTGGGGCTGCATAAACACACTGGCCAGAGTGCCGGATTGGTTCCACCGGTTCATGCAACTTCAACCTTGCCACCACCCTGCCTGGCCCCACCCAGGTAACTTGCAGCAATGCCAGCGTTGGGAGGGTGGCTACATACCAACACACAGGCTGCTATTGATTAGTTACAGGAGCTATAAGTAGTGACCCTGGTGAAGCTCCCCCATCTGGCATCAGCTTTCCAGGGTTTCAGGGAGGGGACATTCCCAGCCCTTCTCAGAGATGCCAGGGCTTGAACATGGGACTTCTGCATGCAGAGCAGATGCCCTACCACTGAGCTACAGTCTGACTTGGTAGAAGGCAGCTTAACTTTTTTCTAGGATAGCTGAAACCAGCTCAAAGGATTTCCCAAAATATCTCCTGCACATGGATGGTGCTGGTAGTCAGAAATCATAGCTCAGTGGCAGAGGAAAAGCAAATGGGCTGTACAGCCTCCTGTTGCACATGTGGATCAAGGTCAGACAAATGACCCTTCATTGGATCAAGACAAAAATGCTCTGCAAGGGGTTATTTGCAAATAAGCCCAATCAACAAATCTACTGCTCATTCATGGCCCCCTGATCGTGTTTTTTGGATCTCTGCGTTATGCTCAAGTATATATGGTAACATGCAGCTCAGTTCTAAAAACATGGCGCCAAAGCAAATCCTATGAAAATGAAAGAGGATTTGCAAAGGTAAAGTGATCTGAGAACTGAATCCATATGTGTATGTTTCTTTAAACAGTGGAAAGAAAAATAAACTGAAAATGCAATTTAAACAAGAATTAAAACAGCATTTCATGTCTTAACCATTTCAAAGGAACTCTTGTCCAAGATATCCTATTAGACAGAAAATAATATTCAATTTTAAAACAAAAACTAACAACCTTTATGGCTATGAATACATTTCACTCAAATAGATTTAATATTTTTTAGGTTGATCAAATTTTTCTTTAAAATAGTATTTCATACATTTGAAGGTATCAAAAATACATGTTGTTGAAAATTAGATTCATTTACTATTTTGTGTAAGAGCCCGGCCCCTTTCCAAACCAAGTGAAGCGAAGAGGCACATGAAATACAACAGTATTTTAGAACAATTTTTTAAAGAGACGTATGCATGAAAATATTGTTTGGGACACAAAATCCCCAGATGACTCTTAACACAATATTAATTGTCCATCTGTGTATGTACAGAGTTTTTAAGCACACAAAATTGTGCATTTTAATGTACCAAAATTGAAACTTTAAAACTTACACTCAGTTGCGTGGATAGCAACAAGTTACAATAAGAATCAGAACGAGGACAACCAATAAACAGGCAACTTGCTGTATACAAACATGGCCAGATGGCATTAAGCAGGGTTGGCCCAAGACACTGCATCCTGAGTGGCTGAACCACACCGTCTGGGAGTAGTGCCCCAGCATCCCCTGGGACATTGCAAAGGATTCTGGGGGCACCTCTTGGTTCTCATGCTGGTTCAGTGGCAACTCTAATAACATTGTCATTTCAAGTAACCACTTGGGCTGCTTTTGTAGTCAGGCTGATTCTAGCACGGAATGTGTCTCATACACATTTCACTTAAGATGCTGTCTTCTCTGAGGGAGAAGCCATCCATCCTTCTGCCAGAAGAGTGTCGTGTTTCATAAAACATGCTGCCAGCAGTCTAGACCTGGAATTTTCAAATTGTAGATAGAAGGCCAAAACTTTTGTCAGAGTCAACCTTTGTAAGGGGGGGGGAGGAATGTAACAAGCTGTTCCAATTGAAGCTGGATGTAGGGGAAGAAAGCAGAAAGTATCTCCCTGCCTCCCAGCTTGTGGAATGTATCTGTTGGTGGAGGAGAGTTGTGTCACTCTTGACTGCTGAGATGTCTATGTTCCTTACACCGACTGAAGAGAAAGCCTGGCACTCTATCTCCTGGACCTATCAGGGGACACTGAAAAACTGTGCTGGGAGTGGTGGGTGGCTCACAGAATAATGCACTATTTGTTTTCATCCAATCAGGAGCAGGCAGAACAAAAGACTCTATCCCTTCATCTTCTTAGGATGCCTGTATCCCACTTTGAAATAATGCATTTCTATCTTTCAGCAGTAAGAGTAATCTGCTTCACAACTGATTGTCTCCTTGGTGTTCTAAACCTTAGCTGTCAGCAAGTGTGCTCAGCTTTTGCCTAGGACAAGTGTAATCCAGGACTTGTTTCCAAGGTATGGGTCTTGGCAAATCATGGGGTATCCTGCCTTTTAGTTTATTATTTATTTATTTATTTATTACATGTATACCCCACCTTTCTTTTTTCATGAAACCCAAGGCGGCTTACATATGGTTCCCAAGAGGTCTCCTATCCAGGCACTGACCAGACCTGACCTTGCTTAGCTTCAGCAGGGAGTTGGCCTTATGTGTCTTCAGACCATAGCCTGGGACCAGGCTGCACTTGAAGAGGGCATCATGAAGAAGCCTCTCACTATGCTACCAGCTCAGGGGAAATTTGCCTCTGTAACACTATACCATCAGAAGAGAAGGCATTCATTTCCCTACCACATGGAGTAAGAGCACAATGACTGAAACAATAAGGAATCAAATCTTGATAGAATTTGCTTCTGCAACCACACACAGTCACACAAGGACCTGTTCTAAAAATATATTTTGCTGATGGTAAAGTTTGACACCTTGCAGAAACTCCGAATTCAGAACTTTAGAAGTTCCTGGGCTGCGCAACGACTTTTTCTAACACTATGGCCTTGTTGGTAAGGCGGCACTGGAGATACAAACACATATATAATATATACATATTAAGTAACAGTCACAAGCCATGTGTTTAAAAAGAGTTGACCAGCAACTTAGTACATTTTTGTGCACATGTGGAACACATGCAACGGAAAGATGCACCATTTCTTTCCAAAACATTTCTCTTTAAAAACCTTAAGCACAAATGTTTGGAATAAAATATTCCATTCCCTATATACATGAAAAACTCCTCTCTCTCCCTCCTTTCCCCCTCCCCACCACTTCGAATCTTTCATTGGCTCCAGTTAAAAATATTTACACTTCAGCAATGAAATAGTAATGTACAGCTTTCTGTGTGGGGTGCCTTTGCTGTATGTATGTACACATACAAAATGATCCAATCATTAATGAATGCGTAGTAGTTAATTCAGAAGGCAAACAGAGAGGGGTGTTTTTAACTGGACAGTGGGTAAACCAGGACTTCACTAAGTGGGCTAGCAGCAACGAATGATGGCTGCAAGTCTTGTGAGTTATATGTGAAAACTGAATTTCAGGCTGAGAATATCTAGAGATACATTGATCTGATTAAACTCAGCTCAGTTCCTTTCATTGTGGTGTTATTAATTTTGCTTAAATCCAAGTATGTTGAGTTATTTGCTTGAATTACAGAATAGTTTGGCAGGACCATATCTTTCTTAGACCTCTTGTATTCATTCCCATGAAGCATTCCCAAACAGAAGAGTGACTTGGGAGAGCCTATGTTATTAAATTGTAAGTTGCAAGGGGACAATTAGCAGTCCCTAGATCTGAAAAAAATATTCACAAACATTTGAGCTTTGCTGAAATGTAATTTTGCCATCTGAATTTCAACTGCTGTTTCTAATTTGAAATTTGAATTTGTAGCTTAGAATGAGAAATACTGCCTCAAAATCTGACAGCTGTGCATTGCAATCCTACTGAGAAGTAAGTCCCACTGAGTTCACTTCAATAAGATGTCCTCCCAGGTGTGTATAGCATTGCAGCCTTAAACATATTGGCATCTCCCAACTGTTCTTTTGTACAATAATTTTTATTCAAATTTTCATAAAACATACAAAACAAAATCATAAAACATTCAAAGACAAAAAATAAAACAAAACAAAAATGATTAAACAAAAAAATAAAATGTTGACTTCCCATTTGTCGCAGATCAAATCAGTTATAGGTCTACAATATATAACAATCCTGTCTCTTAAATTATATTATAAAATCACTTTCCTCCAGTAGTTATCTTAATTAATCATCAAATCTCATAAACATTACTTTATTCTTTCCACAAAAAGTCAAAGAGAGGTTTCAATTCTTTAAGAAATATATCTATCAATTTTTCTCCAAATAAATATGTCGATTAATCCATCTCGTTAATAATAATAATAATCTTATTGTCATAACCATAGTCCAAATAAACATATCGATTAATCCATCTCATCAAAATCTGTTAGGTCCAATAATTTCAATAGCCATTATTCCATTATCCATATTAATTCCATCTTCCATCTTCAATAGTCCTGTTAAGTCCAGTAATTTCAGTGTCCAATCTTCCATTATCAGTATTCCATAATAATCTTGCTGTCATAGCCATAGTCATATAATAAGAGTCTGATGGGAATTTCCTCTATCCCAAATATTTTCTTGCCATCAATTCTGAATAAGTTGCTGAAATATTGTTGTAAAGTCATATCTCTGTTCTTCTTTTTTACAAAATGCACTGGCTCATCTCTTGAGAGTTTTTCCATTGTCACATGGCTGCAGTTAATTCCATAGATTTTCTCTATATCAAGCTCCATCACGTCATTCCAGTCCAGAAGATTATCCAAGCCATTGATAACTTTATCTCTAATATCTTCATTAATTTCTTCAGAGATAACGTTAAATTCCAAACAGTAGATTTTATTTCTAATATCCATAAACTCCAGATCTTTTTCCAATTCCACATTTGTTCCAATCTCCAGGGCTTGTATCTTCCCTTTATTTTTTCTTTTCTCATCTCTGACCTCATTCTCCTCTCTCACAGGATCCCCTATTTCTTTAAGCTCCTGCGTCATTTTGCTCAGTTCAATTTTCAGCTCCTTACTGCCCTGTCGCAGGGTTTGTTTCGTTATCTCAATCTCATCCATTATTTTCTGAAACATAATTACTTCCAGATTCTCAGCCACTTTCTTGATTGCCATTTTTAAAACCACGAAAACAAAACAAAACAAAAATAAAGAAGAGCCACTTCTTATTTCAGCAACAATTGGGTTAATATTCCAGGCTTGATGACATCACAGTATAAACAGAGCAGCCTGCCTTATCTCTCTATGTTCAAGAATACAAAACAAATTTAGTTCTCAGCATCAAAACAGTTAGTGGCGTCGTGAAGAAGCAGATTCGTCAAAATAAAATAGACCAAAAAGAGAATAGTCCCAGACAATATAATGTTCCTTGGAATAGAAATCCCTCTTCTGTTTATATCTTTAGAATGCACTTCCAGGACAGCTTTTTGCAATAGAAACAGAGATAAGCTGTTAATTTCGTGAATAACAGAGAAGAGTTATAGCTCACCCAGAAGTTCTTTAAAGCTGATTCATTTGACAAATCTCTTTTTGCTGCAACAATTTAAACCAAGTAAAAAAAATAATAGAAAGAAGGGTGCTTGCCTGTTAGTCCGTTTTCTCTTTGAAGAAAAGATAAACGTATCGCATTAATCAGATAGAGCTTGTTCGGAAGTCCGTCCGGCATTGCTGGCTGGACCTTTTCTCATAAATTAATGAAATCCAGTCCTCCCAACAAAAACAGGCTTTTGAGGTTGATCTCTACGTTTCTCCCTGCCCGGGAGAAATTTCATCAGTCAAAAAAAAATGTTCTGACTGATTTATATCTGAATAAGCTTCTTTTGAGGCGGGAGCCCGTCTCAAAAGCAGGCACAAGCGAAGTCACCCTTCCCGGAAGTCCGCATCTCCCAACTGTGTACAAGTGTAGTAGGCCTTAAATGTGGAATCTCATAAATTGTCCAAATACTATTGAAGATAAAATGCTGTTGCTGGTCAGCTATAAAATACTGCCATCAGCTATCAAAATGAAAGTGTCGAAGTGATGACAAATACAAATATCAAATATTTGAATGTCTTGAATATTCAGCAACTACATGTGCATACAGCAAACTGGAGAATATTCAACATCCACATTCAGGGAGGAGGGTTTTTGGCAGCCGTTTTGTTTCAGGTCTAGCAACCACCGTTGCACTAGAAAACTCCCTTTCCCGCCAGATGACCTGGTGCAAACACAGAATTTGGTGATAAAGCTGATAGCACAGGGGTGGGGAAACTGTGGCCCTCCAGGTGTTTTTGGACTCCAACTCCCATCAGCTGCGGTCAGGATGGTCACTGAGATTGGATGATTGGAGCTGTAGTCCAACAACTTCAGGAGGGCTACAGGTTTCTCATCCTTGCCATGGAACAGCACTTTTTGCTGAGGACTGATACAATCTGCAGTAAATCCCAAAGTCTCAGTACAAGAACATTATGAATCTGTTGCAATCAGCTGGTGTCTATCAATCTAATTTGAACAAGTTCAAATTAGTAGATACAAGAAACAGGATATATTAATAGCATTTGGACTGGTGAAGTTAAATTCTAAGGACCACAGATGATAGCAAAACTGTAACTGACTGAGAATGTGGAATGTTGTACTGTCATTAATACTGAATCCAAAGCTTTCTCCTTGATGTCTCTAAATAAATCCACATAGAAGGTCAATACTTGATAGGGAAGATTTGGTGCAAACGTGGATTGAAATATAGCCAGCCCAACCGCAAGAAGAAAATGTAAGCCATCGAAGGCTGATGATAATTTTTCAGACACTGATATGGCTTTGTCCATGCTGTGTTTTGTCATCTCACCATAGTCTCTGGTAAAGAAGCTGCGGGGTGTGCGTGTGTGGAGTTGTAATAGTTCAAAAACCTACCACACCTGCTTGACCAGAGATGAAAGTGGGACAAAAGAAATTTGCATACCACCTGCAACAATACTTCTATAACAATACTTCCAGTCTCTCAAAAAATACTGACATCAGCCTTAATCTGTCTTTAATAAGTTTCTGCAAGACACAGACTTTGTATTTCTAAAAATATCGTGAAAATGTTGTCTTATATTGATAGCTATAACATCAGCAAAATAGGAAGGACAGGAAGAAAACTTGTTGGGATTTGGGGGTGTTAATTTGGCTAAAAGACCCAGACTTTTGGCTTGTCTTGACCAGGAAAGGTTAGCTTGTAATGTTAAAACTCTCAGTATCAGGCTGCATGCCATACATTTAAAGTACACCCCCCCCAAAAAAAAAGAATCCTGGGAACTGTAGTTTACTCCTCACAGAGCTACAATTTCTAACACCCTTAACAAACTGCAGTTAGGAGTCTGGGGGGGATGTGCTTTAAATGTATAGTATGCACACAACAACAGGCCGTTTTCCTCTATTTTCAGCTTCATGCAGACAGTTAACTGAGATTAATTTCACCCTTTATTTCAGTTCATTGTCCACAATGCCTTGTGTAATAATGAGTTAAAGCTCAGAGTTCCATCTTTACAGGAAGAAGAAAAAGCCTGTCCAAGGTCACTATGACCACTGGATTTCTGTGTGAGGCTACATAAAAGCTGGGATCTCATATGAACATATGCATGAGCTTTGTGGTACTGTGTGAGTAGAGGGGATTCACATCAGATTATTCAAAAGGCCACACTTACGGTACATTTAAAAGTTTGGGATCCATAGTTTTTACATTCATAAATGGAGACAAACTAGAACAACAGGTGGAAGAGTCACATTTTCAAGATGGCTTCAATTAGAATGCCATGGAGGGCACAACATTTTAGCCTTCATGAATGCTCCATGGTGTGCAAGCAAAAGCATGCCTCTCATTCCGCAGGTTTTATGGAGATAAGCCATCAAATCCCGTTGGCTAACAACCGTATTTTAAGACACAAAGGATACGCTGGTAGGCTTCCTGCAAACAGGACTGCCAGTTCCTGACACAGAAGCCATATCTACACTACCAGCCTTTCTGAGTATTCTGTCACTTTAACTGTCATAGCTTTTCACCAAAGATCTTTGGGAACGGTAGACTGATAAGGCGCAGAAAGTTCTCTGCAAGAGAAGGAGCGGCTAGTGGAATTCTGTAGAGTAGATATGTCTTCAAGGAATTCCTCTCCCTTGAAACATGTATGGCTGGTAAAAGCTGCATGTACAAAATTACTCCCAGCCATGCAGATATTAAAAGTTAGGGCTCAACTGAAATGGGAGTGCTTTTGTGTGACATTTTTCTTGGCCTATCCAAACGACCAGCCTTTTCAAAGATCTTTCCAGGAGACCTTTTTTGGTGATTTTTTTTATTCTACTGAAGACAGAACATACCCCCCAGCACAAAAGCAGGTGCCCTCTGTACCCTCCCCCATAAGCCTCTTGGTAGCACCAATCGGCTGCAGCATTGGCACCCTTTCACTCTTCAAAGCGACCTTCTTCATCCTAACAACAATGACATTGTTATGTAGCCAATCACATTCGGTCATATGATGACATCACTGAAGGCAAATGAAATCAGGTCCTGAACAAGAGTTACCCTCACACTGAATTATCCTTGATTGATCTTAGTGACATGGCACAGCCCAAACTGATTCACTACATAAAAGTGTCACTTTGGTAGGGAGAAGAACAATTTTACAAGAACAAAAAATGACACTGAATCAGCAGCTGATTGGGGCTGGGAACACTAATAGTAGTAGACATAAGCAAGAAAGCTGATACCTCCCCCCCCATTTTTCTTTTCAGGGCTGGCACTATTATTAAGCAGAGCACGGTAACTCTCTCAGACAGCTGATTTCGGCTGCAAATTGTTAATCATTTAATTTATTATTATTGTATTGTTACTACCTTGGAGGGGGAGAGACACTGTGGGATTTTCACCTTCAGGCATCAACATAATTTGACTGGCCTTGTGTACTATGCACTTTAACTGTGGTTGGGGGGCACATTTTATGCAGGCAGCAAAATTGGCTTGGAACAGAAACGTTTTCACTCCCCTGCAAACCTCTTTTACGGATGACAGATGTCACTGGAGGACACCTCTCTTTGCCCTATTAAAAGCATAGAAGAATCCTTAACAGTCGGGGTCAGCTGCTCTACATTAGAAACGGTCGTACAAGCATGCATATTTGCAAAAGACAAACCCCTTTGCATGCTCCGTCTTAGAAAAGCATGGTGATGAGAAGATCTCATCTTCATCTGGTGAAGACAAGAACTGGAATGCAAAGGCTGCTTTGAAGGAAGATCTATCTATATTCCTCCATCTGTAATAATTGTGACCAAATTTCTGAAAGCAGTACTGAGAGCAGTGCCACTAGGCAGACTATGCCCCTAAAGATCACTACTATATACTTCAGTGGTGTTAGATCTGGGTTCATCTTCCGGAACCATTCCCTGGCCTGTAGAAATGTGCAGATCCTCATGTTCAACCGGCTGGGCACTCAATGCCCAGGATTTACCATCTTCAATGGGCAGCATAGTCTTGTATGGCTCAACACATATCCTGCGGATGCTCGGCCTCAATTCTTGGTATTTGCCTTTCCCTTCTTCTGGGAGGCTCGAAGCGTGAGGTAAGAAAGTGCTGCGTGGGCAATTGATAGAGATGCTTATCTGCTCGCCAGAGGTCGGCTCTTGTGAGAACTCCATTGCTCGCGTGAGATGTGGTGTATAGAGCCCCTCTGAGAGGGAGACAGACTGAGTCTCACTGTGCACACGCAGCCAACGATGGTGTCGGCTGAAGTAACTGTAGTGCTGATGTTTCCCGTGTTTTTTCTTGCCTAAGAAACTCAAGGGTTGCCTCAAGCCAGCAGCCTTTTCTGTGCTTTTTGGCGAAAGCCCTCCAATTGACAGGCTTTGCATGTACTCTGCAGCTTGGGCAACATCTGCCTCTAAGGAGTTGCCACCTCTTGAGTTTTGTTTTGGAGTCAGGCAAGGTTTGATGTCATGGACCTGGAGGACATCTGGTGCACTGCCACTCAGACAGCTCACTGCCTGATGGGAGATGTCCTGTGAGGATGAATAAACCAAGTCCAGGTCCCTTGGACTCAAAGCATCACTAGAATCATAATCACTGTCAGTTGGAAGGAAAACTTCAGAGCAACCTTCTTCATCTGAGTACGGCTGGGAGTCTGCAAGCAGAAGGATAAAAACCGATTAAAAACTGATCACACATCTAAGTTGAGTGCCACACTATCTTCTCTATTGATAAGAACTCTGAAACAGATCTCCCTCATTACTATATGTCTTGCCCATAACATGAGGACATTTGGACGTTAAGATAAGGATTACCTCCAGGACTGAAGGAGGCCTTGGTAAAGTGCGATCTGGTCAGCCCTTCCTCCATCAGTGGGCCTCAAGTTGGAAGTCTTACCTGGCAGCAGTGACATTTTAAATTTATTTATTTATTTATAAATATATTTGTATACTGCTATTTCATTTCAAAAAACATCAAAGTGGTTTATAATGAATTAAAAACTGTACGCTAAAAACCATTTAAAAATACAGTGAAAACAAAGGTCAAAAACTGCAAAAGGACATATTCTTAATTGCCTGCATAAGGCTGGTGGAACAGAAAGGATTTCAGCAGGTGTTTAAAGATTAAAACAGAAGGTGCCTGCTGAATCTCTATAGGCAGAGAACTGGGCCAATAACACTGTTTTCATGTCAATGTTAAATGAGCCTCGTTAACTTGAATTGACACAATTTTGGATCAGTGTTAAATGAGCCTCATTAACTGATGACCAATGCCACTCCTGCAGATGATCTCAATGATCAAGCTGGAATATAAGTGTTCAGGTGGTCCCCAAGATGCCCTGAATCTAAGTTGTTCAGGGCTTTGTAAATTAATACAAGGACCTTTGTAAATTAATACAAGGACAAGATGGCAGCCAGTCCAGATGTTTTAAGAGAGCTGTCACATGTTGTTGGCCATGTGCCCCATCAGCAGTCTGCACTAGCTGAAATTTCCCATAGTGCCTGGAGGATCCAATGTAATTACATTACATTACATTACTTCAATGTAATTGAAGTAGCGTGGAAAATTCAAAATGGCAGCTTCCAGTGGATGAGGCCCAAGGCAGGCATCAGTGATAGTGGGTCCTTCTCGGGCACTAGCGCCAGCGTGACACCACTCCTAATTAAAAATGTACCTTTTATTAGCATATTGTGGATCTCTGCCACATATCAGAAAATGATGAGCCTACTGGAACCTAGGGTGGACAGATACTGCATTATACCCAGTATTGGGACAAAAATTGCCAGGATTAATAGTGGCTATTTCTGAAATGTTTGTATTCTGAACAGAAGTTGACATAATCGTTCCCATGAAATATGGTTATGCTAACAAATGGATGGTATTTATTACTAATGGTATTAAAACAAATCTTGTGATCTTTCACTAATGTGAAGACTAATGGTCTGATTTGTTGTTGTTATGTGCCTTCAAGTCAATTACGACTTATGGCGACCCTATGAATCAGTGACCTCCAAGAGCATCTGTCATGAACCACCCTGTTCAGATCTTGAAAGTTCAGGTCTGTGGCTTCCTTTATGGAATCAGTCCATCTCTTATTTGGCCTTCCTCTTTTTCTACTACCTTCTGTTTTTCCCAGCATTATTATCTTTTCTAATGAATCATGTCTTCTCATTATGTGTCCAAAGTATGATAACCTCAGTTTCATCATTTTAGCTTCTAGTGATAGTTCTGGTTTAATTTGTTCTAACACCTAATTATTTGTCTTTTTTGCCAGTCCATGGTATCTGCAAAGCTCTCCTCCAACACCACATTTCAAATGAGTTGATTTTTCTCTTATCTGCTTTTTTCACTGTCCAACTTTCACATCCATACTTAGCGATCAGAAATACCATGGTCTGAATGATCCTGACTTTAGTGTGCAGTGATACCACTTTGCCTTTGAAGACCTTTTCTAGTTCTCTCATAGCTGCCCTCACCAGTCCTAGCCTTCTTCTGATTTCTTGACTATTGTCTCCATTTTGGTTAATGACTGTGCCAAGGTATTGATAATCCTTGACAAGTTCAATGTCCTCATTGTCAACTGTATACATAAGTCTTCTGTTGTCATTACAAATACAATTTTGGTTTGGTTAGATTTTGTATAATTTGCATTTGCAGTCTCTTGCAAATTGTATTTTGCAAAAAATCATGTAATTTAAATTGAATTACAGTATTTCCTATTGAAAGAATGTAACATCCATATTTAATCATTTTTTTGTTTTTAAAAAATCATTATTTAATTCCATAGTGGGGTATATAATCAGCAATTCTCATGTACCCAAAACTATACCACACACACACAAGAAGGTAGTATCAACAGGGTTGGGAGAGCCTCGGGGTTTGCAGCAGTGTGAAATAAATAAATAAATCTCCAAAAACAGCCCAACAAAGGCTGAGTGTGGTTAGTAACCAAAGAGACTCTCTCTCTCTCTCTCTCTCTCTCTCTCTCTCTCTCTGTGTGTGTGTGTGTGTGTGTGTGTGTGAATTAGGGATGGAAAGATCTGTAAATGTCAGTTTTCTCAGTTTCTCATTTTTCTAATCTAATATTTGGTTCTCCACATTTCTGCAGCAAGTTGTGCATTTTTAAAAAAACAAAATCCTCATGAAAATTCTCCAGCACTTCAGTGCAAATTTCTCCTAATAAACACATTTTTGTAGGTATTTTTGACTAATGTACACATTTTTGCAAGCATTTTCTCTGAATATAATGCATTTTTGCATGTTATTTTCACTAATACCTTTATATGCACATTTCTCCCTATATGCCTTGTTTGGCTGGAAAACTTAACAGCAAAATTTGGATAACTGTGAATTTGAAAGGATAGCTGTGCACCAAAATGATGCACCAATTTCGGGAAGTTTTTCTCTTTAAATCACAAACTGATGCAGAATGTGGAGAACTGAACTCCAGACCAGAAAAAAATGAGGAAAGAAACTGAAATCGACAGATTTGTCCATTCAGGTCAGCAGAAGCCAATGGACACTAGGAAGTGTTCCACCAGTAGTTCTGAACGGCTGGTCACAAGGGGCAGCAGAGCACAGATCCAAAGGTTCTTTCTTAGTGTTGGACTTGGTTATTCCTGATGCTCATCTCTTTATAACTATTTGTGCTGTGGGATTCTCTTTTCATTACTCTGTTGCCAAACCAAGCTCTGATGCTTCTTGCCTGTTTTTCCCATTAGCTGGAACCCCCTCTTTTCTTTTTTGACATTAGATAATTTTTCAAGCTGCAAAGTGAGGATGACATTACCAGCCTTGCTTAATTTTTGTATTGTAAAGTGGTTCCCTCGCAGATCATCTGGGAGCAACTGAAGAATGTCAGTTAAACTAAATCATTAGACCTATGCTGCAGGGAAGCCATCTATCCAATTACAAGAGAAAGAAAGAGCAGCAGAGAGAAGATGTAAAGATTGGAGAGATGTCCAAGACTGGAAGGAAAATGTACCCACAAATGCCATGCACCCCACCCCTACCAAAAGGTTCTTGATTTCTCCATGGAACATTAAGCTCTGAGTTGCAATATACTAGAAGACAAAAGTATAATTATACCTCCAGGATGAAGACTGACAACATTGAGCTGGAAGCAAATGCAAACTGTTGACACCGAGATTAATTAGCCATCTCAAAAAACTATCCAGGAACATGGCGAATTCTCCATCATGTATAAACCACTATATCAAGATATGCCACAGACTCATAAAAGAACAGAGTGAAAATACTAGGCATGTTAGGCTATTTGATCAGGACAATGTAAGCCTACCAATGACCTTGCAGGATATGCTGAGCACTGCAGCCTTGTCCTCTCTCCTTTCCCTTCCAAACAGCATGCAACAATGTCTAGGAATATAGCTTCCTCCCTCTGTTTTTAGTCATTTGCAAAATCTGGGAATGGGGCTAGAAAGCATAGATCTGATCTATACATTACACCTGCCATAGGCAATCAGCCTCTTCATGGTAAGTGCACACACACACCCCAACACCAACACCAGTTGTACCATTTTTTAAGGGTTCAGTGCACAAATGCTGTCCATGACACAATGAGATTTTCCATTCCATGTTACTGGCAGCCACTAGTGGGAGGTGAGGAAAGTCATGGGCAATGTTCACATGGTGAGTTTTAAGAAATGATAAGTGCTGGAGGTGGCAATCTTGCCACAGAGATGCTGATCAACGAAAACAACTTTGTGGTTGACAGGAAAGCCATATGATATCCATGTCCTTCTGAATTAGAAGTGCCTATAGAATTGTGCCTTGTTCTTGCCTAGATTGAAGGGGATGGAAATATTTTTCTCCTTACCACTCATCCCTTTTCTCCGGTGGGTCTCCATCTCTGGTGAGGGTGGTGGGGAAGGAAGACAATCAAGATGGGAGGATGTTGAGCTTATCTTCTTTTGGATGGGTTCTTCTGACAGATCCACAATCTTCATTACTGGCAAGCCAGCAGGTGGCTGTCTGTACCGTGCATACTGTAGGGCTTCATTTATCCATCTCATTTCACGCCAGATCTCATCAATTTGCTGTGTGAGGAAGATGGTGTAGATAATAAAAAACAACAACTTGGGTTTATATATGACAAGTTTTTTTAAAAAACCTTATTAATTATAAAGAAGGGTAATGATGACTGGCAGTTCCTATAGCCTGAAAGGTGGGTAAGTAAATTTGTCACTGATGTGGTTCAGCCTCCCCTGATTTCTGAGATGAATAGTCTCCTTGTACTCCCAGAATTATTGCCATCAATTTTCTGACACAGGGTGATTTTGCCAACTCCATCTGGCAAGTAAGGTGCAGCTTTTCTTTCTTGCAGGAAATTGGCAAGGGTGATTCCTGATTTTCTAATACCTACAATATGTTTCCTGCATGTCCTCTGCATCAAGGAGGGGGAACCCGTGGACCTCAAGCCCCATGGTTGGACTACAACGTCCATCATTCCTGCTAATTAGCCATGCTGGCTGGTGCTGATGGCTGGACCCCAACAATAATTGGATTGCACCAGGTTCCCCATTGCTGCCTACATGGTGCTGCCCTTGAAGACTGTTCATAGGCTGCTGGTGGGGTAGAACACGTTGGCCTTTCTCCTAAAAGGATGCTCTATCAGGACAGAACTAAATGTCAGAAGGAAACAAATGTAGCAAAATATGGACAGACACTTTTTTGGGGGGGTGTTAGAAGCGGAGAAAGGAGGGATGGGGAAAGGATGCACTTTTTTGCTGCAACCCTTCCCTTTCGAGCCATTCTCTCGCCTGATGAGGTTCCAGAAGGGGTTTCACAAGGGTAAATGTGCATCTAGTGCCCACAGAAGGGGAATAGTGTCTTGGAGGGGTGAGGTCTAGTGGAAAACAAGGAGTGGGGAAAAGGTTGTGTAGTCCTCTCCCCTGCTCCTCTGTTCCTGTCCCAAAAATGGCATTTCACCAGCAAAATCTCTCACTGGGATTTTGCTTTTCATTTGCATGTAATATTTAGCTCTGCCTTCAGGAGTGTATGGCTCTGATGCTCCAGAGCATGAACATAATCTAAAGTATTACTTATGTCTTCTATAGCCTCAGATGTCTTGGCCCATATCCCTTAGAGGCCACCTTCTCCACAAAGCTCTAACAGAAGTCCTTAAGAATGAGTGAGAATATCGTGAAAGCTACACTACCTACACACCCAATATTATGGGAACATAATCAAGTTATAGCACCAAGGGCAGACATCGAGGGGAGATTCTTTTCAGCTGCTTGACCTTTCTGGATTTCTTAGAGCATTGCATGGGCCAAAATCAGAGCACTTCTTGGGATAGGGTAAGATCTGGTTTTGTCATCCCCAAGAAATCCAGTACGGAGTAGCCGGAGCGAATGAGCATCCCCACTGCTACATATGTGGGCTGTCATTTTTCAAGACAGCAATTGCATGAACAGGAGGGATGGGCGAATCTGTCAATTTCAGTTTCTTGCAGTTTCTTCCTTTCCTAATCTTAAATTCAGTTCTCCACATTTCCATATCAATATGCGCCTGAATGAAAAATCATCTGCATTTCAGTGCAAATTTCTCCTAATATACATATTTTCTGTGAAATTTTGCCCAATATGCACATTTTTGCAAAGCAATTTTCTCTAATATAATGCATTTTATAATATCATTTTCACTCACATGTGCTTTTTTATGCACATTACCCATTTGTACATATTTATTGTCTGGAGAACTTCATAGAAAAATTAGAAGGGTCAATTTTGAAGGATGGATGTGTTTCAGTTTGTGTATTATTTTGGAAAGTGCAAATTAGGTAGATTTGCCTTTAAATGTGACCTGAATCAAATTTCTCCCCCAATCCTAGTGAACTAGCCCAGAGTGGAGCAATTTTGGTTCTGTGGTATGTGCATGTATGTGGATAGACAGAGAGAGTGAGAGTGATGGAGAGTGATGGAAGGAGATGGTGGCAGGGGATGTATTTTATTGTTTGCTATTTTTAATCAATCAGTTTTCACTAGGGATGGGTGAGAATTTCACTAAAATCAAACTTGGCACCAGACTTCCTGATAGTCTGCATGTTCACTGTCTTTGTGGACCAATCCTGAGCGCTGTGATTTCCCTCAGCTTTTCCTTACACTGGATTTTTTAAAAAACCCATTGAATTTTGCTTTGCTAATGTGAAACTGACCAGCTGCCTTTTTTCCTTTGCTAACTTGAAACTGACAAGCATGTATCTTTGCTTTGCTAACATGAAATCGATTCAGTAATAGGCAAAAAACAATGCTGTTTAAGAATGTACCTATAGCCAACAAATATTTCTATCAAACTTTAAAAAGCAGGGAAATTGGGCAGCTGTAGTGAATGCACCAGGGGAGCAGGAGACCTGACCTCCTCTCTGAGATATTGGACTGCCCTACAAATTTGTCAAAATGCAAACACGATTTGGGTTGGTCTTTCACAGTCCAATCCACTTCCTGTGTAGCTTGGAAGAATTTGGTAACATGTGCCTCTGAGCATATGGGGAGTGGTGGCAACACCTGCCATCTCCAAAGATGGAGAATGACATGTTTGTATGTTTGTTGGTGTTCTTCTTACTTTGCTTCTGTTCTGTGTTACTACAGAGAATCTAACATAGAAAATTATATTCTCAGATAATTCATCCTAGAAATCTGTGTAAAATTTATTTTTTATTAATTTCAAAGCTTTTTCATTGGTCAATGTCATATGATGGTGAAGACAGCCTTTTGTGTTTCAAACTGGAGGTTATGTTCTATTTCTATTTTGGGCGCATTAATAGTTGAATCTGAAACTGCAATTTGATGTAAAATCAGACTGATTACAATATGTTGCTACTTAAGCAATGACTCTAGCTGTTGGAAAAAAACAAACTTGGCCTGCCAAAGATGCATGTTTTCAGCCTGCTATGCTTCAACTACTCCACTTAAGGAAAGGTGGGCATGGTCAATTAAAAACATAGAGCAGACCTAGAAACTGACCATGGGGTCAGGAGAAGGGGGAGGGGAGAGTAGAAGGAAGGAGGAAGGGGGAGAGGGGATCAGAAGGAGGGGAGGGGAAGGAGGGGATTAGAAGGGGAGGGGGGAGGGGTGAAGGAAGGGGGAGGGAAGGGGCAAAAGGGAGGTAATGGGAGGGAGGAGGAGGACAGGGCAGGTTTGATAATTTGCATGCTTATTGAGTTCAATGGGATTTACGTCCATACAATCATGCTTAGGATAGGTAAAACTGACCATGGAGGAGGGGGAGGGCGGAGGGGAGAGAAGGAAGGGGCAAGAGGGAGGTGATAGGAGGGAGGAGAAGGGAGGGTGGGTTTGATCATTTGTATACTTTTTGAGTTCAATGGGATTTATTTATGTACAATCATCTTTGGGATAGGTGAAACTGACCTGGGTAGGGGAGGAGGAGGAGGAGGAGGACATTGGGTGGGTGGGTACTGGGCAGAGAGGAAGCCCCTTTCTTTCCAAAAGGAAAATATTGTGAACAGTGTCATGCTTTTCAGCTTTTCCCTCACCTTTTTATTCTACAGCAGGCACATGTAGCCTCCCACCCAAATCTGTACCAAAGCTGCCCCTGGCCACATCCACACCAAACCTTCATTTCACTTTAGACAGTCATAGCTTTCCCCAAAGAATCCTGGGAAGTGTAGTTAGTGAAGGGTGCTGAGAGTTGCTAGGAGACACCCTGTTCCCCTCACAGAACTTCAATCAGAGTGGCTGACTGTTAAACCACTCTGGCCACTGGACCTCTGTCAGGGGAATAGGAGTCTCCTCTCAGCACACTTCACAAACTACACTTCCCAGGATTCTTTGGGGGAAGCAATGACTGTCTCAAGTGAAATAAAGGTCTGGTGTGGGTGTGGCCCCCTGATTAGGCAACCCCAGCAGCTGTGAGTCTGGCTTTTAGAATGCTGACAGTTGGTTCTTACTGAGCATGCCCGACAGTATCATTCAGTTCAATGCTAAATTTCTTAAATTAATTAAAAATCAACCAGGATTTTTTTAAACTTTTAAACTACAGAAGATGAAGATCAGAGTACGGGGCAATGTCAGTAATAGGATTACAGGCACTCTGTGAACATGGCTGATTTTTTAATTAATTTCAACAAATTATGAGAACTCTGACAGAAAAAAGTCCAAAAGGAGTCTGGTTTTCTTCTCTCTCTTTTTACACTTTGCACTCTCGATTCTCTCTGACTGTTTTGTGTATCACCATGAAAATTTAGAGGGTTATTAGGCAAGTGTTTCTGAGTTCAGGACTATAAGTTTTGTAAGGTTCTGTTTTAAAATGAGCTTATAGGAAGCACCAGAATGGCATGTGGGGAGCATTTTCAATTTAACATTGCGGAATGTGAAAAATCCATGCTGACTATAGTATACAGTCACTCTTGTGGCTGTATAATCCGTCTGTGTGTTTGCTTTGCTAAAGTTAAGCTGACCAACCTCTGTATTTGCTTGTGAAATTGACCAGCATGTGTATTTGCTTTGCAAATACAAAGACTACAAACTGATAAGACTGGGTAGAGGAGAGCCGCTTTCCTTTCCTTTCTGAAAGGAAAACATTGTTAAGAATATCATTATTTTTTGGGAGGGGAAAATCGGAATAGTAAGAGCAAAGGATAGCAGCAAAGTAACTAACTTGAAATGGAGCTGCCTGCCAGTTCAATGGAATGCAATTGAACAGGCACCTAAATGCCTAAGTAAATATCGAGGTCCTCTAGGTGGAATGTTTTGATGGGCATGTTATTCATAACAACTCTTCCCATTCCCATTTGATTGTTACCCAGTCTGGCCCAATATATTTAATGAAGCATCTGTCACCAAAACAGATCCAGAGGAACATTATGGTAATAGCCCAGTCATATGAGCTATGCTTCTTAAAGAGTGACACATTACTATACATATAAATTACAACTTAATTGCCATTTCAGCTCCAGATATTCAGCTTAACTTGGTCAATCCTGAAATACTTCTTTTCTCAGGGCCCAATACCCTGTTTTAGACACAACATATCTTATCTTATGCATATATTTTTTTACTTTCTGGTTTCTTTCCAGCTCCCATTTCAGAACAACTTTTATTGACTCTTTCACTCTTTACAATGTTTGGTTTGTGTAGTGACTTCAGCACTGTCTTAGATCCAGGATCATACAAATGCTCTTGTGGTTTTGCGGTCACTGCTGAAGATTGTGGTATGTGGTGGGCTGAGAGTCCCCCCCCGAAGGTGGAATACAGCTGGTTTTAGTTTGAGAAGGAACCTGACAAGTCTAATACACTGTCACAATAATCTGGTACAAAACACTGTGGTTTAAAAGACTCTGCTACATTTTCATCAATCATGAACAATCATGAAACCTAAAGCTTGAGTCTCTGTCTTCTCTATGAAATGTTAGGCTGAGGCCACAACAGACCCCTTTGTTGGAATCTTTACTGTTTTCTATTTCATTTTTAAATTTCTTCTTGTCTCTATAAATCATGCTTTTTGGTACAATGACAAATTCACACACAGCCAGCTGTTCACCTCTCTTACTCACTGCTACATTTGCTGAAGTGTCCGACGTGGAATAAAAATGGCAGCTGGGAACCATCAAATAACTCTGGGAGTGTAATACTGATGTTAGGAATAGGGGAACATGGGATAGATGCATTATATCCATCCCATGTTCCGGGTCTGCTCAGAACCAGACGGTAACTGGGGGACGCAAGGTTCCTACCGACCCTCGACTGCTGTTATGTAATGCCAGGTCTGTAACGCAGAAGACCTCACTCATCCATGACATGATCTTGGATGGGCGGGCAGACCTGGCATGCATTACGGAGACTTGGTTGGACGAAGCCTCTGCTCCCATTCTTGAGGCCATGTGTCCACCAGGTTTCCGTTATGCACAGCAGCCGAGGGTGGGAAGGTGGGGAGGGGTCGTGGCAGTCATCTATCGAGAGTCCTTAGTTTTTGCCAGATCTCCTCTTCATAGGACTCAATTCGTTGATTGTATGTACTGGAGGTTGGGCCCGAAGGGCAGTTTAGGTATCCTGCTGGTGTACCGCCCACCCCGCTGCACAGCAGACTCCCTGGCCGAGGTGCTGGAGGTGGTCTCGGCTGTACGGGCATTGTCCCCAGAATTGTTAGTGCTGGGTGACTTTAACGTGCATGCCAAGACCGCTCTCACTGGAGCCCCTCGGGATTTCCTGGAAACCATGGCTTCCTGGGAACTGCACCTTAGTAATATTGGGCCCACCCATGTAGCCGGTCATACTCTTGACCTTGTGTTTGTCCTGGGAGAGGAGAGAAGTGGTCTGAAGTTGGGAATGGTTTATTCCACCCCTGTGTCATGGTCAGATCACTACCTGGTAAACATGAACTTCTCGTTGCCATGCCCCCTCCGCAGGGGTGAAGGACCTATTAGAATGGTCCGCCCCAGGCGCCTGATGGATCCGGATGGATTCCTGACTGCGCTTGGGGAATTGGAACCTGCTGAAGGTCGCCCGGTCGAAACCCTGGTGAAGGAGTGGAATGATGGTATCACCAGGGCATTAGACTGAGTGGCTCTGAAACATCCTCTCCCCCTGAATAGAACTCAGCTGGCACCATGGTATACACCGTGGTTGCGTAGTCTGAGACAGGAGGTGAGACGACTAGAACGCCGGTGGCAGAAATCCCTTTCTGAAGATGTCCGGACACAGGTTAGAGCAGCAGTAGCTACCTACCAGGTGGCAATAAAGGCAGGAAAGAAGGCTTTCTTTACTGCCTCTATTGCGTCCGCGGAGTGCTGTCCCAGGAGGCTGTTCCAGATGGTCCGAAGCCTGGTCGGTCCAGTTGCTCAGGAACCCTTGGAACAGTCAAAGGCCTCCTGTGACATATTAGCAAAGCACTTCGCTGATAAAATCGAACACTTACAGAGCTCGATTCCGTGCGCCGTGGATACAGTGGATGAACCAGAGTTGGCCAGTTGCATGCCGGTAGGTTGGGATCGGTTTCAGCTTCTCCCTTCTGAGGATGTGGACAAGGTGCTTACAACTGTGAAGCCTACCAGTTGTCTAACTGATCCTTGCCCATCGTGGTTCCTTATGAGCTGCAGAGAGAAATTGGGCGAGGGGATCAAAGCGGTGGTAAACGCATCCTTGAAAGAGGGTGTGATGCCATCAGCCTTCAAGGAGGCAATTGTAAAGCCCATCTTGAAGAAGCCCTCCTTGGATCCCCAAGTTTTTAATAACTTCCGCCCAATTTCGAATCTACCATTTCTAGGCAAGGTCATTGAGCGAGTGGTGGCCAACCAGTTGTCAGCACACTTGGATGAAACGGATTACTTGGATCCATACCAATCGGGTTTCAGGACTGGTCACGGAACTGAAACAGCCTTGGTCACTCTGGTAAATGATTTGAGGAGGGCACTAGATAGGGGAGAATTCTTCTTTCTTGTCCTCCTCGATCTCTCAGCGGCTTTTGATACTGTCGACCACAGTATCCTTCTACATCGCCTGGAGGGATTGGGAATTGGAGGTACTGTATTGCAGTGGTTCCATTCCTTCCTCTCCAACAGGTTTCAACAGGTAGCATTGGGGGAGGAGGTTTCAGACCCTTGGCCTCTCAATTGTGGTGTGCCACAGGGTTCTATCCTCTCTCCCATGCTATTTAACATTTATATGAAGCCGCTAGGGACAATCATTAGGAGGTTTAGGCTGCAATGTCACCAATATGCAGATGACACTCAGCTCTACCTCTCGTTTAAATCTTCACCAGAGTTGGCTGTGGAGACCTTGTCCAAGTGCCTGGAATCCATGAGTGGATGGATGGGAAGGAACAAGCTGAAGCTGAACCCCAACAAGACCGAGGTGCTACTTGTGGGGGACAAAAGAAGGTTGGGAGATGTTGACCTGAAGTTCAATGGGGTGAGTTTACCCCTGAAGGACCAGGTCCGCAGCCTTGGGGTTGTACTTGATTCCAGGCTGTCCATGGAGGCTCAGATTTTGGCAGTGAGCCGGGCAGCCTGGTATCAACTACACCTCATACGAAGGCTGCAACCCTACCTTCCTGTTCATCAGCTCCCACTGGTAGTAGACGCCCTGGTCACCTCTCGTTTGGATTACTGTAATGCGCTCTACGTGGGGTTACCCTTGAAAACGGTCTGGAAACTACAACTTATACAAAATGCGGCGGCTCGACTACTTACGAATAGTCGCCGCCGGGATCACATCACACCAGTGTTGTTCGATCTACACTGGCTTCCAGTTGTTTTCTGGGCCCAATTCAAGGTGTTGGTATTAACCTTTAAATCCCTATACGGTCTCGGCCCAGTTTATCTTACGGAGCGCCTTCAACGCCACCAATTATGCCGCCCGACAAGATCAGCCACACAGGGCCTTCTCTCAATCCCGCCGACAAAAACAGCCAGGTTGGCGGGTACTAGAGAGAGGGCATTCTCAGTGGCGGCCCCCACCCTCTGGAACTCCCTCCCACAAGATCTCCGGCACGCCTCTTCCCTAAATGTATTTCGTAAAGCCTTAAAGACCTGGCTTTTTCAACAGGCCTTTGGGATTTCCGGGGAGGGTTAATTACTGGATTGAATTGCCTCCTATCCTGTTTTAATATCATTGTCTGCTGCTGTACTGTTTTTCTATTGTTTTTCTATTGTACTATTGTATTTTATCTTATTGTGCTTTAACTGCTGTACGTCGCCTAGAGTGGCCATCGGCCAGATAGGCGACACAGAAATTAAATTTATTATTATTATTATTATTTATTAGGGTTCAGGTTCAAAGTATGTGTTTGTGGGGAAACAGATCTATTGAAATGAGGTTCCTACAAAATGAGGATGATTAGCGAACAGGTGGATTTGGTACAATCAGATTAACAACACGTTTTTGCCGCCCTGGGCTCCTGCTGGGTGGAAGGGCGGGATATAAATCAAATAATAAATAAATATTTTTTAAAAATTATTAACACTCTTGCTAAAGATGGTTTGGGAGAGGTGGGCATTTGTCCCAAAGACCTAGTGCTAAGGGCATAATTACTTTTTGAAGTACTTAACTAAATAAATAAATAATTGCAAATTGGGACAGGGCATGAAATTACATGCAGCTGTCTAGGTGACTAGAAGTATATGCTAATATCAGTTATGCAAAACAAAAAAACAACAACCCTAGAAGTGGCTGGGAAAAGGTGGTGAGAAATGACCGAACCACCTGGTCATGTTCTGGAAAAAGTTCATAGGACCTGGATTCTGCTGAATTCTATTCCAGGGTTGGACAACTTGTGTCTCTTTAGATGCTGTTGGTCCCCAGCTCCCATAATCTCAGACCATTGCCCATACTGGCTCGGGTTGATGGGAACTGGAGTCCATCTACGTCTGGAGGACCACAGGTTCTCTACCTTTGTTCTATTTCAATACCAGAACTCCCCTGTTCCATTAGTAAATGTAGAGTAATATGGCAAAATTCAGGGTATTAGGAATCTGGAAAGTTCTGGTGAGTAGCAGAGGAATTCTTTGCATGCCGAAGAAGTAAGTCCAATTTATTTATTACATTTATATACCGTCCCATAGCCGAAGCTCTCTGTGCAGTTTACCGCAAATAAAAACATTAAAAACAAATATACAAATTTTAAAACACAAAAAACAATTTAATTGTCTTCAGTGGCACTTAGGATACATCCACACCATACAGTGAAAGCACATGGCTCCCCCTAAAGAATCCTGGGAACTGTAGTTTACCCCTCAGAGAGCTACAGTTCCCAGCACACTTAACAAACTTCAGTTCTCAGGGTTCTTTGGGGGAAACTATGTGATTTAAATATGCTTTAAATGTATGGTGTGGATGTGACCTTACTCTGAGGAAAGTAGGATTGCAGCCTAAGTTATCATAAGTAGCAACAGCAATTCAGTAAATATTTATAAAGGCTTAAGAGAAACCTAAGGCCAATTAATACCCAGTGTGGTGTAGTGGTTAAGGTGCTGGACTATGACCTGGGAGACCAGGGTTCGAATCCCCACACAGCCATGAAGCTGACTGGGTGACCTTGGGCCAGTCACTGCCTCTCAGCCTCAGAGGAAAGGCAATGGTGAACCCCCTCTGAATACCGCTTACCACAAAAACCCTATTCATAGGGTCGCCATTAGTCGGGATTGACTGGAAGGCAGTCCATTTCCATTTTTCCATATGAAAACTCTTATGTGCAGTGCAGAATTTGAAGAATAGCTGGGTTTTGGTTTGCACACTGTATTGGGAAGTGCAAATTGGGTAGAGTTTGCCTTATAAGGCAAATCAAACTGAATTATCCCTGCTTTCAACTAATTAACAAGGGGCATAATGAACTCCTGTGTAAGCCCCCACTAAACTGAATGGGAGCTATGTAAGAACACAGCACCGGTCCATTTCAATGGGGGTCATCCAGGAGAGGGTCCTGGTGAAAGGCATCTCTTTGCCTCCCACTCTGCAAGACTTTACGGATGGCAAAATCTACAGCCTACCACTGCGACTTCACATCTCCTTATGTTAGAGCCACCTCTGTCAAAAGAAATAGAGTTGTTGGAGGGGTGTGTGTGTGTGGTCCACTGCCAACTGTCAGGGGTGGGGGGTGGGAAAGGCTTGACTTTAAAAGAAGAAAGGCTGTGATCCAGACTACATTGGCATGCACAACTTTTGCTCGTATTGGGGTGGGGGGGAAAGGGATGTATAACCCAAACGGACACACTTCTCAATAACACTCCGGTATAACTGTTGTATTTTATCCATGACATTTCTCTCAGTAAGCGACTGGGGGGAAAGGGTGGGAGGGAAGAGCTGCAGAGTGGCTATGTCATAAAACCCAAATTGTATTTTGACACTAAACGTCTTTATGCTGCGCCTTGCCCAACTATTCTCCGTTTAGGTTCCAAATTAGAGCCCCTGCTAGAGATCGCCTTTGACTGGTCAGAAAACAGACGGTTACCTGTATGTAATCAAGGACTTGCTGGTGTCTTTGTTTAGCAGCAGCGACTTCACTGTCTGAAATTGCTTCCCTTAGGGACTGCTGGGTGCTCAGAAAATCTAGCTCTGTGACAGCGGAAAGGCGGCAATACAGACTAATAAATTTCTCCTTGTAACTGCAAAAATGAACTGTGGAGACAACAAAGCACAGACGCCAGCATGTTAGAGAGGGGTGCGATTCTCAAAAGCCTTACCTTTCTGAGGAGTTGATATCGGTAAGTTGCCATTGCTTGTGATGATCCCAGAAAACAAGAGTTACAGTGAAAACTACAAAAAGTCATGTGGTACCTTGAAGTCTAACAGGGTTATAGTGGACTAAGCTTTCATGGACCAAAGCTTTCTACAGGTGTTGCATTAGAACAGTGTAATGCAGGGGTAGTCAAGGTGGTCCCCTCCAAATGTTTTGTACTCCCATCAGCCCCAGCCAGCATGACCAATGGTCAGGGATAATGGGATTTGTAGCTGTAAAAAGAGAACTATTTTCAAGCGCCTTTGCAAACGGTTCACTTTATTCTCCTTTGTACGCATTTGGGATCTGCATAGAAAAGTCACAATGCTCTTACTATCCATGCCCCCCGCTGTATCCAAGTGAGTGTGCACCAACCAAGGATAACATTTCATGCCTCTGACAGAGCCGACTGTAGGCCATGAAAGCTTGTGCTACAACACACACCACATTTGTTCGGGTTGTATCCAACATTAGTCATGCTCAGAGTAAACCCACTGAAATTAATGGACTTGACTCAATGTGTCTACTCTGCGGATGACTTTAAGACAGGCAAAGGCGAGCTTTTCTATTGGACTGCTTCCTATTGATGTACAGAGTATGAAAGCTTCAAATGTACACAGAAATCTTAATCAGGCAGGATGAAAACAACAGCAAAGGGTGTGTTTACACGTGCATATTTATCACTCAGTGAGGGCAAATTCAAGTGTCGAGTTGTTGGTGTGAAATGCCCACCACAGTTTAATTCCCTAAGACAAAGCTTTTCAGGTCAAATGCTACTGAGTGGAGAATTATTAAGTGGCGTGCATGCATATGTGAATCAAGCAGAAGGCTGGGTCCCTCCTGGCATAAATCTGTGGGTTTTTGCTGTGCACCAGATGCTTGTTGATGGGCAACAGTGTTGCATAATATATAGGTCATTTGAGCATCTAGTATGCTACAGACCTACAGCATCGGTACTATAATGCACTCAGACACATGCAACTGGTTGCAGATTTAGTCATGGGCTGCCACATCCCTTCCTTGGCAAAGTGCCCTTCCATGCCACATTGTGTCTGGTTAAAGAAGTTATAACCAGTCCTATGGCTTTTAGTGCTGCATCAGACAGTGAAGACTTGATCCACACCCATAGGACAAGAATTCCTTGTCCATGTACATGAGGGTGCTATGCAAATCTATTTTTTTTCCTGTCCCTGTAATACAGAGAGAAGCAGATGTGGTGGCGGTGGGAATCTAGACCTCCCTTGCCCCAGAACAGCAATTATCACATTCCAAAAAAAATATGTACATAAGCAAAGACTAACATGTATGCATGCATGTGTAACAAGGGCATTGGTTCTATGTCCTATGATAGATCAAGACAGATACATAGGAAGCTGCTTTATACCAGTCAGTCTCTTTGCCGATCTAGCCCAGTGCTGTCTGTTCTGAGCTCAGTTCTCAGTCACAGAGTCTTTCACCTGATCCTTCTTTAAGCAGAGGTGACTAGGATTGAACCTAGGACCTTCTGCATGCAAAGCACGTACCTTACTATTGAGTCATGGTCCCTTCCTTTTATGACCTCAAGTATTTTTAGACAGATAATGACCTAATCATCAAACATTTTGAGTACATGTTGATCAAAGCATTGCTCTCCCTGCATCTGATATGCTGTATATGTTTGGCAGTATTATATTTGCACCTTTACTTGCGGGCCGTAGCTTCCTGCACCTCCTTCAGCAATGTGCATCTTTTCCAGGAAAATCGTGGTAGCATTTGAAACAGATGTGTTGTAGTATGGTGCTGTGCAATCTCACATCTACAAATGCTCCTTTAAGACAGGGATGGGCAAGGTTTTTGCCCCTGAAGGGCACATGCAGTGCTGGGTAGGCGGGTAGTAGCTGTTTGGTGGGAGAGTAATTGACAAGGGGAGAAAGGCATACAGGGATGACCCCCCCCGCCTGCTGCTCTCTACATTACAATTGTGGGACAGTGCCAATTGAGCAAAATTTGGTGGCAGAGGGCAACTTGGGCACTCTAAGTGGGCCACACTGAAGATCTCTGAGGGGTGCATGCGGCCTGCTGGCTGCAGGCTGGCCATATGTGCTTTAAGGTAGCAAGTAGTATCCTACCATTTTCAGGTAGGATAGCCACCAAGTTTCACTGATGACCTACCTATTTCCTTCTTTTGGCACATTCAATATCTCTGCAGTTAGTGGCAAAGTTTAAAAGAAGATCCAGTTCTTCAAATTCCCCCCCTCTATCCCCCAAATGCTACCTTTGCATTCTGCCTGATGAAGAGTTCAAAAATATGCAGACTTTCAATACATCTGCAGAAGCTGTCCCAATAAAAAATATCACCTTACCTAGTTTGGTATACCTTTCTGAACATGGATGTTTCAATTCTGATTTATCAGGGTGGTTTTTTTTCATGGAACTGAAAAAGAAAGCACAACAAGAAGAACTGAATCAGAAGAGCTGCCAGCCTCTCTTTTTTGTCCATGCAGATGACCTTTCTTATGTGGCAATTTCATTTTCTCGTAGCACTTTGCTAGTGCATTGCACATGTCCAAGAATATTCCTATCTTTACATAATGCAAGGGGGTAGAGCTAAGCTTGTTGCTAAATGGAAATGGCTGTATTTTGGTGCCCTTAGGGTGACTTTTTAAAAATAATTTTTCCTTCCAGACTATCAATACAGAAAAAAAACAAAGTGCCTGCTGCAACGGGATATTTCAGGAATGCTTTTGCAGGGAGCAGGAATTGATTTCTTCTTACAGAAGCCATCTTCACTACAGTTTTGCACTTCACGTTCATCCACGTTACACAGTTTTTACAAGATGCTGCAATGGCAATGACTCATGTAAACAACATTTTAAAATGTGAACATGGCAGAAGACAGGGCAACTAGTGGCCATTATTAGCCCTAGTAGGCAAATGTACAAATGGCATGACTCACAGACTCTAAGAAGGACTAGCGAACCTCGGCACCCTCATTCCTAAGATTTTTTTCAGGGAAGTCAAAACAGTAAAACTGATATAAAACTGATGGGAGTGTTTAGCGGAGCTATGCCCAGTACAGCTTCATCCACAAGATGCCTGAGAAGTAGCCACTGATAGACTTGACTTTTTTGTATGCACACTGGGTCACCCACATGTTCTGCTCATAAATGTCCATGAGACATCTGTCTGGCCAGTGCTGGTAGATCTCTAACTCAGAGTAGAGACAATTCACTGTTCTGCTGCTTCCAGTGCGTCTCCACCAATCTTTTCTGAAGCGGGGGCACACAATACTAATAAAACCTCACCCCTTTTTATGGTAGAACCTGGTGGGAACAGCTTGAGTGCATTTTTTAAAATTCACTTCAAAGAGTTTTTGCAACTGATTGGCAGATCAACTTATTCCCCCTCCAGGTGTGGCCAATGAAAAGACTTTGCTGTAGGCAACTGGTGTGCTCACAGCCCCAGTGTTGGTAGTACTTTAACAAGGATCCCTAACCCTAGATAGCAACCCATGGAATAGCTGATTAACACAGAGATATGCTCAGCACTCCCTCCCCTCAAGAATTTTCACTAATATTCACTAAGTTATATTTAGAGTATGAACACGTCTTTTAGATCCATTTATTTAATTGGGTCTACTTTGAGTATAACTAATGTTGGCTATCACTTAGGATAGAAAGAGCTGTCAATTTCGGTTCTTTCATTTTTCCAGTCTTAAATTCAGTTCTCCACATTTCTGCAGCAATTTGCTATTCTTTTTTTTTTTTAATCCTCATGAAAATTCTCCAGGTTTTTAGTGTAAATTTCTCCTAATAAACACATTTTTGTAGGCAGTTTTGACTAATGTACACATTTGAGCAAGCAATTTATCATAATATAATGCAGTTTTGCATGTTATTGTCACTTATTTTCATTTTTGTGCACACTTTCCCCTAATATGTGCATTTTTGTAAACATTGTTTGGTTGACGAACTGCATCACAAAATTCAAATAAGCAAAAATTCCAAAGGATGGCTATATTTAGGTTTTCATATTCTTTCAGAAAGTGCGAATTTCATAGATTTGCCTTGAAATGCGAACTAAATTGAAATTCTCGCCCATCCCTAGTCATCACCCATCAAAATTCTATGAACTTTTCTCACATTTTCTACAGATTTTGCAGACTTTTGAATTGTGTTTCAAATGCCTGTCAAATGTATTTGACCAGAGATGGGACCAACAAAATGTGTGTGTGCACCTTTGGAAGCAAAGACTCTCCCAAACCCCTTTCTGTTGTATGAAAATCAATGGTCCATCTTCAGCCTAAAAATATGTTCTTTCAGAAAATGTTTATTATAAAAGAAAATTAAACCAGCCTGTCTTGCCAACAGATCACTAGCTGGCTCAGGAGTCCTGACTCTTTTTGCTGTCCTCCAAAATGGCTAGCTTCCTTAGTAGCCTTGGAGCAACATGTAGTCCTATAGTTTCCACCATACATGTAACACTATTACTGAAATTGCAGCCACTGCTTCAGCTTCTAGCCACTGTGGTTAGAAGCCAGGCTATTAATGCTACTGTATCAAGTATTTCTTCAACATAGCCTTTTGTGGTTTCACAATTACAAATCTGGTAGCCATCCACTAATAGGGAGTGGAGGCTTCTAATATTTGGGAGGTGAATCACAGCCATTTTATAGGCACTAGGGAGAAATGTGTAATAAATCAGACAGAAAATGGCCTCCACTCTAGGGCATGAGATCAGTTACTTTTTGTTGGAAAAGTAAAATTGGGCTTTTATTGGCATTCTCTCTGCAGTACTACAAAAGTCCCACACCGTAAATTCACAGCATTGAGACAAATGAGTAAAGTCTGCTGAATCCTCATTGTGTATGGCAAACTACTTTGCTATCTCCATTGCCTGCGTTAATCTGATTGTCACCAAATATGTCCTGGATGGGGTTGCACTCCCCCTGAAGGAGCAGGTTCGTAGCCTGGGGGTTCTCCTAGAACCATCTCTGTCACTTGAGGCTCAGGTAGCCTCAGTGGCATGGAGTGCCTTCTACCAGCTTCAGTTGGTGGCCCAGCTGCGCCCCTATCTGGACAGGGATAACCTGGCTTCAGTTGTCCATGCTCTGGTAATCTCCAAATTAGATTACTGCAATGCACTCTACGTGGGGCTGCCTTTGAAGACGGTTCGGACACTACAGCTTGTGCAAAATGCAGCAGCCAGATTGGTAACAGGGACCAGACAGTTCAAACATACAAAACCGATTCTGGCCCGCTTGCATTGGCTGCCTGTATGTTTCCAAGCTCGATTCAAGGTGCTGGTTTTAACTTATAAAGCATTACATGGCTTAGGCCCACAATACCTGATGGAATGCCTCTCCTGACATGAACCCACCCGTACACTACGCTCAACATCCAAGGCCCTCCTCTGGATGCCTACTCCAAGGGAAGCTTGGAGTCTGGCAACAAGGGAGAGGGCCTTCTCAGTGGTGGCCCCCAAATTATGGAATGATTTCTATGACGAGGTGTGCCTGGCGCCAACACTGTTATCTTTTCAGTGCTAGGTCAAGACTTTCCTCTTCTCCCAGGCATTTTAGCATGTGTTTTTAAATTGCTTTTTAAAAAATGTGTTTTAAAATTTGTATGTTTGTTTTTAATGTTTTTAATTGTTGTAAACTGCCCAGAGAGCTTTGGCTATGGGGCGGTATATAAATGCAATAAATAAATAAATAAATAAAATATGTTTGTGATCTTGTTGGAAACCTGATGATGTTTGCTGTTCTTGCAGCATCGTCTACCAGGTCAAAATAGGGCCCACAGCTCAGTGGTAGAGCATGTGCTTTGCATGCATAAGATTCCAAGTTTAAGCCTTTGTGCTTCCCAAAGTACTTTTACAGGAGCTGTGGAAAAGAAAAACTGGAAGTTCAAAACAACATTCAACTAAAATAATTTGGGGGGGGAGTTGGGAAAGACCTCTGCCCTAGACAGTGGAGACACACTGCCAGTTATGTTAGACAATACTGGGGGCAGATTGGAATAACACAGCTTTACCTGTTTCTAACATACAAATATAACGCAGTGGCTTGGTTCTCCTTTAAGGAAAACAATTCTAAATTCTGTGTGTTGAGTCCTGGAAAAATACAATGAATTGTACAGCTGAACTCATAATCTTTGAACATATGTGACTTGCAATAGTGTTGATTCATAGTTAATGGTCGTGGAAGGCTCATGGTGATGATGGTGGTGGTTGTTCAGCCTGGCAAAGCTGGTCTATGCATCACTCATACCCTAAGAGGTGTGGTATGTAAGGGATGTAACCAAGTTGCCAAGAAAAGGCCTTTAGGGGTGACTAACAAGGAGAGATGGTAAAGAAAGAACATGTTCTTCTGGGAATAGATCAACCTTCTTATATCACTTATTGTATGTGTATATGTATATCACTTATTCTCTCTCTGTGTGTGTGTTTGTTTATATATAAATATCACTAAAGAGGGATGTTGCCTGTAAGGAATGGGTGTGGGTGGTGGGGTAGTGGTGGCTAGATCTCAGTGGCTGAGGAATGGAACTGGATGTAAACAAGTGGCACTGTAGAGCCCAAATGCATACGATGTGCAGTGCTATTGTGATATTTAGATTTTTCTGTTTCAGGAGTGGTTTTGGCACAGGATCTTCCTTTGGTGTTTGAAATCTGCCCTAGGGCCTCTCTTTTCCTGCTTCCTCTAGCACTGGATATGTGGGAGAGAAGGCATGGATTAAGGAAATTTAGCTGAACAAAATCAGTGTTCCATCCAGCTCAGTGTCTCATCTCTGGCACAGACCAGATCGGAATGCTTCATGATATTTCAACAGAGAGGGCTTCACAGAAGACAGTGTTTGCTGGTGCCCATTCCCGCATCTTATGGTATTAGAGAAATCATAACCTAATAGTGGGGAGTGGGGCCCTGGAGCCCTCCAGAAGTTGTTGGACTACAGATCCCATCGGTCCCAGCCAGCATCTTCAGGAATGATGGAAGATGTAGTCCACTAACATTTGGAGAGCCATAAGCCCCATCCCTGTTCATAGCCCCCCATAGCTGTGGGGGCATTTCTGTACCCCGTGAATTGTAGGTTGTGTGAACTTCTGGATTTTGTTTGCTTATTTATGGTACTGTCCAACAGTATTGTTTGCAGAACAACTGCCTTATAATTTCATGCCAGCTATAGTGATTAGACACTTGTCCAAACAAAGCACAACATTTATTCAAATTTGGAATTCAGTGAATTTCCAATATTTGAATAAGAATATTTTCAAATGTGAAATGCCAATTTCAAATTTGGTTTTGATAAGTATGTGTGCTTTAAAAAAATAACCTCTAAATGTTATGGGTTTTTAAAACATGGTCAGATAAAATGTTTAAAGTTGCCATATTCAACACTGTTTTAATACCTCTAAATAAAATGGTATTCATAACTTAAACAGTTGCATTGGTTGGCAGTTTGTTTCTGGGCCCTGTTCAAGCTGCTCACATTAGTGTTTAAAGCCCTAAACGACTCAGGCCCCAAATATCTCAGAGACTGAGTCCTTCCCTACAGACCCACTCAGGTGTTAAGGTCAGTAGAGGGGGCCATCTTGATAATTCTACCACCCTGGTGGCCCTGGAGAGAGCTTTCTTAGGCAGCCCCTAAGTTGTGGAACTCCCTCCTTACATAGGTGCATCTTGCACCTTCGTTGTACAGTTTTCAGCGAATGCTAAAGATACACCTCAGTACCCTGGCCTTCGGCTCCTGAGATGTATGTTTTCAGAACTTGCCCTATTCTTGTGATTATGTTTTAATTCTTTTTAATATTGTATTTTAGATTTTGTAACCCACCCTGGGATCTGTTGGTGAAGGGTGGGTTAATAACAACAGCAGCAAACAAACAAACTGAAATGTTAAACAAATGCTAGTTTCTACAATGTAAGCACAAGAAGAGTCCTGTTGGATTGGACCAAAGGCTTACCTAGTGTAGCATCCTGTTTCCCACAGTGACCAATCAGATGTCTCTGGGAAGCTCACGAGCAGGCCGTGAAGGCAATAGTCGTCTCCCATTAGTCATGCTTAAAATAGATCAGGAGTCAGAAACCTTTGGCCCTCCATATGTTGTTTAACTACAACTTCCATCAGCCCCAGCAAGCATAGCCAATGGCCAGGGATGATGGGAGTTGTAGTTCAACAACATCTGGAAGGCCAAAGGTTTCCCACCCATGAAGTAGACCCACTGAAATCAATTGAACTTATGTTAGTCATTACTAACTTAAATCCCATTGATTTAAATGGGACCACTCTAAGCATGACTAAGTCTGGATCCAGCCCAGTACAAATAAATCAGTTCTATGGCAAGTTCACTTCTATAATCAAAATGATAACTGAGAGGGAGTCAAATATGGGTTATTAGCGAATGAAGAGTGTCTTTCTCCACAACATTTTGAAATCAAAAACACCGTTAAGACAGCTTTGAATCATTTTGCTTTCCCTGAATGGTACCCGAACTGTCCATTTCAGCTTTCCCTATTGCTAATGCCTACAACTAAAGGGTCGTGTGTTGCTTGATAGGCTTGTGGACTGACTGGCTTCTGCATTCCAGTAGTTATGACTAGAGCATGTAACCTGGTAGCTCTGCTCCCTCTATGGCTTGTCTGTAGTCAGAGAGAAAAATGTTGTTGCCAAGAAATCATCACATGATTTATTGACTCTCCACTGGGATGGGGGGGGCAAGGGCTGAAGGGGGAACAGATACAACTTTGTGATTTTATTATAAGGCGACTGGGTTAATATTTCTAGGTGAAGCAAGGTAGTATACCGAGTTCAAACATCTGAAGAGGGAGGTTAAGGAATCCTGAGTGCAGGGTGTAAGGGTTATTCTGTCCTGGGGCAGTGCAGACATCGTCTGAGGCAGGGAGCAAGAGAAGAAAGGACACATTGTGACCCAGTTCCAACACCTCCTGTGTATACAGACGGAAGAGCTTAGCCTGCAGAGGGACACGCACAGAGAAGAAATGGGGGCAGGGGGAGAGAGAGAGAGAGAGAGAGAGAGAGAAAGGGGAGGCAAGAGTTATAACATAGGACTTATATAAACAACCCCCAAAATGATATAACACATTAAGAGCAAAGTTGCACAACATCAAGATTGGCATTTTTATAAAATATGTGTGTTTGTGTGTGTGTATATATGTAGTGTGCGTGTGTTAATTTTGCTTCAAGAAATAAAGATTTAATGCTCTAACGGTCCACATTAAAACACACACACAACACAACCCTTAACCTCCCTCAGAAAATAACATTTATGTTTCTTGTTAGCCAGAAAACGATCACACTTCATATCAAATTTCAAGGTTATGATTGTATAATTATGTGAAAACATGAAAAAGAATTCAATTAAAAACCTGTAACATTCAGTTTAGGAGCTGGTTAGCAAAACGATGCAGTTCTTTCCCCCGCCATCCTTTTTTTCTGGCCTGCTACCTCCCCTCCCCCCTTTCTCCAGCAGCCTGTCACCAAATGGGGCAATGAAAAAGATTTAACAAGCCACACTGAATAAAATAAAATAAGATAAAAATCAAACATGGTAAATATTTGATTAAAATCTATTTTGATCTGAAATTAAGGCATGGGATCTGCTAGGGTTATTATCTAGGCTTGTCACCTTTTCCCCTTATTTCAGGATATCAGCCCTTTAGGGAGGAAAAGAGGAAAAACCATTCATTTCAAAGCAGCACTAATGCATCAAAGCCCCCAGAAGCAGTTGTACATCAATGGTGGATGATCAGAAATTATGGCTTTTTAATCTCAGACAGAACATGTATGGTTCAACATAGGACTCCTGGGTTCCCATATATTTTTCACTTTGGCCTCACTTACCTTAAGCGTGCAGAATATTAGAGATGATTCATACATCCCTGTGAATTAATGCTAACTGACAAAGTGTATTTTACATTGTAGTTTGTTTTGTAGCTGCTTTTAATTGCTACTTTTTATTGTTAGGTTCCCTGGGCTCTTGAAAAGACAAATGGTGGGGAATAAGAAATTATTATGATTATGACGACAACAATACCACACTGGATGTTTTCCCATCAGAATTTTCCAGACAGGAGAACTATTTTCACATCTCTGTATACACTGAAGAAATGCAACATGTCATGGAAGTAGTAGACAGGAAATTCAGAAGTGGTAGACAGGAGTGTTACTTAGGAGAGCTGCTGCAGAAGTTTCAGATGATGCAATGTATGCCTTAGGTTAGGGGTGTTTATATCCCTGGTGAGCTTATAGGGTGACACTGTGTAACTATTATAAACAATGAAATGGGTTTATTTAGTTTGTATGGGTACCAAAGGCTAAACTCCCTTTCTTTAAAAACAAAATCCCAAAGGCATCTACTTATCTTTTATTACACTGTCATTGTTATTAGGAGGAATTTTAAAAGGGACTTAAAATAATCACAACAAATGCACTGCTTTCTCACAATTTAATTTTCAAGGTATCCAAAAGACCTTTAGACTCCTCCCCCATGCTCCTGCTAAAAAAGAGAGAGAAAAACTGTAAAATGATGACCATGGTGGTGGCACGAAAGCAGCTCCTTGAAATTCCTGGAATCATTCTACTACAATTGCATATCGTAAGAGTGGACACACATATTTCTTATTCATTATCCTCCTGCTGCCAATTCATAACTGAGATTTGCAGGCTTTTCTCCCTTATTTATACTTTGCATAATTATGTAGACCAGCCTTGCAGATTCACCCGATGATCCCCAATGGATGAGAAAAAAACACACACACATTTTTTAAAAAAAATATAAGCACTTGCAATCCCCCAAGGGTGATGGGACCTGTAAAGATTATGGAAAGCATATCCCAGCACACCCATCGATGGACAAAGGACACTCTAATTGGGGAGCTACGGTAGAAGCATGAGACCTAATAAAATTGCTCTTTTAGCAATCTGAATCAATACTACCAGAACAAAATGTGGTAGCATCTTACAAGACGTACATGGCCTATAGCAGCTTCAGCTTAACCTCTTCAGAGGAAACTGGATTCTGGGTAGTATAGGCCATGCTTGGACGATCATATCCCCATTACTGAAACAGAGATATGCATGAGCCTTTTGTCTGCCCATGGAGCCCCTTCACTCCTCCTTTTGGTGTAAGTTGCAATTAAACAGGGAATTCTCTAGTTAACTATAGCTCCTCATTCTATCCAAACCAGGAAGCTATGGTTACAGCTTCAGAAAAAGCCAGGTTTCTGAAATGCAGTTTAGTTCATTTAATATCCTAGCTTGTTCTGAAGTTTGTACAAAACAGGAAAGTAGTTTAATTAGAAGCTTTCTGGTCTAATTGTGACTCCTAAGCACCAGCAAATATGATTGTTGTGAATATATATGCACCTGAGGTCATTACACTTAAAGATTATTTTTATCCAAAAATTCTTAGCACGCTTGGAATAAATCCTAGCCCACTCCGTTTGGATCAAGAGTTGATCTGCAAAGTATGGCAGAATATGGCAGTATGTGATTACTGTGTTTTATTTATTGTTAAATTTCAACCATTTCTAGTTCGAGTCCACCCACAGGCTCTCATGGTGGCTTACAAATTAATACAAAGGATAAAATACAAACAGAAACATCTGAAAGAATAATAAAAATAAAGAAATAACAGTTGCCAATTATAAAATAATCAGCTGTCATCTGCCCATACAGAAGCCTTTTGGTTTTGAAAAATGTCTACAGACTTTGGACAAAGTGTCTAGAACGTGCTCTGAAGAAGCCATCAAGAATGTATCTTCACAAGCTCCAGCTATTTGAGCTTCCCTTCTAGGTAGTAGAGTCAAGAGGGTGCTTTTGATTTACTGGAAATACTGTGATGAACATAAAAGAAGTGGTTCACTTAAAAGTATGAGGGACTCAAGCCAAAGAGGATTGGATGCAACATCCTCACATGATACTGTTGTGAGCCATGCAGGGAGGGGGCAGATAGACGAGGGCGAAACAGATAATGAGGCCTTGGACTGGGAACCTGGGGAAGGGGCATGCAGCGGGGTGGACTCACAGGGTGCTCCAGCCTCCATCTTTGAAAGCTCAGCTCCTTAGCTCCTGACCCCCTTGTGGAAGCACCACCTGGCCCGTTGGACACTCTCCAATTGTACACGCCCCTGCTACCCGTGCCAGAGACTCGGCCTTGCATGTCAGACGTTTCCCAGCTGAGCACTGCCCATCTTCCCATGCCCAAACTGATAGTTAGCAGCCCCCCTCCATCGGAGGGGGAAGTTGAGATCAAACCACCATTGCCCTGTGCTCAGAGGCGCTTGAGGCGGAAAGTTCAACAGTCAGAGCTGAGGCGGAGTCTTCGTTTGTGTGCGCGATCCAAGTCTACTTAAGCTGATGGGGGGGACACCTGGTTGCTGAGTCAACGTCTCAGAGTCGCGAAGTCATACTTAGTCAGTGCTAGAGCAGAGCTGAGTTCCTAGACAGAGCTGCTAAGTTAATGAGGCGAACTGCATTGGATGCATCTATTACTTTAATCAAAAGAGAAAAAAACCACAGCTGAGTCCAAGTCTGAATCCCTCGACTTCAGGCAGGACAGATGCAGAGATTGTATCCACACGTATACCATTTTTTAACAGTCATGACTGAACAGGATTCCTCCGAAGAATCCTGGGAATTGTAGTTAAGGATGCTGACCTCACAGACCTACAATTCCCAGCACCATTAATGACCTACTGTTCCCAGGATTCTCCATAACTGCTGGAGTGGTGTAAGAGTACTTTAAATGTATGGCGTGGCTATAATCTGAGTAACCCAGGAAACAATAAGCAAACCCTTAGGATCTTCTAACCTGTGCAGAACTGACAACATGAAATATGTGGATAATCAATATGTGGAGGGTTAAGTGGGATATGGGGAGGTATACAAATGTAATAAATAATAATAAGAATGCCTGCTGGGTCTGCCCTCAGTCTTAACACATCGACTGGGTCTTCTGCACACCAGCTAAATGTCAAGAAGCTGTATGTGTATAGCTGCCCTGAGTATACCTCATGAAGAGATTAAGAGGAGCCCTGCTGGATCAGGCTTACAGCCCATCTAGTCCAGCACTCTGTTCTCACAGTGACTAACCAGATGCCCACGGGAAGCCTGCAAGCAGAACTTGAGCACAACAGCATTCTTCCCACTTGCGATTCCCAGCAACTGATATCCAGAGGCACACTGCCTTCAACAGTGGAGGTAGAACATAACCATCATGGCTAGCAGCCACCGATAGCCTTATCCTTCATGAATTTGTCTAATCCTCTTTTAAAGCTTTTTTAAAGTTGGTGGCCATAACTCTTTCTTGTGGGAGCAAATTCTATTGTTTAACGTTGCAGTGTGTAAAGAGGTACTTTCTTTTGTCTGTCCTGAATCTTCCAACTTTCAGCTTTATTTGATGTCTCTGAAATTATAGTATTATGAGAGAGGGATTCACTTTATCCATAACATGCATGCGTTTATACACTCCATGCACTATTTTAGCTTATACGCATGCTTGTAGGCTCTGTGCATGAGACTTGATCAGTGCACGGGGGACAGGAGCAGGGCCAATGGGTGCAATCAATGTTATTAATTAATTTGTTGAGAACTACTTTGGGCAAAACTTTTTATGGAAAAGCAGCAGATAATTTAAAAGTTATATTAAATAAAATCATGCTCCTCCTCCCCAGCACTATCCACACATTTCATGTCATCTGCACAGGGCTGCTTATGTCTTCTTTAAGTGACTTTACCATAATTCTTTTTTATGATGGAATGGGCTGATTTCACTAGATTTAGAAATGTTCCTGAATTTTGGAGACTGTCTGATTTACCATTGAAGATGATGATTACATCAGGATGCTTGCAATCAGCTTGTAGGATGAATTTGGGTGCACCATGAGGGAATCATACGATAGCTAGACCGTGCAACCAAGTCTTTCTCATTGTATGTGAGGACCAAACATAGCACTACAAAGGGCTCACAGAATCACTCATTAGGAATGGCTCAATGAAATGTTCCTGCACACTAAAGACTTGGGATCTGATGCACGAAGAAGCAATTGCACAATTCCTATACCTGTCCTTCATCAACATACTATCAAACTACATGTCACACACATTTAGAGGTGTACAAGACCCAATTCTAAGAGAACTTTGCCGTTTATGGTAGGCCAATTTATTTTTATGGTGTTGGTTATTGTCTTGCCTGTAGTGATGTTGGGGTTCCACCATGGGTTCAGTTCAGAACATCATTTTTGAAAGCATGCAATGGCAACATAGCCGTGAGTGAATTCTATAATGGAGCCCTCACACATATATAGAGAGCCAGTGTGGTGTAGTGGTTAAGGTGTTGGACTACGACCTGGGAGACCAGGGTTCGAATCCCCACATAGCCATGAAGCTCTCTGGGTGACCTTGGGCCAGTCACTGCCTCTCAGCCTCATGAAACCTCTATTCATAGGGTTGCCATAAGTCAGAATTGACTTGAAGGCAGTACATTTACATTTTACATACATGCATCCTATCACAAAAGGATGCAAGCCAACCTGCCTGTGTAAGTAGCACACTGCAGGCAAATAGAAAGGACCTTGAATTAACCCTAGATTATATGGTTTTGAAACAAAATGGTGATGATCAACAGAAATACATACACAATCCAAATAGTTTCCCTTCAAGTTACCATATCCACCTAGAATGAACAGGGCAGAAAGTGTCACAAACAATGCATACTACCTGTCGTAGAGGTAGATTTATCTGTTTTAGGAGAGCTTTCACTGCCATCTGGAGCTCAAAGAACAGTTGAGTTGGGCACTCTGCAGAATGATCCATATTTTCCATAGATTCTGAGCCAGAAAGGATTTGGATCCATTCCCACTCCTCTCTGTATACGGAGTGAAGTTAAAATTAGAAATATAACAAAAGTTCACTGCACAAGAAAGAATTTACTGTATGTATGTTTGGGCTCTGTTGAAGTTTTCATTCTCAGATAGTAAAATTTACTAAACTTATAACAGGATCAATTGTTTGTGGTTAAAAAAAAAGGCCAACTTTCTGATTTCATTCTCTTTGAGTGTGTATATCAAGCTGAAGGCTTCTTTACCAAGATCTTTTTTTTTTTAAAAAAAAGTCTTTGAAACATTTCGGCTTTCTTTGATAAGTGGGTTGCTTCATGTTTCTATAATCTTTTAGCACACATGCCTTGGGCCACAGTGGCATTTTTCCAGGGGTTCAGCTTTCTCATCAGGCATTTCTTAGCACTGAACATAGCCAGTGCAAATGGCTTGGTTTTTGCTAGACACATTTTTTGCTCTGGCCTCCTTCCCTCCCTCTTCTTATAGGTGGGTGAGGCAGCCTTGCCTGTGATTGTATGGAGAAGAGGTGAGGCTAAGGCAGGCAGCCTGACAATGTGCATCTTTCTGGGCCTGCCCTTATTGATGGGCAGGGAGGGAGGCTCACTCTGGCCTCATGTACACCAAATTAGTGGGAGCTAAGGGTGGGGGAGAATTTTGATCAGTTTGCATTTCAAGCTGAATTTATCAAATTTGTACTTTCCAAAACAATATGAGAACTGAAACACAGCCATTCTTCTAAGTTCGCACACCTCAAACGTTTTTGAGATGCAGTTCTCCAAACAACACAAATACGTATGTTAGGGGAAAACATGTGTAAAAATGAATATATTAGTGAAAATAACATACAAAATGCATTATATTAAGAGAAGCTGCTCACACAGATGGGTCAAAAAGTCATACAAATGTGTTTATTTGGAGCAATTCATGCTAAAATTCAGAATTTTCATGAGGATTTTTTTTTAAAAAAAAAGTAAGTCCCAAATTGCTGCAGAAATGTGGAGTACCACATTTAAGACAAGGGAAATGAGAAATGGAGAGAACCAAAATGGACAGATCTTTCCATCCCCTAGTGGGAAGGCGCACTGGCTGCCCAATAGCTCAGCATCTTCCTTCCAGCCTCACTTGTGGCTTTGGTTGGCACCCAGCCACCTTGGATCACAATGAGAGACTATTTGGTCACTGGATGAGGCCAAGCAGGAATTCCACCTCTGGCCCTGATTGGTTGTGGGATGCAGGCTTGTCTGTTTATTTCTTTGCCTACCTCACACTGCACAAAGTGAACCAAGCTGTAAATATGTCATGACTGGCAGGGATAGTGCAGGTAAAGGATGGGATAAGAGAAAGGAATTCATCAGCATTTTAGTGCAAATTTCTCCTAGTATATACTTTTTAATGTAATACATGTAATCCTTTTTGTTTGCAATCCTATTATACACATTTTTACAAAGAAATTCCCACAGATATGCTTTTTTGTATGTTATTTTCACAAACACATTCATTTTTATGCACATTTTGCCCTAGTATATGCATTTTTGTACAAATTACTTGGCTGGAGAACTCCATTGCAAAATTTGGAAAAGTGTGAATTGTTTGTAAATTTGGTAAGTTTGCTTTTAAATGCAAACTGAATTGAATTTCTCCCCCATCCCTAGCAGAGTTCAGGGATCGATCAGATCTTTGGCTCTCAATCAGGACAGGGTCGCCCTATACATTGTTACAGCGATAGGCAATATGCTAAGGTGTGCCTACGCAGCCCAAATATTTACCTGTACTGGAGGTGATGGTGGTTGGGGATTTGAATCAAGCAGCTGATTTCATGCCATTGCAGGGCTACCATTGTAATTAATAATAATGACCCTTATTATTTTAAACTCAGTAACATGCCTCATTTCATCTCATTTCAGGTTCAGTAGGCAATTCAGCAATGATAAAAAAGCCATACAAAAACATACTAGCTCAATGGCCTGTAGGGTTTAAAGCAGGGGTGTGAAACCTGTAGCCTTCCAGATACTGTTGAATGAACTTCACTCCCATCAGCCCCAGCCAGTATGGTCAGGGATGGTGAGAACAGTAGTCCAGCAATGCCCAGAGGACCAGAGGTTCCCCATCTCAGGTTTAAAGCATCATATACTGGTGTTTTATTCTCAGGGGCAGGGCTACTCCTGCACAATGTAGCCTTTTTTCTTGCCCAGAAAGGTCTTTCCATATAGGGAAACCTGTTGCATCATCTCACTCCCCAAGAGAGGCCCATCTACCCTCCTTTAAACTCTTTCAAACATCAAGTAAGAAAATTGCAATGGTTGTGTTTTTGTAGTCTGGCATTCAGGAATTTTTTTCTTTGTTTGTTTGATATTCACGTTCTTGGTAAGCTGCTAATTGTTTTGCTTTTGGTTGTGAATGCTCTGGATTAGTGTCTGAATGTAGTAGACTGGATGAGGTTCAATAAACTGTGCTTGAATCCTGGGAAGATGAAGGCTCTTTGGGTAGGTGGTTCCCATGTCTGGAAGATAGGCAGGTTACCTGTTCTGGATGGGGTCACACTCCCTCTGAGGACCAGGTTCGTAGCCTGGGATACTCCTGGATTCATTTTTGTCACTAGAGGGTCAAGTATCCTCTGTGGCTAGGAGTGCCTTTTTGCAGTTTTGTCTGCTTCATCAGCTACAGCCGTTCCTGAACCAGGATAGCCTGACATCTATAGTCCGTGAGTTGGTAACCTTGAGGCTGGATTAATGCAATGCGCTGTATGTGGGGCTGCCCCTGGCCCTGGTTTGGAAGCTCCAGCTGGTGCAAAATGAGGTGGCCAGATTGTCAATGGGAGCACATGCACATGGCCAACAACATGGGACACCACTTTTAAAACATCTGAGCTGGCTGCCCATCCACTACTTAGCCAGCTTCAAGGTCCTTGTATTAATTTACAAAGCCCTGACCAGCTTAGGTCCAGGGTATCTTAGGGACCACCTGAACCCTTATATCCCAGCCTACTGAGATCATCTGCAGGAGTGGCTTTGGTTATCCCCGAGTTGGCGAGAGTAATTTAACATCAACATGAAATCAAGCCTTCAGTGTCATTGGCCCAGTTCTCTGGAATGGTCTGCCAACAGAGATTCAGCAGGCGCCTTCTGTTTTAACTTTTAAGTGCCTGCTGAAAACCTTTCTGTTTTGCCAGGCTTATGCAGATTAAGAAGATGCTTTTTTCGCAACAGTTGACCTTTGTTTCTATTGCATTTTTAATGTTTTTTTAATTCTATGGTTATTGTTGTTGTTTTTAATGTGTTGTAAACCGCAGTGATATTTTTAATGAAATAGCGGTATACAAATATTTTTATAAATAAATAAATTTTATAAGATGCATCTTACCTTTCTGGGGGGTGGGGGGTGGGACTTGGCTTTGTTTTTTCTGGATGTCTGTGATCTGCTTTGAGCAGCCACTGGTTTGGAAAGGCAGTCAAAAAACAATAAATCATGATAAATATAACTCTCTTAAAATGGGACTGTCAATCTAACATAATAGTCCTCTTAATTTGTACCTGTGAATCCACATGCAATGGCATTGCAAGAATATCTTTGATGGAAAGAAACAATTAATAACTTACCAAGAACAGCAGCAAACCCACCTACACCCTGAAAGATCAGGATTCGAAATTGCATGAGGAGCCTATATGAGTAGAAAAGGTTCCCTGCTTCAGAGGTTATCCCTCCACCTTGTGGAAGGTGATGGGAATAGCTGCAAGTCAGCAGAGTTAGTGTGGTCATTGTCACTCTCCCTCATTAAGTGATGAATTTAGGACACCTGAATAAGGCTTCAGCTTAGAATCATAGAACACTACAGTTGAAAGTGGCTGTCCAGCTGCCTCTTGAAGACTTCTAGTGTTAGAGAGACCACCACCTCCCTAGGTCATTGGTTCCATTGCCATACCACTCTAACAGTTAGGAAGTTTTTCCTGATGTTCAGCTAAAATCTGGCTTCCTGTAACTTGAGCCCATTATTCCGTGTCATGCACTCTGGGATGATCAAGAAGAGATCCTGGCCCTCCTCTGTGTGACAACCTTTCAAGTATTTGAAAAGTACTATTATACCTCTCCTCAGCCTTCTCCAGGCTAAACATGCCCAGTTCTTTCAGCCTCTCCTCACAGGGTTTTGTTTCCAGTTCCCTGATCATCCTCACTGCCTTCCTCTGAACCTGTTCCAGTTTGTATGCATCCTTCTTAAAGTGCGGTGTCCAGAACTGGATGCAGTACTCAAGATGAGGCCTAACCAGTAACGAATAGAGGGGAACTAGTACTTCACGCAAGTTGGAAACTATACTTCTGTTAATGCAGCCTAAAATAGCATTTTTCCTTTTTTGCAGCCACATCGCAATGTTGGCTTATACACAGCTTGTGGTCAGCAACAATTCCAAGATCCTTTAGCATGTAGTATTGTTGAGCCAAGTATCCCCCATCTTATAACTCTGCAGTTGATTTCTTTGGCTTCCATTATTACTGTGTTATTCAAGTACTTCACAATCTCGGTTTGATTCCTCACGTTGTTCGTGTGTGAGGTGGCTATATTAGACCCATTTTGCAGCTGGGAAGCTGAGAGAAAGCGAAGAGTTGAAGTTTGATCCAAAATCTAGTCAACGGTTTGAATTTAGCCAGCTCATATCAAGACGCAGGGTCAAACAGGAAGCCATAAATCAATTGGCAGGAAGCTATTCTCATTCGATTGTGGAGGTGCAGATGCAGCAGGAATTCCACGGGAAGTGTACCTTTCTAAGGGGAATATTCTGTGATTCCCACATAGCAAGAAACTGGATGGGGGACCAGATGAGGCCTCCCACTCTGAGGTTGTAACTTTATATATATATATTTGCTTGTCAGTAAGCTCCATTGAAAACCATGAGACTTACTTCTGAGTTGACATGTACAGCAGTAACTTGGAGGGAAGGAGATGAATATAAAAAACAAATCTATCTGCAGCTTCATAAAAGGACATCAGGACAATCATTTCAAGCACACTAGCATACACTCGCATGTATAAAGATGTTCAGTGAGCCAGTGTGGTCCAGTATGGTCAGATTTGGAGCTGGGAGTCCAGAATTCAACTCCTGCCTTCACTGTGGATTCTTGTTTGGCACTGTCTGTGTCAGTTACTTTCTCTCCGCTTTAGTTCCCCATGTGTGGAATGTGAATAACAGCAATCTATCACATGGTAGGAGGTCCCAGTGCAATGCAGATTGCAAAGCTGTTTGCAAATTAACAGCGCAATACAATACATGTCTACTCTATTGAGCTCAGTGGGACTTCATTCCAAGTAGGTGCATATAAAACTGTAGCTCAAAAGTGCTAATAAACACTAGGTGTGGGAGCAGGCGGGGGGGGATTCTTCCACTTACTTGGATATGTTGCTGTTGTCTCGGATTTTAACATGACACAGAATGTTGGGCAGCTTTTGCAGTACAAGGACTTTTATCTGATCCACCGAGCTGCAGAGTTTCAGGTATCCTAAATAGAGGCCAGGAGGCAGGCGCTGTTGGCTCCTTCTGTGATAGGAAAGTGTATCCTGTTGGGGAAAAAAATATAAGAGGGAGGAACCCCTCTTCAACATTAGCCTAGAAAGACTTTTTGGGATTGCTTCCCTTTAAAAGGAAATCAGGGATCAAGAAAACAGTTGGTGATATTGCAGGAAGTTTTTTGTTTACTTTAGCTTCTCTCTGTTTTTGCCTCTTGTTCTCCTTTTTTGTTCTACCCATCTTGTTGATGGGTTCTACTTCCCATCAAAATCACTGACCTAGATCATCAAGCAACAGACATACGTGTTTTCTATATTTTTTTAAAAAAGATCAACTGGAGTAAGTCCTCTCTAACTTAAGAGGGGGGACCCATGTATTTAAAGTATCGGATTTGAGGGAACCAGTATGGATAGGTCTTCTGCAAACATTTCTATTAGAGGAAAAACATGTGAAGGTGGGGATCAGGATCATACCTTCACCCTCCATGCCCTCAAGGGTCCAATTTGCAGATTGGTACCCTGAAATATGGAGGGTGTAGTAGGCTCCTGTACAAATGGTCCTCTGAATATGTAGAGCTCAGGGGTGGGGCCAGCAATTGCAATTCTAAGCCCCTCCCCTTTTTACATCTGTTGATTTATAGAGTAGTATGAGTGTCTGCACACAAGAGTGTTTATATTGCAATGACTTTGGGGGGGGGGGAGTGTCAGCTGAAATCTGCCAGTGCATTCACAGTTGCTACTTGTCAGCTTTTAGCCCTTTATTTAGAACTGGAAATGTTGCTAGTCCTGTAGTTATATGCCTAGCTCTGAATGAGTGATGAAAGCATTCTAATTAATATTTGGAAGATCCAGGCTAATTAGTCTCCCACCCTGACTGCTTCAGCATTTAAGATGGGAGCCAGCACAGACAATCCCTACAGTAGTGTCCAATTAACTCAGTTGTCGGGGTCAGAAACTCACAGTTAAGAGTGTCTTTTTGTTGGTAATGTTCTGTTTTTTTTCTCTTATAAAATATTTGCTGAGGTTAAAGGAGGGAAACAGGAGAAAACTAGAACTGCCACTGCAATGTGCCCAAAGCAAAAATAAAAACTGGGGTGAATTTCGAGGGCCCTGCTCAGGTAAAATACCTTCAGGAACTCAGGGAAATTAATAGGATTTTGATGAATGAGTACAATTTCTTTAGGTTTCTCACACAACATGTGAGGCTTTTTTATTTAGAAAAAAGTTAAGTAAGGGGAGACATGATAGAAGTTATAAAATTATGTATGATGTGGAGAAAATGAACAGAAAGGTTTTTCTCCCTCTCTTGCGACACTAGAACTCATGCACAGCTAGTGAAGCTGAATGTTGGAAGATTCAGGATGGAAAAAGAAAGTCCTTCTTCATGCAACACACTGTTTAACTATGAAATTCACTCCCACAAGAGACAGTGATGCCCCCCAACTTGAATGTCTTTGAAAGAGGATTAGACAAATTCATGGGATGATAAGGCTATCAGTTGCTTGCTATTAGCTACAGTGGCTATGTTCTCCCTCCACTGTTGGAGGCAGTAAGCCTCCGAATACCAGCTCCTGGGAATCATAAGTGGAGAAGGTGCTTTGACACTCATGTTCTGCTTGTGAGCTTCCAAAGTGGGATCTGGTTGGCCGCTGTGAAAAAAGGAGGTGGGTCTTTGGCCTGATCCAGCAGGACTCTTCTTATATGCTCTCATCATTCTCACCATTAAATTTAGCATTAGAGTTGTTGCAAAACTATAGCTTAAACTGAACTTTTTTTGTTAAAGTGAATCTGGCAGGTTCTGCTCAGGAGAAGCAGCTGTGGAATTTCATAGAAGCAAAAAGAGCTTAATAGTGTCAGGAGCTGCCAGGATGAGCCAGGAACCAGGGCCGGCTCCAGGCATGCGGGGGCCCTTGGGCATCAGCTTGCCCCGGCCCCCCTCACCCCCCCACGGCCCCCCTTACCTGTCTGGGCATTAGCATTGCCCTTAATGAAGGTCTGTTTTAGCATTGCCCTTAATTTATTTTATTTATTTATTTCGTTTCATTTTTAGACCGCCCATAGCTAATAGCTCTCTGGGCGGTGTACAAACAGGATTAAAATACAATAGTATAATAAAATCAATAACACATAACAACAAGTTAACTAACAACGTTAAACATGAAAACATTAAACATTAAACATTAAAATGCCTGGGAGTATAGCCAGGTCTTAACCTGGCGCCTAAAAGAAAGTACCGTAGGCGCCAGGCGTATCTCCTCAGGTAAGCTGTTCCAGAGTTCGTGGCTTCCTTCAGGGGAATGAAGCCTCCGCTGCCATCTTTGTTGATGGCACACGTGCGTGCTACTCGCACACATCTCTGCCATCAACTAAGATGGCAGCCGCCATCTTCATTAAGGGCAATACTAAAAAGCTGTCTGACAGGTAAGTGGGGGGGCGGGGGGGCGTGGATCACGGGGGGGTCTGAGGGCCCCTCAGGGGCTCCTGTAGCTCTGGGGCCCTCGGCCCAGTGCCCAACCTGGCTGCCCTTTAGAACCGGCCCTGCCAGAAACCCATAACTTTGTGCATAACTGCTCTATGTGTTGACCCACCAGGTCTATGCACAACAGCATCTCTCTAGCCAATAATGAGCTCCCAGGTACTGGAATGACTCTGCCCAGGCAGATTAGCCATTGACTCTCCTCAGCAGGAAGGGCTAGCTATAAAGGCTTCCACTTCAGGGTGGGATTTTGTTTGGCCAATGATAGCCTTTACTAGCTCTTTACTTGACTTCCGCTGATGAGTTTGCTCTGACATCAAGATGACACTAGCAACATTTCTCAGAGGGGAACAGAACAATTCTGCACACTCTAAAGCTGCCAGTGAAACAACATTTCGAGACTTCTGCTCATGCTAAACTTTTAGAAGTTTTTTTTTTCTCAAAAAAAATGTTTCAGTGAAAGCTTTCACAGTTTCTCAGGAGCATTCCGTACATCGTTATGGAGACTGTAAATATTGCAGAAATGAATTGATTGGCATGAAATGGGAAAGAAAGCAGGCTCAGCTCAAGCTAGTCTTCCAGTAAAAGGCTTTGCGAGCCTACATTCACAAGAGCATTACTGCCGGCCTTAGATATTTTGGCTCCTGAAAAGTAGAAACTTCATCCCTCCACAGCGGGTGCCCTCAAAAACTGGCAGTGAGCAATACCTTAATTTTCAAAGTGAGACTATTTTTAGTCCCAGAATCAAGCTTGGTCCACTTGAGTTGCCTTGTTGGGTGTCCTGTGCCATGCATTAGTTTGCAACCTTTTTTTTTTTTAAGTTGAGAATTAAAACTCTTTCTGTTTTCTACTTGCACCCCAAACACCACCCAAATAAGCTTAAGTCATGTATAACAACCTTCATAGAGATGGGAATATATGAAACAATTGCTTAGATTTACTAACAGCAATAGGCAACATACATTTAAAACTGCAGGAGATGTGCTCACATCTATCAGCCTGTGCAGGCTACTGGAGGCTCTGCACAGGTGCAACATTACAGTGCACAAATTGCCCCCCCCCGTGCTCAGCTGCCAGGACAGGAGGTGGCAGCAAAGTGAGTGCTTTTCTTATTGTGCCACAAGGTGGGGATGCCAGGAGGTGGCAGCCAAGCTACTACACAGACTTTTGATGCCACCCAGTGGTGGTGGCCTACAAATGTCAATGGTGAGCTGCATCAGCAATTAATCAAGAGCTAAAATGTTCTGGAATAAGATGCATGATGACTGAATAATGGACACCTGAACAATTTGCAAAGACTTTTGCAAATCCCCTGCAGCACAATCTCCCACCTGCCTGCCACTACCATTCCCGAAGACCCAGCATGCCAATCCACCAAAAGCAGGTGGAGCACTCAGCACAATGCAGAAAGCATCCAAAGAATAGAACACTAGTAGCTACTGCTCCTTTCTGTGTTTAGAAATAGGATGCAGTTAACTCCTGAACGCAATTGGCCATGTCTACTGATGTCAGGGAAAGTCCTGGGTGCATCAGCTCAACTGGCTACAAAACTGTACTGCCAGAATAAAATGAGCCATCTAATATGAGCCACTTTCCATTTTCCAGTACAAGGATTTTTATTATCAGAAATAATTCTCCAAAAGGACTTGCACCATCCGTCTACATGCACTTAAACTAATGTCTATAAAGCAAAATAAAATATTTGTGTGTGTGTGTATGTGTATATATATATATATATATATATATATATATGAAACTGACTGCCATCCTGAGTTATGCGTGCCACTGGAGAGAGTGAGGATTAAGGCACCTGGCCCCATGCCTTCACCACTGGAACCACTGCATTATCTGCCGCTGCTATGCTTGGCTCCAAGCAACGCAATTAGATCTTCGTCACAAGCATTTCATGAACAAAATATCAATTTGACAATTCAATGAGTAATCCAAGAAAGGGTACATGTTTGATAGGAATGCAAAAGCCATTCAGGGAACTCCTCTCCTCTTCCCCCTCCCCAAGGACTTGGTGGAAACTTGATCAGACCTGTACTTTTGGATTTCCTTTTATAAAAATATACTCGGTTCTTCTCGCCCCCCTTTTTGGTACATGTAATGCATTTTTAATACCACAACTCTAGCAGAGATCCACCATGGAATATTCTCACTCTCACATATCTTTTAAATGAAGTGAAACACCAAAGGGGAGGGGGTGATGGTGCAGTTTATTATGAACTGCTGATTTTCAGCACTTCATTATGATTACTTCAGTTGGCTTCTCTGGAGCCATTCTGGAACTAAATGGGCTGGTGAGATAAATGTTTGCAACAGCTAAAGGAACACTAGGTTGAAGGGAGATGTAAGCAGGGCTCCATTTAAGTCAGGGAATTACTCTGGCTTCTTGTGCCAGAGCTTGTTTGCATGTGAGGCTTTCCTGAACTCCCAGTTTTATGCTATATCAGCTATCTGGGAAGCAGAACCTGAAAAAAGGGCCACAGGATCATATGTCAGGACAGAGTCCTTTAGCTGTACGTTGCTGAAGTGCCACAGCTAGCCTGCTATTTGTTGAGCATTTATTGGTGGTGTCTAGGCTTCTGTTGCTTATGTCTGGGTCTCCTGGAATCATCTTCTTGCTGACCATCTGCCTGATTTGCTCCTCTTGTATTGCAGGATTGGTTTCCACCTCTGTCTGTTTGCTGGGAATTCTTAACTTGGTTTGTTTGCTTAGAGTTCCTGGGTGGATGTCAATTCTGCAAAAGCTTCTGAACCACTTGGGCCATATGGTTGGATCCAGACTACCCCTTAGTTGCACGGAGGCCCCATTGAAATCTATGGGAAAGGTAATGACTTAATTTGAGACCCATTAATTTTGAAAGGAACCAAATTCAAATAACTTAGTCTGGATCCAACCTATATTCTGTAGAATTCATCTGGCCTGTGCTTCTGAGGCTGAGTCCAGCCAGCAACCCCCTGATATAGTGGAAGATGTTCGCTATACTCCCATGTGTGTTGTGGGTTCTGGCTTAGGATGTGCCCCATAGTTTTTTGTTTTGTTTTTCAAAAAAGAGAGAATTTACCATCCAAGCCCTAACGGCAAATTTCCATTTGGTCAACTTCCAAAGCTTGAAGTTCATCAAGCTCCTTGTGGGTTTCCATGTGTTGTCAGCAAGCTGCATTTTGGTTAGCAGGTCCCAAAGTTTCAGAGGCCTTTGTCAGATGGAAAGTTCTGTTATCTGAGAAATTTTACATAAGTGAAGGACAAAAAGATACCTGGATTGTGATGAGCAAGATGTCTAACGCAGTTGGCTCCTCTGGTGTTGAAAGGGATTTCCTCTGGCTTTGTAGCTTGGATATCTGCATCCATTTGCCATTAAAAAAAGAATAGAGGGTCTCCACTTCTCTTATTGTAACTATAATGATATTGCCATGCCGGTCCTTGATTGGTTCATAGTAGACTCGGCCCAAGTTGTGGGTACCCAGCAGATTCTATGTACAGGGTGGGAGAGGTAGAGAATTAAAAGCAACAGAAGGCAAAATTATTGGCTCATTTTCACAAGTATACAGATCTTCAGTGATCAGGGGACCAGAGGCTACCACAGCAGCTAGCCAATGCAATAGAAGAGCAGAGAGCATGACAGCTGGCCCTTTAAAATATCCACAAGGTCAGCCTTTGTACCTTTCCAGGATAGTAGATCCTAAACACAAGTGGCTGGCTACATTTCCTCATGGTGAATCAATAAATGTGTGGCAATGACAGACCCACTGTGCTTGTCTCATGTATATTCTGTCATATCTATCTAGTCTATCTAGTCTATCTAGTCTATCTAGTCTATCTATCTATCTAATCTATCTGTCTGTCGGTCGGTCGGTCGGTCAGTCGGTCAGTCGGTCGGTCTAATATACGCTAAACATTTAATGCAGTATCATACCACTTTAAACAGCCATGGCTTCCCTCCAAGAATCTTGGGAATTATAGTTTGTTAAGGATACCAAGACTTGTTACATAGCCCTCATCCCCCTCATTGAGCTATAATTCCCAAAGTTCCCTAGGAAGAGGGATTGACTGTTAAACCACTCTGGGAATTGTAGTTCTGTGAGGGGGATAGTGGTCTCCTAATAACGCCCAGCACCTTTAACAAACTACAGTTCCCAGGATTCTCTGGGGGAAGCTGTGGCTGTTTAAAGTGATATGATACTGCTTTAAATATACAGTGCAGGTGGGGTGTATCTATCTAGCTATCTATACATACATATGCAGAAGCTGCTGGAAAGGCAAGGGAGAGCATATGCACCATGTTCCTATGGTGAGTATAGCTAATGGTCCAACTAGGCCAGCCTTGTCTGCTCTGATTGGTGACAGCAGTTTTCCAGGATTTCTGAGATCCTAGGGATTGAATATGGAGCTGTTTGCATATAAAGTATGTGCTCTGCCACTTAGCTGTGTCCCTTCCTATCACATTGGGAAGCAAGTGATGGAAATATTCCATTCTGCAGTATTAAAAATTAATTAAAAAGGAAAAGGAAAAGAAAACCAGTCTGGCATAGGCTATAAATCACATCACACTGAAACCAATGGCAAACTTCACATTAAGTTTTAATGGAACTGGACCACATCCATAGGCTTAGATCTCTTCTCACAGATGATAATGGGAGTTTTAGCACTTACTTCAAAGGAAGGAGAATTAATCCAATATGGAGATCATTTGAAACCCGCTTCATGTATCCCTCAGTGCAGTTAAGGAAAACTTCTCTTAGGACGGCTGGGCAGAATATGTATGAATAGTTTACTGCAGGCGTGGGGGACCTGTGACCCTCCAGATGTTGGACCCTAACTCCCATCAGCCCCAGCCAGCATGGACAATGGTCAAGGATAACAGAAGTTGTAACCCAGCAACATCTGGAGGGCCACACAGGTCCCCCATCTGTGGTTTGCAGGGTTGGTTGACATGTTGGGCTCTTAATAAGCAACTACATGTATAGAACCTTCTCCTGCCCACACAGGCCATCCGTATCACATCATACAGGTAGATACTATTGGGATTCTCTCCTTGTCTGTCAGCAATGTATCTGAGTTTCTATCTTCTTAAATGGAAGGGGCATCCAAATTACAGGTAAGTTTGAAAGATGCACTTTGCTGGAGTTGCTTGAAACTAAAAAATGTGCCAATTTCTCTGGAATCTATTTATATACAAAGCACATTGTGTTTGAGAAAACTATTAGACTACGAACATGAAAGCATTCTGGCAAAATGAATGAAAGCTAAAAGTGGGGAGGGGGCTTGAAAATGGTAATGAAATGGCAAAATGAATGGGAGAGGTGCAAGAGTTGTATGGTTACATTCATTTTATATTGCTGTCTTTGTTGTTTTATGTTAATGTATTAAAACTATAGAATTTTAAAACATAAACAAGTTGTATAGAATTGACTGCTGTGACAAATAATTATGAAAGATCCTCAGTTATCCTAAAAGTTTTCCAGTTTCTGACTTTATTCTTTGACATGCACAAAGCACAGTTTCACAGTTTACCCAACTATTCTTGTATAGGTGGAATTTTTCTTTGCTTTCAACATTTGGCAGAAACCATTCCTGCAGCTACCATGTATGAAGCCAGCTCTGTCTTCATAAGACAACGTATCGTTGCATGTTAATGGGGCTTGTGCAAGAGCCTCTTGTCAGATTGTGGTCCTTGCCAGGTCGATATAGTGGGGGAATCTGGCTGGCCACTGCCTTCCTAGGCATGCCAGTCTAGCCATCACTGGGAACAAAATGGCTAGACCGGATGGACTTTCGGTGCGATCCAGCAGAGCTCTTCCCACCCTTCAAAATGGTACCTCCTTATAAGAGCCAGTATGTTGACTGCATAGCAATCAGCTCCTGAAGAGATGCCCAGATGTCTCAAAGAAAAGCCCCCAGCATTTAAAATATGCTCCTTACTTTGGAAGTTTTCAAAAGATCTACAGTAAGCGAATAAGAGGCGGGAGTTGTTTAAAAGGGAAAACTGAATTGACAATGTGGCACATTGTACATGTATGAAAGCAGAGGGGGCTGTACATTAACCTTAATGACATTCTCATCTGATAGATAAAGCCACCCTGAGCTGACTTTATCTGCACTTAGTAGAAACTATTTACTTCTGAACAGCATTATTAAAATTGTTTATAACCAGAGCACTCCAGAACAGCCAGGCACAGTGGCTGCCATTTAGAAGTGGCTTTAAGTAGCTATTTTAGCTTTAGGCATCCTCATCCAATGCACACAGTAGGTGTTCTGTATCCTTACGGTCCCTCTTCTCTATTGCTGCCTGTAAAAATTGGGTTGGATAGACTTATTTTATTTATCATAAAGAGGTTGCACGAACATGATTAGTGTCTAGTTCTTTTGCCACAGGGGTAAGAGACCAAAACACAAGGCCTATAATTCAGGCTTGTTATGCAGCTGGGGACAATTTGCACATGCGGGCAAGAGAGCTTGGGGTTTTTAAAGCCAAGTTCTCTGCAGCATTCACTTTTCACTCAAGGAATGGGACACTGGGTAGAAAATATTAGCTTTATAATCTACCTTGTTGGTTAGGGTGCTTGTATAGCCATAAATCTCTGAGTAGCTTAGCATAATAGGAGAAATATAGGATACATGAGTTTGTTGTCACCAAAACCAGCATCCCCTCTCTGTAAAACAGGGCTGGCAAATTGGATCTGGCTAATGGGCCAAATTTGACAGATGGGTAGGGCTGCCCACTTGTCAGTCACCTGATGCACAGCTCCCAAAGAGCTGTGGGCAGCGCTCTGAAGCCCTGACAATCACCTGATTGTTGGGACTTCAAAGCACCATGCACAGCTCTCTGCAAGGACTAACAATCACTTTTTGGTCTAGCTGTGTCATTACCTGCCCCACACATGATGTCATATATGGTCTGTTATAGGGTAGATGGCTTAGCCAAAATGGCCTTCTGTGCCAAATGGAAATCTGGCTGGCCTAATTAGACCTGCAGTACAGAGGTTTCCCACTGCTGCTGTAAAATATCATCAAACTTCACATTCTGTGATTCCCCACCACCTGTTCCACATTATTGGCTGCTGCCGTTAGAGGCAGGGAATTGAGTAAGGGCGATGATGCCAAGTCATGGGTTAAGCTTTATTATGCATTACCAAGTGGGCGGGAAAGAACTGCACACACAGGTATGCAATCTCTCCTGGGTGAGCACATGTCTCGTAATGTGTACAAATAAAAAGTTGGAAAGGACCTCAAAAGCCACCTAATCCAACCCAATGGTGATGCAGGAAATCTGCTGCTACAGCATCCCTGATAGGTGGTCACCCAGCCTCTGCTTAAAAACGTCTACTATAGTTTTGCCCCAAGGTCTGCAATGATGAGCAATCACATAATGCAAACTATTGTCAGACTTAGCTTATACAAAGTTGGGGCGGGGGGAGAGAGAAAAGTAGAGGTGAGGCAAATCGAAGGTGGTGGTGGTCTGTTACCAAAACCACAGCAATAAAGTCTGCTTGTTGCTCAGACCAGTGTGAGCAAGGCTGATCTCGACCTGACTTCCCGGAGAATCCATGTTCAGAATCCACTGCAGGCTTAGATGCTGACAACTATTCTGTCTCCCAGTCCCATATAATGTTTGTGACAGAACCATTCCTTGACCCAAGCCAGTATTTCAGAATGACCTGAGTTATTCACAGGGTTCTGCAGGTGCTTATTTTAAATCCACTCTGGCCTAGGCATCAAGATAATTAGGAGCCAGAGTCTCTCCCAGTGGTGGCTGGTGCCCATTGGGACTGGTAGGGCAGAAGGCAGGGAGGCCCACAGTCAGCGGAGTCAGAGCCAATGACAGGCAGAGCAAACTAATTCTAGTTTTGCTCCCATCCTCCTCGCTGACTTCTATGAGGGCAACATTGAGACTAAAGAGGAAGAAACTGATAGCCAGGGCCATTCTCTGGACTGGTTGCAAGAAGGCAGGCAGAATGAGGTTGGTGGGGCCATTCACCCTAATGAACCAGCCTCCATACAGTTATGATGTCACTGGGAAGGGAAGGGGCGAGCCACACAATCTCAGGGCACATCTGGAAGGTGGCTGTCCAAGAACAAGCTGAGAGGGTGGCCCGGAGGCCTCAATGCTGTCACACAGTCACCTAGGAGCTTTCTTTTGTGCAGGCCCTGCCAGGTCAGAAGCTGGGAAGAGGGGTGTGAGCCAGATTAATTCAGCTCATGGCCCACCAGCTGACCATCATTCACCTCTGTTAACTGCACATCTTCATGGGTGAATATGCAATGTGTTTTCCCAACCTGCACTCCTGGGCAACCTGCAATTTATCTGCTGTGTCACATTTAATTCCTCTGCTTCTTCTTTCTTCCTACTTCATGGTTTATTGATGGCCTGTTAGCTCTGGCTGGGGTCAGACTCTGCTGCTTGCTTCGCAGCAGGTGATCATTCTCCCCCAGAGGACAAGCCAATGGGAAGTGGTGAAGCAGATGACAGCTGGCAGCCTCCTACCCTCAGAGGCCAAGAACTTCCCGAAATCTGCTCCCAAAAAGTATGCAGTGCTACTAACCTGTAACTGGGCTGTTGCAGAGAGCATTTTCTGCCTGGCTTGGAGTGCAGTGGATGAGGACACAGAGACAGACATGTTCTGTCTCAGCCACCTGATATCATCCCACATGCAAGACAGCTGCAAAATACATGGCAAAATTGGGGTGGGTGGATGGGCAGGGGGAGAGAGAGTGAGTGAGTGTTAATTTATTTCCCCCAAAAAAGGTTAGCTGCTACTCATTTCACATTTCTGTGGGTGGCGCTGTGCTGATGGCTGTTAATAACTGATCTGAGTGATGTTGCCTCTAACCACCATAAGCAGCACAAATCTTTCACAATCAATCTGTGTATCCATCCCATAAAACAAGAAAAGGTCAGTGTGTGTAGCCAGTGGGCGACATGGAGGAGGGTACATTTGAATCTGGAACCAAATGTCTAGCCAGCAGTTGGAACATTTTTCTTTCCACTTTTATTCTGAATTTGTACCTCATGTCAGTCCCAAGTCTATTTCCATTTGGTATTTTGAGCAATTAAATACTCTCAAGGATATCTGTGCCATTATAGGCCCAGAGGATTAGAAGTATGGGGAACCTCACTCAATCAAATCCTGGATCAATCAAAAAACAGGGTCAATGAACAAACAAGGTTATTTTCTAAGGACAGTTTACAAGCATCAGATCCATGACTGGAACGCGCGCGCTCTCGCGCTCTCTCTCTCATGCTCGCTCTCTCTCTCGCCCTCTCTCTCGCGCTCTCTCTCTCTCTCTCTCTCTCTCTCTCTCTCTCTCTCTCTCTCATATCTCACATTTCCTCCAAGGAGCTCAAGGTGATATAGACAGGGCTCCCCACCTTCCAATTTATCTTCACAATAAACCTGTGAGGTAGGTTAGGTTGAGAGATGTGACTGGCCCAAGGTCACCCAGCAAGCTTCATGGCTGCATGGGGATCTGAACCTTGGTCTCCCAGGTTCAAGTCTGATGCCCTAACTACTACACCACACAGCAGCCCTACATGTAACGTGGACAATCATATCTTGCCTATGGTGTAGGTCTCTTTCAGATTCTTCTTCCTTATCTTGCAATATCTCTATTTGCTTGAGCTGAGAATATTGCTGTCTTTTGGAAATTGACATTTACTACAATCCCAACAAATGATAATTTTAAAAGGTCTTATGATTGCTGTAGAAATATGGAGAACTGAATTTAAGATTGGAACAATGAGAAACTGAGAGAACAGAAACTGACAGATCCTTCCATCCCTTATGTGGAAATGGTCCAATTTAAGAAGCCAAGGGAGCATGTGGGTGAGGGAAGCTGAACCCTCCTCCCCTCCTGTGCCTCGTCTTCCCACAATCCATTGTGTGAAATTCTCCATTTCCCTCCTCCCAAATGACTCTGACATTGAAAGTGAGCTCAGATGAGGTAATGGTGGCTGGAGTAATAGTCTGAGGGGGGGGAGCATTGGGTAGTGAGGAGGGTTCAGTTCCTCTCCCCACTGCCCCATAAATCAGATCCCAGCACGCACACACTTTCTAAGCAATTTGTAGCAACTCTGAGACTGAAAACACATGGATCTGCCTCTACTTGGGTCCCAAGCCACACTGCATAACTGGCCTTGGAAACCCTCTTGTCCATCAGTCCTTTTCCTTCCCCCAGCTGAGTCAGATCAAGTCCTCTGCTTAGTAGGGAAGGACATGCTATCCAGCTTCTTTTAGCTGGAGAAGCAGCTGTGGAAAACTGTCCACCATCTGGCTCTACACTGGCAATCCCATTTCTACCCCTGGGTTCCTTCCAGTGGATATGCCCTATTTTACAACAGTGTTTCCTCACACAACATGGAAATACATATGGCTGAGGAGGGGTCGTGGCTCTTGGTGTATAAAGGATAGACTGTGTGGATCAGCCCAAACAAGACCCTCCCCACCACACACATTGACCCAATCCATCATGGCAGGTTGCTACTGTACCTTTGTGAACCAGAGAAAATCTTGCATAATGGAACTTGTGTGAGAGTCATCAATTTCCACAATCGGGATCTGATCTTCATTGGTTACTAACATATTGTCTTTGTAATAAAATATTACAGCTAAATAGAGTCCTCTGAAACAAACAAACAAAAAGAGAGAGAGAAATGAGAAAAGAAATGATTGGAAAGTTGTTCGAGAAAAGCCAGAGAACTGCAGAGCAATAGTGAGTTATTACATTTGTCTAATCTGGCCATGCAATTGACTGAAGCAACAGGATTCACTTTGTTGTTCCCAGAAAGGAGAATTTCCCAGAAACGTCCAGATACTAAATTCCAGCAAATACTGCAAAATAGCTTCAAAAATGCTGGAGTTGATAACTGCCTTCCCTGTAGAATCAAAACAACTCACGATGTCAGTTTTCATAGAAATTCTGCTTAGACAAGTGGTAGCAAATGATTTGGACTTTTCTGCCTTTGGAAATCAAACATGAACATATTTGATTTGACATATAAGTCAGCGGTATGCAAATAAGCATCACGTTATCAAAGGATTAATATATTTAGTTATTCATTAAAAGTACATTATTGTGTTATTCTTCAAATCACATTAGTTTTTATTACTTACTTTAGTTTTAATACTTGGTTTCATTCTGCCTTTTGACTTTTTTTGTCACTGCCACTGCAGTGCTAGCAGCAGGGCTGCTTTCAGCTGCTGCCTTTTATTGTACATAATTTTATTTTCTCAGAATGCCCTTGGCATTGTGTCATTCCAGGGTATCCTGGAGAAAAATGGCAGCCACCTCCTAACACTCATGATGATGTCCAGGGCATTCTAGGGGAAAAAAAAAGATGGTGGCCATAGCTGTGTCACTGCAGCGAGGCTCACCTGATTGTCATCCAGCTGAGTCACTGCAGCATACTGAGATGGAGAAGGGGAGGGACATGGCAACAATGTTAGCACAATGCACATGTGCCCACAGAACCAATCTGGCACTCCTGCCGACGTGTTGGCATCATACTGATCTTGCTGCCGTGCCCCTTGCCCCCTTGCAGCGACTCACCCAGATGGAGGTCAGATGAGCAGCCCTATAAAGTAAAAACAAATCCATTTGTATCCATTTGTTACTGATGGTATTCGTTTTGAAACAAATGAAACCTGGACTGATTCAACTTTTCATTTGCTACAAAATTAATGCACTTGTTTTCAGACTTTCTACTTTCAGAGAGCGCTTTCCATATATATTTGTCTATGCTTTCCATATTGGTTTGTCTAATGTCCATCTGCAATAGAATCATTGGAAACAGATTCTGGGGTATATTCTAGAGTGCATACTCAGTTTACTGGAAGCCCTAAATATGTCCAACACACCCGTGTGGCTCTGCATTGCAGGAGAAGATCATTTGTGAATGGGCAAGCTGTCTTTAAGGGAAAGTCGTCTGCTGTTACTGATCTTTTCATTGAGGAACCCCTAAGAAGCTTCCAAGGGTTCCCCCGAACACAGTGTGAAAACATTAATCCTAGGACCCCTTGATTTATGGCAATATGATTCAGTGTTACGACCACCTGAATCAATGGGGTTATTTTGGATTTGCATGCGTGTAACAGAGCATCATTCTGTCCAGCATATCTACAGCACTGTTTACATATCATTCATTCCTTTTAAATATTTACATTTGTAATTAGTTACATACATTAATCAGTGGATTTAGTGAATTTGAAGGACCCCCAGGGAGCTCTTTGGAAAGAAGCGGCCTCTTATCAAAATGCAAAGAAGAAGAAAAACAAACTGAACACTCTCGGTGATGAAAGAAGACATAATCCAGCCGCGTGCATAACTTTCATTCACAGAGACTGAAGCTTCCAAAGGCAGAGGTAGGCAGGTTATACTGGGACAGGGGACCAGCCAAATATATTAAGGAATCTCAGATCTGGGTTTGATAGGGAAAAGGTGTTCACATAGTTTTCTACTGTCATTTTCAAAGCAAAGTAACCCTTGGATGTGAATAGTTTTCATCAAAGGGAGACCTCAGAGCCATCTCCAAATATGTGAACGGCTGTCACATAAAAGATGATGGAACAAATCCAGAATGTAGCACCCAAAACAATGGCTTCGCATTACAAGAAAAGGATTTCTGACTAAGCGTTAGGTCCTGACAGTATGAGCAGCTCAACAGTGGAGCAGACAGCCTCAGAAGGTCATGGACACACCTTTGTCGTAAAACAGAGGCTGGATGGTCACCTGTCAAGGATGATGTAACAGTGGATTCCCTATACTGACAAGGAGTTTGACTAGATGACCTTTGAGATTCCTTCCAATTCTATATTTCTACCCTTTGGGAGAACTTATCTTTAGGTCTACAGATTTTATAATGAGTGAGATATTATTCAGGGTAAGTGCAAGGCACCCAGACTGTGCTCCTGAGAGTAGGATTCTGAAATGCATTGACCACCCAGAAGTAAATCCCACTGAGTTCAATGGGACTTACTCCCAGGGAAGTGAGTCTAGGACTGTAGTCTTAATTTGACTTTTACATTTGCACAATCCCAGAAGATCTGGAGGTTACACCTAGTGCATTCTCAGAGGATGCCTGCTTCCCAGTGAGCTTCCCTGCCTCCCAATGTCATCTGGTGAAGCCTTGTTCTATGCGGCTTTGTGCTGCCTCCCAGTGTTTTTCTCAACGTTGAAAATGGAAATGGCCTGCCTTCAAGGCGGTCCCTGTGATGTTCCTGTAGGTTAAGCATCTGTAAATATGGTAAGTGCGGGTCTATTAGTTGATGTATGGTAATTGACTGAAGGAGAAAGGGGGAGTACATGGGTGAGAAGCTGAAGTATGCTGGATGATGATTGGCTGAGTGGCTGGCTGGCTGAAGGTATAAATAGGGGAGTCGGTTGAGAGAGAAGTAGTTGGTTGGAGTGAGGTCATTTGGTGAGGGTTGGTTGGCAGAGTTCTGAGGGAAGTTTGCATTGTATTTGGCTAATATTTAAAGAGTATATATATGAACAGAAACATAAAGAGTGACCATATATGAAACCATACGCTTGTGAAACATTCCTAAAGTAATCTTGTTATTTCCTGTTATTAGTAAATAAATACTTATTTGGTTTACCAAAGGCCTGATCCTTGGCTGGGGGAATATACAGACCAGAAGGGAGGGCAAGGTAATTACCAAGGCTGAACAGAAACTGTATTTAATGGTGGCAGCGGTGAAGGGAGGAATTGTAACAAGTCAAGTATCCAGAGCAACCCAGAGTTGTATGCTTTATATATAAAGATGCAAAGGGGTTGGGAACAGCATAGGCACACAGTCACAAAGTAACAAGCTATAGAGAGACTGAGGCAAGGTCTCTGGGAGTATTGGTTACAGGAAGTTACTGGTGGTGCTGCCTAGCAGTGGGATCTAGTGAGATCTGTGCTAGAGCGGAGTGAGAAACCATATAAAGGACGGTCCTGACTGGTGGTGTCCCTGGTGGTGCCTAGTGAAAGGCAGTAGCCACAAGCAGGTGGGAACCTGACAGGGAGAACCAGGGAAGGACGTCACAGTCCCAACTTATGGCGACCCTACAAATAGAGTTTTCATAGTAAGTGGTATTCAGAGGTGGTTTACCATTGCCTTCCTCTGAGGCTGAGAGGCAGTGACTGGCCCAAGGTCACCCAGTGAGCTTATGGCTGTGCCTGTGTGGGGATTCAAACCCTGGTCTCCCAGCTCGTAGTCCAACATACTAACCACTATGCCTGAATTCAGGCCTAGGGTTACTTTGGGCAGCTCTGGCTCCAGTTATATAACTTGGATTCTATTGCATCAGACAAACCTTTTCAAAGTCTTCACAAACTTGTTTGAAGAATGGAAGAGATGTTTCAGGCTTCTTGAGACAGATTGCTTGCGACCAGCGTTCTGCAGTTTAGAACTATCTAGAGTGGAGAAATGAAAGAAAAAGTAACAAAGGAAGGACAGCAGAGAAGTGAATTTGAGTTTTACAGAAATATTATGCAGTGCATTGTTGTCAACACTACAATGACGTAACCCATCAGTGAAACACTAAACATTCACAGTCTTCCATAATTGTCCTCCCTCCTTCTATTCTTTCCCATTTACACTTCACTTTTCTTTGGGGATAGTGAAATTATGGGTTTTATACCAATGAAAAGGAAAAAAACTGATGAGTTTTTAAAAAGTGATTTGGAGAGGTGCCATTTTTCTCCAAATGGGCTCAACAGTTGCTTTTTTGGAGGGGGAAAGGGTTAAAGAGCCCATTTCCCTTCCCTGCTCAGAGGAAATGTTCTGACATACAAACACACACACAATACACACACACCCTACACAACTGCAGTAAAGCAAAAGCAAAAACACAAGGAGATCTGATAGTTCTCTCACATAATGTGTAGTTTGACTCTGATCTTTAAAGTCTCTCCCCACCCCCAACTTAAAAAGGCAGTCTGAGATCTGATGCAAGATTCTTTTACAAAAACACCTCTTGGGGGTGAGGGGAGGGGCAGAATCTTGAGCACACTGGATCCATTTTCCTTTTAAAAAAAAACAACAAAAAACGTTGCATGCTATGCTTCAAAAAAACGCTTTTCGAACTTGATGGAATTTGGGGCAGTCTGATTCCAATAGAAATCACTCTTCATTCATGCCAATATAAAAGACAGACAAGAGGATCATGTGTATCCTGGCAGATCTCACTGTTATCTTTCTCTGCTCTGGAAAGTAGAATAATTAGACACAAGCTACTGAATCCTTTTCCTCTGAGAGACAGATTACTCCATTTTACAGAGCCCTGTTTTGATTGGCAAGATAAAGTTTGCATGATGATCCAGATTAAATCTGAGAGGGTTGTCAGGCTCACTTCTCTTTGCTGAAGGAGAAGAAAAAGTCTAATATATATGTTGCCAGGTGTTTGCATATTCTGCATAACTTGTCATGCTACAAGGAAGCATCTGACTGCATCTTCTTAACAAGTTTGAACACATTTGTTCTTGTCAAAACCCATATGTATAAGCATTCGACATATTTTTAAAAATCCAAATACATTCACACCCTAATTTTCACATTGAAGAAGGTGATAGAAATGAGGAATAAATTTAGCATCATTCTCCTAATATAGAGATCAGGAACATTCAAATGCAGACAAATGCCTTTCCTGGATAGCTTGGCCACCACGATTCATGCATTGGTAACATCACAACTGGATTTCTGTAATCTGCTCTATCTGGGGCTTTCCTTGGGATTGGTCTGGAAGCTGCAGCTAGTGCAGAATGCTGTGGCCAGCTTGTTGAGTGGAGCACATATTACACCTGTGCAACTGCACTGGCTGCAGTGCTGATCAACTACTGGGCCATGTTTTGTTCTTAACTTATAAAGCCCTCAACAAGTCAGAACAAGGTTACCTGAAAGACCACCTTCCCCTGTATAGACCTGCAGGATCACTTAGATCATCTGGGGAAATTCAACTCATGATACCACACCCTAGGGTGGTGACCTCAAAACAGGAGCTTTCTGCTATGGCCCCTGTATTATGGAACATGCGACACATGTGGCAGCAACCATCAGTTATTTTAGGGCTCGCAAAATCCACTTTTGCTGTCCTGCCATTAATCCCCATACTATAGGAATATAATTTAAAAGTACATGAACATCTGCAAATATCAAGGATTTTACCATTACAAAATTGATATGGACGGCAACTTCAGATCAAAAAGTATATATCACTGGACAAGTCCACATATAAACTAACCCCACATTCCAAACTAATAACAGCTTCAAAAAAGCTATGAGGCTGTAAGATAACAAATTCTTCTTGTGTCTGCCCCAAAATAAATAATGTTCTCTGGGTAATACTGTTTTTAGTTCAGCTGTACAAGATAAAGGGTTTTTTTCCCCAGGTGCAAGAAATTGACAAGAGTTCACAGCTCCTGATGAAGGAGTCTCGGCTCTGACATGCATTGAGCTAAACATAAATCTTGTTTCAAGAAGCACTGGAGCCTGTCTCCTCTCTGTTCTATTGGCCATGGTGCTTCCTCCCTCTTCCTGTTCAGATTGTACAGGACAGTATGGCAGTTTCCATACCAAAACCAAGCCTGAATCTTGATTGAAATGGAACTGGAAAATCTGTCTCCTCCAAGAGTACCTGGATTCGATTGGCAACCAGTCTCTCAAAAACCTTGCCCAGAAAGAGGACATTTGCTATGTGTGTTATGTGCCTTCAAGCTGATTACGACTTATGGCTGTTGGAAGTGGAGCAAGACAAGAGACTGGGAAGAATGTGTTTGGCCACAGCATGGAGAAGTTCATCAGGAGGGCTTTAAACTGATTCCTAAAGGGGAGGGAGACGTAAACTTGGTGGTAACGACTGATGAAGGCTTATGCACAGTAGCGGGACCAAAGAGATCAGCTCTAATAGGGCCCAGTAACAGCCCTCAGAAAAATGTAGTAAGGAAGCCAAGCCATAAATCACATGGTCTTCGATGTCTGTATACTAATGCGCAGAGCATGGGAAACAAGCAGGACGAACTTGAACTCTTAATACAGGAGGGCAATTACGACTTGATGTATAACTGAAACTTGGTGGGATGACTCCCATGACTGGAATACAGCAATTGAAGGATACAACTTGTTCAAGAAGAACAGAAGGAATAAAAAGGGAGGTGGAGTTGCGCTATATGTTAAAAATATACAGGAATACCCCGCTATACGGACCTTCACTTTACGGACACTCACGAGTACAGACATACTTACAGTAGCACCATTCCCCTGTTTATGTACGCTTCCCAAGAATGGACACTTAACCTTTGGTTGCGGCCTGTTCTTTCGGTGGGGGGTGGAAAGAGACGCGACCATGCAACTGCACATCAGCTGGGAGGTGCGATCGCGATCAGCTGAGAGGAGCGGCAGCGCAGCAGCAGAGGCTTTAGTGCGGGGCTTTGAGGCTCCACATGAAGGAGAGGAGGCACAGTGGCGGCGCAAGTGAAAAAAGGTAGTGCTTCACTTTAAGTATATTTTCAGTTTATGTACTCACTCTGGACCCATTGCGTACGTTAATGTGGGGTATTCCTGTATATCCCTGCACAGAAATACAGGAAGGTGAGCTTGGTGGCTCCACTGAGAGTATCTGGATTAAAATTAATGGGGCAAGTAACAAAAGGAATGTGGTGCTTGGAGTCTACTACCGACCACCCAATCAAGGAGAAGACGAGAATGTAACTTTTGAAAACCAATTGCCAATATTTCGAGGAGGCATGATGTAGTAGTAATGGGGGATTTCAATTATCCTGATATCTGTTGGGAGACAAATTCTGCCAAACACGGCCCCTGTGTTTCTGACTTGTGTTGCAGATAACTTCCTCCTACCGAAAGTGGAAGAAGCAACCAGAGGATCAGCTATCCTGGACTTGATTCTAACCAATAGTTAAGTTGCGGACTCTAGTGTTAGGGGCATGTGTATATTGGGGGGAGTGATGAGGGGAGGGGGGAGGCCAAGATATAATGAGGCTGGATAGCAGATGCTGGTGGGGTGCTAGTGGCAGGCCACGTCAGGTAAGAGGAACGAGGGAGAGATGTGTAATATCTGTCCCTTGTTCCAGGCCTGCCCAACACCAGAAGATAGCTGGGGGATGCAGGACTCCATGTTCTGACCTTCGGCTGCTGCTGTGCAATGCCATGTCCATTGCCCAAAAAACATCCCTCATCCATGATATGATATTGGATGAGAGCGTGGACCTGGCATGTATTACGGAAACCTGGCTGGATGAAGCCGTGGCTCCCATCCTTGAGGCCACGTGCCCAGCTGGGTTCCTATATGCGCAGCAGCTGAGGGTCGGAAGATGGGGAGGTGGAGTGGCGGTCATCTATTGGGGATCCCTGGTTCTCACCAGACCTCCTCTCCATGAGACCAAGATTGTTGATTGCATGTACTGGAGGCTGGGCCCAAAGGGCAGCTTAGGGATGCTGCTCATGTACCGTCCACCCCGCTGCATGACAGACTCCCTTGTCGAGGTGCTAGAGGTGGTCTCAGATGTGCGGGCGCAATCCCCAAATTTGCTGGTGCTGGGGGATTTCAGCGTACATGCTGAGGCCACCCTCATAGAGGCACCTCGGGATTTCATGGAAACCATGGCTTCCTGGGAGCTGCACCTTACTTCCATGGGGCCCACCCATATAGCTGGTCATGCATTTGACCTTGTATTTGCCTCGGGAGAGGAGGGGAGTGATCTGAAAATGGGGGCTACATCTTTTACCCCCTTGTCATGGTCAGATCACTACTTGGTGAGAGTAGACCTTTCGATGCCACACACCCTCCGTGGGGGTAAAGGACCCATTAGGATGGTCCGCCCCAGGCATTTGATGGATCCTGATGGATTCCTGAATGCACTTGGGGATTTTGTGGAGCCTGCAGACAGGCACTCAGTCAAATCCCTGGTGGAGGAGTGGAATGAGGCGATCACCAGGGCATTAGACCGGGTGGCTCCTAAACGCCCTCTCCCCCTGAATAGGACTCAGACGGCACTCCACGGCTGCAAACTCTGAGGCAGGAGATGAGACTGCTAGAACGCTGGTGGCGGAAATCTCGCTCTGATGACAATCGGACACGGGTTAGAGCAGCTGCAGCAGCCTACCATGTGGCAATAAGGGCAGCAAAACAGGACTTTTTTGGCTGCCTCTATTGCGTCCGCAGAGTGCTGTCCCAGGAGGCTGTTCCAAGTGGTCCGAAGCCTGGTTGGTCCAGTTGCCTCGGAACCAATGGGACATTCTAAGACCTCCTGTGATGAATTTGCAAAGCACTTTGCGGATAAAATCGATCATCTAAAGAGTTCGATTCCGTAAGCCATGGATGCAGTGAGTGAGCCAGAGATGGCTAGTGGTTCTCCAGCAATGTGGAATCAGTTCCAACTTCTTCCTTCTGATGAAGTGGACAAGGTGCTTTCAACTTTAAGGCCAACCACCTGCTTACTCCATCCTTGCCCATCGTGGCTCATTATGAGCTGCAAGAACAGACTGGGAGAGGGGATTAAGGCGGTGGTAAATGTGTCCTTGGAAGAGGGCATGATGCCATCAGCTCTCAAGGAGGCAGTAATAAAACCAATTTTAAAGAAGCCCTCCTTGGATCCCCAAGATCTGAACAACTTTCGCCCAATCTCAAACTTACCATTCTTGGGCAAGGCGGTTGAGTGGGTGGTGGCAAAGCAGTTGCAAGCGCACTTGGAGAAAGTGGATTATCTGGATCCATTTCAGTTGGGCTTCAGACCTGGACATGGGACTAAAACAGCCTTGGTCGCCTTGGTGGATTATATGAGGAGAGCGTTGGATAGGGGTGAGTGCACCTTCCTCGTCCTCCTGGACCTCTCAGTGGCTTTTGATACCGTTGACCATGGTATCCTTCTGGATCGCCTGGACAGGTTAGGCGTAGGGGGCACTGTATTGCAGTGGTTCCATTCCTTCCTCTCTAATAGGTACCTAAGAGTAGCATTGGGGGATGAGGTTTCGGACCCTTGGCCTCTCACTTGTGGTGTGCCGCAGGGCTCCATCCTCTCCCCGATGCTATTTAACATCTAGATAAAGCCGCTGGGGGCTATCATTAGGAGATTTGGGCTGCAGTGTCACCAATATGCAGATGACACACAGCTCTATCTCTCATTTAAATCTTCACCAAGGTTGGCTGTAGAAACCCTATCCAAGTGCCTGGAGTCGGTGAGTGGCTGGATGGGAAGGAATAAGCTGAAACTGAACCCTGACAAAACTGAGGTACTGCTTGTGGGAGACAAAGGAAGGTTGGGGGATGTTGACCTGGTGCTCAATGGGGTACAACTGCCCCTGAAAGACCAGGTCCGCAGCCTGGGGGTCATTCTTGATTCCCAATTGTCCATGGAAGCTCAGGTTTCGGCTGTGAGCCGAGCAGCACTGTATCGACTCCATCTGATATGGAGACTGCGCCCCTACCTCCCCAATCACCTGCTCCCATCAGTGGTACATGCCCTGGTCTTCTCTTGCCTAGACTACTGTAATGCGCTCTACGTGGGGCTACCCATGAAAACGGTCCAGAAGCTGCAACTGGTACAGAACGCAGCGGCGTGCCTGATCAAAGGCAGCCGCCAGCGAGATCACATAACTCCAGTGCTAAAAGAGTTGCACTGGCTACCAGTTGCTTGAGGGCCCAATTCAAGGTGTTGGTTTTGACCTTTAAATCCCTATACGGTTTTGGCGCAGTCTATCTGAAGGAGCGACTCCAGAATCATCAGCTATGCCGTCCAACAAGATCAGCCTCAAAAGACCTTCTCTCATCAGTCAAAACAGCCAGACTGGTTAGGACTAGAGAGAGGGCTTTTTCAATTGTAGCCCCCACCCTGTGGAACTCCCTCCCAAATGATCTCCGCCATGCCCCTTCCTTAATGAGTTTCCGTTGGGCCGTGAAGAGCTGGCTCTTCAGGCAGGCTTTTGGGGTGGGCTAGATTTTATTATTCTTGTTTCCAGATTTTTAATGCTTATAGTATTTGTATATTTATTTTGTACGTCGCCCAGAGTGGCTGGATAGCCAGCCAGATGGGCGACTAAGAAATTCAATAAATAAATAAATAAAAATAGAGATGATTTGGTGGATGAAGTGGCAGTTACGGGAACTCTGGGGGAAAGTGACCACACCATACTTGAATTCTTGATTTTAACAGAAGTGAAAGCTGAGAGTAGCCATATGCGCCCCCTGGACTTCAGGAAAGCTGATTTTAATAAACTCAGAACAATTGTAAGTATGGTTCCATGGCAAGCGACCCTAATGAGAAAAGGAGAAATGGTAAGCAATTCCAACAGGAAAAAAGGGGGGAAACAGCAGAAGAAGCCAATGTGGCTTCACAAAAAGCTTAGAGATGACCTTAAAACAAAAAAGGACAGATACAGGAAGTGGAAAGGAGGCCAGGCCACAAAGGAAGAGTACAGGCAGGTATCATGGAATTGCAGGGATGGTGTCAGGAAGGCTAAAGGTGAGAATGAGCTGAGGCTAGCAAGGGATGCTAAAAGCAACAAAAAAGCTTTCTTCAGGTATGTCCATAGTAAAAGACAGAGAAAAGAAATGGTGACACAGCTACTCAATGAGGAAGGCAAAATGATAACAGATGACAAAGAAAAGGCAGAAGTGCTCAATTCCTACTTTGGCTCAGTCTTCTCCCAAAAGAGGGCCTATGACCCTCCCGGGAAACATGAAGTAGAAGGGGCAGGATTGGAGCTTGCGATTGATAGACAAATGGTCAAGGAATACCTAATCACTTTGAATGAGTTCAAATCAGCAGGGCCCAATAAACTGCATCCTAGAGTATTGAAGGAATTGGTTGAAGAACTCTCAGAACCGCTCTCTATTATTCTTTGCGAAATCATGGAGGACCGGTGAAGTGCTGGATGACTGGAGGAGAGCTAATGTTGTCCCTATCTTCAAAAAGGGCAAGAAGGAGGAACCAGGGAACTACAGACCAGTCAGCCTAACATCAATCCCTGGAAAAATTCTGGAGCAGATTATAAAGCAATCAATCTGTAAGCACCTTAAAAGCAATGCAGTGATTACTAGGAGCCAACAGGGATTTATGGAGAACAAATCCTGACAAACTAATCTCATCTCATTTTTTGATCAGGTAACCTCCCTTGTAGACTGTGGGAATGCTGTGGACATAATATATCTCAACTTCAGCAAAGCTTTTGACAAAGTGCCCCATGATATTCTGATTAGCAAGCTAGCTAAATGTGGGCCGGATGAAACAACTATCAGATGGATCCACAGCTGGCTCCAGAATCGTACTGAAAGAGTGCTTATCAATGGTTCCTTCTCAAACTGGGTGGAAGTAACGAGTGGGGTACCACAGGGCTCGGTCCTGGGCCCAGTGCTCTTCAGCATTTTTATTAACGACTTGGATGAGGAGGTACAAAGCATGCTTATCAAATTTGCAGATGATACAGAATTGGGGGGCACAGCTGATACTGTGGAAGACAGAAAGAAAATTCAAAGGGACCTTGATGGGCTGGAGCAGCCTTTCCCAGCCAGTGTGCCTCCAGATGTTGTTGGACTACAACTCCCATCAGCCTCAGCCAGCATTGCCAATGGTCAGGAAAGATGGGAATTGTGGTCCAACAACATCTGGAGGCACGCTGGTTGGGAAAGGCTGGGCTGGAGCATTGGGCTGAAAACAACAAAATGAAATACAACAGGGATAAATCCAACGTTCTACACTTAGGAAAAAGAAACCAAATGCACAGTTATAAGATGGGGATACTTGGCTCAGCAGTACAACATGTGAGAAGGATCTTGGAATTGTCGTTGATCAAAAGCTGAATATGAGCCAACAGTGTGATGTGGCTGCAAAAAAGGCAAATGCTATATTAGGGTGCATTGTTGTTGTTGTAGTTATGTACCTTCAAGTCGATTACAACTTATGGCGACCCTATGAATCAGCGACCTCCAAGAGCATCTCTCATTAACCACCCTGCTCAGATCTTGTAAGTTCAGGTCTGTGGCTTCCTTTATGGAATCAATCCATCTCTTGTTTGACCTTCCTCTTTTTCTACTCCCTGCTGTTTTCCCCAGCATCATTGTCTTTTCTAGTGAATCATGTCTTCTCATGATGTGTCCAAAGTATGATAACCTCAGTTTCATCATTTTAGCTTCTAGTGATAGTTCTGGTTTAATTTGTTCTAACACCCAAGTATTTTTCTTTTTTGCAGTGCATGGTATGTGCAAAGCTCTCCTCCAGCACCATATTTCAAAGGAGTTGATTTGTCTCTTATCCATGTTTTTCATTGTCCAACTTTCACATCCATACATAGAGATCAGGAATACCATGGTCTGAACGATCCTGACTTTGGTGTTCAGTGATACATCTTTGCATTTGAGGACCTTTTCTAGTTCTCTCATAACTGCCCTACCCAGTCCTAGCCTTCTTCTGATTTCTTGACTATTGTCTCCATTTTCGTTAATGACTGTGCAGAGGTATTGATAATCCTTGACAAGTTCAATGTCATCATTGTCAACTTTAAAATTACATAAATCTTCTGTTGTCATTACTTTAGTCTTTTTGACGTTCAGCTGTAGTCCTGCTTTTGTGCTTTCCTCTTTAACTTTCAACAGCATTCGTTTCAAATAATTACTGGTTTCTGCTAGTAGTATGGTATTGTCTGCATATCTTAAATTATTAATGTTTCTCCCTCCAATTTTCACACCTTCATTTGGTCCAATCACGCTTTCCGTATGATATGTTCTGCGTACAGATTATACAAATAGGGTGATAAAATACAACTCTGTCTCACACCCTTTCCGATGGGGAACCAATTGGTATCTACATATTCTGTATCCTCTTGTGCAGAGTATAGGTTGCGCATCAGGAAAATCAGATGCTGTGGCACCCCCATTTCTTTTAAAGCATTCCCTAGTTTTTCATGAGCTACACAGTCAAAGGCTTTGCTGTAGTCTATAAAGCACAGGGTGATTTTCTTCTGAAATTCTTTGCCCCATTCCATTATCCAACGTATGTTTGCGATATGATCTCTGGTGCCTCTTCCCTTTCTAAATCCAGCTTGGATGTCTGGCATTTCTCGCTCCATGTATGGTAAGAGCCATATATATATATACAGGCTGCATTAACAGAAGTATAGTTTCCAAATCGCGTGAAGTACTAGTTCCCCTTTATTCAGCACAGGTTAGGCCTCATCTTGAATACTACATCCAGTTCTGGTCTCCGCACTTCAAGAAGGATGCAGACAAACTGGAACGGGTTCAGAGGAGGCAACAAAGATGATCAGGGGCCTGGAAACCAAGCCCTATGAGGAGAGACTGAAAGAACTGGGCATGTTTAGCTTGGAGAAGAGAAGACTGAGGGGAGATATGATAGCATTCTTCAAGTACATGAAAGGTTGTCACATAGAGGGCCGGGATCTTTTCTCGATCGTCCCAGAGTGTAGGACACAGAATAATGGGCTAAAGTTGCAGGAAGCCAGATTTCGACTGGACATCAGGAAAAACTTCCTGTTAGAGCCATACAACAATGGAACCAATTACCTAGAGAGGTAGTGGGCTCTCCGACACTGGAGGCATTCAAGAGGCAGCTGGACAGCCATCTGTCGGGAATGCTTTGATTTGGATTCCTGCATTGAGCAGAGGGTTGGACTCGATGGCCTTGTAGGCCCCTTCCAACTCTTCTATGATTCTATGATTCTAAGAGCAATTCCTGTTTTGTTCTTTTGTTTTATGTTCCAGAAGGGAGATAGAGTTAGGGTCTTCCAGATGGATAGGCTTAATTACCTTTACCTGTGATGCTCTGACTGACTTCCTTCCGTCGCCTAGACTATTACATCTTTAGGGAAGCTTACCTGCCCCTCCTCCTTCTGCCCTTTCCATTTCTTTCTTCTCCAACTGTCCGGGAGAGAGGAGACACCCTTTTGTCTCTGCTGTCTCTCTCCTAGCCATGAGGTCAACTCCCACGCCTGGGCGTTGCACCTCCAACTTAGTTAGTTAGTTAGAACTAGGTATGCCTTTCTGTATACTATGTATTCCTATAAATAAAGTAGCTTTTCTTATTTTACTAAGTCTTACGTCTCAGTGATCCTGATGCCGGGTAAAAGCCTGCTTTCTTAGGTAAACACACACACACGCTGGCACACTCGCATTTCTAACCACTGTTATTCTCTGTTGCTGTGCTTAAACAAAATTTAGCACACACACAGCAACAATGGCGACCCTATGAACCAGGGACCTCCAATAGCATTTGTTATAAACCACCCTGTTCAGATCTTGTACATTCGGCTCTGTAGCTTCCTTTAGGAAATCAATCCATCTCTTGTTTGGCCTTCCTCTTTTTCTACTCCCTTCTGTTTTCTCAGAATTAGTGTCTTTTCTAGTGAATCTGTCCAAAGTGTGATAATCTCATTTTCATCATTTTAGCTTCTAGTGATAGTTCTGGTTTAATTTGTTCCAACATCCAATTATTTGTCTTTTTCGCGGTCCATGGTACAGTAGGGGCCCACTTATATGGCAGGTTAGGGACTAGACACCTGCTATAAAGTGAAAATCGCAGAAAAGTGGAAGATTGATCAGCTGCAGTGCGGGGAGCTCCAGCTGACAGCACTTGGTCCCTGAAGCTCCCCCCACAACAGCTGAGTGATGTTCTGCTTTTCCATGCATCACTCTCTCCCCCCCACTCGCTCTCCCTCATTATGGTGGGGGAGTAGTGCTCCCCTTCCATGGCAGGCTCCCTCCCGCGGATCGCAGGGAGGGAGCTGTCCGCCCGCTTGCGCCTGTTTGCTTGCCCTCTGCCGTCTCCCTGGCTTGTCCCCCCCTTGCCCAATCGCTCACCCTCATTATGGTGGGGGAGTAGTGCTCCCCTTCCGTGGCAGGGCCTGCTGCGGATTGCAGGGAGGGAGCTGCCTGCCCATCCGCACCTGCTTGTTTGTCCTCCGCCACCTTCCTGGCTCTTCCCCCCCTTGCCTGCTGGCTCACTGGCTTGCCCTCCGCTGGCTCCCTCGCTCGTCCCCCCTTGCCTGCTCACCCTCCCCCCACCTGTTCTTGCACTCGCTCGCTCTCTGCCACCTCCCTGGCTTGTCCCCCCTTGCCCGTTTGTTCTCCCCCTGCCTGTTCGTGCACTTGCTCACTCTCCACCGCCTCCCTGGCTCATCCCCCCTTGCCCGCTTGCTCTCCCCCCTGCCTGTCCGCTCATTTGCCCTCTGCCACCTCCTTCGCTCATCCCCCCTTGCTTGCTGGCTCACTCGCTCACCCTCCGCCAGCTCCCTCACTCTTCCCCCCTTGCCTGCTCCCCCTCCCCCTGCCTGTTCGTGCACTTGCTTGCTCACCCCTGCCTCCCTATCTCATCCCCCTTGCCCACTCGCTCTCCCCCCTGCCTGTTCATTTGCTCACTTGCCCTCCGCTGCCTCCCTGGCTTGTCTCCCCCTTGCCCGCTTGCTCTCCCCCCTGCCTGTTTGCGCACTTGCTCACTCTCCACCGCCTCCCTGGCTCATCCCCCCTTGCCTGCTCGTTCTCCCCCCTGCCTGTCCGCTCATTTGCCCTCTGCCACCTCCTTCGCTCATCCCCCCTTGTCCACTCACTCTACCCCCTGCCTGTTTGCACACTCACTCACTCTCTGCCACCTCCCTGGCTTGTCCCTTGCCCGCTCTCTCTCCGCCCCTGCCTGTTTGCACACTCAGTTGCCCTCCGCCGCCTCCCTTGCTCATCCCCCCTTGCCCAGTCGCTCTTCCCCCTGCTTGTTCACTCATGCGCTCGCTCGTCCTCCACCACCTCCCTCAACAATAAAATGGTGCCGGACGCCCTTCTCGGACTCAGCTGCTGAGCTCGTCGTCAGAGCTTGGAAACATTTCTTTTTTGAACTACAACTCCCATGAGCACAACTGTACGTTAAAAAAGGGATGTTTTCGAGTTCTGACATTGCTCAGGGCATCGAGCGCCATCAATTTACGTCATGCCGCAAAATCGCCGCAAAAACAGAACAAGAGCCGAACATATGGGACATGGACATAATTCAAAACTGCCACGTTAGTGAAGCGCCGAGAAGCAAAGTGCCGTAAAGCTGGGCTCTACTGTATACACAAAGCTCTCCTCCAACACCATATTTCAAATGAGTTGATTTTTCTCTTATCCACTTTTTTTATTGTCCAACTTTCACATCCATACACAGAGATTGGGAATACCATGGTCTGAATGATCCTGACTTTAGTGTTCAGTGATACATCTTTGCATTTAAGGACCTTTTCTAGCTCTCTCACAGCTGCCCTACCCAGTCCTAGCCTTCTGATTTCTTGACTATTACCCTCCATGTGCTAAGGTATTAATAATCCTTGACAAGTTCAATGTCCTCATTGTCGACTTTAAAGTTACATAAATCTTTTGTTGTCATTACTTTAGTCTTTTTGACGTTCAGCTCTAGTCCTGCTTTTGTGCTTTCCTCTTTAACTTGCATCAGCATTCATTTCAAATCATTACTGGTTTCTGCTAGTAGTATGCTATTGTCTGCATATCTTAAATTACTGATATTTCTCCCTCCAGTTTTCACACCCCCTTCGTCTTGGTCCAATCCCGCTTTCCATATGATATGTTCTGCGTATAGATTAAATAAATAGGGTGATAAAATACACCCCGTCTCACACCCTTTCCGATGGGGAACTAATCAGTTTCTCCATATTCTGTCCTTACAGTAGCCTCTTGTCCAGAGTAGAGGCTGCGCATCAGAACAATCAAATGCTGTGGCACCTCCATTGCAGTTGGAAATCTGGCATTTCTCGCTCTATATATGGAAAGAGTCTTTTTTGTACAATCTTGAGCATTACTTTACTTGCATGGGATATTAAGGCAATAGTTCGATAAATACTGCATTCCCTGGGATCCCCTTTCTGTGGAATTGGGATGTATGTTAAACGCTTCCAGTCTGTGGGCCGTTATTTTATTTTCCATATTTGTTGACAAACTTTTGTCAAAATTTTGACAGATTCAGTCTCAGTAACTTGTAGCAACTCTATTGGTATGCCATCTATTCCTGGCGAATTGTTTCTTCCAACTATTTTAAGAGCAGTTTCCATCTCACATTTTAAAATTTCTGGTTCTTCATCATACGATTCCTCCGTGAATGAATCTGTCATCCTTGCATCTCTTTTATATAGTTCTTCAGTGTATTGCTTCCATCTTCCTTTTATTTTATCTCAGTACTGGTCTAATATTGTCAAGATCTTCCAAGTCCAGGGAAGGCTTCTTCAGGGATAATAATCCTGCCCCCAACACCTGCCCGTTAAGTGGGGCATCTGAAAAGGCATGCCCACGGATGGACAGTTGTACACACATAGGTGATCCATGCAACTGGGACCTCTGTGTGATTAGGGATCTCAATCACATGGAGAATTTATGTGCATGAAATGGTATACATCCCACTCAATACCTGAAGTCAAGGCTCAGAGGGGGCAGTGACACTGGGGTAGGATCAGAGGAGTGGTCCTGCCCATGTGTGAGTTTAGTGTATGCATGGAGGAATGACTGAACAGGGCACAGAGTGACCAATAAACACAACCCTTGATGCTAGCTGGTTATAAAAGAGTAGGCACAATTCTTAAAGAGTGAGGTCACATAGTATAGTTCGGACCTCAGTGGTGTTCTTCAGTATATTTCTTTATTTCTTCCTGTGTAAGTGTTCTATAGGGAAAAGTACAACACTTCATGTGAGGACACCATTTGGGTGAAGGCACCAAACAATGAGTGGCATAGGTCCATCTAATCTTCATCTGGTTACCCACAGTGGACAGCCAGATGCTTCCCAGAAACCCAAAAGCAAGTCATTAAGGCAATAGCATTCTTCTTTTGTTGCTGGCTTACAGAGGTACACTGTCTCTGAACCTGGAGGCTCCATAAACCCATGATGACCAGAAAGCATTAATAGCTTTATCCTGCATGAATGACTTAATCCTTCCTTCCTTCCTTCCTTCCTTCCTTCCTTCCTTCCTTCCTTTTCAGCCATTTGTAAACCACTTAACTAATAGTCTTTGGTAGGCAACAGAGCTTAAAGCTGTTTAAGCCAGTAACTATCACCATTCCATAAATTAATTCCATACATTATGTGTTGTGTGAAGGAGCACTTTATTTTGGCTGTCCTGAATCTCCTGCTTACAAGAACGATTGGAAATTCAAGTATTATACTGAGAGGAAGAGAAAAAATCAAGTTCACCACTTCATGTATGGTTTTATAATCCTCTGTTATGCAGGGTTGACATGGTCGGGCATCTGTCAAGGGTCCACATCCCAGCATGGAGGTCCACTAACAAGATCCCCTGGATCTGCTGCTGCAAGGAGGTAGACTCAATGAGGGAGGGGCCCCATGGAGGCTATCTTATCCAAGAACCCTCAAAATCTGGAGCTGCTGCTACTATACCCCCCATTACTTGGTCACTTTTTCCCCTAAACAATGCAGCCTGTCCTTATAAGGAAGGTGTTAGAAACCAATCCCCTGGCCATCTTGGCTGTCTTTTCTGCATATCTTCCAGTTCATAATTCATATCCTTTTTTTGAGATGGGGCAACCAGTAAACTGTTAAGTGGTGGGTAGCTTGGGTTACTGTCCCTCTCCTTCAAGCCAGTGTTGTGCTGAAAGAACAATCACCCTATTGCCTAGACAATCAAAGGACTCTCCATCTCATCCAACGCTGTGCTGCAATGCACTTCTGTTTCTGCAGAATCTGTGAACAGCCACAGATGAAGTGCCTTAAATATGAAAGCATGGTAATTACAAGCAAATTTAGAACTCCCTTTCTCTCTCTCTAAAAAAAGGATGATTTTCTCCACCGCCTCCAAGTGTTTGTAGATTCCCTCCACCCCGAAGTATCTGCAGATGCCACTTGAAATTCCTGACCCATTTATCATTTGAGCCAAGAGATGTTTGTCTATCTCTTCACATTTGCTTTTTAATCGTCGAGCCACCTCTCTGGCTGGTTTCCTGGGTTTCTGTCCTGGGATTTCTCACCAACTCTTCCCATGACCTCACTGTATCTATGTTCTCTTTTAGCAACAAACATTCCTGCTTCCCCCATCTTGTTTTGGAGGCTTTTAGCTTTAGCACGTGGCCTGACTTGAAAGGGACCCTGGGGGGTCCCTATAGGGAGAGAGACAGGTACTTCAGCTTGTATCTACTACTGTTACTACTACAACAAATGAAATAAATTGATAAGGATGTGGATAAGGATGTAGGGAAAACCTAAAAGCCCATCAATTTGCACAGGGTTTTGTGGAGGGAGTTTGGGGGGGATTATAACAGGTGCTTTGGTAGGTTCATTCATACTTATTTTTAGCCTGGAGGCAAATTATATTAATTCCATGAAACCTAGGAAAAACGAAGAACATGCCTGTGTACAGGAGTCCTGACTTTCTGAAGAGAAAGCACCATAATACATCAAGAAACACTAAGCAATTATACTACTAAAATAAATAGGGTGGATTTAAAGCAGGAAAGCAATGCTGTTTGGCTAGTCAAATGGTTTGGCTCCACTCCACAAGCCCTTTAACGGTTGCTGCTAAAGAACCAACACCCAAGAACTGCCACAGCTATTCCCGCCCTGTTGATTGCTTTTGTTTTTACAATCATGTATAAACAGGGACCAGAAATACTGAAGTGGGATTAAAAATAACAATAATAATTTGGGATCTGTAGGAAGAATGTGTTTGAATGGCCTGCCATTTAATTAGCTAATAAATAACATGGTGTGGTACTAATTGTATGGCAGCAAAGCTATATGCAAAAGAAAAGCTGCATCAATAAATGATAAGGCCAACCAGCTATGAGGACAAAGAAATGAAAACCTTTGTGCAAATGCTTAAGTTAGCAGCACAAAGAACCGGTAACAGCTAGGGCTTGCAGCAGCCTTTGCCAACCTGGTGCCCTCCAGATGTTTTGGATGGCAACTCTGGGACCGCTGAGAGTTGCTGTCCAAAGCATGTGTAGGGCACCAGGTTGGCAAAGGCTGGCTTAGAGTTTTTCTATCAGACAAAACACTCAAACCTGCGCTGAGCAGTTCAGAAGATTATTTGCAGCTGATCCATAGAAGATTCTTTGATGCCTCACAAAATAAAAAGAAAAACAACTGATTTGAGGAGGTGGGGGTGGGAGGGAAGGAAATCCATGAAGGCTGATAAATATGAGCATTAGCAGAGTATGGTGGGTTGGGTGTATCTTCACTGAGGGCAGTTCCAGACTTCATGAAGCAAACATGTTCTCAACATGCAGTAGCAGCTTGCAGGGAGGGGAGGGCGCCTCACACCTGACTGCCCAACAGTGGAGTTGCTGCCACTTACCAGGTGGCAGGGACATAAAGAGTAGCAAACCTGTAAAGAGTGGATGATGTATATAAGCCGTCAAGCACTAGCATACACTTGTCTGCAAACACTGGCCCAAGCCATTTCACTGCCCGGTGGTAGTGGGATGCTACTTTAAAATTTCTTGCCGCACCATTCAAACACCAGTTCCTGCCTTCATCCATCCCCCCTACCCCCCGTGGAAGATATTTGCCTCTCAAACATAAATGCTGTTCCTACACTGGTGTTACACCAGAGATTCTGCCTAAAGTGTGGCTGTCAAGCCCAAACTATGCATGACAAAGAGTTCTTTAGTAGCAGCCATTAAAGTGCACATGGAATGGACCTAAACCATAGAGGACAGGGTGTGGGGCCATATATGATGTCAACGGGTGGGTGGGCTTGGCTGAAATAGCCCTATGGGTCAAATGGGGAGGCCTGTGGGGTGGAGATTCCTCAACCCTTTTAATGAATGGCCTTGTAATGTCCATAGCTGCTGTATTAATGATCCTGAGCAGGTATGGACCTGATCGGTCCCTTGAATTTATCAGAAATCATCATCATCATCAACAACATTATTAATTAATTACATTTATCTATCACCCATCATTCTAAGTTCTCTGGGTGGTTTATGAACATTTCCATGTACAATATAACAATTTAAAAACATTAATTAAAAACAGTAAGAATGTACTCATTTATATTTTGTTTTGCTTGGAAGCTGCTTTGCCCTGGAAAGTGGAAACATATTCTCAACAATATGAAACAATAAAATCCAACAATGCACAATACAAATAGGACACACACATACCCCCCCCCATCAGCATAAACACAGTAGCATAAATCAATTTAAAACCACATTAAACCAGCAAGGGGAAAATAAATTGGTGCAAGATTTAAAAGCACCAGAATATATGCTTCTTCTAATTTAAAAGGCCTGGGAGAATAAAAATCTGTAATGTGGGTGACAGGTGAGCATCTCTGAGGAGGTTATTCTGTAAAGGTGGAACCACCACCAAATAGGCCCTCAAAATGACCATCTTGCTACTAGCCACCTGCCTCAATACATTAGGTGGGAGGACTTCTCATCATGCACCTTCATGTCTCAGGGCATTTGAGGCTTCAATTTGCAGGCCCCTTATGGCAGCAGGCTGACAGCAACAGTCAAGCTCCTGGCTTGCCAAATCCTACTACCTACTGGCCACCTCTTCTCATTTAAGAGTCCATTTCACCAGAATGTTACCAGACATAGGAACGTGGCCTGGACAGTGCTGGAAATACCAGGCTGTACAAAAAGAAAAAGAGCACCTGACTGCCTAGAGATGTTCCTTGGGTTTGTGCACTCTTCTTCCACTCTTCTCCCTTTTTGCGACTGTGTGGTAGAGATCAGAGGTTTTTGCTTCCAGTTTTAAACAACTCAAGAGAAGGGATGGAGGAGAAACTCAGTTCAGTTCACATTTAAAGGTGAATTACCCCTAATTTGCACTTTCCAAAACAATACACGAACCAAACACAGCCATCCATTGAAATTCACACTTATCTGAATTTTGCGATGCAGTTCGCCACCCGAACAATGCATATATTAGATAAAAGTGTGCATAACGATACTTACATTAGCGAACATTGTTTTGTTAATATGTGTGTAGTCAGCATACATGTGTATGACAGGAGACAGTCTCACTAAAATGCTGATGAATTTTCATGAGGATTTTTCTTTTCTAAAAATTGCAAACTATTGTGGACACGCGAAGAGAACCAAATTTAAGATTGGAAAAATTAGAATGTGAGAGAAACTGAAACTAAGAGATTTGCCCATCCCTACTCAAGAGCCCTATTTGGGTGTTTGTTCTTCTTCCATACAAATGAATGTGTAAAAGGAAGCGGGTGCATGCTGCCAAATCTTGACCCCTCAGATGTGTTGCCATTATCATGTTTAGCTCTCCATGGCTTTGAGGGCAAAGGTCTGCAGTGGGGAGTCTTGTGTACTGCTGAGGCTCCCTATGCAACTGAACCGCGCACAACCAGGGATTTAAATTGCAGGTCGTCCCCCTGCCTCAAACTCGTGGAGGGCTCTACCTGCAATCATGGTGATGCACAAGAGAGGGCAAAGGCTGGCAGCACGCCCATGCTTCCCTTCATGTGTTAATTTACACATTAGTAGAACAAATACCCCAATAGGGCAACAATTCCCTCTTCATCTTAACTATGGTTTCAAAGCCTGATCAAACCGTGGTTTCATTTGAAGGGTGCCTAAGAAAGAAATAAGTCTCTAATTTTAGCCCAGGAAAAAAACATGTTCCAGGTTTCAACACTCTGGAAAATACAGCCATGTTCCCAGCATTCCGACGTGCTATGTAGCAATGTTGCAGCACGTAAGAATGTTGATACTCTGCACATGAGCAGTTGTGGATTCCCCCCCCATTCCATTGCTACTGCAGTGTGAGAGCCTCTGACCTGCACCGACGTCTGTTCAGCATTCACACGACTCACTCAGCCTGCAGCAGCCCGGTGAAAAATGGGTGCACCTGCTGAGTAAGGCCGACGGCCGTCAGACCCAAAGAAGGTCATGAGAAAGGCTCCTGTATCCGCGCTAGCTCTGCCTCCGTCCCAACCTTGCCTTGGCACAGGCTGCTATCCGAAGTGAGAACCTGTGCCCTTTGCCAAATGAGGTAAGAGCCGGTTCTGCAGCTCACAGATCAAATTACTATTCAAACATTTTTAAGGATTAGCTTCGGACTCAGCCATTTAGTATTGTACTGGACAAGTGCCACTGAAAGAAAAGAAATGGTAAATATTACAATGTAAAGTTTTGACATTCTTTCTTACCTTAGGTCATCACAACGATATGTTTAACTACAAAGAATTGATTTGAAATGAATGATTAGAGAAGGGAGAAGGGACCAGAAAGAAGAAGCAACTCCCAAGATCTTAGATACATACAATGCCAGGCAATCTGTAACTGGAGTAACTTGGTTATGCTAGTTATGAAGACAAATGGATGACCTTGTTGCTTGTAATCATCAGTGTTCCCCCCTCCCCCCGGAGATTAAACTTCGGAAATCAAACATCTCTCCCCAGGGATACCGGCAATTACAAAGTAAATTCTAAAGCAACAGTAGATCTATTTGCAAAGCCTCTTAAACGCAGTCTGCATGCCAATGTTGTCAAGGTTTTCCTTGCAACATTCCCCGGGGAAGCTGGTCTATTTCAGTTAATGTAGCCCCACCAACTTCAGCCAGCACCTTCCTGCCTGTCTTTCTACTTACAGCCAGCCCAGGGGGTGGCCCTGGCTGTCCCATTTCTCCTCCTTAGTCTCAGTGTTGCTCTTGTAGTGGTCAGCAGGGTGGGATGGGAACAAAACTAGAATTAGTTGGCTCTGCCTCTCATTGGCTTTGGCTTCACCTACTGTTTGGGCTCACTGCATTCCACCCAACCAGCTCAAATGGCACCAGCCATCACCGAACATGCTTATTTACATTATTGCCTTCAAGGGCCAACTTTATATCAGTCGTAAATTGTGCAGGGAGCCCACACACTTGCAGCAGTTTCTCTGCTTCCGAAGTTACCCTCAGAACACATGAGAAGTGTGTGGACCAGGTGGCAAGGACATGGCAGAGTGGGTGGGGCCAAGAAGTACACCCCTGCTCTCCCCCAATTGTAACTGCGTGAAGGGCAATGCCCAAACAGAGCTGATATGACATGCTCCCATAAGAACGAACAGTCTCAAGTTCCTTGTATATAGGCAGGAAGGAGGGAGGGCTGGTTGGAGGGGTAAAGATCTAAAACCAGCTGGCACAATGAACCCAGGGCAGTGACAGAGAGTGCTGCTGGTAGGCTTTATAGGCCCAAAACATCTGTGCAATCCTATACATGTCTACTCAGAAGCAATCCCCCATTGAAACGAGTGAGTAATACTCCCAGGTAAGCATGTAGGATGGCAACCTATACTAGGGATGGAAATATCTGTCAATTTCGGTTCTCTCAGTTTTCTGATCTTTCCAATGTTAAATTCAGTTCTCTACATTTCTGCAACAATCTGCAAATGTTTTTTTTTTAAATGAAAATTCTCCACCATTTTAGTGCAAATTTCTCCAAATAAACACATTTTTGTAGGCTGTGTTGACAAAGGAACACATTTGTGCAAACTATTTCTCATCACATCATGCCTTTTTGCCTGTTATTTGCACTCATATATTCATTTTTTGCACACTTTCCCCAATATATGCATTTTTGTAAATATTGTTGAGTTGGCAAACTGCATCCCAAAATTCTAATAAATATGAATTTTGAAGGATGGCTGTTTTTCGGTTCTCATACTGTTTTGGAAAGTGCAAATTTGATGAATTCTGCTTGAAATGCAAACTGAATTGAAATTCTCACCCATCCCTAGCCTATACTACTGTGTCTGGCTATAAATACTAAGCAAGCAGATAGAGATTCAACGGAGCAAATTAAAAGAAGCTAAAGGATACCAAATAATATTCCAGTTTTTGAAAGCAAACAAGGCTTTTCTGCAGCCTGGCTCAGGCAATACACTAAGTAGGGAAGTAGATGAACAAAAATAAGTTGAAAATTATTTCAATATTGAGCCTGTATCTGTGGCAATCGATGATGAAGAAAAGGTGCTGAGTGCATTAACATGACTCCAGTCTAATGCTTTCAACAGGTAGTTGGGTAAAATTGTCATTAGCACCATCACATTCAGAAGGAGACTTACGAAGAGCAAGAGGGGGTAATGCTACAGGGTTTTTTAGGTCAGTGGGCACATTTGAAATTGTGAGGAAGTCCCATGGCGACAGTCAGAAAATGGCTGCCATGAGGACGTGACATAACACAAAAACTGGCTGCCAATTCAAAAACAGCAGAAAAAGAAAGTACTGTGGATCCATATCCCATCAACCCTCACCCTACCAAAGGGAAAAAGGGCACCTACTTCAACCATCACTACACTTGCTCATAGAGAAAAGCTCTTTGTACCTCGCCTCTGTTCAGAAATGAAGGGAGGCTAGGTGTCCAGTTCTGGCATTCAGTCAAGTGTCAGCATGTTTAAGGGGCCATGTGTGATGTAGGAGAGGTCAAACCAGTACCAACAGAAAGTGAGCGGAAAGAACAAATACTCTTGTGCATTGTTGGTGCAATGGTACCTGCAGGCACCACTTTGGCGACCCCCCCACCCCCCACTGCCCACGACAGTATCTGATTAATGTTTTCTCAAAGATCCTGGCTTGGGGTCTAAAAAACATACCTGATTCTATCTGTGAAAAATTTGTTTTATCTGACTTTTGAAGAAATGGCAGAGGTTAGCAAAGTCAGCGCCAGAAGATGGTGGCCTTAATCTTCCTGAATTTCTTCTGAAATGAAAGACTTCTAACAAATGACAAGAACAGTTAAGCCATTTAACCATTTTTGTCTATAGTGTGACCATGCAAGAGTAATTGATGGGGGTGGGTGGGATAATTTATGATTTTGTAATCAGAAAAGTCAGAAAAATAAAGTTTAAAATGAATTGGTCAATTTATAAAAACTTTGCAGCTTTGTTGGTCCATTGGAGTATCAAAACCAAAACACCAAGAGGATAATACCTCTGTTAGAACCAAACAAAAAATTACAAAGTAGTCAGCAAATAGGACTTTCCTTCAGGCTGATTATGAATGTTGAACAAAAATAGCCAGGGCTGTCTCTAGGTTTCTGGGGGACCTTGGGCACAGGCTGTCATTGGGATCATTGTCCCCTTGCATTCCTTCTCAAACCACACTCCTCCTCCCTCTTGGCCCCACCCCTTTCAAGTAAAACAAATCTTAACCTGGCTAATTCCCCCTTCCCCTTTAGACCCGTGTAAGCCCCCCACTGTCCCCTTCTAGATCTGGCTAGGCCATTTCTTTCCCACCTCCCTTTTACATCTGGCTAAGTCTCTAGGCTTCCCCCTTCCCCTTTAGACCTGGCTAAGTCTCCCCTCACTTTCCCCTCTCCCCTTTAGACTGGCCTGTCAGGACTGTTTTTCTGCAGCTTGCCTGAGCTGCTCCCTGCCATCTCCTCCCTCCTCCACTGCTGCAAAGTGCTGGGGAAGCTTCTCTGATAGGGGTGGGGAGGCGGGCTGCATTGACACCCCAGATGGGTGCCCCCCACAGCCTGGAGGAAAGGGATGCTGCACGGTACCAATGCTGAGGCCTCCCATGAACTTGCTCCACAGCTTGCACAGGCTACTGCCTGCTGCCACCCACTTTCTGCCCAGTCTTGCCTGCCTACCCTCCTTTGCATCACCACCATAGCCTGGAGGAAAGGAGATCTCGTGGTAGCAATGTTGAGGCCTCCCACAAAGCAGCTCTGTGGGTTGCTCAGGGCACTGCCCACCCGTTCACATTCCTAAAGCAGCTGGGCTGATGTGTGCTCACTTGCTTTCTTTCCCTGTCCTTCACACACACACACGGCTTTGAGCACAGCATGGCTGGACCACCACCTGCCACCTTGTCAGTCTCCTTCTTTCCATTGCTTGCTCACCTTCTTTCGCCATCCTTCCCTCCTTGGACTAGGGGTAGTGAGGGAACCCTCTGAGCTCCTGGGACCCCAGCCAGTGTCCCACCTGGCCCTCAGCTGGAGCTGGGCCTGAAAATAGCAACAGGGGTTGGGGTTGGGGCATGGTAGAAAAGCCCCAGTGTGGGCTGTGGTGTAACTTCAGAATTAAAATAGAAACTTTTCTTTCATGTTTCCTGAGATAGTATGTAAGGGATGAGAGACCATAGTATGTGTGCCAGGAGGGGGCCCGTGCCATGATTTTGGTCCCCAAAATGATGCTTGGTCACAGGGGTGTAGTGACAGAGGGGCAAATGAGAATGTTGCCCCCCAAATGATAATTCTGCCCCCCAAATGAAATTTTCCTTCACTCCCCAAAGTTCTAGCGTTGCAGTAACTTAAAACTTCAGTTGAGCTTTTAGAAATACAGTCTAGGCATCCAAAAAGGGGGGCAGGGCAAAGTTACCATAGGAATGTGAACACAGCAAATATAAGAGTTACAAGTGTGAATGAAGTGAACACAAATCTTGATGGATGGGGGAGGGAGGTGGCAAACCTAAGAGTTTGCAGTTGGAGGAAGGAAAGGCAGGAAGGATAGTATTGTTATGCACTGCAGAGCATCTCCCCCTTCCGTGTAGTGCTCAGCCAACCTCTGTAAGTGGTGGGTGTTATTAGTGCATCTGGTGGATGTGCCTAAGCTTTTGGGCCTAGACTGTGCAGCAGCCTAGCCTAGACCAGGGTAGGACCTGAGAATAAGCACAGAGGTGAATGAGCTGGCTCTCCAAGGAATGAGACCTTGCTAACTTAGCCCAGGCAAAGAGGAACTGGAATACTGGAATATGTGTGTGTGCATATCTGGAAGGCATTTCTTCCCTAGTTTGTTAAAAAAGTTGAAAAATATGTCCTTCCAATCCTTTCAAGATGGTTCCATTTCAAAATGCTTTTTAGGAGTATAACGTGGCTAGAGCCTTACTTGCAACAGTTTTAGATAAATAGGTAATGTGACATTTGCTACTAGAGCCATCAGAAGCAGTGTTAGCTGGCAGGCCCAGGGCCTTTCCGTAGAACAGAGATTGCGTGCTTGTACAGTTAATTCTAGCACCTGTAATTCAGACAGATGCATAGTTTCTATGTGATATGCTGTCAACCATTTCCCTATGAAAAGCGATGTTTATAGGTATTAATTTAATTTTTAAAGTGAAACCTCTCTTAATTGCTTTCCTTGCATGGCACAGAAGACCAGGGTAGTTAGTTCACGAGCTTCCTAAAACATTGGACCTATACAAGGAAGACTTTCCATGCATGTACATTTTGTATGCTGCAGGACTCACCTTTGGTGCATCTGCATCTACAGTTGTGTGTGAAAATTCATTCTCAACTTTGACACATGTGCTGATACCATACAGGCATTCAATGCTTCATCAGAAAAAAGCAAACTTAGTAATCTTGGCCTTTGAAAGTAACATATTTGAAGGCATTCAAACTCTGCAAGTTTGCAGAGAAATCACAGTGCATTAGACTTTATTAACAGTTCAGATCATTATGGTAGGATGATTTGCACAGTATAAATTTACTTCCTAGTCACTGTTACTTAGTGTTTAAATTGATTTGCTTTTCTTCATAAGTCATAATTCCTAATTAAATGCATGAATTGGGATTTATTTTGTCATTACCTATGAAACCTTTCCCCCCATATCCTCTTTCATAGTGACTGATGTGCTAACCCTTTCCCCCGCACAATTTTTGTCTCTGCCCCAGCCAGTGAAAATTGTTTCACTGCACTCCTGCTTGGACGGTGTACAGAACTAGAGTTCCTAGGGTCCTCTGAGGAGAGAAAATGAACACATTAAGCTAGTTTCTATAGTCTGTGGTGCAGGTATGTCTGAGTAGTGGATAGTGCAGTGGGGTGGAGAAGCTTACCTGACTTCCCAGCAGATGAGTCACTCCTGCTCACTGGGGTGGTGGTGGTGCAAGGGGGCAATGAGGTCAGCACAGTGCAGACATGCCAATGAAGCCAATGCAGTGCTCCTGCTGGTATGTTTGCACTATAGTGCCCTCCCTACTGCATCACCCTTTCCCCCTCTGTAAGCTGCAGTGACTCACCTGCCGGGAGGTCAGATAAGAGTCTCTGCCCCACCACACCATCTGCTACTGGTATGTCCCTTGGATTGCAAAATCAGGGAATTCTGTGTTGAAAGTTAAATTGAGCAGCAACACCACCTTGACTAGCCTGCTGCTCTCATTCAATGCAGAACTAAATGTTAAAAGACAAAACAGTAGGGATCCTCCCCATTGCTATATATGTTTTGTTATGTTAATACAGGAGCTGGAGGGATCTTTGCTTAGGGCGGACGTGTGCCCTACTTTAAGAGGACAGCCATCTGTTTTACGGGCTGTCCTGTCTAGTTTAAAGAACCATAAGAAGGGAAAGCAGAGGAGACCTTGAAGTTGTCCATCAACACTTAGCACTGGGAGAGCAGTCTAAGGAGGCACAAAGGTCACCAGGTCACAGTCTTCCTTGCTATGGTGAGATCTACTGTATTTCTGTTTAAATTATAGTCACTATTTCCAAGGGCTTATCCACACAGGAGCATAACTTCATGCTAAAGATGCTGTTTTTACCTCTGTTTTCTGTTTGCACCGTCTACAATAAGGACTCAACGCCAGCTGAAAACACGGTGTTTTCTAGTCACACTTGAGGGGAAGCATCAATTACACAGTTTCCTAAAGACCACACCCTCTAATTTAACATTTCCACTCCCTCTGTTTACCTGGCAACCGAGCATGCTCAGTTTGTTCTACCAGTAAGTTTCATTTAAAAACAAACAAACCAGAAGTGTGATTATTTGTATTTTCACTGGTACAATACAGCTGAAATACAAATCTTTGTTTGAGCAGTGTTATGCTGTTCTGCACAAGTTAGGGGAAAAAAGAAAGTAAATGTACCGTTTGGAGCAACATAAAAGAAGTTTGCAGAACGGGAGAGAGAAGTGGAAATCGAAAGAAGGGAGGAGGAGGGAGGAGGCGTGGAGAGGGGAACGATTGACACATCCACCTAAAAGCATCAGAGCAAAGTGTCTGCAAGCCCTAGAGATATGGAGTGAAGACTTTTTTCCTTCCCATTTCAGATTATCAGAGGATTGGGTTAGTACGGATTTACAGGGGGGAAACTATGTGATAGCTTCTGTTAACCAGTAACGTCATGTGAACCATGCAAATGAAAAGGAGATGCAAGTAGCACCAGACACACAATAAAACCCTGTGTAGATGAGCCCTAAATGTGCATCTATACATATGCACACATAGCACGCACAAATTTTATGCAAGTCTACATTCTATTGCCTCTTCTCTTTCTGTGTGTGTGTGATTCATTTCCTCCTTTTTGGTAGCATGTAAGGATGTCAGAGGATTCTGATCAAAATGGAAATGGGAAAAGGTGCCCAGAAAGGACTGCGGTCTCAGGCTGAAAAAGGTTCCCCACCCCTGCCTGAGTAAAGAGAATGCACACATTTCTCACCCAACCATTATCACTGCTTCTTTGTTATGTGGGATGAGCCCATTTTTCAGAATGCTGATTTTTACTCCAGAGATTGGTCTTCGTGCTCACATAACATTTCCACATATGCCTACCACAAAGAGTGCTTGTATCACTGCAACAGGGGCCAGAAAAGTATCATAAAGAGCACCAAAAAGAAGAATGCTCCACAGTAGGCTACTTTTGGGTGGGGGAGCGAAGCTAAGATCTGCCACATCCACTTTCAAAATGCCGTATAAGCCAGAAGGCTTACATGGACCCTAATTAGAGGGGGAATGCGTTTATTTTCATGCAACATCTCTTTTCCTTTTGAAAGGGCATTTTTGCATTGAGTGTATGTTGCCATAGTTACAAGAAAGGAGCATGCAGACCTTTGATAGTCTATTGTTGTATATTTGCACACAAAAGAATCAAAGGTTCCTTGTGCAGAATCTGCCAAAGAATCCGTTTTTCTTCAGTGAATTCAAGTCTCATCCAACCTGGGATTGAAATGACCAAGCCAGTTGTGTGTGTGGGAAGGACAATCCACTTTGTGTAATAACAATTTGATTTCTCCTTTTCTTAAAAAAATGGTGGGGGCAAGTTGCTTTGCCACAAAGCCATAATTTCAACAAGAGATTCTACTGGGGAGGGGATTATTATTATTATTTTAAATCATATTTCAAGAGCTCATAGAGAACATGGGCTTTTCAAGGTCTCTCAAGCTGCTTCCCTGGTTATCATGCTATCGGCGGCACAGTCTGTCTCCTGCAAATGAAGAACAGAGAACTTGCTGAGGTTTAAACTCTCTCTGCGTCTGGAGAAATGGGGGAGACTGCTTCATTGAAAATACAGCAGTTTTGTTTCTTCTGCACTCATTAGGGTGCCTCTTTTTCATTACAAGTTGGAATTGCTTCCTAGAGAATTTAAAGCACCTGCCTGTTGGCGCCAGCCAAGCTGTTTTCATTCCATCCAAACTATAACAGTGTAAGTTAAAAAACCACATCCGGCATCAGTAATGGGTGGAGCCAGACCCAGAAAAGTACCAAAAAGTACCCACCATTGAACCCTGATGGCATCTTCCCTGCTAGTGTGTGCATGTGGGGCATGATCTTCCCTGCACAAGAGCAAGCAGAATAGACGCTACAGCTAGGCATTAACTCACTTCAAACCTGCAGGAAGTGCTGTGGAAGTTAAAGCGAGTGGTTGCCCTGGGGGTTCCTGTCCACCTACCTCCATGATTGTGAGTAGCTGGCTGTGGATATGCAATAGTAAGGGAGCACTTTGTACAAGCTCAGGGGCAATGTCTTCTTTTTTTCACATGCCGTAGAGGCACAAAGCAGAGCCACTGGGCAGCCAAGGGCCCATCAAAACATGGTGCCAGCTCTGATATAGTCTATTATGTATACTTGCAAAGAAGTATCTAAACAATATGTAAACATTTTAATTGCTGTTAGTGCTTTCAAACAATGCACTGGGCAGGGAGACAGAGAGAGATAGGAATGCTTCGGCGAAAGCTTGTTTTCAAATGTTTGCCGTGTTGCTAGTTGTGGAGAGGCAAGAGCGAGATAGTCTACTAAAGTGATTCCAGATGGGCCAATATTAATATCTTTCTTTTTCCTGATGAATGAGAAGGTATGACCCAGATAGAAGGCTGCTAAAATTACAGGCGCCACTGAGACTTCGCCTGGTGCCCTACCACATGGATACTTTATCCTTACCTCGGCAACTGTAACTCTGACGAGACGCTCTAACCTGCTGCAGCAAACGCTCCAAAGCCTCAATCTGTCCCCTGTGCCTAGGCCCTCTGCCATCGTAGTCTTTCCAGTCTGTTGAACAAAAGAAATAAACAGAATGAAATGTAGCAGAGGAAAGAGAGCCACACGGAGAGTTTCTTGGCTCCAGAGAGAATTGGCCAGTAAGTCTGTTTTTACGTTTGCCCTTGATTGGAACACTGTGAACGAACATTTCCCTTGCAAATGGCTACTGCTGTTACTTTACTATCCTTTTAAAGATTTTTTTTTAAAAAAAACACACAGTAAAAGTTATGGCATATTGTATCATGCTCTTGCTTATCCTTGCAGCATAGTGTAAAAGTTATGAGCTGCGAATAGGGAAATCCCCAACTTTCCTTTCCCACTCAACTCTGAACTCAATGAGTTGTCTTAGGCAAGCCACTCTTTCTCTGCCTCAGTCTCATGTATGCAAATGGGAATAATAATGCCTGCCTATCTAACAGGCTTCTTATCCTGGAAACGATATTTGTGGAGAACTAACTATGTAAATACTAAGGGTGGGGAGAGACCACATTCTACTGGCCAAATTATGCAAATGGGAAACAGAGATAGGCAAATCCACTCATGTAATATAAAGGGGAGAAGGATTTCCCCTTCTTGATTCCACCAGACATCTTTGTTGATTGCCAGAGGTGGTTCACAGGGTAAAACCATCACCAGCCATGGTGTGGTGATAGCAGGCCTGGTGCCAGCGAGCAGCCAAACTGGGCTCTGGCGAAAGGCCCCTGTGGCCCAGAGGAGCCCCTCCTTAGGGTGGGAGGGTGAAGCTCCTGCTCAGTGATCTGCAGCAATGTTGGGTTGTGGAGCTCAGCGACTCGACACTGCTGCAGATCGCACAGCAGGAGCTCATGGGAGCTCCCAGGCACCCCCGCCAGTACAGGTGGCACATGGGTTAAATAAGTCCACCCGCCCAACCTACCTGTCACATCAGCATGCACGCCCCGTGCACTGCATGATGCACATGTCTGCCATCACCTAAGATGGTGGCAGGAGCATCCATAAGGGGTTGACACCCCTGCCACCATCTTGGGTAGGCGTGCATGCACAGCACACAGAGCATGCACACTGACACAACAAGTAACTGGGGCAGGTGGGCCTATTTAAGCCCAGTGCTGCCTGTATCGGGCAGGGGTCTTTGGCCTTATGACACTTCAGGCCCAGGGCAAGCTGGTGCCCAAGGGCTCAGTCATGCCTGGTGCTGGCCCTGGGTGATAGAGAGGAAGGGGCCTTCCCAACCTTTGCTTTCAGGGCTGCAAGACAGAGGTGAGGGTTGCTTCAGTGCATATGGCACCAAGCAGCTACACAATTATTGAGTGGATAGTTGTCCATGAATGTGGATGCAGGGTGATGATGTCATCATGGATGGCCATCTGTTCAGGAACTGCAAACCTGCACCATGTTGGCTGTGTTCCCTCTATCCCCCAGCATTGAATGGAAAGGCCAGGGAAACCCCTTCCCCCTCATGCATTTCCATGTCATGGGCATTGGCCTAATTTGTTCTAGAACAGTCACTGTTAGCTTGAAATGGAGCTTAGAATTGCCACAGATCTTACTGCATGATAATATATATATTTATTTATTTTGTAAGCTGCTTAAAAAAAAATCTCAGAGTGTTTGGTACATTTTGGGTGGGGGACTGTATCCATCCTTAGTCCTACTCAAACTAGACCCATTGAAATGAATGGATGTGACTAACTCTGAGTAAGACTAGTGTTGGATACAACCCTGTATTTTAACTCAGCAACCACTTGCCACCTGCAAACCTGCAGGGCATATCATGTTCCAATTCCAATGGTAAATGTTGGAAACATATCCAAGTAAAGGAGGCAAGGCATATGGTCTCATTCCCATGGCGTCCTAAACTACTGATAGTGGAGATTCATGCAATAAAAAATGGTCACTCTGTGCAAAGTTCCCTCACCCACCTGCATTAGGAACATAGGACGCTGCCTTATAATGAGTCAGACCATTGATCCATCCAGCTCAGCATTGTCCACACTGCCTGGCAGTGGCTCTCCAAGGCTTTTGACAGAAGACATTCCTTGCCTTAGCTGGAAACACTGGGGATGAAAACTGGGACCTTCTGAAGGCAAGGCAGATGCTCTACCAGTGAGCTACATTCCATGCGTAGTCCAATAAACCTCAGGTCTTGACACAACTACAGTCTGTGCTTCTCTGCTGTGTGAGCAGCAGCCAATTATATAGTAGTGCAGGAACAGGAACGCACAAGCCCTCTTCAGGCATTGTGCCTGAACAGGATCTGTATCTATATCTCTGTATCTAACCAAAGGACATAGAGGGTCTGCGGCTGTGCACAACAGCTCTGCTTTGAGTGGCAAGTTCTGAAGGGAGCTTGTAAACGTGTTCAGCTGAACATGTTTCCAGTCCTCCGTGACCGGGAACCCTGAAGGAGGGCTACAGTGTGACAATGTCAAGGCATGAACTAAGCTATATGTTATGGGGAAGGGGGAAGAGGAAAGCAAGCTGGAGCTGTCATTTTTGGCAACAGGCCCAAGCACTTGTCCCCATGCTTTCCACCTCAAGCCACGCTCTTCCTCCCTCTTGGCCCCACCTCTTTAAAGTAAAACAAATCTTGACCTGGCTAGGCCCCCTCACTTTCCCACCGCTTCTTTAGACCTGGCTAAGAAATAAAAGAAGCAACAAGCATGCTATTAAATATCATACATTACAGAGCTTGGAAAAGTTACTTTTTTGAACTACAACTCCCATCAGCCCTAGGCAACATGGCCACTGGATTAGGCTGATGGGAGCTGTAGTTCAAAAAAGTAACTTTTCCAAGCTCTGATGCATCTATCGCCGCGTAATACAGTTGCTACAACAGACGGAAAGATCATTAAGTGGTCCACCAATTCCATCAGCAGTTTTCAAGTGGTCCATGTGAAAAAAAAAGTTTGGGAACCACTGCTTCAGACTTAAATATGCAATCTGGCCCCTCATCCATGAGGGGACATTTCATGCGAATGAGACCTTCGCACATAGAAGCCAAAATGGCACCGTTGATTCTGCAGATAGAGTCCAGGTACTGATCATGCGATTCAGTCTTACGTATACGCTCCATTTGGTTGAGTCGTCCACAAGATGTGGTGTCAGCGTCCTGGCTCTATGTGTAGGGCTCGCTCAAACCTCTGAGTCATCTTCTGAAGTAGCTCCCAGTGCAGTGCCACAGTCAGAGTGTTGTTAGATCAGAGAGGCCTGGAATCAAACCTTTTCTCAGCCACAAAGGCGAAAGGGTGACTTTGAGTCAGTCACAATCTCAGCAAATCATGCCTCATAGGATTGTTTTGAGGATAAAGTGGGAGGAACCCTGAATTCTTTGGAGGAATGATGGGATAAAAACATACAATATTTTAAAATTGTTGTAACCAGCCCTGGGACCTCTGGGTGAAGGGCAGGTAATATTATTATCATTATTATTATTAACTTTATTTATACCCCGCCGTTTTTCCAAATTGGAACTCACGGCGGCTTCCAGATAAAAGACACATACAATTAAAAACCTATCAAAAATAAAAGCATATAATACATAAATGAGTAAGTATAAACAGATACAATTAAAAAATGAACTCTTGTTTAAAATAGCATTAAACTGTTTCTAATAATTAAAAAACATAATCATAAAATCAGAATAATTAAAAAATAAACTGGCAAGAACAATATAACATCCTTTTGGGCCTATCCTTGGCTGCCTACGGAATAGTAGTAGTAGTAGTAGTAGTAGTAGTAGTAGTAGTAGTAAAAAAAGGCTGGACCAGCCCCTTCCCTCACCTTCCCAGGGGCAGCTTAAGAAAGACCTGTGTGCCCTGAGGGAAGGCAGAAGTAAGGAAGCCCAAGCTAGGGAGATTGTGCCCTCAGCTCCTGAAAAGACCAGCCATCTTGAGAGGAACCTGATGTTTTATATTTTATGCCATTAATTTGTTTTAGTATTTTATAATTGTAAAAGTGCAGTGGGCACCATGGCAGAAAGGTGGTATATAAATACAATTAATAGCTAACTAACTAAATAATAATAAAATCCCCCACATGCCCAAGGACAGCTAATGTGAAGGGAGGGACAAGATATACTGCCCTGAGTTCCTTTGAGGAAGAGCAGCACACAGATGTAATCACAAACAGCTACTCTAAACTTTGCGTTGTCAGACTCCAAGCAAGCTTTCTAGCTGAACAGGGATTCGACCCAGGCATCCCTGGACAAAGTTTAACATTCTAGCCATTTTATCTCACACTATGCTTGGTAACCATATTGACAAGAGAAGGTATTGAGCCAAATGTCTCTTATTTCTGGGAGAATCTGCTGGCACCTTCTTGTTGAATACCACCAACTACTACTTGGATGTTAGATCGTAAGCCTGTCTTGCATTAATGGATTGTATGCAAGCCACTCTGGGGGCCTTTTTGGCTGAAGAGTGGGGTACAAATACAATAAATAAATAAAATAAAATGAACAATAGTCCAGCAACGCCCTCCATTCCCTGCTGACTCAGTCAACAACGGGAGAGTGAACGGTTTGTTCAAGTTTACGGCACTCATCATAGCATAAGAACATAAGAAGAGCCTGCTGGATGAGGCCAATGGCCCATCTAGTCAAGCATCCGGTTCTCACAGTGGCCAAACAGTGCCTCTCTCACTCTCTCTTGCGCTACGTTTGGTTGCTATTTTCACACTTCTTTTGATTTGAAAGAATAAAGCTAATAGCCCACCACAGCTCTGTAAATAGTAGCATGCTTCTGGCATGTTTGCTTATTGACAGACCCATCCGAAAGCCCGGCAGATTGGCTCTACTTAGCTGGCACGGGGTATGTGAATGTATTCAGAGCTACCAACTGGCTGACTGTTTGCAAATGGACCATGCAGTGTTAAGTTTACGTTGCAAGCTCACAAGCCAATATTCCATAGGAAGGGCCTGACATTCCAGGAAAATTAAACAGCCCTTTCCCCAGCACTCCTCCCGTTTGCTACTAACAAGGGACTCAAGATGACACCACAGCTAGTCTGTCTTTTCACATATCATCTGTTCTGAGTTGTGTAAAACATAATGTTGGTCCACAACCTTATCTGGATGAAAAACCTCATTATAAGCATTGGGAAGCTATTACAAAAATGGAGAGCTTTGCCAAGAAAAGTTGATGGATTTAAATACTGTATGAAAGCAGAAAATGTTTCTGTGAACTTACGATCCTAAGCATGAATGAATAAGTTTATATAATGAAATGAGAAAACAATTTCTCATTGCCATACATAACTAAAATACACTTTTCGTCATTTAAATAAAACAAATATAGCTTTTGACATATGATAGGCTATTTTCAGTATTTCATTCATTGTTGTATTTGCTGTTTTAAGACTGGTCTAAACACCTTTAACATGAAGAGGAAGCTGGAAATGGCTTTTGCTTAGTCGGTTTTCCACAATGGCCACCAACATGTAGTAGGTTGTTCTGTGCTTGATGCTTGGCAGTAGTTGAAAACTAGTGTGCAAACACTTCCTGGCAGGCATAAATATCACGTTGCATTACATTTTATGTTGGTGGCTTGGGAAAGCTGCATGGTAAAGCTGTTTCCAGCTTCTTAGAGTGATACAAGTAATGTGTAGACCAACAGCTAGCACTGAATGAGGAGAAAGCTAATTCTAGGAGAGGATCAGATTGTGCTGCTACCACATTTTAATGTTTCTTTTCAAGAGATATCAAAATGTACCAAAAAAGTTATGATTTTAAAAGAAAATACTTTGAGAAGTTTTTTTTTAAAAAAATGTTTATATATTTTTTGTGTTTATTTTTTGTTATGGCCACATAAATAAACAAACCAAACCTAACCAAACACCCTTGCTAGGAAGTAAGCCTTAATGGACAATGTACTAGTAATGCAAGAAACAAATTATTGGCTTCACAGAATTCGGTAAGTCTTTCTCCTGCTTCATTTCTATCTCCTAAGCCCCATTTCCCCACAATTCCTAGTTCTTCTCTGTTCCCTACTTTTGCATTCCAATCCCCCATGATTATCAGCACATCTTGTTTTGGTGTGTGATCAATTTGTTCCTGTACTTCTGTTTAAAATCTCTCCAATTCCTTTTTCTGCACTTGCCGCCGGATTTGGTTATGTTAATAGCTTTCCCATTAAATCTCATTGATATAACTTACTCAAACCTTGTGTTATAGCTCTTAAATGTTTTTGCTACATCACTTCTCTCTATTAAAGCAACCCTGTTTCTTCTTAATTTCTCATTTCCTGCATAAAATATTTTGTAGTTGCCTGATTGAAAATGTCCCATTGCCGTCCATTTTAATTCACTCACGTCAAGTATTGTAATGTTGATATGTTCCATTTCTTGCTTGACAGTTTTTAACCTGGTTCATGCTTCTCACATTCCTATTGTGTGCGTCATACAACTCTGGACTCTCCTTTTGTATCTGTGTGCATCAGATTCCTTTTGGCTTTGACCCAGCTGTGTCATTAGTCACAGCACTGCTCGTATTTGTCCTTTGTCCTTCCCCAGTAGCTCGGTGAGTGCCTTTTAACCCGGGGGTCTCATCTTCCAGCACTATCTCGTGTTGAATTTTGGATACTCTGTTCATAGGGTTTTCATGGTAAGAGGTATTCAGAGGTGGTTTACCATTGCCTTTCTCTGAGTTGGGATGCATCTTAGTCTGGTGTCTCAGCTTTGACCATTCTGCCATGGGTGCCCTGCTAGGAGCAGAGCTTGGAAAAGTTACTTTTTTGAACTACAATTCCCATCAGCCCCAGCCAGCATGGCCACTGGATTGGGCTGATGGGAGTTGTAGTTCAAAAAAGTAACTTTTCCAAGCTCTGGCTAGGAGTGTAGCCTTTTGGTCTAGACTCCTGACAGCATTGCTGTCAGCTTCTTCAACAATAGCATCTGTCATAAACCACCCTAGTTCTCAGAACTGGGAATTAGATGTAGGGTTGCATTCTTCCTTGGAGGTGCTCCTAGAGCCATTGCTGGAATTGAAGACTCAGGGGACTGCAATGACTAGGAGCACCTTTTACTAGTTTCAGCTGGTACACAAGCTACAAATGTTCCTGGATTGGGATAGCTTGACCACAGTGACTCACAGGATGGTGACCTCGACAATGGATAATATAATGTGCTGTGTGTTGGGCTTGGTTCAGAAACTGTGACCAGTGCAGAATGCTGTGGCTAGGCTGCTAACTGGTGCTCCCTATCACAAGAATAGGACACACCTCTCATGAAGAAACTGCATTGGTTGCCAATTTGCTATCAAGTGCTATTTACTATTGACTTACAATAAGGTGCTAAACAACTTGGGACCCAGTTACCTAAGATAGCACCTTTCCCATATTAACTTGCCTGTTTGCTAAGATCTTCAGAGGAGCCCTGCTTGGTGGTGCCACTACCTGCCTTTGATTCATCTGCCATCAGCCATGAAGAGGGCATTGTCTGCAGTGGCACCAATGTTATCGAACAGTCTCCTCTTGGAGATCCAGTGGGTACCTTCACTGATGTATTTCTGCAGGCAATTGAAAACTTATTTTTGGTCTCCTATATGATGTACACATTTCTTATGTAGTTTATTGTTTTAAGTAGTACTACAACACTTTGATATATTTTGTGAAAAGCAGCATAGAAATCTCTTAACAAATAAATACCAGAGGTTCTGCTAACAGTCTAAATTTTAACACGTTCAAGCCCAAGTTGTCAGAACCTGTTCTTACACAAACTCCACTGAAATGAATAGAGACCCCTTCATGCATATGTTTGCTATGCACTAATAGGCAAAAAACCTTGCAGTTTAAGAATGTACCTATAACCCACAGATACAACTATAGTGAATGCACCAGGGGAGCAGGAGATCTGACCTCCTCTCTGAGATATTGTACTGCCCTACAAATTTGTCAAAATGCAAACACAATTTGGGTTGGTCTTTCACAGTCCAACCCATTTCCTGTGTAGCTTGGAAGAATTTGGTAACATGTGCCTCTGAGCATATGGTGAGTGGTGGCCACTGAGCAGAGGGGAAGCCCCTTTCCTTTCCAAAAAGAAAACATTGTGAACAGTATCATTGCTTTTCTGAGTTTTCGCCACCTTTTTATTCTACAGCAGGCACAATTTAAACCCAAGCCACCCTGGCCACATCCATACCAGGCCTTTATTTCACTTTGGACAGTCATGGCTTCTCTCAAAGAATCCTGGGAAGTGTAGTTAGTGAAGGGTGCTGAGAGTTGCTAGGAGACACTCTGTTCCCCTCACAGACCTTCAATCAGATTGGCTGACTTATAAACCAGTCTGGCCACTGGAGCTCTGTCAGTGGAATAGGAGTCTCCTCTCAGCACCCTTCACAAACTACACTTCCCAGGATTCTCTGAGGGAAGCCATGACAGTCTCAAGTGAAATCGACTGATGTGTGGGTGTGGCCCCCTGATTAGCCAAGCCAAGCAGCTGTGAGTCTGGCATTTAGAACACTGACAGTTGGTTCTTAGCATGCCAGACACTATCATTCAGTTCAATGCAAAAAAAATTAAATTAATTAAAAATCAGCCAGGCATTTTTTTTTAACTTTTAAACTGCAGAAGATGAAGGCCAGAGTATGGAGCAAGGTCAGTAATAGGATTACAGGTACTCTGTGAACATGGCTGATTTTTAATGAATTTCAACAGATTATGAGAACTCAGAGAAAAAAGTCCCAAAGGGGTCTGGTTTTTTCTCTCTCTCTTTTTAGACTTTGAACTCTATATTCTCTCTGACTGTTTTGTGTATCGCCATGAAAATTTAGAGGGTTGTTAAGTAAGCATTTCTGAGTTCAGGACTATATGTTTTGTAAGGTTTTGTTTTGAAATGAGCTTATGGGAAGCCTCAGAATGGCATGGGGGTATTTTCAATTTAACATTGCGGAATGTGAAAAATCCATGCTGGCTGTAGTATATGCTATTGTTGTGGCTGTATACTACAGAGATAATTTTCATGTAGATTGTACTCAACAGGGGGCCAGCTTCAGCACAAGCAGTGCTTTTGGTAGCTATGGGTACAAGGATCTCCAGTGATATTTCAGACTCCGGTCCCCCAAATGTTCCACCCACCAGCTCACCACTGTTCTTCTTTCCCATGTTTCTTAGACAATGATCCAGTAGGCCTTTACAGAGTTGTCATCACTAGTTAGCGGCTGCCCATGCTACAGAAACATCAACTGGCTTAATTGGCCAGCTGCAGGCATGTCTGGAGGATACTCCACCAGGGACCCCCAGATTGGCTCTGCTGGTGCATCTGTGCAGCCCCTCCTTTGCCACCTCCCTGCTCCACCTTCTCTTGATAAGCTATAGTGAAGCTGGTTTTGGAAGGGCAGCTTTGCTGCACTACAGCAGATTAAACTGCCTGGAGCTCTACACCGATACCAACTCCATAGCAGAGGCAGCTTTGATTCCTGACTGAAAGCTTACTTGGATTTCCCAGGGGCTTGCTAGATAGTCCAGCAGCCAATCAGGCTGATTTACATCCAACAAATGGGGCTGAGGCACAGGGAAACAAACTGGGCCTGAACATTTCAGCCCAGGGGCTCTTTCTTGACAAGCAGTGAGCATCCAAGGCAGACTTACAACACAAGGTTACTCATTCGTTTTTCTCCTTCCCACCTGTGTCAAAACATGCTGAATGTTAAATTCTCTGCTGGATAGGCAGAATGCACACTGACCAACCCACAATGTCGGATAAGAAACCCTTTGAAGTGAATGGAACAGTGAAACCTGGAGCAGAGTTGGGACCCAAAGCTGTGTTGCCCCGTCCTTCTCAAACACAATGGAATTGCTTTCATGGCATCTGAGCAGCATGTGTTGCAGAACATTTATGAGAAACAAACATTTCTCAATTATCAAGTGTCAATGCAGCTCCTTTCCTTTGTTCTTGTTAGCCTCTCAAGCGTATGAAATTATTCTAATATCCTAATGAAAGCAGAAAATAATATGATAAAATGAACACATTATAGCACAGTAATCTGTATGGAGCCAGCATGGGGAGAGTCAATTTTAGCAGGGATTTTTATTACATTGAAAAATGACTAAACATAGGAAGCTATTATGTCAGGGCAAGAAAGAAAGATTGCCCATGCAAAAATGAAGAGCCCCAAAGCAGTTTGCTTATATTTTGATTTTTTTCCCCCAAGTGGCATTTGGAATGCTATGAAATACTGTTAATGAATGGATTGCAAACATGTAAAATTTAGTATGCATGCAATGCTTCTCTGTGCATTGTAGAATTGGTTTTCAGCTTCTAACCTTGTCTGGTTCAGATGATTGTATTTCAGCTTAACAAATCATGAATGAGCCTTTGGCCCACGTGTAGCCCCTTTGTAAGAGCTGCAATTAAACCAGGAACTCTTTAATTAACCATATATTCTCATTTTGTTTGACCTGGGAGATGATTATTAACACCTTTGGAACAAACCAGGATCCACCCTGGGTTCCTACTAGAAAGAAGAGTGGGATTTAAATGTAATCAATAAATAAACTTCAAACCATGGTTTGGGGTTCTGGCTTGTTCCAAAGCTGGTAAACACAGCTGCCCAGTTCAGATGAAATGGAAAATGATGGTTAATCAGAGGCTTCATGGTTTTAATGGTGATTCATATGAAGGGAGGAGCAAAGGATCTGCATGCATAGACAAAAGGCTTGTTCATATCTCAACTTGTTAAGCCAAGACCCAGAGCCTGCAGGAGGAAGGGGAACACCACCATCCAGGGTAGGAGAGCCGTTTGCTGCTGCTGCTGCCTATCTGCCTGCCTGCCTGCCTGCCTGCCTGCCTGCTTGCTTGCTTGCTGCTCGGCTACCACCACCACCACCACCACCACCACCACCCTCTCCTTGTTGGACTTCTGTTTGGCAGGTGCCATGCCTTGCAGGACCAGGCCCCAGGTACTCAGCCAGCTGTTGCTGATTTTTTACACATGTTCCTTCTCTGGAGAGGATACATAAGCTGGCTGGCTGAGGTGGCTCCTGCTTTACCTGCCTTTTTGTGGGCCTTGAGTCATGTGCCTGGGAGAGAGGACTCAGAGCCAAGTGGGGAGATTTGAGGGGCCCCCAATTAGTGTGGTGATGGGTAGAGGGAGATATGGCGTTGTGAGGAGGACTTGCCAGGAAAGAGGAACGCGGCCCAGGCATTTTAGCATGTGTTTGTTTGTAAAAGTTGTGTTTTTAAATTTGTATATTTGTTTTAATGTTTTTAGTTACTGTAAACCGCCCAGAGAGCTTTGGCTATGGGGTGGTATATAAGTACAATAAATAAATTAATAAGATATGACCAGACCACCTGAACTGGCTCACAGCATGGCACATTTTGTTAATGTTTTTGAAGTTTTTGGTTTAACCTCTTATTTTTTTTCATATCCAGCTAAAATGAACTCTAAGTACGTGGAATTGCATCTAATCTATTCGTATTAATCCCATTACCCTCACCTCTTGCTTTCCTCCTCAACCTACACTCCCTCTGTTGTTTGTACTGTTGAAATTTAGATCTCAAGCTCCTTGAGATCTCAGTAGCAAGTGCTCTTTTTTTCTGTCAACTGTACAAGTGAAAGGGCCATGTTTATCAATGGCATCGCATACATAAATGAATCAATAAATAATCTTATACACAACATGGTATGAGAAGAACAATGGCTCAGTGTTAGAACATTTGCTTTGCACACAGACTGTCACAAGTTCAATCCCAGGCATCTCCAGATAGGGCTGGGAAAGACTGTGTGAAAACCTGGAGAGCCTCTTTCAATCAATATAGGCAGTCATGAGCTAGATGGACCAATGTTTTGACTCGGTGTAAGACAGATTCCTATTTTTCTGTGCAGTGGTTTGAATGATCACACTTTTCACAGGTAGCCAAACACAAGAGTAATTGGAAGGCTTAGAGCACATAGATTAACTTGTTCTCTAAAGATGTATTTTTTCCCCTGCTATGGTCATTTTATCTTGACCAAGCTAACTTTTCACAACTCACTTTAAAAAATAATGAGAGAGTGAATGCTGGTCAAATAATACGAACAGTCAATGTTGAAAGAGATGAAAACCTTTGACCTACTAGAAGGAGAAGTGCAGAGAGGTGTGGAAGTCTGAGGCTGCCCCCAGCCTTTCATGTTATAAGCATAAACTCGGACATAATAACTGCGGCCCTGTAATAACGAAATAAAACAGAAGATCCCAAGTTTATGAGCACAGCCAAAATTAGTGTCCCAAAGTCATGCAGCTAACCTCTGGCAATGAAGTGAACCAATGATCCAAGGGCTTTTCTTTTAACCTGCTTATATCAGGGTTGTGCCAGATGTTCTGATACTGACAGCCACATTGAAATTCGCATATTTGAGGCAGCTCAACCAATTTCAGATTGTGTGATTTTGCTGATGGCCGTCTGTGATGATATCACACCAGGTGTAGTGTTGTGACATCAGTAAGCAAACCATTCAGGTCACCACAGCCAATCACATTAAGTAGCAATGAGGGCAAAGAAGCCTGAGGACACTGGGCAGTGAGGGCAAAAAAAGGAAAATATTACTGAGAAGAAACAGCAGCCAAAGAAGCAAAAGAGTGCTAAATAGCACTAAAACAATGCTAATAAGTTCACGCCAGTGTCAAATATTGGCAAGAACTCTAGGGGATGTTTTTCTTCTTTGGCTTCGCTGTCCTCAGTGGAACAATTCAGAAACACAAAGATTATCCCAAAACAAACAAACTAAGGAAGAAGAGGCATGACACATTAGAGATTACAAATATAGAGTGTTTTTTTTGTGACAGTACGCACTAGAGTACTAGCACCTCTTTGTTTGCTGCCCATGGCACTCACAGAACTTTTATCAAAGTATGAGTACTGGCACCTCGTTTATTTTTACCAAAAAAGCATTGCAAATATGGCTTGACCACTTGTTTTATTTATGTATTGTCACAGCGAGATTGCCTTTTCTGACATTTACAGCTGGTTTCATCCTATCCCTTACACAGTATTGCAGACTGTATCTTTTGAACTCTGAGAAGTAATTCAGATTGGCCAGCACTGGGAAGATTTTATTGTTCTTATACATTACATAAATTGCTGAAACTGCATCTAAATTGGCTCTCACTGAAGAGCTCCTGAAATCAGCCAACTGACCAAGCTGACTATCTGTAAGTAAATTCAGTAATAGGCAAAAAAACCTTGCGGCTTAAGAACGTACCTATAGCCCACAGCTATTTCTATCAAACTTTAAAAAGCAGGGAAATTGGGCAGCTATAGTGAATGCACCAGGGGAGCAGGAGACCTGACCTCCTCTCTGAGATATTGGACTGCCCTACAAACTGGTCAAAATGCAAACACCATTTGGGTTGGTCTTTCACAGTCCAATCCACTTCCTGTGTAGCTTGGAAGAATTGGTAACATGTGCCTCTGAGCATATGGTGAGTGGTGGCAACACCTGCCATCTCCAAAGATGGAGAATTATAGTTTTGTATACTTGTTGGTGTTCTAACTTTGCGTCTTTCCTGTGTTACTAATGTGTCTACAGAGAATTTAATCTAGAAAATTTTATTTCCCTCATTATTCATCCTAGAAATCTGTGTCAAATTTATTTTTATTACAGCCTTTTTATGGGTCAATGTCATATGATGGTGAAGACAGCCTTTTATGTTTCAAATTGGAGGTTATGTTCTATTTCTATTTTGGGTGCATTAACAGTTGAATCTGAAGGTGTAGTTTGATGTAAAATCAGACTGATTACGATATTGTTACTTCAGCAATGATTCTAGCTGTTGGAAAAAAGAGGATGCATGTTTTCAGCCTCCTATGTTTAAACCACTTCATTTAAGGATGGTCAATTAAAAACAGAGCACACTTAGAATTTTGCTAGAATATATTTCACCTCCCATTTTCACAGTCCAATCCACTTCCTTTGTAACTTGGAAGGATTTCGTAACATGTGCTTCTAAGCATATGTTGAGTGGTAGCAACACTGGAACTCTGTCAGAGGAATAGGAGTCTCCACTCAACGCCCTTCACAAACTACACTTCCCAGGATTCTTTTGGGAAGCCATGATTGTCTAAAGTGAAATAAAGGTCTGGTGTGGGTGTGGCCCCCTGATTCACCAAGCCAAGCAGCTGTGAGTCTGGCTTTTAGAATACTGACAGTTGGGCCTGACATTATCATTGACTTCAATGCAAAATGTATTAAATTAATTAAAAACCGGCCAGTTATTTTTTATCCTTTTAAACTGCAGAACATGAAGGTCAGAGTATGGGGCAAGGTCAGTAATAGGATTACAGGTACTCTGTGAACATGGCTGATTTTTAATAAATTTCAACAAATTATGAGAACTCCAATTATGAGAAATCCAAAAGGGGTCTGGTTTTTTTTAACTTTCTTTTTACACTTCGAACTCTCTATTCTCTCTTACTGTCTTGTGTATCGCCATGAAAATTTAGAGGGTTGTTAAGCAAGCATTTCTGAGTTCAGGACTATATGTTTTGTAAGGTTTTGTTTTGAAATGAGCTTATGGAAAGCCTCAGAATGGCATGGGGGGTATTTTTCATTTAACATTGTGGAATGCGACAAATCCACGCTGGCTACAAGAGTGGCTGTACAATCCTACTGAAGCTAACGCGACTTGCTTCTAGACAAGTGTGTAGGACTACAGGCACAGTCTTTTAGGTCAGCAGTGACAGCTGCCTTCTGCTAGATCAGACTAAGGCCAAAACTAGACATGACATGACAAAGCAATCCAAAACCCCTGGCCAGGGAGCAAGTGGGGAGGAGTGAAGTGGCCACCACATTCTAAGCCTCATCACTCACACTGGGCAGGGTGGAAGGTGTGTGCAAGATCTTTCCTTTCTTGTTTTGTAAGATCTTTCCTTTTTTGTTGTGCCAGCTCCAGGATGGTGCAGCTGAGGGACCCACGAGGCTTTGGATCCAGCAGATCTGAGACCACTGGTGTCCCACCCAACTTCCAGAGTGCCCCATTTCAGGACTTTTTCACAGCAACTGCTGGCAGTAGCCTTCTCACCCTGCTGGGCGTAGCAGGGGCCTCTGCAGTAGCAAAGTTCTCCTTGTCAGTGGAGGTTGATAGAGCTCAGCAGACCTCCATTTTATCCAAACCCCCTCCTGAAACACAGAGTGGTGGTTAGGATCGCATAGGTGAGTCTTAACTAATCACATCAGATTGGAGAGGGAGGCTGATATTTAAGAGGACCACAGGAGGAATGGAGAGGAAATTTAACTCTTTCCTCCCCTGAGGAAAATCCCTTTTCTGAAGCTAGCATTTGCATTGGGAGATAATCCCCTACTGGTGCCACTGATGGAACCTTCCAGTTGTAATGGGCCAGCCCAGATACTGGCTTAAACTGTGCATAATATGTGCTGAAATCATTTACATTTGCTTATATTGTTTAGCTTATAGCTTTTTAATGCACAGGTTGCATGGAGGAAAAATATTCTTTTAAAAATGGACTTCTGGATGCCCTTCCTTGTAAACAAAGCAATGTTTTACTATGAAGCAGAGTGCAAAGTGATAAGGAAGTCTAGGCAGTCAGCCAACACTCCGGCTGTATCAACAAGGAAGTTCCTTATATGGTGAAGTTAAGCAAACTAGTTTGTTTATATCCTGCCCTTCCTTCCAGTAGAAACCCAGGGCGAGGACAGAAGTCCCATTAGAAGTGTCTGGTTAATGACTTGATGAAGAGCCTGAAGAGGTTGCATAAAGAGGCGCAGTGAGGAGACACAGCAAGAGGCAGTAGCAGATAAGGCCATGGGAACACGCCTTCCCTTTGATAAGAAAATGTATACAAGGCCAGGTTTTATAACACTCATTACCCTCCACTCTGCTGGAGTGAGGGTCGAAGAAAGCAGGAGAACCGTCCATCTATTCCATCTGACGTCTGATGGGTGAAGTATCATGACATATATTTCCATGTACTTTGTAACTTTGGCTCTGTAATACGACTTAAGAGTTTAACTCAGTCCATCTATTGTAACTTGTTTTAACTAAGATGTGCCTTCAAAGTCTTATACTTTGATGTTAAATGGATATCCAGCAACTTCTTTCTTGCTGATACATATTTCTAGTTTTCTGTTTTCTTAGCAATGATGCTAAGGCCACCTAAGATGCATTTTATTAGTCGTAGTGTGCAAAATATGAATAAATAGCATATATTATAAAAATTGTTCTGCTGTCTGGAGTCTGACTCCCAAATAGAATATTTCTGGTACCTCCCAAGACTCAAGAAATCTTGAGTGGGGTCTCCTCTATCCTCCGCCTACATTTGATGACTGTTGTGAGATTAGGTGAATTAACATTTGACATACAAGGACTCTATGTAGATGCAGAGGAAGGGAGAAAGCAAGAATCCTCGACCCTGTGCATTCATTGGCAAGGGGGGCAGTCTTGCAGGTATCAGGGGCTTGGGGGGGGGAGGAGCAATTCAATGAATTCATTTGTGATGGTGGGGGCACTAAAGATATTCTTTTTAACAAGGATAATTGCAGAGACCACTGGGAGTTACAACTGCTGCCTCCCATGGACATGAAGCTGGAAGATGATCTCTGGGAAATAGTGTCTGGACTCATGAATGTCTCCACCAGAGTATTTGTTCAAAGTGAGAGTAGCTTTTGCACAAATAAAAATAAAAATTGAATACACTTCTAAAACCTAAGTTTCAGACCCCAACATGTTCAATGTGGAGATTAAAAGTCAATTTAGATTGATTGATTGCAAACAATTTTGGGACAGGAGAATGTAACAGATTTTTTTTCAGCTGTAAATATTGCTGCATTTTTTAAACAAAACAGTTCTGCTACTAATGATAAAATCTACATTCAGCTGCTTGTGAAGGACTATCAGAAGTGAAGGCAAATGTGCACAATGTGGACATCGCTATATGCCCCCCCCCCGATTGCCCATGGGGAGATTGTCTAACATCCACCCACTTTTAATGTCTATAAAAACACCCCTCTCTCCTTTTAAGCCACTGTGGTCAGGGACTTTTGTTTCTCCAGTGAAGCAGTGGAGATGGAATTGTTATTTTAGCCATCAGACATGGAGTCAGGATTGGGTTTATCCAAAGCCTTTGATCTGCCCTAAGATTAGCCCATGATCCATGGCACAGCGGCTTTCATTCCACTCTTTTCAGATCTCTCCCACTAACACAGCAACTTACAAAACAACCTACAGCCGCCTCCCTATTCCTTTGTGATTTTCAGATGCTGGATACCAGACATAATGTGCTTAATGACTGGTAGCTCTTGGTGGAGAAATGGCACTCAGCTGTTACTCCTCTTCAAGCAGCTTAAATTCCAAGCTGGGAGTTCTGCTAGTGTTTGGGGAGCAGGGCAATCTAAATTAATGGCTTGCCATTTACCATTGTGAGGCCAGTGATAGTGCACCTCAAAGACTGAAGATTATCCATGATGATTTCCCCAGCCAAAGGAGAAAAGTCTTCTGAACAGCTCCATTCCACTAGGAAACAAATCAAAACAGGGGGAAGGTTAATCAGACGTCAGTGTCTGATAAAGAAACATACGCATTTGGCCATTCTATCTCCCCCTTGTTTGTCTCAGGCCTCTGTATCAATAAAAGTGTTGAAGAAGGCTTTGGCATACAAGTTAAACCAAGTAAACATTTGCTCTGATTTAAGGCATTTACTCTAGCAAATAGAAAAGAGAATTCTGTCATGCAGACAGCTAAGCAAGTATATAGATCTACTGACTGTAAATCAGCAAACAAATTGGTACTTAGGAGATGATGTTTCATGGTGATCGCAGTTTGAAGGAACACAACAGGACAGTTTCACTTATCTAAAAATAGTATAAAAGTATTGAGTATCATCCCCATTTCCCCTGCACACCCACATACACACACAGTGAAATAGAGCTAAGCTAATAATTATTTTGAAAACCATTTCAACTGGAAACGTGTAGATTTGGTGGATGGAAGTTTGATAAAACCATACCCCTTTCACTTTTTTCACAGGTGTTGCTGCCTGTTCACAAGGTCCTGGAAATAGAGGACCTCAGTCTCCTTGCTTTGGCTAGGTGCTATTTCAATAGTGTTCCCTAGTTCCTTACTTCTCCAAGAATGCCTGAGGGAACAGAAGCACAAGAGGCAGTGGTGGCCACCAACTTGGATGGCTTTAAAAGTGGATTAGACAGGTTCATGGAGGATAAGACCAAGGTGCTACTAGCCATGCTCTGCCTCCATAGTGGGAGGCAGTATGTTTCTAAATACCCATTGCTGGAAACCACAGGAAGGAAGAGTGCTCTTGTGGTCAGATCCTGCTTGTGGGCTTCCCATATAGGCATCTGGTTGGCCACTGGGAGAACAGGATGCTGGACTACATGGGCCCCCATTGGCCTGATCCAGATTCAGGGCTCTCCTTATGTTCTTACTTTCTGTTCTCACTCTGATTTGGTTTCATTATAACACCTGGATGCCACAGGCATTGTTATGAAGCCAAATCATAGTAAGGGCAGTAGCAGGAAGTAATGCTTTCTGTCCGTTTTGGGGATAGGAAGGGACTAGAAAGCACTTAAGGAACAGTGCCCAACATCAGTGGGAATTGTGAATGGAAAAGGCAGTAAATGAGGCGTGTGTGTGGACCATTTGTCCCCCTGTTCACACCTCTTTTCCCAAATCCCTAAATTACACACCTTCATACCCGTTGAACATAAGAACCATTTTTGGCTCAGAATTACAGCAAACACCACAAAATTCAATTGGTTTCAAAACTGCGTTGGAAGCATTTTTGAAGGATATTTTGAAATTTAAACAGGTGCCAGTTATAGCCTACCAAACTGAAGAAGACCAGCTACATGATATTAGGATGAAGTATTCTGCAAACCTAAGATCTCCTCTCGCCTAGACTACTGTAATGTGCTCTACGTGGGGTTACCCATGAAAACGGTCCGGAAACTGCAACTGGTACAGAATGCGGCGGCTCGCCTGATTAAAGGCAGCTGCTGGGGAGATCACATCACTCCAGTGCTAAAGGAGTTGCACTGGTTACCGGTTGTTTTCCGGGCCCAATTCAAGGTGTTGGTTCTGACCTTTAAAACCCTTTACAGTTTTGGCCCAGTCTATCTGAAGGAGCGCCTCCAGCATCAGTAGCGATGCCGCCCAACAAGATCATCCTCAAAAGGCCTTCTCTGTATCCCACCAGTTAAAACAGCTAGACTGGTGAGGACTAGGGAGCTTTTTCAATTGTGGCCCCCACTTTGTGGAATTCCCTCCCACATGATCTCCGCCATGCCCCCTCTATGATGAGCTTCCGCTTGGCCTTGAAAACCTGGCTCTTCAGGCAGGCTTTTGTGGTGGGCTAGATTTTATTATTGTTGTTGAGATTTTTAATGTTTTAATGTATTCGTATGTTTTTATTTTGTACGTCGCCCAGAGTGGCTGAACAACCAGCCAGATGGGTGACTAATAAATTTAATAAATAAAAATAAATAAATACATTTTGTCAATAGTAAGTTCAGAAGAGGGCAGAACCATCCTAACCCCTGGCTGGAGCATTACATCCAGAAACTACTGATGCTTTTAAAGCAAAAAGAGAGAGTGGACAATTGCAAGTCTATCCTCCTGCTCTTCATTATTTGCAAAGGAGATACTAGAGAGTATCACAGTTAGCAGGACTATTTTCACAAAGAATAAAATGTTGCTGGGACACACTTTGTCTATTGATTGATGACAATAGGCCCTAACTATTTTTCAAAGGTGGACACCATGGCAAAGGAGCAAACTCACGGGCAACTTCCCTGTGTGAACTACTAACTGTATTCAAAACATTTTTTTCTCCAGGTCTGGCTCATTCACACATACATATTCTTCAATCAGCTTCAACACCAGGTGATGAACTGTATGTGGGAATGGGTCATCACAGATTTAGTACCACAGGCGGTACCACTCTGTTGAAAGGCATTGCAACTGATGACAATCAGTGCAGAGAAATCATGTGTTGCATGTCTGTATGCGACTGCGGGAGTCAGAGACCCTTGCCTGAGGCTGCCAGCCACAGAAGACAGTACTAAGATAGGTGGACAAATAGTCTGACAACATATGTGGCAGCTTCCTATCCCCCCCCCCCCAGTGACTGGCCATTTTTATATTTCTTGTAGAACAGGGACGGAGAACCTTCGGTCCTCCAGATGTTGCTGGATTACAACCCCCATCATCCCTGACCATTGGCCATGCCAGCTGGAGCTGATGGGAGATGGAGTCCAACAACATCTGGAGGGCCACAAGCAAGTTCCTCCCCTCATTATAAAGCCCCTGTTATAGAATCTGGTTTGGTGGGCATCTCTTATCCATGTGGATGGGGCCAGAAGATATCCAATTACATAAAAGATCATACCTTACGGCTGGCCAAGAGTGACATATGTATTCTTCATTATGGTTTTCCACAGGTCTTTAGACATGGGTTCCAATTTGTGAGAGTGCACCCAGCCTTTCAAACATAATGTGAGAAGCAGCACTCCCAAGCCAAAGAAACCTTAACTTTTGTCCATTAACCTTGAGCTCCCAGGGGCTTTAACAACACAAGCACTGCAGACTTTATTGAGAGCCACAGCACTATCTCCAGCCACCACTATGAAAATTTAGAGGCTGTTCACGGAACATCTTGTAGGGGGTTCTCTTGCTGGCGTATAGTCGCCTTTCATTACAGCATGCCTGTAAGTGTCATTATATTTGATGGCCTGTCACATTTTCCATTGTAAACCACAATTTTCTGGGCTTTATAACTTTTGCTGCGTTAAATCACTTAAAACTAAAGCCAGGTATACAAGCTGCCAAAACAGACAAGTTCCATTACTGTGCCGGCATAAATGGGAGAAGACCATCCTAGGTTGTTTAATGTCAAACAAAAGGAATGTGAAGTCTTGTCAGAAGACTTGTGCTGGGGGGAAAATGGGCTTCAATTTGAGGGCCATTCTTTGTCATCAAGGCAAGGGAGTCGCAAAGCTTAACAATTGTGGGATTATCAAGAGTCAGTGCTAGCTATGTTTTAGTAAATTTTAGGCAACTGTCTAAAAACTGAGTTGTTGGAAAGGAAAGGGAAAAGGGGGATTCCATAAAATATTGGCATTTATGTCATAATTGCAGAGAAATAATGAGTCTGGAATCCCGTAAAGTCTTCCAAACCCATCATGAGCTGGAGGTCATCAAGAAAGACAATGGACCTACATCAAGGGACCTAAACTAGAGGAGGTGCTACTACAGTGGCTTAAATGGCATGGCAATCACAGCCAGCGAATAACCAAGGAGTCAAATGCAGCAGTATTCAACAACTATTTTAAAGGAATGAGAAGTCTGTTCAAAACATGATTTTAAAAGAATGGAGGGATGAATTTTGGAAATGAAAGGCTGACTCAATGAAAGAAAAAGAAAAGAAAAGATGATCAGAACATAGGAAGTTTATTGCAGTATTTCACATGCCCAATGCATCTTGACTTCTCTTCTTCAAATACAAGATCCACTATGTTATTATAGCAGTTCACTAAAAAACCAGTCCTAACCCCTGCATGTCAATGGTTGAGGTGGTAGTGTTGGATTGGTATGTTATCATGACACCACCAGACTCCATCAACAGAGAGGAACACCACCAGTTGGAGGAGGTTTCACTGCTGCAGAGGTCCCAGATTCCCGCAGTTGCCCAGGAAGCTATTGCCAGGGGTAGCTGGCAGAAAGGACCAAAATGTTGGATCCAAAGCCCTATGAACCCCCTAAAAAGGCCCAATCCTGGAGTCCTTCAGTTGCACTAGTTTGGAGGTACCCCACCTTCTGTCATCAGCAGTGCAAGCTGTCAAAGCTATGGATTTGGTGGTGGATCTGTCCTTTGGCATCACCAAACACCATGCAAGTTGCCCAAACACAGAAGTGACTTCATGAGCTGTTTTGTAACAAGTGAGCGGCAATGGGTACTGAAGAGTGTACAATCCCTTCACACACATCCAGAATCGTACATCCCATTCACTCCCATTTGGCTGATGGAGCAGTCTGAATAGACGACAACGGGAGAAGACAAATTAATTACTGAAAGGCTTCATGTTAGCCAAACATTAGAGCCACTTCTGCATTATGGAAAAATAACAAAAATTTGGCTTTGTTTCTTGGAAGTGTGCATCTGCTTATCCAGCAGAGGGAGCAATAAATAGTGGATGCTGACAATTCCTTAACTGACACTTTGACCCAGAGATTGCCTGAATAAGTGGGTGCAGACTTAATATATTTTATATTTATTGTGTCCTGTTTTTAAAGATTTCTGTAAGCCGTATTTTAGGTTGGGGGCTTTTGCCATGAAATGCAGGTTATAAATCTTTTATTAAACAATCAGTAAGCATCAGCAACCTTCAAGGGGATGGGATGTAGGAGAAATGACACTGAGAGAGCAATCCTATGCTCCCTGGGAGGGCAGTTTAGCAGGCATATTAATATTGTATGTTTATATTGTGGTAACCTGCCTTTGGAGCTTATGGGGATGCCTGGGTAACAACTCTAATAACAACAACAACAACAACAACAACAACAGGCATCCAACCAAACAGTTCTGCTAGCACAAGGACTTTTAGCTGCACAATGACACTTCCCTGCTCTCTTCTGTTCCTGCATCCCCCCTGTGCACCCTGTAAATCTGCTCCAGAGAACCCCAGAACAAGGAGAGGAGAAAGCATGGAAGTTCCATTGTGCAGCTAAAAAGCCTTGCATTAGTGGAACTGTTTCGCTGGATGCTACATCATCATAATTGGCAGACTTGCTGCTCTGCTGATAGAAAGGAAGTCCCATCGGCATAATGGCACCTCTGCTGCAGGAGGTCCCCCCTCTCTGTTGTGGTGGTGGCAAGACTGACCACTTTTGCTCTTTCTCCGTCAGTGGGGGGCCAAATCATGGCATTCTGGAGGTGTGTTGGGGAAGGCCGTGGATCCACAGGATCCTAAGCCCCCTTGTTCTTCTGACGTGCTTCAGAGCAGGCCCTGGAACTATGCCACAACAAGTTTGTTGCCTGGAAAAAAGGGGAGGGGAAGAGCCATGTGTGCTGTCCTGAGCTCCTTACAGTAAACGTAAAAAGCCTCCAATAACACTTCCTTTTAGTCAAGGTTTCCTGTCTGGTGCAAAGGAAAAAAACTACCACCAAAGCAAAGCAAAAACAGCCTCGGAGTAAATGCATTTTAGTGATGCAGTTATTATTTATTGTTAGCTTGGCCAGAAATTGAGCTAGTCAGGGAGTGAAGATGTAGTTCTTGGCATTTCAGAGAACCAGGACCTGGGCTCTCACCCGAAACACCAAGTCTCATTTTTCAACAGCCCCATGCCTGAGTATCTCTCCCCACCCAATATATTGATCCCCCAGCAAAGGGACTGTCAGCCTGGCACTGCTGGGTGAATTAAGGTTGCAGCAAAACTGAGTTGCCTCCCATATATGGAAAAGGATAGCTTTGTCTTCCAGAGCACTGAATGTTTTTGCTGTCATGAGTTTCCGTCTGACGCTTCACTTTCTGGCTGAGCAGGAGGGTGGCTACATACTTTAAATGAGGATTTCTGTATTCTGGGTCTAGCAATCAGCATGTGTCGCTGAAGTCGCCAAGGTAAGTAGCGGCTTTTAAAAACAAACAGCAGTGCAAATTGGTTACACAAAACTCATGTTTGAGCCTTGCTGTTAAATTAGCACACCTTATTTTCACCAGTTTTTTTAAAAAAAACCAACCACCTGTATTTATGCACCTTTTCAAAAATGCAAGGCTCCCTCACTCCACCCACTTCTTTACTTCTACTCAGTCATCCTCATGTTAAAAATGAGTACTTCCAAACAAAATATTACTCCGTCTTCCATCTAGCACAAGTCTGCAGCCTTCAGGTCTCCATGCTGTTCTCATTATCCCCTTTTGTTACTATAATCTCGTCATCACCCTGCTTGCATTTGGATTGGCTCCCTGCAATGCTTTATGTCAGCTGCTTCAAGTTTCTGTTTTTAAATCTCTCCAGAACTATGTCCTTGACTGAGAGCAAAAGCACAATACAGGAATGCTGAAGCAGACATACTATCAAGCAGGGGTAACCAACATGGTGCCCTCCAGATGTGGTTGGACTCAAAGCCCATCAGCCATGGCAAGCATGAAGACAGGGATGATGGGAGTTGTAATCTAACAAACACCGGGAGGGCAATATATTAGCCAACCCTGCTCTAAAGGATCCAGAGGAGTAGCAGGAAGAGTATGTGGTCACTCAGAGAAGAATGAGTTGAATTAACCCTTGCATTGCAAATCAAAACCAATGATCCACCTAGGCCTGTATGGCTTACCCCTACGGTCAATGGTTTTTAGGGAGAGGTCCTTCCCTTCCCAACTACTAGAAATTCTTTGTTTGGAGATGCTAGGGCATTAGAGATGGAAGGCAACGGGAAGCTCAGTACAGCATGGCACAGCAGCAGAGCCAATCCAATGCTTCCGGTGTGGGACCTGCTTCCTACTGCCTTGCCCCTCCCCCCTCTCCCTGTCGGTAACTGGCAGCAATGTGTGGTGTTGGGAAGCTGGGAGAGCAATGCAGCCCCACCTGCACAGCCTCGTCAACTCCTACTGAACCTAAGGGATGTGCAGAATCAATCATCACCACCCCCTTGAAACATTTTGTGAGTGTTCTCAAAGACATTGTCCTCCCTTGTAATTTCTCAGATGTTTTTCCTGAGGAGGAACACCCACACCCACGCTGAATGTCACTTATGGGGAAATTTTGGTGGCAAATCCTAATAGCAAATGTAACTTTTTGAACCTGTCTCCAGCTTGGGGCACAGATGAGACAAGCCTTCTTTTACATATCCTAATGCAAATTCTAGGAGGGTGCTGAGTTCTCCTTTGAAATTGTGTGTTTCCAGGTGAAGCATTCTTCTGGAGTGTAGTAGCATCTGGCTGTGTACATACTGACTGTGTAAATGGGCCCTCAAAGGCCAGCTTAGCAATCATTTTGCATATTATTCTTACGTAAATATGGTCCATAAACACAGCCACATACATACAGGCTCTTCTGCTCCTTCTCACCCTCAAATGTAAGGACAAGCAAATTTTCACAGCAAGTAGCCATCCAGGCATGAGCTTCTCATCAAATGAAACACTTTTTTTTCCCCATTCTTTCTCCAAAATTATGATATTGCAGAGGGAGAGAGCGAGGGAGAGAGCACTTTTCTGAGCAAACTGCATTTAGTACTTATGCTTAGGACTATTTTCTCCCCTACCTAAATCCTTAAATTCTTGTTAAAACACTGCTAGATGGTGCTTGGGGATCAAAGAAATTCTCTCTGCAGCATGGGGCCTCTTAAGCTGTGAAATCTTACTTTCCCTGACAAAAGCAGTGGCTTTGAGGTGAGAGATGGAAATCAGAAGTCTCAGAGACTGGGAGAGAAGCGCTCAGGGAGGCTAAGCAAACATAAACACTGACTTGGGCCTTTTTAATGTGACTTACTGTTATAGAATGACATAAGCAGCTTAACTCAGAGTCCAATCCAATCTAGCCCAATATTTTCTACCTGAGTGTCAGTTGCTCTTCAGCACCTCAGATCTGAGCTACATTATCAGCAGAGTCATGTGGTCCAGCTGGTAATTTGTAGGCAGTTAATGTAATGGATAGCTGCTGGATTGTGTCATCAACCCCCCCCCCCCAAAAAAAAACAGAAGATGAAAGAATCCATCAAAACCCATTCTCTCCTAATGCCTCAGGTGTTTAGCCTGAGGAAGAGCCTTCATCTTCTCTCTGATTTTTGCTTTGGGAAGTCTAATGACACAGATTGGCTTGTTTTGCTTTAGGTGAAATTTGGGTGGCAACTCCTAATCTGGACTATGTGGACTGGAAGGATTAAACAGTGTCCCCTATATTTTGAATTAGGGCCCTTTGCATGTGCTTTTGAGCAACCTTGAAGATCAAACTAGGAAAAAACATACACTATTGCTGTAAGTTTAGGGCAGCAAGCTCAAAACAGCTATCTACCTTTTGAAGTCCCTGGTTGAGAGACTGAAAAGCAAAGCATCGTTATCCCATTTGCTAACTGTACACAACCTTACATGCATGAAGAATGCCAAAGAGATTCAGGCACAAGTCTTACATCCATTTCAAATCATAATAGGCCATGATGGATCAGTACGCTGGCTCCATAGAACAGGTACAAACTACCAAGCAACCATACAGACAAGAAGAGGGCAGTTTGCCATACTGCTAGAGAAGAATAACATTAATTTTAATGCCTAGGGGCATACCTGCTCCAAATGATTGTACTTCCAGTTGATAACAAAGATAAAGGGAACATTTATAGATTAATTTCTCTTAACTCTGCAACATTTGGGGGGGAGGGAGAGCAGGGGCGATTCTTGTTGCCCCAGTTCAGCAAAGCAGGCCTGTTTCGCTCTCTTTGAAATCTGTAATTTGTAGGCAGTTTGTTACCTGGTAAGTAGGTATTTTTAACAGCTCTCAAGAGTTCTAATTCCCCCCCTAAATACACCTGCATCAGATGAATTTAACCTAGCTAAATCTTATCTTTAGCAGGATGCTCTTACAAGCCACAACTCAGCAATTTTATTTATTTATTTATTACATTTCTATCTCACCGTTTTCCTTAGAGGAGCTCAAGGTTGCATACATGTCCTTCCCCTCCCTGTTTTATCTTCACAACAATAACGGTAGATTAGGCTGAGAGAGTGACTGGCCCAAAGCCACCCACTGAGCTTCATGGCTGAGTGGGGATCGGAACCCTGGTCTTCCAGGTTCTAGAGTGACACTCTAACCACACTGGCTTTCTAACATCTCTTATTTCAGGAGTCCCCAAAGTCCCCCCCAACCGCTTGAAAATTGCCAGTAGTCTTGGCAGACCATTTAATTTATTTTTTCTGCCTCTTTTAGCCATTGTAAGGCACTATGCTAGATATTGTATGACCTTTTATTGCTTCCTTTATTTCTTGTATTTTCTTGTATTACAATTTGCATTCCATAGAATTCACACTGTAATACTGTAAAATACAGTCTAAGAAATAAAAAGAAGTAATTAAAAATGCATTTGAACGTTTAATGCAGACATGCCATGGACCACCTGAATGAAGTTCATGGACCACTGTTGGTCCAAGGACCACAGTTTGAGAACCCCTGTCTTACATGATTGCCTCATTCACTAATAATAGAGGGAAGGGGTAAGAAGCAGCAGTGCTAAAGGTCTTATTCAGACATCTCCATGGGCAGATCTACACTATAGACCAGCCTTTCCCAACCAGTGTGCCTCCAGATGTTGTTGGACCACAACTCCCATCAGCCTCAGCCAGCATTGCCAATGACTGAGGCTGATGGGAGTTCTGGTCCAACAACATCTGGAGGCACACCGGTTGGGAAAGGCTGCTATAGACTCTTCAGGCATCTACTTCCAAACAGGTGAAGGGGCCTGTGAAAATACATGAGGCCAGACCCACCCACTCAGTGACACTGCATGCTCCTATGTGTAATGAAGGAAACCATCTGTGTGAGAAAGGTACCCCCCTTAGCCAATTGAATGCCACCTTACAAGGCATCATCAAGGAGGTGGAGCTAGCTACACACATTCCCACAGGCCCCAGCACATGTTCTGAATGGACATCTGAAGACGACTAGTATCACTGTGGGAAGTGAGGGGGTGTCTAGAGAATCTCAAGGGCCAAACTAGACATGACATTTACAGAGCAATCCTAAGGTGCTGTGGGGATTCTGTGGCAGAAAAACTGCCACTTCCCAACTCCTGCCAGTTTTATTTTTTGTTTGTTTGCCTATTGACATGCATGGGAGGGGAAATAACTATGCCAGTTTCAGAGGTGGCATACTTTTTCATGCTTTGGGGGGCATGTTAGGGGAATGAAGGGGCTTTGGAACCACAGATCTAAAGCCATCTGCCTTTGACATGCACCCAACACGACCGGTTTCTTGTCCTACTGCCTTTGTAGCACCAATGGTGGTGGAGTGATGTGGCAGTGAAGTTTTCTGCCAACACACTGGGGAGGCCTTTGCCTGTTGATCTCTCCCTCCACTCATGAATCGCCCTCTCTGCCCATGGAGAGGGAGGTCCACAGCATCCTATGTCCCTCATTTTCCTTTTAAATAACAGGTGCTGTGCCCCCTGTTATAGGGTTGCCATATTGTCCAGTTAGCTGCATTTTACCCAGATTCTAGCCATGCTACCCAGTGCTCACTTAGCCCAATAGGTGGCACGGATTCCCAGCTTTCTTCCTTTTTTTTTTTTAAAAAGCAAGTCTCTAGCTCTTGTGGATCCAGAGATACAAGGCAAAATGTGTGGCAGTTTGCTGCCTATTTTGTGAGAAACAAGTCTATTCATGCCTTCCATTATTCTAGGCAATGAGGGACAGCACAGCTGTACTGGGAAAATAATTTTTTTTAATCTGCCTGCCTGCTGCATATGCATAATGTAGCAGCTTAGAAAATTGCATATGCTCACTTGATAAACACATGCAGTTCCACCCATTATCCACAGACTTTCTGGTCGAGCCAGCAAGGAGAAGTAGCTTTCATCTCAATTGCCTCTGTGTCTCAGACTATGCTTCTTAAGTGATGAATGCAATGGGAGGGTCTGCCTGCCATCATAGAGAATGGAATAAAGAGGTATGAATCCACCAAACATTCCTCCCCAGGGATGTATGTATGTATGTGTGTGTACATATATACACACATATGCACATATATACATGCACACAGAGACAACTCAGTGCAATAGGGGGTGTAAGCTTCCCCCCTTAAGACCAATAGGAATGGAACAGCTGCCCTGTCAAATGCTAGCAGAGCTTACTAGGTCTCTAGCATTCACTGCATTTTTTTACTTCATCTTTTTAAAAAAGAGGTGCCAGCACTCAAGTCTCCATTAAGTTCCAGACTTTATCCTAGAAGGCTCCATTTCCCCTCTCCCTAATCTGGTATGTGAGAATCAGTGTACTAAAGACACTTCTCACATGCTCAGACACTACACTCTTTAGATGATTGACTAAACTGATAATATTTAAATTTTTATTTCTATCTGCGTTAGAAGTTGTAGTGATGTGTTCATTTCACATTTCTGAATTGTTGGTAGAGACACCCTCTTGGTCACAACATTGCTTTCAACGGATGCTTTGCTGGCTTTTTGTTTTTTGCTGGATTTTTATACTGCTGCATTGACTTGTGTTATGTTTGTTTCTAATTTGTGTTTTATTTTGGTTTTATATTGACTGTGTATTTTTATTGTTTTTATTATGTTTGTAAGGTGCCCTGAGCTCTGTTTTTAACAGTGGAACGGCAGGATATAAATCTTCTTAATAAATAAATATTTCATAGTGTTGGAAACTATAGTGTAGGCATTTAAGGTTGAAAATGTAAGGTTTAAAAAAAATATTCCTCACATCCTTCCCCAGTTTTTGGTGGCAATTTCTAGTCACAAAAACAAGACAACTGGACAATGCAACCACTAACATGCTTAATTTGCATGATTAGCAAATAATTTCCTCCCATGGCTAATAGTACCTGAGGGGCAATTTTCATTGGGATTGTGTTGGTGGTGATGTTATTTTACCTATATTAATTACTTTATTACAGCTGTACTACCCTGAACACACCCAATCTTGTCTGTTCTCGGAAGCTAAGCAGGGTCAGGCCTGGTTAGTACTTGGATGGAAAACTGCCTAGGAATACCGGGTGCCGTAGGCTTAGAGGAAGGCAGTGGTAAACCACCTCTGAATACCTCTTACCATGAAAACCGTATGAATATATCCAAAAAGATTCATAGGGTTGCCATAAGTCGTAATCGACTTGAAGGCATATAACTGAAGTGGAAAATTCCACCTCTGAGGGTCGTTGGTATTAGTATGTAGATAAGGTGGAAGGGGACAGCTGTTACAACAGGACAGCGCAGACAAAAGATGAGTATGTGCGTTCTTACTTCCCTGTAATGGAGAATTACCTGGTGAATCACGGAGCCAGGTGGAAGCGGGAAACAGGTAAAGCCCCTTATTGGGTACCTTGGGACTCATGACTGTACCTTGTATAAACCTATAAAAGATCCTTGATGTGGGGAAAAAGGGAGTCTCCCGCCATAGCACACGCTAGCAGGGACTCCTTGCAATTGTAAGTATAATAAACACCTGTAAGCTTCAACCTGCCTCAGTGTCGTTTCCTGGACAAGGACTCCATTAAGGAGAAAATTCCACAACATAACAACAACAAGCAAAATTACTTTATTAATGACTTATTTAAAAGATCTCTATGCTGCCCTTCAGTGAAGCTTATAGAGTGATTTACAAAAAATAAGATAAATATAACATCAACTTGATAGAAAAAGAAAAATAACGTGAAAAGCCTAGGAGAATTTTAAAAAATCTTTGCCTGGCATTAACAGGATAACAGTGTTAGCATCAACTTGGCTCCCCTGAGGAGGGGATTCCACAAATGGGGCGCTACCACTGAGAAGGCTCTGGTTGCCACCCACCTTACCTCAGATGGGAGGGGGCACCTGGAGGAGAGTCTCCAAACAGAACCTCAATGCATGGACAGGCTGGTATGAGAGTAGGCAAAAGGAATATCAAAAATAAGGACCCTCATCCTCCCCACTCCTCACTGATAAGAGAACCTGTGTCCCAATAAATGCTATCTTATCAGGAAACTGTTATATTAGTGAATTAGGTTGCTAAGACATTCATCCTTGTATGATAATCATTGCCTACATCAAAGCGCTTTCCTCCCCCATTCTCCATGTGATATAATACACATGGGACATTGTAATGTGAACATGCTCCACACATGATTGTTTCCACTGATGCTTGATCTGGTAGCCATGGAGTCAATTGCATTTTGGATCTTTCATATAATCCAACTCCACAAGGATTCCATCATGCAGTCATAGTAATAAGCGTGGCCTACTATGCAAGGGTAAGGGTCACATCTGTTGCTCCACCCATTTTTGCTTCTGGCCCTGCCTATGAGAGAATGGGGCCCTTGGGGTGAAAAAGTTTCCCTGCCCTTGTTCTAGCCTCTTTCAGACCTTCTCTAAAATCCAAAGTTGTGTATGGCCCCCTTTTCTGACCTTCAGAGGCAGGGCAGGGACAGAGGTGCAATCTCACTCCCTACTCCAGTGCAGCATGAACATGCAGAGGATGTCTGAAAGGGGCCTCTTTCTTGTTTGCTTCTCTTGCAATTCTTTCCTTTTTTTTTTTTTTAAAAAAAAGAACATCTCTCTCTCTCTCCCTCTCTCCCCCTCCCCAAAATGCAGGCTGGTATTTCTGAGAACCGCTTACATAACTAATAAGAGCAGACTGACATCCAAAAGTGATTTGCAGTTCAGTTGTTTCTTTTCAAAATTCTGCAGTGCAGTGGCCAATTTCATGTTTTAAAAATGCTTAATTAATAATATCCATGCATCTCAGCACTACTATCTAAAATTATCACATTGAGCACCACATTCTCTTGCAATAAAGCAAGTAATTGTAGATAAATAGAGCAATCCAGATGCGAGACACAGATTAAACCTTGAAAATAAGGGGAAAACTGCATTTTACACTTTGTAACAAAGTCCTGATGGCCTTTGCAACGTAGTGCCTTCAGCAGAGAATCAGAGAAATAGCAAAAGGAAGAAGTGCTTAACCCTTCCCTTGGCAGCCCATTTTATTTATTGATTTAAAATATTTCTGAGCCATGTATGTGACAACACCTTTGACAAAACTCTCAAAGTAGCTTATATAAACATATGGAAAACCAAGCTAAACTTTAATACTGTATCTTGAAAATCCATTCCGCCTTGCCACATTAACTCTTAGTATTCTAGAGGCAAACACAGGTCCAGAACATTGGTGGGGTAAAAGCAGCTGAGGAGGAAAGTTGCAAGGGGAAAGCAACTGGCAGGGGAAGGGTTGAGTACTGCATTCCACTACTGCCCTCCTCTGATGCAAAACATCCCTTCCAGAGAGTGCTTTCCTAAAGGAGAATGGGCCAGCGGGTCTTCATTAGATGCATTAGATGTTCACCCCTAAGACTCAGCAACCTTTAAATGTACAGATGATATAAACCTTACTAATGACATGAAATAAACTGTGTGGAAACAGAAGGAATGGTTTGTGGAGGAGGGCACACTTTGCTGGTGCAATGCCACAGTTAGGGATGGGCGAATCTCTCAGTTTTGGCTCTCAGTTTCCCAGTCTTAATTTCCGTTCTCCCCATTTCCACATCAGTTTGTGATTTTTTTTTTAAGTCCTCATGAAAATTCATCAGCATTCTCATGTCAGTTTCTCCTAATATACATATATTTGTGTATGATTTTGCTTAACATACATATTTTTCCAGAGAAATTTTCTCTAATATAATGCATTTTTGTATGTTAATTTCACTAACATGCATTTTTGCACACATAACTTTGCTAGAGAACTGCATTACAAAATTTGGAGATGTGCGGACTTTGAAGGAGGGCTGTGTTTCAGTCCGTGCGTTGCTTCAGAAAGTGCAAACTAAGTAAGTTCACTTTTAAATGCAAACTGAATCAAATTTCATACCCATCCCTACCCACAGTATTATACTGCATTTTTAGTAAGCAATATGAATGCAAATCGTAAGTTCATAGGGAAACTACAAGTAACTTCCCCTTACTTTTTCACATCAATAAAGTGTGATGTTATGTACCTTGATTCATAGGGACTGTGGCCTTAAACACTCTTACTGGAAATAAGTAATGCTTGCTCCTGAGTACTTGACTATTCTGCATGTTAGATTGTGCCAAATTCTTGCCTCATCTTTTCCCATGTTCTGAGAAACTTTAGTTTGAGAATTGATGGAAGGAGGATTGAAAGTGGGTGTGGGCTTGAAAACATCTAAATCCTTATACGAGGAGTTGTAATGAATCAGGAGTGGGGAACCTGTGGCCTTCCAGATGTTGCTGGAGCACATCTGCCTGACCTTTGGCTGTGCTTTTTGGGGGCTGATGGGGGAAAGAGTCTAACAATGTCTGATGGGTACTAGGTTGCCATCCTTGGCCTAGATCTTAATAATCACCTAGCCTGGTTTTTCGAAGTAGTTGATTTTTCCCATTTCCTGGGACTGGCATAAATGACAGAATTTGCTGTAAAATCTTTATTTCTAGTTCTGAATAGATGTGTTAAGAAAAATCAACTATTCACCATTTTTGTTGGTAATTAGAACTGCCATTCCCTGTTTAGAGTCTATGCCTGTGAATTGGCTGGATAGTTAGTTCATAACAAACTCAGACCACTGTATTAAACAAGGTGTTGACTTTGTTTGATTTTTTAAAAACACTAATATGGGCTTGTTCTATATAAATGTTACTATGTGATAGCAAAGCATTCTATATATTACTGTTTCTCTTGACCTTTATATTGTTTCCAAGTGTTTCTTTTGCTTGGGGATGATATCTCTCTTTCTGGCATTCTTTTGAGTTTGTTGTTGTTATGTGCCTCCAAGTCGACCATGACTTATGGTGACCCTATGAATCAGTGACCTCCAACAGCATCTGCCATGAACCACCCTGTTTAAGATCTTGTAAGTTCAGGTCTGTAGCTTCCTTTATGGAATCAATCCATCTCTTGTTTGGCCCAGAGCTTGGAAAAGTTACTTTTTTGAACTACAACTCCCATCAGCCCAATCCAGTGGCCATGCTGGCTGGGACTGATGGGAGTTGCAGTTCAAAAAAGTAACTTTTCCAAGCTCTGGTTTGGCCTTCCTCTTTTTCTACTCCTTTCTGTTTTCCCCAGCATTATTATCTTTTCTAATGAATCATGTCTTCTCATGATGTGTCCAAAGTATGATAACCTCAGTTTCATCATTTTAGCTTCTAGTGATAGTTCTGGTTTAATTTGTTCTAACACCCAATTATTTGTCTATTTCGCAGTCCATGCGCAGTCCAGCAAAGCTCTCCCCCAACACCACATTTCAAATGAGTTAATTTTTCTCTTATCCGCTTTTTTCACTGTCCAACTTTGACATCCATACATAGAGATCGGAAATACCATGGTCTGAATGATCCTGACTTTAGTGTTCAGTGATGCATCCAAACTAAGATGCATCCAAACACAGAGGAAGGCAATGGTAAACCACCTCTGAATATCTCTTACCACGAAAACCCTATGAACAGAGTATTCTTTTGAGTAAATATGCTTAAAACCATGGTCGTTTAATAAATGATAGGTGAATAGTCTCAAAACAGTCTATGTAGTATTACTAACAAATAGTGAACCTCATAACCACCTGGCCTCTTAAGCTTGGAAGTGCCTCAGATGCAAGTGCTAAATCACATGGAATATGGAATGGTAAAACTGGAAGGGACCTGAATGTCCCTAATGCAATTGACCTACCCTCCTTATTCAAATTTAACCCTCAGGCTGGTCCCATATAATCTATTTAACCCACCATTCTACGCCAGGGGCTCCCAGACTGTGGTCCATGAGCTTCATTCTGCAGCATGTCTAGAGATTTGTGGTTGAAGATGAGAGACAGCATATCCGTTGCAGTGAGTATTCATATTTATTTTTAACTGCATTTTTATTGCTCCTTTTATTTCTTATATTGTGTTTTATTGAATTTGAACTCTATGGAATTACAATTGCTACAACAGGCAGAAAAATCATTAAGTGATCCACCAAGGCTTCAGCAATTTTCAAGTGGTCCTTGGTGGAAGAAAGTTTGGGAATCACTGGTTTATGCTATACCATATTGTAACCTGGGCTGAGTCATGAGATGGTTACAGCCAATCAATTAATGTATGTTAATATTACATAGATTACAATTACATAAAGATATATAGAAACTACACATACCATTATATGTTCCAACTTCAAAGGCCACATCCACACCATGCATTTAAAGCACATTGCTTCTCTCAAAGAATCTTGGGAACTGAAGTTTGTTAAGAGTGCTGGGAATTGTAGCTCTGTGAGAGGTAAACTACCATTTCTAGGATTCTTTGGGGAAGCCATGTGTATTAAACACGCATTAAATGTGCAATAACAGTGTTTTAAGTGTATGGTATGGATGTGTCCTAAAACAGGAGCTCCATGTGCTTACAACAGTGCACTCTACTATTTGAAGGATCCAAATCTTAGTACAGTCTGCCCATCATGATCCAAAATGCACTAGGATGTACAAGGAAAGAGAATCTCCTGACTATCTTGCTAACTGTGACAAACCTCATATGTCACTAAGGCAAGTGCAGCCAACGTAGTGCCCTCCAGTCACTGACTGTTTCTGATGGAAGTTGCAGTCCAACAACATGTGGAGGGCACCATATTGGTTGCCTATGCACTATGTTGTTATCTAGTCTTTGTGGCAATTTGTTCTCTCAATTCCCCATTCTTCAGCTTCCCTTCATGCTCTGTTATCTGAGATATGGCCTATGTATAGGTGCATTTATAGAAGCTGACCTTTCAGAGTCTGTGCAGCATATAGAGAATTGTAATAATAGAGAAATGAAGACATACTGTGACAAACTTTTCTGGTTTGACGCAAATGATGAATCCAAAGGGAAAAAGGGAAGGATAAAGAGCTGTGTGTGTGCAGCAGAGAACAGGGAATCAGAATGCTGGAACAATGAGGCCAGAAAGGTGAAGAAGTACAGTGCTAGAAATAAATCTTGGTCAAAGCTTTTTTCCCCTCAGGTGGTGGTAGGAGGACTTGGGAAAGGAAGTAGATGAAGATATCAAGACATGACAAAGAGGAGGAAGAGATGCAGCTAACCTTCCTTTCAGATCCTCCAGCACAGCCTTTCCCAACCTTTGGGTCCCCAGATGTTGCTGGACTATAGTCTCCATAATTCCTGACCATTTGCCATGCTGGCTGGGACTGATGGGAGTTGTAGTTGTGGGGACTCAAAGGTTGGGAAAGGCTGCTCTAGCAGGTATGGCCCAAAGATGGCCATTGCACCACATGCAGAATTCATGTAGTAGCCCCCATCCAAAATATTTATTTATTTATTTAAAATATTTCCATCCCGCCCTTCTACCCTATAATAGGGCACTCAGGGCGGCTTACAAGAATAAAATCAAACATGTACATAATAAAATTGTAAACAGTAAAATCACAAAAACATTACAATAAATTTAAAATACATAAAATACAATTAAAATACATAAAATACAATTAAAATATATAAATACAATTAAAATACATAAAATACTACACACACACACACACACACACACACATAGGCATTATATAGTAACTCTATAGCAGAGGTGGAGAACCTCAGGCCCCAGGGGCCAAATGCAGCCTTCCAGCCTCTCTCTCTGGCCCTCAGAATGCTCTCCAAGCCATACTCCTCAGGGGCCCTGCTTTGCACCCCAAATATTTTTGCCTGGCTGGAATACATCCTTGAACTCTGTCCTTGCTTGCCTGGATGGAGGGTAGGGAGGGTTATGCGTAGAAACTAGCCTGTGTATAAGGATAAAATATACATGCATTGTCCTCTGGTCCCATCCACCACCGGCATGTGGAAGGTTGCCCATAGATAATGTGACCTTTGGGCTGAAAATATTCCCCACTCCTGCTCTGTATGATGGAGGGTTGTGGCAGGTGCTTCTAAGCCCGCCCTCCCCATAACTGATAGATATTCCAGTCAATATTTCTTGATCCACTTTATGCTTAATGGGAATCTACTTCTGGTGGCAGAAAAGAAATCAAGCCTACACTCAGTTTAACATGTATCACTGAAAGGTCACAAAAGGGATCCAAAGCCAGTACCTTTGTATTTGGTCACCACCGCTGAGTTGGTGCTATGAGGTTCTTGGAAAGTGACAGTGAGTGATGTGCTGCTTGTCACCACCAGGCAGATGTTGGTCGGCGCCTCAGGGGCTCCTGGGAGCAAAGACAAACGTTAGGTTTCATGTGAAAGAAATACTTTTCAAACAGTGCTTGTCAAAGAAGTAAGTCAGAACCATTAAGCAATGGTGAGCTTTGGTGTGAAGACGCTTTTGAACAGTTCATGGTAATGGGACCTGATGGGCACTCTTTGGCAGCCCTCATCTCTTTTGGATAATGCCAGCATCCCCCTTCATCAAACACTTCCTCAATATATGTAAATAAGGAACACATATATACTATTCAAGATCAGTAAGGGGACAGATAAGGAACCAAACACCTCATTCCATATATATAGGTAGCTGTGGCTCTCCTTCCTGCCTGATAAGCAGAGGCAGCAATCCTCTAGGGGTGTGAGTGGTTTGGAAAATCCTTTGCAAAACAGCATTGCACAACATTGCAAAGGATCACCCCCTCTACCCCAGAGCTAGGGGAACGATCCTCAGGGATGCTGTTTTGCAAAGGGCTTTCCTTTGCAAAACAGCATCGCCCAGGATTGCTCCTTCTGGTGCAATGCTGTTTTACAAAACAGCATCACAAAGGATAAATTGAGTCTGCTCTCAGTTGGGGGGGGGAAACACAATGTCTCACCCCCTCCTCACCATATGTTCAATTAGGGGTTTTTAACCTAATTAAACATGACCCCCCACCCACAAACCTATTTGGAAGTGGCTCCAAGCCAGGGTGGGTGGTCCTGTGTTGATCCAGGGCAGGTCAGCCTGATGCCCCCCTCCAGATTGGAGCCACGGGGCAGATGGGGGGGGTCTGCACAGCCCTAGTATGTGTGCGTATATATATACTTTTATACATGTATGTATGTGTTTGTGTGTGTGTGTATATATATATATATATATATATATATATATATATATATATATGGAGACATGTATAGTATTGTAGTGGTTCCTTAAACCATAGTAATTGCAACAACTTTGTTTTAGAATGAAACATTTCATAGAAATGCCTAATAATTCCTTTAATTCTGTCACTGGCCTGAGACACTAGGTCTGGGGTCTTCAATGTGACACTTGTAGGCACTTGCCAAGGCTCCCTGCTCCTTCCAGTTATTTTTATTTTAAATTGTTGGAAATAGGGCAAGAGCAACTCCTGTTTTGGTTCTTTTGTTTGTATTCCAGAAGGAAGATAGAGTTAGGGTCCTTCATTTGGCTAGGCTTGCCTACCCTTACCTGTGCTCTTCTCTCCCTAACTTCCTTCCATTGTAGACTGATACGTTCAGGGAAGTTTATCTGCCCCTCCTTCCTTCGTCTCCTTCTTTGACTGTCGGAGGAGAGAGAAGGCATCTCTGTCTTTGCTCTCTCTCCTGAGCCATGAGGGCAATATCCACATCTGGGCATTGCACCTCCAACTTAGTTAGTTAGAATTAGGTATGCCTTTCCTATCTACCATGTATTTCTATAAATAAAATAGCTTTTTCTTATTTTACTGAAGTCTCAATGATTTAAATGCATGGTAAAAGTGTACTTCTAAGGTAAATATGCACAGTGGCACATGCAGCTCAGACTGCTGAGTTTCTTTGCATATTCCATAACATAAATGAGGGGGTTTAGCTTGTTGTTGTTTGTGGGGTGTTTGCCTGCATTTTGGCCTGTGTTTTATTTATTTTAGGATGTGTGTGTGTGTGTATGTATTTTGCCTGTTTGGGGGCAGTGACATGCGCTGAGCATCATCAATATTTCTTCTGTGATGTGGGTATTTCGTGGCACTCATGGCAGTTTCTTAGATTTCCAAAAGTGCCACCGAGCTCAATAAGGTTGGGGACCCCTTCACTAGAAGACACTAGATGGTTTGGAGCAGCCTTTCCCAACCAGTGTGCCTCCAGATGTTGTTGGACCACAGCTCCCATCAGCCTCAGCCAGCATTGCCAATGGTCAGGAAGATGGGAGTTGTGGTCCAACAACATCTGGAGGCACACTGGTTGGGAAAGGCTGGTTTGGAGGATTGGGAAAGTGACACGCTTATACAAAGCAAGACTGGAACATGGTTTGTAATCCTGGTTTACAGGGATTGCTCAAACCCATGGTTTGCTGCTTTGGATGTCATGGCAAACCATGGTTTGAGGAGAGTTTTATATTAAAGTGTATGAGAGAGACAGAAAGAGGTAAGGGGAGGGGAAGAGGGAATGCTTGAGGTCATTTCTGGATGTGTCATCTGGATGTGGCCAGAGAGAGAGAGAAAGTGAGAGGCTTTGAGGACATCACTGTCATATAAAGAATATGGTAGTCATTTTATTACAGAATTTTATTGATTAATTACCAGACTTTTGGCTGATTAAATGATTAATTAATCCATTAAATGTAAATAATTTACATTACATGTTTAAATGAATCATTTAAATTTAAAATTATAGTATAGGTAAATTTAAAAGCATATAGCTGAGAGATAATTTACAGTTCAATAAATGTCACTACTCATTATTAGAAACAAAGGTCCTCCGATATTTCTTGTTCCATACCTTGTCAACAGTAACTCAAAAACAGCCTCAAAAAGCGAAACATGTGCCTTTAATCCACACCCTCACTGATTACAGCTGACTCTCCACAACCTGAAGCTAAAACTGAATTATATTGTCAGACAGAATGAAGAACATACCAAGGTGTCTTATGCTGAGTCAATCTCTGGTCCTTATAGGCCTGTACTGTCCCCTCTAACTAGTGGTGCACCTCTCCAAGGGCTCAGGTGAAGGTCCTTCTCACCACTAGTTACCTGATCCTTTTTATTTTAAGTCAGAGATCTCAGGCAGACAGGGACCTTTCACATCTTCTGCTACCTAATCCTTTATTCACTGGAGATGCCAGGGAATGAACCTGGGACCTTTTGCATTTAAAGCACGTGTTCTATCACTGAGCTATGGCCCTCAGATTGGAAACACACCATATTCACCATTAAGAGAATATCTAAAGCAATACATTAACTGGGAGGATTTTATAGCACATAGGAAGCTGGCCTTATACTACCCCCTACTATATATTTATCTAGCTCTAGCCTCTTATTGTATACTCTCCAGGATCTATGGCAGAAGTCTTTCCCATCACTGGCTTCCTCCTTATCTTGACTGGAGAAACCAGGTATCTTCTGGGCTTACCCGTCTGCAGAAGCTCTTTTGGGCAACCTGGGATCTTGCATGTAAAGCATGTGCTCTACCACTGAAGTTGTAGCTGAAGTCTAGACATGGTATTTTCTAACATGAACACTGCAGATGATCAGCCTGATGGCGGTAAACGAGAATGATACATTGCTGCATCTCAGAGAAAGATAGACACCTTTTGGTCTCAACGGCAGCAGCCTTAAGAAAGCATCAAATAATTGCAGAGGTTTCTATACACATAGTGATTAGAGTGTTGGACTACAACCTGGGAGACCAGGGTTCGAATCCCCACACAGCCATGAAGCTCACTGGGTGACCTTGGGCCAGTCACTGCCTCTCAGCCTCAGAGGAAGGCAATGCTAAACCCCCTCTGAATGCCACTTACCATGAAAACCCTCTTCATAGGGTCGCCATTAGTCGGGATCGACTTGAAGGCAGCCTTTCCATTCCATTCCTATACAGTTATGAGAAATAGCTACCTGCCATCTCCATGAACTAAATAGTTCTTCTTGAATCCCACCCCCACATCTTACGTTTTAGTTTTGAAAAGGCAGCTATCTGTACCAGTTCCTCTAGTTTCAAAACGGAGGTTTGCTGTTCTGCATAAATGCTAGTGAAGAATAACTGGGAAATTGCTCTGCTAGAAAGTCTTAGGGCATATTCTTATGCAGAGGATGTATTATCAGGCATGCATTTCACCCCTGGTTATTCTTACTGGAAAGTTCATAGCCTGATTTCATGCGCTTGTAGAGTCGATATCTCCACTCCCAGGATTTTAGTTGCTTCTCCTTCTCAGAGCTGTCTGTGCTGAGACCTTCATTCATCACTTCTGCAGACAGATCATTCACTCGTTGCTGAGCTTCTTGAACTAAGTTACTCAGATGTATTGATCTGCTTTCCATACTGACAACTGCCAAGAGAAGGGAAATGGATAAGTAAGCACTGGACTTTTGCATGGCAAACTCGTGAATTTCATCAGCTTGTTGGAGGTAGGGGTGGCTGGCCAAGGGAAGAAAGATAGTTTTGCCAATCCAAATAGCTGTGATCCAAAAGGCAAATCCCACCAACATCCTCTGTAACACTGGAAGGAAGTCTGAAGAAATGAACACAGGAAGTACAAAAGAAGTCACCTTATACTGAGTCAGGCCCATTGGTCCATCTAGCTTGGTACTGTAGTACTGACTGGGAGCACCTCTACAGGGTTTCATACAAGGTTCTTTCTAAGGGATAGGCAAATCCGTCCATTTCAGTTACTCAGTTTCTCGTTTTTCCAATCTTAGATTCAGTTCTACACATTTCCACATTAGTTTGTAATTTTTTAAAAAAGTCCTCATGAAAATTCTTCATTTTAATGCAATTTTTTCTTAATATACACATTGTTGTATGCAATTTAGCCTAATATACACTTTTATACAAATCAATTTCCTCTAATATAAAGCATGTTGTATGTTATTTTCATTAATGTATGCATGCATATGCACCCTTTATGCTAGAAAATGCATTTTTGTACACATTACTTGGCTGGAGAATGGCTCTGCAAAAATCAGAGAAGTGTGAATTTGGAAGGATGGTTTTGTTTGCATATTGTTTTGGAAAATGTGAATTTGGTAGGTTTAGCTTTAAATGTGAATTGAATTGAATTTCTCCTTCATCCCTAGTTCTCTCTCAACTCTACATGGAGATGCTGGAGCCTGAGCCTGGGACCTTCTGCATGCAAAGCAGATGGTCTACCACTGAGCTATGGTCCTTCCACTGCACAGCCTGTGACCTATACACGTCAAAAGACAGACATTGTGGTGATGGGCTATCTTAGAGATTAGAGAAATTCATGGAGGATACTAATAATGGCTACTAATTATATGGGTTTTATGCAACCTCCAGGAATAGAGATTGTATGCCACTGAACACCACAGGAGAGGACCCTGCTTGGTGTTTACTAAAGGCATCTGGTTAATTGGCCATTGCAGGAAACAGGATGCTCAACCAGATGGACTTTTGGTTTGATCCAGCAGGGCTTTTCTTACTGCCTTAATTTCACAAGCCAAGTATGGAAGTCCATCAGGATCTTAGTAAATGCCCTGTTTTTGTTGCCTGGCTGGTGCTGTTAAACCAAGTGGTTATCAAGAACCTGGCAAGCCAAAATACATGGCTAGTGCGCTGTGTTAGCTGAGTCACACATTGCCCATTCCTGACCAAGAGGATGGCATGCTACTTTGATGGCACCCATAAAAATATTGCTATCCTATGCAAGTGCTTCTGCAGATAGGTAAGCCCAGACTTTGGCATGCAGTGAAGCCAATTGTATGACCACGTTAACACGAGCACACATACTCAGCCCATGTTTCTATGTCTTGCAGGGCTATTTATTAACATAGAACAATATTGTCTTCAACGGCAACATCTATGGCATATCAACAATCAAAACCATAATGAACAAACAAACAAATACAACAAAAATTACATTACCATTAAAATACCATTAAATACAATTAAAATGATCAGAAACACAAAAACAGCAACAATATTAAATAGTAACAGTAGCACTGACATAAAATAGCCAGAGGAAAGCTGTAAAATAAAATTCATCTGCCAAATGTTTAGGAGAGTAGAATTGAATCCAAAATCTAACATAAGAACAGCCCTCTGGATCAAGCCAAAGGTCCATCTAGTCTAGCTCTCTGTTCTCACAGTAGCCAACTAGATACCTATGGGAAGCCCACAAGCAGAATCTGAGCGCAAGGACACTGCCCCTGCCTACAGTTCCCCGCAACTGGTGTTTGGAGGTCTATTGCCTCCGACCATGGAGGCAGAACTTAGCCATCATGGCTAGCAGCCACAAATAGCTTATCCTCCATGAATTTGTCTCATCCTCTTTTGAAGCCATCCAAGCTGGTGGCCATCATACCTCCTGTAGGAGGAAACTCCATAGCTTAATTATGTGCTATGTGAAGCAGTACATTCTTTTATCTGTCCTGAATCTTCCAGTGTTCAGCTGCCTTGGATAGTCCCAGCTTCTAGTATGATGAGAGAGGGAGAAACATTTCTCTATCCACTTTCTCCACATGACGCATAATTTTATACACCTTTGCCCACTGCTCAAAACACTGATTTACATGCATGGATGTATTAGGGCAGGAAAACAAACCCACACAAAATTAAAATTTAGAATGCAAATTCAGCTATTTTAATTTTCTAAATTTGCAAATTTCACTTTAGAAATTTCACCATCCTACATCCCAAGCTTTGCTAATTATTTTTAAGGCAACATTGTTAAGTAATCAACTATAGCTCCAATCACCCTTGAGCATTGGCCAACATAGCTGGGGCTAATTGGAGCTGGAGTCCAGAAACATCTGGAGGACCACAGAACCCCAACTCCTGTAGTAGAGAAAGCTTCGTTCATTATTTGAAAAGAAGTCCAGGCTTCAGTCCAAAACTATGCACATGCAGCCGCAATGAGGGACAAAGGTTCAAACTAAACATTTGGCTCCTTTGGGGAGGAAGGTTGGAATATAAATTTAATCATCATCACATTAAATGGATAGTTACAAATTACTTGGGTTTTTTTTTCTAAAAAAGTAATGTTAGGAAGAGGAGTGACTTACATCAGATCACACCATGTGGGGAGTGGGGACTTAACCCTTCCCACCCACCTCAGCAACAATCCTGACAAAAGCCCCCCAGAACTAGCTTCAGAAAAAATATTTCTAAGGCTAATTGCAGCCCTGCCCGGGTGGTGGTGGTAGATTTTGGTCATAATCACAGCTGGGAAGGGAAAGCTTAAACATCTCCTTTCCATGTTCTATGGTCCTGAGGAAAATAAATAAGTAGTAAATAAATTAGTGTCTTTTTAAACAAACAAACAAACAAACAAACCCAGATGCAGTTGCTAACTAACCACACATTTGGTGTAATGTGTATGTAATTTGGCCCTCAATATGACTGTGACCAGCTGTTGGGCAGGGAGAAGGGAGACTAAATCCACCCCACCCCCAGCATCAAACAGCTGGCTGGCAGTTTTTAATGCTCCTAACCAGGACCATGCACATTCAGCCCCAGCTCCTGAACTGGGAAGGGGAAGGGAATATGTGGGTGAAGGAGCAGTCTTCAGTTATCAAGTGACCCATAGCTGTATCGGGATGCCAAATAAAAATGGTGATAAGCACAGTGCAGCGTTTTAAAAATGGAAATGCAGTGGTTATAGATTCATATTCTCTGTGTTTATAGGCATGTTTGTATTAATGACAGATAATGAAGACTAATTTATGATCGCCCCTGAATGCCATCAGACTGCATTTGTTTACAGATGAAGTCAATGAAAAATTAGTTTAGCCTTTTTCTCTTTTTTCCCCTTACTCCGGTTTAGAACACTCAAGACTGTGTTTTCCTGCAGATTTGTCATGCCTAATGAATGTTGCTTCAGCCGTCAATCATGTACTCCAAACCCTGTCACATTTGGGGGTTTTTTCCAGTCACGAACCATGACAGAAAAATAAACAAATAAATATAAAACTACACATCTCTTTTCATTGAGCAGTTATACTATACAAGGGGTAGGGTGGGGGAATAATCTCCTGGGAAGGGTAAAAGAGGCCAGGATAAATGATAATGTAAGTGCTGTGGACATAGCAAAGCAATAAAGGTGCACCAGTTCTAAAGGTCTGGCAAAAAGGGGGGGAGTATATACTCTCACACGCACGCACAGTCCAGTGGAATTTTTTTTTAGCAATATTAGTAGCCTCAAGGTGCAATTTCCTGGAGCTGGGAGATTGACAGGTCAGTACTAAATGTTGTTAATTTATCTAACTCCAAATTAATGGCAGAGTCTGCTAGGTCCAAACCCCTAAAAACACAGTTTCATTATGGACTTGCTGGGAACGACCTAAATATAGGCATTGACAGTTTCAAGCAAAGTCCGTAGGCATTGGTGTATTTTTAGCCACAGGTAAGGCGTCAGAATGTGTGTCATGGATTAAAGGATGATTAATTGACTCAGGCAAGTCACTCACTCTCACCTCACAAACAAACAAACAAATGAAAAAAGGCAGCTAGACAGTCCCATGAAAGAAGACAAAGGATAGTTTCATAAACCACTCGTAAGTGCTCTTGGTGTATTTGCTTAGTGCTGATATTGGACAAGGGTTGGCATCTGGTAGCAGCCAGAAAGGCACACACCACACACACAAAATACAAGGATTCCATTTGTTGCTGGCTGTCAGTTTTCCCTCTCCCAGCCAGGGCTCAACTAATTTCATTTGGCTTTCACTGGGATCCTGCAAGACCAAAACACAGTCCCAGGCCTCTGGATTCTGGATTTATTTATTTGTCTCATTTATTTATTGTACAGTTGCTCAGTCTCTCGTGTGGTTTGATGCTATTAAAAAACAAACAAACCCTAAGGTCACAATCTGTCGCACAGTCCAAGGCATGGAGAAAGCAAATAGAGAAAAGGTTTTCTCCGTCTCTCATAACACTAGAACTTGTGGACATCCAATGAAACTGAATGTTGGAGGATTCAGGACAGACAAAAGAAAACACTTCTTCAACACAGCACATAGGCCACATTCATATTGTACATTTATTCCACCATTATTCCATTTTAAACAGTCATGGTTTCCCCCAAATAATTCTGGGAAGTGTAGTTTGTGAAGGATACTGAGAGTTGTTAGGAAAGCCACAGTCCTCTTACAGGCTGGCAATTCCCAGAGTTCTCTGGGGGAAAGGACTGACAAACTACTCGGGGAATTGTAGCTGAGTGAGCAGAATAGGGGTCTCCTAGCAATCCTCAGCACCCTTCACGAATTACACTTCCCAGGATTCTTTGGGGGAAACCATGACTGTTTAAAGTGGAATAACAGTGGAATAAATGTACAGTGTGAATGTGGCCATAGTTAAACTGTGTACAAATTCACTCTCACAGGAGGCAGTGACGGCCACCATCTTGGATGGCTTTAAACGAAGATTAGACAAAGTCATGGAGGATAAGTCTATCAATGGCTACTAGCCATGATGGCTATGCTGTCCCTCCACAGTCAAAGGCATTGTGCTTCTGAATACCAGTTGCTGGAAACCACATGAGGGCAGAGTGCTCTTGCACTCATGTCCTCTTACGGGCTTCCCATTGGGGCATCTGGTTGGTCACTGTGAGGACAGGATTCTGGACTAGATGGCCCACTGGCCTGATCCAGCAGGCTCTTTTTATGTTCTTATGTCCCATGCCCCACTGAATTCTCATGTGGAATTGACTGGACAAATTAATGCTGCTATTTAACATTTATGAAGTGCTAACAGAGTGCTAGGTGCTGCTCATATCTAAAGGAGGCTTTCACTGGTGCATTTGTGCAATGCTTGCAAAATAACAATGTCAGTGGGGAGCATATTTTTTCAATGGGGAGCAATTTTAGAACAAATATAGCTACCTATAAAGAAAAAGCAATAGGTATATGAATCTCAGTTTGCAAGACTTTCAAAAGTAAACTTTTCAGATGGCTCGTGCACCCCCCCTCAAAAAGTTATAGAGCTGAAAAGAATTTGTGTCCAATATTTGAATTTTTGTGAGTTAAAAGAATCTCATGTTTTTCCAATGTAAATTTCAAAAATGTTGTTTAAAAAATAACCTTTGGAAAAGCACCTCTTATTTGGAGGGGTGGTAGCATTGGAATAACTCCCGTTACATCATTGCAGCCAGTTTGTGCTTTCTGTTTGCCATCAAAATTTCACCACGCAATTGTGGACATGCACAGAAAAAGCAAACACTTTGCAGCCATTTCTCCTGTTGTGAAAATGCTTAGGACAACATTGAGTTCAGGGGAATGCTTTCTCCTAGCAATTGCATACATGAAGATACTTCACATGAAGATAATTTAACAGAAGAAATGCAGGGCAAGCCTTTGAATGTTAGGCATTTCTATAGCACAGTTGGCAGAAGGGGAACCTGCCAAGTGGGTATGTTTATAAAACGTTCAAGATCAAAGGCCCTCCTCCGGGTGCCTACTCTGAGGGAAGTTGGGAGGGTGGCAACAAGGGAGAAGGCCTTTTCAGTGGTGGCCCCCAAATTATAGAATGATCTCCCTGACAAGGTGCGCCTGGCACCAACACTGTTATCTTTTCAGCGCCAGGTCAAGACTTTCCTCTTCTCCCAGGCATTTTAGCATGTGTTTTAAATTGTTTTTAAAATATGTGTTTTTAAATTTGTATATTTGTTTTAATGTTTTTAGTTACTGTAAACTGCCCAGAGAGCTTCAGCTATGGGGCAGTATATAAGTACAATAAATAAATAAATAAAACATATCAACACAGGAATCTGCCTTATACTGGGTCAAACCATTTGTTGGTCTATCTCCGTATTGCTGACATTTACTAGCAGAGGCTCTCCAGGATTTCAGGCAGGGGTGATTACCAGCCCTGCCTGAAGATGCCAGGGACTGAACCTGGAACCTTCTGCAGGAAAGGCAGTTGTCCTAGTACATAACTATGGCCCTTCCCTTAACTTAAAGCCCGTATTAGTTCTAATTATTTGCAACATTAATATCCCACTTCTCATAAAGGGATGAGCATAATAGGACACATGGCATTTTAACTCTTTATACTGATCAGGAAGTCTATGGCCACATTGAGAAGGAGGAGAGCGTGGTAGGCCAATGCCAGGCAGTTCCCTTAAGTGTTGCTCATGCCAACTGCCTTGCTTATTATGGACAAGCAACTCTAGGACTGGTAGTTCTGGAGAGAGCATGTCATACAGGTAATCACAAACCTCTGAGTCTCTGTCTATAAATCCTAGTTTATCCACACAAGCACACTGCCTCTCCTCCAGAAAAGGGCCTGGACCAGCAACTCAATGTTCAGCACGGTGCTTCTTCTACTCAAACATTGATTCTGATTGGCTCTAGCAACTATCACATGATCTGGATAATAGACACATAGATATAAGGAAAACACGTTTGTATAAATATCCTCAAGCATGATCTACAATTTATCCTCAGTTTTTCTGCTCATGTTAATAGAGTTGCAGCGTGGGCCAGGAGCCCCTGCATCTGCAGACCCTGGTAAAGTGTACCTTCCTCCCCATGCTTGGGCATGCCGTCTTTCTCTCTGTGATCCAGATTGAGCCTAGTGCTTCCAGTTGCTGCCTCCTATCTTATGCAAGCACTCATGAGACTGGTTTCCTTATATCTTGATATGATTTTCCATGGTATGTTCTTGGCCTTTTCTGTACAATTTAGCTACTCTTCGCATTCTGCCATACTTACAGTGTGGACTCTCCTTTGCCCCAACTTTCAAAAGAATCTTGGCAATAGGCACATTATTTGTCAGGATGGCGATGTCCAGCGCAGTTAACCCCTCACTATTGGGAGTGTTGAGATCCAACTCCTCAGGGGTGTATTGGTAGAGGAGAATCTGGACAGCATCCAAGTCTTGCTGTTCCACAGCCTCCAGCATGGCTTCGCAGCACTGGAAGTTCTGTTCATCAACAGTGGAAGATTTTAAAAAATAAAACATAAATATCATCAGCATAACTGTGCCTCTTAGGGCTTCCCAATAATTTTTTTTTTAAAAAAACAATTTTTTAAAGAATTAAAGCAGGGATTAAGAACCTTTTTCAGCCCACGGGCCACATTCCCTCAAGGGAAACCTTCCGGGGGCCACCTGCCAGTGATAGGCTGGGCAATGGATGTGACTGTTACCTTTGTACAGTAGGCTACTCACTCAAAAGTTAGAGGTTTCTACATGTGCACACATCTCTCTATCCCCCATCCAAACAAGCAAGATGAATAATCACAGTCCAATGATATATTCCAGCCACAGAAGAGCACTTGAGGAGAGTGTGGATCAGGATCAGTCTGAGGTGTGGCATGGAGAGAGTCTTGATTGGAGGGCCGTGGTTGGCCCATGGGCCTGAGGTTCCCCCCCCATGAACTAAAGTATCACTAGCTAGGTCCAAATGAGCACCAGTTGCATTGTATTCACACACCACTTACACTGAACCACGCATAGAAGCCGAAGTGTGTGTGTCACTGAGAGAGAGAGAAAGAGAGAGGAGAGAGAGAGAGAGAATGGCTAATTTTGGGGGAGATATGTCCTGCAGCACTCAAGAGCATGAGAAAAGACAACTATGGCGGGAGGGTATCTTTGTGTGTGTGTGTGTGTGTGTGTGTGTGTGTGTGTGTGTGTATTTTCAATTCAAAATGGTGCAAGTGCTTATTTATTTAAATTCCTCATGCTTCTGTCTCACCCTTCCTCCCATAGGGCAGCTACAATACAAAAAGTCAGTCATAATCAACAACAAAATATTAAAACATGACATCAAATTCAAATATAAAGGCAGAATAACACAGCAACAGCGAAATTAGCAAATTATCAGTTGCATCCCAATGGCTTGGACAAACAGAAAGTTTTTTCCATGCATTTAACAGCTGGTATAGTACAGTAGGGAGGAGAGCCTGGCTGGGAGTCCAGAGTCTGTGAGTTCAAATCTCCACTCATATCTCTTGGATGTGAAGGGCCAGCTAAAGATCCCCCCCACAGTGAGTGGCTCAGGGGTTATGTGCCCTGACACCTGTGGAGCCATGGGCAAACTGCACAGTCCCAAGGAGCCCAGTTGCCCCCCAGCTGGCAGTTGCGGACAAGGAGGAAGGGGCTGGCTTGTGCAGCTGTGGCAAGCTGAGCAGGCCCTAGCCAGCTGGGGAGGACTAGCCTCAGAGGAAGGCAATGGTAAACCCCCTCTGAATACTGCTTACCATGAAAACCCTATTCATAGAGTAGCCATAAGTCGGGATCGACTTGAAGGCAGTCCATTTTCATTTTTTTCAACGATTGTTAGTGTGGTGGCACAGCAACTAAATATCATTTGGGAGGGAGTTCAGATATTTGCCTGAACATGGAAGGGGATGAAAGGGGAGGGGCATGCTGAGAAACCTCCGCAGAACTAGGAACCCAAATACTACAGGGTTCCCAGTCATGGGGTGTTTTCTAGGCATGTTTAATAGAACATGTTTACAGACCCTCTTCAGACCTCCACACTAAAAGTGTGAAGGTCTGAAAAGGTGCCCATGTACCCAGCTTCCATGTACACCTTTGCGCCCTCCACATTTTAAACCTTCACATATTCAGGCAAATGCCTAATCAGGGCTTTTATTTCCTCCTTTTCGGGTCACTTTAATCTCTGATTTACCTCTGGCATATGAATCAGAGACTGAAGCGAATTTGGGGCTTTTATGATGAGATATGTCCACTCTGAATTGCCATTCTGTCTTAACAATATTGCTAAATTATTGGTTTTAACTGTCGCCTGATGGACTGAATTCAAGATTATCTTGCACAATTCATTAAAAAAAACCCAACAACCTCCAAACCATTTCTAGCTCTCTGGGAAGAGATGTCCCCAAATGTTTGCAAGAAAGCCTTATATCAAGTTTTATTATTCAATTTGAAATACATTTACTGGGCAGTTCAAAGGGGTTCATCAGTTTAAGCAAATCTGATATTCCAGTTCTGTGGGTTGAACAGCTGAGATCTCTCAAGTTTGTACTGAAGCGGGGGGGGGGGATATTTTCTTTTTTCTTTTTTTTTCTTCTCTGAGAAAGAAAGAAAAAGAAAGGATTCAAAATTCAGGGTCAAACAACACTTAAGGATATCTTTGCATCTAGCGAGCAGGATTTTAAAAATGCATATTGCATCAGCTGGTGGAGTTGATAATTAATTGGATCATAGCAGGTATAGAGGTGCATTTAACCTTTTTGTTCCTTTCTGCAGTCCTGAGGAAAATGTCTCTTCTGAAGCTTTAGGGATACATCCCCCCATTGTCACCAAAGTAAATACTAGATCTACCTCTGTATAGTAGGCTAGTTTCTGCACATGCGCACACACCACTCTATCCTCCATTCAGACAAGCAGTTCAAGGACACATTCCAGCCAGGCAAAAACACTTTGGCCGTGAAACAGGACCAGTGAGGGCTGTGGCCTGAGGATAGGGGGTGTTGCCTGGGGAAAGTTCCAAGGGCCAAACAGAAAGGCCTAGGGGGCATTTGGCCCTGGGCTTGAGGTTTTCCACTAGTGGTATCAGGTGTCTGGGTTTTGCCTGGAGACTCCGGATTTTGGGAGTCCTCTCCGGATTTCCAGGTGAGTCACCTCAATCTCCAGACTCTTAGCTTTCATGTTTTAAAAAATTAAGTTTCTAGGTGGTCTGGTTCAAGAGATATACAGCAAAATGTCTGCCACCCCTCCCTGCAACTTCTGTGAGAAGTTGCCTGAACACCTGTCCTTTCAGGTTTTTAGCCAATAACTGAAGTCAGACTGTGATTGACAAGAGATTTGCTGACCTCCACAGAATACCTAGTACCCATTGCAAATCCTGAAAACAGTTTCCTTTTCCTGTTTGTCTGCACATCAGAAGTTGACTGACCGTATAATATGTTATACTTTTCTAATTATAAGGAGTCAAAGATATTTAAATTTGCAGGGCTGTTGAAGAGGGCAGTCTATTTCTCTAATTCATAGCCTGTTTTGAAAACCTTCCCAATATGAAGTTTTAATTCTATACCCACTTTTCTGGGAGTAAAGCTGCAATGCTAATCCCACATGCCTGGGAGTAAACCCCATTGAATTCAGTAGGACTTATTTTTGAGTAGACAAGGTTAGGATTGTGCTGTAAATCAGTGGGGCTTCTGAGTGAACATAGCAAAGGATTGTGTTGTAAATCTTTTTCTCCCCCTCCAGTCCTTTTGTTTTTTTTAAAGCAACTAGGCAGAGCTTACTTAGAATTATTATTAGAATTAGAATGTATTACCCTCCCTTCACCAAAAGCTCAATGTGTTTATTTGGTAGGAAACCAATACTGATTTTTTAAAATAAATGTTCTGCAATGACCAACTGGTTTTGACTATAAACTATTCTATGGGGTGTATGTATTTTTACATATCCAGTGTGTGTCTATATGGAATATTTCCAACAATGCTGTGAGGTAGGGTTGGAAACCAAGACAGGTCACAACAAGAAGTAAATTCATTTAAAATCCAATAACCATAAAACAGTTGCAAAACAGCTTAAAGTAGCATGATTCTGAAATTTGGGTTGGGTGAAGTTCCTTATCATTTGTGGTTGCAGTCCTGTGCACACTTCCCTGTTTGAGTAAGCCCCGTTGAATATATTGGGACTTGCTTCTGAGTAAACATGCATAGGATTGCACTATAAATATCTTTACAGGTTGTGCAAATACTAAACATCTTTGACATGCATGCTTATAAAATATTTCTTCATGCTATGTCTCGATATGTATCTGATTTCACACTATGGTTGTATATTATTGTTTCCTCTACATTTTAAGTGTGCACTTCTCTCTCATTTCCTTGGGGTGGTCATGGTTCCCCTCTATTGTTTTCACCCTGAGGGGCAGATTAGGCTAAGAGAGGATGAGTAGCTCATGGTCACCAAGTAAACTTTGTAGCTTATTTCCATTTTAAAATTTAATTAAAATTATTTATATGCAGGCAAAGTTTATAAAGTAATGCAGATCCACATAATACATTTAAAACATTTCAACTTGCATTTAAAGTGCATAACTTCACCCAAAGAATCCTGGGAAGTGTAGTTTCCCCCTCACAGTTTAGTTCCCACCACCCTACAGTTCCCATGATTCTGTGGTGGGATTCATGTGCTTTAAATGTATGTAGAATGTGCTTTAAATGCATGGTGTGGATCTGCCCTAGGTATGTTGTACATTCATTAGTGAATTGAAAACAGCAATTTTAAAAGATAATTTTTAAACACAGGAAGGGCTGTAGCTCAGTGGTAGGGCACATGCTTTTCATGCAAAAGTCCAATATTCAATCTCTGGAACAGACTATTGCCTGGAATCCTGGAGAGCCAACTCTAGTCCACATCATCAGTTCTGAGCTATATAGTACCAAATGGCCTGAGTCAGTACAAGGCAAATTCCTTTATTCCTAAAAGAGGAAAGAGACGCAAGGGCCACAGTGACTCTGAAATTTATTTATGTATTTTACCTAGAGCATTTATATACTGCTTTATTGTAAAAAACCTCAAAGCAATTTGCAGAAGGAATTAAAATAATAAAATTATTGGCAAAAACAGTTAAAAACAGGTATTCAAAAACATTCCAACTAATAAAACCAACATATAAAAAGCATAATAGATTCTACATGCCTGGGTAGGCTTGCCTAAACAAACAATGTTTTTAGCAAGTGTCAAAAACAGTACAATGAAGGCGCCTGCCTAATGTCAATAGGCAGGAAGTTCCAAAGTGTGGGTGCTGCCACGCTGAAGGATCAATTTCTTATAAGAGCAGAACAAGTATTATGTGGCACCCGTAACATGGAAAGCACACCTTGAACTTGGCCTAGTAGCAAATCAACAACCAGAGCAGAGGTTATGTGCTGATTGTGCCTCAGCATTCTGCACTAACTGCTGCCCTGGGGATTTCTGTGACCTTGGTTGACTGGCTACCAGGGTTTTTAGTTTTGGTTTCTGGTTAGGAACCCTGAATGGTTGTGGCATGCTGCATTTTCTGCCTTACTCATAGGAACCTTGTTGGTATGGTATTGCATTTAGGAAATCATCACTGTCTTTTCTTTTTCTTTTTTTATTTGCATTTCATTTACTCCTGACTTCACTCCCTTACATCCATAAAAGCAGTAACAGTGGTTCCATGTGCTCAGCTCAACCCCTTAAACCCACTGATGATTAGGGTTGCCAGGCTCAAGGCCTGAGAATGATTCTGTATCTTTAAGAGAAGAGAAAATTCAGCCAGGTGCAGGTTTTCTTGTAACACTACAATGGGAAAAACCATAAGGTGGAATTCTCCCTTCCCCCTGCACAACTTTTAAAGATAAAGAAGACCTCTTGGTTGCCAGGCCCAGCCTCCAAGAGGTCTTCTGTATCTTTAAAAGTTGTGCAGAGGGAAGGGAGAATTTCACCTTGTGGTTTTTCCCATTACAGTGTTGCAAGAAAACCTGCACTTGGCTGAATTTTCTCTTCTCTTAAAGATACAGAAGCATTCTCAGGCCCTGAGCCTGGCAATCCTACATGATCCACCTTGTGCTTTGCATTATGGTTTGTTTCTTGCCCAATAGTGGTAAAAGAGGATTCACATACTGGGAAGTGTGGCTTCAATTGCTGTTGTTCCCAGGCTACTGCCTGTGAAGGTAGACCAAACCATGTGTGTTTTCTCTTGTCAATTATTACTCACTGGAATTGGGTTGGCTGTCAAAGTGAGTTTATAGCAGCCCACAGGATAGGCAGGAAAGGTTAGAGAATCTTCTTAACTCTTACTCATTTCTTAAACCACTCTCTGCAGTGAAGGGTCAAGTCTGTAAAGAGGTTTGGAGCAGCCATGTTAAAAGACAGGGGCAGGGCATTCCAGGCAGGGGGTTGCCAACCCTGCTTTGATATGGATATCTTTGCAGAAGATCACTAGACAAGCTTTACCAACAGCACAATCCAAACCATATCTACTCAGAAGTAAGTCCTGTTGAGTTCTATGGGGCTTAGAATTTCAGCCTACAGGGGGATCCATCTTTACTCCTGAGTAGCTCCTATCTAACATCTCCACAACACTAGGCTCCTTTCTTCCTACAATGGCCTTCTGGTGACTGGCCTGGCCTGAGGGCACTTAAACCCTTCTTGCCAGAAACAAGTAGGCTAGATTAAATGTTCCCTACCCAGGCTCCCTAAACAGGTGAGAAGGAATGATCCCATCACTTCAGCTAGATCTGGGAACATACTAATTTAGCTAGGATTTCTATCTTAATTTACATTTGGAGAATTGTTTGTTCGGCTGGTATGCTCCAAGCAACTGTGGTTGATGCTTAACATACCATGCTTTATGATATCACTAGGGCACCACCCTGTGACATCACTAGGGTCCACCCCTCAATTCTCAGGATTTAGGATGCTTCTGACCTGGCAAACCCTATTTTCCACCCACCCCTGTTTAGAAGCTGGATTTTTCTTATGACCACAGCAGGGGAGGGAAGGAATAAAGCCCCCCTCCACAGTTGCTCTGGTTCCATTACTTATAAGCTCTCCAGGTGATTCCATTTGCATTTTTTAAAACCCTGCATGTTAGATCTGAGGTGCATAAAATCCAGCAGTGGCTAATTAAAATAATAAATATGTGCTAATAGTGGATATTTATTTATCTATTAATCTTATATCCTACCCTTCCTCCAATCTGATGCTCAGGGTGGCTAACAACCAAAAGATACACAGTAAGCCAAAAGAACATACAATTTAAACCACAAAAACAGAACAGCAACAGTTCAGCAGCAAATAACAACAGTAAAACTGCACTTGAAAATAATGTACCCCTGTGGTTCCCAAACTCCCGCCTGCCCCCGGACTGCTTGAAAATTTCAGAGGGGCTTTGCATATCACTTAATGATTTTTCTGCCTGTTTAGCAATTGTAATGTGCTGTGTTAGATTCTAAAGTATTTTTTAAAAATTAAAACTTCCCACTGTGGACTATCTGAATGAAGCTCATGGGCCACTGGAGGTCCATGGGCCACACTTTGGGAACATCTGGTGTGCCCCATTTTGCAAATGCCTGGCTGGTATAAAAATATCTGGAGTCTTCTCATATAAGCAGTACTCTTACCTCCTCCCATTATTGTTCTTTTTTATAAGTAAAAAATATTTTAATTATTATGCACATTACAATCAAAATAACATAGAAAGAATATGTTACAAATCAAAATATTTTACAGCAAGTTATTACCTTAAATTCATGAAAACCAAGTGATGCTGGCAGCAACTGATAGATAGCAATGGTGGTCTGTCTGCTGGTAAGGGAGGTGGGGAGGAAGGCAGAAGCCAATACTCAGATCTTTGCACGTCAGCCAGCAAGCATAATCTCTCTCACTTAACCACCTCCCAGACCCTGCCCTGCCCTGCCACCAACTGAAGGACACTCACCCAAGCAAACATTTTCCCCTGAGATGCAAAAAAGTTAAAATACTGCAAATGCAGCACAGTAGCCAGAGAGGGTGGTGGAGGCCACTTTGTGTGCCAAGTGCAAACACGCACACCACACACGTTGTCATCTTTCATCTCCACAGTTCTTTAGCTCCATTCTGCTGCCGCTGCCTCTTCCTCCTCCTTTATCCATGTTCTTGCCCTCCGGCTCCTTTTTCCCTCCACTCCATTCTTCACCACCACCATCCATTTTTTTAAACAATTGTTTTATCCACTCCACCCCGTCTCTCTCTCCACCTCCTCCCTCGTCGCCTCCTACCCACCCACAGAGCATGAGGGAAGAGCGACACTGCACAGAAGCCCAGTTTGAGGCACATGATTTTCATCCACAAATCAGAGGAGCAGAAGACTTCCCCTGCTTCCCCCCCCCAAGTAATGCCCAAAAGTAATGCTGAAAACATTACAATTACTCCACAGAAGTAATAAAATTCCTCCTAGTTCTATTATAATCAAAATGTAAAGGAATTACCAAGTTGTTCCTCAAAAAAGCAATGAATTACAAGTATTTTGTTACTTGTAACTAATTACTTCCAAGCTCTGAGTCCACCATAAATGAGAATATGTGCCTTTAATTGGACATCCGCATCAGCATAATGGACTTATCGTAGATGAGACATATGACATACAAATTGGCGTCATATGCCATCTATGGAATTTTTAACTCTATTTCTCTATTATTTGTGGACACAGTCTTAAAATGTTTAAATGTATTCATTAACTAATCCATTCTGGCCTTTCAATTTCTATCTGCAAGTCTTCTTCCCATTGTTGTTTTAATCCCGTTAGCTGACCCATCATTTTATCTATTAAACTTGCACAAAATGCTGACTATCCCTTTACCTTCCTCTCCCCTCTCGAAATGAGTATATGGCCTATTGGCATGTGCTTTAACCTGAGGACTTTTTAGAAAATGTTCTAATATGCCAGCAGCCAACTCAATCCCAGATCTGGAAAATCGATCCTAAATTGGGCTAATGGGACATGAGAACCATTACTATAGAAAGCCCTTAACTGAAAATAACCATATCTTTCCCATTTAACCATAGATTGCTTAAGCACATTGTTCATCAATCCCTTATATTTTTGCATGGGAGCTAAAGGAAAACACACTGGAGATATTTTTGACTGTCATTTTATCCAGATATCTAACTTATTTTTTGTAAAGGGATTATGAATTTTCTTTATGAGTGCATTCTGCGTAGGAAGAAAAGGAATTGACCATAGTGGGTCTAACCCTAACATTTTTTCCTCCAGTTGGATCCAGACTTTATTTGCTTTCATAATAACAATACTTAATTGAAATGCTTCATAATAAATTTGCAAATTTGGCAGTCCCCATCCCCCTCCATCTTTAAAAAAAATTACATATTCTTATGGTTAGTCATGGTTTCTTATTTTGAAATATAAATGTTCATTACTTTTTTGCCATTTTAAAAGAATTTTCTGTTTGAGGGGGATGGGGAGAACCGGAAACAAAAACAGAAATTTTGGCTCTAACTTCATTTGGATTGATGCAATCCTCCCGCCAAACAGCTAAATTAAATCTTGACCATTGCTTCATTTCATTCTTCATTTTTCCAATCAATGAAAAATAATTTACATGTAACAACTTAGAAAACTGTTTTGGTATTAGCACTCTCAAATTACAAAAAGATGGAGTGCAGATAGATACTCTCAATATCTTATATATTTCCAATTGTATACTGGGGGGTGTATGAAAAAAACATTATTGTTGACTTGTCAAAATTAACCTTACGTCCTGCCACATTAGCAAATATTTCTAATTCCTTTTTAAGAGCACAGGCTGTTCCCTCTTGTCCATTTAACATAAACACCATATCATCTGCATACATATTTAATAGATGTTCCATTATTATTCACTAATAGGCAAAAAGGCTATTCAGGCTTGGATGGGTGGGCACTGGGCAGATGGGAAGTCCCTTTGTGAACACTGTGAACAGTATCATTCTTTTTCAGTTTCCCTCACCTTTTTATTCTACAGCAGGAACATGTAGCCTCCCATCCAAATTTAAACCAAAGCTGGTCCTGGCCACATCCACACCAAACTGTTATTTCCCAACCAGTGTGCCTCCAGATGTTGTTGGACCACAATTCCCATCTTTCCTGACCATTGGCAAAGCTGGCTGAGGCTGATGGGAGTTGTGGTCCAACAACATCAGGAGGCACACTGGTTGGGAAAGGCTGCTTTAGACAGTCATGGCTTCCCCCAAAGAATCCTGGAAAGTGTAGTTACTGAAGGGTGCTGAGAGTTGCTAGGAGATGCCCCGTTCCCCTCACAGACCTTCAATCAGAGTAGCTGACTGCTAAACCACTCTGGCCACTGGAGCTCTGTCAGGGGAATAGGAGTCTCTTCTCAGCACCCTTCAAAAACTACACTTTCCAGGATTCTTTGGGGGAAGCCATGACTGCATAGAGTGAAATAAAGGTCTGGTGCGGGTGTGGCCCCCTGATTAGGCAAGCCAAGCAACTGTGAGTCTGACTTTTAGAACACTGACAGTTGGTTCTTCCTGAGCATGCCCAGGCTTATCATTGATGTCAATGTTAGATTTCTTAAATTAATTAAAAATCAGGCAGCCATTTTTTAAAACTTTTAAACTGCAAAAGATGAAGGTCAGAGCATGGGGCAAGGTCAGTAATAGGATTATAGGTACTCTGTGAACATGGCTGATTTTTAATGAATTTCAATAGATTATGAGAACTCTGACAGAAAAAAGTCCAAAAGGGGTCTGTTTTCCCCCCTCTCTTTTTAGACGTTGAGCTTTCTATTCTCTCTGACTGTTTTGTGTATCACCATGAAAATTTAGAGGGTTGTTAAGCAAGCGTTTCTGAGTTCAGGACTATAAGTTTTGTAAGGTTTTGTTTTGAAATGAGCTTACGGGAAGCATCAGAATGGCATGGGGATATTTTCAATTTAACGTTGCGGAATGTGAAAAATCCACACTGGCTAAAGTATATAGCCACTCTTGTGGCTGTATAATCCCATAATTTAGCAGATTTCCATTTAGCAGCAAAAATAAGTCTAGCTGCTGATTGAAGAACCAGTTCTTCTTGGTTATGGTTTAAGTACTCAAAAAGCATATGTTTAGGTGTTTTTGGAATATCGTAACCAGTCATGTCTCTTATTATGATTAGCACTTCTTGCTAAAAACTAGAAAGTTGGGCCCATGTCCAGACATATGCAACATATCAGCTTCTGGGTTCTGACATTTCCAACTTCCATCCTCCTGAAGTCTGTATATACGCTTCAGCTGAGTGGGTGTTAGGTACAATCTAAAATTTAACTTATAAAAGCTTCCTTTAAATGTTATACTGTATATTTTTAGATAGCCAGTGCTGATAAGCTTTTTATCAATACAGTGTTCCTGGATGTTCCATAAAGAAAGTGTAGTATGCAAAGAGAAGAGGCAGGAGTTGCTACCGTTTATTCCAGGTTTGTGATTATTCCTGGAAAAGAAAGACAAGTACCGAAGCACCCCCAAATTATGTGACACTTCCATATGGAAGTTAATTGTGTACCTCCTTGGACAGGTTCATATCAATATAACACAACCAAACAATGCATCATTACATTTCGTTGTATACCTTGATGGAGACCTTCAAACAAAGTTAAGGTACAAACATAAAATACATAACTATAAAATGATATCAAAAAATTAATATGTATGTAAACGTTCAATATAAAATCCCTATATTTTCATATAATAATAAAGATGGCCAGCAAAATAATAAAAAAATCAGTGCCCATACACAATGAAATACAAAATATACGATATAATCAAAACAATATCTATGTGAAGATAAAGGGCAACTTGTAAACAGCGACCAATACACATAAATCAATGCCCATATGTAATTAGTTGCAAAATGTATAGCATAGCCATACATTGATGGAGAGCCTATGTCCATATCATCATATGTAAACAATGCATCATTCATCCTAATTTCTCATTACCCCACAAAGGTTTGGATGTCCCACAAGGCATCAGGGGTTATGTTCACACAAGGGCGGGGTATAAATAAAATAATAAATAAATAAAATAATGGCTTAATAAAACTTACTGTGCAGAAGCTGGGGCATGCAGTCCCATTGCTCCCACTTCATCCTTAATTTACATTTATTTATTTATTTATTATTAAATTTATTAGTAGCCCATCTGGCTGGTTGTCCAGCCACTCTGGGCGACGTACAAAACTCCTATCAGTCCTATGCTTTGGGAGTTGAAGTCCAAAACATCTAGAGGCATCAGATTGGTGAAGGCGCGCTTAGGGTTATGTCTCAGCCCAGCATTGTGGTTTTTTCCCCTCTAACAAGCCAAGGCTTGTAAGCCAACAACAAACCTTTGTTTAAGTCTGGCTAGCAATCCTGGCTTGTTAGGCAAAAACAAACCACGACCTTGGATTCAGATATAACATTAAGCCAACTGGCTGGAGCTGATGGGAACTGTAGTCCAATACACCTGGAGGGCACCAGGTTGCTGCCCTCAGTTTCTACTGGGAGGAAGGGGGGATATAAATCTAATAAACAAACAAACAAACAAACAAATAAAAAAGTCTGTGTTAAGTCCACAGCTACCCCCTTCCTAGTTTGCTTATCACTGTGCACTAACTGTGCAAGCTCTGATGCTCTTTGCAAGTGCCGATGATCAATGCTCTGCCTTTGCCCATGCAGTTGCAGGCACACTTGGGCTGCCTGTCATCATTGTGATGCCAAGTGACTGACAAATGGGCAGCCTTGCCCACCTGTCAAACCTGGCTCACAGGGTGGGAGGAGATAGGGCCCACCAGTTCCCCAACTCTGGTTTATCCTTTCATGTGAATGGAAGAGCATATAGGTTGCCTGCACCAACACACAGATTGTGCCCTGCACAGTATGGTTTATTAAGTCACACAATTCTGAACTTATCATTACATGCAATTGTGGCCAGTGTGGTCTCATAGTTCCAGAGCATCCAGAAAATTAATGCATGTTGGACAGCGAAGGATGGGGAAGGATGGGACTGACAATGTACAAGCCTTGCCCCTTTCTAGCATCTGCACGACTAACTGCTGACACTCAGAAAAGAACAATAAAAGCTTCCTTTTCATAGCAACTAAGTATCTGAGTGGAGCAGAAAAGGACAAGCCACAGGAAACAAAGAAACACATCAACTTTTAATTGAACTGGAGGGAAGCAGGTGCAGAAATATAATATGGCCTGCAGATTTTTGTTTACAAGAACATCTTTCTAATGCTCTGCAGTGGTGACTTGCCAAGTCCCTCAGAATTCCTTTTCAGTATCCCTTTGTGATAATTAGCTAGTAGCATTCTTTTAGTTTTTTTTAAACAAGAGAATTATTTGAACAGCAAGGCCCAGCTGAGGCTGAACATGTTGGGAGCTCTATGGGAAGAATGTGACAATATTGTGAGTTGTTTGGTAAGACAGAAAGTGGGTACTACTGTGGGCAACAAAGGGCAAATAATTTTCCCATGCATGCTGTTGCTTCACAACCACAAGAATGGCATCTTTCTGTTGGCTTATTTGGCTTTAGGGTACCATGGTATGATAACTACTTCCTATTGTGCCAGTGAGGGTCCTATCTTGAGAAGAGGAGACTCTGCATGCCTACCCGATAAGCATATACTGTGGAGGGTCATGGAAGTGGGCAGGGAGAAGAATGGACGACTCTCTTATCTGGCATTATAAGTAGGACAGGGTGGCACAATGAGTTTCATGTCCCTTTTGAATGTCCGAACTCCACAAATGAAGGGACTGTATTTGGGATGCTGTGAGGTGTGGATTAAAAACAACAACGGAGATTAGAATCTGGGTAATAAATGTGCAGTTGGGTAGGTAAGGAGATGGTGTTTGGCAGCATTTCCATGCCTGGGATGAAAACACCAAGTTCAAGGTGTTCATTCATATTTTTTTCATTGGCGATCACTCGTGGCCAAGTAAGATTGTCTTCCAAGATAAGGCCTTTAACAGTGGGTCCGTAAGTGACTGTGGAGGCCAATTCTGGATCTACACAGCCTCCCACAGTGAGGACATAGGTTTCCAAATGGAAGATGGTCACGATGAGGATTTGCTTGACGTGCCTTCTGCTTAGCTCATTTGTCCCGTTCACCCTGTATTCGTGCTTCTTCAAAATCCATAGCACCTTTGATAATAGCCAACCTCCATTTGGGACGTTCATGGGCCAAGACTTCCCAGTTGTCAATGTTCATGTTACATTTTTTTAGATTCACTTTAAGAACATCTTTAAACCTCTTTTGCTGTCCACCGATGTTCCATTTTCCATCCTTAAGTTGGGAGTAAAGTAGCTGCTTTGGAGAACGGTGATTAGGCATTCGAACAACATGGCCGGACCAGTGAAGTTGATGTTGAAGGATCATTGTTTCAACACTGGTAGTCTTTGCTTCTTCCAAAATGCTAACATTAGTCCGTCTGCCTTACCAAGTAATTTGCAGAATTTTCCGGAGGCAGCATTGGTGGAATCTTTCAAGAAGTTGGGAGTGGTGTTTATAAATCGTCCATGTTTCACAGGCATACAGTAAGGTCGGTAGTACAGTGGCTTTGTAAATAACCATTTTGGTCTCCCTGCGAATATCCTGATCCTCGAACACTCTACGCTTCATTCTGGAGAATGCGGCACTCACAGAGCTCAGACAACGTTGAATTTCAGCATCGATGTCAGCTTTTACAGAGAGATGGCTGCCGAGATAGGGGAAGTGATCAACGTTATCGAATGTCACACCATTAAGCTGGATTGATGGTGCTACAGAGGGACTAGTTCGCACCTGTTGATGAAGCACTTTGGGTTTTTTAATATTAAGTGAGAGCCCAAGCTTTCCATATGCTTCTGTGAAGACATTTAGGATAGTTTGAAGATCTTTCTCTGAATGTGCAGAGACTACATTATCATCGGCATATTGAAGTTCTATGACAGAGGGTGACATTACCTTACATTTTGCTTTCAGCGTACTGAGATTAAAAAGCTTTCCATCTGTTAGATATATGATTTCCACACCAGCAGGAAGTTTCCCCTCAATAAGGTATAGAATCATAGCAATGAAGATAGCAAATAAGGTAGGAGCAATGATGCATCCCTGTTTTACGCCTGATCCGACTCTGAATGGATCACTCTGAAAGCCATTGTTGTCCAAAATGGTTGCTGTCATGTTGTCATGAAGGAGTCGCAAAATATTCACAAATTTATCAGGGCATCAGGTTTTCAGAAGCATGGTCCAGAGAGCAGTTCTATTCACAGTATCAAAAGCCTTAGTCAGATCAATAAACACCATATATAAAGGTCGATTCTGCTCCCGGCATTTTTCTTGAAGCTGTCGTGCAGTGAAGATCATGTTTACTGTCCCCCTGGAAGGGCGGAAACCATTTTGAGATTCAGGGGACATCCCTTGAGATCGGCAGGAGGTGATTTGCGAGGATCCTTGCAAGGATTTTACCTGCGGTAGCAAGCGGAGAAATACCTTGATAGTTCCCGCAATCTGTTCTATCACCCTTCTTAAAAAGGGGGATAATTATGGCATCCCTAAAGTCTTGCAGGATCTCCTCCCTAATCCAGATTTTTTCGATGAGTTTATGAAGTTGTGTAAGTTCAGGCCCACCTTCTTTAAAGACTTCAGCAGGAATCCCATCAGGTCCTCTAGCTTTGGTGTTCTTCATTTGATTTATGGCTTTACTGACTTCATCCAAATTAGGGGATACTGCAAGCTCGTCTCTAGTTTGTTGTTGTGGAAGTTGCGAGAAGACCTCATCAGCCACAACAGAGTTACAATTAAGGAGGTCGTGGTAATGCTCTTTCCAGCGCAGTGCAATAGACTCTTTATCCTTAAGAAGTTTGGTACCATTCATTGAACGTAAGGGACTTGTACTGTAATTTGTTGGTCCATAGATGGTCTTTGTGGCATTAAAAAAGCCACGTGCATCATGAGCATCTGCAAAGTGCTGAATTTCTTGAGCTTTTTTTATCCACCAGGCATTCTTAAGTTCTCTAGTTCTTCTTTGGACCTTAGCCTTTGCACTGGCATAAATTTTTTTCTTAGCAGCACAGTTAGTGTCTTTCTGCCATATCTGGAAGGCTTTCCTTTTCTTGTCGATGATATGTTCAATCTCACTGTCATTCTCATCAAACCAGTCCTGATGTTTCTTAGTTTGGTATGCAATAGTTTGTTCACATGCTGCAATAATGGAAGTCTTCAGTTTAATCCAGTGTTCCTTGACATTTTCAGGGAGTTCCTTTGGTAGATGTTTCTTGAGAGTTGTTTGAAAGCAGGCTCGCTTAATAGGATCTTGAAGGGCATGGATGTTCATTTTATGCCTTGGTTTTCTTCCTTGGAATCTATGTTGAGGAACAATATTAATGGCCATAGTGGATCGAATTAATCGGCGATCTCTCCAGCAGTCATCGGCACTCATCATGGCCCTAGTGAGGAGTACATCATGATGATCTCTGGCACGAACAATTATGTAATCCAGGAGATGCCAGTGTTTTGACCAAGGGTGCTTCCATGATGTTTTAAATTTATTTTTCTGATGAAAGAGTGTGTTTGTAATAACAAGATTATGCTCTGCACATTTAGTTAGAAGTAGAATGCCATTCAGGTTGCTATTGCCAACTCCTTCTTTCCCAATGGTTTCTGGCCATAAATCGAAATCACACCCAACTCTTGCATTGAAATCACCCAGGAGGATAATTTTATCCTTCTTAGGTATCTCTGATAAGATGGTGTCCAGCTGGTTATAAAAATTTTCCTTGATGTCTTCATCAGCATCTAATGTTGGTGCATAAGCACTTACAATAGTTGCCTGCTGGTTTTTGGCAAGTTTTAACCAGAGAGTTGAGAGACGTTCATTAATGCCAATAGGAACTTCTGACAAGAGCTTCACAAGCTTATTTTTAATAGCAAAGCCTACTCCATGTACTTGTTGTTCTTGTTCAGGCAGTCCTTTCAAGAAGAAGGTATAACCTCCTTTTTCTTCCTTCAGGTGTCGTTCTCCTGCTCTTCGTGTTTCTTGGAGTGCTGCTATCTCAATATTAAAACGTCTCAACTCCCTCGCAATAATGGCAGTCCTGCGTTCAGGACGTTCACTATCTGTATTGTTCAGCAATGTCCGTATATTCCATGTTCCAAAATTCAATTGTCTTTTGCGACTGCTAAGTGGTGACCCCACTGGACACGGTAATCCAGTCAGGGAGAGAGATGAAGCAGACTATGTTTAGGGCACCTTTTCTAGCCCCCTCCCCATATGGGGTGAGCAGAGTGGATCCTGAATAGGACTGCTCAGTCATGGATATAGCTGCTGAACTACTCAACTGCCTCTGTCCTTGAGCCAGGACGACTGAGTCTGTATCCACCGCCCATGTGCCGGTCCATGACTAGGGGCTTCCGGATTTCACAGTCCTACCCCCCTCGCCATTTGCCGATCACCATGGGACTTTTGGTTTGCTTTGGTTTGGTTTGCTTGGAAGACCCCTGTGCGTGAGTTTGTTTTATGTGAGGAGATCAGCGCATGACGATCAACACACAATCTTGACAGAAAAAGGCTTTGATCCAATGGCATGGGATACCACAACATTGGAAGTCTTTTATCTGCTGCAGCCTTCATCCGCCTTCACAGCTGTTGTAACATACACATTATCCTCTGCCTGTTCTGCCGTTGAGGACTTTCTTGGATCGTTCTTTGTCTGGTTCCTCTCCCTTGACCTTACCGCCATGGGTGACCCTGCTGGGAGTACATGACTCCCGATGGCATCGCTCACAGGGTTCATTGGAACACGCAAGCCCACTCACCACTACAAGGTGACAATCCAGTGAGGGGTGTTACTATTAGTTCAAAGTGTTACTATTAGTATAGAAAGCCCTCAGGAGTTTGGGACCAGTTTACTTGAAGGATTGCCTTACGCCGTACATGGCCACCCAACTACTTCGATCTGCAGAACTTGCCCTTTTACAAGTGCCATATAATATTAGTTCCACATCTGCAAGGAATTGATCTTTTAGTGTGGCAGTCCCCGTGCTCTTGAATTCCTTGCCTCTCTTGTACTGTTTTCAATGCCTGATTAGCCCCCCTCCTCCTCAACAAGCCTACCCAGACAAGTAATTTCATTATGTATACTTGTTTTTAAATTCTGTTGATTTTATCTGTATTGTTGATAATTTTATTATGTATTCTTGTTTTTAACTTTGGCCGATTTGTTTCCCTGCGTTTGTAAATAAATATTTTATACTACCTTATGCAAAACAGATGTTATTACTTTTTATAATGTAGCCTACCAAGTTTTGGTAAACAAATAACTAAAAATCTGAAAGGGAGGAGGGAAGATTAAAATGCACCCATTCCCAACTGTACTAATCATTTTGAAATGTTTTTGTTTTCCTCAAGCATCTGAAAAAATGCCTCAGGTATTCTTCAATGAGGAAAGACTTCAAAATTTGGCTTGAAATGTCACTTTAGAAGAAATCCAGTGACAACCTGGAGGTCCCAGGCCACCACCCTGAGAATTGTATCAACTGTCCTACTCAGAGCAGACCCAGTTGGACTAGGATTGAGTTGGACTAGGATTGAATACCACCCTTGGATTGAGTTGGACTAGGATTGAATACCAACCTTGTATTCCAGAGGGGTAGCCATATTACAGTAAAACAACAAAAATTTCTGTGGCCCATTAAAGACTAACAAATTCATCATGGCATAAACTATCGTGGGCCACTTGGCAGATGTATGGAAGATTATGCCATAATAATACATTTGTTAGCCTTTAAGGTGCCACTAGGCTCTTATTTGTTTGGCTAGTCCCTTTTTGGCTTCCCATAATGGGAGGGAGGGAAGGAAGGGGGAATTTTCATGAACTTTTTATTTCCTTTCAATAGACTAGAACAGGGAAAGTCAACTTCTTGATCTTGAGGAGCTGGATTCCCCTCAGTCTGCCCCTCCAACACCTACCTCACCTGTCCGTGCGTAACAGAGGGGGAACATGGCAGGCAAGGGGACACAGTTTCATTCCACACCTTTTTTCAGAACAGGAGCAATGACATCATCTGCTGGAGCGCCAGGGCAATTAGCAGACTCTCCTTGCTCTACGAAGTGAATGAAGTAATAACGAGGCTTTTAAGTTTTCCCATCATTTGTGGGAGGTTAGCTAGAGGAACTCGAGAGAATGAGGGCAGCTGACTATTCTATGACTGTCAGGGTACATAATACGTCAGGTATTATGCTATGAACTGCTGCTCTTGGGTGCGTGTGTGAGTGTATAATAGATGAGCACAGCCGCCTGCATGTCTGGCCTTTCAGGGGAGGGGGCATGGCTATGGGGGCTGTCACAAGGAACTCCTGCCCTTCAAATTTCAACATTCTTTCTCTCATGATGTCAGTACCCCTCTCATCAGTTTGCATGTGGGAAGAGGTCTCTCCCTAAGCTTACAAAGCTGTCCAAAATGGGCACCTGAATGATAAGAAGTGGGGTCAAGAGACTCGCAGGCTGTGTTCTTACCCTGCTGCCACCCCCCACTCCTTGGGAAATGAGATGATACTCCCAGCTGCTCCTGCAACAATGTGCTTTCAAGCTAGCTGGCAGACTTCTCTATGCAGCATGAATGTTTGTCACAGAAGACTGGAACAATCTCCCACTTCCTGGTAAGGAAGTGTCATAAAAGTCTCCAGACTCCCACCACCCCTTCGTACAACACAGCGTCATGCAACATAACTCACACATGTGAAGCCCTGTGCTATGTAGGGATGGGACAAGGACTCAAGATAGAGGGCCCGCTGCTTGAATGCTTGCTACTTGTTTCAATTCCAATTGGGCTCAAGAGATCCACAATGGGGCTTGCTTGTTACCCCACTGTAGCCCTCCCTTCTTGCAGGAATAGAGGAACCAGCTTTATACCAAGTCAGGCCATTGGGCTATCTAGCTCCATATCATCTACAGCACTGACCAACAGTGGCTGTCCAGGGTTTCAGACAGGATTCTTTCCCAGCCCTACCTGAAGATGCTGGGGGCTGAATCTGGGATCTTCTGCATGCAAAGCAGATGCCCTACCACTGAGCTACAGCCCTTCCCCAAGAGGTTCTTCCCCATGTCCTTCTCCTGAAGGTGACAGGATCAGATCTACACTTGGGTGGCTCAACATTTCTTTTGAATAAGAGAGGATGTTTCAGCGTATGTTGCTAGTGCAGGAGCAGGCAACATCCTGTGCTTGTAACATGCCTCCACCAGCTGATTTTTGAGATTCAGGACCTTTTGTTTGAAATCAGTGGAGATAAAATATCTTCACTGGTTTCAATAGGCAGAGGTCAAGAGAGTGCATGCCTGAAAATGGGTGGTGGAAGACAAACATCAACGCATCACTGAAGACCCTCTTACCCCAAGGGACATCTTCCCAGCAGCTGTTTCCAGGCATAAAGAGGCATGCAGTCTTTTAAACTCTGCCTCTTGAAAATAACGGAGACACAATGTCAATAGGGAGAGTTTAAAGAGTTTGCAGCGATCGGGAATTTGTAGCAGTCTTTGTGAGCACTTGTAAAGGCCTTTGAGGTTTTGTGACCAATTGCAAAGAATGTGCACAGTTCCCTGATGGTTTTTAAGGCAAACTAAGGTGTGTTTGTCTGTCTTTTGCGTCATTTCTTACCTGAAAGGTGTCCTTCAGATCAAGAAATTAGAGGGGCTTGCTAGGTTAAAAAAGAAAAAGTGCAGCTTATTATTACTCAATCGGCATGGAGAACCCTTGAAGAAGCCTAGGGTGGCAGCCAGGTGAAACTTGTGGCTAAGTAGCTAGCTGTTCCTGGGCTAGAAAAATGGAGCTTCTGGGGAATGATGGTCTGGAGCCTGTCTCTATTCCAATGTTTAGCTCAAAGCTACTCCCCTGACCCACTCAACCACAGTCCTCTCTGCCGGTGGAGGGAGAATTGTCAATAGAAGGCAAGAAAATGTGTGAAATTGGTGCAAGACCAGCATGTGGACCTGGTAAATTCAAAAATGTCTAAAATTATGTATATAAAAAAGAGGGGGGGAAGGAGGGGAAGCCTGGTAGCATCTACCTTTTTCTGTTATTTTCTTGCAAAGCTCTATCTCCCCCCCCCACTGTATCCGCTATAAATAGACAGATTTGCATAGCACTTTTTGACAGTCTGTCAAAGGATTCTCAAATAAAACTCACACTTTTTTGCTTTCCCCCTGGGTTGGTTTCAGATTCACCCTGAGAACCTGAACCCTACCATAAGAGAACTGTAAATATGTTTGTCTCTCTCCCCAGCAGCATCCAGTCAGGATAGCCTGCACACATATGCATAAAAATCATAATCCTCCAATAAATATCATTGCACCCAGAATACAGAGGTGTGCCTAAATTTTGTGTGGCATCTAAGGATGGGTTCTAGCCTAAACAGAATGTGGACCAGATCCTGGAGTTTCTCACAAGGGCAGAGTGCTTTCCAGAATAAGCCTCAGACCAATTCTAGAAACAGCATATGAGACAGGCCTAGCACTGTTTGGAGATGCATGTTGGCTGCAATGGGCCTGTGTTTTAAATTTATAGACTTTCTGTAACATGAAAGACTATCAAAACTGACAAAATCTCCACTATACCAAAGCTCTCCTGAGGCCTGTATGGAAGGGAGGAACTAGTCCCCAACCTTACACACTAAGAACAAGGGGACTAAAACAGGTATGGGGAACCTTTGGCCCTCCAAATGTTGCTGAAGTACAAGCCCCAGCAAGCAGTTCAGAGGTGATGGGAGTTGCAGTTCAGCAAAGGTTCCCCACACCTGGCCAATGGTCATGTGAGATAGCAATGCCACTGACTCTTTGCTAAAACCCATGAGCTCAGAGGCAGAGCAAGAGCTTTGAATGCAGAATTCACCTGTGACATCTCCACTCCCCCCCCTTAAAGAATCATATAGTCTGTGACAGGAAGGGCCTTTCTCTTGCCAAGACCTTGAGGAACTGTTGCCAGTCAGAGCAGACAGTACTCAGCTACATGGACAAATAGTCCAACGTGATATAAGCCAGCTTCCTCTGCTACTAGAGGCGTTTCTTTCTGTGTCTGAAGGCATCTTTCATGTGATTCTCAAATGAAAGGCAAATCAAATGAATGGCAAAAAAACGGATGCTGAAACTCAGTATTTTGATCTTGAATGGGTGTTTTGGTTTTTATTAGAAAGTGGGCAATTTAATGTGTCGAATTTGGATGTGATATTGGCAATTTCTCACATTATTTGAGAGGAAGAGTCCATGTAAGAAGTCACTGGGAGCATAAATGACTCCATCTGTAATCAGAGCTAGTTTTCCCTTTTGGAATTGGAGCTGTTGAAGAAAAAAAAGGGGGAGTCAAAACTGGACAGATGCCATTATCCACTTCTAATGGGTTTTCCTGGATTGCAGGAAATTAAATGGTTAGGTCTTAGTCAGTGATTAGAACTGTACCACATAATAAATTCTTAAAGAGTATTGGCAGAAAGAGAAATTATTCCATTGAGATTCGCATCCTCCTACAATCCTCCTAAATAGGGTTGCCAGGCTCAGGGTCTGAGACTGATCCTGTATCTTTAGGAGAAGAGAAAGTCAGCCAAGTGCAGGTGTTCTTGCAACCCTGTAATGGGAAAAACCACAAGGTGGAATTCTCCCTCCCCCCTGCACAACTTTTAAAGATACAAAAGACTTTGGAGGCTGGACCTAGCAACCAAGAAGTCTTTTGTATCTTTAAAAGTTGTGCAGGGGGAAGGGAGAATTCTACCTTGTGGTTTTTCCCCGTTACAGTGTTGCAAGAACACCTGCACTTGGCTGACTTTCTCTTCTCCTAAAGATACAGGATCAGTCTCAGGCCCTGAACCTTGCAACCCTACTCTGAAAAGCAATCCAGAGAAATGTCAGAATGGAACAGGAGCCATTTTTTCTAAGAACCAAACTGACATAAAATCAACCGTATATGAAAATAAAACAAGAACTTGAAACAGTCAATCCACAAACTATCACTTCATACTGCAAGTTTGGGATCATATAGTCAACCCGCCCTCTCTCCCCCTCCCCCACTCTTACCCTGCCCCCATCCTGAACCACCCAGTGTCTCAGTGGTGAAAGATTCTTTGTCAGCTATACTTTTACTAAGGCATTATTTCATTCATGTGATTGGTCTAAACTAAATTATTTCTGAGAAAAGATGACTTGTTCACCTGTCCAGAGCTGAATGCACTCTGGGCATTTGGCAATTTGCTCTGTGGTTGCCTCTAGGCCTTTAGATAATCTAGTAACCTAAATACACATTGATGATGACCAGGATACAGTATCTAACCATCCATCCATCTTCAGATTGTCATAATACAGAGAGTAATTACTGCCTCTGAATGAACGCAAAACTTGAAAATATTTTGAATATTATAAAATACATGTATGATGAAAATTATAAAATATATTTTAATATTCACAAACAGAATCAACACCATATGCACGATGGAGAAAGGTTTAAACATACATATACACATAAAAAACCCCAAAGGGCCATTTTTACATGGCCATCATACTGGAATTGACATCTTTTCCACGATAGCTCCACATCTGATATTTACTGTAAAACTGGCACCTACAATTTTGCAAAAGTGGAGCTTTGTATTGTGACCTGAAGTATTTTTTTACCATCAAGCATCCCAGTTACAGGTGATTGTGCATGATTAGACTATGAACAGATAAATAAATTAACAGAATAATCTTATACTCAAGTTATCCCAACTGAGGTGCCATAGATTTTAGCAGAAAGTCCACTACACAGGTGGAACATGAGATACACCAGCATGATAGATATGCCTATGAAACATTCTGCTGGTGAACATATGCTGGTGGAGTGTCTAAAATGGGCAGAGTCGTGGAGAGCATTGGGCGGCATAGGGAAGGAGCACACTTATGCCACATTCACACCATACATTTATTCCACTGTTATTCCACTTTAAACTGTCATGGCTTCCTCCAAAGACTCCTGGGAAGTGTAATTCATGAAGGGTGCTGAGAGTTGTTAGGAGACCCCTATTTTCCTTACAAAGCTGGTGTAACAGTCAGACCCCCTTACCAAAGAAGTCTGTAGCTCTATGAGAGGATAGGGGTCTCCTAACAACTCTCAGCACCTTTCAAACAAATATGGTGGAGAAAGGATGGTACCAGCCTGGGGTGGATGAGAAAGAGCTACTGAGATCTAATCCTAGAAAAATGCATGATTAATTTGATCAATTGAAACAACAATTGATTACAAATGAAGAAATTACCACTGAAGACTTTCGGAGACTGAGACGGTCTGATCTGGCCCTGAAATAGGCCTCATCAAAAGATGAGTGACTTCCCTTCAGCTTCTCCGAAAGGTTCCGATAGAGTCGCTTAGCAGCATTGGGAGAAGACGGGGGGTTGTTCTTTTTTGTCTGGGAAAGCTGCAGGCTCTGCATTTGCTGAGTCATTTTTCATGTGGCAGTTCCTGTGGGGAAAGCCGGTATACCTCTATTATTAGAACGTACGTGGTGTTGAACTTGCTGGTTCAGATTGTTAGAAATTTACTGAAATTCTGCCTGAAATCATCCAATTCTGCAATCAGAAAAAAATGATGCAAATTTTGTTTTCCTTTAAACATTTGATCAGGGTTTCTAGATGAAATATTTGACCAGATTTTGTTATGGAGTAAGTTTGAGAGAAAACTTTGAAGTTCATAGACGTCATTGGTCTATGCCTGGCATCCCTGGCCCAGATCTCCCAGAAGCGCTTGCAAAACAAAGCAGGAAGAAGCCAATGAGAATCTGATTAACCGCATTTCTTAAAGCAAGTTATGGGAGAAAACATAGCTCAGTGGTAGCACACATAGTTGGCATGCAGAAGTTCCCATATTCAGTTCCTGGTATCTCTAGTTAAAAAGGATTAGCTAGCAGGTGATGCAAAAAACAGCTGCTGCCAATTAGAATAGATAGCATAGATTAGATGCCCCAACAGTTTGACCTACTAAGGCAGTTCCTTGTGTTTCTAACTTGACCATGTCAAATAGCACCCTGTTCTTTCCCAGTGTGGACTAGAGTGACCAGATGCAAAAGTCCTGTCACACAAGCTACACCTACTGAAATCCCCTTATTTACAAAACTACATAAAACTCCTATATAACTGGCAAGGATACCAGAGATAGCCCTACCATTGCACAGGGTGAGGGAGATGGAGTACAGTCTCAAGGTGTTAAAGCTAGATGTGTCACATGGTTGCGATTAGGCATGGGGAAGTAATTAGATTCAGTTTATATTTAAAGGTGAATCTACCTAATTTGCACTTTCTGAAACAAAACACAACCCGAAACACAGCTATCCTTCAAAATGTGTACTTCTCTGAATTTTGCAATGCAGGTCACCAGACAAGTAACATGTACAAAAATGCATATACTAAGGTAAAGTGTGCATAGAAGTGCATATATAGTATTCATGAAAATAACATATAAAAATGCATTATGTTGGAGGAAATTGCTTTGCCAAAAATGTGTGCTTTAAGCAAAATTGCATAGATAGATGTGTATATTCGGAGACATCCATAGTAAAATCCTGATGAAGTTTCATGAGGACTTTTTAAAACTAAACACAAAGTGATGTGGAAATGTGGGGAACTGTATTTAAGATTTGAAAAATGAGAAACTGGGAGAAACCAGAATGAGCAGATTCACCCATCCCTAGTTGTGGTGGAGAAGGGTATCCCATGGCCAGTGCTGAAGTAAGATTCAACACCCAGTGTGGCTGGCTTCTGTACATGGAATGGGGTAAATGCACCATTTTGTCCTTTGCCCCAGGCAGCAAAATGCCTTGTACTGGCCCTAACGGGCCCTGCCCTCTTCTGCAATTGGCCACTCTAGCCTCAACACTGCCTGTCTGCCTTGGTGTTCCAAAAGCCCATCCTGTGTTCCTTTCATCCTTGGCTTGATTCTGCAGTAGTCCCACTGCTCTGAAGATGCAGGGGCCATTTCACAGAAGATGGTTGCTTGCACGAATATCACCTCTGGGGAGAGGGGGAGAGGTGATGAAAACATTCAAATGAAAGAATGCACTACAATTTTACTTATTTATTTTGCAAACACATTCAAAGTAGTGAAATTTGAACTCTCAGATGAAGCAGAATGACTTTGGCTTACTATTGTGAAATAAGCACTGAATGGTGTGTGAAGTCTTCACATGCTCTATAGCTGTTGGAATGGCTAAACTCCCAGTGGCAACATCAGAAGAAAATTGGGGGGAGTGACACAGAAGGGGCAACATGCTTTTCTTGGGGAGAGGAGATCAGCTTTGCCCCATAGACAGTAGTGTAGTAGTAAATTCAGAAGTGCTGGGTCCCTTCATGTTAGTCACAACCACGTCCCTTCCCCTTTTTTGCTGCTGAGTTGAGAATGAGATCCTTGTTAATGCCTTTTCCCACAACAACAGATATCCCTAGGAATCAATAAGCATGAAAGGAGAGAGTGTTAGCTACTGAGAAGAGTCTTCTCAGAGGCTGGCTCACCGCCTTCCACTCTGATTGGCTTCAGTCAGCAGGAAAGGACAACGAAGCATGTTCAAAGACTCTTCCTTTCATGTTGATTGGCTTGCAGGATGCTGCAGATATAGGGACCCTGTTCCCAAAAAAGTAAAGGGTCTAAGACTCCCCGAGACCATGGGCAACTACACCCTTCCCATAGATTTCTGAAAGAGAAATAAAGAGCATATTTCACATTAACACTCCCATCCTAAACTTATTTTATCTGAGTGTGCCCTAGTGACTTCAAGGGAGTTTCTTTTCAAGTAAAAAAACTTTAGGATTGCAGCTTCGTTTTGATGTCCATCTTATGATTCATTTATAATCTATACATAAAACGTATTTTTCCTTGAAGTAACCACAAGGACCCAGTAATGGATGGGTGGATGCATGGGTGGATGCATGGGTAGAAGATAGGCTATATGTCTAGGGCATTTGCCCACGTTGTGTTCTCTGGTACATCCTATGAAGTCCCCAGCCACACTTTGGAGATCAGGCCTCAGAAGGAGTTCTAACCTTCTTTCCACTGAATGTCCTCACTTGTTATTGAAGTGGATTGCTTCAGTTTGCTCCTTAGTTGGTCTTTTAGTATCAAGCATTTAGTCCCCCAGTTTCACAGTTTTCTCTCATCTTCCCATCAATCTGCTCTGAGTGGGATGGGGGCAGCAGGGTGCGGGAGGGGGGAACAGGACAGTGAAGTAGGCATTTCTGACATGAATTGGTTTGATCACAAATAGCCTCACACATTCCTAGGTTAATGATGAATCCACTGAATGCCAAACATATGCTAACCGACAGGTCAATAACTGGGGCATACAATAAGGAAGGTACCTCGTTAAACCCAAATGACAGTGTCTACAAAGAGAATTTTCTAAGAGATCTTTTCTCAGTAAGAACAGAGCGAGAGAGAGGTTTGGTGGGGACAGGAATTCACAGTTTTCTAGGATTCCAGGTTTAAATGGATCTTAGCTTGCTAAGCAGGCAGCATGAAGCACTGATAAGGAAGCATTTCAATTCTAGTTGTTTTAAAAATGTTGAATTCTACAGACTATAAATTATGTATGTATGTATGCATTTGCTTAGTTTGCCGATTTTCTTTCTTTCTCTTTTTGCTAGTAAGTGGGAGGGGCAAAGGGCTATAAAGGCACTGAAGCTCCACTGTAGCCACCAGAAATCTCATTCTCCCCCGTTGGTATTGCTTTGCTTGAGAACAAGAAGCTTACTTTTAAACAGAGAAAGCTCTGATTCTCAGGGATGTTGAATTTTGCAGTCAGGTATTAATTTCTGAACTTGCAGTTCAGTCACAAAATACATATAGTCCCTTTAGTAACAGCTTTATACATTAAAATCTGGTTGTGTGGGTTTTTTTCTTAAAAAATTAAATACAAAAAAATCATATTCTGTAAAAAAGTTGTGAATGTTTACATGCAAGTTCCCCCTATCTACCTTAGTTGTTGTGATCCAATTCAGCATGGTGAGAAGAGGTACTGTAAGAAAGCTAAGAAGGGTAGGAATGTAATGTTTGAGGAGTCTGTAAACCTTTGCTTGGGAGGAGCCTGCAAAATGCCTCAGCCCACTAGGAACAGCTGCAAGAAACAGGCTGGCACTTAGTGGAGAGCCAACACCCACCCACACAATTTTGCAAAGTTCTTTGCCCCCAGGAAAGTAGTGCTGGTTTTTCTGCCTCCTTTGTGGTGATAAGGGAATTTCAGTGAAATTTTCATGTGTGAGTGTTTGCTGATCACCGTGGAAGCAGGTGGCTCCATCAGTGGGACAGTGGAATCCACTCCGAGTTTTAGTTTGAACTAAAGCACCTTGGATAGCTTCTTGAAAGTTCAGACTAAAACCTGGAGTGCATTTCACTGCCCCACTAACATTGGAGCCACCAGCCGCCACTGGCTGAGCACTTACCTTACAAATGTATGTTACGAGGTGGCAACTTTAGCACCACTTCCGTGCGCTCCATTGTCTCCCTGGCTGCCTGGCTAGCACTCTTCCTGGAATGCCCATGGGGGAATGTCTTGTCATAACATCCAGGATATTTCACAAGTTGCACCAGCTGGGGAGACTACCTGCCAAGCTTCTGAGCATACCACAAGGTATGAACAGCATGAGTTCTCTACAAAAGTGAGAACGTATGGAGAGTATTGTGGAGGCCGCCGGAGCGTTCGATGCAGCCTGTTTTTCCTGCCTCTGGCGCCGAGAGCGGAGGGCGTTGACGGTGGTGAGAGCATCGCTGAGGCCGAGGAGGAGGATGCCCGGCGCAGAGGGAGTGGAGGCTGTTGACGCGAAGAGCCGGGAGGAATATCGCCCTGACGGTGGTGAGAGCACCGAAGGTGTCTGGCTTGGAATACGACTCGGTGGCGGTGTGGAGAAAGCTGCAGCAAGCTTGGTCTGGCACTGGTGGCAGCGCCGCAGAGACAGAAGAGGACGCCCGGCAGACGATGCCGAGGGAGTGTAGGAGGCTTGTTCCCCTTACTCCCGGCGTTGGTGGCGGTGAGAGCGCCACTGAGGCCGAGGAGGAGGACGCCTGACGCCGAGGGAGTGAAGGAATATTATGGAGGCTTGCTGACGCGGAGAGTTGGAAGGAGCATTAGCCTGATGGTGGTGGATCATCCTCGGGGTGCCAGGCTTGGAGCCGGGCTTGGAGCGCGCCCGGTTAGCGGCGACGGAGGAAGCTAGTTGGCGAGAATTTGAGACTTGCGAGCTGCTTGATGCTATGCCTGTTTGTGGTTGGGGTTATTTTCTGATGGAGTGCGTGAGGGTTGGGACGATGCTGTTTTGAGGCAGCTTTTTAATACTAAGGATTCTATTAATTGCGGATTGGCTTGTGATTGCTTTTATTTTGTGCTGCTGTTACTCCTATTTTGTTTGGACCCATGAGTGTTGGTATGAGTGAGTGTGTGAGTGTGTATAGATTTTGTGTTTTGTTATTTATTTTATTTACTATGTGCCTGGGCAAGAGGATATTATATCGGGAGGGAAGACCAGTGGGGGCCCCAGTCAGCGTAGTGACGGGTAATGGGAGGTATGGCGCTGTGAGGGGGACATGCCAACCTAGGGGAACTCGACCCAGACAATTGGTGGCTGTGCCGTGTTCCGGTCCTCCTCACACCCATAGGATTGCTGGTAGTTCTATCAGCCAACTCTCGGGTCTCCAGTTGCTGCTTTTTAATGCCAGATCGGTAAATAATAAAACCTCCCTCATCCATGATTTGATTGTGGATGAGGTGGCTGATCTGGCATTTATTACCGAGACCTGGGTGAGCGATCTGGGAGGTATTAATCTTACCCAGCTGTGCCCACCTGGGTACTCGGTTCAGCATCTGGGTAGATCCGAGGGTCGGGGAGGGGGAATCGCTGTGATCCATAGAAGTTCCATCCCTCTTGTTAGGCACCCTATCCATGTGGCTAATGGTCTGGAATGTCTTCATATTGTGTTGGGTCAGTGAGACAGACTGGGAATACTGTTGGTGTACCGTCCACCCTGCTGCCCAACAGCTTCCCTAACTGAGCTGACAGAGGTGGTCTTGGATTTACTGTTGCGATCCCCTAAACTCTTTGTATTGGGGGATCTCAACATTCATGCCAAGGCCGCTTTGTCTGGAGCGGCTCAGGACTTCATGACCACCATGACAGCCATGGGGCTGTCTCAATTTGTTACTGGCCCTACGCATATATCGGGGCACACTCTAGACTTGATTTTTGCCACTGGATTAGGGGATGGTGATCTGGGAGTAAGGAATTTTACATCTATTCCTTTGTCATGGACAGATCACCGCCTATTGAGGTTCAGGCTCACAATGTGTTCTCCCCTCTGCAAGGGTGGAGGACCAATTAAAATGGTCCGTCCCCGGAGACTGATGGATCCTGAGGGTTTTCAAAAGGCTCTGGGGAATTTTCCGGCTGATAAAACTGACGCTCCTGTCGAAACCCTGGTCACTCTGTGGAATACAGAAATGACCCGGGCAGTTGATGCGATCGCCCCGGTGCGCCCTCTCCACTGCAGAACTCAATTGGCTCCTTGGTATACCTCGGAGTTAAGAGTGATGAAGCAAGATAGGAGACGGCTTGAGTGCAAATGGAGACGCCTGTAGTCTTGCACTTGTGAGGGCTACCAAACTCTATGTGAAGGCAGTGAGAGCAGCAAAGAAGCAGTACTTTGCTGCCTCTATCTTCTAACCGCCCAGCGGAACTTTATAAAGTTGTCCGGGGACTTTTACACTCTGGTCCTCGGGACGCAATGATACCATCAATAGCCCGCTGTAACGAGTTTGCGAGACACTTCCAAGACAAGATTATTAACATCCGCCGGGACCTTGACTCCAATATTGCTGCAGCTGAATCCAATGAGGTGTCCGGAGCACAGTCTTGTCTTGTTTTATTGGATGAGTTTCAGTTGGTACAGCTCGAGGATGTGGACAAAGTGCTTGGACAGGTGCGGGCGACCACTTCTGCTCTGGATCCTTGCCCCTCGTGGCTAATAAAAGCTAGCAGAAATGGAACAGCCGGCTGGGCCAAGGAGGTGATTAATGCCTCTTTACGAGAGGGAGTGGTCCCACTCTGCCTAAAGCAGGCGGTGGTGAGACCGCTCCTAAAAAAACCCTCCTTGGACCCTGACAATCTTGACAACTATAGACCAGTAGCTAATGTTCCTTTTCTGGGCAAGGTCCTAGAGCGTGTGGTCGCTCACCAGCTCCAGGTTCTTTTGGATGAAACTGATTATCTGGATCCATTTCAATCGGGCTTTCGGCCGGGGTTTGGTACAGAAACGGCCTTGGTCGCCCTGTATGATGACCTCTGTCGGGAGAGGGACAGAGGGAGTGTAACTCTGTTGATTCTCCTTGATCTCTCAGCGGCTTTTGATACCATCGACCATGGTATCCTTCTGAGGCGACTTGTGGATTTGGGAGTTGGAGGCACTGCTTGGCAGTGGCTGTACTCCTACCTCGAGAACCGTCTCCAGAAGGTGGTGCTTGGGGAGCATTACTCGAGGCCCTGGGTACTCCAATATGGGGTCCCGCAGGGCTCAGTTCTGTCCCCCATGCTCTTTAATATCTATATGAAGCTGCTGGGTGAGGTCATTAGGAGTTTTGGAGTGCGTTTTCAGCAATATGCTGATGATACGCAGCTCTACTTCTCCTTTTCATCTTCTTCAGGTGAGGCTGTTGATGTACTAGACTGCTGCCTGGCCGCGATAATGGACTGGATGAGAGCTAATAAACTGAGGCTCAATCCTGACAAGACTGAGATGCTGTTGGTGGGGGGGTCCTCTGACCAGATGGTTGATGTCCAACCTACTTTAGATGGGGTTACACTCCCCCTAAAGGAGCAGGTCCGTAGTTTGGGGATTTTATTAGATCCGCTCCTGTCTCTGGAGGCTCAGGTAGCCTCGGTGGCACGGAATGCGTTCTACCAGCTTCGGCTGGTAGCCCAACTACGACCCTATCTGGACAGGGAGAACCTTGCCTCAGTTATCCATGTTCTGGTAACCTCTAGATTGGATTACTGTAATGCACTCTACGTAGGGTTACCTTTGAAGACGATTCGGAAACTTCAGCTGGTGCAGAATGCTGCGGCCAGAGTCCTCACTCTGACTAAAAGATTTGATCATATAACACCTGTTCTGGCCCAACTGCACTGGCTACCAATACATTTCCGGGCCAGATTCAAAGTGTTGGTTCTTACCTATAAAGCCCTTAATGGCACCGGACCGCAATACCCGATGGAACGCCTCTCCCACTACGAACCTACCCATTCACTGCGCTCGACGTCGAAGGCCCTTCTCCGGGTTCCAAATCACAAGGAGGCCCGGAGAGTAACAACGAGATCTAGGGCCTTCTCACTGGTGGCCCCCGAATTATGGAATGCCCTCCCTGACGAGATACGCCTGGCGCCTTCTTTGATATCTTTTCGGCGCCAGGTCAAGACCTACCTCTTTGCCCAGGCATTTTAGTTTTAGTTTTAGTTTTGTTTTTTTTTAATTTTAATGTTATTGTTAATTAGTTGTAAGTTCTATTTTTGTCTTAATCTGTTTTAATGTGTTTTTATACTTACATGTTTTATCCACATTCGTTGGTTCTAAATGTGGTTTTATCATATTGTACACCGCCCTGAGAGCATGTTGCTATAGGGCGGTTTAAAAGTGTAATTAAAAAAAAAAATCTTTTTAAAGTTAAAAGGGCTTCCTGTCAAAATAAAGGACTTCACAAGAGCAGCTCATCTGGTGGGGCAGTGCCACAACGCTAGCTCCCTGACAGCAGTGTCACTGCTGCGTATCAGGAGAGGGAGTGGTGGGGAGGTTGGAGCTTAGCAGACACACTGGAGAAGCCAATCAGGCCCAAACCTCCCTGCCGCTTTCTCCCTCACCCTCCCATTACACAGCAGCGCATCTGCCCCACTGCACAAGCTGCTTCTGCTTCTCCTTCAGGGGTGGGCTCAGGGGTGCTGCATGATGTTGGGAGTGGGCTAGCAGTGTAGCCCTCCTGACCCTTTAATCATACAAAGCCCCTTCACACTAGTAACACTTGAAATGGGCAGCAGTCTGCTTGATGTTTGCTGTCTTTAGACCCTGCCTCCCTGCCCTCTCTGTAGGCTCAATTGCCATCAACATTCTATCAGTTCACAGGTTCCTGCCAGGCAGGGTTTGTTGTTTTGTTTGTTTCATTTTGAATTGTCATTTTCTTTTAATTGACAAATGTATGTACTTCTCAATACCTAGGGCATCCCTCAAGTATATAGAAGCCATTGTTTTTATTTAGCTTCCAAACTGATAGGCACTCAGCCACCCAATTCCACTATTAGAAGGAATAATGATGGATATTTATTGCTTTACTAATTATATCCGTGTAGTCTCAAGATATTGAGGCTATGCAGCCCCCTTTCCTGCAAAAAAGTGTTGTGTAATATATGCACCCTTGGAGAGATCACTTGTGATGAAAAATGCAACTTCTGGAGTATGGTCTTGGCTGACGTGCTCTCTGTGGTGCATTATGAAAAAATATTTTGTTATAAAGGGCAATCCAAGCAATTTGCCTCTAGACAACCCATTGTATCTATTCATAAATCCATCTTCAGCTCATGAAATCATGCCTTTTAACCACCATCTACTTACTCTAGAGTAAATGAAATGAAGTCCCATTGCAATCAAAGGGAATTCTCTAAAGTTACTTAAATGTAACTTGATTGTGCACTGGAAGCTTTTGTTTTGTCAGTCTCAGCTTTAAACCAGATGAGATCTGGAGGTTGATGAAACATGCCCAAATATATGAGGGGTGAGGAACGACAACATAATTCAAAATGAAAACAAACGCATTCTCTTTTCTGTTTACATTCACAAAATCTCTGAAGGCCTATATTATGATTCTGAACATTTGGAACTGGCAACCATGGAAAGGAAAAATTTTGGATGCCCGTGTCAATTTAACAATGCCAAGAAGAATAATTTCCAAAGCTCAGTCTCTGCAGGGACTCAAAAGCTATGAAGTAATGTACTTTTTTCTTTAAAAAAATTGTCCTGCTTCTACAGATGCCTAATCTACACCCCGACACATCCCTCTCTTCTTCAGAACTGATTTCTGGAAGGCCCATACCCTAGTGGTAGAGCACATGCTTTTCCTACAGAAGGTCCTAATTTCAATCCCCAGCATCGCAGGTAGGGATGGAAAAGACCCCTGCCTGAAACCCTGGAGAGCCACTTTGAGTTAGTGAGCTAGAAGGACCTATAGCCTGACCCAATAGAAGGCAGCGCCTATTTCCCTAAAGGGTAGCTCAGCATCAACAGGCTCTTCTGAGCTAACAGTTAGAGACCTCTGTAGCCCTATTACTCCATTTTGATTTCTACAGCTGAACGTGGTCTGATAACATGTGGAGTTGTTGTGTTAGATATTTTAACAGGCACAAAAAGGTACCACAGATTCTCACTGGAGAATCCCCAACCTTGAAGTCAAAGCTTACTAAAAGTCAAACAAGGAATTCTGTGCGAGCACCTCTTTATTTGGGTTGAGACATCATAGCACATTCAACTAGAAAGTCCCATTGAAAAGTATCTTATTTCAATGTGCCTTAGGCAGGAGCATTTTCAAGGGGACTGTGTGTTTTGTTGTTGATGGCTACGCACGTAATGCTTAGCACTTATCTAACAACTCTTATGTCAGGGTTAGCCCATGTGGTGCACCTCCAGATGTTGCAACTCCTACTGCTATCCGCTCCAGCGAGCACAGCCAGGGATGACGGGAATTATAGTTCAGCAATATCTGGAGGGCATCATGTTGGCTATCCCTGTTTTACATGTTCAAAACATTTCATGTGCAATAGCTTACAACAGCCATGATCTCCACACGGTGGACAAAAAGCTGAGACAATTGTGGTTTGCTTAAGACAACCTAGCAAGCTTGCAGATGAAGTAAGACTTCAGCCCGGGACTTTTCCACTCACAACTCACACTCTTTGCCGCTATACTACACAACTCTTCTTCTAATTGAGTCTTCTCACTATTCCTTGATAGGGCTTCTATGTCTACTTTTCTCCTGCCCAGACTGTCAAATAACAACCATGTCTTCTGTGGGTTCTGTTTAGCACCCAGCACAGTTCTGTTAGTATGTTAGGCTGGACAGATGTAGTGGAGGTTATTTGCCTATATCTTTGGTTTTCTGTCTTATATCTCTGCTTTTTCCAAATGCCATTTTAGAAAATTATTTTGTGGGAGCTAGAACCCATCCAGAGCCTTACAGGATTCATTTGATGATGTGTTTTATTATGTTGTGGTGGATTATTGTGTGGTTTGCTTTTATGCCTAGTATCTTGCCCTGGTATCTGTACAGATAAAACCAGGCTATTTATTTTAAATGAATGAATAAAAAGAAGGCTACACCAAAAATGTGGATTTGACTAGTCCATCATGAAACAGGACCATCTAGAATAGGGAAGGCCAATTTCTTAAATATCATGTTAACTTCTTCTGAGTTGCTATAGACTTTAGAACACTAAACTTTAGAACTTTGTTCAGTGATTCCTTCACACTCATGTCCTCAGCTCAAATGGGCTTACTCTAGTACCCAGGAGGGTTGAGCTTGGTCCTAGGGATGGATGCATTTTCAGTTTCACTTTCGCTGAGTTCCACATTTTTCCTATCTTAAGTTCAGTTTGCCACATTCCTGCATCAGTTAAAAAAAATGTCCTCACACACAAAAAATCAGCATTTTAATTAACATTTCTCCTAAATAACATTTTCAATTCAATTTTGCCAACTGTCTATATTTTTGCAAGCAATTTCCTGTACTATAATGCATTTTAAAAAAATCATTTTTGTTATTGTATGCATTTTAATGCACTCTTTCCTCATTTTTGTTCAGTTTTTTTTGGTTGGAGAACTGCCTTGCAACATTCAGAGAAAGGTGAATTTCAAAGGATACATGCGCTTCGGTTCACATACTGTTTCAGGAAGTGTGAATAAGGTAAGTTTGCATTAGAATACGAGCTGGACCAAATTTCTTCCTCGTTTAGTCCCCTGAGAGAATGCATACTACTAATCAGGGTGTAGGGTAGCCAATCAGAATGAAGAAAGAGGTTGTTCTGATAGGAAAAGGAAGTGACTTCTCCAAGAATGGAGAACTTTGTGTCACCTTGAACTGCCTACCTCCCACAATTTCCATGCTTTGAGGGGTGGGGAGAGGGGTACTGCTAGGGAAAATCATTTTGAGAACAAGATGTCAACCCCCCCCCCTTGGGTTATCTTTGCTCTAAAACAAACAACTCTTTCCCCAGAATTACCAAGCTGCAAGGAGAATTTGCAACTCAGCTGCTGGTCTCTTTTGAATATTTAAGAAAAAAACATGAGTGGGAAGGTGTGAGAGTGGCAATGAGGGAGAAGAACATACTGGAGGGTCTAGTTTTAATTTCTCTGGGAATATCGCCTGATACACAGCCTTTGGCATAGCCTATATATCGTAACAACCCCCATAAGAAAGCCACTTGTAGAACACCCTCCCTCATATGGCAGCTGTGGTTTACTATGTGGGATTGTGACTATTTTGTACCAGCCGTGGATATTTGTGGCTGCCGATGGTAGCCAACAATCAGTGGCTACTCAGCATAATGGCTTTGTTCTATCCCCACTGTTGGAGGCACTTTGCTCCTGAGTACCAGTTGCTGGAGACTGCAGGAGGGGAGAGTGCTCTTGGCACTCAGGTCCTGGCTGCTATGAGAACAGGATGCTGGAAAAGATGAACTGTTGGCCTGATCCAGCAGGGCTCTTCTTATGTTTGTATGTGGTGTGGAGGTTCTGCACAGGATGACCTCAGGTGGAAAGGAGGGCTATAAGAAGCCACTGCATGGGGTTTATTTCAAGCAACTTCCAGGTGAAAGCTGCCTTCAAGGAGGCCTGGGAGGTGGGGGGATCCCTCCACTTGATGGAACAAGCCATATGGCAGAACCCTTCTGTAGCTGGGTTCATAGGCAAAAGGAAATTGAATGCCTTCCTTTCTATAGATATTACCCCCGCAGTCTTGAAAACTGGCAGCAACATTCCCCTTGGGACTGCAGAGCAGGAAAGAAGTACCCTCTGGCCCCACTCGTCAGCCAGGGGGACCCAAGGGCAGCTGAGTTGTTCTCTCCCTCCCTCTGTTTTATGATCACAACCTGTTGTGTGCTGTCTTGAGAATCATGCGATTAAAGGAGTTAAATAAATATTAAATAATAAACAATTCAAGCAGCTGCCTGCCTGAGAACGCCACAGGATGGTGCCTAACAAATCCTTTGTGCAGATGGAGCTCATGCATCTCACTGTGGGTAGGAAGAGCCATAGCTTGGAGGCAGAGTATCTGTTTTGCATGCAGAAGGTCCCAGGTTCAGTCTCCAGCATATCCAGGTAGGACTGAGAATGTTGTCTGTCGGAAAAGCTGGAGAGCCACTGCCAGTCAGTGTAGTCAATACTAAGCTAGATGGACCAGAGTTCCGATTCGGTATAAGGTAGCTTCCTGTGTTCTTCCAATGTCACTTATGCTTCCTCAGTCAGCATATGCAGCAGTGGTGGCCTTAAGCTTTGCATGTAATAGTGCTTTCCCCATAACTTCTCAGTGACACCACTTGCTGTTACTTCTCTCTTCACTAAAGCCATCCCCAGAGATTCTTCCATCTTCATCTTGGTTTTGTCCCTCACAATGCCTGCTTCTCAAGAACATAGGAAAAGTCCTGATGGATCAGGCCAAAGACCTATCTAGTCCAGCATCTTGTCCCCACAGTGGCCAATCAGATTCTTATGAAAGCCTACAGGCAGGACCTGTGTACTTGTGTTCCCCAGCAATTCAGAGACATCCAGCCTCTTGCCTTGTAGCCACTAGCTAGACTGCTCCTGCTTCCCTCACTTGCCCAGGCTGGTCCATGTCACCTGGCTACCTATGCAAGAGACAGTGTGCTGTAATGATTAGTGTGTCAGGTTAGGACCTGGGAGACCAAGGTTCAAATCCTCACTCAGCCATGAAGCCCACGGGGTGGCCTTGGACAAGTCACTGTCTCTCAGACTAATCTACCTCACAGGGTTGTTGTAAGAATAAAATGGAGAGGGGGAAAACCTTGTATACCGCCTTGAGCTCCTTGTAGGAAAGGTGGGATATATGTTATAAGTAAATAAATGCCCCAAAGCAGTTTCTTCTTTCAACTGCTTCTGTTTCCTAACCGAACCATCCGGGAGCCTCATGTGGTTTCACCAACCACGCTGGAGCCATGGCTCCCCTTGTTCTGTAGCATGAATTATAACTGCTTGCTGGAACTGAAACCTGGCAGGACTTCTTTGCAAACGCTGACCATAGTCGACGCTAGGTGGTGCAGTGAGCCAATGCTCTGGAGGGCTGTCATCTCTGGAGACCTCAGATAATAGCCAGCTCGGGTCACAGCTTAAAAGAGGTGATCTGGGCATAGTCCCTAGCAGCTCCTCATGCTCATTACCAGGCTTCATGGTACCCAGTGCAGTTTATCAGAGCCACTCAAAGGATCAAATCACTGGAACATCTGCAGAACTCAGCAGGAGGGCACACATTCCGGTTGCTCACATGCTAATTGCATTTAGCTGCCCGCACTCTTGGTGCCTTTCCCTTTTGTCAAGAATTAATACCCACAATGGCAACAACAGGCTGATAATGACTGTAAGTATTGCAGTAGCTTGACTGTTGCACAAACCTTACACTTCCAGGGGTAGGGTGGGGACCCTTACTGCATTCTGCAGTTCCCATCATTATTACTGTAACTGAGCACAAATCAGTAAGTCTCCCGATCCTCATGCATGCTGTTTAGCACAAAGCATGCATGTGAGACATTGTTCAGCCCTGCACGGCATTATATGTTCATGAATATGTGGTTCTTAAGGAAGATGTAGTATGTGAGTGTGCATTTGCAGGAGTGCAAGCTGTAACCTAACCTCTACATACCTCTGTCTTCCACACAATGAACAACCAGTATAGTTTCCTAACTCAAGATTGTGGAGGGGAAATCCTAAATGTCATGTATGCAATGAATGATGTGCCAGTCCTAAATATACATACACATACACCTGCATAGTACAACTCAAGTGCGCACACAAAATTCTCAGCTTCTTAGGAAGGTTTCTTGTAAGATACATGCACAACAGGTAGGAGGACATCACGGAACATTTTTGCATCTATTTGCCAGATGTTTTCTCTCTCCCCCCTTTAAGCTAGAAGATGTGCACGCTAGAGAATTAAATTTCACTCACCACTTTAGAAGGAGGAGGCTGAAGAGGAGCAAGTTGGTGCCAGTTATCCACTATTTTCATTCAATAAAAATCACATTGGTTTCTTTTGCATGTTGTTGTGTGGTGAAGCTTCCAGGCAGAGAGAGAGAGGGGGGGGAGAGAGAAAGAGAGAAAAAGTGAATTCTTCCCTTTACTGAGTGATATATAGATAGATTCACGGTGAGCAGCAGCCGAAGTTGAAGATCACTCTTATAAAAGCTTTATGCAAAACATAAAGCAAACAAAGGAACAGAGAGAGACAAAAATCACTAGCAGCAACACGAGGCAATATCCAGATCAACACAAATGGATTCTTTAATACTTTCTGCCCTCTTAGCACAGTAGCTAATATACCCGTTATCCAAGAGCCTTGTTTTATGTTGTCAAGGGAGCCTCTAGCTATATGATGCGATATGCTGTTATCCTGTTGTGTCTCGCAGATCTGATCAGAGAGAGAGAGAGAGAGAGAGAGAGAGAGAGAGAAATCGATGTCCAGAGTAAACAAAATCAGAATTGTAAGCAACTGTCACTCATACTGATCAAATAGGCACTAGAGGAGCCATTTAAAAAACCACAATTAGTTTTATGTAAAATCCTTAAGACGGAAACAAATCTGAGCCCATCATTTGGTCCCGCGGTTCATGGTCACATGTGATGAAGTGATCTCTCCTTTGCTAGGCTTTCAGTTCCACTGTTTGCAATCACAGCAACAAAAGCAACAACCACATCCATAGCTCTGGGACATCTGCAAGATCATAGGAAAGCTCCCAGCCAGCACTAAACACATTACCATTCAAAAGGTTATGAAATCTGCTCACACATAAACCAAAACAGTGCAGCTCCAATTATGCTTAGATTTAAACTGTACCAAATCTTAATGCACATCTTTTGCAGTATTTTGAACTATGTAATCCAAAAAGGCTTTCATCAAATGTGCAATTTTAAACATTTTATTAAATGGATTCTCCCAGACTTATAAACATACAGAATACTAAAATTACAGTAATGTGTTTCATCTAAGATAAATATGATTGAACACCACACTATGCATTCCTGGTTCATTTCAGCCAACTGTAAGAGTCCTGTTAAGCACCTAGCAACAGAACAAAATTAAGAGTGCCATTAGGACATGCATTTCAGATCCTGCCATTTTCAATTGTCTGCAACATTGTTTATAATGCTCCTGTGTATTTTCTCTAGTTCAGATATGCAAGACAACAGATGCACTCATCAGTTATGTGGAATTATTTGGATAAAGGCTGAGATCCTATGCAATACTGAGCAACCCCACCGCATTAGTTTTCAGTGTCTTCTGAAACAACTCCAGCAAATACTCAGCATTACTTAATGTGGATTAATAATTCCTTAATACATGTTAATTATCATGTCAAACACTCAAATCAAGGTGTCTAAAAAAGACAGAGGAGAGAGTTTTCAGTTAACACTTATTAGTATACTGGGGATCTACAGTGTGATTATGATATACAGATGTGTGGCAGTTATCCTGGACAGATTTGTGTGAAACGTAAGTGGTCAATTTTGCATATGTAGAGCTAGTGAAGATAATGCAGCCTATCATTATACAGCAGGTGTGGGGAATCTTTGACCCTCCAGATGTTGCTAAACTACAGCTCCCATCAGCCCCAGCAAGCATGGCCAATGGCCAGGGATGATGGGAGTTGTAGTTCAGCAACATCTGGTGGGTCAAACGTTCCTCACACTTCTTATGCAGGCTGATTTGACCAGACAAGGATGCACTTCAGAATCTCAGAACTGTGACCATATGAAGCCTGAATGTTTTGGGTAACATTACAAGTTATCACATGAAGGCTGAAATTATAACTCGACTTACTTGGGAGTAGTAATGACTGAGAAATTCAATTCAGTTAGCATTTCAAGCTGAATCTATCAAATTCACACTTTCTGAAACAATAAGAGAACCAAAACATAGCCATCCTTTGAAATTCGCACTTATCCAAATTTTGCAATGGAGTTTACCAACCAAACAATGTTTACCATGTTTTCAAAAATGCATATGTTAGGGGAAAGCAGGCCCGGTACCAGTGGATGGCCAGGTTGGGCACTGGCCAAGGGCACCTGTGACGCAGTGTTGGGTTGAGTGAGAGCACCACCGTCCCAGGAATCCCCCCATGCAGGTGGCATAGGCTTAATTAGGGAGGGCTGGTGGGTGGGCTTATTTAAGTCCACACTGCCTGCATTGTGAGGCAGTGTTGGGGAGCATGACGACACTGGCAGTCTGGTGCCCAAAGGCCCATTTATGCCTGGTGCTGCCCCTGTGGGAAAGTGTGCATAAAAATTAATGTATGAGCGAAAATAACATACAAAAATGCATTATAAGATGAGAAATTGCTTGCAAACATGTGTACAGTAGTCAAAACTGCCTACAAAAATGTTTATTAGGGAAAATTCCCAATAAAATTCTGGAGAATTTTCATTTTTTTAAAAAAAATCCCAAATTGCTGCAGAAATGTGAAGAACTGAATTTAAGGTTGGAAAAATGAGAAACTGGCAGATCTTTCCATCCCTACTTGGAGGTAAACTGCACTGAATTCAATAGGACTTAATTCTGAGAAGACATTCTGAGGATTGGACTGTAAATCTCTTCCCTTTCTCTTCCGTGTCATTTGTCCAACCCTATCCACCAATTCCCATCACCACCTGCCTCTCGCTCCTGCAAGTTTCTACACAACTGTTCCACCATCACCAAAATCCAGATAAATAAGAGTAAATTATTCAGGAATAACTTATTCATGACCACTTATTTGTTACCTCTTATTGTGTCCAGGCATCCTGCTTTTCACATTGCCCTGGTGATATAGTTGTCTCCAAGTTACTTAAGAAACTGTTTATGTTAGAGGCTGTCTGGAAGAGAAGCCGTAAGTGAGAGGCAATTTCCTCATTTAAGTCTATCTAGGGTTGGGCTTATGACATCTGGCCAGGGTTGGCACCAGGCATGACTGGGCCCTTGGACACCAACCTGCCCCAGGCCTACAGCACCATAGCCCAACCCCACCTGCAAGCGACATGGGGCTAATAAGCCTGCCCACCTATGTGTCCCACCACCTCTCCCGTCCCTGTGAATGAAGCATGCCTGCCATCAACCAAGATGGTGGCAGGGGTGTCAGCTCCTTAGGGAAGCCCCTGCCACCAAATTGGTTGATGGCAGGCATGTGCGCACAGTGCACATGTCATTCACAAGGAGAGGTTGGTGGGGCATGCATGCAGGCTGATTGAAGCCCGCATTGACTTTAGGGGGGGTGCCCGAGAGCTTCCTCTCTGCGATCTGTGGCAGAGTCGGGAGCCAACGCTGCCATGGATCACAGAACGGGAGTGCTACGCTCTCACCCTAAGGAGGGGTCCTCAGCCAGGGCCTGGCCTAGCTACTGTCTGGTGCCAGCCCTGGATCTGGCTGAGCAAACAGCTTCTTTGGGTTTCAGAATGAAACAAAGAACCCACCTTTGACCCTGCTCCCAAAATTGATTGAGCCAACTCCTTCATCACTCCTCTTCTTTTCTGACTTCCACTGCCACAATTCAGTATCCATGGTAAGGTTGGAGGAGAAATTCAATTCAGTTCACGTTTAAAGGTGAACCTCCCAAATGCACACTGTCTGAAACAATAGGTGAACTGAAGCATAGCCATTCTTTGAAATTTGCACTTTTCCAAATTTTTTAAGTTTTCTTTTCCAGCCAAGTAATTTGTACAAAAATGAATATACTGCAGTTAAGTGTGCATAAAAATGCATATGCTAGTTAAAATAACATACAGAGGTACATTATATTGGAGGAAATTGCGTTGCAAATGGTAAAACTGCATACAAACATTGTATACTAGGAGAAATTTGCACCAAAATGCTAATGAATTTTTAGGAGGATTTTTGTTTTTAAAATGCAAATAGATGTGGAAATGTGATGACCTGAACTTAAGATTGGAAAAATGAGACACTGAGAGAAACCAAATTTAACAGATTCACCCATCCCTAGTTCTTGGTGTTTATTTCTGTACGTTCTGCCCTCACTGATGCTGCAACCATCTTGGATGCAATATTGCCCAGCTGTTAGTAAATAAACAAATACACAGTAAACAAATCTGGTGACAACCACAGAGGTGGGAAACAAAGCTAGGAACATTGCCTAACTAGAACTGCCTTCTACCACTTACATAGGCCAAGCTAACTGGAGGCTGGAGACAGCCAATTTATATCCTACACCTTTCCTGGCTAGAGAAAAGCACAGTCCCTGCAATGGTGTTGTGATGCAGGAGCAGTCACCCCTCTGCCTCACTGGGAATGGAAGGCAACTTTCATTTTCACTTGTTTTGTATGGGCCAGCTCAGCTGTTCACATCTAGAAGTCTTCTGATGGCTATTGGCAGCAAGACTGGTTGAGAAGCATTTGGGAAGTGAGGACGTGTACTGTGGCTTACCACCCTCCTATTCATGTAGTGGCCCTCTGTTGAAAACCAGTAAGATTTTACGCATCTTTAAAAAAGAATAGCTGCCAGCAGGTGGCTAGGAGGAATTTTAACATCTTAATATTGGTTTCACTATATGCTGGGGGAGGCATATAGTGCACACACTAGTGGTCTCCACGTGTGAGTTGTGCAACAGAGCTACCCACACAGAATCGTGGCTCTGCTTCTGTGAAAATAAAATTGGTTGTGATTTTTTTCTTCTTAACGGAAGTGGAGCTTTGGTGTTTGATCTTGCATGAATGAGTTTGTGGGTCCCACTTATTCTGGTAACATAAGTAGATCACTTGTATAAACAGGGTTTTCCTCTTTAAGCAGCCCACAATATCTTTGAAACCAACTCTGAGTCTGCTTTTCAGCAGATTTGAAGCCAACTGGCCTGGTTCTGAGTTATGCAAGTGTTTTTTAGGTAATGGTGGTCTTATCTGAGGCCCATGCAGGGTTGTAGCAGCAACTGAAAATCTGCCATGAAGTAGCCAGGAAGGCAAGACACGAACCACATTTACATCACAGGTTACCAGCTTTTCCCAACCAGTGTGCCTCCAGGTGTTGTTGGACCACAACTCCCATCAGCCTCAGTCAGCATTGCCAATGGTCAGGAAAGATGGGAATTGTGGTCCAACAACATCTGGAGGCACACTGGTTGGGAAAGGCTGGGTTAGACTGATAGCTTTCTACTGGCGTCGTGAAAAAATATACAGTTTTCCATCCCTATTTATCAGTGGCTACCAAAAAAAAAAAATTCTAAATTGGGGAGAGGCCAATCTCATGAGACCTTTAATTTATATACTGTATCCCTGATGTATAAATATAATTATATTTCTATACCTATGTGTTGAAGTCATACTGACCTGTGGTATGCATGTTTAAATCTTTAATGCCCTTGTATTTTTAGGTATGTTCGCACATGCGAACAGCCTCCACATATTCCTTCCTGATCTTCCTTGGGTACAAAGATCACATGACAAAGAGTATTTTGTGAAGCAGCAATCCATAGTTATACTCTTACTTTAATTTTTGTGTTCAAAGCATTTCCAAATTCAGCACAGTGACAATTTGGGTAGGATAACATGAAGGTTGTTTGAATGTACGAAACACACCTGTATGACTGTTATGGGAGAAAAACAACAATTCTCTGTACTATATAATGGCTTAATAGTACAAACAGGTGCAAACATACATACAACATAGTTCGGAGGGTTCAGCTATGCAAAGCCCCCAAATATCCCCTGGTCTCACAGGTGCTGATTTGAAAATTCAGCAAAGCATACAGTGAATGTGCAAAATTTAGCAAATGTTGATATTCAGATATGAATTCTGTCAAGTCCAGGAAGAAATGTCCACTTTTTGATCATACACCAGAGAATACTGACAATCAGTTAGGTGACTATGTCAATTTTTTACCAATGAATCTGAGTTTTTGGACATTCATGAAAGTTGATGTGAAATTATTAATATTCATATTTTTTTAAAGAAAAACCAAGCCTTTCCTAATGTCTTGTATTCACTTGTATTCTTCTTGGAAAACTGACACTCCACAAATGAATAGCCTATATAGGATACCTGTATTGACTATGACATGAGTAATTCTGAATGTCCTTGCTGTATGAACATTTGGAAAACCTGCCTGGCTGTTTAAGAAAAATCATGGAAGACTCTGACATGGAATTGATAATGATCTTACTGATACCACCAAATATAGAATTGACCTTAAAATGGAAATTCTCTAAAACCTCAACAGTACAGGATTGGATTCATAGTTTGCCATGTATCTCACCTAGTCAAACTGACAGCAAGAATGTCCAGAGGAAGACAAAGCACCAATCTTGTTCTGCCAACTATGAGTGTTATTTATTCAGTCTAGGTCTCCTTTCATTGGTATACTGCTTCAGTTATCTTGCCTTTGTAATTACATTCAAGATGGTCGTAAAAAAAACAAAAACCTGAAAGCAGCCCAGGGCTTTCAAAATGCCCAGCCTTCTTTCTCCACTCGCATCTGGGCCTGTCCCAGTAGAAACTGCTGTCGTTGGAATATTCCAGTTTGCCATCAGCAATAGCATTCCACAGAACACAGCAGCAAAGTAATCACCTTTCTTTAATGAAACTGGCCACCTACCGGGGGTTGAAGCGACCACAAATTGTTTTGCTGTTACTGCTGTACCCTCCCCCTGCAAGTGTTCAAAATTATGCATTTTACAAAACAAATCAGATGGTGGACAATGTGTGCTTAGCAAGTCTCTCAGTTTTAATTTAGGGCAATTTCCAGGCTTTGAAAAGTGATCTAAGCCATTTGTGCTGCTGCTGAGTGTATTTACAAGGAAAAGGACTTGTTTTGTGCTTATCATTTGTTTGTGTGTTTTTATTATTACTTGCAGCACATTACATTTTACAAAGTTGTACAAAGTTATATGTGGCACAAAGCAGTGCTTGTTATCCCATCATGCTATGAAATAAAACTGGTCTGGAAGCGAGGTGTTCCACACGGCCCAATCTCTGAGCAGTGAGAGACTTCCAGGGGTTCCAGCTCTTACCCAGGGTTTGGTTTCCTTGGAATGAAGGTGACTGGAGGCTGTAGTGTCTTTTTGATATATGGTTTTATTTACACACATATATAACCTGAGCATAAGATGGAAGCGGCTCACAGCATTAGCACCCCAACAGATCTTGTTTCCTCTTCAGGTTTCTAGAAAGGCTCCCCAAAGCCATGGCTTGGTGTTCTACACAGGGAGCAAGTCTCTTGTCTTTTTCAGCTCACCAGGTCTACCTCAGACTCACACTAAAAATACAGGCTTTCTCCTGGCACTACCCAGGTGAGAGGGGAGGGCTACCTTCCTGAAAGAGCATCATCCTAGTTGCTCCTATGGCTACACATCTGCTCTTGATGTGATGTCTAAGTCTTTAGACATATAGATTGGATACTTAACAGTCTTGGCCAGAACCCATTACCCTAGTTTGCCCAGTTCAACAGATCCCTTTACTACAAACTCCATCTCTACAGACACAGAATTACAGGCTTGGAGGATACCCACAGACATCATCCATACCAACCCCCCAATCCTAAAAGGGGGAAATGGTAGTAGCTAGGTGCAGGTTACCTGAAATCCTTAGTTAATGACTAAGGTCACACCTATATAAAGATGGTTTAGTCTGCAATCTTAAACACCAGTGGTTCCCAAACCCTTTACCCCCCATGGACCACTTGAAAACTGCTGATGGTCTTGGTGGACCACTTAATGATTTTTCTGCCTGTTGTAGCACTTGTAATGCAATATTAGATATTGTATGATGTTTATTTCCATTTTTATTGCTTCTTTTATTTCTTATATCATATTTTATAGTATTACAATTTGCATTTCATGCAACTGAACTATAATACAATATAAGAAATAAAAAAGCAATTAAAATACAATTTAAAATGGATGTTAATAAGGATATACAACAAAACACCACACTGAAGTCTGTGGACCACTGGTTATCTATGGACTACAGTCTGGGAACCCCTGCTATATACATTAACTTCCTAGAAAGTCCCATTGATCTCAGTGAGACTTGCTTCTGAGTAGACATGTGGAGGATTGAATATAGGCTTTGATATTTTGATGTGCTTGCATTATGTCTTTAAACCCCAGAACCTCTGTGAGACCATTCTAATGTCAGCCCAGGTGGATCACATGGGAATTGTAGGCTGAAACCACACAAGGAAAGGATGCACAAAACCTCTCACAAAAGGTACTTTTATGTTCTCTGTTTCCAATTTTGTATTAAGGTGCTAAACTGGGAGAGAGGGATACTCCCCAGTGGATGTGCCCTAATATCAGTCAAAGTAATGTTTATTGTGCTAGCCATAAGCCATGACAAATACTGTACAAAACTTTAATATTGAATATAAACAAAGACATAGAAAATATACATAATAAAAATTAACAAGCAGAGTCTCCCTGGCAGTTAATTGCTATGTAGTCTAATTCTTTTTTTCTGATCTTTTTTGCCGCAAGGGCAAAAAGAGCCACCTTGTGGGTCACGTAGCTGTTAACATCACTCAGGAGATATAAGGTCTCCTCCAGGGAGTTCCCATTTCCCTGGGACAACAAAGGTTTAATAAATCTCTCTCTTGGGTGATCGTAAAGAGGGCATCTTAACATGTAATGCACAATATCCTCCACCTCTCCTAGATCACAAATGCACAGTCTTCTTTCAAATGGCACTTTCTGATAACGACCATCCAGTACCGCTGTAGGCATAACTTGGAACCGAAGTTCCATGAAAGCAATTCTTAAGGGGGCTAGCCTTAATTTAGTCAGATAACAAGCTCTAAAATGTTCTGTTTTCACTAATGCAAAATAAGTAGAAAATCTGGATATTTTGATTAGACACAGATCTCTTTTAGCGTCTATCCAAAGGAGCCAGTCCCTTAGGTGTCTTTTTTCTATGTCCACGAGATATTTTAGCTCGGGAAGATGGTAGCTATTTAAGAGGTTATGGGACATTAACTTCCAGTTATGGTTATTTTCTAACTCCTTATAACACAAAGTTGGTAAACGTTCCGTTATCAAAGAAGCAATTCGCTTAAAATAATTCAAGCGGAGCCACACAGCTTTTATCTTTATAGATGGCCAGCCAGTTTCTGTTCTCAAGAAAGCTGCAGGTGTTCCTGGGGGTAAGGAGTATAGTTTTCTAAAGAATTTATTCTGCACTATTTCCAGGGTTGTGATCACATTCGTATCTGCTCCCCATACCTCTACCCCATAGAGCATTTGTGTGACTACTTTACTGCCAAAGATCTTTAAGGCAGGTTCGATCAATTGTCCACCCTTATTATAATAAAATTTCATTAAGGCTCCAATTGTTCTCTCTGCTTTCAGCTTAATCATCTCACTATGCCGTTTCCACGAAAGGGACTCGCTGAAAACTATCCCTAAATATCTGAATGAGCGGACTTGTTCTAAGACCTGTTGATCCAAACACCATTTATACCTTGGATTACGTTTGCCAAAGACCATAATTTTAGACTTAGAGTAGTTTATCAATAGATTCTCATTTTTACAGTAAGTGCTGAATGAGTCAAGGAGGTTTTTAAGGCCCAAACGAGAAAGAGAAATAAGTACCAAGTCATCTGCATACATTAAAATAAAAATCTTTCTATTGCTAATTGCTGGTGCAGGCGAATCTACTCGAGCTAACCATGGGACCAGATCATTGATATAAATATTAAAAAGAGTGGGAGCCAAAATGCATCCCTGCTTCACCCCTCGTGTAGTTTTCAAAGCTTCAGTTAATGCACCCTTTAAGCCAATTCTGATCCTCAGTTCTGTGTTGCTATACAACTCTTGAATCAACTGTAAAAGTCTACGATCCATCTCAATGCTTTGTAATTTCTCCCATAGTCTGGATCTGTTGATTGAGTCAAAAGCTGCAGTGAGGTCAATAAAGGCAGCATACAGATGTCTTCTGTTCTTAGTGTATTTCGCTATAATATGATTTAAGACAAAGCATTGGTCAATCGTGCTGTAACCTCTTCTAAACCCTGCTTGTTCTTCCTGGATAATCAAATTATCTTGCAGCCAATCAGTTAGTTTTTGCAGTAAATATCGAGCATATATTTTTGAGGGGATGTCTAACAAACTGATTGGACGATAGTTTTGTGGGTCATTTCTATCCCCTTTTTTATAGATTGGAAATATTATGCTTGTTTTCCATCCGCGAGGCATTTGACCAGAGCTGTTGATTGTGGTGAATAATCCAACCAGGATGGGTATCCACCAGTCTACATTTTCTGTAAAGAGTTCTGGGGGAAGCATATCTTCTCCTGGTGCTTTTTTAGTTTTCAAGGATGCAATAAGCGTCTTTATCTCATGTGTAGTTACTGGATGCCACTCAGGTAAGTTATCAAAGTTTTTAGATATCTCAATCTCTGCACTATCATTAGGTTGACCACCAAATAAGTTAGTAAAGTGCTTAATCCAGGAAGAAGCAGGGACTGCAGCCTCCGAGGTAGATCTTATTTCCTTTAATCCTCGTGCAACCAGCTCCCAGAATTTACCTTCATTGCGTTCCCTTACTGTTTGTTCCAATTCTTGCCACTGAGTTTTTATATATACCCCTTTCTTATTTTTAAGTAAACTTTTATATTCCGTCCTACATTTAATTAACTCTTCCGTTTTCTCTTTTGAAGGTTTCTTACAGGATTCTCTGATTTTTTTTTTTAATACTTTCTTAGCCTTCTTACACTCTGCATCAAACCAGCCGTGTTGGAATATCTGTTTACTTTTATCTTTAGTTGTTATTAAACAAGGTCTAAGTTCAGTAACTATTTGCTGGAAAATATCTATATGATTCGCTGAGTTATCCCCAAATTGTTGTCGCCTGCTCATCAGAAAATTGTTTTGTAGTTTTTGCTGGATGTTACTACTTAATTTGTTAGACCATTTCAGTCTCCTTTCGCCCAGCATTTCCCCGGTAAGATTAGTTGTATCTGTTATTGGCATCCGTTCCAACAAGGGATTTAAAGTCACCACTAAGGGGAGATGATCGCTTTCTGTTCTTCCAAGAATTTCAAAAGCACTTACTAAAGGGAAAAGTGAGACTGAAACCATTATATGATCGATAACACTGGCACCCAAATTGCTCAGATAGGTATAATAACCTTCAGTTATGTCCAGTGGACTCCCATGCAGCGAATATAAATTTTGATGGTATATAAATTCTAAGAATTTAAGACCTTGTTGATTGTATTTGCTGTCCATCGAGGTGTGGGGAGTTAGAAAGATCTCTTCCAGATCTAAACCGAAGGGATGAAAGAAACCTTCTGAAATTGCCCCAATTCGGGCATTAAAATCCCCGCAGATTAGAATATATGCTTGCAGGAACTTCTGATCTATCTGTTCCAGTAAAGATACTAAATCCTTCCATATCTTGGTAACGGTTACAGGGTTGTTAGACGGTGGAAAATATGTGTTTATGCAGAAGAAGGGGACTCCAGTCTCTGTTTTTAATTGTACTGGAAGAAGATAGTTGTTTTGAGATTCCAATTTAACCAACTGGGATTCTTCGATTAATTCCAGCGATAAGAAGGACACCAGTCCACCACTACCTCTGCCCTTCTTGAATTTCTTTGTGGCTGGTAGATAGAATGATTTGTAACCCCGCAGCAGTGGAGAATTGAGTTCATTAGTCCAAGTCTCCTGTAAGCAGACTATATCATATAGTTGGAGCATCTCAATAAATTCTTTATCTGCCATCTTATTTTCCCAACCTGCCACGTTCCAGGAGATTATCTTTAACCCTTTATATTTTGTATCAAGTCATTTAGAATAGTCCAAAGAGGTTTTAGGAGAGTAATCTCTGGGCTTATTATTATCACCCTTGATCCAATATTTATCTTTAATATGGATCATGTGTTGTGTTCTCCAATTTTTCTGGTTGTGGGTATGTGTTTGCAGCCTGATGTTATTTGGGTACGTTACAAATTTGGGGAGCTCGTACCTCTGATTCCTCCAGCCTCTATTTTCCCCAGTGTTATATTCCAGCCATCTTTTACTTCCAGTCTTTGGAATCCAAGTGGAAATATTATGATGCCCTTGAGAGGACTTGTTTGGTGTTCTTATGAGTTCAAATAGTAGCCCTCTGTTGGAAAACCTATGTAATAGGGACCAGAAATTGTACCCTAACTCCGAACTCCGAAATGTGAGCTCGTTGCTTCCCAATTGACCAAAAGAGGGTAGACATTTGCAAAAAACTCCTTTTCTTATATCAAGGGCTGTTCCCAATATAGATTGAATATCAGTTAGGAGTTCTTTCCACGAACTTAATCTCCCTCCTGATTTTCTCACTAACCAGTTGTGGATGATCACTTGAAAGTCATTCGGTATTCTTTCCTTTGATCTAATCCTTTTCTTGTAAAAAGGGTTGTATTTACTCCTTTTCCTTCTATTGTCTTTATAGTTGTATTTTAGGGGATGTGATGATTCACTGAGTTCCTCGGTTGCCTCCCATCTACGTTGCTGAACCATACGGGGAGACTGTTGGTGAGACTTGACTGAACCATCTTCTTCTGATGGAGTTTTCAGGGTTTGCTTAAAAATATTAGGTGGGCAACTCATGTTTTCCACTATCAGTGGAGTAGAGGCCTTGTCTGAATATTTATCAATTATTAAAAGTCTTGAGTCGGAGGGTGTGAGATTTAAAATGGAAACATCGTTATTGCTGAGAGCTTGCTCTTGGTTACCAACATAAGGGAATGTCTCTGAGTGCTTGTTCCAGTCTTCAAGTATATCTTTTAGTTGTTGAGTTGTTGTGTTTTGGTCGAAATCCTCCTTATGCCGAATATCTCTAACTGCTTGTTCTTTCTGTGGCACGGTGTCCTCCAAACCTTGAATAGTAAAATTTGTCTGAGGGGCTATCGTCAAAATTCCCAACTCTACAAGGGCAACTAAAGTTCCAATGGTAGCTTTCAGGCCAGAGACTTCCTGCTGCAGTTTATCCATGTTATGAAAAATTTTTTCCGTTGTCTGCTTGGTTAAAAAACATTGATCTCTTAAAATTTCCCATGAGGAAGGAGTTTCTTCCTCGTTTTCTCCCAAAACTAAATTGCCTGAGTTTTCCTTTAAAGAATCTAGAGTTTCTTTGCTTACTGTAAGTTGTGTTTGTCTACAAAATTGGAAAGTGTCTTCTCTCAAATCAGGATCAGTGGACCAGTTTGTTGGACTTTCGTTATAGGAATGCTTGTCTGAGTTTCTTCTATCTTCTAGATGATCTCCTGTCTCAGTTATAAAACTGGTGCTGTCAAAGAGACCCAGACTCTCCATAGGTGTTAATTCTGGAGTTCTTTGGTCCAACTGCTGCTCTTTTACTTTTGCTGTAGGTTTATTACTTTTAATTATCCCACAATAGTCTAATATTGATTTTTGGATTAGATTAGGAGTTGAGCTGTTAATTATAGTACTACGGCTTTGAGCACGCGTGGTCACCATTTTGTACCCGTCAGGTGAATTTCAAAGAGTGAAATATGCTTAAACAGCACTAATTTCTCTTCACCTCCTAGCACTCTGTTCTGATTTCAATAAAAGATACTTTGGCAGCTGCAATGTTAAAGAAAGGAGTCAAGGCTTTGTAGGAGTGAGAGACTAATTAGTTTGTAATATGCAAGGGGGGTCGTGACGTCAAAGCTGTTAAAGGTCCATGTAGAATTACTCCTTCCAACTCACAAAAATGTTTCTACCCCTTATGTAGTTTATAGTTCAGGTTTACTTCTGCTCTCGTGCTCCTACGAGTAAGAATTCAGTTTAGTGTTTTAGAACTCTTCTCTCTCCGTTGAAATTGCAGGTACATTGATGTTTATATTAATTAAGTGAGGTGCCGAGCCGCTGGGAAAAAGATAATAGAGAGTACCTGTGTATGTACGCTGGAATTACGTCTATTCCACTACAGAGATGTACTTGAGAAGAAACTGGAGCTTCCTTGCTTCCTTGCGATACAATAAAGAAGCAGTCGATGTTTTCAGCTTGCTGTTCCTGTGTGTTCCCCTCCTCCAGGTCTCAACATAAACTGCTTTGTAGCTTATCTCTCCGGTTTCTCACTTTTCCTTTCAGATGTTTTCAAAAGCCCAGGGAAGATAGAGGAGTTGTCTTACTCCTATATTGAGTCCGTTCACTTTAGATAACTCACAATGGCCAAAGATATAAAATTAATATAGGAGCCGAGTAATCATTCAACCGACTCAGTCGCCATCTTGGCTCCTCCCCCCGTGCCCTAATATCAGGAGAGCCCTTCAGGGCCATCAGATGAAAGCCTCATCTATCCCAGAATCTTGTTTCTTGTTTCCAACTCATACAAGTCTTTTCCAATATGGTGTCTTTCAGATGTTGTTGGACTCCAACTCCCTATATGGCTAATGGTCAGGGATTATGAGAGCTGTAGTCCAACAACATCTGGAGGGCACGTTGGGGAAGGCTGACATATCATATAGGAAGGGCCTAAACTGCAGGAACATTTCAGTATGAGTGCAAAAGTCTCATATATTAAAAAATGAAACTCCATAATAAAGCTACTATAAATAACCACCTTTTAAAAAAACAGCCAATGATTAATGCCATGATTATATACAAGTCTATCCAGAAGGAACTGCCCATTGAGTTCAGTGGAGTTTAATCCAAGGCAATTGGGTATAGGATTGTAGCCTAAATTAGTCCAAGGCCTGGTTCGCAGATGTGTACACATAATTTCATTTCTACACTTGATTACTACACATTTGATGCTGAGTGGCAGCTGACTACATGAACTGGTTCCATCACAAAACATGTCTAAGGTCACATGATATGAAATGCACTATATCTGTGAGAGTCCATCGCACATGCAGGTCACCACTTCACAGTGAAAGCCATCAAGCCATCAACATGCACATGTGAATATCCCTTAGATGTCATATGAGATGCACTGGCAGACTAACATGTTGTGATTTAATTACTAACATTCAAGCCCTGTAATAAATGGTCCTGATGTTATCTTACTGAATGCTCATTTGCAACACACTCCACATGGTGCTGCTACAGGCGCTCTCTGGAACAAGGGCTGCCAATGTGCAAGGCCTTTGGAGCCAAGTTAATAGATATTTGCTACTTAGTAGTGAGAAACTTAGGTGGTTTAATTAAAGAAAGGACTTGTGTTTCACTGTTAGGAACTCATTTCCTCCTGGATCAGGATTTGGTGGTTTTTCAGCTATCACTCAACTCACTGCACAATTTGCTGTACTTAATAGTCTCTGTTTGAGAAAACATATTAAATGTTACTGAAAGAAAATTAACTGAAGGGGGGGAAATACGCCACCCAACCCTCATATACATGTGTATACTTCTAGGTACACAAATACCATAAAGGAATATAGAAAGGGAGGGATAAGCTATTCATTTATCTATACCTGTCTATCTGGTTTTATGTCCTCCCCTCCCCAAATAGTGGAAAATTCAGGGAAGTCTGAAGGACCAATTTCTCCTTCTTTGGAGAAGGGAGCATGTACACCAGTGGTACTTTCATAATAACTGGTTTAGTTATCAGTTCTGAGGTTGACAAAGACTTATGGGGTACAGTTGCAAGTTAGTTCCACATAGGAATGCTTGAAGAATTTGCACAGCACAAAATTCTTTGTGAACATTATGAATAATTCACTAATAGGCAAAGAAAACCCCTTGTGGTTTAAGAATGTACCTATAGCCAACAGGTATTTCTATCAAACTTTAAAAAGCAGGGAAATTAGGCAGCTATAGTGAATGCACCAGGGGAGCAGCAGACTAGACCTCTCTGAGATATTGTACTGCCCTACAAATTTGTCAAAATGCAAACATAATTTGGGTTGGTCTTTCACAGTCCAATCCACTGTGTAGTTTGGAAGAATTTGGTAACATGTGCCTCTGAGCATATGGTGAGTGGTGGCAACACCTGCAATCACAACTACATCTCCAAAGATGGAGAATTACCTTTTTTGTAAGTTTGTTGCTGTTCTTACTTTGCTTCTTTCCTGTGTTACTACTGTTTCTACAGAGAATCTAACCTAGAAAATTATATCTCATTCTTCATCCTAGAAATCTGTGTCAAATTTATTTTTTATTAATTTCAAAGCCTTTTTATTGATATGCCATATGATAGTGAAGACAGCCTTTTGTGTTTCAGACTGGAGGTTATGTTCTATTTCTATGTTGGGTGCATTGATAGTTGAATCTGAAACTGCAGTTTGATGTAAACTCAGACTGATTACAATATGTTGCTACTTAAGCAATCAATCATGCTGTTGGAAAAAAACAAACTTGGCCTGCCCAAGATGCATGTGCTCAGCCTGCTATGCTTAAACCACCCCACTTAAGGAAAGGTGGGCATGGTCAATTAAAAACATAGAGCACACCTAGAAATTTGCTAGAATATATTTCAGCTCCCACTGTTTTATCTTGTGCAAACTGAGACACTCCTGATGTCCACTGGAGACTCTTCTGCAGAATAGTCAATGCCATTATTCGCCCATCCCTAGATCCATCCCATAGCAAAGAGGAGCAGGGAGAGAATGGGCACCTGCATGGGGTGAATTTGTGGTCAGGTATGAACTGTGATTGGTGAACATACCTTATTCTTTCACAAATGCAACATTGTTTCAATAAAAAGAAGAATGGTGAAGAATGCTAACATAACAAGAATTTACTGGCTAAAAAAGAGTGTCTTCATCAGTTCGTGCACATGCAATCAGCTAATGAACTGACTAATTAATGTAGCAGTCATAGACTGACAATATAGACAATATTTTTAAAATATTTAAGAAAAACAGAGGATCCCATCAACTAAAAAAGGCAAGGAATTCATTGACTGCTTGGGGAAATCATCTTAAAACCACATTGCTTTAATCATGCAATACATAGACACATGAAACAACTTGGACTTTACAGGGACGGGGGTAAGTGGGGAGGGGGGATTTTTTAGAAAAGTGGGGGAAATGTAGTACATCTCAAGCTACTTAGCAGTTAAGTCCCCGGGGAAGAGGGATTGATTGTTAAACCACTCTGGCAGTGGTAGCTGTGTGAAGGCAGTAGGGGTCTCCTAGCAACTCTCAGTACCCTAAACAAACTACAGTTTCCAGGATTCTTTGGGGGAAGCCACGATTGTTAAAAGTGGTATAATAGTGTTTTAAATGTATAGTGCAGATGAGGCCTTACACTTGGGGCCAGGGCCGACTCCAGGCATGCCGGGACACTTGGGCTCCGGCCTGCCCCAGGCCCCGGCACACGCTGCCGTAGATTGCACCCCCCTTCCATTCCCTTGCTCCGCCTATCTTTCTGTCTTGTGTTTTGTGGCTGTGCATGTAGCACTGCCCTTAACCAAGATGGTGGCTAAGGTTTCCCTAAGGGGCTGAAGCCTCCACCGCCATTTTGGTTGATGGCACGCATGTGTGCTATGCACACACAGGACTGCCATCAACCAAGATGGTGGCGGACGCTTCAGCCTCTTAGGGAAACCTCAGCCACCATCTTGGTTAAGGGCAGAGCTGCGCACGAAGCCGCAAAACACAGGAAAGATAGGCAGAGTGGGAACTGGCGGGCAGTGCTATCTGCAGCAGCGATTCTGCAGCGGATCATGGAAGGGGAGCGCTACTCCCCCACCCTAAAGAGGGGCCCTTCAGGGGCGCCTCTGGGCCACGAGGCCCTCAGCCAAGGCCCAACCTCACCACCCTTTAGAGACAGCCCTGCTTGGGGCCTTTTTACACTAAAACAATTAGCAGTTTCTGGAACAATATGAGAACTGAAACAGCCATCTTTCAAAATTCGCACATCTCCAAATTTTTTGGTGAAGTTCTCCAATCAAACAAGGTATATATTAGGGGAAAGTGGGCATGAAAATGAATATATGACTGAAAATAATAAATAAGACATTATATTAGGGAAAATTGTTTGCAAAAATGTGTACATTGGTCAATACTACACACAAATGTTTTATTATGAGAAATTCACACAAAAATGCTGATCGGTTTTCATGAGGTTTTTTTTAAAAAAATTGCAGACTGCTGCAGAAATGTGAACTGAATTTAAGATTTGAAAATTGAGAAACAGAGAGATCCAGAATTGACAGATGCTTCCCTCCCTACCCTTGCTCACCCTCTTCCTTTTCCATAGGTGCTTCTTTCTGCATCATGATTTCAAATTTAAAATACAGAGCCAACAGTGCTGAAAACAGGAGGGTATAATATGATGTGGTACTGGAGTCTTCTGAGGAAATGATTTCTTCTCCAGATTCTATCATTACAACCCACTGTCACAGTTATCCTATAGCTTCTTATTCTTTCTGAAAGATGCCCAGACAAATTTGAAACTAATAGCCATTCATAACGATTCCACATCTTGAAACATGATTATTTTGGAAGGCACCAAAAAAAGTCAAGGAGAATAAGAGAAAACTAGCTAGGAGCTTTGGAGAGTACTGACAGTGTCAAAGGGGGTCTAAAAATAGAATGTTCTTCTACTCCAGACGCAAAAAAAAAAAAATACATGGAGGGAATATTAAGCGTGGGACACACATTGGCAAGAGCAAGGAAATGCTCAGGTAAAGGGTGAACAGAGCACATGTTCTTGCCCAACTAATCACACTTTAATAGTGATTAGATAATAGCCATTTTCAGAGGCATTTGGGATGTACCCACAATTAATGTGTGGAAGGGGAAGAGAGAGAATAGGGTTGTGCTTGCCACCCCCCACCCCAGCCTTTGTTCCTTTGCAAACGGAACCTGCGTACATACTATAAATCATCCATACATAAGCTCTCTCCATATAAGCGAAGGGTCCTGTACTTTACAAGGTCCCTGATCATGCATACAATTTATATGCGCACACATTTTGTTAACAAGGTCATATCTGCAGCATACATTTAAAGCACTCTTACACCACTTTAACAGTCACGGCTTCCCCCAAAGAATCCCGGGAACTGTGGTTTGCTAAGGGTATTGGGATTGGTAGCTCTGTAACAACTCTCAGCACCCTTAACCTCGAAATTGGACTACTGCAATGCACTATACATGGGGCTGCCCTTGAAGACGGTTCGGAAACTGCAGCTTGTGCAGAATGCAGTGGCCAGATTAATAACTGGGACCAAGCGGTCGGAACATGTGACACCGATTCTGGCCCACTTGCACTGGCTGCCTATATGTTTCCGGGCTCGATTCAAGGTGCTGGTTTTAACCTATAAAGCCTTACATGGCACGGGCCCGCAATACCTGATGGAACGTCTCTCCCGATATGAACCTACCCGTACACTGCGCTCAACATCGAAGGCCCTCCTCCGGGTGCCTACTCAGAAAGACGCCCGGAAGGCGATTACAAGAAAGAGGGCCTTCTCGGTAGCAGCCCCCGAACTATGGAACACCCTTCCTGACGAGGTACGCCTGGCGCCTACATTACTATCTTTTCGGCGCCAGGTGAAAACCTTCCTCTTTACCCAGGCGTTTTAGTATTTTTAGTATTTTAATATTTTAGTATTTTGTATTTAATGTTGTAAAGATAGTTATATGTTCATCTTTTTTTAAATTACTATTTGACTTGTATTTAATAGGTTTAATTATGTTAATCTTAGTTTTTGTTGTATGTTTAAATTGTTGATTTGATGACCAGGTGGTTTTAAATTGAATGTAAAGTGTTTACTTGATGTACACCGCCCAGAGAGCTTTGCTATGGGCGGTATAAAAATTGAATTAAATAAATAAATAATAAATAAATAAATAAACAAGCTACAGTTCTCAGGATTCTTTGAAGGAAGCCATGACTGTTTAAAGCAGTGTAAGAATGTTTTAATGAATGCTACAGATGTGACGCAAAAGAACAACAATCCTCAGAGATCCAGGTGGTAGGGATGGAAAGATCTGTCAATTTTGGCTCTCTGATTCTCATTTTTCCAATCTGAAAATTCTCACTCACCATTTTTTCAGCAATTTGTGCTTTAAAAAAAAAATCCTAATGAAAATTCGCTAGCAATTTAGTGCAGATTTCTCCTAATCAACATATTTTTGTAGGCAGCTTTGACTAATGTACACATTGTTGCAAGCTGTTTCTCATCATATAATGCATTTGCATGTTATTTTCACTCATGTATTCATTTTTATCAGAGCTTGGAAAAGTTACTTTTTTGAACTACAACACCCATCAGCCCCAGCCAACATGGCCACTGGATTGGGCTAATGGGAGCTGTAGTTCTAAAAAGTAACTTTTCCAAGCTCTGATTTTTATGCACACTTTCCCCTAATATATGCATTTTTGTAAACATTAGCAAACTGTATGCCAAAATCTGAATGTGTGAATTGCAAAGGATAGTTGTGTGTTGGTTCTCATATTGTTTCAGAAAGTGTGAATTTGACAGATTCGGCTTGAAATGTGAACTGAATCAAAATTATTGCCCATCCCTACCAGGTGGCAACAATATGCACAATCCCACCCATCCCTTCCAGATGCTTAGTTACAGAATGCCTTAGAAAAACTGAAGTATATTTTTTCCAAGGGAATGCTAAGTGGAGAGCATATGACAAAGGCTTCCCTTTGTTTCTATTTACTTGTTCCAGGTAAGGTTCAGGGCTTAACCTGTGCCAGGACTCAACACATTGAAGAAAGCAGGGATGAAAATGGCTCTGATACAGACCTAGAGTGTCTTTCCTTCACCACTGTGTAAAAAGAGGGAGTCCCCACACACAACGGTTTCCAGATCCAAGGCTGCTGTTTCCAGACACACAAGCACTGAGTATCCCTTTGTCTAAAAGTGAAGCACTGTTGTTCACTTTTTGAGTGTGACACATCACCAACTTGGGCGGAGCTGACATTTCTCAAAGACATTTTTTTCCCTGAGAAAATTTCTCAGGAAATTCTCAGATTTTTTTCCTCACCCCATTTCCCAGAAAAAAGAAAGCCACTTTACAGAATTTACTCAGAAAAAACTCCAGCATATTTTTCTGGGTGCCCACTAGGGTTGCCAGGTTCAGGGCCTGGGACTGATCCTGTATCTTTAGGAGAAGAGAAAGTCAGCCAAGTGCAGGTGTTCTTGCAACACTGTAATAGGAAAAACCACAAGGTGGAATTCTCCCTTCCCCCTGCACAACTTTTAAAGATACAGAAGACCTCTTGGTTGCCAGGCCCAGCCTCCAAGAGGTCTTCTGTATCTTTAAAAGTTGTACAGGGGGAAGGGAGAATTCCACCTTGTGTTTTTTCTCATTACAGTGTTGCAAGAACACCTGCACTTGGCTGACTTTCTCTTCTTCTAAAGATACAGGATCAGTCTCAGGCCATGAACCTGGCAACCCTAGTGCCCACTGTTTCTCCCCACCCCATGCCTTAGAATGATACTAAATCTGTGGTATAGTGAAGGATCAGAAAGGGTGGCCAGGTGGCTGCTTGCTGCTGTTGCTGCCATTAGCTGTGGTAGCAAAAAAAAAAGGGGGGGGAGTAGCTGTACTACTCCCAGTGTTAATAGCAAGCCCCATCCCCTGAGAAACAGATTGAGAGTTTCTTCTCCCCCTGGAGAAATTTGGTGAAAATGTTCCCCCCTTTCTCTTCCCACAAATAGAGAATTTGAATTTGAAGGGGATGTGACAGGGTTCCATCCCCCCATATACTGAGAATTTTGTGAAGCCACAGAGCTAGCACCCATGTCCTGATTCTGTCCTCTGAATATAGGCTTGATCCACACAGTCTTTTAGCCCAAGGGCGGGAAACCTGTGGCCCTTCAGATGTTGTTGGACCCCATCTCCCATCAGCCTAGCCAGCATGGTCAATGGTAAGAGCGGATGGGAGTTGTAGCCCAGCAACATCTTACAATAAACTGACATAACAAATAAACCGACATAACACAACATCGAGAGGGTCCCAGATTTCTCACCCTTCCTTTAGCTTGGAAAGATTGATCACCAGGGTAATGTACAAAGCCATACATACATAAATAAATAAAAATACTTGCAATAACAAAGAATAAAAACAGCTGAAAAGCCATGAAGGCTGCTATCCTATATATGCTTACATGGAAGTGTCATGGAACTTAATAGGCTTACTCCAGAGCAGGCATGCATAGGCTAGCATTGCAATACAACAAGGCCCACTAATATCAGCAAATTGCCAACAATATACAAATCACAGAATTCCAGGTTCATTTGTTTACCCGTTGTGTATTCTTTGGATGACTGGTCATCTCTGGCGCTGTAGTGTTTGAGCAAATGGTTATAATGCTCTGAATTTGAAGAGGATCATGTGACAGGCTTCTATCACCTCATATGCTAAGAGAAGCAGATGCTAGCCATAGCCAAGCCATGTGAAGCAAGGGAGAAATACTTGGCTGAATTATTTCTCAAAATCATTGCTCATTTTTAATTATAATGTAGCTTATTCCAGCGCAGAGCACAATTCCACTGTTATAATCGGAAGGGCATGTGCTGAGGGGCACGAAGCAAAAATTAAACTGGTGGGTAGTAAACATACAAAAGTCACTGAAGTATGAAAGCAATTACAGTGGGGTTTTCTGCTATTAGCGCCACATAAAATTATATTAACTTATTTTCTGCCTCTCATTATGGGAGCAAGGCCTATCACATACTGACATATGACAGTATTTTCCTATCTGTAATAACAGAGACCTGCCCTTGCTCTAAGTGCAAGAAGAAGACAATCTCTTAAGTAGAAAATGTTTCAAAATCAATTTGGAAAGCTTGCCAATGAGTAGCCTTCACATGCCTTATGCTGTTCAAAAAAACAAAATGAAGCAAAACCACCCCTCTTAATGATGACAGTATCCTGTTTTGAAATATTTTGCATTAAAGAGAAGAATTATGGGGGGGGGATACAGCCAAAGAAACTGGCTTAGATCCTAGCAGATGACTGGTAGAATTCAGAAAGCTATATGAGGGATGAATCTAGCATGCCAATGTCTTCTCACAACTACCTTCATCAAGGCTGATGTTTTCTTGTGGCTGCCACAGAAGAGAAAAAATATCAAAATGGGCCCTTGGCCTAAGTCCAGGAGTCACCAATGTGGCATCGACAGGTCTCAGATGCCTATGAAAGCCTTCATTGGCACCACCAGGCAGGGACCCCAGTTTCTGAGTTTTCATTTTTTTAAAAATGCTTCTAGCCCCCTTAGGTAGACAGTTACGAAATAAAATGTGTATGTATCCTTCAAAGCTATTTCTGTAAGATAAGCCAGCCTGGCTGCTCCCACCTGTCAGAGTTTTTAGCCAATGAGAGAAGTCAGAGCTGTGATCGATAGGTGAGTTGTTTGGCCACCAGGCAATAGGAAACTCTGGGGTCCTAAAGAGCTGTGGTTTTCCTCTCCCATTTAGTGTACTTTTCCTGTTTCTGTCTTTTTTCCACGTCTTTGGAATATCTGTAGTTTGCTCTTCCTTGTCCCCTAGCAACCAGGATGCATCTTTCCTGTGCTGGGTACATCTGAGATCAGGTAGTTCCTAAAAGTTATTTTCTGCGAACACTACTACACAATAAGTGTAGGTGGGTGTTAAAGAATCCACCCTCCCCATAAAAGGCAATTGTGAAAACTCTGCAAAGAGGCTTATGCATGTGCCCTGCTGTGCAGGAGTTAAAGACCAGGCCCTCATTAAGAATTCATTGTATAATTAATATATAGTACAAGGTATACATGTCTACTCAGAAGTAAGTCTTTTTTTGTTTAATGGGGCTTACTTCCAGGTAAGTTGGTACAGGATGGCAGCCTAAGCTTTGTTTTAGGGTTGGCATTGGGGAAAAACAGAGTTTTTGTGCCTTTAACAGCAGTATGGCTGGCAGAAATTCAACAGGTCAAGCTTTTTCAAGTATGGAAATACAGTTATGAGAAAAGCTTCACCATGATTGTACTCTCTCTAATTTTGTGCTCTGCCATCCCCCCCCCAGAAAAGGGCATTTGCATATTTGCACAAGTGGGGCATGTGAAGTGTACTCCTATACTCCTATATAATTAAAGAACTTGCATGCCACTAAAATTTGGTTGCCTTGCATAGGTTTAAGCATAGATGCTGATACAAATATGTATCAAAGTATACATGTATACATATGTGTCAATATGTATCAATGTATACAATGTATATTTGCAAATACACAGCAATTTTCACCTGACACCCCCCCATTGGCTGGAAGCAATGCATCTGGGCTCCTACTGGGAGGAAGGGTGGGATATATATTTAATACATAAATAAATAAAACAATCTTTTGTGCATCTAGGGTCAATAGCTGCTCAGTGTGACTGCCTTGTCAGGAACAATGAGGCGTGGACTGAGGTATGCATCAGAGTTCCTTGCTCTTCTGGCTGAGTCAAGGGGAAGACTTGTCCAAAGCCTCTATTACTCAGGAGGAGGGACCCATAATGCTGCTAAACAGTCAGGCCTTGCTCAGTTCAAAAGAAAGTCCTTGTTATGAAGTAGTTGTAAACCAGGGATCTAGATCATGAGTTGCCCAGATAAGGACCTGTTGTGTTTTAATTTTTGCAAAGGGCTCAGTGAGAAGCAAACAAGAAAAACTAAACAATAGTAATGATGGCAATGATCAAAAGAAAGTCCATGCGAGGAAGTAGTTGCAGTCCACAGGTCTAGGGGTGCAATCCAACTGCTATTGACACTGGGCTGACGTGAGTTGGCTATGGTGGACCCCTGGCTGAGCTGGCTAGGGCCCACTGAGCCAGGCTACACAGGGCTATACTGACAGAAGTGCCTCATCCCAAATCAACTGTGGCTGAGCTGGGACTCAGCCAGCTCTGCCAGAGGTCCACCAAGGAAGTCCAGCCTGGTGTAAGAGGAGCAGGCAGAAGCTGGCAGAAGACCTGAAAAGGGGTATTCTAGGGGCATGTCAGAGGAGGGGCTGAGGGGGGGACTTGTGTGATATCCAGGTCCCGCTCAGCTCCTTCCCACAGCCCTCTGTCACAACAGCAGGTATCCCAGGAAAAGGGATGGTGGAAGGAAACATGTATTTTCTTTTCTTCTGCCCTGCCCTGCCAACGCAGCTAGCATCCTCCCCTCTGAGAGGCCTCTGAGTGGCAGCTGGATGTGGTGACCCTGTCCATAATTTCTGCCTCCACTGGCTTCGCTCCTGCCGGCCTCCAACAGGTTGCATTGCTCTGTAGATCATGATTTGCCTAGTTCAATATAGATATCTTGGAATTATATTCTCTTCTTCACTTTCCTGGTCTGCTCATATACAGGCTGCACTCTCATCTGCCAATAGTATTTCTAAAGCTACCACCCGCTTCTATTACACCAGAGGTGGCCAATATATTCCGGCTGCCCTTCAAATATTTAAAGTAAAAATCCTCGTGCAGCTTTTATATGACATCCCTATATGGGTATCGAGTTTCAGTGCTAAAGTTGAGGCGGTGCTTTCGCGCTTTTTTCGCTCCATATTTGGGCTGCCACGCTGTGCATCTGCTACGGGACTTTGACTCGAAGCAGGTTTTACATCAATTGAGTGTTCAGCCTGGCTCCTGGCCTTTAGATTTTGGACTAAAGTGGCCTATGCAGGACCCCCTCTAGGGTATTTACATCTAATGGAGAGATTCCTTCATAAGTTCCTGGTCCAAAATTTTCAATGAGAAGATAAAGCGTCTTGGCCTCTCATTGGATCTTTTGGCTACTTGGGACTGGAAGGTAGCAAATCACATCATTGGCCAGCGGATTAGGGACAAAAACCTGCAGTACTCAATGTCCGGTGTACGAACATCATGTTCACCGCTTTATTTTGGTCTGAGCTTTCTCTTCCCAAATCCTGCAGCCTACCTCGAAAAATTGACTCTATCGCAATATAGATTCCTGTTCACTAGAGCCAGATTTAACTGCCTCCAATCTGCGATTCTTGTAGGCCATTTCCAGGGAATCCCCCAGGAAAGGCATTTCTGTTTCTGTAAGCCGGGGGTGATTGAAACCATCAATCACGTTCTATTCGACTGTGAATTACACAAGGATGCTTGTATCAAACTGATTCTCCCAATTACTAAAACTTTCCCGGGTAGATCTATTGAGTGGCTATTGCATTACCTTCTATCCGACAAGGATAAGGCTATTACTGAATCAATCGCGAAGTTTCTTTGTATAGCTCAGATTTTACGAAAAAGGAAACTCAGTGCTAGTTTGAATTTTTAAACAAAGCATTATTGTTGATACTGTATTGAGTTTTAATTTGTTGGGGAAATTGTTTAAATCGCTTGTATTGTGGGTATGGACTGCATAATAAAATTTGATTTGATTTGCCTAGTTAGGGGCCTGCTGTGTTTCACTTTTTGCAAATTGGTCAGTTAACAACAAGCAAGTAAGCAAGCAAGCAACAATGGCATCATCATCATTATAAACAACAACAACAACCAGAACAACACAGTGATGATGATGATGATGATGACAATGATGATGCAGGATTTTGTTCTGGTGGGACAAAGGTTATGAACTCCCTTACTGATCTTTGGGAACTATTTTGGCTCTGACGTGATAATGTACTTAGAAGTGATAAAAGAAAAAAGACTGTTCAAGATGGCCTTGCCAATAGAGTATCTCAGAAACTTTCCTTTCCTTTTTCTTACTGCTCTTTGCTTTTCTTATTCTTGTTTTGTCCACTCCATTCTTCTTATTTGTTTGTTGATTTTGTCAACTGTGTCTTTCAACATCCCTGGGATGCATTATGGGGAAGGGCATTTAAAAGGGTGGGGGAGCCCTCTAATTTTCTGATGATAGATTGTGGAAAGGGCAGGGAGAAATTCATGCATGTTTTTGTATTGTATGGTTACAATTCAAATTAATAACCTGTGAATTAAGGATTGCATTGATAATTGCCTTTCTAAGGCTTGAATGGCCTACCGGCTCCTGCTAAGGGACCAAAATGCATGCCATCCACTCAGTGAGGTCTATTAGAATGTTTTAAAAAGATAAGAATGAGTGGTGGCATATGATCACACATCAGCACCTATACTGAGGCTTTCATAAATAATAAACACATTTGAATAGGACTGAACAGATAGATTAAAACTCCAAATGAACAAATTGATTAAAAATCCAAATAATTAACCCACTACAAGAGGAGTGGGCAACCTATAGCACTCCAGATGTTGCTGGACTCCAACTCCCACAATCCCGGACAGTTGGCCATGATGTCTGGGACTGATGGGAGGTGGAGTCCAAGAACACCTAGAGGGCCACAGGGTAGCCACTCCTGCATTACAGTTTACTTATTCTGTGAGCAGCACTAATAAATACCTCATTTGCTACTGGAAAAGTCTATGGTCATTGGGGTGTCTTTACCATTTTTGAGAGTTTTGCCTGATCAGTTAAATAATTATCCCACATATCATGTGCTGTGAAATATCACAGAAAGGGTAGAAAAATATTAAAAGGAAGGTCTTTATTTCTGAGCCTATAGTTATGCAATTGGCAAAGTAGACGATAGATCTTTGGTAACATTATGCAGTCAGCTGTTCTCCCTGTGCTTGAGGGACAAGTATACTCTGCAAGCCTTTTTCTCAATTTTGGGACAAAATACAATACTACCTCCAGGAAAATGATAAATACCTTGGAGAACTGTATTCCAAAATTGTCCTCTGGGATGGGAAAGGCATTCACATAAATGTTCGCAAAAATATAGGGCTCAAATTGAAATGTTTTCTTCCTACCAAAATTTAGAAGAACTGTTGCTCAGACTAATATGATGGAGGTGATGTCTGATGAGATCTCCTGACATTTCTAACAGCTGTATGTGTTGTGTGTGTTTTATTTTCTTCCCTCCCTCCCGTACTGTTTTCTCAATCCAACTCGCTACCTTCTCCAAGCTGATGGTAACCTTGTAAGGTAGGGAATACAGGTACAGCTGTGCATGTAATCTGTGTGGTTGGAGGCTAAATCTAAACATTTCCCAGTTGCAGTTGTTGGCCCAGAAGGAAGGGAGGATAAGAGAAAAAGAACCCTCCCCCCTTTTGTCCACAGCAGACATCCAGTTGTTGGCCAGATTCTCTTACTCCTTAAAATAAGGGTTCTCCTGATTTACTCTATGCAAGCATCAGCTTGCAGGATAAACAAGCAGGCTTAGTCTGAAATAGGTTTGCCACGTCTTCCTTTCAGTGATGCTTACATTCAAAGAGAGGCGACATGAAAGGCATGGTAGGTTTTGAAATACTAATATTCACATGGAAAGTAGAGCTTTTAAACAGCAGTGGCAATATAAACATAAAGAAACCACCGACATTAGGTTAATATTAAGGATTAGAGACTGGTGTTAGACTAGAGACCTGTCGTGGGGTAATGGATATGTTTAAGGATGGACAAATCTGTTTCTAATTTTTTCAATTTTAATTTCAGTTTGACACATTTCCACATTGAAACAAAATAGACCTCATGAAAATTAATCTGCATTCTAGTGGTCATTTCTTCCAACATGCACATTTTAATGTGATTTTGTCTAATACACACATTTTTGCAAGCACTTTTCCCTGATATGATGCCTCTTTGTATGTTATTTTTGCTAATATGTGCATTTTATGCAAACACCCCTACACATTTTTGGTTGGAGAACTAAATTGGAAAATCCAGAGAAGTGTGAATTTTGAAAGACAGCTGAGTTTCAGTTTGCATATTGTTTCAGGAAGCGCAAATCAGCCAAACTGAAATTGTCCCCCATTTGTAGATACGAGTAAGGCCTGACAGATTTTCCCCTTCTCTCAGTTCCATTCCATTATTGGTCCATATGTTTGTTCTGCTCTGTGTTTCCCTGCTCCTGGTTTATTTAACAATTGCTAACATTAATTTCAGAACTGGAACATGCAATTTGCTTCAGCTTTCCAGTTCTATCTCCCCATCACCCCACTCCATGCTTTTCAGTAAAATACTGCAGGAAAGCAATCATGTTATGAACATACAAATAATTACATCAAGAATTTTCATGTGTGGTATTTTACTGATGGGAACATGATCCTGTATATGAGTAAAGGATTACCCAAAAAGAATACCGATACAACTCTATAAGCGTATCAAGATCACCTTTACCCCCATGTATGAAGGATGTTTCCTTAATACATTCCAGGGTACATACACAGTTGTAAAACACCACACATGAATGATCTTCAGGTGTGTCCACCACATCAAGATTGCTTTTTTTCAATGTTTTATGATGTACATGTGTGTATCAATAATGCCAAATGGAGAAAAAGACACAAATAAACAGAAAAAAACTGATTGCTGTGACAAAACTATCTATGCAGGCCACACTTTACAGCATTTAGAAAATTTCTAATGCATCACATTAGAGCATAATTTTGATCAGAGCAGCAGAGTGTTTTCTCAATCTGACTCACTACCTTCTCCAAGCTGCTGGAAGCCCTGTAAGAGGTGTGCTGGGGAATACAGGTACAAATTCCACCCTCCTCAGGGGGGCAATGGCAATGGACTGCCTTCAAGTTGATTCTGACTTATGGCGACCCCATGAATAGGGTTTTTATGGTAAGCAGTATTCAGAGGTGGTTTACCATTGCCTTCCTCTGAGGCTGAGAGGCAGAGACTGGCCCAAGGTCACCCAGTGAGCTTTGTGGGTGTGAGGGGATTTGAACCCTGGTCTCCCAGGTCATTGTCCAACACTCTAACCACTACACCACACTGGAGGTCAATTAATCAACCACAATTGCTTATATCATACCATTCAAACAAAAAACAATTCTCTGAATGTAAAATAAGATAGAAATCCTAGCAAATGAGTATGTTCACAGATCCAGCTGAAGTGATGGGATCATTCCTTCTCACCTGTTTAGGGAGCCTGGGTAGGGAACATTTAACCTAGCCTACTTGTTTCTGGCAAAAAGGGTTTAAGTGCCCTCAGGCCAGGCCAGTCACCAGAAGGCCATTGTAGGAAGAAGAGAGCCTAGTGTTGTGGAGATGTTAGATAGGAGCACTCAAGAGTAAAGATGGATGCCCTTGTAGGCTGAAATTCTAAACATGCTTACTAAGGGCTTAAGCCCCATAGAACTCAACAGGACTTACTTCTGAGTAGATATGGTTTGGATTGTGCTGTTGGTAAAACTTGACTAGGGATCTTCTGCAAAGATATCCATATCAAAGCCGGGTTGGCAACCCCCTGCCTGGGATGCCCTGCCCCTGTCTTTTAACATGGCTCCTTCAAACTTCTTTACAGATTTGACCCATCACTTCAGAAAGAGTTTTGAGAAATGAGTAAGAGTAAGAACATTCTCTACCTTTTCTTGTCTTGTGGGCTGCTATAAACTCACTTTGGCAGCCAGCCAATTCCAGTAAGTAATAACTGAAAAGCAGAAAATACACATGGTTTGGTCTACCTTCACAGGCAGTAGCTTGGGAAGAACAGCAATTGCAGCCACATTCTCCAGTATGTGAATTCTCTTTTATGACTATTGGGCAAGAAACAAACCATCATGCAACCAAGAAGGTGCATCATCAGTGGGTGTAAGGGGGTTGAGGTGAGTGCATGGAACCACTATGGTTGCTTCTATGGATGTAAGGGAGTGAGGTTAAAGGTAAATAAAATGAAATGCAAATAGGAAAAGAAAAACAAAAGACAGTGATGATTTCCTAAATGCAATACCATACCAACCACAACAAGATTCCTATGAGTAAGACACAATACTCAGCATCCCACAACCAGTCAGGATTCCTAACCAAAACCCAAAACTAAAAAAATCCTGGCAGCCAGTCAGCCAAGGTCACAGAAATCCTTGTGCAGCACAGCCTGACCCAGGGGCTGCAGTTAGTGCAGAATGCTGTGGCATGATTGCTGACATGAGTGAAACCTTATTCGTACATAATATCTCTGCTCTGAAATCTGCACTGGTTGCCGATTTCCTACCAGGCCAAATTCAAGGTGTGCTTTCCATATTACGGGTGCCACATAGTACTTGTTCTGTTCTTGTAAGAAATTGATCCTTTAGTGCGGCAGCACCTACGCCTTGGAACTCCCTGTCTATTGACATTAGGCAAACGCCTTCATTGTACTCTTTTCAGTACCTGCTAAAAACATTTTTGTTTAGGGAAGCCTACTCAGGCATGTAGAAGCTAATGTGTATTTTATCTGTATTTAACTCATTGTTGGTTTTATTATTTTGAATGTTTCTAAAGACCTGTCTGTAACTAATTTTGACAATAATTTCATTGTTTTAATTCCTTCTATAAACCACTTTGAGGTTTTTTACAATAAAGTGGAAAAAATGTTGTAAATAAAATACATACATAAATTTCAGAGTCACTGTGGCCCCTGGGTCGCTTTCCTCTTTTAGGCACAAAGGAAGTTGCCTTATACTGACTCAGACCATTTCGTGCCATCTAGCTCAGTACTGATCACATAGACTAGCATTGGCTGTCCAGGATTCCAGGCAATAGTCTTCTTCAGAAATTGAATTTTGGACCTTTACATGCACAGCCAATGCCTTACCACTAAGCTCCAGCCCTTCCCCTGTTTAAAAAGCATCTTTTAAAATTGTTCTTTTGAGTTCACTAATGAATGCACAGCATAGCTAGGACAGATCCACACCATTCTTTTAAAGAACGTTCAACACACATTTATTTATTATTTATTTTATTATTTGATTTACATACCGCCCTTCCTCCCAGCAGGAGCCCAGAGTGGCAAACAAAAGTGCTAAAAATACTTTAAAACATCATAAAAACAGACCTTAAAATACATTAAAACAAAACAACTTTAAAAACGCTTTTTTAAAAAAAGCTTTAAAGACATCTTTAAAAAGGGATTAAAAACATATTATTTTTAAAAAAAGGTTTTCTAAAGACATATTAAAAAGCAATTCCAACACAGATGCAGACTGGGATGAGTCTCAACTTAAAAGGCTTGTTGGAAGAGGAAAGTCACATTTGAAGCACATGAATCCCACCAAAGAATCATGGGAACTGTAGTTTGTTAAGGGTGGTGGGAACTATAACTGTGAGGGGGAAACTACATTTCCCAGGCTTCTTTGGGGGAAGTTGTGATGTCCCTGTATATATAATGCTGTAAATATGGTAAGTGCGGGTTTATTAGAGTATATGTGGTAAGTAGACTGAGTGAGAGGGGGGAGTACATGGATTGGAATGTTGATGAGTGTTGTATGATGATTGGCTGAGCATTTGAGTGTCTGAAGGTATAAATAAGAGGATGACAGTTGAGAGGGGGGGTTTGTTCGGAGGGTTTTGGAGGGTTGGTTGGTTTTGGAGAGGGTTGTTGGGTGGATTGGATTAGGTGGGTAGTGAGAAAGGATATTGATGACTAAGAAACATAAAGAGTAATGCATCTTATGAAACCACACGCTTGTTGACTAAACCTTTAAGTAATCTTGTTATTCCCTGTGTGTATAAATAAATATTTATTGTTTTACCAAAATGCCTGATCCTTGGCTGGGCTTTCACAGGCCAGAAGGGTGGGCAGGGCATATACCAAGGTTGGGAAACAGTATCAGTGGTGGCAGCGGTGAAGAGATAGTGTAACATCATCAGGTATCCAGAGCAACCCAAGGCTGTAATCTTTATAGGCACAAAGATACAGGGGGGTTGAGTCCTGTAAGTGCACCCAGACATAACGTAGCAATAAGCCAGGAGGAGACAAAGGCACAGTCTCAAGGCAATATTGTTTACTGGGAGTGGCTGGTGGTGCTGCCTAGCAGGGGGATCTTGAGAGATCTTTGCTAGAGCCGGTGAGGAACCATTTAATAGACCAGGACCCTGAGGTGGGACCATGACAAGGTGGTGACCACAGGTGCGGGTCCTGACAGAAGTCATGCACTTTAAATGTGAGTTCGATGTGCTTTAAATGTATTTTGTGGATCTACTTCATAAACTTTGCCTGTCCTTAAATCATTTTAATTAATTTTTTAAAAGTTTTTAGAATTAACGTTTTAAAAGTTTAGTGGGTGACCATGGACCACTCGCTATCTCTTAACCTAATCTGCCCATCAAGGTAAAAACAACAGAAGGGGACCATGACCACCCCAAGGAAGAAGAGCACACTTAAAACGTAGAGGAAATAATAATGTACAACCATAGTGTGAAATTAGATACTTATTGGGACATAGTATGAAGAAATATTTCTATAAGTGTCAAATATGTTTATTATTTACACAACCTGTAAAGATATTTATAGTGGAATCCTATGAATGTTTACTCACAAGCAAGTCCCAATGTATTCAATGGGGCTTACTCTAAAAGAGTAGCATGCACAGGATTGCAACCTCAAGTGATAAGGAACTTCACTCACCCAACCCAAAATTCAGAAACATGCCACTTTGATCTGTTTTCCAACTGTTTTATACTTGTTTTATGGTTCGTGGATTTTAAATGGATTTATATCTTGTTATGAGCTGCCTTGGTTTCCAACTGGCAACCTTACCTCACAGAGTTGTTGGGAAGGCTCCATATACACACACTCTGGAGATATAAAAATAAATACATCCCATATAATAGTTTATTGTCAAAACCAGTTGGTCATCGCACAACATTTTTTTAAAATATAAAATAAAATCAACATTAGTTTCCTACAAAATAAAAGTAGACACCTAGGTAAGCCCTGCCTAATTGCTTTAAAAATAGGATTGGAGGGGGAGAGAAAGGTTTACAACACAAACACAAACCTTTGCTATGTTTACTCAAAAGTCCCATTGATTTTCAGCACAATCATAACCATGTCTACTCAAAAGTGAGTCCTATTAAATCCAATGAGGTTTTCTCCCAGCAGGGCCAGCACCAGGCATGACTGGGCCCTTGAGCACCAGCCTGTCCAATGCCCATGGTGTCATAGTCCAAGCCCCCCATACAGGTGGTGTGGGGCTAATAAGCCTGCCTGCATATCCCACCTACCTCTCCCATTCCTACGAATGATGTGCTTGCCAGTTGTCAGCCCCTTAGGGAAGCTCCCACTGCCATCTTGGCAGATGGCAAGCATCTGTGCACAGCACACATATCATTCACAGGGACAGGAAAGATAGGTGGGGCATGCGTGTGGGCATATTGAAGCCCACTGTGACTGTATGGGGGGGGTCTCTGGAAGCTCCCTGTCCGTGATCTGTGGCAGGGTTGGGAGCCAATGCTGCTGCAGATCACTGAGTGGGAGCATTACCCTCCCACCCTAAGGAGGGACCCTTCAGGAGCCTCTCTGGGCTGCAGGAGCCCACAGCCAGGGCCCAACCTGGCAGCCCTCTGGTGCCAGCCCTGACTCCAGATATGTGGGATTAGCATTGTAGTTTTACTCTCAGAAAAGAGTATAGGATTAAAGATTCATATTGGGAAGGTTTTCAAAACAGGCTACAAATTAGACAAATAAATTGCCGTCTTCAACAGCCAAGGAAAATTTAAACTCGTTTGACTCCTCATAATTAGAAAAGTATAACACATTGTAATGACATCATAAGCTTAATGTACATTCTTTTAAAAGTTCTGTTCAAAAATTATTTGAAAGATAAAATGTACAATATGCTTTTTTGCTAGTAATTTAAAAATCCTGTATGTACATTTTTATTATAAACTTAATACTTGGATTGTTTACTGTGCATGTCTACCAAGATTCTGCTATGATCTTTTGTTCTAGATCTCCTGCACACACAGAGAAAGAGACTTTTGCTATTGTTGAAAGTTATAAACTTACTTAATTTATGAGATTTTCAGACAAGCAAGAAAAGGCAACAGTATTCTGAACTTGCAATGGGTTCTGGTCAACAAATCCCTTGTCAAACACAACCTTGACTTCACTTATTGGCTACAAACCTGAAAGGGCGGGGTTAGAGCAGCCAGATACGAACTCATTTAACAGAAGTTGTGAGGGGGCGGTGGCTGATCTTTTGGTGTATATTTCTTGAACCAGATTACCTACTTAATTTTTTTAAAATGAAAGCTGAGAGTCCGGAGATTGGGGTAACTCACCTGGAGACAGGGAGAGGACCCTGAAGGTCTGGAGTCTCCAGGCAAAAACCAGAGCCTAGCAACCTTACTAACAGTAGCAAGAGTACAAAGCTCTGGTCCTTTTGAGATCTTTCCAGCTGATAACTGGGGTTGTTGTTTGGCCAGTCATCAAATCAACTGTGATATGGAAGGGCTTGCATGACCTCTGGCTCTTGTCAGAGCAACCTCTCCACTCTCCTAGGCCTTGCAGAACCAAACTCCCCAGTATCTGATACACACTTTCAGCTACCTGTTATGTGATTCCTGCAGATAATCCTAGTTCACATATCTGGGCATCACTTAGCACCTCCTTCATGGGCTCGGTCACATTGGTGTGGGAACAGAAGCCTCCTTCACACATTAATGTTTGGTGGGGGTCCATGCATTGAAAAGGGCAGCAGGGCTGCACTGATGACCTTGCCCTCAATGAAGTGTGTTTTTCCGGTGGGGCAGGGAAGCCTGTGAATATCCTCTATGCATGTAGGCTTTCATGGAAGCTGGAACCCCAGTCACACAGCTTTCCAGATCCCATGGAAACCTCCATACATAGCCCCCAGCCTAGCTCAAATGTCAAAGCTCAATGCATGGACACTGAGGATGGGGACAGCAGGACACCCCACAGCCACTTTCAATGTGTTAATGAGTTTATTATATTTTCTCATGTCAAATGTACTCCCTACAGATTAATGTATGAAACTGCTTTAAACCAAGTCACATTACTGCCCATCACCTCAGTCCCCTGTACTATATCTGGAGCGGATTAGGAGTGGGGTGGGTTCACCCATCACTGTTGTTTTTCCATTTAATTTACCTATGAGCCTGATCAGGAAATATTCTGTTTTTTTGTATTTTAAAGTGAGAAATTGTGATTTCTCCATGTGCGCTGTTCAGGACTGTTGCATTATACATCTCTTTTCTAACTGGGTATCTGTAGACAAATACAAATGTTTAGAAGGGTCTGAGGTGAGGATTATGGTTTTTATTGGGCCAAGGTTTAAATTTTACAAGGTTCTTCTTTCGTCAGCGGTTGGGAATGTGAGTCAAGAAGGGCATGGACAAATCTGTCACTTTCAGTCTCTCCTTGTTCTAGTCTTAAATTCAGCTTGTCACCTTTCTGTACTACTCTGTTTTTTTAAAAAAAGAATCCTCACAGACATTTTGTCAGCATTTTAGTGTGCATTTTTACTACAATACACATTTTTGTGTGCAATGTTGCCTAATACGCATGTTTTTGCAAGTGATTTTTTCCAATATAATATATCTTTGTATGTAATCATCACAAATATATGCATTTTATGCACACTTCCTCCTAATGTACATTGGGTTGTATCCCACCAGTGTGAGCAGTATTCTGCTCCCCCAATGAGACTTCCCTTTCCTTTCCTCACCCCAGGTGCCCCCAAAATTTGATCTCCAGAGTGTCCCAACCCTCTGGAACAGATTTTGAGGGTGCATGGGGGGGGCTGCAGGGAAGACAAAGGGTAAGTTCTGTTACATAGATGTCTGCTGCATGAGAGGAAAAGCAGCACTAGATACAACTCATTGCTTTTCTGTATACATTTTTTGGTTAGAAAACTGCATCGCAAAATTTGGTGCAAATTTTGAAGAATAGCTGCATTTCGGTTCACATAGGATTTTAGGATGTACAAATTAGTCAAGTTCCCATTATAATGCAAACTGAAACAAATGTCTCCCCCATCCCTAACTGAGTGGACCCACAAAGACTTCAAGCAGGTGGGGACGCCCTGCTGGGGTCACCTCACTACACACCCAGTTCACAAATCAGCTTGACTTGGCAGCACCTTCTATGAAACTGCTGAAAGTTGTTGGAGCCATGTTATTGAGAAATGGGTGAACTGAAATACAGGCATGCCAGCTGGGCATGCCACATTCACTCCATATTCATAAAAACATAAGAATGCCCCTGCTCAATTAGGCCAGTGGCCCATCTAGTCCAGCATCCTGTTCTCACAGTGGCCAACCAGTTGCCCATGGGAAACCCACAAGCAAGACCTGAGTGCAAAAAGCACTTTCCCCTCCTCCAGTTTCCAGAAACTGGTATAATTCTCAGTACACTAGCTTGCTTGTGGGAATTGGCCTTCTGCCGGAGCATAGCTAACTTCTTAGTTCTCAGGACAACAGGTGCTAGGCTGGGCTCTGGTTTTATTGACTGATTGGTCAGCTGATAACCTACATCTTGACTACAGTTCCTAAAGCAGCTCATTGGCCTACTATAATTACATTATATATTATTAAAATTTTAAACAATAAAATTATAGCTCACTGGGGATTTAAATGTCTTCTAGGCAACTGTGGCACAAAAACTGTGATACCTTTTTTTTAAAAAAATCAGTTGAGTCTCAGTCCCTGTCTTTGAAAGACAAAGGAAAGATAAAGGAGAACAAAAATAGGTACCACTGTGCCAACCATTGCAGCTGGAACAAATGTTCACATCCGCACACCCCAAAATCCCTCAAACCTAAGTCATAAGTCATTCTATTTTATTCAGAATGAAGGAAAAGCCATGTGAGTAAACCATTGCACTGGCATCAACAGTAACCATTGGTACAATATGGAGAACTTTAAAAAAAAACAAAACTGCTGACTCATTCAATTATCTCTTGTCATAAACACCTGCAAAATAATTAAGCTTGGAGTGTTTCAAATTAAAAACAACCCTTTGACTGTTCTACAGAGCCTAAGAGTTTTCACACCATGAAGAGAGACTGTGAGGTCTAAACAGATTTGACAACTGCAGGAATCATTAATCTGATGACGCAAAAGAACAACCCTTCTCAATAAAATGTTATCAGCAGAAGTGAGAGTTGTCATTTAATGGCATCCCTAATGTAACCTGCTGAAAAACAATCTTGACATAATGTAACTGTTAGGCACTATGTGACTTCGAAATTTGGGGAAGGGAATTGTAACTAACACTACAGAAGTTGGTTTGCATAACAAAAGCTTTCTCAGAATTGCAGATGGAATTATTATCCTTTTAACACTGTGAATTTTATTGTTCTAATACACCCATTCCCATTTCTTTAATTTCATGGAGGATTAAGTGCGTACTAGAAGGAAGAGAGAGTCACTGGGTTGACTTTTGACTATTTGCCAGGCTGCTTCAGGAAAAAAGCCCCCAAACTCGAATATTCCTTAAAGTGTAATAATTTTTTTTAATATTGGTGGACCTTCGAGAAACTGATCATTCAGCTAAGACTGTTGGCCGCATTTGCACCTCCCAATAAGCCAGGACAACCTGCAGCTTTCTTTCATGTGAGTAGGTAAAACTAATCAGGAAGTGCTAGCCTGAGGTAACTTGAGAATTTGTCACCCCAAACAAGCCATGATAATAAACCAGGTGTAAAGTTTATTTATGTATCGAAAGTACTTTTTAAAAAACTCGCTCTTCAGCAAAAAAAAAAAAGACTCCCATATCGCCTAACAAATGCCACAGATAAGACAGTCTCTGCTGTCAGGCTTACAATCTAACAGACACAACACAAAGGAAAAGGGGGAGGGAGGGAGGAGTGTGCTGCTTGGCAGAAAACAGTGGTCTATTGGAAGGGTTGCCAAAGAATAGTCCTCTACTGTATTTGAAGGGCTGTCCAGGTTTAAGATAACCTTAAAAAGGAGAGCAGGGAGGGCCTTGCAGCTGCCCACCAACAGTTAGCACCGGGACAGCAAGCCAGCAGTGACTGGTAGAGTGGCACAGGCAGGGTGGTGTCAACCATTGCTGCTGCTTACCAAGAGGGGGAGAGGCAAGGGGCAGGGAGCTCAGTGTGGTGCAGCGACAGGGGCATTGGATTGGCTCTGCTGCCACACCCACACTGCACTGAACTCCCTGTGCCTTGCCACCTCCCAGAGCTTGGAAAAGTTACTTTTTTTGAACTACAACTCCCATCAGCCTCAGCCAGCATGGCCACTGGGTTGGGCTGATGGGAGTTGTAGTTCAAAAAAAGTAACTTTTCCAAGCTCTGCCCCCTCCCTCTTGGTAAGTGGCAATGATGCTCAGCATTTGGAAGCCAGTTGGGCAACACCATCCTGCCTGCGCTGCCGACCGCTGCTGCAGCAGACTAAGCAGGCACACAGATCACCTGGTTACAGTCTTCCCCAACATAGCAAGATGTATTGTATTTCTTTTTAAAATTATAGTTTGTTTATTATTAATTTATATCCCACCCTTCCTCCCAGCAGGAACCCAGGGCAGCAATGTTTGTAATTTCTACATGTGGATCTATACATATATAAATCAGTACATGTAGACATTATGCAAATGAAATCTGTGTCCTGTTTTGATATCTTTTTTTTTTTTTGGTAATACATAAATGGTCACCCTAGTCAAAATGTGATGTGTTCTTTTAAGACTATTGCTTCAAATGTCAAGGAATGGCAAAGCAGTAGATACGGAAAAGAACTGGCCAGAAGGGGAAATGCATCACTGTGTAAAAATAGGGTAGCAAAATTCAAATTGAACTTGGGAAGTAGAACTGTGACTAATGCTAGGATTCTGACTATGGGGACTTCCAATTTCCCACTGACTCTACTGCCAAAACAGGAAGTAGCACTTCAATGGCATACTATTACAGGAATGAAGTTTTTGGCTGTGACAGCTGGACTGATAGTGATCTGTACATGGACTAGTGCAGTCTTCATGGGGAACATGGGGGTCCTGAGTCAGCATGCCTGCCATTTTCAAAATCTTTCAGCTGGCAATGTTTTCTGTATCAAAGAAGAAGATCTCCCTTTTCACTCTTTGTAGCTCATCCGCTCCTAGCAATGGCTTATCATCATACCAAAAATGCCATTATTTTCTTCTGCTCTTGCCCTGTTTTTATTTTGAGACCATTTACATCAGAGGTAGATCTGTTTTGGACTATGACTTCCAGCATCCCTGATTATTGGTCATGATGGCTGGGCCTGATGAGAGTTGTCATTCACGACATCTGGAGGGCACCACATTGGCTACCCCTGTTCTACATCATTTTAGATGGTTAATGATGACTTCTCCACCTTTCCACTACTACTGAATGAAGCTTGTGCATGATAGATCAAAACTGGACAACTGGAACAAATCATAAACTCACATTTTGAATTACTAATTTAATTTGCATAATTTGTACTATATGAGTAGGACATATTTGCATAATTTGACATTCCTATGTTAATGAAAGATTAACATATGAAGCAGCCTTATGTTGAGTCAGACCATTGGTCCATCTAGTTCAGTACTGGCTACATTGACTGGCAGAGGTTCTCTAGGTAGGTTTTCCCAATCTTACCTAGAGATGCCAGGAACTGAACCTGGGACCTTCTACATGCAAAGCAGATGCTCTACTTTCCTCCAACACTGAGTTTTGCCCTGCAGGAACTAATGTCACCCTTTATGTGTATGCATATCATTGAGCAGAAAGCAATAAATATATAGGGCATTTCCAGGTGGCTCTAAGCATGTTTTCAATCTCAAAAGCACCTGAGCTGTAGCTGTACAGCTACATTCTGAAATACAGTTTTGAATTAATTGTGGGCTGTGGGAAAAGATAAACTCACATTCACATCTTTGATATATATTTTATTTTCCACTGTCAGCATGATACATGGCACTAGGCAAAAACATTGTTACGTTTCAATTTTCATGTACTTTTCTTATCGCTAGGAAGACAAATTGCTGTCCCAAACCACAATACTGATTCACTACCCACCACCGTAACCACATATCTGTCCTTTGTTTATTTATTAGTCACCACATCCACACTCTCCCTTTAAGGAGCTTAGTGCAGACAGCATGCAGTTTTCCTATTTTATCCTTATAGCAAAACAACCCTGTGTGGCAGGTTAGGCAGCAAAAGAGGGACAGGACTAAAGAGTCTCCCCTGTTATGGGTTCTTGTTTTAGCCATGGGATGAAATTACTGTAGATGCAATGAGAGTCCTCTGCATTGCTTTAAAAAACAAACAAAACAGTATTGGATTGCAAACTACAATTAGGGGTTATTGCCCCAATACAGTCATTGTGAAATTTGTTATGCTCAGCTTATTACATCAGCTTCAGTTAATATGGAAAAAAATCAATATAGTTGCTTCATTGTCTCCATTTTCTTTTTTACATTTTGCAACTGAGGGCTAGAAAGTTATCTTTTAAAAGAAGAGAAGAGGACAATTGGCATTATTTGGATTCTACGCAAAAACATATAGGTTGCACAAAAATGCATTGCCATGGGTGGAAGCAGGTACATCTTGCCTGCTTTTAGAACAGAGCCATTACATCTTTGAAACTCAGCCCTTCTCATTCACACACACCCCACAAGACATCAGGAAGCCTGAGAGTCCAGCAGCTACCAAGCCTCACTGTAAGAGTAGTGTCAAGGTTCAGAAGCAGGTATCTGAGCACTGTGACGAATGAGTCTGTGTGTCATGTGAGACGGTTTAAACAAACACATGGATGCTTTCAAATGCAGGCTGAATACCTAAGATCTTTTCCCCTTCTCCCCTCTCTCCTCCACAACAGAAGATTAAGCTTGCCATAAACATGAACCGATGAAAAGAATTCGCATAGAGCATTGAGTGGTGCCACAGGGAACGGCCGCAGGAGAATTACAAATTGCTTCTGGAGACACTAGTCTCCCTTTACAGCACATTAACATAAAAGTACACATACCTTCTTTCTATAAGGCACTAACTTGTAAATTAACCTTTAATGGAGTATAAATGATGTCCTAAAAGAACTGCCTATGCAACAATACTTATGATCTAGAAAACTGCAAATATTTACACGATCATAGGTGTTAATAGTCTGTCAAAAATGTTTGTATATCGCACTTGCATTAAGCCTCCAGTTACAGTCCACAATCGGGGGGGGGGGGGAATTCAAGTCTAATTATAGGATTTCATATGGATGCCATATATGCCAATCTCTATAATTAGACTCTATCCTAAGATATACCAAAACAATTTTAGGGTGGGGAAAAAGTTCTTTCTCTCCAGAGTCCATTTATTTTACAGCTCAGTGCTGCCTGCCTGTGTGAACTGTCTGCTATATGATACTGTCTGGGGAAAATTAACCTTCCATAAAGGATCTAAGGATCGTTCCAAACTGTCCCATGGCCAATGCAGCAATCTCAATGGAAAAGTAGCAATGTTCAGACGGATGCAGGCACTGGCTGGAATCAGCAGCTTACTTATTCTACAGCAGCCTTGCTCCTGCTAAGCAAGTAATTCTCAGACTTTCAGCTGAGCTATTGGGGCTGTATTGCACCCTGTAACTATTACATCAAATTTATTTATTTATTTTTTAAACAAAGCAAATTGGACAATCAGGGCCTCAATAACATATCACAATGGTTTTCAACTGTGCTGTGCTGAATCCTGGGTTTCTCAGTGAGATCAGTAAGAGTAGACAACCTTTCCTGACGGATGTGCTGTTCCAGACATTCTGGGATTCCTTGGCAAGAAAGAGTCCCAGGGGTGGGATGCTGTTATGTATGCCAGGGGTGCTCTGGATCAATATTAGCACTTTTTGGACCTTGTGAGCTCCTGTAGTTTGCACGTAGCAGTAACTCATAGGTTGTCCAGACATAGGTGGTCCCTGGCTGTCTGAAAGAGGCGGCAGTGAGACCACTCCTGAAAAAACCTTCCTTGGACCCAGAGGATTTCAGCAGCTACAGACCAGTAGCCAATGTTCTGTTCCTGGGCAAGATCCTGGAACGTGTGGTTGCTGACCAGCTCCAGGCGCTATTGGATGAAACCGATTATCTAGAACCATTTCAATCGGGGTTCAGGCCTGGTTTTGGCACTGAGACTGCCTTGGTCGCCCTGTTTGATGACCTATGTCGGGAGAGAGACAGAGGGAGTGTAACTCTGTTGATTCTCCTTGACCTCTCAGCGGCTTTTGATACCATCGACCATGGTATCCTTCTGGAGAGGCTTGCGGAATTGGGAGTTGGAGGCACTGCTTGGCAGTGGTTCCGCTCCTACTTAGCGGGTCGTCTCCAGAAGATAGTGCTTGGGGAACATTGCTCAACACCGTGGGTTCTCCAATGTGGGGTCCCGCAGGGTTCGGTTCTGTCTCCCATGCTTTTTAACATTTATATGAAGCCGCTGGGGGCGGTCATCAGGAGTTTTGGAGTGCGTTGTCATCAGTATGCTGATGACATGCAGCTCTACTTCTCCTTTACATCTTCTTCAGGTGAGGCAGTCGACGTGCTGAACCGTTGCCTGGCTGCGACAATGGACTGGATGAGAACTAACAAACTGAGACTCAATCCTGACAAGACTGAGATGCTGTTGGTGGATGGTTTCTCTGATCGGATGGTGGATATATACCCTGTCCTGGATGGGGTTACACTCCCCCTAAAGGAACAGGTGCGTAGTCTGGGAGTCATCTTAGACTCTTCCCTCACACTTGAGGCTCATGTAGCCTCGGTGGCCCGGAATGTGTTCTACCAACTTCGGTTGGTAGCCCAGCTACGTCCCTATCTGAGTAAGGAGGACCTCACATCAGTGGTACATGCTATGGTAACCTCACGTCTGGACTACTGCAATGCGCTTTACGTAGGGCTACCTTTGAAGACGATTCGGAAGCTATAGCTAGTGCAAAATGCGGCGGCCAGACTGCTAACAAGAACTAAGCGGTCTGAGCATATAACACCTGTGCTAGCCCGTTTGCACTGGCTTCCAATATGCTTCCGGGCCAGATTCAAAGTGTTGGTACTTACCTATAAAGCCTTATACGGCGCGGGACCACGATATCTGTCGGAACGCCTCTCCCGATATGAACTGGCCCGTACACTACGGTCTACTACGAAGGCCCTCCTCCGGGTTCCGACTCATAGGGAAGCCCGGAGAGTGGTGACAAGATCTAGGGCCTTCTCAGTGGTGGCCCCCGAACTATGGAATGGTCTCCCCGAGGAGGTGCGCCTGGCGCCGACACTATCATCTTTTCGGCGCCAGGTTAAAACCTTTCTCTTCTCTGAGGCATTTTAATTCCTGTTAATTCTAAATTATTATATTTTGATTTTAGACTGTACAGTTTTTTGTACAGTTTTGTATTGTGATATACTGTATTGTGTTATTTTTATTGTATTTTTAATGTTCACCGCCCAGAGAGCTGTTGCTAGTCGGGCGGTATATAAGCTTAATTAAATAAAAATAAATAAATAAATGTTGTATAGCAATAAAAGTACAAAGACTGCCTGACCCTTGGCTGCTTTCCTGGCTGCTACCCCAGCACTGTAGAGGGACGCCTCAGAAGACCCGCTGTAATATCAAGGAGTGAGAGTGGTGTAATTCACTTGTTCCCTTTCACACCTATCTCTCCTTCTAGCGTCCTGTGTGCCTCAACTCTTTCATGGCTCCCAAGAGAAGGTTTAGGGAGTACAGGCTAGCCAGGTGCGATGGATAAACTAATCAGAGGTAGTCTGCCAAATCTGTGAGAATGTAGCCACAGCAGAGGTGTAGCTGATAGTTCATTAGTGATTGAGTTGGCAAAATGTATTGAAACCTATGATAGAAAGATAGTATAAAAAGTGCCAGGAGGGCTCAAATGAAGCTGTCTGTGGGCAAGAATTGTGACATATGTCATGGTTGACTGGCCCTGGAGGCTGGCTGTTACAGCGGTGGGGTTCCCGGTAACTGAAGGGACACATGTTTCCTGTACCTGCCTTTTTCCTTTGCTGTTAATATCTTGCCTCTAAATAAAATATGGGAAAGGAACAAACATGAGGTGATTATGGCCTAGCCCAAATCCTAAACGAACCCCTGCCCCTGGCAGAACAAACACAACAGGTGGCTATAGGGTTGCCAGGCTCAGGGTCTGATCCTGATCCTGTATCTTTAGGAGAAGAGAAAGTCAGCCAAGTGCAGGTGCAACACTGTAATGAGAAAAACCACAAGGTGGAATTCTCCCTTCCCTCTGCACAACTTTTAAAGATACAGAAGACCTCTTGGTAGCCAGGCCCGGCCTCCAAGAGGTCCTCTGCATCTTTCAAAGTTGGGCAGGGGGAAGGGAGAATTCCACCTTGTGGTTTTTTTTATTACAGTGTTGCAAGAACACCTGCACTTGGCTGACTTTCTCTTCTCCTAAAGATACAGGATCAGTCTCAGGCCATGAACCTGGCAACCCTAGGTGGCTACGTAGGCATCACCAAAAAAGAAGAAATGCATCACAAAAAATAGGACAAAAGAGGACGCAGATAAGCTGATCAGCAGTGACAGTAGTCTCCTTTGAACTTTTAACAGGTGTCTATCCACTGACTTCATTATGACATCAGGCAATTGACAAGTGGGTGGTTCCATCCACCTATCAAAGTTGGCTTGCAAAGGGTGGGGGAACTAGGGATCCAGCTCGCCAGCCAGATCCAGTTCCCCTCCTCTGTGTTAGATATTCAGTTTGTTATTATTTTATTTTTACTACATGGGAGGGGGAAAGTTGCTTATGGGATTTTCTGTCCCAAATGCTAAAATAACTTGGCTGTCCCGGGTACTCTGCACCCTGACTTTGATGTGCATGTGTGTGCGTGTGTGTGTGCCACATCCTGCTCCATATCAGGTAGCAATATGTCTTGGGCAGGTCCTGACTAGGGATGCTGGAAAAATCTGCAGCAAGCGGTCCCAGGCACAGATTTTCCCCTTTCCCGCCCATTTGTACACTATCCGGACCAGATTCTCCACTTATGAACACCCACCAAATTTGGTGAAATTGACTAACTACTTTGTTGATTGCTATTCTAGTTTATGTAACTATTATTTTCTGCTTTTATTCCTTTGTTGACTTCTTTGGGCTAATGTCTTTTCTTCCTATCAGACACAGAGAAGAAAAGGGAAAGTTGCATATTCTCTCTCTGTCGTGCTGATCATGGCTGTGAACAATTGTTCCCTTTGTTTTCTAAACATAATATAGGAGAGCTTTCTAAATAAAAAAAATGAGGGAGGGATGAAGAAAGAATGGAGTGGAGGAAATTTAAAAAGGGTAAGTATTATTTTCCTGTCTGACCAAGACCGATCTTGCAGGACTGGTGGATGTGTTGTGGGGGGCAGAGGATTCTTTGTCTATGAATGAGTGCGAGTGACCAAGATCGATCCAGAAGCAGCCTGCATGCAAAATTAATCAACGACAGTAGTCAGCTTGCAAGCTCCACAACTACACAACTGACTTCAAAACTTGTGTTACATCAAAAATTACATCAAAAATCTTTGGCAGAAGAAATCACTGTATAAAGTTAACTTGAAGAACAATGGTATATACAGCGTGTCCACTCAAAAGTCAGGCTCTGTGTGTTTAATGAGACTTACTCCAAGGTAAGAGGGTGCAGAATTGCAGCTTTGGTTTCTTATGAGTAAGAAGAACAGTTCTGTAATTGAATATAGGCAGAAGACACATTTATTTAAACCTGAGTGTGTTAAAGGCAAATACTATACATTTACACTATTAATGAAAAATAAATTATCAGATAACATTAAAAAGTCCTGATAGTTCTTGAAGTTGTTTTGATGTTGTGCTTGGGGTGGGGGAATGGAGCTGGTTTTTCAATGGGGCTTAGACGTAAGTAGACATGGTCCGGATTGTGCTGTTAGACTGCAAATGCCATATAGATTAATTAGACAACAGTTATTCATTGTGCAGAACAGTGGGACTATACATGCAAAGACTTGAGTTTGCAATCCTAACTCCATTTTCCTGGGAATAAGCCCCACTGAATTCATGATGTTTTAAAGTGTTTTTAATGCTTTTGTTTGCCACCCTGGGCTCCTGCTGGGAGGAAGGGTGGGATATAAACAAACAAACAAAGTGTCTATAATAAGAACCATAAGGTCTAGTGAGCATTTATTTGAGTCACCTGTTAATGTGAATGGGAGATATATCTATCACAGATTTCTGCAAGCTGGTTTTCAATTTGACCCCTGAGGAAGGCCTTGAAACGATAACTGGCCAAAAAGTGTTGGGTTGTTTTGAAAATAAAATCCTCATTTTTTCAGCATCTTGAGATAGCATCTCCTTTGTTTTGGAATTCCTACATGTGCAAGGGCTTACCCACGCACCAAGACTTGATGATGTGGGCAGCTCTGGATCCCCCCCACTACCCCCCCCGAAGTAGCCCACAGATCTTTAGACTGTGGCACTGGCTTGAAACCAGGGCTGTGTACATGCATCAATGGACTGAGTATTGTTGCCATTTTAAAAATTATATATTGCTAAACAAACAAATTAAACAATCCTTTCTGCATTGTTTATAGTAACAGAATTCAGAAATGAAGATGAAATAAATTTGTTTTAAAATAAGGAAGACTTCTTATTTAGAGAAAGGTTCATTGTTGGGAGTGGCCTCAGCAGATCTTTTGCAATGGGCCCACATTGAATTGATTGAAACTTTATTTTTACCCCGCCCTTTTTCCAAACTGGAACTCAGGGTGGCTTACAAATAGAACTACATGTAGTTAAAAACATAAAAAAACATACAATTAAAATACAATTAAACTATGCACAACCTTAAAACCTTAAAAGGCACTTAAAAATCTAAAAACAATTTAAAATAATACAAATAATATAAAACAATAAAACAAGCCTTGTAAAGCACATCTCCTCCACCTTTTCCCTTTCTAATTTTTTTTTTACATTTTGAAAACTGTGTGTACATAATGACTTTCCCTCTGAAAGCCACCCTAAATTTGCATCTATATGTATAAATTAGCATATGCAAAGTTATGTCAAGAGCCTGTGCCCCAAGTCTTTTAAGGATCTAGCAACGGCTCTGTAGGAGGTGTGGGGAACCTTTGGCTCTCCTGATGTTGCTGAACTGCAACTCCCATAATCCCTGGTCATAGGCCATGCTTGCTGGGGCTGATGGGAGTTGTAGTTCAACGATATCCAGAAGGCCAAATGTGACCTGTCCCTGCTCTATAGACTGCACCAATTGTAATATTTGTTCTGCAGTTGTATTATAGGAAGATCTGTGCCAGTGTATTGTCTTATCTGGTGTTATGGTAGGAGTGGGGATCACTTTTCAGCCTGAGGGCCATATTCCCTTCTGGACAATCTTCCGGGGGTCACATTCCAGTGGTGGGTGGGGTCAGAGGTAAAAACGAGCAGAACAATAAATGTGAATTTTACATTTGTAGAGTAGGCTAGTTTCTACACATGCTCTCACACTCATCTCTATCCTTCATCCAGGCTTTGCTGTGTGTTTGTTTGGGGGCACAACATCTGTACAATCCCTATTGAGCTATTTCAATGGAACCTCCCGAAAAAGAGAGATCCCATTGGACTGAGCTTCCCTGACCCCCCAATATAGTTTCATGTCCTTAGCCTGTATTTTTCACACAGTTTACATTGGTTTAAACCGAGAGGCACTGATTTACACCAGCACAAGACCTGACCTTATTTATAGGGGACTTTATATTAGCCAATAAATTAGATCAAAGGCAGCTTATTTCCTAACTTCACAATAGCTTTAATGTAGCCACCAAGAAACACTCTAAATGAACCACAGTTGCTGAAGCATTCAAGTTTACACTGTTTTTCTTAAACCAGAAAATCTTCAAATAATTTAATCATATCCCTCCCCCCAAGGAAACACACACACACAGACATGGCATTCCAGGGGAGCAATAAAAGTTAAGTTTCCCTCAAATCACAAAAACACTTTTAATTTTTCTTTGAAATACAAGAAGTGTGTGGCTGCGTCTGAGACTTGATGCTTTGCTAAAATCCATAAATGGCATGAAGTTGCGTAACCTAGACTTCTAATATGCAGCAAAAATGTTGAACAATCCCCATGACCAGCCACTACCTGACAAAAAAACTCACCTTTCTGGCCTGCTTTCACAGAACTGATTGAACTGGAAGAACTCCCACTGCCAAGGTACTGATCTATATTATTTAGTGATAAAGAGTCTGATATAAAAGCAAAGTGTTATTTAAAGCTTCATCACTGGTTCCAGTGGAAACTGGAACAGGACCGTGGTAGTTTCTCTTTACAGATCCATATCTTTCCTGGTGTTTCCTACTTCCACCTTCCTAATCAGTAAATGCATATGAATTAGTTAGGTCTAATTTATACCTGGAGATTGTGGTGTTGTATCCACTTAAAATGCTGGAGTTGAACTAGTTGGGAAGCCTTATTTGTGAAGCAATTCCTCTAGTAGTTGGGCCATGTTCAAAAAAATAGCAAACCGCTGTTTGGGGTCTTTACCTACTGCTTACCACCACATGAATAATGTAATGTAGGGGTCATCAGTGTGCCTGCCAGTACTTCCTGTGGCACTAGGGAAGGAAAGATCTGCCAATTTTGGTTCTGATAGTTTCTCATTTTTCCAATCTAAAATTCAGTTCTCCACATTTCTACAGCAATTTATGATTTTTTTTAAAAAAAATCCTCATGAAAATTATCCGGCATTTTACTGCAAATTTCTCCTAATAAACACATTTTTGTAGACAGTTTTGACTAATGTACACATTTTTGTAAGCAGTTTCTCATCATATAATGCATTTTCACATGTTATTTTCACCCATATATTGATTTTTATGCACACTTTCCCCTCATATATGCATTTTTGTAAACATTGTTTTGTTGGTGAACTGCACTGCAAAATTTAAATAAGTGTGAATGTCAAAGGCTGGCTATGCTTCAATTCTCATATCATTTTGGAAAGTGAAAATTTCATAGCTTCCATTTGAAATATGAACTGAATCAAAATTCTCACCCATCCCTATGAGGCACCCACAAAAGCTCTCAGTGACTATCCTCTCAAAAATCCACAATGTGCAAGAGACTATTTGCTCTTCCTGCTCAGTTCCTGTTCACACTGGCTCAGCCTCTCCTACATTATATATGCACCCTTAAACATGCCCATATTTCACTGGATACCAAGACTGGACAGTTACCCTTCCTTCTGTTATGAACAGTTTCTCTCTGTGAGCGAGTGCAGCGAGTGCACTGGTAAGTACCCAGCACTGTTGATAGGGGTGGGAGACATCTGCTCTTTTAGATGTGGCAGCCATTACACCATGCCCTCCGTGGCAGCCATTTTGGGCTATGCTACAGCTCCACCACAGCCATTTCATGACTAGCAGCCATGGCATTCTCAAAATTCCAAATGTTCCCACTAGCCAAACAAGGTTGCTGACTTCTTGAGTAAGCTGTGGAGTGATAGTTTGTATGCAGCATTCTACCTTCCTCTTCTTTGAGGGAGATGGCTCTCATGAGCCGGGTCACTAAGAGGAGCGCCTGGTGAAGGGTGTACATGCGTGGGCTAGCTAAGCGTGTGAATGAGCACCAACAGTGAAACTTGTCCTTCGCTGAGTTTTAAGTATATGCCGAAACAGAGTGATGAGATCTTGCAGTGCTTTTTGAAGAAAGTCAGGCAAGGTTTTTCTCAGATCCCTAAAAGAAAGGCATTCAAGAGGGGAGTTGCCACAAAGAACACCTCTTTGCCTGCCTTCTCTGTTCTTGGCAATCTTGCAGTGGACTCTACATGAAATGTAACTGCACAAAACCAACAATAGATGTTACTGCCTATTAAAAAAAGTTCTCTTCTTTGGCATTAAAGAATTCCAATTGTCCTGTAGACTATCAAAGTTCTCAAAACTTCAAGTGTCTGCTGCTACCATCTGAACCAAATTACCATCATGAAACTGAAATTTCAAGGCAAATAAAAATGCTATATCATCTTAATAAAAGCATCATGTGGCATGGGAAAATGAAGGCAAGAAAGATATAATTTTATAGGCCTTGCCCTAGCTCCTCTTACTGCAAACTGAAATTTAAAACTACTGAAAGAAGCATGCATCAGCAGCCACATAATGAATCTGCTACAAACTTTGGGCCTGGTTTTTGAGCTCACTTTAGACAAAAGCCTTTGGAAACAATAGGAAAATTTGCAGGACTGTAGCAAATAGCCCCCATGGCTTTGAATTGTTTGGGTCAAGCAACCTATATGGTGTTTATCAAAGTCATGCTAGAGGGCGGCAGGGGTGGGGGAGAATCCTCATATACAATATTTCAAGACAGATGCCAGAAGATGAAAATGGGGTCATAAATGTAACCCTCAGTTTTATAACATCCTTATAAAATGTTCACAGGAAGCTGCTCTTTGGACACCATTATGGGGTGCTGTTTGACGGAAGGGATAAAAAGAAAAAATGGGTAAGATCAGGGAAGTAAAAAACACAAAACAAAGACCAAGTTAGATCTCAGAGGCACAGGGAAAAGCATACAGCTCATGAAATAAAGCAAACAACAAGTCACTGCTTTTTTTAAAGTCAAATTAGACATTACAAGGGATGAATGGCTGCCACATGGGAAGAGCATATCTGCATTTCTCCAATAATACCTACCAAAACAGGAGTGGGGAACCTATGGCCCTCCAGATATTGCTGGACTATAACTCCCATCATCCATGACCATTGGCCATGCTGACTGGAGCTGATGGGAGTTGGAGCCGAAGAACATTTGGATGACCACACAGGTTGGTCACCTCAGTTCTAAAAGAAGATGCATGGCATGATGTCCTTGTTGTTGTGTAAATTTGTATATTTGTTAAGCAGAGAACAACAGCGGTCTGAAATGTGTGTGTGCCAGTGTGTGTGTTTACCTAAGAAAGCAGGCTTTTACCCTGCATTGAGATCACTGAGACTTAAGACTTAGTAAAATAAGAAAGGCTACTTTATTTATAGAAATACATAGCAGATAGAAAGGCATACCTAGTTCTAACTAACTAAGTTGGAGGCGCAACACTCAGGCTTGGGAGTTGCCCTTATGGCTAGGAGAGAGAGAGAAGAGACAAAGGTGTCTCCTCTCTCTCAGACAGTCAGAGAAGAGAAGAGAGGAAAGGGCAGAAGGAGGAGGGGCAGATAAGCTTCCCTTAAGACGTATCAGTCTAGCGACCGGAAGTCACTCAGAGCATCACAGGTCAAGGTAATCAAGCCTATCCATCTGGAAGACCCTGACTCTCTCTCTTTTCTGGAACATAAACAAAAGAACAAATCAGGAGTTGCTCTTCCCCCACTTCCAACAGTCATCACACTCACAGTTTCCTCACCCCTGCTAGCAAAAGCTAATGAAGTGAGAAGGGAAAACTGAGCTCAACAGCATCATAACACACATCCTCTTTTACTAGAACTTACTAAGGAGACACGGAAAGGAAGGTCGGAATGGTGCGCTCAGTGGCAGCCATTTTTTTAATGTAACATCTAGTTCAGCCCTGAGTGGTTGTGGTTAGACTTGAGAGTAGGGAAGTTGTCAACATTCAGACAGACTGTCATGAGCCCTGCAGTTCTGACAGGGTCTGGACTTGGGTGGCAGTGTTTGACAGATGATGAGGAGGAAGAAGACGAAGGTACAAGTGAGCTGAGGCAAACCAAGGGAGAGGGTAAGGATCCAACCCCCTTGTCTCAGAATGTTAGGGAAGGGGTGGCAGAGTCTCCAGCTCTCATCCTCACTCTGCCCCCAGAGCAGGACACTTCACTGGGCACCAGGAAAGTCATTGAGTAGACAAGAGGGGTGACAGAGCAGGATGAGGAGCCAAGGGGACAGGTCACTGTTCTGTCACCAAGGGCTCAACGCCATCTTCGTCAGTGCAAGCAGTTGCAGCCCCCTCACAGAAGCACTCACCTAGAAGTACATGTCATGCACGTGAGCTTGTCATGCCTTGCTGTTTTAAAGCTAGGTTGGAAGGCTGTCAACTTGTTGGGAGATCTTCGTTGCTGCCACCCAGTCTTGCACTCTTTCTCTCCTGCACTGCAACCCCTGTAGCCTGAGCCAACTGCTGAACCTGTACCGACCCCTCTTGAATAAATTGGAACTTAAGAAGAGCCTGCTGGATCAGGCCAATGTCCCATCTAGTCCAACATCCTATTCTCACAGTGGCCAATCAGATGCCTGTGAGAAGCCCAAAAAACAGAACCTGATTACAAAGGTTTCCAGCAACTGGTATTACAGGTTTCCAGCAACTGGTATTAGAAGAATACTGCCTCTGACTATGGAGACACAGCACTGCCATCATGGCCAGTAGCCACTGATAGCCTTTCATCCCCAGAATTTGTCTAATCCTTTTTTAAAGCCATCCAAGTTGGGTGGCCATTACTGCCTCTTGTGGGAGCACGTTCCATAGTTTAACTGTGCCCTGTGTGAAGAAGTGCTTTCTTTTGTCTGTCCTGAATTTTCCAAAATTCAACTTCATCGGATGTCCATGGGTTCTAGTATTATAAGAAAGGGAGAAAAAAAATTCACTATGCACTTTCTCCATGCCAAGCACAATTTTATACAGTTTTATAATGTCACCTCTGACTTGCCTTTTTTTTAAGGAGAGGCAACCAGAATTGTACACAGTATTCCAAATATGGCCACACCATAGAGTTATACAACAGCATTAAGATACTGGCAGCTTTATTTTCAATACCTTTCCTAATGTTTCCTAGCATGACATTTGCCTTTTTCACAGCTGCTGCACATTGCATTGATATCTTCATTGAGCTATCCTCTACGACCTCAGGGTCTCATTCCTGGTCAGTCACCCAGACCACATGAGCGTATATGTGAAATTAAGTTTTTTTGCTCCAATATGCATAACTTTACACTTGTTTACATTGAATTGCATTTGCCATTTTACTGCCAATTCACTCAGTTTGGAGAGGTCCTTTTGGAGCTCTTCACAATCCCTTTCTGTTTTAAAAACCCTGAACAATTTAGCATCATCAGCAAACTTGGCGACCTCACTAATCACCCCTAACTCTAGATCATTTATCAAAAAGTTAAAATGCACAGGTCCCAATACTGATTCTTGGGAGACTTCACTTTCTGTATCCTTCTATATCCTTCCAGTGGGAGAACTGTCCATTTATTCCTAGTCTCTGCTTTCCATTTCCTAGCCAGTTCCTGATTCAAAAGAGGACCTCTCCTCTTTTCCTGCATTCCTGCATTGAGCAGAGGGTTCGACTTGATGGCCTTATAGGCCCCTTCCAACTCTACTATTCTATGATTCTTACTCCATGACTGCTAAGCTTACTCAGGTGTCTTAGTTGAGGTATGTTGTTGAAAGCTTTTTATTTATTATTATTTATTTATTAGATTTATATCCCACCCTTACTCCCAGTTTGAAGGCCCAAGTACACTATGTCAACTGAATAACTTCTGTGGTGCTATGGTGAGGGTAAGGCAAGCCTTACTAATTCCCAGGACTGCAAGCAAGGGGACACAAGTATCAGAATCTCTCTCTCAAGGTTCACTATGAATCTTTTTGTAGGATTCCTGAATTATGCAGGACTCCTGAAGTTCTTGGCAAATTCTGACATCTGACTGGGTGTGATTTAGCTTGGGAATAACCAAGTTCTGTGTACAGTTCTGGTCACCTCATCTCAAAAAGGATATTATAGAGTTGGAAAAGGTTCAGAAGAGGGCAACCAGAATGATCAAGGGGATGGAGTGACTCCCTTATGAGGAAAGGTTGCAGCATTTGGGGCTTTTTAGTTTAGAGAAAAGACGGGTCAGAGGAGACATGATAGAAGTGTATAAAATTATGCATGGCATTGAGAAAGTGGATAGAGAAAAGTTCTTCTCCCTCTCTCATAATACTAGAACTCAGGGGCATTCAAAGAAGCTGAATGTTGGAAGATTCAGGACAGACAAAAGGAAGTACTTCTTTACTCAGCGCATAGTTAAACTATGGAATTTGCTCCCACAAGATGCAGTAATGGCCACCAGCTTGGATGGCTTTAAAAGAAGATTAGGCCAATTCATGGAGGACAGGGCTATCAATGGCTACTAGCCGTGATGGCTGTGCTCTGCCACCCTAGTCAGAGGCAGCATGCTTCTGAAAACCAGTTACCGGAAGCCTCAGGAGGGGAGTGTGTTCTTGCACTCGGGTCGTGCTTGCGGGCTTCCCCCAGGCACCTGGTTGGCCACTGTGAGAACAGGATGCTGGACTAGATGGGCCACTGGCCTGATCCTGCAGGCTCTTCTTATGTTCTTATGTTATGTTCTTAAGAAGACCAATCAGGAACTGAAACTTCATACACCAAAACAGGAATCATTATTCAGGCCGCTCACAGAGCTACAATTCCTAGAGTTCTTTGGGAGAGGGATTGTATTAAACTGCTCTGGAAATTGTAGCTCTCTGATGGAAATAGGGGTTTCCTAACAACTCTCAGCACCCTTAAGAAACTACACTTCCCATGATTCTTTGGGGGAAGCCATGACTATTGGTATAATACTGCTTTAAAAGAAAAGTGCAATACAGCCCCAGTTCTGATCAGCAATTGGGCAGAGCCACTTCTCTGTTGATTGGTTCCTGAGACTGTGAGTAAAACGGTTGGGTCATCTTTAGTAAGGGGCCTTTGGGTCGGCCTGGTACTCCTTTTGGGAGATCTTAATGACTAACACAGGAAGAAAGAGATTGCGGGGAATTAGATATGTTTCTGTGGTGATCAGATGAGCTTGTGGGGGAAGAGGAGAACCATCCATGCAACAGGCCCTATTCTGATGCTTTGATGCTGTCGTGTAATAGAACACAGAATAATATAATTTCTCATAAATCTATAATGGCTTTGGATTGTACCCAAACTGAGGATTCAGATATTAGCAGTTAGGCTCCATTTGTTGACGCATAAAGTTAAATTGTTGTTTGTTAAAAGATCAGTTTAACCCAGTTTACACACCCAAAATAGTATTCTTGACTTCAGCTTTGGTCGGAAGAAATGCTAAAAGCCAAATCTTTGTCATTAAGAAAATTAATACATTTTGAACAAACAAATAAGACAGTAATTTCCTCGATATAGCAAGTGATGGGGGTGGGTGGGAAGAAACAACTAATTTTAATGAATTATCAGCTGCTTCACTTTCATTTGACTCCACCTATCCCAATTCACTCAAAGCTGTTCGGCAACAAAGTATAATTAATTTTCTTTGGTGGACAGCAAAGTCATCTAGCATGTGGATGTAGCAACAGTTTGGGCATATGTTAGCTGACAGTTCAAACAGTAATTATTATCTGCCAACCGTTTGCAGAAATAAAATTGCGATTTGTAATGCAAATGAATTCCCAGGAGAGTAGACAATGAGGCTTGAAACAATGGGTAAACATAGTGCCATGTCTGAACAATATTAAGCACGCTGTGTAGGAAAATGCAAAGGCCACAATCCAACACAGAGGAAAGCACACTTATGCCCCAATTTCAATAGGAAGGATGCTTAATTCTGTGTTGGCCAAAACTGATCTACAAATTGATGTATAAAGAAGCCATAAAGAAAAATTCATACCCTTCAGGATTTCACAGATGAAAAAAGGTCAGCCATGTATACTTGTTGCACCCCCTATTCTCAAAGACAGGGGTGGGGAGCATGCGGCCTGTGATTCTCTTGGTCATTATGATATATTACATGGGAGTGCCTTTATATCCTAGTAACTGGTAAATAACTGGTAATTAGGGCTGTGTCCAGGAAAAATTGTTGGCTCGGATAGCTCAGATTCATATTGTGCTTATTTTTGAAATAAATAAATATTAACTTGCTTTCTCCTCAGTTTGCCCCAAAACTACAGTCTTTCTATGTTCCTCCCCAAAGCACTATGATTGGAAGTAAAAGGAGAGCTCTGGAAAAAGTCACAGAATTACCCAGCCACCTTTGCTCCCCTGCCTCTCTCTTCCTATTTGCTTGGTGCTTCTCATTTATAAGAGAGCTCAGGAAGATTACAAAAATGTATCAAACAGTGTTGGTTGGTTGTTTTAAAAGCAGCTCAGGAAGCTGTCCTGAGGCTCCAAAACATCTCTGAAGTCCCGGAGCCAATCCACTTCACCGTGGACCACCTCAGATCCAAGCTGCCTCCAGATTCCAATATGATTCCAAGTTGCTCCAGGTGTTCCAGAGGTGACCTCTCCTTCCCCCAACCGCCACCAGAAGGCGACTCAAGAACCATCTTGCCCTGAGGGAAAACCTCATTTTTCTATAGGTTTTTTTCCCCCTTGTAGGTTGGCTTTGCTGTTTTATTATACAGTTTTAATATTTCTTGGTAATCTGAGGTTGTGAGGTTCACCTGAAAATTGGCATATACATAAATAAAATAAAAATAAAAAAGACAGACTACTAAACCAGTGTAATATTATTGTTGTAATGCCAGCCTCTAAGAAAATAATGAGGCACAATCCTATACATGTTCACTTGGGTGCAAGTTCCACTGTTTTCAGGGAGGCTTACTCCCCTGTAAGCAAGTTTGAGATCACAGCCATAGGCAAGTTAGACTACACAAGTGCATATTGAATTATCGGGAAGTGCACATTTTCTAATGTTTATTTATTAATTAAAATTATATCCCGCCCTTCCTCCCAGAAGGAGCCCAGGTTCATACAAACCTGAAAATAATCAGGGTGCAAACACAAACCCCATCTCATTGTAACTACAATTCACTTTAAAGACATTTGTGATTTCAGTGGGGATTAGGAAAAGAAATCCCTTCAGTAATATTCATTCATCTGTTCATTGACAAAGGAGTGTTTTTTCCTATATAGATTGACATCAGGAACATCTTGTGGGCTCAATGTCTGTAGGCTCTATGATAAAGGATTTACAGTGAAGTATCAAAAACACCTTTGTTGTTTCTTCATGATGGATGTTTTAAGTATGTTTTGAATAGATGACTTACATAGCCTTACATTATCTGAGAAATCAATTCAAGCAGCGCTTCAACTCCAGGCCTTGGGATCAGTGTGATTTCTATAGCTTTGTAAGGCAACAAAATGCTTTGATGAAATAAAATATGTTGTTGGATTGGTGGAATCTCAACAAACTGTCCATCTTTCCCTTACACTGGTGAAACTGGACAATAACGTCAGCATTAAATCCTAAGAACCAAACTCCATAGTACATTGCAACCACATGTAACATTAATGTGGCAGGTGCTTCTCCACAGCAAAACACCCTCAGGAGGGGGCAGTTTGCAATGGAGAAGTGGTGGGTGATGTATGCTTAATTGTTCTTCCACCACAACTTTGGGCTATGGGGAGCAAGATCTGGTGGACTGTTAATGCTGTCAACCTCTCCATCTTAAGCTCATGTTGGAATGTGTGTAAATAAAAGCCATATATCGTATAAGACACCATAGCCTCTGCTGATCTTCTTTCCAAGGAAACCAGACCCTGGGTAAGCACAAGAACCCCTGGAAGTTTTGCACCGTTCAAAGATTGGGGTGGCACAAAACAGTATACACCACTATAGAGTGCCATCACCTCTTTTTCTGCTGCCCATGGCAGCTATTATGTGCTGGCACCCATGGCACTTTTATCAAGATATGAGTACCAGCACATCATTTTTTAAACCATAAAAGCACTGGCTAAGGGTAATACCAGCGTTTCCTGTCTGTAGCTTTGTTTCAGAGTCAAACACATAGACGCAAACATAAGAGTAGATAAACCAAAGACCGGGGGGGATGACATAACCCCAACATGGGATGATTTATATTTTACCTCACAAAGGTATTGATTTATCTTTTTCTCTCTTGCTGTCCCTCTCTCACACACACATATAGATGCCCACATATCAGCAACAATTCCCAACAGCATGATTATAACTTCAAAAGAGGAAAGTCCTTTCCTGATATGAATGTTGTATGACTTCAGAGAAATAATGTTCACTTGTTCAAATGATAGTTTACAACATGAAAACATACTCACACATGGAAGGCTTAAATTGTGTCAGGACCTACCCAAGAAATGCTAAAGAAGAGAGTGCTTCCTAACACATGCCAGCTGAATGTATCTCAATAATGAGTGAAAGTAACCAGTTTTCAAAACGTTCAGGGCAGAAGGTGTGACTTCAGGAATGCTCTAGACCAGGGATTCCCAAACTGTGATCTGTGGACCACTGGTGGTCCATGAGCGTCATTCAGGTGGTCTGCAATGTGGCTGTGAAGAACACTTACAATTTGAATTCTTCAAATTGTGTTCTTCACAATAAAATACATTATAATAAATAAAAGAAACAAAATACAATTAAAAGTCATGCAGCATCTAGCACAGTGCATTATAATTGCTACAATAGGCACACTAAAATCATTAAGTGGTCCAACAAGATGCTCAGCAATTTTCAAGTGGTCCATGGGGAAAAGAGTCTGGAAACTACTGCTGTAGATGAGAAGTTGCCATTTATGGCTTTCCAATGTGTGTACATGTGGTCAAATAGAGGTTATTTATTTATTTATTATCTTTATTTTTACCCCGCCCTTTTTCCCAAAATTGGAACTCAAGGCAGCTTACAGATAAAAGTGGATACATATAATAAAAAGATACAAGAATCTGCATTAAGCTAAAATCAAACTGTTTGCAACATTAAAACATTAACATACACTCAAGATACTTGAAAACAATTTAAAAATAGTGCAATTAAAATGGTGAGCAATACAGCATACCTCTTAAGGCCCTGTCCTAAGCACCTTCTGTTCCAAAAGCCCGTTGGAATAAAAAAGTCTTCACCTTCACATACAAATGCTGTTACCAAGGTGGCAGTTATAGAGGTCTGAGGATGGAATGCTCAGAGGGGCTTCATTTGCAGAAGCTAAATAGTGGTGGTACTGTCCTCCAGGTTCAGGCCATGTGGTGCCAATGTGTGCAGAGAGTAAATCCAAAAGTTCTCCCTTTTAGTCAATGCTGCTGGATCTGCTGGTATCTCTATCGTTGTAATGGAAAAGTCCAACAGGCTGTGACCCTCAATGTTAAAATGCTTTGCAACTGGTTGCTCCACTTTTTTTGTCAAAATTGCCGACTTGTGGTTCCTGAAGCGCGTGCGTAGGTCAGTTGTGGTCTTTCCTACGTATTGGATATGACATCCTGGTCCTTTGCACTTGATGATGTAAACTATATTGCAGGACCGGCAGGTGATGTTCTGTTTGACGTAATATGTCCTGCCTGTCCTAGTGCTTGTAAAAGTAGCTGTCTCCCTGAGGTACACACAGGTGATACAGCGTTTGGAGTGACAAGGATGAGAACCTGGATTGGTGATAGGTGGCTTAAGCACAGCTCTCACCAACAGTCTGCGCAAATTAGGAGGTTGGCGAAATGCTACAACAGGAGGTCTGCTGATGGCTCTAGCAAGATGTTCAGAGTTTGCCAGCAATGGGTAGCTCTCCCTGATTGCTCGGTGATAGTTAGGAGATGCTGGATGGAAATCTACCACAAACAGAATCCGTTGCTCTCTGCTCTTTGACACCTCAGTATGATGGAGGAGGTTTTCTCTGGACAGAATGGAGGCTCGGTGGATGTTGCAATTGATAATATGTGGAGAATATCCTCTTTGAAGAAGGTGTTCTTTAAGTTCACTGATCCTTGTCTGGTATTTATCTTCAGTGTTGCAAATAAGTTTGATTCTCAGAGCTAAGCTATACACAATGTTCTTTATATGCCTAGGATGGCAGGATTTCCAGTTTAAATAGGTATGGGCATCAGTGGGTTTACTGTAGAGATCAGTGGCTATTTTGTTGTTTTCAATGGTGAGAAAGACATCCAGAAAAGGGATGTGCGGATTGTCATTTGTACTATTAAATGTAAACTTAATAGAGGGATGGATAGAGTTGATGTAATTTTTAAATTGTTCCAAACTCTCTTCACCATTCGTCCAGACCATAAAGATGTCGTCAATGTATCGCCACCATATAAGTGGTTTGTTGATGGCCTTTTTGAGGATCTCCTGTTCCAGTTTACCCATAAAGAGATTCGCATATGATGGAGCCATGCGAGTCCCCATAGCTGTGCCTTGTAGTTGCAGGTAGTGTTCTCCATTGAATGTAAAGTTGTTACAAGTCAGGACTAGCTTGTTATTTCCTGGTGTTATCAAATAAATACTTGTATTGGTTTGCCAAAAGCCTGATCCTTGGCTGGGAATACACAGACCAGAAGGGAGGGCAGGGTAATTACCAAGGCTGAAGGGAAACTGTATCATATGGTGGCTGCAGTGAAGGGAGATATTGTAACAACATCAAGTATCCAGAGCAACCCAGGATTGTATGCTTTATAGACAAAGATACAAGGGGGTTGTGGACAGCAAGGGCACCCAGACACAAAGTAACAAGCTATAGAGAGACTGAGGCAAAGTCTCTAGCAGTATTGTTTACAGGGAGTGACTGGTGGTGCTGCCTAGCAGTGGGATCTTGTGAGATCTGTGCTAGAGTGGAGTGAGAAAAAATAAAAATGACAATCCTGACTGGTGGTGTCCTGAGGTGGTGCCTAGTGAAAGGCGGTAGCCACAAGCAGGTGGGAACCTGACAGGTGGAGCCAAAGGTGGGAATGTCACATATATATATAGTATCATTTGGATGTGTTTTGATGGCATCTGGCTGAAAATTCGTACACCTATAAATTATATAAGCACTGTTTTACAAGCATGAAAGACTACAATTGATGTTGAAATTGAAAATCTTTTCAGTCTTCTGGATGATTTGAAAACAATCAGAAATAGTTGGCAATCCATCTTAAATGAATGCAAGCTAGTCACTGAAAATTTAGGTATGCAGGCTGAGTTTAAATAATACGACAAAGAAAAAGGAAAAGGAAATCTGACAAATCGACAATAATTGAAGAATCCTTAAACTCAAGTCCGGAAGAGATATTCAGGTGCAATGTATTTAATGTTCTTTTGGACGCTGTTATTGGCCATATGGCAACAAAATTTGAAGCGGCAAAAGCAATAAATTCTTTATTCAGCATTTTATGGAAATTCCATGAATTAGAGGATGAAGAAATTCTAGAAAAGGCAAAAAAACTGCAAAGTAATTATTAACAGGATATTAGCAAAAGTATTTGCAATGAGCTAATATATCTTAAGGCAGTATATAAATCAAATTTGCAAGAAAACTTTTCGCCAATCAACCTTTGGAATAAACTAAGGCAATTAAAACTTGAAATTCTTTTTTCAAACTTAGTTGTTGCTTTAAGGTTGTTCTGCACCATACCAGTAACAGTGGCTCAAGCAGAACACTCTTTCAGTTGTCTTTCTAGAATAAAAGACGTGTTAAGGTCTACAATGGCCCAAAACCGATTGGCAAATTTAGGTTTACTGCAATTGAGGCTGAATTAGCAAGAAAATGTAATTTTTCTGAAGTTATTATTTGCAAATTGCAAAGCTCGTAGAGCTCCACTGATATAAATATGATACAGAAAATTTCACAAAATGCAACTTTCCTGAATTGATTGTTTTAAAAATGTAGCTTTTCATGAATAAAGTTGCAATTTGGGGTACAATTTTTATTTTATTATGATAAAACATATATTTTAAAATTTTTAGTTATTCATAGATCATAGAATCATAGAATAGTAGAGTTGGAAGGGGCCTATAAGGCAATCAAGTCCAAGTGCAATGCAGGAATCCAAATCAAAGCATTCCTGACAGATGGCTGTCCATTTGCCTCTTGAATGCCTCCAGTGTCAGAGAGCCCACTACCTCTCCAGGTAATTGGTTCCATTGTCGTATGGCTCTAACAGTTAGGAAGTTTTTCCTGATGTCCAGTCAAAATCTGACTTCCTGCAACTTGAGCCCATTATTCCGTGTCCTGCACTCTGGGATGATCGAGAAGAGATCCCAGCCCTCCTCTATGAGACAACCTTTCATGTACTTGAAGAGTGCAATCATATCTCCCCTCAGTCTTCTCTTCTCCAGGCTAAACATGCCCAGTCCTTTCAGTCTCTTCTCATAGGGCTTGGTTTCCAGTCCCCTGATCATCTTTGTTGCTCTCCTCTGAACCCTTTCCGGTTTGTCTGCATCCTTCTTGAAGTGCAGAGACCAGAACTGGACACAGTATTCAAGATGAGGCCTAACCAGTGCTGAATAGAGGGGAACTAATACTTCACACGATTTGGAAACTATACTTCTGTTAATGCAGCCTAATATAGCATTTGCCTTTTTTGCAGCCACATCACACTGTTGGCTCATATTCAGCTTGTGATCAATGAAAATTTCAAGATCCTTCTCACATGTCATATTGCTGAGCCAAGTATTCCCCATCTTATAACTGTGCATTTGGTTTCTTTTTCCTAAGTGTAGAACTTTGCATTTATCCCTGTTGAATTTCATTCTGTTGTTTTCAGCCCAATGCTCTAGCCTATCAAGGTCCCTTTGAATTTTGTTTCTGTCTTCCACGGTATTAGCTATGCCCCCCAGTTTTGTATCATCTGCAAATTTGATAAGCTTTAAATGTGAACTGAATTAAATTTCTCCTCCATTACTATTTCCTACTCAGTGAGTACAGATGTAAGTAACAACAAGCATCTGAAGTAGCAGGCAGGAATGTAAGCCTGCCTCTGTTGTCCTAGGCTTTCCTGTAAGTTCCCCTCGTGGCTGCAATAACCAAGGCATGGCTCTGTCCCACTTGCCAAGCACAGGATCCTGTTTTCCAAGCCTTTGTTTGCATCACTCCAACTAAAGTAGATTAATAGAAAGAAGTAGGCTGCTTGAAAGAGGCTTTGAACAACATTCACTGCTGCATTACTCAACACAGTCCTTTGATCTCCCAGAAAGCACTGCGCTAAAACACAATTGAAATGAACAAAGAGCATGTAGCCTTTTTATTTACTCTCTAGTACACGCACAGTAAGTAGCTGCTACATACATAATAGGTCTTGCTCCAAGCTACAAGTTTCAAAGGAGCCAGTTCCTTCCCACTACTTCACCTGTCATATGTATATGACAAAGCTGAAGTCCTTGAACGCTAAGGAAAACATTTTGACATCGAGACTGCTCTGAAACAGAAAATTCCAGGTCATTATAAAAAACTCAAATTGCTGAGGCCAAAGAGACGAGATATCTGTGTACGCTCATTGAACATGAGGCTTTTGTCAGTCTTCCTCCCATTAAATGATGAAGCAAAGAAGCTGGGTTAAATGAGTCACCTGCAAAAAGCTTCTCTATGCATGTGCAGAGAACCAAATGTGGCCCTGGACTGCAGAGCATGGCCAGACTTTATTCATTTATTTGCCACCAATTACAGAATTAAAGCACTGTTCCATATGGAAATATGTCATACCTCCCCCTGTGGCAGCCTGGTGTCCTCTAGGTAGCAACTTCCCTCAATTGCAGCCAGCATGGCAGGTGGTCAGGGGTGATGATGGCAGCTGGAGTCCAGCAACACCTGGAGGGCAGCAGGTTGGGGAAGACTGCTCTATGGACAGGTGCAGGGATGATAAGATTTTCATCATTATATCAGAATTATAGTGTGACTGCAGCAGGGGCCCAGAGAGGCCCGATGTGGGACTTATGCTGTCTCTAAAAGGCACTCAGTCAACCTGCAGATGCCTCTTGAAACAAAGGCTCAACACATTTTTTTAAACCCTTTTCAGATGCTTCATCTCCTTCTACTTATTTCTTGCACAAGAGAGATGGAAATCTGCCATGTTATCTGACAGTGCATTCACTTCACCCAGCTGGGATCAGTTCAGGCAGTGGCGTCACTAGGGTTGGTGTCACCCGGTGCAGCCTGCAGCGCCTTATCTTTCCGAGCGATCACGTGCGCAGCGGAGTGCACGCGCGGCCTCTAGGAGCGCACGGCCAAACAACAGGGCCTGGGATCGCGCCGCCGCCTCGTTGTCTACCACCGCTTCCAACTTCTAACAGCCGAGGAAGGCAGCCGGCATGCCACACGAAGACTCTCGTTGGTGCCTAGGCGGTGCCTAGGGGTGGGCCGGCTCTGGGTGTCACCCCCGTCTGGTGGTGTCACCCGGTGTGGCCCGCACCTGCCACACCGCCCTAGTGACACCCCTGAGTTCAGGCCTCCCGGCCTTCCAGTTTTTGTGGTTGTTGTCACTCGTTCCAGGTTTAGGATGCTACAGTAGCAACAACATAAAGGGCATCCTGTCCCCACCATCTCATTTTACCACTCATGACTCTTACCCAGTAATGTAGTAGCAAATTCAGAAGTGCAGAGTCCTTTCATGATTATCCCAGCCACACACCCTCCCCTCTTTTTGCTGCCATAGGTGAAAATTAAAGGGGATGCTATGTCCTGTGCTGGACTGGCATACCTCTGGCTATTTTAGTTGTAAAGCTTGGGAAAGAGCTTGGCCATTCCTTTCATCTGCTTGTGCCTTCTTGTATCTTCAGGTTTTCATTTATGGTTGTGTGGAGTTTTGCATGATGAAAGCCCAGAAGTATGGTCTCAGTTTACAATGTATTGGTATGTATTTATATTATATCCCACTTTTCTTCCACAGAGCACAAGGTGGCATCTAAGGTGAACACACACACATTACCCACACAACAACCCTGAGGTGTGACTGAGACAAAGTGGCTGGCCCAAGGTCATGCATGAGCTTCATGGCTGAGTGAGAATTTGAACTTGAGTCTCGACAGACCTGCTCTAGCACTATGCCGCACATCCTAGCCGTGTGTGTATTGGAGCACATTGGCATGCCAAAGAAATAAATTAAATAAGTAAGAGCTCCTTTGAACCCATCCACAGAGGAGGCTTGCTATGCATTTTATTTTTATTTTTATTTATTTTATTTTATTTCGATTTCTATACCGCCCACAGCCAAAAGGCTCTCAGGGCGGTGCACAACATACAGTAAAATACAATAAAATTACAAAGGTCAGTAAAAAGCATACATATTAAACAGTAAAACAGCCTGGTATAAATTGAAAGCTAAAAAATAAATTAAGTTAAAATGCCTGGGAGAATAAAAAGGTTTTAACCTGGCGCCGAAAAGATAAAAGTGTAGGCGCCAGGTGTACCTCATCGGGGAGACTGTTCCATAATTCGGGGGCCACTACTGAAAAGGCCCTGGATCTTGTTACAACCCTCCGAGCCTCTCTGTGGGTCGGGACTCGGAGGAGGGCCTTTGATGTTGAACGTAGTGAGCGGGTAGGTTCATATTGGGAGAGGCGTTCCGCTAGGTATTGTGGTCCCACACCGTGTAAGGCTTTATAAGTCAAAACTAGCACTTTGAATTTGGCCCGGAAATAAATAGGTAGCCAGTGCAAACGAGCCAGGACAGGTGTTATATGTGCGGACCGCCTGGTCCTCGTCAACAGTCTAGCAGCTGCATTTTGCGCTAGCTGTAGTTTCCGAACTGTCTTCAAAGGCAGCCCCACGTAGAGCGCATTGCAGTAATCTCTGTATGAGTCTGGGCTTTTGGCTTGTGTTCTTGCAATCAAGAGGAATGCTAGATTAATAGCTTCTATAGAAACACTATGGGTAGATTTCTCAGATGATAGGCAGTTCATGCTTTTACATATTTCGAGAGTAAACTCTGTTGAGTGTTACAGTGAAAGGTCTCTCCAGTGTTCCTTCATGAGAGGAAAATGTGCCCAACAAAGGGCCAAACAAGATGTTATATTAATCATGTGGTTATCCCACATCAGGGACTTCTTAAAATTCAACACTTGGCTGGGGGATGGGGGTTCACTGGAACCGCACTGTGAGGAGGGGAGGTTTACTTCTCTCCCTAGCTACAATCCTTACGCAACTCTCCCCACCCTCTGTCCAATTTGGTGATTAGCCTTAGAAAAAGTGCTTTCATTGGCACGAATGGGAACTTTCCCCCACTAAGGCTTTTTGCTGCACTGGTGGGCTGATTTTACTTCAAGATTGTGGCTGTAACATCTAATTTGGCTCTAACAGTAGATTAGGAAATCACTGCAGTGAATTCAAGTCCTACTTGGATTGGCTGGTGTCTTTCTTTGCAGTGCAACTTGTTCATCACCAATATCAATGTTTGTGTATCTGCGGAATTTTGAATATATAAACCAGGGCGCCGGTTTCCTGGAATTATAGACTGCATATTTATCCTCTAAGCACAAGCTTGCATTAGAAAGATGATTTTTAAATGCCTTATTTTTTTTAAAAAAAACCCATAATTTCAACACAAAGGAATGCATTCAAAAAATACAACCACCTTCACATTGCATGTGTCCAGATGTTGAAATATCATAAACGCCTGTTACAAAATGCCATCTAAATACTAACTGCACAATTACACACACTGTTTATCAATAAGAAAGTACCAAAGACTCCAAATGACAAAACTGATTTGTAATCGATGTGCACATCTATTGTGTGTTAAGATTCACATTTGTATGTCTCTGGCTCTGATTGGCATCAGTCCAGCAACCACAGATATAGCAAACATGCACACCACACAAAGGCTCCACATATTAACAAGCACTGGAGAGAGAAAGAGGCTTACTGGGGGGCACACTCTCAAAATGCATTATAGTAATTGAGAAAGAAATAAGAGAAAGCAATTTCACACATTATATTAAAACAAACTAATATGAAAGTGATTACTTGTCATGAGTCCATGATTTTAAACATACTTTGAAGTGTTAAGTTCAAATTCAATATCGTTAATGAAATGAAATGTTCAGATCGTCTTTCCGATATAATTCACTGGCTGCAGTTTCTTGATGGGACATCAGCCTAATGCTAATGTGGGTAGTTGCCTTATTTCATGAATTTCCACCATCAACACCAAAGAAGTGCCATTCTCACATTCATGGCAAAATGAGGCTCACTGTGGTTCACGATAGGAGTCCTCATTGCATGTTTGTGAATGCCCCAATTTTCACATAAACCATTCACCTGTGCATTATAACCACAGCTATATTACATACTGAAATGAAACCTGTTCAGGCATTCACCCCACAATTAGAAATGCACGAGGGACAGAGCAGACGTACACTTTTTGGTAGAGATGGAGGAATTTGCATTTTAAGGTAAGCCTAATTAAAATGCACTTCCTGAACCAATTTGCAAACCAAAACGCATCTATCCATCAGAATTCACATTCCTCTGAATCTTGCAATGTGGTTCTTCAACCAAAACATGTATACAACAACAAAAAAGGCATATATCTCAGGCAGCGCTTGGAAAAGTTACTTTTTTAAACTACAGATCCCATCAGTCCCAGCCAGCATGGCCACTGGATTGGGTTGATGGGAGAGTTTTTCCAAGCTCTGTCCAAATGCATAACTTCCTAAAATATATAGTTGATGAAGGAAAACTGCTTACATACTTAGGTAAAGCTGCAAACAAATATACATCTATTAGGAGAAATTTTCATGTGGGCTTTTAAAAAAAGCAATTTTAAACTGATGAGGAAACGGAGTAAAGTAAATGAACTTAAAATTGGAAAAATGAGAAAGTGTGAGAGAGTACTATCGACACATTCATCCATTCCTGCTTGTTGGCCTCACTCCCTTCCTGACACTGCCTTCTCATCACTCAGCTCTGCCTCCTCCATGCATTGGAGGGCAAACATCTGCTGTAGGAAGCCTTCTGTACTCATGGAAGCTCCCTCCCTGAGCAGGGCTAGAGGCGTCTTCAGTTCCTAGAAGAAGCTTCTCATCAAAAGCTAAGTCTGCTAAGGATGTACTGCACTGTCTCCCAGCTTTTCACTCAGATGAGGGCAGTGAGGGGAAAGAGTTAAGTGCTCTCTGTGGCGGCACTGACATCATGGAATACTCTTCTAAAATAATCTACTGGTCCGGTCCCTTTCCTGCTGGAATTCTTCTATCAGGTAAAGATGTATGGCTTCTTGAGAACGTTCTGGCCTGATTTGATCTGCATTGCCTAGCCTGATTGTATGGCACTTTCAACAGTTTTTGAAATGAACATGCTATTCCATAGACTGCTGCTTTATTGTAACTTTGTGTGATTTTAGCATTTTTATGGGGTATTTTTTTGAATTATAGATGTTTTTATGGTTTTCAATTTAATTTTTAATTATGTACACTGTTTGAGGTACAATATTTGGTAGAGAATGCAGCCAACAAATACTAATAATTGTGAGAAACTAACAAGGGCCACGATACTCTGCACTGCAGAATGAATCCTATTGGACCTGACTAAGGAACACTACATGAAATCAGGATTTTTAATAGAAAAAAAATGTTATTATGGAAGTGAGTGGGATACTGAAGAATTTGTCTCATTGTTAGGGCCTTGGAGTGGACCCAAAGAGGAACCTTTCCCCTCTGATCTGCTCCTGGGCCATAAATATGGGATCTGGCCCATTGTTGTGACATTGCTGTTGCCAGCTTCCCAATTTACCAACCTTAGTTTAGTACAGTAATACCTCAGTTAATGAAGTAGATGTGTTCCTGGACATTACTTCTTTAACAGAAACTTTGGTACCAGAGGTGGGAATAACATGGAAAGAACAGGGATAGGTTCCTGCACCACAAAAAAGAACAGTTCAACATATTTCAGCAATCTTTTTATTCAAAACTAACAATACTTATGTCTGAAATGAAACAACCAGGTCAGGTAAGTCTTGCATACAGATCCCCTGAAGGCTTCTTCCAAAATGCATCCAAGGATGCCTGCCTTGCCTTTTTTCTTTTATCATATAGCAGCTTGCTATAGCAATCTTAAGCTTTGAGCACAGTTGTCCTCTCCATACATTTGAGCATGCAGGCAAGGGGCAGCTGCCACCCCCCCCTGTGCTTGTTCTCTCTCTCTCTCTCTCTCTCTCTCTCTCTCTCTCTGTGTGTGTGTGTGTGTGTGTGTGTGTGTGTGTGTGCCATCCTGTCCTACACTCAAGCAGACATGTCTGCAGTAAACAGTGCTTCCAGGGCACCCAAAACACTTTTTACTCTGGAGGTGCCTGCAAAGAGTGCCATTCCAGCCTTGTGTGAGAAAGCTGCTTGTAGCAGCCGCAGTCCAGCAGACAAGGAGCCACATTCTGACTATGTCAGAGTGTGTGTCTCCCCCATTCCCCCTGCACCCAAAAAAGACGTGGTTGAAAGGAGCTTCTTTCCTGGAGGATTTGTTAACAGAGGTACTACTGTACTATGGACAGAGATTAGCAGCTGGCTGACAGGGAATTTTACCCCCCATACACATTTGGCCTTAGAAATGAACGTAACATGCCACCTAGAGTGGCTTATGCTGCCCAGAATACTTTCACATAAATAGACTGTTCACACTCAAACATAAATCCAATGCCAGAGAAGTTGACTGAGCACTCAGTGCAAAGAAACAAACCATTATTTTGTTGAGATGACTGCAAACAAGAAAAAGAGCCTCAGGTTCAGTCCCCAACATCTCCAGGTAAAGCTGGCAAAGACCCTTGCCTGAAACCCTGCAGAGCAACTGCCAGTCAGTATAGACAATACTGAACTAGATGGAGCAATGGTCTGGCTCAAGATAAGGCAGCTTCCTATGTTCCTAACATATCTCACAAACCATCTTCTATCACTGGAGTTACACTATTCTGACATATCTGGTTGGAACTCCATCAATAGTCACTAATTTTGTAGATGGCATCTTCACTTGAGAGCATGGTGTGGCACATTCTAAACTAAAGCAAATATGAATGTAACTATCTTGGTTTTCTTGGCTGTACTTTATTGTAGGTCAAGTAGTTTGAATGCATACATTTTCAGTGGTACGGGAAGAAGCCTTACTCTCCCCGTTCTGGACTTCCAAATGCGGGTAAGTATGTTTTAAGACCAGTTGGTTACAATTCGATGTTGATAATTCAGTACAATTCTGTATAATTCTATACTAACACAGACTAGTAGTCTCTTTAGCTCAGTACTCTCAGCACTAATTAGCAGATACTCTCCACCATCTGTGGGAAATATAACAAGATATAAAGGGGGTGAATTGGAAGCCTCCTATAGACTATATAGACTACAGACTCCTATAGATGCTCTCCTTTTGATAACAGAATCATAAAGTTGAAACATAATGATGACCATTGGGTATGCTTTATGGTGGATTCCTGCACTGAGCAGGGAGCTGAACCTGATGGCCTTATAGGCCCCTTCTAAATCTATGATTCTATGACTCTATGATCCAGTACAACCTGCTGCTCTAGTAAACAAAGCAATTCTATCTGATGCATGGAACCTCCTATGCCGGAGTAGCCAACATGGTGCCCTCCAGCTGTTGCTGGATTACTACTCCCATCAGCCCCAGGCAGAATGGCCAATGGTCAGGGATGATGAGGGTTGTTATTCACCAACATCTGGAAGACATCATGTTGGCTACCCCTGTTTGATACAACACAGACCACACAGTTCCACAAGCAGAGGGAAGGTTCAGCACACAGTGGTGCATGCAGAGCCAGCAGTTTCAAATGTTTTCAAGGAAGCAAACCAGACCGTCCATCAGAAGACTCAAAGTGCAATATGGGAAATGCCAAAAGAGAAAATAAAGTCTTCTCTACCCAGCATTCATAGGAAAACATTTGATGCTTCAACACTGGAAGGATAAGAACCATGCCACAGAGGAACAATGGACTGAAGCTCTACGTAACTGGACTTTGAGTTTGGGGTGTGTGTGGAATCACCTTCAGCAGATGAGATACCCAGAGACTGCTGAATAAATAGAGTCTCTCAAGAATTCTACCTATAACAACCACGAAGCAGGCTCTGTGGCTCCCTCACACGTACCATATCCCTGATACTTTCTCTGTTGCTTTCAGGACCATCCCAAGATATTTTACTGTCTCAGGCAGAGCAGTGTTAATGCCCTCACCATATGCAGTCATTGTGCATAGTGTCCTAAGCTGGTTGTTTTGACTCATGAGGCCCACATCCTACAAGTATGAATGGGGGAGAAATTCATATTTATAGGTAAGGCTACCTAATTTGCACTTTCTAAAGCAAAATGTGAATCAAAACACAACCATCTTTTGAAATTCATGCTGCTCCAAATTTTGCAGCGCAGTTTTCCAGCCAAGTAATGTGTACAAAGATGCACATTCTAGGATAAAATGTGCACAAAAGTGCATATTTTGTGAAAACAGCATAGAAAAGTGCAATATATGAGGGGAAATTGCTTTGTAAAAATGTGTGTATTGGGTGAACTTGCATACAAAAAAGTGCATATTAGGCAAACATGAGGAACTTTTTAAAAAAAACAAATGCAAACTTTTGAAACAGTCAATTCATTGCACACTACAACTAGCCCTGTTAACAATTTTCAATGGGGAGAAGAGAAACTTGTGACAAGGAACTGGTCACATTGCTACTGGTGGCAGAAAGGCCGTAACTCAAAGGACCTGGGCAACTTCTCTGTTGACTGTTGGCAACAACAAATCTGGTCCATTGTACTCATGGAGAAGCTTGCCAAACAAAAACGGGCCCCAAATGATCAACAAGAAGATAATGACTTGGAATTCGGTGTGCCTTTATTTGTCATGTAAATAAGTAGAAGCAAAGTTTGCATCCACCAACTGCACATGGCAATCCCTGGCAAAATATTTTGGGTTAACTTGCATATATGGGACTCAGAAGCTGGGGGGGGGGCATTGGGGAGGTTGTTCCCGTCTCTGCAATGTTTGTTATTCTTTTATCTATAAAACAAAATTAAATGCAATATTTATAAAAATTGCAAAACGATATGGAAATGTGGATAACTGAACTTAGGAGTGAAAAATGTGCGTGTGGGGAGGAGAGGGACGTGAATACAATTACATACATGACCACCACCCCAAAACTTAACAACAGTCAAAACCCAGACCAACAAGTGAATTTGAGAAGAATTTGCATCCGTCGGGACTTAGACTCTGATGTTATGACAGATGAATCCATTGAAGTGTCCACAGCGCGGCCTTGTCCTTTATTATTGGATGAATTTCAGTTAGTGCAGCTCGAGGAAGTGGACAAGGTGCTTGGAATGGTGCGGGTGACCACGTCTGCTCTGGACCCTTGCCCATCTTGGCTGGTGAAGACTGGCAGGGCTGTAACCGCCGGCTGGGCCAAGGAGGTAATAAATGCCTCCTTGAGAGAGGGAGTAGTTCCTGGCAGTCTCAAGGAGGCAGTAATAAGACCTCTTTTAAAGAAACCTTCTTTGGACCCAGATGTTTTGAACAACTATAGACCGGTGGTGAATGTCCCTTTTTTGGGCAAGGTTTTGGAGGGTGGTCGCTGGCCAGCTCCAGGCGCTCTTGGATGAAACCGATTATCTGGATCCGTTTCAATCCGGTTTTAGGTCCGGTTTTGGCACTGAAACAGCCTTGGTCGCCCTGTATGATGACCTTTGTCGGGAGAGGGACAGGGGGAGTGTGACTCTGTTGATTCTCCTTGATCTCTCAGCGGCATTTGATACCATCGACCATGGTATCCTTCTGGGGAGGCTCGCGGAGTTGCGAGTTGGGGGCACTGCTTGGCAGTGGCTCTGCTCCTACTTAGCGGATTGTCGCCAGAAGGTAGTGCTTGGGGAACATTGCTTGACACCCTGGACTCTCCATTGTGGAGTCCCTCAGGGGTCGGTTCTGTCCCCCATGCTCTTTAACATCTACATGCAGCCTCTGGGTGCGGTCATCAGGAGTTTTGGAGTGCGTTGCCATCAGTATGCTGATGACACGCAACTCTACTTCTCTTTTTCACCTTCTTCAGGTGAGGCTGTTGATGTGCTGAACCGTTGCCTGACCGCGATAATGGACTGGATGAGAGCTAATAAACTGAAACTCAATCCAGACAAGACTGAGACACTGTTGGTGAGCTCTTTCCCTGCTCAGATGGTGGATGCTTATCCTGTTCTAGATGGGGTTACACTCCCCTTGAAGGAACAGGTTCGTAGTTTGGGAGTCCTTTTTGACCCTTCCTTGTCGCTCGAGGCTCAAGTGGCCTCGGTGGCACGGAATGCATTTTACCATCTTCGCTTAGTAGCCCAACTACGCCCCTATCTGGACAGTGATGATCTCGCCTGTGTTGTCCACACTCTGGTAACTTCTAGATTGGATTACTGTAATGCGCTCTACGTAGGGCTGCCTTTGAAGACTGTTCGGAAACTTCAGCTAGTGCAAAATGCGGCAGCCAGGCTGTTAACGAGGACCAATCGGTCCGCGCATATAACACCTGTCCTGGCTCGTTTGCACTGGCTACCTATTTGTTTCCGAGCTAGATTCAAGGTGCTGGTGTTGACCTATAAAGCCTTACACGGTGTGGGACCACAATACCTGGTGGAACGCCTCTCCCGCTATGAACCTACCCGTTCACTTCGTTCAGAATCTAAGGCCCTCCTCCGGGTACCAACTCACCAGGATGCCCGGAGGACTGTTACTAGATCTAGGGCCTTTTCTGTGGTGGCCCCGGAATTGTGGAACATCTTACCGGAGGAGATACGCCTGGCACCTACGGTTCTTTCTTTTAGGCGCCAGGTTAAGACCTGGTTATACTCCCAGGCATTTTAATGTTTAATGTTTTATGTTTAATGTTTTAGTTTAATGTGTTTCTCTCTGTTACTGATTTTATCCTATATTGTATTTTAACCCCGTTTTGTACACCGCCCAGAGAGCTATTAGCTATGGGCGGTCTAGAAATGAAATAAATAATAATAATAATAATAAATGATAATGATAATGATAATGATAATGATAATGATAATGATAATAATAATAATAATAATAATAATAATAATAATAATAATAATAATAATAATAAAGAGATTTCCTGATCCCAAATCTGGTAACCAGTCCAACCCCGAGCATCTGCAGAACCTGTCCAGCAAATCTTTCAAAGGGGAAAAGATGGGGAGGCGTGCAACCTCCATGCCACCCTGAGATCTACCCTGGTCTTTGTGTGTTTCCTGAAGGGAACCTGAGAGACCCTCCATAGACAATGCCCTGTCCTAGTAGCAAGCAGCTAATTCTATGTGACAAGAAAAGCAAGACTGAATTTCATCTGGTTTGCCTGAATATGGACTTCCAGCATGAATCTAACTATAGCTTCCAGAGAGTTCAATTTAGTTAAAAGCTGGGAGGGAAAGATTATCAGCTGTTATGCTTGATAAGGAACTTGGCTCTGTGTGTGTGGTGTGTGCGTGTGTAGGAATCTGCCAGTAATTGTAGCAAAGTATTTATTTGTGCTATTCACAGTGCTGGAAAATAGGAGCAAGATCCCTGAAGAATTGCAGCAAATGCTTTTCACATTTACTGTACTGATGCATCCCTTGCATTGACAAAATATTCCACTGTGCATTCTCATGGCCTCTAATATAAAGGGCTGCTTACAGAAACCTCCTGGTAGCTTTTGTGTTATTGTTTGCGTGTGTGACATAGTAAGTATATAATCGCATAGAGGAATCTGATACATGCTAAAGTACAAAATGTATTGCTAAAAATTGCATTTCTATACAAAAAAAGGAGTAGGAGATGCAAGCCAGCCGCATAGCATTTCATTTCACTTGGCAAGAGCTTAACTTGCTTCTTTTCCAACCAGAAACCTATAATAAATGAATGCATGCCATAGTGCAACACTTCCAGGGTGCTTCATTGTACTCTGCAGGTGATTTTTAGGAAGCCAAATTGTTGCTGATTATGAAAAGCATGCCTCCTTCCCTCTCTCACTCTTTTACACTCTCTCTGCAGAGCCACATGTTTATATTTGCTTCCGTCATCCCAGTGTTCTGAGACCTATTCCTTGGGGTGCCTTTACATTGTGTATCATTGTGTGACCTCTCTCAGTCTCTAGCCATTTAAAATTTTGGGGGGCTGCATATGTAAGATAGAATGTGGTGCACCAAATGCATTATCAAGGAGAAGGTTGAAATGGCTTTAATATGTCTCGTGGCAATGTGGTCATTAAAAATGCCACCAGGCATCTGCCTGGAACCATCTGCCTTAGCAGTAAGAACAATAGCCAACATCTGTTGAAACAAAGGGCTGGGCTGCATGATATTTGTCCCTGGTGTGGGGATGCTGCTGACAATGTTGTCTCCTATGGCCAGCTCTCCTCCTCCTGTCATAATGCCTCAATGAAAACTCAGCCTCCTGCTCTGTGCAGTGATGCTGGGTCACGTGTCAGTAATCATATGTCCTAGCTATTCTGGCAGGGAGCTGGGTGAGCTCATAATTGGGATTCTATTTTTGATAGCATTCCCATGGTAGGACCAGATCTACACTCCTGCTGAGAAGTACTACCAGGTCTGGCTACAAAGGGTGGCCAGGTGGGACCCTGGTGAGGGCCCCATGGCCCAGAGGGGCCCCTGAAGGGCACCTTATGGTGGTGGAATAGCGCTCCCCTTCCATAACAGGCTCCCTACCGTGGATCACAGGGAGGGAGCTGCCCGACCACTTGCCGGCCCAACCACACCTGCTTGCTCGCTCTCCCCCATGCCTGCCTGCTTGCCCTCTGCCCCCAACTACTCTCTTGTTCACCCTCCCCCTGGCTGCTCACCCTTCCCCCTCCCCCACCCGCTCACTTGCCCACTGTCCTGCCCCCCTGCCCACTCACCGGCCCGCCCACTGGCCCTAGGGCCCCTCGTTATGGTGGGGGAGTAGTTTTTCCCTTCCACCACAGATCACAAGGAGGGAGCTGCCCACCCGCTCACCGGTTGGCCCCCACCCACTCACTCACTCGCTCTCCCCCGTGCCTGCCTGCTCATTCTCTGCCCCTGCCCACTCCCTCGCTCGCCCTCCCCCACCCCCTGCCCTCCCCTGCCTGCTCACTCGCTCACCTTCTCCCCCCACTCGCTCACCTTCCCCCCGCCCCCCTGCTCACTTGCTCATCCGCCATCCCACTTGCCCTGCCCACTCGTCCTCCTACCACCTGCTTGCTTGCTCTCTCTCTCCCCCCGCTCACTCACCCCCCACTCGCTCACTTGCCTGCTGTCCTGTCCCCTCGCCCAGCCAACCTCCTGCTCCTCCGCCTGCCTGGTAGGTAGGTGGGGTGTGCATGCATACAGGTGCCAGGGCCCAGGGCAGGCTGGTGCCCAAGGGCTCTGGCATGCCTGGGGCCGGCCCTGAGTACTACACACTTGAAGAATTCCTTAAGGCCAACAACATCCAACTCTCATCATCCCTGACCATTGGCCATGGCTGGTTAGGGCCAATGGGAGTTGAAGTCCAACAAAATCAGGAGAGCCATAGGCTCCTCACATCCTCACATAAGGCCATGTGTCCACATCCTCCGTCATACAGCTGAGTCAGCCAGTCTTGTTAATGTGCAACTACCAGATGGGGCACTCAGCTAGTGATGGCAGGGCCATGCAACTGTGTTCTCAGTCTGGCACTGAGAAAGTGAACAATTCATGCTTCCTACATCAGGGAGGGCTGCTTTCAGGCATACTGGATCTACTTTAAAAACAAAACAAAACAGAACACAAAGATCTATCAAGACAAACAGTTAAAATTAGAGAACAGGGTGTGTCTGAGCACATTCTGAGCCTAGGAATTTATTTTCAGTACCAGAACTAAACTAAACTCACATTCGTTTCACATAGAAGTGTACTCCTGGTTAGCCTTCTTCATTGCAGCAGCCTAATTTAAGTGGAAGAGGTTTTGTTATTGCTTTTGTTAAACAATCGGGAGTCAGAATTCTTTGTTGATCTACTACACCTAGAGATTTTCCCGCAGATGCCTGCCAATCTACCTTCTGTTCACCTCAGTAGTACATTTTCATCTGGACATGCAGAGTCCAAGCAGTTGTCTTACAATGAATGCTGACCGTTACAGCTAAATGTTGTTGAGAATGCCCCCCCCATTTCAAACAAGCACTTATGGATGCTGATTATTGTGAGGGAGGGCCCATAGCTCAGTGACAGAGCACATTTGCAAATCTCATGTTCAATCCCTGGCACATCCAATGCAAAGAATTTCCTTACACAGATTTGGGAAAGATCTCGGCACACATCTTTTGAAAGCCACTGCCCATCAGAGCAGCCAGTTTCATGTATCTGAGTGTTCAGACACAAAACTTGCCTGGGGTTACTACTCACATGTTAATATTCCACATTCATCAAAATGTTGGGCATTAACTGTAACACAGAGTTTGATAGATTTCTAAAAATGTTTTCTTAATCTACTTCTCAAGCTCACATGCTCCGGTGGGCACTTAAACCCCATTCGATTTTGTCCCATCAGTTTGTTTAAACCAACACATTAGATTTCAAAATCTAACTCTAAGTGAAACAGTTCTTTGATAATAAGCCATTAATTCTGGCTCTTTCAAACCATCTGTAGGCATGCAAACTGTGACTTCATCAATCAGTGTTGTGCTGGGTTATTTCAGGCATTCCTTGTGCAAGGAAAGAAAGATCACACTGTCCACCAAGCACAAGTATGGCTGACACGCCTATCGACTGATCTACACTGATCTAGACATGTCCTAATAAAAATGCATTTGGACACAGCAGACAGTGGGCACTGCAATGGTGTGAGGCAGGAGGAGGAGATGGAACAGGACACAATAGGATATTCCTTCTTCCTAGGCATGCCAGTGACCTGACAAACTGGATTTTTTCATTCCTGCAGGATGCTGACTTACCTCAAGGTGCTGTTGGTAACATAGTTATGGGTCATGCTGCCTGTGATACAGTTTGCCTACCCATGCCTCTTCCCTAGTTCCACCAGTACAGGGCCCATGAATTACAGTTGTTATTCTGTGCTTAGAAAGATCATGAAAATGGCTTGGAAACTGGAACATTTCCAAGCAGAGAGGGAATGCCACTCAGAAGCAGCAGCTAGAATCTGAACCAGGAACTCATTTATGTACTCCAAAATATCCAATCTGGAAGTATGATGCTTACATGATCTGCCATGAAAGGCCAACCTTTCAGTGTTAAGGCTCATGTACCTTTAACGCCTTGTATTTGTAAAGAAGTCTTTCAGCAAATATAGTTTGTTAAATTTGAGTGCTGGAAGAGTTTGAAAAGATGGACCAGCCAAAATCCTCTCATTTACACAACTTTTAGAGGAACCCAAATACTGAAAGGCCAACTTGTCTTAAAGGCCAAATTAAAGAACAAATGCTGATTTTTGTGGCCTCCTTACACATGGGCAGACAACTTAGCAGAGTCCAAAACCAAAACAGCCAGGTGCGTAACTCATTTTGTCAAATTTGTATTTGGCAAAGGAGATGACTTCAAATAGTGCAAATCTCTTTTTCAGTTGCAAAGTCACGGTCCAGATGATTATGCTATAGTTTCTTTACTCAGACACACTTTAGTGGAGCCCAGAGTTCATGGCAAATCTTGAGATATGGGAATCAGGAGGTGACATATTTCAGATTCTGAGCTGTCACTTCTTTTTTGACAATTTTTATAAGAGGGTGGGGAACCACAGGCCTGTGAGTCAGTTCTAGCTCCCAAGGCTTTTTGAGCAGGGGGGGGGGAGCCACAGATCCCTACCATATTTGTTTGTGGTGGTTTTGGCAGCAGCAGTAGCAGCAAGAATGAGCACAAAGAGAGAGATGGATGTTAGTGCCAGGACCAGGGATAGGGGGGCATGGCAGGATCTTGTTTAGAATCTATAAGATCTCTCTTTGCAGAATTCAAATTCAATTGTTTCATATTAGAACTGTCTACTGTTTATTTCCATGCAAATCTACAAATCAGGAATCACCAGCTGACAGGAATGATTGTTCCATGACAAGATGGCCTTCTAATGTCAGTTCTATTTGGAAGTTGCTGGGAACTTATCTGCTGAGTCTTCTGGTCTGTTACTGAATGGCAGGTCAGTCCATAATAAGATTATACTCATCCGTGACTTGATCGTGGATGAAAGGGCCAACTTGGCATGTAGCAGCAAGACTTGGATGGCTGAGCTGGGTAGGCCTGACATAATTCAGCTGGGCCCATCTGGATATTCTGTATAGCACCAAGCTAGACTAACAGGTTGAGGGGGGTTACTATTGTCCATAGAAGCACCATCTCCTTCACCAGAAAACCTTGGGATGGGCTTAGAGTGTCTGCACCTAGTGTTGGGCCAGAAAGACAGACTGGGGATGTTGCTGGTTTACTGACCATCCTGTTAGCCTAGCAGCATCCTGACTAAGCTGACTGAATTGGTCTCTAGTAGGATGTTGGTGATCCCCAGGATGATAGTTCTGGGTGACTTCAACATGGAAGATGCTGTTGGGCCGGGACAGGACTTCATGGCTTCCATGACATCATGGGGTTGTCTCAAATGGTCATTGGTCCAACACATCAGGTAGGGCATACCCTTGATGTAGTTTTTTACACCAAGTGATATGACGGATGGACCAAAAGTAGGGGGCATCCAATGCACTCCTTGTCATGGTTGGACAATTACCTGGTGAAGTTTGGACTGGTAGTGACAATTCCTCTCTGTAACAGTGGTGGGCCCGTTCAGATGGCCCTCCCTCAGAGACTGAGGGAACCTGATGTGTTCCTGAATCCTCTGGAGGATTTTCCAGCAGAAAAAGCTGATGATCCTGTCGAAGCCCTGGTCTTGATATGGAATGGTGGTTGATATGATTGCTCCTGAGTGTCCTCCCGGTGCTGTAGAGGCCAAGTGGCTCCTTAGTATTCTGGGAAGATTTGAGCTATGAAGCAAGCTGGACATAGACGAGAGCACAAATGGCACAGCTGTCACTCCAAAGTTGACCGAACACTGGTTAGTGCACATAATCATGCCTACCATGTGGCAGTGCAAATTTCTCCTAATAAATAATTTTTTGTATGAATTTTGATTTATGTACATATTTTTGCAAGCAAGTTATCCTAATATAATGTATTTTTGTATGTTATTTTCACCAGTATATGCATTTTTATACACTTCCCCTTAATTTATGCATTTTTATAAACACTACTTGGTTGGCGAACTGCATCACAAAATTCGAATATGTGTGAATTTCAAAGGATGGCAGTGTTTCGGTTCTCATATAATTTCAAAAAGTGAGAATTTGATACGGTTAGCATGAAATGTAAACTGAATCAAATTTCTCACCCATCCGTACTTCAGAGTGACCTTGATTCTGCTGATGTTGCCGTTTCAGATGAAGTACCCAATGCTGGAGTCATTGATGTGTTGTGGGATCAGTTTCAGATTATGCAGTCAGCTGATGTGGGCAAGTTGCTGGCAGCTACACATTCAACCATGTGCCCTCTTAACCCCTGTCCCTCCTGGCTTATTAAATCTAGCAGAGGGGGTTTCGCTGGTTGAGTCCAGAGTGTGGTTAACACATCATTGCATGAGGAGGTGGTCCCTGCAGCCTTGAAAGAGATGGTGGAGAGGCCGCTCCTAAAGAAACCAGCCCTGGAACCCTTGGACGGGAATAATTATCGACCAATTGCAAATACCCCTTCCTGAGGAAGGTGTGGAGAAAATAGTGGTGGGGCAGTTGCAAGCATTCTTGGATGACAAAGATTATTTAGATTTATTCCAATCTGGGTTCGGGCCTGGCCACAGGACTGAGTCAGCCTTGGTTGCCCTGATGGATGACCTTTACAGAAAGCAGGACAGGGGGAGTGTGACTTTGCTCCTGCTTCTCGATCTCTCGGCAGCTTTGGATACCATTGACCATGATATTCTCCTTGACCATCTCTGTGGTATAGGAATTAAGTACTGTGTTATGATGGTTCCAGCCCTATTTACAGGTCAGAGTCCAGAGAGCAATGTTGGGTGATTGTTTTTCAGTCCCCTGGCAGTTGTACCAGGGTACCATCTTATCCCCAATGCTTTTTAATATCAATATAAAGCCACTGGGAGGGGTCATTAGGAGTTTTGGGGCAAGGTGTCATTAGTATGCTGATGACATTCAGCTCTTCTCCATAACGTAATCATGAGAGGCTGTATGCGCCTTGGACCAGCATCTGGATGCAGTGGTGGGATGTATGAAGGAAAATAGGCTGAGTTTGAATCCTGCAAGACAGAGACACAGTGGATGAGTGGTTTCCATGTCCAAGAAGTTAGTCAAAGGCCTATGGGGTTGTGCAGTATGGGAGTGCTTTTGGACCCATCTCTGTCACTGGAGGCCCAGGTAGTCTCGGTGACTAAAAGTGCCTTTTATCAGCTGCATCTAGTGAGACAACTACTACCATTCCTGGACCAGGAGAGCTTTGCTAAAGGCATTGAGGCACTGGTGACTTCCAGACTGTATTGCAATGCACTCTATGTGAGGCTTCCCTTTTACCTGGCCTGGAAACTACAGTTAGTGCAAACTGCTGCAGCCAGATAGCCAACAGAAGTGAGATACTGTCAGCATATAATACTTCTGCTCAGGTATCTGCACTGGTTGCCAATTTGTTTCCGGGTCAGCTTCAAGGTGTTACTACTGGCATATAGAGCCCTTAACAATTTGGGACCAGTATATTTGTGGAGCCGCCTTACCCCATATGCAGTCCCTTTAGTACCACACCCTATATATGTGTATGTGTGTGTTTGTGTGTGTATAGTATTTTATGTATTTTAATTGTATTTTATGTATTTTAATTTATTTTAATGTTTTTGTGATTTTACTGTTTACAATTTTATTATGTACGTGTTTGATTTTATATTTGTAAGCCATCCTGAGTGCCCTATTATAGGGTAGAAGGGCGGGATAGAAATATTTTAAATTAAATAAATAAATATGTGCCCACTCAAGCGCTTTGATCTGTGGAATTGGCCTTGTTACAGGTGTCACATAATCCTTGTTTCACACTTGTAAGAAATCGTTCTTTTAGTGTGGCAGCACCTACGCTGTGGAACTCCCTGCCTATGGGCACCAGGCAGGCACCTTCGCTGTATTCCTTTCAGAGCCTGCTTAAAACTTTTTTGTTTAGACAAGCCCATCTAGTTGATCTGTTTAAAACTTTTTAGTCTGTTGCTGTTTTAATTGTATTTAAAATGTTTTAGTTACTTGTTTTTAACTGTTGATAATTTTAACGTTTTTTGTAAACCGCTTAGAGATTTTTACAATCCAGCAGTATTAAACTTTGTTAAATAAAAGAAAAGAAATTCTAGAGTGTTTTTTTTTTTTAAAAAGGACAGAAATGTAAGGTGAACATTTAATTATCAAAAGTTTTGACATCTCACCAGATGTTACACTGGCCTTTTGTTGTCTCAGATGAACCTGAAAGACAACTCTGACAAACAGTAATCTGCTCCTCCCCCCCCGCCATTCCCACAATTCATTTGTGTGTGGTGGCCATTGTTTTGGGAATTACTTTTAAAAATAAAAGCAGCTCAATCTTGTCTTATTCTTCTGTTTCACAAGAAACTCTGATAGGACACTTCTGGCAGTCCTCTATGCCCCTGAGGTTTGGTTGTCCTTCACTAGGAGACTGAGCCATTAGTGTGACAGGCCCTGCCCTGTGGAGCTCCCTACCAGTTCCGTAGGAACCATCCCTACCATCTTTTAGACAACGTCTGAAAACTGTATTGTTTAGACAAGCCTTTGCAATACGAATTTTTCTTTTTAATCAACCAGTCCTTACTGAGTTTTTTACTGAGGTTTTCATGGATGTTTGGTTAATTTCTTATAATTTTGTACGTTGTATACTGCTTTGCAATACTTTTATGAAAGTGTGGATTATAAATATTTCAATAAATGATTAAACAGAATGGAACATCCAAAATAAAATATGTGTACTCTCATTACTAGTAGACACCTCTGACAGCGTTGGTAAGGACAATTTTGCTAAATGCAGTAAATTACCTACAGTTTGAAAGTCCCACTTCTTCTAACAATTAAACTTATCTAGTTCAGTTTAATTTATATGCCACTTCCTCCCCATGGGTCACCTAAGCTCCCCCTCCCCATGGGTCACCAAAGCCCACCCCTTCCCCCCACAGGGGTCACCAGAGCTCATCCCATCCTTGTGGGTTGTCAGAGCTCCCCCCTGTCCCCTTGTGAGTTGTCAGAGCTCCACCATCACCCCTGCAGGTTGCCAAATCTCCTCCCTGTGGGTCATCACTCCCCCCACAGGGGTCCCCAGATCTCCTCCTGCCTCCTATGGTTTCCCAGAGCTCCCCCCACCTCCTGCATGAGTCGCCAAAGCTTCCCCTTTTGTAAGTACGATGACTGGTCCTTCAGGCACTAGCCTGCCCCAGTGCCATACACCCCAACACCCCCTTACAATGCAGACAGTGCAAGGCTTAAATAGGCCCATCTACCCCACCTGCCTCCAATCATTAGTGTGCATGCCCCACACATTGTGTGTGGACACCTGCCATCACCCAAAATGGCAACAGGGGCATCAATCCCTCAGGGATGCCCCCTACCTTCTTTGGTGATGGCAGGCATGTGTGCACAGCATGTGGGGTGTGCACAGCATGTGGGGCATGAACAGTGACATGCTGATATGACAGGTAAGTGGGGTGGATGGGTTTATTTTAGTCTACTCCACCTGTATCAGGGGGATGCCTGGGAGCTCCTGCTCTGCGATCCGCAGCAGTGATGGATCGCTGGTCCTGCAATCCAATTGTGGCATGGATTGCGGAGTGGGAACACCACCCTCCCACCCTAAGGAGGGGTTCCTTAGGGTCCCTCAGCCACAGCCTAACCTGTCTGCCTGCTGGCGCCAGGCTGATAATGCATTACAAAATGCAACATAGCATTATATTCAGACACAGAAAAATCCATTTTACAAATTGTGAAGATTATTGATGGAGCATATAATTTGTCAGAAAAAATATAACTTATGCTTAATATGGGTCATTGGGTTTATTTGTTTAGCAGAGAAAGTCATTACAAAAATAATTTTCTCCACAAAAATAATAAAAGCAATACGAATAATATATTAAAATATTTTTAAAAGCTTTAGTTTAGCCTCCTACTAAAGACGTCCCATCACAATTCACAATTTATCCCACTCTGGAATTTAAGACAAACTTTGGATCAGGCAGAGCAAACACACACCCTGGAAGAGTAACTGAAAAATTATGTCTATTCAGGACATTCCAAAAAAGTCAGATCTAGCTGGTCGCCTCCAAGTCTGATATAGAAAATCCTGTTATAACCCTTTCAAAAATAAGTTATAAATCCAGAACCTGAAAAGATATTGAGGAAGGTCATCTATATCAGACTTCTACTGCAACTCTAATCTATTCTTTAATCTTGTCATGTATCTTTTTGGAACCATTTCTGTCTCCACTATCTCCAACTTTAAAGATGTTAAAGGTTTCCTAAGGTCGACATCTCAAAGCTCTGCCAAGTAACCTTCAAGCCTAAAGGTTTTCTTGACATGCTGCTGGTGAGGAAAGGTGAAGATTTTGATTCCACCAAACAAGGCAAATCTTGCTGTGTATTCGTATCATGTCGTCTCTGCTAATGTATGGATTTAGCAACACTGATTGATATTCAAGGATAAGAGTAGTTCAAATCAAGACCATGGGATAAAGCTAAGGAATACTGTGCACTGTGTTCTCATTTGTTGATTTTAAACCAGTAACTCAATAAAGTAAAATCCCTAAGCAGGCTAGATAGCAAGCTGTTTCACTTTTAACCAACATAGCAGGGATGGATTTAGGAACATACAATGTTAGCTGCTTAATATAATATTTATACATACATTTTATATACACAGTTACATTACAATGTAATTAACATTTGTAGTTTTAAATCTTTGCCAATATATCATCTAAGCTGGTGAAAACAACAGCTGATTATGCTGAGCAAGTTCATTTGAATGGAAGCACTATTTAAAAAAAAATAAAAGCAACTATAATATTACAAAACCAAGACTAGTTCATAAATTTTCCCGCTGCCCAACAATTTAGGAAAGGGATGTAATTCACAAAGAGAACAAAGCCAATATTACTTAGCATGGATCAGTTACCTTTTAAACACTCTTTAATTTAAATATTATGCCATGCTCATAATGGTGCAGTGATAGTTATAATTTAGAGATCTTCCCTTACTTGGGGTATGAGCAGGGCCAGTGCCAGAGGGTGGCCAGATTGGGCCCTGGCTCAGAGGGGCCCCTGAAGAGCCCCTCCTTACAGTGGGAGGGAGGCACTCCTGTTCCGTGATCCACAGCAACGTTGGGTCCTTCAACCCAACCCTGCTGTGGATTGCAAAGAGGGAGCCCTCCCAATAAAGACAGCACAGGCTAAATAAGCCCGTATACATGCCCCACCTACCTCTCCCGTCAGTGTGAATGCTGTGTGTGCTGTGCTTGCACGCCTGCCATTAGCCAAGATGGTGGCAGGGGCATCACATGACATGAAAGGTAGGTGGGGCATGCAACCGGGCTTATTAGCCCTGTACCACCTGTATGGGAGGGGTTGGGCTATGGCGCTATGGGCCCGGGGCAGGCTGGTGCCCAAGGGCCCAGTCATGCCTGGCACTGGCCCTGGGTATGAGCCAACCCCCTCTGAAACTGATAATTTCGGGGATCTCTTAAGGTCACATGAGCCCTTGCAGTAGAGCAGGTGTGGGGAACCTTTGGCTCTACAGATGTTGCTGAACTACAATGCCCACCAGCCCCAGCAAGCATGGCCAACAGCCAGGCATGATAGGAGTTGTTAAGCAGCTTCTGGAGGTCCAAAAGGTCCCCACACCTGCAATAGAGGAAGGCCTGAGACTGCTAGACAAACCTTTGACTGAAGATTAAAGGTTTTATTTTATGCCAGTCTTCATTCTATGTTTTTTATGTTCATGGATCTAAAATTATTTTAAGAGTAGTTACCAAATGATTAAATGCTGAGCATTTCTTCCACCCCTCCAATGTATGTTCATGGAGAGCATGCAGTTGTAAACTGCATTAGCAACTGCAAGTCTGCGTCTGTGTTAGAACTGCTTTTAATATGTCTTTTAATATCTTTAACCCTTTTTTAAAGATGTTTTTAAAGTTTTTTTTAATGTTTTTAACATTATTTTGTTTTAATGTATTTTAAGGTCTTTTAATTATGTTTTAAAGTGTTTTCAGTGTTTCTGTTTGCTGCCCTGGGCTCCTGCTGGAAGGAAGGGCAGGGTATAAATAAATAAATAAAATAAATAAATAAATAAGTATGGAAGAGGAATGTATTAGATTAACATAAACTAACACAGAGTGAAGGAAATTATTTTGCACATATAAAACAAGGAGTATTATGTGTGATCATGGGCATCAACTTCTCAATGTGTTTTGGCTCAATATACACTGAATCTCTCATTTCAGTGATGGCAGAATTGCCATTATGTTCTTGACACCAAGAAAATCCCATTTCTAAGCCAACTGGTGGTGGTGCTACAGTTTTCCAGCATCGGGGCACACTCAGACAAATATTATGTTGTTCTGGCTGAAAAGGTCACTCTTTTTCTTCTAATGAAATGTAGAAATAAACAAAGCGAAACAAAACACCAGGCCATAATACAAATATGTGCAGATGACCCATGTACATGGTTAGATAGGGGTGTGCCCAAGCCTCAAAGTTTGTTTTGTATCTGAATTTATGCATTTTTTTAAAAAAAATATCTGAACTGTTTCTGAGTTGTTCTCTCTATTTCAAGCTGTTTTTCAGGTTCTGAGCAACTCAGTTTAAACAAAGCTGTGTGGTTTTTCTGTTCACTATAACGGAGAATATTTAAACGGTTATAACTTTTTCCCCTTTTGGTCAAAGTGGATAGAGTGTACAGGCATAGGGGCCCCTCTAGAATGGATTAAGCTGCAAAAATTCAGACATATACTCCAGGACCTTTATGTGGGGAAAGTCTAAAGAATCCTATTTTCTCCATGATCCGTTATGAGTGGAGGTTTGGTCTCCTTCTTACCTTACATTAATTAAGAATTTGCCAAGTGGTATGAATTTTTGTATGCACATTTAAAAAAAAACTTTGCAGCTTCAAAACAGCCTTTCTTTCTGGTGATTGTTTGCATCCTCTAAAGGCGTTTACAGGGCTCTCAATGTCTAGAACTCTGCAGGCAGAGTTCTGAAGAGCTCCACTACTTGGTTAAAGCAGAGCAACATAGGATTTTAAAAAACTTAAATGAAACCTTTACCTTTAAAAAAAAATCCTCTACTGCTATGCTTTAACAAAAATGAGCCAGTATGTGCTGTGCATACAACATTTTGGACAGCCTCACTTCTTTGAAAGTCATTGGACCTAGAGAAGCATAGAGATATATAGGAAATACAGCATAGGAAAAGGGTGGCAGGGTGAGTTGAATCTTTGTGGGGTCCTTGATCCAACTTAGGGGGTTTATTGACATCACACTTTGACTCAGGAGGGAGATCCCCGAATTACCCCAAACTGCCTTGTTATTCAGCCCACATACAGAGCTGATGGACACCCCTAAATAGATGCTTTCTCCAATGGCTCTGATGGAGAAGGAAACATACCCCACACCCAGCAGAAGTTGAAAGTGCATCTTCCTTGTGGGAACTAGAACTGGTGCATGCACGCACATATATCACTTGTTGATCAAGAGATGACCTGAATATATGAATGAGCCTTCACAGATTGAACACTATTGATATAGTGTCAGCTCCAACATGATGCTTTTCAATTAATTCAGTTTGCACTTTCATCTGCCAGTAATTAAGCTGGGAGAAATCAAAAGATAAGCATGGTGTGCTTAATAATCATAATCACAATCTCAATAATTTTTCAGTCCAAGGCAGGCAGGAAAAAACCCAAACCAAACAGGTTTATCTAGTCACTGGTGGGCCACTATCCATAACTAGTGAGTTACTTTTAGCTGGGAAAGTCATAAGTTGTGATGTTCTGCTTACACCACGGATCAGTGATGGGACAGCTGTGGCCCTCCAGATGTTGTGGGACTCCAACTCCCATTAGTCCCACCCAGCATGGCCAATGGTCAGGTATGATGGGAGCTATAGTCCAACAACATCTGGAGAAGCCACAGATTCCTCATCTTTGTCATGGATGGTCTAAGATGCCAATAGCTATTCTATAGTTTTCTTTTCTTTTCTTTTCCACAAGCCTAGCCATTTCCAAGGCACAATCATTTTGATATGATAAAAAACATGGCTTAGGGGACTTTTCTTTCAGCTAAAAGGCCACTTTACTCATTCACAGGGGGGAAAATAATTTTTCCTAATCATAAAATTATAACTTTCAATGTGGTAAAGATTGCTGTGGGGAAGGGGGTGAAATGAGTATTGAATGGCCTACTATAGCCCTATTTCCAGTTTGGTTTGTTCTGAATGTTTGATGTTATTTCAGTGGAAACCAAAATGAATAGAGGACGATTAGCTCCAAACATTAAAAGCAACAAACAAACACCCCATGATCCTTAAAATGTGAATAAGATTTCTGTACAAACATTTGAGAACACTCAAAGGGAAAGGGCAGCTGATGCCTCAAGGTCTCTGCCTGTCACACTCTTTCTATCCATTGCTTCCTTGAGCTCCCCCTCTCTCATACTCTCACATATCCACCTGTCGGCTCTTTTTTACCTTCAGTATTGTAAACCTTTCAGGACAATGTCTGTCAGAATCGAATGCAGTATTGTTCTGGCCCACAAATAAGGTTCCTATGCATTACTTTAAATCAGGGGTGGGAAACCTCAGACCTGGGAGCAGAAAGTGGCCCTCTAGGCATTTCTATCTGGCCCTCGGAACTCTCCAGAGGCCACACCCCTCACCAGTCCTGCTTCCCAAACCCTGCTAAGCTAGAGACAAGTCCCTGAGCATGTTAATGTCTCTTGTTTGCCTGGATATGTAGGTGTGTGTTTGTAGAAACCTCTGACTTTTGCATAGCTGAAATATAGTCCACTGTACAAAGGAAAGAATCGCATCCATTGCTCCACCCACTTTTTCCTCTGTCCCCACCCACCACTGGCATGTGGCCCCTGGAAGGTTTCCCATGAGAAAATGCAATCCTCAGGGCTGAAAAAGGTTTCTCACTTCTGCACTGAATAAATAGTATCATAATTGCCGCCCTGGGCTCCTATTGGGAGGAAGGGAGGGATATAAATCAAATATTAAATAAATAAAGTATCACAGAAGATGTGATAGCTATGCACAGTGAAGTCCTGTCATGTTAGGATATCATGTTGCTAGTCCTCAGGGGCTTCTCAACTATCTCTGGGTCTTGATTGTATGATGTGGAGTTGTGGTGGCCGAGGAAAGGACTTTCTCTGCTGTGACCCCTTAGTTGTGAAATTCCCTTCCCACATAGGTGTGTCTAGCAGCTTCCTTATACAGCTTTCATCGTATGCCTCTTTATCCTGCCCTTTGACCCTTGAGAATATGTATTTTAAATATATATATATTAAAATATTATGCCATGCACAGACCAAATGGGAGTCTGTGAGCCAAAGGCTTCCCACCCTTGTATTAGGCAGTTCTAAGTTCTAAGAGGCTAGATAAGACCAAGGCACTTTTGTCATCCCATCTCCACCACTGGCCAGCTAGATGCTTCTGAAAACACATCTGAACAACATGAAGATGATGGTCATCCTATGTTGTTTGTCCCTGGGATCTGCTACTCAGAGATATATTACCTTTGACCATGGAAGTTCCATTTAGCTGCTGTGGCTAGCTGCCTTTGATAACCTATCCTCCATTCATTTGTCTAATCCTCTTTTTTGAAGGAGCCATCTAAACAAGTTGCCATTGTTGCAAACAGGTATCTAATTACTTAACCATCATTTCCATGTTTAACAAAATAAAGAAACAAAACCTAGTAGCCTTTCTACTGTGGAGCAATAGTCATAAACTATCCACCCAGGTTGCAAGAGCTTTGAACCAAGATTGCTAGCTCTGAACCTGGTATCACCTTGTATATCCATCTATGTATGTTCCCTACAGGAAAAAGATCTTGTCTTGTTTTGCCATACCCATGAGGTTCTACAGGACCAGGGCAAGAACATAGGAAACTGATTCATCTGTATGAAGTACCACTTTTAGGGAAACACCTCTTGATATAGGAGAACTTTCTGTTGTCCTCATGATGAAGATATTTATTGAAGCACATTGCACAATTCATTTGTAGTAATATGTTCTCCTTTCATGCCCACTTGAAGTTCACCTACTTTTGGTGCCACTCTCTGATTTGTTTCCCCCCCCCCGGCTAAAATCCAAATATCTGTTTCTGAACCAGATTTTGGACTCAACTATCATCTCTGCAATTTGCATCTTGATTTCTAAAAAGGCATCACCTCCCAACTACAAAGATCCATTGCTGATGACAGAGTCCAATGATCTCTTGTGATGCATTCCAAGCTACACTTTGTGGAATACAGTTTCACTCCCATTTTGACTGGACAAAGAGCTCTAGAAGCTCACAGAGGCTTTCCATAGCTAATATTCAAGCCACAAAGGGGAAAGTTCTGTATGGAACAACAGTCCTACTGATTCCACATACAGATTCTTACTGTCTCATGGAGGTTGTGCTTTATCATCATTTAAGCCTTTCTCCCTATACCTGCTCCCCCAGGACAGCCCATTTTTTACTCAATTTGAAAGTTGATCATCCATCAACCTTTCTTAAAGGGCATGCCAGAGATCTGAACAGAGCCTCATAATAAAATAGAAGAGACAGAGAACTAATTGATTCCTATAAATAATGGTTAGCTGTAAAGATATGAACGGTGGTTACAGAACCACAGGCATTAATCTTCCTCTTCGCCATCTGAGACTGCAAAGGTACGTTACATGCCCTGGCAAAGTAGCCCATCCATTTTGCACAGAAAATACCATGTGACAGTTATGGCATGTACCTCGTTTTTAACTTCAGACGATACCCATAGTCTATAAGGCATTATTTTAAAATGGTTTTCATTACAGCCTATGCTACAGAAGCATGGATTGACAATGGTAGTATCTCTCTCCCTCTGTCTCTTACTCTTTCTCCCTCCCCCCTTTAAGAAGCCTGTCCCAATACTGTTGGGGTGGGGTATTGTGGAGGAGCCACTGGAAAAACAAGGTCAGTCTCAGACAATGAAAAGGGCAAACAGCACCCACTACTCCCATTTACAATCACCACTTCCAACAATAACTAGAAAAGGGCTCATCTTATCGTGCCCTTTTTTCCTAAGGACATTTCTCCAGTGTTCCAAAAGCTGCTTTTTATAGCCCTCACAGAACTGATTTCCCTCTTCTCTAGGTGCTGGACATTATGAGGACATATTACCAGTTCACTTATTCTTTCTTTCTTTCAGCCCATCTCCTGCTGCCCTCTGCTAGTCCTGACCTGTTGCCTTCCACTCTTACACAGAATGCTCTTGAGGACCAAGGCCAGCATGGCTATTGTCTTCTCAGGGGTTGTTGGGAAGGATGCCTTTGCTATAAGACAGCCCTGCAGCCAGGGTGGGGCGAATGGGTACACCGCCCACCCCTAGAGCTGCACTTTGCCCCCCTGAATATTTTTAAAAATTGTCTTTTTAATTTGTGACACGTCAAACAGTGATAGCCTCCATGTAAAGAACAATAGCTTGTTTTAAGAACAGGAACAAATTAAGAATTGGATCCTCTGAAAAATTCAGTGAATAAGGCAGGGCGAGCGCAGAACAAAAGCCTCATCTGGAAAAGGCCCCAAAAGTCTGCTCACTCAAGACTTTCCCTGACTGGGGGTGGATTTTTCATGTTTGCAATCACCCTAGAATTATCCTGAAAAAAACTAGCCTGTATGACACTTGAGGAATTAAATAATAGAACTTTGTATTATGGGCTAGAGTTAGACTCCACTCTTTGGACTTTCCTTTCCTCTGCTTTTCAGTTTCAGTTGTGTTCTTTAGCTAGCCAGCAGTAAAGAAGCATGTTTGTTTCCTTGCAGTAATGAGTAAGAGTTTGTTTATTTTACAGTTATTATGATATGCAGATCTGGATTGGATGGCTAAAGGCTGAAATAAAGCGATAACTTAAAATTATCTGAAAAAATATCTATCCTGAGTTATCCTTTACTCTTTTAAAGCAATCACTGTACTCACAATCTTGAGTACTTGATGGCAAAGAATGAAAACAGACATAGAGAAATAGAAACACTGCTTTGCATACAGTGCACATTACAATTAGCTGGCTAGTTGGCCACCTAGGCTGTAACTCAGGCCTAATTTCTTATTTTCTCAATGTGTGCAGCTCAGCAGAAGGCCTCTTCAGAGTTTCTGGACAGAAAAATCAACCCAGCAACCAGAAAAAAAACCTCAATTGCTTTCCACATTTAGTTTCCAATCTCTTAGTTAGTCCTTTATATAGCAACCAGTTAAAAAGTTTTCCCTTGATTGTCCAACAGGAAGGAAAATCTAAAGGTCAGAAACAAGACTGGGAGGAGAGACCCTCAACAAGAAGCTAACAAGCACACCTTATAGTATTTATTTTCTCTCTCTCTTTCCCTAAACTTGCAGTATGGACAAGTTTATTTTTCTGATGGCATCTAAAACTGAGATACATAATCCATCATCAAAGCCAAGCTCAGGAACTCACTGTCATTACCAAAGTAGTTCAGTTCATGAAGAATTGGAAAATAAGGACAGACCACAGGTAAAAGAGGACTGTAGCTATAGGAAAAGGCAAGATTTTGAGTTTGATATTCCTAGGCATCTCTCAAAAATGGGTGAGACAATTCAACAGATTAAACTTCATTCATATCTGAAGAACAGTGCTGGCTGCAATTTCTGACAAAAATAGTTCCAGAAATATGAATGGTATAAACTTTTTTTTTACACCTTTTGGTATCCCCTTGTTCACTGTATGCTTAACATCTTTTTTTCTCATGAAACAAAAAATATGCCTGTCATTTGTTTCATACTAAATTTTCTGTTAACGTGACCTTTACACAGTCTATTATGTAGATTAACAAACTCTCTGCATGGAGGAGGAGTGAAAGGGAATGTCACTGCCTTCCTCTTTCTCTTTCCCTGCCCCAGCCCTCACAGCCTCTCCACCAGTGAGTTGGGGGCGGGGATTGCCTGGCATTGTGCCCCCCCAAAATGCCCACCTAGAAATGTGGTGGCCCCACCCAGCAAGGAAAGCTGGCTACAGGTCTGCTAGAAGGTGAATGGGTGAAGAAGGGCTACATTCCCTCAGCATTAGCATTGGGATCCTCTTTCTTTTCCCTTGTAACATTTATAGGGCTAAATGTGACCCTCTAAATCTCTGTATCTGGCCCCCAGGACTTTCCCTAGGCTGCACTTCCTCTGTGAGTGCCTTTGCCTGGCTGGAATGTGTCCTTGTACTGAAATAATGGCTCTTGCTTGTCTGGATGGAGGATGGAGGGTGTGTGTGTATGTGTGTATGCGTGCATGTGCATACATGTGTAGAATCTCTGACATTTGCATAGCTGGAATGTAGCCTACTGTGTTCCACCCACATTTTGCCTCTGGACCTGCCCTCCACTGGTGTGCAGTCCTTGCAAGGTTGCCCAAAAGGGAATGCTGTCTTTGGCTGGAAATGCAGTCCTTTTGGCTAGTTCCACTGCCCCTTGTCTCATTCTTCAGATTAGAGGGGGGGGGAAATAGGCTCATAGAAGTGATCTTGGCTAGTTCATCCACCATTGCATTAGTTTCTTTGTGAGTCTGGTAGCTCATGCATATATGTCCCTGGGGAACACCCTTCTCTAGCAAGGCCAAGCAGGGCCGGCTCCAAAGGGCGGCCAGATGGGGCCCTGGCTGACGGCCCTGTGGCCCACAGGGGCCTCTGAAGGGCCCCTTGTTACAATGGTAGAGTAGCACTCCCCTCCCTTGGATCGCAGGGAGGGAGCTGCCTGCCTGCTCGCTGGCCTGCTCATGCTTACTCACTTGCTCTCCCCTGAGCCCGCCCACTCGTGCTCTGCCCCACCCTCTCCCTTGCTCCCCCTCCCCCTCCCCCCACCCATTTGCCCTCCCCCTGCCTGCTCACTTGCCCTTCCCCACCCCCTGTTCACTCACTCACCCACCATCCCACCCCCCACGTGCCATCCCGCTCCCTCGCCCGCCCACTCCCTCGCTCGCCTTCCACCCACTCACCCACTCCCCCCTGCTGTTGAGCCTCAGCTCTCCCAGAAGGGACAGGAATGGGGGAGGCATGAGTTTCAGGCGCCTCCACTACCAGGAGACACAGAAGACTTGGGAGTTGTTGAGTCTGAGTAAGACCTTGTGGGGGAAGCAAGCCTGGATTCCAGCCAGTTCCCACGGATGGCGCAATCTCTGAGGAGGAGAGCGTGCCGCCCCCAGTTGCTGCTGAGGACCTGTTGAGGGAAGCTCCAGCAAAAGTGCCAACTCCTCTCTTACCAAGCAGTTCCCGGGATGCCACCCACGTGACGCAGCCCCCTGACCTCGAGTCCGTTACTCAGGAGCAGGTGTCTTCCAATGAGCCATTAGAGACATGTCCCCCGTCACCTCACTCCCGCTACTGTGAGAAACGGACACGGCAGAGACAGGACTTGTGAAGGAGTCAGAGATTACGATCGAAAACGTTCCCTACTTAAGCATGCCGCTTACAGTGGGGAGTTGCTGTGTCACCTTCCTTCATACGACGCAGAGCATGTCTAGAGCGTAGTTAGGGATTTTAGTGAGTTAGTGCAGGTTTTTCTGTGAAGCGCAATGCCTTTGATGTATCCATTGCTTTAATAAAATGAGATTTAATTGCACCCGTGTCTCAGCCTCGTAGTTCCGGCTCTGGACGGGACACCTGCCCACTTGCCCCCCACCTGCTCACTCGCTTGCCCTCTCCCACCACTCGCTCGCCCTCCCCCCACCCCCCTTGCCCGCCCAACCTCCTGCACCTCCGCCTGCCTGGTAGGTAGGTGGGGCGTGAGTGCTTGTGTGCAGGTGCCAGAGCCCAGGGCAGGCTGGTGCCCAAGGGCCCCACCATGCCTGGGGCTGGCCCTGAGGCCAAGGCAAGATTTTATTACAGGCTCAATGCTGCCTAGGGACTACTAATTAGGGATGGGGAAGAAATTCAATTCTGTGTGCATTTTAACGCAAATTTACCTAATTTACACTTTCTGAAACCATACACAAGCCGAAGCACCGAAAGGCTTCCTTCGCTATTCCTCCAAATTTTGCAACACAGTTCTCCAGTCAAGTATGTGTACCAAAATGTATACACTAAAGTGTGCACAGAATTCAAACATTAGTGAAAATAGCATACAATAATGCATTATATTTGGGGAAATTTCTTTGTAAAAATATGTATCATAGGCAAAATGCACATACAAATGTGTATATTAGGAGAAATATGCACTAAAATGCTGATAAATTTTCATGAGGACTTTCAAAATAATTGCAAACTGGTAAAGAAATGTGGAGAACTAAACATAAGACTGGAAATGAGAAACAGAGAAACTGAAATGGACCGATTCGCCCATCCACTGTTACTCATTAGATGCTGCGTGGTGCAGATTTGCATTTGTGTATCTAGCTGCAATACCCGTGTTACTCCCCCTACTGTGTTATCACAACATCAAGCTACGTTGGCATTTCACCAGTGCAATCATTGGTATGGTACCCGCTAAATATTTCTGCAACAACATAGCCAACCTTAGAGTCAAGCTATAAATTTATCCATTTAAAAACAACAGTTTGCCATATTTCAACTAACTAAAAATTATATGCATACATCTAAATTTAGCATCTCTTCTGAGACACCAACAAGATTTCCAGAGTGACCAAACGAGAGCTGCATTTTCCCAGTCCGTCAGCTCCTTCTCATGAAGCGCGCTGTTCTTCCATACTCGGCTTAACTCACAGGTCCCATTTTTTACTGCAATGTGTTACATAGCTAAGGTTAAACTGCAGAAACAAGTGCTTTCTATCAGCACTCATGCAGAGAGCTGGGGGCAGAGGGAAACAGGCAGTTCTCTCTCAAAACATCAACACAGAGAAGAGCAGGGAGTTGCTATGAAGGCACTAAAATCCACAACATATATTTAAAGCACCAAGCTTCTCCCAAAGAATCCTGGGAATTTTGGTTTCTAAAGAGTGCTGAGAATTGCAGCTCTGTAAGCTGTAAGGAAGCAACGTGCTTTAAATGTGTGCTGTGGATGTGCCAGAGAAGGAGGTGGGGAGAACAAGTTGCCCATCACTGTGAGAAACCAGAACTCATGAAAAATGCAAGAGTAGTTTTCAAATTGCAAAGGGGCAGTGAGTTAAAACTGATGGACTGGCTTCTCTCCTTTCAATGTCTCTTTGATACATAACTTTCATTTTAAGAGGACGACAGGAAAATCACATTTCAAGTGCCCATTAATGCATAGATAAGGTTGCATATAATGTATTTTAACTATTCAGAAAAAATTCCACTTGAAACGCTTCTCAGTGGTGAACAAATTGCTCACACTGGATTTAAATTAAATTAATGTAACATCTTTATTTATTTTCATCAGTAAAGGATAATAAATTCAGATGTACCATTCTGGAGAAAGCAAACTTTTACTTTTTTAAAAAAGAGTTATGTATGCTGACATTTGAGCTAGGCAAGCAAATAACTGTGTTCCAAAATGCATGACATTTATTGACTATCCAATAGCTTCAACTGTATGATGTGAAAGCTGTGCTTTGGACTTGTGGCAGTTCCAAGTGCTTTTCATCATATTGACGACTTCACAGGTTTTAACATGCAGATTTCCTTAAAAACAAAAGGAAAAGCAAAACAAAAACAACTAAAACTGAACCTGAGATTACTTACTTATTGCTAACATAGTTCTGCATAGGGTTGGAAAGTAAACTACTCATAGGAATAGCTGCCAAATTTAAAAGATAGCAATATCACCAAAGTTTGCAATTATGATAATAACAGAAGTCAGCCAATCTGTAAGATCTGGCAGAATTATGAAATGAATGTCTTCATCTTTTCTGGGCCAGAGACCTTTTCCAGCCCAGATTAAAACCAGGCCAGGACACCTCTTCCTCCCTCAGGTATAAGTTTCCAATACAGTTGCTCTTCTGATGACAACACTGGAGACATAATTAGGTCCAGATTTTGGAATTGGGCTCAGAAAAAAATGAGCTAGTTACTTCTTAAAAAAAAAAAGCTCAGTTTTCCAGCCAAATGTCCATTGCCCCATGTAAAGTGCTGAGCCTCCTCCATAAGGCTCTGGGGAAATGAAGGTGAATCATTTCAGACTATGCTGTCTCTAGACCAACAGAAGAAAATTCACCTTTAATGGCACTATGGCACTAGGCACTCACATTCCTAGGGTGATTAACTGTACAAAAGTGCTAATAAATAAAGGAAGGACAGAAGATTGCCTGCAGGGGGAATGGTTTGCTCTGTTTTTCCTCTTCTAACTTTGTTAGGGAAGCTTCTCGTATGTATGTTCTGCCCCCATTCCTTGATCACTCAGGTGTGAATAAGCCATCAGAGAAGTAATGCCACAGAGAAATCCCTTCACATCTGCCTCAAAATACAATGCTTTTCTACAGGAACAGTTCATGCCTGAGTCGTGGCTGCATTCGTACATCACAATAAGCCAGGAATTCCAAAAGAAATACCAAGCTGGTTCACAAGGCAGTAAAACAATAGAAAAATGTAACAACAACAAATGTATTGATAGAGAACCAAAAAACAAAAAAAATCACTATCAATTACAGTAGTCAACTGGTATTAATGGTCAGGAAATGTCCAGACAAAAAGATACAGGGGATGCATAGCTGATCTCCAAGGAGAGAAAATTCCACAGAGTAGGCACTGGCAGGGAGAAAACCCTTCTCCACACCACTGTGAGATGGACATCTGTAGGCCATGGTACATTTAACAGGACCTCCTCCCCAGATCACAGAAACTCAGCCAGTCTATACAGAGGAAGGGATTGTTTAAGGTAATCTGGTCCTCAGCTGTTTAAGGCCCTATAAGGCCAATAGTAAAACCTTAAAACTCCTATTGGATAAGTCAGAGCTTGGAAAAGTTACTTTTTTGAACTACAACTCCCATCAGCCCAATCCAGTCGCCATGCTGGCTGGGGCTGATGGGAGTTGTAGTTCAAAAAAGTAACTTTTCCAAGCTCTGGATAAGATGCCTCCTTTAAATCTCCATCCTCTCTTCCCTGCCCAGCTCTGTTGCAGCTCTTCTCCCATCTTGCAAATGTAGGCAGAATTCACCACTTGAATTTCCAGCAAGACAAGCTTAATTCACTCCTCAGCAACCACCTCTACAGTACACAGAGAGTTAACTCATCCCATTTTCTCAGACAACTGTTACCTGACTTAGCAGCATCAACTTCCAGCAACAAAGCAGAATGCTGCTGCTTTCTGATCGCCTTTGGCGAGGCCTGAAAAGTTTGACTGGGTCTTCCTGTAGCTATGTGCATTTTCCTAATAATTATGCTTTGCGGTGTCAACCCTTCTGGGACAGCCATATTTATTCTTGGAAGATAAATTCAGCCTATACGGTTAATCATTTCATCTTTAAGTCCTCTCAACAATGACAATCCTACCATGCACGAGTGATAAAAGCCAGAAAACAGACCTGTAAACCATTATCTTTCTATCTAAGACTCCAAATTCTCCCATTCCTTGGCTTCCAGCCACCTACAGAAATTTCTGTAAGCAGTTTCTGTCAGTCAATGACAATTTGTTTCTACTGATGCTAGGGCGGGGAGGGGGAGCTGGGGATAAGAACTTCAAAACATCAACTAAAATAAAATGGTTTTCCAGTTCACATATTTTTAAAAAAATAAATAGGAAGAAATAGTTCAATAATGCCTGTGAATGCCAGATATCTGTCTAGGGAAGACTGAACATACAGGCATGATGCAGTTACTCAAAAGGGCCATCTTCCTTCAAGATGCTTTTAATTTGGCTTGACACAAAACAAGAGGGAAGCTGGATGGGTGGGGGGGACAGCTTCCAAAGGGAGATGGACCAGTTTAGATGTACCATGCCTGGCTTAAAAAATCATAGTTGATTAACTATTAAGGGATTCTTGTAGAAGCTTTGCCAGGGTTACAACTGATGTTCTTGTAAAGATGTGGTTTCAGTATAATTTGTATTGGGCTGGCACATTTTCCACTTTCTCCTCCCCTCACATGACAGGTTCAGCCTTTCAGTATTGGACTCTTGGCCCTCCAGAGGTTGATGGGCTACAGCTCTCATCATCCCTGACTCTTGGTAATGCTGGCTGGGGCTGATGGGAGCTGGACATCCAATACCTGGAGGGCCACAGGTACTCCCACCCAAGCTTTAAGAACATAAGAACATAAGAAGAGCCTGCTGGATCAGGCCAGTGGCCCATCTAGTCCAGCATCCTGTTCTCACAGTGGCCAACCAGGTGCCTGGGGGAAGCCCGCAAGCAGGACCCGAGTGCAAGAACACTCTCCCCTCCTGAGGCTTCCGGCAACTGGTTTTCAGAAGCATGCTGCCTCTGACTAGGGTGGCAGAGCACAGCCATCATGGCTAGTAGCCATTGATAGCCCTGTTCAAACCACCATTCCCCAACATGTCCAATACAGGGAACTGTGGTTTAATGCCAGTCCATTAATTAGGATCTTAAACCACAATCTGATCTTGGTTTAAGTTCTGGTTTAGTAAATTGGCATTTTGGATGTAACAGGGGAACTGTGGGTTAATAATCATACAAATCCTCCTGGTTTTATTTAAACCATTTTGGATGTAATGGGGAGCTGTAGTTTAAAGACACCAGAATTGCTATATTTTGATAGATTCAACAGGATACATTCACACAGAATTAAAGCACTGAAACCAATACAGGAGGAGGGAGCATGCAGGCCTGATACTAGTTCCTGGTTTCATAAAATTTATCTTATAAGCTATTAAGCCAGCGGTGTTACTCCTAGACTGGCCTTGCTGGTGCCCGGCTTCCTTTCAGATAGCCTAGCAGCATTTTCTCAAAGTAGTTTGACTTATGTGTTACCTGATGAGCATCCTGAAGGGATTCTTGTTTTCTTAAGAGGTGAGCAGGGTCATCACTACTCACTCCTGTTCTTGTCAAGGTGTTGCTACTTCAACAGTAGTACCTACAATGAGACTTTTGTTGTAGTGGATATAGCCAGGTATTGCTACAGAGTTTTAAATCTTGAGGAGCTTGACTTCCCAGCTGAATCAGGAACTCTCACCAAGACTGAAAAAGACAAGTGTGTTCCCATCCTGCCCCCCACCCCAAGAGTAGTCCCAGCATCACAGTGTGACACAGCAAAGCATCCAGGAGCGCACATCTCAGATCAGCAAATGGTTTCATTGGTTATGTATATGTGAGCTATCAACATCTGTGAACCTGTTGAAGCCTTGCAACTGAGTCTCCTGCTCAGTTCAGCTTGACTGATTCATGAAGGATCTCTCTGCTTTCGGGGTATGTTAATTTACCTTTTCATCTTGCTTGCCTAACCATCTTTTTCTCCAACCCATGTACACTTTAATTACCCACTGTCCACTTCATGAGTCTGATGAATTAACTCTTTCCTACGGCAGCTCATGCTACAATATATTTCTTAGTTGGTGCAACTGGATCCTTTGTTAGAAGTTCAGCTTGTTAACCAAAGTTGCTACTCATTGGGATCTCAGCAGCATTAAGCCCATTTCCTATATACACTCATACACAGAGGCACATAATCCTAGCAAGCCCACTCTAGATGTTAGGTGCGGGAAAAGAAATTCCTCGCTCCCACTCATCTCGTGGATGGGTTCCTCGTTGCTCATCTGGCTTGTGTGTCGTTTAATGCCAGATTGGTACACAATAAGACCACACACCCATGATTTGATTGTGGATGAAAGTGCCAATTTGGTGTGCATTACCGAGACCTGGGTGGCTATGCTGAGAGGAGTTGATCTGACCCTTTGCCCACATGGATACTCAGTGCAACACCAGCCCAGGCTACAGGGATGGGGGGGGAAAGAGGAGTTGCTGTGGTCTACAGAATTTCCATCTCTGTCAGGAAACCACTCTGTCTTGGAGCTGGCTGTGAGGGCCTGCACCTGGTGTTGGGCCAAGGAGACAGTAAACTAGGGTTGCTGCTGGTGTACTGTCCACGCTGCTGCCCATCAGCTTATCTGACTGAGCTGGTGGAGGCCATCTTGGCTGTGGTATTGGCAGAGCTTGGAAAAGTTACTTTTTTGAACTACAGCTCCCATCAGCCCATTCCAGTGGCCATGCTGGCTGGGGCTGATGGGAGTTGTAGTTCAAAAAAGTAACTTTTCCAAGCTCTGGGTATTGGAGGAGCCCAGAACGATAGTCCTGGGTGATTTCAATGTCCATGCTAAGGCTGCCTCTAGTGTTCTGGCTTGGGACTTCATGGCCTCCATAACAACCATTGGGCTGTCTCAAGTTGTCACCGGCCTGATGCATAGGGCAGGGCACACCCTCGACTTGGTTTTTGCTCCAGGTGGAGGAAGGGGTGGTCTGGAGATAGTGGGGGTGGATGTCACCCCATTGTCATGCTCAGATCACTTCCTGGTGTAGTTTAGACTTATGGCTCTGATCCTCACCTGCAGGAGTGGTGAACAGATTAAGATGGTCCAGCCCCAGCGACTAATGGAATCCACTGGATTCCTGAATGTTCTGGGGGAGTTCCCAGGAGATAGAGCAGGTGACCTTGCTAAAACCCTTGTCACGCTGTGGAACAGCGAGATGCATCAGGCTCTTGACACGGTTGCCCCTGAGCACCCTCTCTGGCATTGTGGAGCCCGGTTTTCACCTTGGTACATCAGTGAGCTAAGGGCAATGAAACAGGCTGGATGACAGCTAGAGCGCAAGTGGCGAAAGACGTGCTGCGAGGCTGATCGGGCATGAGTAAAACATCATAACCGTGACTACTGTGTGGCGGCGAGGGCGGCGAAGAAGGCCCACTTCTCTACCACCATCACATCCTCAAGTAGCCATCCAATGGAGCTTTTCCATATTGTCAGGGGTCTGTTGACATCAACTCCAGGAAATGGAGTTTTAGACCCTTTGGAGGCCCACTGTGAATTGTTTGCAAGGCACTTTCAGGGTAAAGTTGCTCGCCTCCAAAGCAATCTTGATGCCCCATCACATCTACTGTAGTCCCCAATGAGGTGTCCAGTGCAACATCTGCTGCAACTTCTTGGGAATGGTTTCAGTTGATGTGGCCTGATGATGTAGATAAGGTGCCTGCAATGATGTGGCCAGCAATGTGTCCTCTCACCCCTTGCCTTTATTTATTTATTTATTTACTATTTGATATATATCCTGCCCGTCCTCCCAGCAGCAGCCCTTCTTGGCTTATTAAAGCTTGCCGAGGGGGGTTGACCGAGTGGATCCAGGATGTGGTCAATGCATCATTGCGGGAGGGAGTGATTCCAGCCACCCTGAAAGAGACTGCCACCACAGACCCATTGGCTTGTGACAATTACCACCGAGTCACAAATACCCCCTTCATAGGGAAGGTGATTGAGAGGGCTGTGGCGCAGCAATTGCAGGTACTCTTGGATGAAACAGATTCTCTTGACCCATTCCAGTCTGGGTTCAGGTCTGGTTGTGGGACTGAATCGCCCTTGGTTACCTTAATGGATGAACGTTATCAGGAGAAGGTCAGGGGGAGTGTGACCCTGCTTTTCTTACTTGATCTCTCAGCTGCTTTTGATACCATTGACCATGGTATCCTTCCGTGCTGACTTGGTGAGATGGATATCGGAGGCACTGTTTTACAGTGGTTCCAATCCTATCTCCAGGGTCGTTTTCAGATAATAGCTTTGGGTGACTGTCTTTTGGCCCCCTGGCAGTTGTGCTGTGGTGTGTCGCAGGGTCTTGTCCCCAATGCTGTTTAACATCTATATGAAGCCATTGGGAGCGATCATCAGGAGATCTGGGGCAATGTGTCAGCAGTACGCTGATGATGCCCAGCTCTGTTTCTCTGTAACATCTGAATGGGGAGAGGCCATGAAAGCCCTGGACTGCTGCCTGGATTTGGTGGTGGGCTGGATGACAGCCAATAAACTGAGTCTGAATCCTAGCAAGACGGAGACACTGTGGATTGGTGGTTCCCGAGTTCGGATAATTGGTCAGTTGCCTGCTTTGTATGGGCTTGTACTCCCTCTGAAAGAGCAGGTTCATAGTCTGGAGGTGCTCCTGGATCCATCGTTGTTGCTAGGGGCCCAGGTGACCTCAGTGGCTAGGAGTACCTTTTACCAGCTTCAGCTGGTAAGATAGTTGTGGCTGTTTCTGGACTGGGATAGCCTGACCACTGCTGTCCATGCACTGGTAACCTTCAGGCTGGATTACTGTAATGCTCTCTATGTGCCCTTTGAGGTTGGTCCAGAAGCTGCAGCTGGTGCAAACTGCAGCGGTGAGACTGCTCACTGGGGCAGGGTATTGCCAACATGTCACCACGCTGCTGAAAGAATTGCAGTGGCTGCCCATTTGCTACTGGGCCAAGTTCAGGGTTCTTAGTTTTGGTGTACAAAGCCCTATACAGCTTGGGACCAGGATACCTGAAAGATTGTCTTACCCCCTATATAACCAGTTGATCACTGTGCTCTGCAGGTGAGGGCCTCCTGCAGATACTATCCTATCAGGAGGTCCGTTCCACACAACATAAGAAACAGACCTGTAGTGTGGCGGCACCTGCCCTGTGGAATTCCCTCCCCTTAAATATTAGGCAGGCGCCATCTCTGTTATCTTTTTGGCGCCTGCTGAAGACCTTCCTCTTTCAACAAGCCTTTTAAGGTGAGACCTTATCCCACTCTGCATCTGTGTTGGAATTGCTCTTTAATACATTTTTAAACCTTTTTAAAATATGTTTTTAAACCTTTTTTTAAAGATGTTTTTTAACTTTTTTTTTAAAAAAAACATGTTTTTAAAGCTTTTTAAAAATGTTTTTAAAGATGTTTGGTTTAAGTCTGTTTTATGATGTTTTAAAGTGTTTTTAGTGGGGGGGGGTTGTTGGTTTTTGCCGCCCTGGGCTCCTACTGGGAAGAAGGGCAGGATATAAATCAAATTAAAAAATATAAAAAAATTAAAAAGAATAATATCACCCAACTACTAATGGAGAGTCATTGCCTGGGATTAGCTGTGGAAAGGAGTTCAGCTCCCTATCCCCAAACAGGAGAACTACCAAGGAAACTATGAAGGTGTGAGATAAGCAATGGCTGCTTAGGAGGGAAGTGGGGAGGAATTGCAGAGAGAATGTGTGGAGGAACAAAAAGTGGGGATCAAAACCAGATCATGACTAGCCATTAATGATATGCCCCCAAACAGGTCCTTCCCACATTCCAAACGTAGCCTCCTTCCTAACATCAGGGCTGGACCTTGAAAAAACAGGTAATCAAATCAGCAACTCTCTCCAAATCCATTTGTCTTCAGTTGGTGTTCCTCATCCCCACATTAAGACACATTTTTGACACAGGGCAGCTGAATTGTTCTCATTATGAATCCCAAGCTGTTTCCTCAAACCTGACTTTCTGCTGACAGGTAGCATAGAAGATATATTTCCTATCTGCTACAACCTTCTAACCATCCCGTGGATTTTCTTTTTTCTTGTGAATCAGTTTGGCACTCTACATTCCATTTAAGGAGCCAGATGTCTGTTGTACTACCTCGGACTCTCTCGTTCTAACGCAACCAGGGATGAGCGAGAAATTAAATTCATTTTGCATTTCAAGCCAAACCTACCAAATTTGTAGTTTTCGAAACAATATGAGAACTGAAACAAAGCCATCCTTCAAAATGTCCACATATTTGAATTTGGCAGTGCAGTTTGCCAGCCAATGTTCACACAAATGGATATGTTATCGGAAAGTGTGCATAAATATATGCGATTGAAAATAACATATAGAATGCATTCTATTATGAGAAATGGCTTGCAAAAATGTTTACATAAGTCAAAACTGGTATAGAAATGGGTTTATAGGAGAAATTCACACTAAAATGTTGAAGAATTTTCATGAGGATTTTTTTTAAAAAAAATCACAAATTGCTGCAGACATGTGGAGAACTGAATTTAAGACTGGAAAAATGAGAAACTGAGAGAACTGAAACTGACAGATCTTTCCATCCCTAAATGCATCAGAGAGGACAAGAAATCCAATGACAGTGAACTACAGTAAGAGCACATAATGCTAACGTACTAATAGACACACTAATTTCATAAGAAATTGAAAATAAGTTTACATGATATATCCTAACAAAATCATAAAGGAACATGAATGCATAATACCTCCCCCCCCCAGTGGATTGCTCTCTGGATTTACACAAGTTCATTTTTGTATAATAGATGCATAATATACAGATATTAACTTAAGAGTTATCTTTCAGAATAATACGTACCAGGAGTAATACTATGCAATTTAAGGAAAGTAAACCCGTGTTGCTGTTTTTAAAATAAATTAGTTTGAACTATAATAACATGTACACAATTCAAATTTTGCACTCTACAAGTGGTCTTGGAAGTCAGAAGCTAAATGGACAGTACAGCCCCTATGCATTTTTACTGTGTTCAATGATGCTTACTCCCAGAAGGTTAAGTGTGCACAGGACTGCAGCCTGAATGAATATAAATGCTACAAAATAATACTTAGTTCTCGACCCTTTAAATATACAGTAATCAGCAACAAACTTGTGACATATAGTTCCCATTTTACAGGTGGCAAAACTGAAACCACATAAAAAAAGATTTTTACTTGCTAGAGACCAGTTAGTATGAGCCAGATATTCAGCTGAGTCTTGCAGTCGCCACTTCTGTGCATCGGTACAACAAACTCCGTGGCAGGGGTACAGCATCATCATGACCATAGTAATATTACATTACTCAATGACAAATCCCCCGCTATCTAAAAAGGAGTGGAGGATCCAGTAATATAGTGGCACAAACTTTTCCCTTTCTCCAAGAAACCTGAGTTGCACTCCTTAGCTTACTTACCAACTGGCATCTTAGTTTTCTTTTGCCTTCTCAAGCTGATGCTGTCTGTTGGGTTGAGTTAGTTTGGGTTTTTTTTTTTTTTAAAGGGCCAGCAGCAGTTTCAAGTCCAGTTTTCGAGTTTCTCTGTTCAAGAGATGCTGTGCAAAAGGCACTAAGTCGAAAGAAAATGGGAGTGGGGAGAACGAGAGCTTTCTGAGAACCTCCACATGGTTCCTGTTGCTAGGGGAACCACTCCCTTTGTCTGCATAGGTTAAGAATGGCCGCCTCATTGTAGAAGCCGGCTCGCAAGTACTGCAGACATATCAAGGGCAGTGTCAGAAAGGGAAAAGAGACAACTGCATCTGAAAACCAAATTATAGTAATGATTAAAAAAAAACTTGAATTGTAGAAGCATGGCAGAAGGTTCTACAACGGTTGCTATGCAGGAAGCTGTGTTGTTTAGAATTTGTCTGGGGTCCCATCTTGGAGGGCACCCTAAATATTTGGTTCCTGCTTTGCTTGAAGCCTGTCAGTTGCCATTGTTTGTTTATAAAATCCTGTTGCTGTGGAAAACTTGGCAAAATGTAGCCTTGCTCCGACCTTTTGTGAATTAGAATGTGGTACGATATCCCTGCCTGCTCTTGGCTCACCAAGCAAACCCATCATCATTGGCCTACAGAACCACACACAAAATGATGGTATAAGTGTTCCCATGTAAGAAGAACCCACAGATACGCTCACAGGCCTGAGGCGTAGATGATGCCAGTTTGCTGAGGGGTAGCTTGCAACCTTCCCCTTGAAGGAGCCTGCTGCAGGACAGGGCTTCTTCTTAAGTTTGCTTAAGAGCTCACTCCAGAAGCCAAAAAACTGGAAGGCATAAACTGACTTTAAGGCAAAGATGGGGAGCTTGTGGTTCTCCAGATGTTTCTGGACCACATCTCTCAACAGCCATCATCCAGCATGGCAAATGAACAATGGGAGTTGTCATCAAATAACAACTGGTGGGCCACAGGTTCCCTGACTTAGGGGAACAAAGAGAGAGGATGCCACCAAACTCTTGAAAAGCTGAGATAGCTCTCTTGACCCAACCATATGGAGAAGGGACCAGAAGGTACAGCAAGGGTACCACCCCAGGAATGGACTGTAGCAGGGAACACATTGGTACTTTCCCCCTACACTTAGAAATTGTTCAAATATTCATACGGAGATACAGGGTTGGGACTGTATCCCTTCCAAAGTGCATATGGGAATCACTTGTTTCAAGGTGCCTCCATTTCAGAGTTTCACTCCACATGGAAAGGGATCAGATCAGAGGAAGTGCTCTAGTCTAGAAGGCTTTCCCCTCAATAGACAGGGAGCTTTTGACATGGGAGTAGGCCCAGACCCAGGCTAAGTGGTACCCGCAGGTAAGGAATGTTTTTGGAGTCTCCCCTCCATTTTTTTCCAGCTTCTGAAGACCTTATCTATTTATTCTCTTTGTAGCCCATTTTATGAATTTGATGCATGGTCTGCATCCATGATGTATCCTTGTGATATAAGATGATAAATGTGCACGTGTGGATCTGACCACAATTACTCACATGCACACTGTTGAATGTGCACTGATGTTTTACATTTTCCTGTGAAGAATACTACTACTATACGACTGCTAATAAAAATGTTAATACAATGCTGGACATGGAGTACAACATTGCCAGCTTTACAAGTAGGGTTGCCAGGTTCCTGGCCTGAGACTGATCCTGTATCTTTAGGAGAAGAGAAAGTCAGCCAAGTGCAGGTGTTCTTGCAACCCTGTAATGAGAAAAACCACAAGGTGGAATTCTCCCTCCCCCCTGCACAACATTTAAAGATACAGAAGATCTCTTGGTTGCCAGGCCCGGCCTCCAAGAGGTCTTCTGTATCTTTTAAAGTTGTGGAGGAGGGAGGGAGAATTCCACCTTGTGGTTTTTCCCAATTCAGTGTTGCAAGAAAATCTGCACCTGGCTGACTTTCTCTTCTCCTAAAGATACAGGATCAGTCTCAGGCCAGGAACCTGGCAACCCTATTTACAAGTCAAGGAGAACTGTTTGTAGTACTATTTCTTCCAGCTGTTGATTGGATAGTTGAATAGGTGAGATGGCTTTGACACACTCTTACTCCCCAAGCCCCAAAGATGTTGCCTGAATCACCTGTTCCTGAATCCAGTCTTACTTTGAATGTAAGAACACTCTATTGGTGTCCTTCACAGTCTCTCAGTGGTTCTGTTGAGGTACCTAACCTCACTGGGCAGAAATCCTCAAACTGACCTCTGATATTTAACAAAAGGCACAAGTCCACACAAACTGATAACGTACATGCAGATCTACAACATACTGGCAGGAGAGAGGGAGAAGTCACCCCTTGAGGACATTGCAGCAATGTGTGAACTAAGGTCCAGAGAGCCATGACCCAATCTTCCATAGTCATTTAGTGAATGCAGCCACTGTATGACATGGTTTGGGGCCTAAGTGCTGGTGAAAGATTTTTTTAAAAAATAACCTTTTGCCATGTGTCATTTTCCCACTCCAAATTGCCCCACCCTGAGGCTGTTATTTTTCCCTGTAAGGGAAAACATCTGGTATTATAAATTTTCCTCTGTGAGGCAATTAACAGCTTGAGAATGGTGGCAAGTAAGAATTGCCTTGGCTCTCTGATCTGAGTCACTCCATCCCACGGGCTACATTTACCATAAAATACAAACACATGGGAGTTCTTCACTATCATCATGACCTGTCCCTTGGAGCCACTACAGAATTGTGAACGTTGGCCTACCCAATTTTCAAATCCTCAGCAAGAATGCAATGTAGGCTCTGTGATCTCAGTGTAACCAGATTTCCTCCTTTCACCTCCCCAATTCTGTATAGAAACAGCTACTCAGATGCAGGGAGGTTGGCCATGGGAACAGGAGGCAACAAAAGCCACCCTTATTCTGAGCACTCTCTGTGTGTAAATAAATCAAATTAAATATGGCCTACTGTCTCCCCCCCCTCCCAATAAAAGAACCATCATTTGGATTTCCAGTTGACAGCTCAAGCTGGGGATGGGGATGCACACGCAAGCCCCACCACCAATATCCCTGTGTGTGTTAGCTCCACCCTTCCCGTGCTGAGCAGGGAAAATCTGTAGAGGGCTTTTACCTGCATACGGGGAAGCTGCTTGCAAAGGAGCAGCAACTGGCATGGCACAGGATTGAATCTTCCACTTACCAACTGGTAAGCAAAAAGATTCAATCCTGTGCGGTGCTGCTTCAGGGTGTGGGAAGAAGGAAAGGCCTGGCAGAAAGAAGGAGAGTTGCCCACACACCTTCTCCCACAAAAATAGAGCTGCCCAGTAGGTCCCTCCTTTTCATGGTTTCTCCTTCCTCACTCTTGCCAGCCTCTCCTTCCTGCCTGATGCCCTGCCCCTTAGCGGTCCCAGATCACTCTCTCCTACCTGGCCCAAGCCACAGTAATCTGGGGCTGTCTCAGACTGACTCGACTAATGCCTGGATTCCCCCAAATCAGCCCAATTTCGTTCATGCCTTGGCGGAAACCTATACACAGCCCTGTTTAAAATGTGGAACTGCATGTGTTCAGAGTATTTCCTTTTTGTTTATCAAGGTTGGCAGAATGTTTTTGTTTGTGTTTAGCTCAGAGTTGTGAAATCCTGCAGGTTCAAAGTGAGCTGTTTGGTACCCCACAATTGGCCAATATAAATCAGTTTAAGTTATCACAGATAAAAGACAACTTTTTTCATGTGTTCCTCTTTGGAGGAAGGGGACCCTGTTTTGGAAATTGTACCAGGGCCCCCAACCACCTTAATCCAGCCTTCTAAACCCCTTTGAGCTGGCAACTGTGTGGCACAGAGTGCATTCAGTCCAGAGGCTGCAGCTGCTAAACCGTACTCTAAGGCTATGCAAACAATACTCTCTTTTATCTGAATGTTTGGTTATTGAAGACGTTGAATGTCTCCCCAAGACAGTTCACATAAATGAGGCTGTAGTGTATACGAGTAATTTTTTTTTTAATTGCACATTCTTCCCCTTGATAAGTTATACAGAGTCATGTCTTGGTTTTCCAAAAAATTTTCCACCTGGAGACAGATATTTATTTTTAATGTCTTTGTCTTGAATAATAAACAGAGGACAGAAATATATATAGAGAAAATGTTGACTGACAGGTCCCCCCGTAGCAGCAATAAACTCCAGTCATGCAGCACTAGGTGATTTCTAACCGTGTGTGGGCAATGGGTGTTAATAATTTTATACCCCAACGAGAGGTTTAGCGAGGCTCTTCTGATGGCTTACAGAGGGCCTTGGCTCTGGCATTCCTATGCTAATGCTTCATGATGCGCAAACCCAGGCAGCCACTGCTGAATGTTTTCTTTTAACAGACGTGTGGAGAAGCTTGGCTTTTATGCTAAGTGAGGTTTTATAGCAGCCTTACTCGTCTTGGAGGTGAGGGGGCAGCTCGTTAGCAGGATGAACAGTTCTCAACAGGCGCAGCCAGTTTCCTTTGTTGCCACAAAAAAAAGTCTCCCCCTCTCTCTTTTTGGTGAGACGCAACATCATTTTCAAAGCATGGAGTGTTGACAGTGAGAAACTGAGGTCATGTTCAGAAGCTTTGATTTATGTTAGATATACAGTTTCTTTCTGTGACTCGGGTTGGAATGCACAATGTATACCTAGTACAGGGTAGCCAAGGTGGTGTCCTCCAAATGTTGCTGGGCTCCAACTCCCACCCAGCATGGCCATTAACCAGGGATGATGGGAGCGCTAGTCTAAATCATCTGGAGTGCACCATGTTTGCTATACTTGGCCTAGTGCATGTAATATGTGGTCTTTGACAGTACTATTACTTCCTTCATGGAAAGCACATGTGGTTGTCCCTCCCTCACCACCACCCATTTTACCTTCACAACAAGATTGTGGGATAGGCTAAGCTGAGAATGAGCTTCAATGGGAATTTGAATTCAGGATACCCAGCCCTAGTCTGACATTAACCACTGCAGCACACTTAACACTGCACCACGACATTACTATGTAGCAGTCATTTGATACAAACAGAACTAAAGAGGCATTCCATAATTCAGGGATGGCTTGGCTGTGACCCTCCAGATGTTGTTGGACTCCAACTCCCATTGGCCCCACACAGCGTGGACAATGATTAGAGATTATGGGAGATGTAGTCAAACAATACCTGGAGGGCCACAGGTTCCCTATCCCTGGCCTTAATGAATTGGGTGTATGGATCCACCACCACCACTCACCATCCCCAAATCAAGCAAGATTACCTTTCTGGTCCTGGTCCTCACTACGCACATATGTCAGTTTTGCACCATTTTAACTGTCGTCCCTTCCCAGAAGGCTGACAGCTATGGGCTGTATGCAATCACTTCCCTCTACCCTCAACTTTCCTCCAGTGGAAGCTTCCATGAATGGGGTGGCAAAGGAGGCATTTTTCACAAATCCCCATCTCCTGCAGCCACCTGCACCACCTCTCATGCTTTTTTAAGATATCCCCTGAACCCTGTGGTGCAGATTTGTGGGGGTGTAGGTAGCTGTGAAGGGAAGCCTTCCATGAGTGGAGGGGCACAAGTAGATTCAACCTTATAATCTGATGATGTGCTTGGAATTCACTAGTAAAGACGCCCCCTCCCCATTTATTTATTTATTTATACTGAAGGCCTTTTCAGTGGCTGTATCCAGGCTGTGGAATTCCCTTCCTAAAGAGGCACATCTTGTCCCCTAAGAACATACGAACAGCCAGTGGCTCATCTAGTCTCAGTGTCCTGTTCTCACACTGGCCATCCAGTTGCCCATGGGAAGCCTGCAAGCAAGAAGACCTGAGCGCAAGAATACTCTCCCCTCCTGCAATTTCTAGCAACTGGTATTCGGAAGCATACCACCACCAACTATGGAGAGACAAGCACAGCCATCGTTACTAGTAGTCACTGATAGCCTTATCCTCCATGAATTTGTATAATTCTCTTTTAAAACTGTCCATGTTGGTGGCCATCACTGCCTCTTGTAGGAGCCAATTCCACAGTTTTGACAATGTGCTGTATGAAGAAGTACTTTCTTTTATCTTTTCCTAAATCTTCCAACATTCAGTTTCATTGGATGTCCATGACTTCTAATGTTACGAGAGAGGGTGAAAAACACTTTCTGCAAGCCATGCATAATTTTATACAGTTCTAGCATGTCGCCTCTGACTCGCCTTTTCTTTAAACTAAAAAGCCCCCAATGCTGCAACCTTTCCTCATGGGGGAATCACAGCATCCCCTTGAACATTTCGGTTGCCCGTTTCTGAACCTTTTCCAACTCTACAATATTATTTTTGAGGTGTGGTGACCAGAACTGTGCACAATATTCCAAATGCAGCCGCACCATAGAATTGTATGCCAGCATTATGATATTGGCAGTTTTATTTTCAATACCTTTCCTAATGATCCTCAGCATGGAATTTGATTTTTTCACAGCTGCTGCATGCTGGGTTGACATCTTCATGGAGCTATCCATTACAACCCCAAGGTCTCATTCTTGGATACTCACTGCCGGTTCAGACCTCATGAGCATATATGTGAAATTAGGATTTTTTTTGCTCCAATATGCATAACTTGACACTTGTTTACATAGAATTGCATTTGCCATATTACCGCCCATTCATTCAGTTTTGAGAGGTCCTTTTGGAGCTCCTCACAATCCCTTATTGTTTTAACAACTCTGAACAATTTAGTATTATCAGCAAACTTGGCTACTCAACCCTAATTCTAGATTGTTTGTGAACAAGTTAAAACGCAGAGGTCCCAGTACTGATCTGTGAGGGACTCTACTTTCTACAGCCCTCCATTGGAAGAATTGTCCATTTATTCCTAGTCTCTGCTTTCTGTTTCCTAGCCAGTTCCTGATCCACAAGAGGACCTCTCCTCTTATTCCATGATTACTAAGCTTACTCAGGAGTCTTTGGTAAGGCTGAAAGATTTGAAAGATTTTTAACAGTCCAAGTACACTATGGGCTCATCCAGAAGACTGTATAATGTGCAATATGATCTCTTTGTGTATTCATTAATTTTCAGCGGTCCATACGATGCCACCCATTTTTCTGCATTTTCTCGCAGTTAAATCCGCATTTGCATTACCGTAAAAAATGCTATTTGCTTTTTTAAATCAGGAATCATCCACTGTACCTTCAGGCGCTCGGATGCAATACCGTGGACTTCAGAGCTGTGGGCGTTCCATGAGCGGTTCTTGGGCGGTTCCCCATAACCGTTCCCTCGTTCCCAGCCAATCATGTATTTCCACTTTTGCGCATGTGCACGAATGTCCGGGGAAAGCCCGGGAAAACTGGACCAATCAGAGCTGTGGTGTGGTGTTGGGGGGGCTCTGCAACTTCTACTGCGTAGATGCAAAAATGTGCATTTGCTCAGAAGCAGCAACAGCCGTTAATTTTTAGCCAGTCTGTGTACTGGGTGGCCACTCCAGGTGAGATCTGTAATTGTGGTTGTTTGTAAAGCCCCCCTTTTCCTGGCTGGTCTCACTCAAGTGTGGCTGGTTGGTGCAGGGAGCTCGCTTTGCTCTTTCCTCCTCGCTAGGAGACAGACAGACACGCACAGGCACACACAATGGAGAAAAGTGAGAACCTGGCACTTTGCAAAGGGCCATGGGAAGGAAAGGGAGAAGGAAGGGGGTGAAGGCAATGGAGCATCAAGTTTTGCCCGAAGTGGTTGGGAAGCTGCTGGGAAATCTCTCTTGGTGGCTCTTCCCTGACTCTGCCGATGCCGCCGCCTACGGAGAGCGAGAGACAGGTAGAGCGAGAGCGAGAATGGGGAGCTGGGAGCCGCCGCTGAGCTCTGCACTCTAGAAAAGCATTTACCCTCTGCCATTGATGGCAAGTGGGAGAGTGGCTACCAGCCTTGTGTCTCGTATACATACAGTTGGTTTTGCGAAATATCGCAAAACAAGCAAAAAATAACACAGGAATGATTGGCATAAGCATACAAGTGGTTTACTAGAGCGTCTTGGCCACCCGGAACCATAGAGACTGGTGCTCTACCTTCCTAGACATGACATGTTGTTACTTGCTTTTCTGGAGAAATAAGTGGAATTGCCAGCCGTCTGTATCTCCAGAAACTTTAGTACGCATAAAGGCAGAAAAGCATGCAGTCAGTTTTGCAAAATATCGCAAATACAAGCAAACAAAAATACAGGAATTACTGGCATAGTGGTTTGCATGTTTCTTTTATCAGAGGGAACACCGCAAAGCCTGTGCTGGGCACTTCAGCGCAGATTGACATAGCAGCACGTGGGGCTGTTTGCCTGCATTCCCTGCCCGAGCCCAGAGCGGCCACCCACCGGAGGGGCTGTTTGCTTCCCTTGAGGGCAGCATTCCTGCCGCCGAGCTGCACAGCACCCTGCAGTGAATGAGCCCAGGGGTTACGGGGGATTTGCCCGGCGATTACAAGCGCTGATCCCTTGCACTGCCCACAATCCCCCTGGACAGTCAGGGGCACCTGGAGACACCCCCCGGCCGGCTCTGCTCCAGAGTGGCGAGAGGCAAGGAACTCCATTACAGCCACTACTACTAAACCATCAGGGAATTCAAACTTTCGTGCTCTTACGTTCAAGTGCATGTGCGTTATTGTGCTTTGGTGCAAAGGGGGAAAGGAGCATACATCATATTTTGCGGATCAATTGGCTGATAGGAGGTGGTGTTACAGGCAGAGCTTGGGAAAAGCGAAAAGAATGTATGGATCTTCCCGCTGCTTGTGCGGGTGCAAAAAAAGTGTAATTTTTACATCGGGAAAGAGCGAACAAGCAAGCAAAGTGGGAACTGTCAGATGACAAAGCGAATATGGAAAACATGGATTATCCGGGTCAGTTTGGACAAGCCCTATGTCAGCTGGATCACCTCTATAGATATGCTTGCTGAAATGCTCAAAGAACTCCAATAGGTTAGCGAGACACGGCTTATATTTGCAGAAGCCATGCTTCAGTAAGGCTTTTTCTTCTATATGCATGGCTATTTTATCTTTAACCATACTTACTACCAGTTTTCCTGGGACAGACATTAAGCCAACCAACCTGTAACTTCCACAATTCCCCTTGGATCCCTTTTTAAAAATTAGTGTTACATTGACCACTTTCCATCCTCATGTATGGAGGCAAATCTTAAACACAAATTACATATTTTGTCAGAAGATCAACAATTTCACATTTGAGTTCTTTGAGAACTCTCGGATTTATGCCATTCAGGCTTGGCAATTTGCCAGTTTTTATTTTGTCTGTTAAGTCTAGAACTTAATCTCTTGTCACCACTATTTGCCTCAGTCCCTCAGACTACCTTCTAGCAAAAGTCAGTTCAGGTACAGAAAGCTGCCTTATATCCTCTACTATGAAGACAAATGCAAAGAATTTATTTAGCTTCTCTTCAATCTCCTTATCCTGCTTAAGCACTCCTTTGACTCCCTTCTCGTCCAAGGATCCAACTGCCTCCCTAGACAGTCTCTTGCTTTGAATGTATTTAAAGATTTTTTTCTTGTTGGTCTTTCTGTTTTTAGCAATGTGGTCCTCAAATTCTTTTTAGCATTCCTTATTATGTGCTTGCATTTCTTTTGCCAAAGTTTGTGTTCTTTTTATTCTTGTTCGGACCAGACTTCCAATTTTTGAAGGACGTTTTCTTGCCTTTAATAGCATCTTTGACTCTGCTTGTTAACCATGCTGGCTTTCTCTTGGCCCTGGTAACACCTTTCCTGTCTGAGGTACACACTCCAGTTGAGCTTCTAATATTATATTGTTAAACAGCTCCCAAGAATTTTGGAGTGATGTGAGCCTCTTGACTTTCCCTTTCAACTTCCTTTTTACCAATCCCTTCATTTTTAGGGAAGTTTCCTGTTTTGAAATCAAATGTGACTGTGACTGTGACTGTGTTGGATTTTCTTGGCAATTGGCCATTTACATGTATATTTAACTTAATAGCACTATGGTTACTGCTCCCAGTTGGTCCCAACACCACTTACATCTCACACCAGGTCCTGGGTGCCACTTAAGATTAAGTCCAGAGTTCCCACCCCTCTGGCTAGTTCCATGACTAACTGTCCCTAGAACTAAATTAGTCTTGGGGCATGGTATCATCACCTACAATAATTCTCTTTAGTAAAGGCTGCTATATATAAGACTAACTAAGCAACTAGAAAATAATTGTGGAAAGCAATAGGATTTGTGTATGTTTTTACTGGTTGCTGGATTGATTTTTCTGTCCAGAAACCCTGAAAAGCCTCATGCTGAGCCGCACATATTGGATAACAACAACAACAACAACAACAATAACAACAACAACAATAAACAACAACAACAACAACAACAACAACAACAACAATAATAATAATAATAATAATAATAATAATAATAATAATAATAATAATAGAAGTTTTTCAGTCCAAGGCAGGCAGGAAAAAAACCAAACCAAATAGGTTTATCTAGTCACTGGTGGGCCACCATCCATAGTGAGTTAGTTTTAGCTGGGAAAGTCACATGTTGTGATGTCCTGCTTACACCACAGATCAGGGATGGGAAAGCTGTGACCCTGCAGATGTTGTGGAACTCCAACTCCCATCAGTCCCATCCAGCATGGCCAATGGTCAGGGATGATGGGAGCTGTAGTCCAACAACATCTGGAGGTGTTACACTAATGAGGTGGCCAAGTGGTTTTTCTGTTTGTCACCAGTAGTCAGGGCTGGTTCTAAAGGGTGGCCAGGTTGGGCACTGGCCCGAGGGCCCCAGAGCTACAGGAGCCCCTGAGGGGCCCTCTGCACCCCTTCCATGATCCACGCCCCCCATGCCCCCCACTTACCTGTCAGTCGGCTTTTTAGCATTGCCTTTAACGAAGATGGTGGCCGCAGCTTCCCTAAGGTACTGAAGCTGCTGCCGCCATCTTAGTTGATGGCAGAGATGTGAGCTCGTAGCACGCACATGTGCCATCAACAAAGATGGCGGCAGAGGCTTCATTCCCCTTAGGGAAACCGTGACCGCCATCTTCATTAAGGGCAATGGTAAAGACTAGACAGGTAGGGGGTGCGGGTATATGTGTGCGCACACACCCACACACACCGGGGGGGCAGGGCAAGCTGATGCCCAAGGGCCCCTGCATGCCTGGAGCTGGCCCTGCCAATAGTGCAGTAGCAAATTAAAAAGTGCAGGGTCTCTTCATGATAGTCACAGCCATGCCCCTCCTTCTTTTTTTGCTGCTGGGTTGAGAATAAGATCCTTTTTAATGCCTTCTCCTATAACAATAGACGTCCCTAGCTCAGTACTGACTGACAAGGTTTCAGATAAGGATCTCTCCCAGCTGGAGATGCTGAGTATTGAATGTGGGGACTTTTGCATGCAAAGCATGTTCTCTGCCACTAAGCCATGACCCTCTTGTAAAAGTAAAGGCATTCTTGATGGTAATATAACATTTAAAATACACTGCTGAACTATTTCTGTTACTGCTGGTGCTAACTTGCACAGGATCCCATCTCTTACCTCCCGGATTAAAAAGCAGGGGAATTCACTAATAGGCAAAAAACCTTGTGGTTTAAGAATGTACCTATAGCCCACAGCTATTCTGTCAAACTTTAAAAAGCAGGGAAATTGCGCAGCTATACTGAATGCAACAGGGGAGCAGGAGACCTGAACTCCTCTCTGAGATATTGGACTGCCCTACAAAGTTGTCAAAATGCAAACACAATTTGGGTTGGTCTTTCACAGTCCAATCCACTTGCTGTGTAGGTTGGAAGAATTTGGTAACATGTGCCTCTGAGCATATGGACCGTGAAAGACCAACCCAAATGGTGTTTGTATTTTGACCAATTTGTAGGGCAGCCCAATATCTCAGAGAGGAGTTCAGGTCTCCTGCTTCCCTGGTGCATTCACTATAGCTGCGCAATTTCCCTGCTTTTTAAAGTTTGATAGAAATAGCTGTGGGCTATAGGTACATTCTTAAACTGCAAGGTTTTTTGCCTATTAGTGAATTTAAATGTAAATCTCTGGAAAGAGAATTTGTGACTTTCCTATAAGTGCACACATTTTTAATAAAAAGCTTTGTGACAGAGTTCACAAGGCAAGGAAGTTTAAAATGTTTAACATTTTTAAATTTTTGGAAAGCACACATTTGTGTCTTTGTAAAGAAACATGTATATAGTGTGTTGTGTACTAATTGTGCTGCTCTTGCTGCAACCTGCAATATGTATAAATATATTTGTATACTGCTATTTCATTTTTTAAAAAATCAAAGCAGTTTACAACAAATAAAAAACCATACAGTAAAAACCATTAAAATACAATTATAAAAAAGGTAAACTATTGCAAAAAGACAGTTTCTTAATTGCCTGCATAAGCCTGGCAGAACAGAAAGGTTTTCAGCAGGCATTTAAAGGTTAAAACAGAAGGAGCCTGCTGAATGAATCTCTGTTGGCAGAGCAATCCAGAGAACTGGGCCAATGACACTGAAGGCTTGATTTCATGTTGATGTTAAATGAGCCTCGCCAACTCGGGGGGACGGTCAAAGCTGCTCCTGCAGATGATCTCAGTGATCAAGTTGGGATATAAGGGTTCAAGCAGTTCCCAAGATACTCTGGACCTACGTTGTTCAGGGCTTTGTAAATTAATACAGGGACCTTGAACCTTGCTCAGTGGTGGATGAGCAGCCGGCGTAAAAACATTTATAAAACACTTAATGTTTTAAAAATCTCTAAGTGGTGTACAACATAAAAACAACAAACAATATCATTAAAACAAAAATGCATCCTAAAATCTATAAAACCCGAGCAGAAAAGCATATAAAAACAAATAAAACAGGAATTCAGGGGATTCAAACTCAAAAGACAGGGTCCCACCTTAAGAGTCAGGGAAAGTCTGGGCAAAAGGATACGTCTTTATGAGACATCGGAAGCAATTGATGGTTGTTGCTTTGCATATGACAGAGGGATTCCATAATATAATAGGTATAATACTGGGAATTTAAGAGAAGGGACGGGAACAGGAGGTCTGTGCGCCTGGAAATAGGGTGCTGGCTTGAAGCCAGAAGCAACTTGCATTGGCTACATCAATGCATTTGCACCATGCTGATCTTCCCATTGCATCACCCCTCTCTCTCTCCCTCCAATTATGCAGCAGAGACCCATCTGCCAGAAAGCAAACGTAGCTGCTTCAGTCCACCCAGTGAGCTGCTTCTGCTTAAAACATTGTTCTCAAGGGCCTCATAGCTGATCACACAGGACAGCTGCACACAAGCCCCTGGCTCTAGCCCTCAGAGCTCTTGACACCCCGGCACCCCCAGTCCAGAGCCCATTTGGGGTGTTCCCCTCCACAGAACTGTAATGATGTATAACGGGAGAGTGGCCTGCTGACCCTGCTGTTACATCCTTTGCCAGGCCTGCTGTTTATATAGTGGTGGGGGGGCATTGTAAAGGGGAGCTCTTCTAGTGACTGGGAGCAGTGCACAGTCAGGGTTCTCAGTGACAGGGAACACCTCTGCGTGCACAGCAGGTCCCCTGCACAGACATCCACACACATCCCGTGCATGTACTCCAGGAAACCTAATGGTGGTGGGCCAGCACCTGCTCTCCTTCACTCGGTTGGAATTGCACGGATGGGAATGTCCAGTAGAGCTCAGAAATGGGCTTGTGGGTTATCATCAACACAATCCTACATAATGTACCCCAATCTCATCATCTCTCTGTCTTCACACTGCAATCCCCTGCACTCTTAATTCTCCCTCTCTCCGTCTGTAGGAAACTATCCTACCAAGGCATCTGGTCTCCACATAAGAGATATCATGCATCACCAAGTGCATCACCATCCCCAGGTAGCTGCCTCCTTTCGGCTTGCATCCGATGACTGAGTTTGGCTTAGAAACGGAAGTCTCAAAAATGGGGTCCAATCCCAACAGTCTGCTGGGACTAGAACAGAGTAAACTGTGTCTGACAGAGACTCTAAGCATGGAATGTTGTGTGCTGGCAAAGACAGAGAGTGATCCATTTTAAATTCACTTGTTCAAAATTTTTCTTGGACATTTTTTTTAATAATGTTATTTGTTATTTAGTTTAATTTTTGTAAATTGTATTGCTTTTATTGATGTATTTTTATACTTGTGTTTATTTTTCTTTTGTAAGCCGCCTTGAGGGCCTTTGGCCAAAAGGTGGGGTATAAATAAATTTAATAACAATAACAAAAATAATAAGGGACTCTTGCAGTAACATCCTTGCCATCTTGCAGAGGGGATATCCATGATAACACTCCCAACTCAGGTTAAGAAAAAAGTCCATCTGGGCTAGTACTGCAGTGGGTCTCTAATGCTTTTCCCAGTCCTGCTATCAGACAGCATTGAAGCAAAGATGCCAGGGGTTGAATTCCTCTCATGCGCAGTGAACTGCCCTCCTAAGATGTACATGCAGAGGACTATGTCATATATGGGACATATGAATACAGAGTCAGAACGAATCCTGGGCCATCCAGCACAGTGTTTTGACTGGCAGCAGCTCTTCTGCTCTAGGCCTGGTACCCAAGAATCTTTAACTGGAGGTACCAGAGGGTGTGTGTGAGTTGAGCTGAAAAGAGTTGAGCTGAAAAGTTTTCAGAGGGCTTTCAGCTTGAATGGTAGATGCAAATCAAACAAACAAAACCAAGCCTGTTGGGGATTATGCATAACAGCTGGAGAATGTACAAGTTTCAGCCAAGATATGCACATTCTCCAAAGCCTGTTGGGGACTTTGAATAATGGCCAGAGAATGTACAAAATTAAAGCAATATTTGCACATTTCCCAAGGCCTGTTGGAGATTGATCAGAAAATGTGCACCATTTCCTCTTCATGGAAGGTTAATGTGTACATTCTCCATGCAGGGGTGTAGTTATCCAGGGTCTCAGGGGGCCTTGGACCCCTCACTTTTTGGAGAGCAAGGTCCCAACGTTTCCAATCCTACTAGCCAATCAGAATAAAAGGAGATGAGTCAGCCACTGAGAAGACTCTTCTCAGTAGCTAACTCTCCTCTTTTATACTTATTGGCTCCTAGGGACATCTGCTGATGTGGGAGAAGGCATTAACAAGGACCTCATTCTCAAATCAGCAGCAAAAAAGGAGGTAAGGGGTCATGTCTGTGACTAACATGAAGGAACCCTGCACTTCTGAATTTGCCACTATCCTACTATCTCCATGAGGCCTGGTGAATGCGCACAATAGTCAGTTATTAGGAACATTAACCACTCAACTTACATTTCCCTTAACACATATGTCACTTGACTTCAACCTCTTCACACGAGGTGCTTCTACATGGCGGTTTATTGTGGACTTGGTGCTGTTGGGGTTTTTTACTTCTTGGATTTTCCATGGAATTGGTAAATGTGGAGGAAAGTAAATTAAAGACCACTGGAGGTCCCTGGACCACAGTCTGGGAAACAATGGTCTAAAAGAGGGGTAGCTGATGTGGTAGTACTTCTGGGGGGTACAACTCCCATCAGTCCCAGCCAGTGTAGCCAATAGCCAGGGATAATTGTAGTTATCCAACAACATCTATAGGGCACCAATTTGGTTACCCCTATTTGGCAAGGGTAGTAAATGTTACTTCGGAAAATAATATGGCCACAGTCCAACACATAGTTGTGTGTGCATGAGTTACATTTAAGTGTGGGAGAATGCAAAAGAGATTGTGCATGTTGGAATCTGACTAGATAAATTAGAGTCAGAGATGCATTCAGGCTATGATCTCGGTGGAAACTTTGAGCAAACGGTAGCATGGACATTGTAGTCACTGAGAAAGTCAGCTCTCCCCAATGAGGAATGTTTTGTTTTTTTAAAAAAAACATAAACTGGTGTGGAAATGTGGAGAACTTAAGATTTGGAAAAGTGAGAAACTGAGAGAAACTGAAATTGACATACTCACCCATCCCTAGTCACAACATCATCTTATTCCCTGCTCTGATGTCTGTTCACTGACTGCCACTTACAGCAGTGCAACACTGAATATGATATTACATCATGTTGTTGTTGTTTACCATTGAGTTCATTGAGTTCATAAGTGTAGATAGGGTTGCAACCTATAAGTATCATTAATCTGAGCTGTTATCCAAAATTATAGTTTGAGGCCAAGGGACAGTGACCGGCACAAAACACTTGTCTATGGCTCAGCAAGAGTTTAAATTCAGGTCTGCAAGTTCATGTCTAAAAAGCCACTCACTGAACCATGCTATCCTTTGTACCTGTTTATGCAGCAACTAGAAATTTGCAGCCAAGGGTTTGAGTGGTTGTTTTGAATCAATATGCAAAATCCAGCCAACCTGACTGCTCTAATGTTTGGGTATGCAAATCTCTTCTTTTTCTTCTTCCCCAGGTGACACCTTCCTTGGCCCCTCCTTCCCTATACAGTAAGTCTCCTCTACCTGCCCAGCCCATGCTAAAGATTCACCATGGCAGAAAGTTTTGCCCCTTGCACATTCCATTTGGGGGAGAAAAAAACTCTCAAGCCACCTTGTAATTAAAGTTAACCCCTCCCCAAATAATCCTTAGAATGTCACCCATCTCTTGAAAATTGTCAAATATCTTCCCCTTTTGTGGGAGACAAATGATCCCACATATGCGGGGGCAGGATATTCAGCACACCTTTACCAATCTGTGGAGAGTTGCCACCCCAGAAACAGGTGCCTGTGGCGGCGGCATCCATCCTTCAGTTTCCTCTATAACCAGCCTTCTTTTCCATGTGAAAGTGGGTACTGATGCTGGTAAATGACAGTGTGTGTTTTGTGGTGGAGGACAGAGAGCTGGAACATGAGCAAGGGACAGCAGCAGAAGTTCATAATTTGGAGATTGGGATTTGGAAGCTTCCCTCTTCCAGCAATGAGAATATTAAAGCCTAGAATAAAATGCAGTTATCAGGAAGTAGGGATAGTTTCTCACTGAAGGAGGAGGAGGTGTCCAGCCTTTGGCCTTTCAGATGGCATTGGACTACAGCTCCCATCATCCCCAATCATTGGCCCTGCTGACTGAGGCCAGTGGTGGCTGGTAGCTCCATATCAGTGGGACAGTGGAACCTGCTTCAGTACCTTGGACAGTTGCTTGAAAGTTGGACTAAAACCCAGAGCGGATTCCATTGCCCCACTGACATGGAGCCACCGCTGAGTGAGACTGATGGGAGCTGGAATCGAACAACATCTATAGGGCCCTGGAGTAAGGTGTTAAAATAATCAAGTTCTGAGCATTAGCCAATTTCACCAGCATGCTTTGCTGGCAGCTCATTATTTCACATGTCCCATCTCTGTTCAGGCTTCCTTTTCAAACACCTGCTTGAGCTGATCCATCAGAAAGCACTTTCCACCAACCTTGAGTTCTTCTAGTATCTATAATATCCACTTGTTTATAAATAAAAAAGGAGTGACACCACTCAGTGACTTCAACTTTGTTATATAAGTTTTTGAAAATGGGACAAAAAACCTAATAAGGCAACATTTATTTATTTCATATACTAAGATCTATCTGTCTGTCTGTCTTTACACTGCAATAATCTATACTAGGGGTAGATAACTTTTTCAAACTGAGGACCACATTCTCTTGTGGACAACCTTCCAGGGGCCACATGTCAGTGGTGGGTGGGGCCAGAGGCAAAGTGGGTGGAGCAACTAAAGTGACTCACATATTTGTACATCTGGCTATATTCCAGCTATGCAGAAGTAAGATGTTTCTCCACACACAGCTATTCTCTATTCAGGCAAGCAAAAAGCATTATTCTAGTTCAAGGACACACAGTCCAGCCATATGACAGTTCAAGAACACATTTCAGCCAGACACAAGGAGGAGACAGAGCAGGGCCAGTGAGGAGTGTGGCTCGGGAAAGGAGTAGACCGGTGAAAGTCCTGAGGGCCAGACTGAGAATCCTGGTGGTCCACATTTAGCCCCCAGGCCTGAGGTCCACCACTCCTGGTCTGCTCTCTTAATTGGAACTTCAAGCTCCACTGAACTCAGGGAAACTTGCTTCTGAGAACATAATGCATAGGATTGGGCTGTAATATCTTTAAAGGCAATTGGTTATAGATCTAAAAATGATGTATTTATTAATAAGCAAACATTTTTAAAAAGGAGTATAGCACTTCTTGGTACCCAAACATGATTATAAGACTTTCTCTTATTTTTAAATGTTTCTCTTCGTGTGCTGATGGGTTTAAATTATATATATAGTAACACCTTTTACCTTATTGGTAATATATATATATATATATATATATATATATATATATATATATATATATATATATATATATATATATATATATATATATATATATATATATATATATATATATATGTATGTATAAAACTCCACCTGTGAAATTTGTAATGAACTTTCAAGATTTGGAAACCCACTCACAACAACCAGTTCTGGAGTTCTCATCAGTTCCTTTTGCAACCCATGAAGCAAGCAGAGGCAGGGGAGACAGGGGAAGTTGATGATTGGGGTGTGAGTGGGTGTGTTGATTTGATCCAACAAGCCAGGCCAATTGTTCACAAGGAAACGTTTGCTAGACAGAAACTCTTCTGGCTAGTTTCTATGAAATACAAGCAGTCCCACACACTCCCTTTTCCCTCGCTGCCTCATAAACAGCCAAAGAGTCGTGTAAGCTGAACCATCAGCATGCCACTGGATAGCTGCTCCATTATATCCCTTCCTCATATCAGAGCACAAGAACCTTTCAATGAACATTAAATTATATTAAATGATCCCAGTGCAAATTTGTGACCATACGCAGTCAGTGATATAGTATACATTTTAATGGTGATTAGGTTGGGGGGGGCAGGGGAGAAGATGCTGTCATTGCAAAATGATAAACATTTTTAATATTTATTATATATAACGGTCAAAAACAGGTATACACACAATACTGTACTTTGCCTCCCCCCATTTTTACATCACCGTAACCACCTCATAAATATTTAAATAGACCCATTTGCTGTAACTAGAAAAGAACCGTGCAAACCCTTTTTGTCATCTAGACACATAAGCCGCAGTGGAGTCAATGAATTTCAACAGTCACTTAATATTGCAAGCCACAAGTCTTGCCTTCAAACCTGCCAGCAACTGTCTGCCAGGAAGCTACTGTAGCTTTTCGGCTACCTCCTCCTCCAGCCCAGGACACGAGATTCATTATGAATGTGAGCATTGCTGCTCTAATTAGGCCTGGGAGAGGTTTAACAACCGTGCTACAGTCTTGCCAAGGACAAATATAAAAATAAACCCTTGTTCAAATTAGCAAGGTGAAGGGAGAAGGGCCCAGAAGCACCAACTGTCTGACCAGCAGTGAAACAGTCCTAATCCACAGTGAAGTTATTTTGCTTCATAAACTGCGAGTACGTTACCTGCAGGAGGTCTCCCTGTAAAATGAATTATAGTAAGCCATATGTGATAATTAACTGTGCATTAGCAAATATCTTGAAACAGGGGGGCTTCTGTTTTCTCTGTATTTTGACTAATAAAAGCATGAATTTGTTCAACAAATGATCATTTAGGCTCTGGAATGCCAAGCGTATTGGAAGAACACAGTAAGCAATAGAAGATTGTAAGAGGACTAAGAATTTCCTTACACAAACAGGCCATTTAATAGGCTGACTCTATACTATGTTATTCACAGCGCTAAGAAACCACAGTGTTAGGAAGACAAATACAATATACATTTAAAATAATATCAACCTTGTACCCTTACGTACTTTAAAAATACTTCATATGTGACAATTAAAAAAAATTCTAAAAGTTTGTAAATATACTTTTTTATTTTATTTTTACTCAAATGCAAGGAATGGTGGAAACCCAAAATAAACATATCTGGAATATAAACAGATGGGGTTATTTCCATCATCTTCATCGTGAGCTGTAATTAACCTAAGTAGTTGTATAATTACTGACACAAGACTAGTATGTACCAAGGCAAAGGGGTGACGTTATGAAAAATTTCAGTGCCACGTGATGATGAATAGTTGACTCATATTAAAAACAACACAAGATCTTAGCCTAATACATTTTTGTAGCCTGATCTTTTGGTTCCAGTTTCGAATGTCTAGAACGCACAGACAGGGCCAGGTATAATGGGATAGACTGTATTATAGCAAAAAAGATGGCATAGATCAGTGGTGGGGAACCTCTGGTCCATGAGCCTAATTAAGCCCTGCATGAGTCCCAATTTAGCCTACAAGGCCATTCCCCACAAACCACACAAACCTGCCTCATATCTGATTTTCATATGGGTCATCAGGTCTAGGGTACAGATGCAGCTACCTAAAGAAGCAAGCGGGAGTTTAAAGTGAGCTCCCAATTGTCTTTTTGCAAGCAGGGCTCCTTGCCAGTGCCCATCAGCTGGCTAATACTAATAGAGAACCCCACTGGGATCAGTGGGACTTGTTTTCAAGGGACTTCAAAGGGGTGCCCTGTAACCACCAGTCAGTTGATCAGCAGCTGCAGCCCTTTGAAGGTATGTTCCCAGAGCAAATCAGCTGAAAGCGTATATTCAAAGGAGGTGGAAGTAAACGCTGATCTGGTGGCAGCTCGTGGCTCCATGTCAGTAGGGCAGAGAAATCCGCTCCATATTTTAATTTGAATTTTCAAGGAGCTGTCCAAGATGCTTTAGTCTGGACTAAAACCAGGAGCGGTTTCCACGGCCCCACTCACATGGAGCTACCAGCCGCCACTGCTCTGTTATAGCGACCTCCTTTGAACTTTGACAGATATCAGTCATCAGATGTCATTATGACATCTGGTAATTGACAGTGAGTGATCCCACCCACCTGTCAAAGTTGGCCACAGGGAGTGGGGTAATTAGGGATCCAGCCCCGGTGTAGATGGAGAGGCTATGAAATGAAAAGGGCTACCTGAACAATGGTGTATGTAGGGCTTTTTTTTGTGACAGTGCTCACTGGTAGAGATCACCACCATCTCCTTTTTGCTGCCCGTAGCACTTTTGTGCTGGCACCCACGGCATCTTTGTCAATATATACTATCAGCACCTCATTGTTTTTATCAAGAAAAACACTGGGTGTAGGCATTGCCATCAGCACTGCTACCCCCTGGTCCCTTCCCTTAACATTGCATACATAGTAATGTAACAAAAAATAGGCCTTTTTAGCTGGTAAGATGGTAAAGAAGGTGGCAAAGCAAAATCCCAACAAAGAGAGATTTCCTGGGGATTGACCCTGACACACGAGAGTGTGAAGCAACCCATTTTCCGATTAAAAGGAAAATAGGTGAAGGCAGGAGCTGGTGTCTCTGAACGATCCAGCAAGGCTCTACAGTGGCAGGGCAGAGAGACTGTCACCATTTAGGCATCTCTTCAGGCAGCAAATGTGTTCGCCTGGTCCTGAGTGGAGAAGGGAGTCCACAGCTCTGTTTTGCATTCCTGACTGGGATCGTGTGGCAGCAGTACAAGCAACTAGTGCTTGTACTAGGGCTGTGCACTGGATTTGGCTGAGGCCCAAGCTAAATTGGAGCTATTCGGAGTCATTTGGGCCTTGGCTGAGTAGGGCTGAGATAGCCCCAGATCTCTACAGGGCAGGTTAGGAGGCCCAGAGTGATCTGAGACTATTAGAGGGTGCGGTGTCAGGCAGAAAGGAGAGGCAGGCATGTGCAAGAGAAAAGAGGTTGAGTGGGAAAGGCACCTTTTTGCGGGAGGTCAGTGCCTTTCCTGCCCAACCTCCTCTTCTTCCCGCCAGGCCTCCCCAAAACCCTCATGATATCCAACTCCCCTTTGCGAGCGGCTTTCCTGCATGCAGAGAAGCTGCTCACAAAGGAGCAGGACTTATCAGGATGGAATCCTCTTGCTGATCAGTGCCAGTTGTTCCTCTGTCATGGGCAGCTTCCCTGCATGCAGAGAAGCCACTTGCGAAGAAGCAGTAACCAGCACGAAGTTACCCATGTACTCTCAAGGGGCGGGGGGAGAAAAGGAGACACTCCTTCCCAACCATATTTGAAAACTCTATTTTAACTTTAAAAACCCATAGCCCCCCCCCCCCGATTGGATGGATCCGAGGCAGGGCAGGTGGTCTGCTGGTTGAGACAGGGTGGATTAGCCCTCCTCTGGGCCCACAGAAAAGGCCATGAGGCAGGTCAGGAGGGTTGTGCACAGCTCTAGCTTGTACACCCTGAGTGAGGATGTAGGAGCAGGATTGCCACTGAAAACAACGACTCCTAACTAGGGATGGGATCTTTTGGCTGATGTCAGTTTTGAGACCAGACCAATATTGATTCAAGTTTGTTCTTGAATGAAAAGCTGCTGCTTTTACTGATCCATTTTGTTCCTCGCAAAAACATTGTTGGTATTAGTAGTGATATTTTGAAAGGAAATATTGAGAAATGAGAGGAAATATTGACATCACTGTTCTTAATATCAATATTTTAGAGGCAGATTTTCTTCAAAAACAGCTGTGAAAAAATGCTACATAAAAATCTGATCCACAACAATAGAGAACAAGTGAATTAATGGGAAATTTAGTACCACATCTGAATTGTGCCGAATTCTAGCACATCCCTTCTCCTTAAGTGAAGCCCTATTTGTTATACCCTAGAGTAATATGAACATATAAGTGGGGATAGCGGAGTGGAGTATGCTAGCGCCACCCTCGTCACTGCCACCATTACCCTCACTCAGTAGGAAGGAAATCTCCTTTAGTTGTGGAGGCTCCCCACGTTATTTAGAACCCTGGAAAAATCAGGAGTACTACAACGTGCAGGGAGACTCCAGGATATCCAGAGCTAATGTGGTCATCACCCCCCACTCTCCCCACTTCTTCATGGGTATAATACTTGAAGAGGGCTATAGTATAATTCACTAATAGGCAAAAAACCTTGTGGCTTAAGAATGTACCTATAGCCCACAGATATTTCTATCAAACTTTAAAAAGCAGGGAAATTGGGCAACTATAGTGAATGCACCAGGGCAGCAGGAGACCTGACCTCCTCTCTGAGATATTGGACTGCCCTACAAAGTTGTCAAAATGCAAACACCATTTGGGTTGGTCTTTCACAGTCCAATCCACTTGCTGTGTAGGTAGGAAGAATTTGGTAACATGTGCCAAATGTTTTTTGCCTATTAGTGAATTTCTCTGCTTTTAATCTGGGAGATAAGAAATGGGATCCTGTGCAAGCTTGCTGAGAATGGATTGATCATTTGCATGCTTATTGAATTCAGTGGGATTGACTCCCCTGGAATCATGCTTAGGATAGGTGAAACTGACCACAGGGGATGGGGAGGGGACGAGGAGGAGGGAAGGAGCAGGGGGAGGGGAGCAGGAAGGAGGGGGAGGGGAGGTGAAGGGCAGGTTTGATGATTTGCATGTTTATTGAGTTCAGTGGGATTTACTCCCGTGCAATCATGCTTAGGATAGATAAAACTGACCGGGAGAGAGGGAGGGATGGCTGGAGTGAGCAGGGAAGGAGGAATAGGGAAGAGGGGAGGGAAGGAGGAAAGGAGAGGAGAGGGGAAGGAGGGGGAAAGCCAAGTATGATCATTTGCATGCTTATTGGTTTAATGGGATTTACTCCTATGTAATCATGGTTAGGATAGGTAAGACTGACCATGGGGGAAGAGCAGGGGGAGGGGAGAGGAGAGGGAAGGAGAAAGGGAGAGAAGAGGGGAGGGAGAGGGAGGAGGGGGGATTGGAGGGGGAGGGGCAGGGCAGGGGAGGGCTTATTGAGTTCAGTGGGATTTACTCCCGTGCAATCATGCTTAAGATAGGTAAAACTGACCATGGGGAGGAGAAAGGGGAGGGGGAGGAGAGGATTGGAGGGGGAGGGGAGGGAAGGAGCAAGAGGAAGGGTATAGGAGGGAGGAGAAGGGAAGGTGGGTTTGACCAGTTGCATACTTTTTGAGTTCAGTGGGATTTATTTCTGTGCAATCATGTTTGAAAATGGAAATGGAATGCCTTCAAGTCGACCCCAACTTATGGCGACCCTATGAATAGGGTTTTCATGGTAAAGAGTATTCAGAGGTGGTTTTACCATTGTCTTCCTCTGAGTCTGAGAGGCAGTGACTGGCCCAAGGTCACCCAGTGAGCTTCATGGCTGTGTGGGGATTTGAACCCTGGTCTCCCAGGTCATAGTCCAACACTGACCTGGGGGAGGGGCAGGGAGGGTAGGAGGAGGGGAAGGGGAGGGGATTGGGTGGGTGGATAGGCACTGGGCAGAGGGAAAGCCCCTTTCCTTTCCAAAAGGAAAACATTGTGAACAGTATCATTGCTTTTCCACGTTTCCCGCACCTTTTTATTCTACAGCAGGCACATTTTTAACTAATTTAAACTAAAGTTGTCCCTGGCCATATCCACACCAGGCCTTTATTTCACTTTGGACAGTCATGGCTTGTCTCAAAGAATCCTGGGAATTGTAGTTAGTGAAGGGTTCTGAGAATTGCTAGGAGACACCCTGTTCCCCTCACAGACCTTCAGTCAGGGTGGCTGACTGTTAAACCAGTCTGGCCACGGGAGCTCTGTCAGTGGAATAGGAATGTCCTCTCAGCACCCTTCACAAACTACATTTCCCAGGATTCTTTGGGGGAAGCCATGACTTTCTAAAGTGAAATAAAGGTCAGGTGTGGGTGTGGCTGCCTGATTAGGCAAGCCCAGCAGCTGTGAGTCTGGCTTTTAGAACACTGACAGTTGGTTCTTACTGAGCATGCCCGACACTACCATAGGATTCCAGCCAAAATTTCTTAATTTAATTAAAAATCAGCCAGGCATTTTTTAAAAAGTTTTAAACTGCAGAAGATGAAGGTCAGAGTATGGGGCAACATCAGTAACAGGTTTACAGGTACTCTGTGAACATGGCTGATTTTTTAATGAATTTCAACAGATTATGAGAGCTCTGAGAGAAAAATCCAAAAGTGCTCTGGGTTTTTTCCTCTCTCTTTATACTTTGAACTCTCAATTCTTTCTGACTGTTTTGTGTATCGCCATGAAAATTGAGAGGGTTGTTAAGCAAGCATTTCTGAGTTCAGGACTATAAGTTTTGTAAGGTTTTGTTTTGAAATGAGCTTACGGGATGCATCAGAATGGCATGGGGGTATTTTCAATTTAACATTGCGGAATGTGAATAATCCACACTGGCTATAGTATACAGCCACTCTTGTGGCTGTAAAATATGTAGGTATGCCCCACAGTTCCAAGACCTTCTGTCTCAGAATCAGTAGCAGTATTTAGGCATTCCAGCAGCATGGTTTGAAGGTACCCAGTACAACAACATTGTGAAAACAAAGTGGGTCTGGGGCTTGCCACTGCCTGGATGAGAGACCACTTGGTACCCCTGACTATGCCACCTTGAGTTTCATGGGGGATAAAAAGGACAGGTATAAACTTAGTAATAAAAATAAATAAAATATTTATTACATGCCCTTACAATCTAGGTTGCCTTCCCCATCTCGGTGCCATCCAGCTGTTGTTGGACTCTGACCCAGCGCCACCAACCATGCCGCCCAACAAGATCAGCCACACAGGACCTTCTCTCAATCCTGCCAACTAAAACAGCTAGGTTGGCGGGGACAAGAGAGAGGGCATTTTCAGTGGCGGCCCCCACTCTCTGGAACTCCCTCCCGTATGACCTTCGACATGCCCCTTCCCTGAATGTATTCCGCCAAGCTTTGAAGACCTGGCTCTTCAGACAGGCCTTTGGGACTTACGGGGAGGGTTAAATTTTTACGACCAATAGCCTACTACTCTGTACTGGAACTGTTTTATTGTTTTATTGTTATATTGTATTTTATGATGTATTTTATTATGATGTAATGTATTGTTGTTAAATTGTACGTCGCCTAGAGTGGCCATTGGCCAGATAGGCGACCCACAAATTAAATTATTATTATTATTATTATTATCCTGGAAGGCAAGGAGGCTGAAAGTAGCAGAGCCGAAGCAAATGATAGGTGGAGCCAGCTAACTCTGGTTTTGTCATTCTCCTCCTCCCTGCTGAATTCTACAGAGGCTCAGGAGGAGAAAGGTGACAGTGAACTGACAGCCAGCGGACAAGCCTTGGACTGGCTTCAGGTAAGGAGGCAGGCAGGTGGAGGCTGAGGGTAGACTTAGCTTGGTGAGGCAGTGCCCCATTTGCTTTAATGGCCCAGACTCCACTGCTCTGGCTTCCATCCATCAGCATGGCCAAACGGCATCAGGGATGATGGGGTCTGTCTTCCAACAACATGTGGAGGATACCAGGTAGGGAAGGCCAGGGGCTGAGTAGCACTATACATTACTAGGAAAGAAGCTGACATATACAGTAGTGTTAATGGTTATTTATGGACAGTCTGTGATATGAAAGCTGGCAACTTCTCTGACTTCTAGGCAATACAAGAAAGTGCTAAACACATTCCCAGATCAGCTACACTACTAGGACTGAGACTGTACACAAAGAGAGGAGGCATTGTGCTTTGAAAGCTTTTACTCATCTTGATGTGACTCTTGGCTATTGCTCTAAAGCAGGGGTCACCAATACACCACCCATGGGCGCAGTGGCATCCTTGAGGTCTTTGCCTGGTGCCCCCTGCAATGTCCCATTGGTCAAGAGGGCTCAGATTAATTCTATTGGATCCAACTTTTACACAGCTCCTTTGGAGAAGTGAAGCAAGTGCTCTCCCTCTCTCTTGGAGTGCTGATCTAGAGAAGCAGGAAGAGAAATAACCAGAAGGGGGTGGCACCCACAGCACTTGCTTAAAAATCCAAATGTGGTCAAGAGCCTAAAAAGTGGAGCGGTACATCCGATTCGCCCAAGGCCTGAGCCAAATCAGGCTTATTTGGAGGCATTTGGGCTGCGGCTGAGTTGGACTGAGATAGCCCCAGATCTCTATGGGTTGGGTTGAGTGACCCAGGGCTATTGGGATGAAGAGGCATCAGGCAGAAAGAAGAGGCAGGCATGCTCAGGAAGAAAGAGGTTGAGCGGGAAAGACACCTCATTGCAGGAGACGGTAGGTGCCTTTCCTGCCCCATCTCTCCTTCTTCCTGCCGGGCACCCCCAAGCCCTGCATAGTATCCAAAGCTGCTCGCAAAGGAGTAGCACCCCAGAGTATGGAATTGTTCTGCTTATCAGCTGTGCAGTGCCCGTCACTGCTTGTTCGTGGGAGGCTTCCCTGTATGCAGAGAAACCTGCTGGCGAAGAAGCAGTGACTGGCAACACACAACCTGCTGATAGGCAAGACTGATTTGATTTGATTTTAATATTTCTACCCCGCCTTTTAGCCAAAAGGCCCTCAAGGCGACTTACAAAAGAGCACAAATATAAAGATACATCAATAAAACATCAATAGAACATCAGTAATACATCAATAAAACAATAAAAACAATACAATTTGCAAAAATGAAATAGTTAACCTTCATTAGATATTGATGATGGAAATCATACAAATAGCACATGCCGACCTTAAAAAAGCAGACTTGCGAGCATCTTTTTAAAGTTTATGATTCAGCTAAACAGCAAGTCATCCTGAGGTTTTCTGCTGGTTTTGAAGAAAGGGCAATTACTATGCCCTTCAAACGTCCCCAGATTCTCAGGTTCCAGAATGGTAGCCATCTTAAGTCTGCTGCCTCTCAAGGAATCCGCCCACCCGCCCGGGGCCCTCCTTTTCCCGCGGCCGCCCTCCTCGTCCCGGTGCCTCGCTCAGCAGCAACGGCCGCATCCGCATCCTGCCGAGTTCACGGCCTGGGCTGATGATTCCATCCTCTACAGTGCTGATTGCATCTGCCTGTTCTCAGTCAGGGCAGGAGGGAAGAGAAGGAGATGCAGTGTCTCCTCCTTCCCCCATCACCTTCCCGATCATATTTTTAATTTTTTTAAAAAAACTTAGCACCACCCCCAAATAGCTTCACGGATGGATCCAGGGTGGGGTGGGTAGTCCTCCCTGGGGCCCACAGTGACAAATAGAGAGAAAGCTGGTGACTTCTGCTCCAAATATAGCATTGAGAATGGCTGTTAGCTGAGTTGTCTAATAGATACTATAATATCAGGCACCAGAATCAAAAAGATGTGGAAATTCTTTCATTTTGAGCTTCAAGGGGAATTCAGACTGTCTCTCAGAATTTGCTTTAGGATGTGAAGCCGTCCTAGTATCAAATTAGTCTAATTTCAGGGTTCTTTAGCTGATGAAGAGAAAAATAAGCCCTGATAGGGACTTGAGACTTTCCTTCATTCCCCACTGACTTTAATTCTAATTGCTTTGATAAAGATTGTATATCTCAAGCCATAAACAGTTCCTCATTATGTCAGTTGCTAATTATGCTGTCAGTTGCTTCAGTCATCTTGTAAAGGCTTATCTTTTTGCTCAGGCTTTTTCTGACCCATATGATCCAATACTGTTTCATGTGTTCAAAACTACTAATTCCTGTTTTATCAATTTTAGGCTGTATTTTTGCTTTAATGGTTTTTATATTGTGCATAGGGGGCCGCCAATCCGGTGCCTGTGGTCACCACGGTGCCCATGAAGACTTTTATTGGAAGAGGCCCCAGATTCTGATCTTTCTTTAGCCCTTCTAAAAAGAAAGTTATGGAGCAAACGTGCAGGTGAAATGAGACAGCCTGGCTGCCCCTGCCTGTCAGTGTGATTAACCAATGAGTGAAGCCAGAGCTGTGATTGATAAGTGAGTTGTTTGGGCACCAGGCAATAGGGATCCCTGGGACCCTTAAAGTGCTTCTGATTTTCCCACCCCTTTAGAGCATTTTTCCTGCTTCTGACTTATTTTCTAATAGTCCTTGAAATCTCTATAGTTTGCTCATTCTTTTTACCTGTCAACCAGGATGCATCTTTCCTGTGTGAGTTTGTCTGAGGTGAGGTAGTCGTTAGAAGTTATTTTCTGCAAATACTACTATGTAATAAGTATGGGTGAATGTTACAGAATCTCTTCCCCAATTGGTAAACGCAAAATGTGAAAACTTTGAGTGTTGGAAGTGGGGCAAGAGCAACTGCTGCTTTGTTTTTCTGTTTATGTTCCAGAAGGGAGAGAGAGTTAGGGTCCTCCAGATGGCTAGGCTTGACTACCCTTACCTGTGATGCTCTGACTGACTTCCTTCCGTCCTTGGACTGATAAGCTTAGGGAAGCTTATGCCTCCTCCTTCCGCCCTTTCCTCTCTTCTCTTCTTTGACTGTTGGAGAGAGAGGAGACACCTTTGTCTCTGCTCTCTCCGTCCTGAGCCATGTGGGCAACTTCCAAGCCTGGGCATTGCGCCTCCAACATAGTTAGTTAGGTAGAACTAGGTATGCCTTTTTATCTACTATGTATTCCTATAAATAAAGTAGCTTTTCTTATTTTACTAAATCTTAAGTCTCAGTGATCTCAATGCAGAGTAAAAGCCTGCTTTCTTAGGTAAACATACACACTGGCACACACGCGTCTCAGACCTTTGGCAATCTCTGCTAATATCTATGCAAATTTACATAACATTAGGCATGTTTCCCGCTTTGCAGGAGCTAATGTTCAGGCACTCATTAAGAATTCACTGTATAGTTAACTTATAGTACAATGGTACGTCTATTTCAGAAGTACGTTTCTGTGTTTAAGGGAGCTTAAGCCAAGGTAACTGGCTACAGGATGGCAGCCTAGGCTTTGGTGTATGATTAGCATTGGGGGAAAACAGGGTTCTTGTGCCTTTGACAGCTGTATCTCTGCAATCAGGACCAGTAGGACACGCCTGAGTTCTCATAGCAAATATGAGGCTGGGGGGGGGGGGGACAGAGAAAATGATGACCGTATGCTGTTTATGTGATGTCATGCCCTTCCTGGCACCTATTTTGTGACTTTCTCAAAATTTGAAATGTCAAAAAAGATTGGCAACCCCTGTTGTACATAGTGTATACCATTTAGAGATTTCTGAAATATGAAGTGGTTCGGGAATGTTCCTTCTGGAAGGAAGGGCAGGATATAAATTTTAATTAATAAATAAATAATCACCTACTATGAACAAATGATGAAAAGAACTGGCAAAAAATGATATGGTGGTTTACAGTTAATTACAACACCCTCACCCACTTCATTTGTCCACTACAACGATAGAACACATGCTAAAATGTAAACCATGTAGAGATTTTTATTATATTAAGTGGTATAAATGTATCATAAACAAAATGCATTTTTTAAAAAACAACAAACCTTCTGTTGTTTTAACAACAAAATAAAGTATTTGCCTAAATAAAACAAAAAGAAAATGCATCCACCCACAGAGTCCTCTTAAGAACATGCAAAACAAATGACACCCAAATCTCCAGATTGTGTAAATACCTTCTGCATGCTTTAGGACAAACCTGAGTCAGTAGCACCTCAAGCCTTGCTGTATACAAAAAGTGATTGGCTGAGAATTGGGCTTGATTTTTAATGAACAAGAATCACAAGCAATCAGGTGGAATTAACCACTAAGCTAAGTACAGCACAGTCCCCAGCAACATTCTCTTCTGGTGAGATTACCTCTTCATGAAAAATATTCTGCTTGCTGCACAATGATCTTTCAAAATCAGCCACAGCTCAGATCACAATGATGGTTTCTTTGACACATGATGGAAACAAGTGACCACAGTGACAGCTTCATACCTGTGTTGAAATCTTGAGAGTCACAATCAGTGACTAGATCAGCAATAATAGGCACTATAGCACAAGACTTCCCATTCCAGTCATGTGGGGGGGGACTTCATTGTCTCAATGGCACCAAATTCTATGCTAGAAGATGCTAACACAGTATGCTTCTAAGAGTTCTATTTTATATTAAATGCAGTCTATACATATTTTCATAAGTAAATAAATCCATCAGCTACATGAGACCTGTAGTCAGTCACACTTGCCGTGGGAAAGGGTTGACATCATATTCACCAATGTAACTCCAGAAAACCATCTTCTCTGCAACATTTGCTAGTATAACTTATCCCTCCTTCTCCTGTATAATTAATTTGGCTATATGATGATGTACCTGGAGGCAAGGGAGGGTGAGAAAAAGCAGGCCCGGTGTCAGCATGAAGCATGATTAGCAACTGCTGCAGCCTCAGAGGGACCAGGATGCCTGACACTATAAACATTAAAAACATACCCACATTTTTTACAGGATGTAGCAATGCAAGGGAGAAGCACTGGTTATGCGGCTGCAACAGATGCCATCTTCTTTCCCAAAAATGCATCTGGGTCCTACCCGTTATGTAGCATCCTTCTATGATGAGGACAGGAGCCAGAGGACCTTGGAGGAAAAAAGACAGCAAGCACTGCCAGTCACTCTGCTTAGTGCAACTGTGGAGAACTTGTGGCCCTCCAGATGTTGTTGGCTCCATCTCCCATCAGCCCCAGACAGCATAGCCAATGGTCACAGATGAGGGGAGTTGTAGTCTAGCAACACCTGGAGGGCCAGAGGTTCCCCACTCCTTGCTTAGCGCTTCCCTTTTTCAGCACTGGGCTTTAAAGAAAAAGAGGAAATGTTTTGCCAGGCATGTCAGTGCCGCTGTCGGGTGCTGACGCCTGTCCCTGATGCTTCTCGGAGTGCCACACTGGTGGTGCTGAGCAGGAAGGGCAGGTGGTGTTTGGCCATTCTGATGCATGTGACATGGGGCTGCATCCAACTCAGAGTAGACAGATTTAAATTAATGGACCTAAGTTAGTCATATCCATTGATTTTAATAGGTCTGCTCTGATATATATTATGATTCATATATATATGAATAATGTTGGAAGCACCTGGTTGGCCACTGTGAGAACAGGATGCTGGACTAGATGGGCCACTGGCCTGATCCAGCAGGCTCTTCTTATGTTCTTATGTTATGTTCTTAACTTGTGAGTCCCATGCTTACTGACACTGAGAGAAGCAACAAGCAGGACGATTATGGCCACATTCAGGCTTTAAATTTTTCCCCACTATTATTCCACTTTGAACAGCCATGATTTCCTCCTACAAATCCTGGGAGCTGAAATGTGTGAGGGGTGCTGAGACTTGTTAGTAGGCTTCTATTCCCCTCACAGAGCTAGAGATCCTTGAGTGGTTTCACAGTCAATCCCTCTTCCCAGGGAGGGAAATCTGGGAATGGTAGATCTGTGAGGGGAATAGAGGTCTCTTAACAACTCTCAGCACCTTAACGAACTACAGCTCCCAGGATTCTTGGGAGGGGGGGAAGCCATGACTGTCTAAAGTGGAATAATAGTGGAATAAATGCATGATATGACTGTGACCTACAGCAGCCTATTCCTGCAGCTTGTCCTTGCCACTGCCCATATCCCCACTTGGTAAAGCTGCTTGGGAGGCCCTCCATAGTGGTGGCTTTGGGGAGGGGGCTCTGGAAGACACTTTGCTTTGGCCTCCCTTAAACCTGAAGCTGTGCCTGAGAAGAAGAGAGACCCATGCCAACGGGCAGGTGAACATTTTCACAAGGATTGCCAGAAACATTTGGAAAAGGGTTTTAAAACCTTACTGGAAAGATGTTTGGAAGAAAATTAATAGCTGTGGATAGTTTCAGCCCAGTACCTGGAGACTACCGACAGTGTGCAAGGGCACTGTACAGAACAGAGGCAAAACACAAACTCTGCCCAGAAGATTTATGTGCCCAGAAGATTTATGAGACCAAAGTAATCTGCTCTAGGGATAGGCGAACAACTCACATGTTTTCCTAAAACAAAACAACATGGGGTCAAATATGAACTTTCACAAGCAGTCAAAAGCAAAACCAATAAAATATCTTGGAATCTGGAACACAACAGAACCGGTAAAAACAAATCATGATAAGTTATTTAAGAATATAGAACAAGATCTTGGTTCCTGGAACCATCTTCTGGTATCATGGGTTGTAAAACTAAATGTAATGCCAAGGATTAGTTCATCTGGGATAATAAATGCCCTAGAATATCTTCAGGTACTGAGAATAACAGTATAAAGCTATTCCAGTGTTTTGAGGGAACTTTTGAGGAACTCTTGAGATGCGTTGCTCACATCTGACACCAACAGGAGCCAAGTGCACAATTCCAGTTGCTTCTTGCAGAGATCCAGTAGAAAAAACCACCCCTATACCACCTGCTTATATGTGTGGTTCCTGACCCATTCAGTTTATGCACAATAGGCCTCACTGGGTCAGAGTGACTCTGTCACTCTGTCTCAACTCAAAACAATCAGCTTAACTTGGTATCAATAACTGATGTGCTTTGTCTCATCCAAGATTTATTCCAGTGTTGAAATAGGCTATGCAAGGACTTTACAATACCTGTCACGTTGTGTCATACTGATAGTTCTTATCACATACAACAAAAAGATCCAGTTGTAATTAATCCTGTCTTTACTATTTTAATCCCTTCACAGTTGCTACTTTTTTCTGAAGCAGAATTAATTTCCTGAGTCTCTCTGTATCACTACTTGGTGTGTGTTTTTTAATCTGATCAAAGCATTAAATGGCCTTATTCTAATATATGAATATATTCTTTTCCTGTTGCAAAATAGAAGTTAAAATTATATGCTTGTCTTTTTTTCCTATGGCAAGTTTGCAGACCGAATTTTGTTCTGACTGTCTTTAAGCGTGCGTTCATGTGGACAAACAACATATGAATAGGGTGGCCGCTGATGGCCAACACCTATCCCTCTCATTGTGCTGACATATATCCCAGCAATTACAATCATGGGACATTGCTTCTGGCTATATCTGTTGGAATATATGGGGTTCAACTCCAACTTGGGTTGAGGCTGCATGGGGTTAAAAAGGGTAGCTAGAGAGGAGACCTCTAGGCTATACCTGTCCTTTGATCTCCTGCTGTCTCTTCCTTCCTGCTAGACTGATATGCAGAAGATGTTGATCCCAGTTCCTTCTCTCCTTCCCAGTCTTCTTTCTCTTGAGAGGGGAGCAGACATATTCCTTTGTTTCTCCCTCTCCTCCAAGCATGAGGGCAAGCACTGGGCTCAGTGTTTGCTTCTTCAACTTAGCTAGTTAGCTAGATATAGGACTCTTTCCTATCAAGCATGTACTTCCAGAATAAAGTAGTTATTTCTTATTTTAAAGTTTAAAGTCTCTGCCTGACTAGTTTTCAGGGAAGGTAGAATCTTTAGCAAAGATTCAAACACACACACATAAGCTCGCTCAGAACTCTCCGTTCCCAGCATTGCGACTCTCCGACAGTATCTACAATCAAGCTGATGACGTATTACGTTCTTTGTGTGAGGATGTGCCCACAGAGGCTCCATACAAAAGGAATTGTTTAGGAACATAGGAAGCTGTCTTTATACCGAGTCAGACCATAGATCCATCTAGCTCAGTATTGTCTATGCTGACTGGCAGCTGAAAGAGCCACGGCCCTTTCCCAAACATAGGAAGCTGCCTTATACTGAGTCAGACCCATTGGTCCATCTAGCTCAGTATTATCTACACTAACTGGCAGTGGCTCTCTAGGTTTCAGGAAGGGTTCTATCCCAACCCTAGCTGGAGATGCCAGAGATTGAACCTGGGGCCTTCTGCGTACAAGGCAGATGCTCTACCACTGAGCTATGGCCCTTGCAAGGCTTTGATCCAAATAAAGTTAGCTGTGGGTGAACAACCTGGGACACAATTCTACACTGAAATCCCGTGCTAAAGATCTGCAAACTAAGGGGCTATAGCAAGGGTGGAAAACCTCAGGCCTGGAGGATAAAGGCAGCCCCCTTTCTGTCCAGACCTTGGGACTTTCTCCAGGTCACACCCCGCCCTCTAGGTGACACCCCCTCATAAGCCTAACTCTGCGCTCTCCTCCTCGAGTGCTTTGGTCTGGCTGGAATGTGTCCTTGCACTGTGATCATGTCTCTTGCTTGCCTGGAGGCAGAACGAAGAGATAGGTGTAGGTCTGTAGAAACCTCTGACTTCTGCTAGAATGTAACCTACTGAACAAATGTAAGAGTCACACTCACTCCTCTGCCCACCACATCCACCAGTGGCATGTGGCTCCCAGAAGATTACCCATTAAGGACTACGGCCCTTGGGCTGAAAAAGGTCCTCCAGCTCTGGGCTATAGGATTCAGTAGAAGGCCTGCTATGCCAGTAGAATGTCAGATATGTCGCTGCTATGCCAGAAGATACATCAGTGGAAAATACCACTGGTGGAGCCATTGTGCTGCCATGGCTAAAACCATTGGGTTGGAGTCATGGGCAGGACATGGGTATGCACAGTAGAGGAGCACATGTATGCTGTGTCCTATTATCCTTTTTGCTCACAGCCACTCCCAACTTTATACCAGCCCCAGACCTGGCACAGGAAATTCCACCCCCATTGATTCTAATTAGGAGGGGGGATTTTAAAAATGTCCACCCCCTGCATCAGTGAGTGCCCCACCCACATCACCATGACATATATAGTGCACACCCAATTGCAGCACACTACCACCAGACCAGTATATGAAGCCCACATAGGAAGGACGTTGTAGAGATGGGCCCAGATGCATAGTGCAGAACAAGCCATCCCTTCCCATTCAGAGGAAGTATAGCTACTCCTTCCCAAGGGGAAAGGGGGGGTGAGTATAATCATAGCAGCTTCAGTTTACCCCTTCTCTTCTAGGGCATTGGTGTTTAGGGATTGCTCAGAAAAGTGTTAGAATTTAAGCTTGTCTGAAAAGAGGATCTTGGTTTTGCCACTGTATCTTTTGGATCCAACCACACACACACACACACACACACACACACACAGAGAGAGAGAGAGAGAGAGAGAGAGAGAGATTCACGTAACTTAACCAAAAGTCTCTTGCCTCTTATGAGAACCTTGGGTAACTAGACTGAAGCTAACACATTCTGTCTTGTTCTTCTGATAGAATTGCATACTTTTATTTCATCCTTTGCTCAGATGCTGTAAATCTGAATGCTGCTGACTTGCACATGCTGCTACTTACAATAGTAACATTTTTCTTTTCAAAACAGTCTTCACTTTGTGGTGTGTTTGCTACCATTTATAAGTCCAAGCTTAACCAAGCTACTCAATTTGTGGAGTAGTATCTGGAGACCCCAGTAAAAAAATATTCCTTTGAATATAAATTTGGTCCAGCCAGCCTTGCTTAACTTCCAGAAATTCAATCTATACTCTGGGCAAATGGGGGTGTGTACATGGAGGTTCAGTGGGGCAAGAGAGGGTCACCAAAGCCATTAAGCTAAGAGACTGGACATTCAGTGGGCTTAATCTGTGATTCCTTATCCCTGGTGGTGTGTCACTGGCTTTTACTTTCCTAATTGTATTTTCTCAGTTTGTCAATTCTATCTAATGTCTGGAATTTTCTTGTCCTTTCCCCCTAGAATTTCTTGCTTTTCTGCTAATTGGACTGTTTCATACCTACCCATTTCATTTTTCTACATATCCAGATTTTCTTTTAATCTAAATAATCTATCCACCATATTTTCTCATTTGCTTTTAGTTTCTAGTAAAAAGCAGGTCTGTTACATCACAATTTTGTTTTTGTTTTTTTGGAGGGGAACATGATTGCCTTTCCTAAAATAAGTAGACAATACTTTGAAGGAACTTTTTGGGAATTCCAAACTATGACTCATGAATTAAGGGATGGGAGCTTTATGTGGGACCTTGTGTATGTGTGTAGGGGGGTCAGTAGATTGCCTATTGGGGGTGTTAAGGATCCCAACAGCAAATGGAGTTCTAGAGAGTCAATTTCTGGCTGTGGTGGTGGGAATGCACCATGGGTAAGTCTCCTAATAGTAAAAAGAATTGCTGCTTTAGTGATCAGATTTCCCTTCCTAATCAACTGCTTATTTGAGATGACTCCAGTATAATTATCCTGTGTATTAGATTTGAGCTCTGTGCTTTTGCAAGAGACATGCATAAATTCTTCCCATTTTGCATTTTCTAAAACACAGGAGTTTGAATACAGTGTAATAAGGATAGGGGCCTTTTGCTACTAAATGGATATGAATTTGCTATTATAACCAATATAAAAAGAAAACATTTTACCAAGCAAAAGTACAGCACTTGTACTTTGAATTTCAGACTAAAAGGCTGCCATCATTTGACAGAGAGCAAGAGTGCCCCCTTTTGGAACTATACAAGTCACAGATCTCTGGGCTTTAAAGTATTTCTTAATCCTTTCTCAAGATCAGTTGCATTTCCTACTGTTGTGTTTTACTGTGATTTTCTTGCATTCTTTAATAAAGGTATAGACAGAAAAAAATTCAGCAGTTCCTTGCCAGCTACTGGAGAAGGCTAAAAGTGAGTAAAAGGTAAACCTTCTGAGGAATGCAGCAATGAAAATTAGAATATATTATTTTGCCCATTATATCTCCAGTTGGATAATTGCATTAAAAAGCCAGTTCAGAGACAGGAATCCACAATCAGCAGCAAACTGCTCTCCTTTACTGTAGATTCAAAAGATGCTTTCAAGAAATGTTAAAATATTATAGGAACTAACTTCCCAAACATTCTTCAAATAAAATAGCCCCAAAACACAATTATTTTTTCTATCCATATTTAGCAGCAAAAACATTCAAGGTCCTAAATGGGATATTCAGTTGAGTAGTTTTTGTTTTGTTTTCAACTAGTGCTGGCAATTTTATACATTTCATTAACGATTATGAAATGTCAAGAAAACCATTTTACTGGACTGGATAAATTACTGAACCAATAAGTTACTCAGCTGGATAGACTGATGTTATTTACGTATCCCACCTGTCTAAGAAGCACAGAGAGTTGAACAGAAGATAAGGCAAGAGATTTACCTTATCCCCACAACAAGCATGTGGGGGTGATGAGGCTGAGAGATTGTGGCTGGTCCAAGATCAGTGAGTGAACTTTCTAACTGAGCAAGGATCAAACCCAGATTATGCTCTTATTTCTTATAAACCACGGTGCCTGATCCTGGCATAGTGGCTAATTGCAACATGTGTTTTCTCAGTTCAGATATCTGCTTCCTCTCCAGCACTATAGCATTTACCTTGCTAGGTTTGAAATTGTTTTTAAAAGCCCCAAACTTCCCCACATGGCTAACCCATTGAAGCAGAGCTCCCTCCTACCACCGTTCCTAGCTTCCATGATGTATGTCTGGTTATTGTGCTTTTAATCAGCATTGGGCCTTGTAGCACCCTAAAGGTAAGGGGACAATCACTTTAATACATTTGTGTGCAGCCGAGACCAAGTGTTCCAATTGTCCAGTGACAAACTCCGCTTGCCAAACTCATGTCTAGGACTCAGAGCTTGGAAGTAACTCGTTAGAAATAACAAGTTACTTGTAATTCACTACTTTTTAAACTAACAAATGGGTAATTCCATTACATTTTGCAAGTAATAGAACGACTAGTAATTTCCCTACTTTTCAGCCGCGACTTTAATGTTTCCAGTGTTAGGTTTGGACGTTACTTGGAGGTGGGAGGGGGTGAGAGCAAACAGAAGTCTTCAGCTCCTGTGACTGGTGGACATAAGACATGTGCCTCACACTGCACTTTTGCGCAGCCTCGCTTTTCCCTCATGCTCTGTGTTAGGAGGCACGAGGGAGGAGGTGAAGAGTCGGGGTCGTGGAGCTCCAGAGAGAAAAAAATGGATGGTGGAGGAGAAGGCAGCAGCAGAATGCAGGTGAAGAGCTGTGGAGGTAAGTGACGATGGGGGTGTTGTGTGCGTGTGCGTGCGTGTGCCCCGCACCTCCTACCGTCCTCCTGCACATCCTGCTTTCCCCACCGCATATCCTATTGCCCACCTTCGCTGTCACCGATCGCCGCCACCCCCCACCAGCCGTCGTCCCTGAGTTTTACCTGAAAATCACTCACTCACTCACTCACTCACTCACTCACTCACTCACTCACTCACTCACTCACTCACTCACTCACTCACTCACTCACTCACTCACTCACTCACTCACTCACTCACTCACTCACTCACTCACTCACTCACTCACTCACTCACTCACTCACTCACTCACTCACTCACTCACTCACTCACTCACTCACTCAAGTGGAAGTCTTCTGCTCCTGTGTTTGGTGAACAGAAGACATGTGCCTCACACTGCACTTTTGCGCAGCCTCACTCTTCCCTCGTGCTCTGTGTTAGGAAGCATGAGGGAGGAGTTGAAGAGGCAGGGAGTGGTGAAGCGGCGGAGAAGGCAGCAGCAAAATACAGATGAAGAGCTGTGGAGGTAAGTGACGATGGTGTGTGTGTGCGCATGCGCCCCCCCCGCACCTCCTGCCATCCCCCTCGTGTGTCCTGCTGTCCCCTGCACATCCTGCTGGTCCCCATTGCTGCTGCTGCCCATACCCGCCGCTGCTGCCCATACCCGCTGCCGCTGCCGATCGCTGCCGCCCCTCAGTTCTCTCTGTGGAAGTGTCCTCTGATAACTCTGCCAGGTTGCCCTTCCCTCCTGCATGATGCCTCAGAAATTTTGCAGGTGATTTAGCCCTCTGTCTCCTCTGAAGCTGCAAGCCTGTGCACGCTGACTTGGGAGTAAGTCCCATTGACTCCAGAGGGGCTTCCTTCCGAACAAACGCGTAGGATCCCTCTGCTAGCATCTCTTCATGTTTGTCTCTGTCTGCCCCTCTCCATAACCCTGTGCCTGCCTTATAATTGCTCAAAATTCTAGTTCCCTGCGACCACATCATAGCCTCTGTCCCCAAATCCTCTCCATTTCACTCCTGCCCTGCATCCACGTGCTCAAATCCTTACTGTCTACTAGTCCACCACTCTTTCACTCTTTGCTCTGCTGTCTTCATGTTTCTTTTTAGGGGCATTTTTTGTTGCTCAGTATTTGCTAAATTCAGTATTTGCTAACAGGAATAAAAAAATTGGGGGGCAACTGTTGTATGTTCTCTTGCCCTCTTTCCTCTCTCTCTCTACAAGCCTGCCATCATCTCTGTGTGTTTGTTACATAAAGCTAAACTGCCTGTTCCATTAACTTGCTCTCTTTCTCAGCCATCAATGACAGGAAAACATCGGCTTAAATAGCAAAACCTTTTCACCCATCAGTCTTGACTAGATCTGCATGAAAAAAGACAAACTAACCTTGTTAGTTGTTAGATAGTATCAGATTTATATGTGGTTTATCTCCCCCCCATACCATTATTTAGTACAACTTTTAAATTTTGTGGTCAGGGGTGTGGGACTGCAATTATTAATTTTTTAGAATACTTTTTTGTGAAAAGTGCTTTGCAATGTATAATTCTTTAGGGTGTGTATGCAGAAAATGCTGTTGGTTAGAGACAGTGTGGTGTAGTGGTTAGAATGCTGGACAACAACCTGGGAGACCAGGGTTCGAATCCCCACATAGCCATGAAGCTCACTGGGTGACCTTGGGCCAATCACTGCCTCTCAGCCCCAGAGGGAGGCAATGGTAACCCCCCTCTGAACACGGCATACCATGAAAACCCTATTCAAAGGGTCGCCATAGGTGGAGATCGACCTGAAGGCAGTCCATTTCCATTTTCAAACATGATTGCATAGAAATAAATCCCATTGAACTCAAAGTATGCAAATGATCAAACCCACCCTCCCTTCTCCTCTCTCCTATCCCCTCCCTCTTGCCCCTTCCTTCCCCTTCCTTTGCTCCTCTCTCCCCTTCCAATCCCCTCCTTCCCCTCCCCCTCCCCTTCCTCATCCCCATGGTCAGTTTTACCTATCTTAAGTATGATTGCAGGGAAGTAAATACCATTGAACTCTATAAGCATGCAAATGATCAAACCTGCCCTCCCGTCCCCCTTCCTTTGCCCCCTTCCAATATGCTGCTTCCCACTCCCACTCCCCCATGGTCAGTTTTTCCAATCCTAACCATGATTACATAGGAGTAAATCCCATTGAACTCAGTAAGCATGCAAATGATCAGACCTGCTTTTCCCCTCCTTCCTCCTCTCCTCTCCTCTCCCTTTCTCCTCCCCTCCCCTCCCCTCTTCCTTCTTCCTCCTCCCCTGCCCACTCCAGCCCTCCTTCCCTCCCCTCGGTCAGTTTTACCTATCCTAAGCATGATTGCACGGGAGTAAATCTGCCTGCTCCCATCCCAGTCCTCCCCTCTGCATTTCCTCCCCTCCTCCTCCTCTCCCCATCCCCTGTGGTCAGTTTCACCTATCCTAACCATGATTGCAGGGGAGTAAATCCCATTGAACTCAATAAGCATGCAAATGATCATTCTCAGCAAACTTGCACAGGATCCCATTTCTTACCTCCCAGATTAAAAAGCAGGGAAATTCACTAACAGGCAAAAAACCTTGCGGTTTAATAATTTACATATAGCCCACAGATATTTCTATCAAACTTTAAAAAGCAGGGAAATTGGGCAGCTATAGTGAATGCACTAGGGGAGCAGGAGACCTGAACTCGTCTTTGAGATATTGGACTGCCCTACAAATTGGTCAAAATGCAAACACCATTTGGGTTGGTCTTTCACAGTCTAATCCACTTGCTGTGTAGCTTGGAAGAATTTGGTAACATGTGCCTCTGAGCATATGGTGAGTGGTGGCATCACCTGCAATCAGCCCAAAAAATAGAAAGAAGACATGTGCTGTGCTGATCTTGTTTTAGCAGGGAGGAAGCAACATTATTAAGACAGTTGAGATGGTCACTTTGAATATGTCTGATTTCCTTTGCAATTTTAGTGAAGTTTCCTATAGGAAATCATTTTCTTTTGTTTCTATTTCTGTGAATATGTGAAGTACAGCAAAATTTATACTAAAAAACTCCAAACATGATTGTGGAATAATGGCACTGACTTCTACAGAATAATCTCCAGTGGACCTCAGAAGTATCTCAGTTTGCACAAGATAAGACAGTGGAAGGTGAAATATATTCTAGGAAAATGTTAGGTGTGCTCTATGTTTTTAATTGACCGTGACCACCTTGCCTTAAATGAAGTGGTTTAAAGATAGCAGGCTGAAAACATGCATCCTCTTTTTTCCAACAGCTAGAGTCATTGCTGAAGGAGCAACATATTGTAATCAGTCTGATTTTACATCAAACTGCAGTTTCAGATTCAACTGTTAATGCACCCAAAATAGAAATAGAACATAACCTCCAATTTGAAACACAAAATGCTGTCTTCACCATTATATGACATTGACCAGTAAAAAGGCGTTGAAATTAATAAAAATAAATTTGACACAGATTTCTGGAATGAATAATGAGGGAAATAAAATTTTCTAGTTTAGATTCTCTGTAGAAACATTAGTAACACAGGAAAGAAGCAAAGTAAGAAGAACACCAACAAATATACAAAAATATAATTCTCTATCCTTGGAGATGGCAGGTGTTGCCACCACTCACCTTATGCTCAGAGGCACATTTTACCAAATTCTTCCAAGCTACACCGCAAGTGGATTGGACTGTGAAAGACCAACCCAAATGGTGTTTGCATTTTGACAAATTTGTAGGGCAGTCCAATATCTCAGAGAGGAGATCAGGTCTCCTGCTCCCCTGGTGCATTCACCATAGCTGCCCAATTTTCCTGCTTTTTAAAGTTTGATAGATATATCTGTGGGCTATAGGTACATTCTTAAACCACAAGATTTTTTGCCTATTAGTGAATTAGCAACTAATATGTGGTTTTGTTGAGTTCTGAGTGAGCAGTATCGTGAGAATGTATTATAAAAGCAGCATTTCAAGTGTAAAAATTGATTTCAAGTGTTGGGGTATCATCATTGCTTGGGGGGGCATGTGAGATTCTGTTATGCCATTCTGTTAATCTTATGGATAAAAAAAAATATTCTACTACCCCCTGTGTGTGTGTGTTTATTTTTAATGTTGTTTTAGGCTACTTAGATGTGCAGCAGCCAAGGCCAGCACCTTGTAGGAGTTTTTTAAAAAAAGTAACTGAAATGTAATTGTAGTGATTACTTTTGAGAAGACGTAAAGTAACCAGTTACTTTCAGAGCAATTGTAATTGTAACGGTAATTACTACTTTTTTGGGTCAAGTAATTGTAACTGTAATTTATTACTTTTTAAAAGTAGTCTTCCAAGCTCTGCTAGGACTTACAGACATGCATCTGAAAACGGGACAAAATGTGGCATCTTCAGGTACATATGGATGAATATGTCAATTTTGGCTTCTTTTTCCAACCATAAGTCCAGTTCATCCCACTTGCTTATCAATTTGTGTATTTTTCTTTTTAAAAATCTGCATTCGTGTACATATTTTTGCAGCTATTTTCCCAGTTTTTACTAATATATGTATTCTGGATATGTACTTTTGGGGCAGAGAACTGCGTCATGAAATTCAAAGAATTTAGGGAAGTGTGAAGCAAAGGCTAACAAATTTTTATCCATCCCTATTTTCAGGCTACTGGCCAATATTCATTTTAGGAATATGTACCAGAAACAGTAACGTGGATGGAAAGCACTTCCATGTTGAATGAGGGGATACCTTGATTTAATTTGAACAAGGGCCCGCGGACTCAGTTCTCTCCATTTGCAATACCTCTTCTCAGCCTTGGAACTTGTGAAGAAAAACCAAAAGGGACTGGGGGAAAAAATCTCTGCAGAAGTAACAGAAGACGACTGGAATACATAACACCAATTCTGGCAAAATTCAAAGTGCTGGTTTTGACCTATAAGAACTAGACCAAACCTTGCCAGAGTAATCCTATCTTACGTTTTGATTGGGTAATCTCCCTGTGAAAATGCTGTGGACATAATATATCTTGACTTCAGCAAAGCTTTTGACAAAGTGCCCCATTCTATTCTGATTGGCAAGTTAGCTAAATGTGGGCTAGATGGAACAACTATTAGGTGGATCCACAGCTGTCTACAGAATCATAGAAAGTGCTTATCAATGGTTCCTTCTCAAATTGGGGGGATGAATGGGGTACTGCAGGGCTCAGTCCTGGGCCCAGTGCTCTTCAACATTGTTATTGGCTACCGGTTGCTTCCTGGGCCCAATTCAAGGTGTTGGTTTTGACCTTTAAATCCCTATATGGTTTCAGCCCAGTCTATCTGAAGGAGCGACTCCAGCGTCATCAGCTATGCCATCCAACAAGATCAGCCTCAAAAGACCTTCTCTCTATCCCATCAGTCAAAACAGCCAGACTGGTGAGGACTAGAGAGAGGGCTTTTTCAATTGTGGCCCCCACCCTGTGGAACTCCCTCCCAAATGATCTCTGCCATACCCCCTCTATACTGAGTTTCCGCTGGGCCATGAAGACCTGGCTCTCCAGGCAGGCTTTTGGGGTGGGCTAGATTTTATTATCTTTTGTCCAGATTTTTAATGTTTATTGTATCTGTATGCTTATTTTGTACGTCACCCAGAGTGGCTGGATAGCCAGCCAGATGGGCGACTAAGAAATTCAATAAATAAATAAATAATAAATAAATTATTAATGACTTGGATGAGGAGGTGCAGGGAATGCTCATTAAGCTGCAGTTGATACAAAATTGGGAGGGATAGCTAATAACCTGGGAGACAGAAATGCCAGCCATATTAAAAAAAACCCAGTTCAGCAAACAATGAAGAGCTTACAGGAAAATTATCCTTTAATTATTGTGCATCACAGTATCAATACCACCACCACACACACACACACAGTCCACCCCCACACCCCCAAGAGCACATCAGAGCTCAAGTGAGCTTCACCTAACCTCAGCCACTGGGTACATCTTGCTTATTGCATCTTCCTTTTTTGATGTAGCATAATGGTGCTATGATCAGCAATTAACCCCAGATGTTCTCATGAATACAAAATTATCATCCATAGAATTTTCTGTTAAAATTGGCCAAGTACCAAAACTTCACAGTCTAGAAAAATAGAATTTTAAAAAAATTAGGAATGACACCATAAACATAAAAAATAAGAAAACACTGGTACATTACTGAAATGCTGTACAGCATGTAGGAATAGGCAGATGAGTGACAGGAAAACAATATTCTAAGAACATTTTCCACAGATTTCTCCCAGGGGAATTTTTATTCGGTGAAGAATACAAAGTTTGGCTGCATGGATTTTGTGACCTTAAGCAAAACCTGAGCCATTTCTTTCAAAAGGAGATACTGTAAACTATATTTTAGCTTTCTTGTGCCAAGTTTTTAACCTACATTTTTAAAAAGAAAACTTGCTTTCTCTCTTTATCCATTTGCTGAGGATATCAGAGAAGAGCCTATGTTGAGTACTCCCCTCTTAAGAGACTATGTGGGCATCTCCCAGGAGCAGGGCCTTTGCTGTGGTGGAACCCAATGATGAATATCCTCCCCAGACACATTCATCTGATGCCTACTCTGCTATCTTTTAGGCACTTACTTAAATCTGTCTTGTTTTCCAGAACTTTCGGTGGGACAGAATGTAGAACTGCTTTATTATTTTATTATTTTTATCTGCTATCTGTTGTGCTGTTTTGAACTGTTTACAAGAAAGCACTGATTTGGGAGACTATCCAGTTAATTGTGCCTTGTGCTTAAGCCTTTCATAGAAAAAAGACTACTTCAAAGCTATGCAGCTGCCCAACCTAAAAACACAGAAGCATTTTTTTTACATTTCTCTCCCATTTCTTGAGCCATATGAACAAATCAAGTAATGCTCATGTTTGCAAGACTTTCTGCACATGGTGTGTGCATATGTATGTATGTATGTATGTATGGAACTTTCTTTGTCTCTGGTACCATATATATTAAAATAACCAAAGTGAAGAAGGATTTCCTAAGAAGGGAGAGCAGGGAAGGTCTTAAAGTTGTCCATCAGAAGTTAGCACCTGGACAGCAAACTGAAGAGGCACAATCACAGTCTCCCCTGCTATGGTGAGGTCAACTGTATTTCTATTTAAATTATAGCAATTATTGTAATTTCAAAATTTACATCTATACATATATATTAGCATATGAAAATTTCATGCAAATCTGTGTCCTCTTTAATTATGTTTTAATTATCTTTTTGCACTGTAAGACACAATATAGAAATGAGATCTGAATTCAGAAGTCTACTTTGAATCCTTTGCACCCTTCCTGGATCAGGGCAAGTTACAGTGTGGAAAACACAGGGTTTTTCTTTCATTTATGTTGGGATTCACCTCTTTCTTTGATAATGCCTGTGCAGCCACTCTATCACAATTCTCTCCTTCTCCCAAAATGAAACATCTGTGTACAAACCTCCCATTGGCCAAAAGATGGTGTCTCTGTCTTTTTCCATGTGACCCAAAGTTCCGTCTATATAAGCAAGGTATTGCTACCTCTGGAACATTCTAAATGCATCATCTGAGCAACACCCTAGCTAGTTTCTGCAAAATTTCTCAGAGGCAGCACTAGGGTTTTCACAGGCTCTCTCACTGGGACTTAGAGGTAGACTTTTCTATCTGTAATCCCTGTTATTTATAATTTTGTTGAATTGTGAGAACACAATAGCAGATTTTCATAAATACCTTGAAGACACCATTGAAGATGGAAACACAAAGGTTTTCTAATAATGCTAAAGGAACAATCACCTCCAAGCCTCCGTCATTACATTCTTCAGAGGTGGCCACTGAAATTATGGCTACCATTGAGAGAACACTTAACATTTTGGTGTTTTCAAAGCATTTAATTGCATCCTTAAAAAACTGTTCAGTCATCCATATTTAATCATGCAACAATTTCCTGGTGATTTGCGAAGAGAATTAGACAAAATTATTTAGCCACTTATTTCTTAAGCCATATTATGATTATAAAAAAAAAGCAAGAAAAGGCACCTACATCATTTATTCATTTTTTAACCATGAGAGGTTATCATGTGTGGGAGTGGGAAAGAAATTCAATTCAGTTCTCATTTAAAGGCAAACCTTTGTAATTTGCCCTTTCCCAAAAAAATATGAGAACTAAAGCACATCCATCTTTCAAAATTTGTATTTCTCTCAATTCTGAGATGCCATTATCCAACCAAACAATGCTTACAAAAAATTATTGGGGAAAGTATGCATAAAAATGAATACATTTGTGAAAATAACATAAAACATTATTTTAGGGAAACTGCTTGCAAAAATGTGTACATTAGTCATAACTGCCTACAAAAATGTGTTCATTAAGAGAAATGTTTACTAAAAATGCTGATGAACTTTCATGAGGATTTTAAAATGTTGTAGAAATGTGGAGAACTGAGAAATGAAGAGAACCAAAATTGAGAGATCCATCCATCACTAAGTCATGGGCTGCCAAGGGTGTTTCAAGCAGTCCTTTTGTGTTCTGCATGACTCTTGCCATTTCCCCCTCAACCGCATAGAAGTCTCCAGGTGTGGGCTGTAGCTTAGAGGTAGAACACATATTTTGCATGCAGATGTTCCCAGTTCAGTCCCTGACACTTCCAGTTAAAAAAATAATTGAGAAGCATGTGAAGGGAAAAGCCTCTATCTGAGACCCAGAAGAGCCATTACTTGTCTAAATAGACAACATAAAACCTGAGGAACAAACTGACCAGCCTGCTACAAGGCAGTTCCCTACACATGTGTGGAAGCAGAAATTATGGTAATACTGCCTCTTTCTTATTTGGACTGAATATCTAAAAAACACAAAGCTGTTGTTGCAAAGTAATTACAGATGTGAACAGAGAAAGCCTCTGATGTAAACCTAACCTTGGCCACAAATTCACTTGATGGGTTAGGTAAGTCATTTTTTCTCTGCGTAATAGGCCCGATTGGCATGACACGCTAAGCCAAACCTTGGCTTAATGAGACAATCCAGGTGTGCAGGCTCCTGGAGAAGAGCTCACAGCCATTTTGCTCCTCCCTGGCTCTTTTTGCTGGTCAGTAGGGCCCCACTCATACGGCGGGTTACCTTCTGGACCCTCGCTGTAAAGCAAAAACTGCTGTAAAGTGGAACCCATTGAATAGAATGGCTTGTGATGCCCAAAAACCGCCGTAAAAGCAGAACAAGCGCCGTATGAGTGGGGCTTTAGTCTAATTGCATCTAATTGAGACCGCCGCATTAGCGAAGCACTGTAAAGCGAAGCGCTGTAATGCAGGGCCCTACTGTACAGCATACCAAGTTGAGCCAAGCCAAGGCTTGACTTACTGTGTCACCCCCTCTTGTCCCACATGCACACTGTGCCCTCCCCAAATCTGCTGTGGAGGATTGAGGGAACCCCTAAAACAGATTTAGGAGGGGCAGGGGCAGAAGAGGGGACAGAATTCCCATTGCATAAGCAGAAATCCTTGCGCTGATGAAACTACCTACTTAGCACAACATTGAATAAAACCTAATGTATCCACCCTCAACACATGGGACATTATGGAGGGATCTCCTGGGGTAAACTGTATGCCATATTTATTATCTTGTGAACCTACACCTAAATTATTTATATCACAATTGGCACTTTATTTTGGACCAATGAAATGTGTAATTGATATTGATATGAATTGTATGACTGCTGTATTGTATTGTATTTTATACTGTAATTTAATGTTATAAAAATGAAATAAAAACATTTTTGAATTATTAAAATGAACAGAAAGCATAATAAGAGCATTACACACACAGTAAAAGCAAGGGATGTTCAAGCCATTTTTTTCTTGCCTCAGAGAGATTTCACTGTAAGACAAAAAGTTTAAAAATTCCTAATTTAAGACAGTAGTTGGCATTTTTCACTTTAGAAAAACCAGCCCTATAAAGTCTACATAAAGCCTAAGTCATTTCCCTAAATTCTGTGCAATGTCTATTTAGTGAAGATCACTGCCAAGAAGAAGAATTTCTATGAGAACACACACTTTTGATGTCAAATCAGCAGAGTATGCTTTTTTAAAAAATGCCATACACTTAGACTCCACTAGACACACAAGTTTTCCAATTAATTTTGAAACAGAAAATGGCTGGTTTCCCTACTCTACCAGGTACATTGCATCCCTTCCAAGTTAAATTACTTTTTTTTTGGATCTCATAATACTAGTCTTATGATAGAAATCTGTAAAGCATAGTTTTTCCATCTTTCAATAACTTTTTGACCTTTTGAGGGAGATGGCTTCAGAGTCTTCTGGAGTACAAATTTAACATACTGATGATAAAAGTAGGGGTTGAAAATATTTTTTAAAAGGTAAAGGTGTCCCCGCACTTATAGTGCGAGTCGTTTCCGACTCTTAGGGTGATGTCTTGTGATGTTTACTAGGCAGACCGTATATATGGGGTGGGATTGCCAGTTCCTTCCCTGGCCTTTCTTTACCCCCCAGCATATGCCGGGTACTCATTTTACCAACCACGGATGGATGGAAGGCTGAGTGGACCTCAACCCCTTTTACCGGAGATTCGACTTCCTCCTTCTGTTGGAATTGAACTCCGGCCGTGAGCAGAGTTTCGGCTGCGTTACCGCCACTTACCACTCTGCTCCACGGAGGGTCTTTAATATTTGAAAATATTTACACCTACATTATTATGTTCTGCATCTTCCTTAGAGGGAGAGATTTCATCCATATTAACTAACTTCACAGAACTCTTGTAAGGCTGGAGGATATTCACTTAATTTTATTAATATTCATTATCAGGAGTATTTATATTGCACCTTTCCAGTTCAAAATTGAACCACTCACTGGAGATAACAAATTTAAAGCCACAATCAAAAAAAGACACTCACAAGCTAACAAAGGAGAAGCAGATGAAATATCAATAAAACCAGCGGGGAAAACATGATGAGAGCCAAAGGTCTGCCTGAGCCAGCTCTTCCCAATCTGATGCCCTCCAGATGTTATGGACTACAACTCCCATCAGCCCCAGGCAGCATGACCAATGGTCAGAGATCATGTATCTCAGCCCCACCCTTGGGATACACATTAATTGTTCATATTCCTGATTAAATGATGGTAATGTCAAAGTGAGTTTTGTCTTGTTGGTTGATCATAAATTGGTTCTACTAAGCTGCCTCTCTTCCCCTGCAAGTCAGGTGCCTTGCAGCAGACAGAGCCTGCCTATTCTCATTTACTACGTTGAAACCTGGAAAACTGCTTGAATCTAACTGAGATGGGATTATGCTAAGCCTCTAACTTTGGAACAGAAAGACCTGACACAAATAGATAATGGATTTAATTTCTTGATATTTTTTTAACGTGGCAAAGACAGGCAAAAACAAAACAAAAACAAAGGCTTACAAGGGCTTGTTATGGTGTCTCCAAAAAAAGATGTGTGTAGGGATGTCAGGTACATTTATGTAAGTGTGGTTTCTACGGTTAGTGAATGTGGAAAAGCTTCCAGGACAGGATAGACTTGAATATAGGATCTTATTTTTTTTAATCAATTTGGGGAGGGGGACCATGACTCAGAGCTAGGGATGGGTGAGAATTTTGATTCAGTTTACATTTCAGTCCAGATCTATCAAATCCACACTTTTTGAAACACAGAGAATGGAAACACACCCATCCTTCAAAATTCACACTTATCTGAATTTTGCAATGTAGTTCAACAACCAATATGCACAAAAATGCATATTTTAGGGGAGAGTGTGCATAAAAATGAACATATGAGTGAAAATAACATGCAAAATATGTACATTAGTCAAACCTGCCCACAAAAATGTGTTTAGTAGGACAAATTTGCACTAAAATGCTGGAGAATTTTCATGAGATTTTTTTAAACAAAATTCACAGCTTGCTGCAGAAGTACCGAAAAATTCATTTAAGATTGGAAAAATGAGAAACTGAGAGAACTGAAATTGACAGATCTTTCCATCTCTACTCAGAGAACATGCTTTGTATGCAGAAGATTATAGGCTGTCAGTCCCTACCATCTTCAGCTAAAAGGATGAGGTGCCAGGTCATGTGAAAGACCATCAGACTCCTGCCGAGAAGACACTGGCACTCATAATACCTCTGTTTCAAAACAACAATCCAAACAATCTTAGGTGATACTAGATGAGCAGTCCTAGAGAATTCTCTGACATCCCAAGTTCTGCAAATTTTCAATCTCTTTTGAGTCTGCCCCCAAATTGCTGAAAAAGAAGAGTGTTTTAAGGAGGGACAGATTCACAAAAGCAATCCTTGTTTCGGCTCCACTGTGGGTCAAAATGCTAGCAAATGTTCTAAAACCCAATATTAACGGAGCACTCATAGGAGTTATACTTCAAATACTGCTGAAGTCAACAGGAGTTTTCCCACATAGACATTGCCAGGTTATGCAACAATAGACCTTTGATCTAGAATCATACATTTTACAATTGAATCCAGAGATATAGTTTAGGGTTTCAGCTCTCAGAATTTGACCTCAAACTTCAGGGTTTTAGCTTCCTTATTCTTTCCCTTGGTGATCTTGAGATCTCATCTTACCACAACTAAGAGGGCAGGCTATTTTCTACTTGTCTTGAGAACTTTTGCTATTACCTCAGCCTCCAGGTCCATCAGGTTCCACTTCTGAGGCATTAGACACGTACAGGCTTTAACACATACATTCTCCCCAATTCATCCATCCCTCTGCAATACCAAGTTTTGACCCCTATCAGGCTCCATTTCCAATCTGCTAGGCACCTTAAGGGACCTAGTAACCCTAGATGTACTGCAATTTATTTACTTTTAATTTTAAACACAGAGAGTTTGAGAGGAGCTCAGATGTGTCCTTGGTTATCTTTTATAACAGCCTGTCCTTGGATTTCTTTTATTACAATCTTCCATGCCGAATGATAAACTATCACAAATGTATCTTGCATTAAAGCATAGGTGCTTCTGCCATGGCTTTTCTCCTCATGATAAATGTATTCTGAAATGTAAAGGCCCTTTTCAAAGACAGAAGATCCATGCCTAGCAAGACTTTGATCCACTTGCAGTGTTTTTTAAAGAACTCTTAACATAAATGAAAGGTCCGTAGCTTGGATAAGAAGTATCTTATCCTACTCCCTGATAGTAAGATACAGTAGTTTCATTTTGCAAACACACAATAAAACCTCTACATTGTGAAAACTAGTCTCAAGACAGCAGACACCATAAATGCTGACCCTGTTTATTCAGCTGTCTTCCCAACTGCCATAATTGAGAAACTAGGCCCAAGCCCTGCTAGATTTTGGCTCTTGCTTTGCCGACTAGGTCACAGGGTGAAGACTGTGGTTAGCCACTGTATATGTTAAGGGTTATTAATGTTTTAGTCAAAATGGAAAAAAAGAAAATAAGTAGAACTAAAAACACAGGTTGTGGTTTTCTCTGGCCACAAATTTATTTGGTTTTAAACAAGCCAGAATGATTCCATATCCCTTAAAGGCACCGACATTTCCACTGCCAGCTGCTAAGTATCAAATTTGTACCTGAGGCATATCCTCAAAATATACCTGTTAGAATGGTGAAGTATCTGTTTCTCACTCTGACACTTTCCTGAATAACTTTGCAGATAGATACTTACAATGGTCAGGAGCTACATTTACAAACTTCAGTAGCTACTAGCCACAATAGCTTCGTTCTACCTCCACTGTCAGAGCAATATGCCCCAGAATGGCAGTTGCTAAGAATCACAAGTGGGAAAAGTGCTGTTATGCTCAGATCCTTCTTTCTGGCTTCCTATAGGCCAGTGGTTCTCAAATTTTTTTGGTTCGCGGTGCAGTGTAAAAAATATAAAAAAATTCTGGCACACTTCATGTACAAAATGAAAAATATATTAATATATTTTAAACTATGAATAAAAATAACTATACAAATGGGTTTCTTCTCATTTTTAAAATATACTTTCATAATATTCGTGGCACACCTAGTCACCTCTTGCGGTGCACCAGTGTGCTGCGGCACACCGTTTGAGAATCACTGCTATAGGCATTTGGTTGGCCAAACCAACAGGATGCTGAACTAGATGGATTAACCTGATCAAGCAGGCTCCTCTTATGTTCTTATATTTGTTTTCTAAATAGTAAGAGAAATGAAATTTTGGCACAAGTTTGAAGTTCAGTAAGATTTCAGAATTTGCACTTTCAAAATCTCAACTTTGTTGAATTTCAACCTTTAAGTTTGACTTTGAGGATCACTTTCAGTTCTTGGTCTTGATTCTTGCTGATGCGTTAAGGCAGTAATATTAACTGACAACTTGCCAAACTAAACATTTCTACAGGTTTGGGGGAGGGAGTTTTAAGTTTGTTCCCCCCACCCAAGCCTCTACAACCAGCATCCCTAATTGGAAATATGGGAGAATTCCAATTAGGAGGATCTAAAATAAAAGTTCTGCAAGCAAATACTAAGGCTTTATTTCAACCATAGAATGAACATTTTGAAGTGAAGATTACCAAAATGGGAGGGCACAAATTATCAGACTGCATGGAAACACCATGTTTTCACTCTACTGTCGGAAACTACGTAATGTACAAAGAACACATACTGTTCATCTGGAAAGGTTGGAGGTTGTGTGACTTCAGTACCATTTGTCTGTAATATGGTTAATCAGTTACCTTACAGATAGTCTCACATATTCAGGATTATAGTTAGTAAAATATATCCAGTACAATTAAGGTTTTTGTTGCTCTATAGTATAGGTGGAGAACCTCTGGCTCATGGGCTAAACTTGGCCTGCCAGGGGTTCAAATTTGGCCTGTGGGGCCATTTTCTCCAAACTGTGCCACCTATTCCACATCTGATATCATCTGTGACATCAGGTGTGGAGCAGGTGTGATGCAGCTGCCAATACACAATTAGGAGCCATATAGTGTACTTCCAATTGTGCATGGGCAAGTGAAAGTAGGCTTTTACACTACCCCCCATCAGCTGATGGATGATAAAGCAAAAGCCTGCTGGATCAGCTGTGTGAATGGTCCCTGCTTTACCAAGCCAGCTGAATCAGCTGCATGGATGTCTGCAGAAAGCAGGGTTCAACTCTTCCACTCATCAGCTGATGGGTGGTAGAGTTGAAACCTCAGGTGCTTTAAAGCACCACGCAGGGCTCTTTGCAAGCCCTGCAAAGTGCTATGGAGTCCCATCTTCAGGACATCAAACCATCCAATCACCTGACATCATTATGACATCAGGTGATTGACAGGTGGGTAGCCCCAACCAACTTTCAAAGTTGGCCAGTGAGGCTAGGATCTGATAAGGATCTGGCTTAGGGGAGCCAAAAAGTTTCCCCATCCCTGCCCTATAGTATAGATCCTATACCTTGGCACTCTTCTTAGGCCTGAAGGATGATCAGTAAGCGGCATGATTCCTATAAAGACCTGTAACTGATTCCTCTTAAAAGTTTGCCAAGAAATTCTCACTGGCAGATTCCAATTTTGCAAGACAAAAACTGATTTTACTCCATGCACTTGAACTTTACTGTGAAAAGTAACACCCTAAATACTGAGCTGCACAGTTTTGATTTCTACTTTTAAGATATTTTCTTTTATTTCCCCCCCCTCACCTTGGGCCCGTTTATTGAGCATTCATCCTGATTTGCTTGTGCAAAGGTTACATGGAGTTTAGATAATATTCACTCTTTACTGAGCATTTGTTCTCACTTGTCTGCAGGGCAGCTATACAACAATGAGCATTCATCCTGGTTTGCTTGTGGGGTTTTTATACATCTTCTCGTCAGTCAGTCATTCCATACTTTTCATTGCATTTCCATATCATTTTTCAAACAACAAAATGTATGATTTTTCTAAAAGTAATTTGTTGTGCTAGGGCAAGAGAGCCCTTTAATCCAGTTTTAACTTCTTGCTGTTATGTGCCTTCAAGTCGATTACAACGTATGGCGACCCTATGAATCAGTGACCTCCAACAGCATCTGTCATGAACCACCATATTCAGATCTTGTAAGTTCAGGTCTGTGGCTTCCTTTATGGAATCAATCCATCTCTTGTTTGGTCTTCCTCTTTTTCTACTCCCTTCTGTTTTTCCCAGCATTATTGTCTTTTCTAGTGAATCATGTCTTCCCATGATGTGTCCAAAGTATGATAACCTCAGTTTCATCATTTTAGCTTCTAGTGACAGTTCTGGTTTAATTTGTTCTAACACCCAATTATTTGTCTTTATCACAGTCCATGGTAGGTGCAAAGCTCTCCTCCAACACCACATTTCAAATAAGTTGATTTTTCTTATCCACTTTTTTTCATTGTCCAACTTTCACATCCATACACAGAGACCGGGAATACCCTGGTCTGAATGATCCTGACTTTAGTGTGCAGTGATACATCTTTGCATTTGAAGACCTTTTCTAGTTCTCTCATAGCTGCCCTCCCCAGTAATAGCCTTCTTCTGATTTCTTGACTATTGTCTCCATTTTGGTTAATGACCGTGCTAAGGTATTGATAATCCTTGACAAGTTCAATGTCCTTGTTGTCAACTTTAAAGTTACATAAATCTTCTGTTGTCATTACTTTAAACTTCTTGACGTTCAGCTGTAGGCCTGCTTTTGTGTTTTCCTCTTTAACTTTCATCAGCATTCATTTCAAATCATTACTGGTTTCTTCTAGTAGTATGTTATCATCTGCATATCTTAAATTATTGATATTTCTCCCTCCAGTTTTCACACCAGTTTTAACTATGCAAACCTAAAGTTCTGGTACGCTCTTGAATCCCTCACACAAAATAGTGACCATCTGGATGCACCCTTTGTCTTGCAATCACTACATCAACCACAGTTATGGTTTCTTCTTAAATAGACCAGATTTATAAAACAGACAAGAGCTCAGATTCATAAACAGATCCCATAATATATGGAAAAGTAAACATGAAGAAGTTGCCTAGGGCTTGGAAAGGTTAGCCATCTCTCCTCTCTACACTAGTAAGAGTAACTTACTCTCTTTTACAAACACCTCTAATGCAACTCTAAGGGAAATGAATTTATAAACCAGTTAAAAGCCAAAGTAAAGCAAAAAAAACCAAACCCACTATGTATTCTAATAGGGTCAAATTTAATGATGATCCCAGAGCCAAGAAGCACATAAAATTTGTTTGTTAGAAAGGCTGTCACATAAATGGCTGTTTAACTGCATTCTGCTCTGGATCCTGTTGATATTCATGTGGAGCTGTGCAATTAAATCCCATGAAGCACCAACCTACCTGCTTTTTAAAAGTTAGCTCTTTCTTCCATTACACACAATTACAAGAAGTAAATACAAAAGAGAGCTGTGGACTGCAGGGTCCTTGTCAGTTAAGTCACCAGGGATTTTCCACTGTGTTTTATCTAAAGCTGAAGCTAATAAGCAGACTAGCTACAGAATGCATTCAGTGGCTGTAAATTGATTTGATTACGCAAAAGGGGGTAAATGCACTGACTTTATCACAAAAGGTCCCTCACAATCTGTTAAACAGCAGGCTGGACAGCTCCCAAAAGGTAGCCTTAACTATGTATCTTTTATAAATCTATGTATGAGAAAACAGAAAGCAGCATGTGAACATTTCCAGAACAACCAAGAGTCAAGAGCAGGAGTAACCACTCTGCATTATAACTCACTGGGATCTCTTGAAGGGCAGAAAGCCCCCCCCCATACACCACTTAGAGATTTTTGAAATATTAAGTGGTATACAAATGCTTTTAAATATGATTTACAATGCATGAAGGCAGAGGTCCAATTTGCACACCTTCTTGAGGGATGTGCAGCACTCCAGGTGGATAATTGTGCATCACCAAAGACAGAGGGCAAAAGGCAGGTATCTGCATAGCATTTGAATGTACACATTTGTATGAATACATGCACATTTAGAAATGATTACTGTAGTCCAAATAGAAATGCATACATTTCTCCATAGTGGAGTAGACTGTGACCAGGGCCAGATCCACAGTATGCTTTTAAAGCCAGTATTGCCACTTCTTGCCTCCTAGTGATGCACACACATGCTCACCCCCACTTGCGACTACTAATTTTGACCCTTGTGACCAGGATTTCTCAGACTAGTTTTATGCCAATCACGGCTGTGATTCACTACATTTTACTTCTGCTGACCATGCCATGTGTTACTCTTACTGTCGAGCCTCCGCTCTCTCTCGACGAGCAGGCTGGGGGAAGGCATGAATTGCAGGCGCCTCCACGGCCAGAAGGCGCGGAAGGTCCAGCTGTTGTTGTGTCTTTTCCAGCCTTGGAGGAAGGGAGTGTGTTAGATGCTCCGCCAATTCCCACAGGTGAACCCTCCCCCTTTCAGGATAGTGCTCAGCCTCCAAACACCCTCTCGGAGCCGTTAGGGGAGGATTCCGAAAGAGCAGAAACTCCTCCTTTGCCAAGCTGTGAAAGAGCAGTAACTCCCCCTTTGTCCACCCGTAACTTAGAGATGTCTGAGGCTTCCCCGCCTTCTAGTTCCCTGTCTGTTGATAAGGACCCTGTTTTGTCAGACGAGCCCTTGGAAGTTCACCCCCCTTCACCTTGCTCTCGACGGTGGGAAAAGGGTACTGGTCAGAGGGCAGGGGTACGAAGGAGTGAGGCACCACCAGGGACTCCACCAGTCCGGACTGTCCTTTTTTATGGTTTCTCTCTCCGCTCTAGCACAGATCTCAATAGATCCCCCTGCTAGGCAGCACCACCAGTCACGTTCTACAACCAATGTTCCCAGAGACCTTGCCTGAGTCTCTCTATCCGGTTACAATCGTGACTGCGTGCCTATGCTGTTCACAACCCCCTTGTATCAATGCAGATAACTCATAACTCGGGGTTGCTCTGGATACTTATAATGTTATCTTCTCCTCTTCACCGCTGCCACCATTTGTTACTGTTTCCCTTCAGCCTTGGTTATTACCTTACCCTCCCTTCTGGTCTGTGAAACCCCAGCCAAGGATCAGGCCTTCGGTAAACCAAAATAGTATTTATTAAATAACATTAATAACAAGATAACTTTGATAATGATCTACAAGCTTATGGTTTCATCTATTACTGTGATATTTGACTTATTACTAATCCGAACTCCACCTCCCTCTTTCTCCACACTCTCCTGACATACACCAACTCACACCCACCTCCAAACTCCACCAAAACAACCCACTCACGTCCACCAAACACCTCTCAAACAACCCACTCACGTCCACCCAGATTCAACTGTCATCCTTCCATTTATACTCTCAGCCATCCAAACACTCAGCCAATCATCCAGCATTCTCCTGCTCATTTACTCCCCCCTCCTCTTTCATTCCACTTACCACATATCTTCTATACAAACAGCACTTACCATATATACATTAATACAGGAACATCACTGGCACCCCTTTTCCACATCCCATCTTTGACCTTTTTCATCTGTGGGAGGGAATTTTTATCTTTGGTTTTACTATCATTGGCGGTGAATTTGCCAGCAGTGGGCTGGGCCAGAAATGGCAGTGGGTTAGATCAGAGGTACCTTGCACTCTTTCTCTTTGAGCCCTCTTCCAGCCCAGCCCTGCTGGGTAACATTTCTGCCACTGGTAAAATCTACTCCTGAAAATCTGATGATTATTGACCCTATGCTTCTATTAAGATTTTTCTTAAGCTTGATAGCAATATGGGGGAGAGGCAATTTCCTTCAGAAACTCTCCTCTCCCTGTGATCTCCTTCCTGCTGTTCAGCTGACTGGGGAACAGCTGAGAGAGATAACAAGGGGGGCTGGGCTGTAGAAAAGTGTTAACCTTTATCTGGAGCCCCACCCCGTCCTCCAGCTGCTAGATATTTGACAGTGGGCTCTGGGGGGAGAGCACAAACTGCATATTTCTGAACAAGAGAAAGGGGAAAAATTGTATTTCTTGGAGACTATGCATATTGACCAGAGAATGTGCATATTGCCCAGAGAATGTATGTAATGCAGTGGAGATATGCACATTCCTCAAAGCCTGTTGGCATTTATACATAATGACCGGACAATGTACAAAATTCAGTAATTTAAAAATATATGCATATGCACATTACCTTTAAAATATATAAGAGCCTTCAGAAGCCCACTGTGATTTTTTTGCAAGGCACTTTGAGAGGAAAGCCACTCACCTCCGTACCAGTCTTAACACTATGTCCACATTCACTGCAGTCTCTAGTGAGGTCCAGTGCAATGTCAGCTGCAACTTCGTGGGATCAGTTTTAATGCAGCCTGATGACATGGACAAAGTGCTTCCAATGTGTCTCCTTGCCCCTCTTGGCTGATAAAAGCTTGCAGATGGGGTATGATTGAGTGGATCTAGGTTGTGATCAACAGGTCCTTGCGGGAGGGAGTAGACTCAACTGCCCTGAAAGAGACAGTGATCCGACCACTCTTGAAAAAAACAGAGCTTGGAAAAGTTACTTTTTTGAACTACAACTCCCATCAGCCCCAGCCAGCATGGCCACTGGATTGGGCTGATGGGAGTTGTAGTTCAAAAAAGTAACTTTTCCAAGCTCTGGAAAAAGCCAACCCTGAACCTGTTAGTTTGAGACAATTGCAAATACCACCCCCCTTTTTAGGGAAGGTGATTGAGAAGGTTGTGTCACAACATTTGCAAGTACTCTTGGATGAAATAGATTATCTTGACCTATTTCAATCTGGGTTCAGGCCTGGGTATGGGGCTGAATCGACCTTGGTCACACTAATAGATGAAGTTTACCAGGAGGAGGACAGGGGAAGTGTGACCATGTTATTCTTACTTATCTCTCAGCAGCTTTGGATACCATGGACCATGGTATCCTTCTGAATTGACTTGCTGAGATGGGAAAGGACTGTTTTAGAGTGGTTCTGATCCTATCTCCAAAGTCAATTACAGAGATTGTCTTTTGACTGTCTGGCAGCTTTGCTGTGGGGTGCCATTAGGGTTGCCAGATCCATGGCCTGAGACTGATCCTGTATCTTTAGGAGAAGAGAAGGTCAGCCAAGTGCAGGTGTTCTTGCAACTCTGTAATGGGAAAAACCACAAAGTGGAATTCTCCCTCCCTCCTCCACAACTTTAAAAGATACAGAAGACCTCTTGGAGGCCAGTGTGATGTTCCTATATATTAGTGTATATATGGTAAGTGCTGGTTGTTTAGAGTATACATGGTAAGTAGTGAAAGAGGAGGGGGAGTGAATGGGCAATAGAATGCTTGATGATTGGCTGAATGTTTAAAATGGCTGACAGTATAAATGAAAGGATGACAGGTAAATCTGGGGGAATGTGAGGTGGTGAATTGTGGATTCTGGGGGGAGAAGAGAAAGAGTGGATTGCTTGGTGGGGTTTAGAGAGTTGTTTACCAGGAGGGAGGTGGAGTTCGGATTAGTATTGAGTATGCTTATGTGCCTTAAGAAGAAATCTTGTTAATCTTGTTAGCTTTGTTATCTGTAATAAATACTTAATTTGGTTTACCAAAGGCCTGATCCTTGGCTGGGGTTTCACAGACCAGAAGGGAGGGTAAGGTAATGACCAAGGCTGAAGGGGAACTGTAACAAATGGTGGCAGCGGTGAAGAGAATAACAATACCAGTATTCAGAGTCTCTGGGAATACTAGTATTGGGACGTTACTGGTGGTTGCCTAGCAGGGGGATCTGTTGAGATCTGTGCTAGAGCGGGGAGAGAAATCATAAGAGAGAGCGGTCCGGACTGGTGGAGTCCCTGGTGGTGCCTAGAGACAGGCAGTAACCACGAGCAGGTAGGAACCTGACAGGGAGAGCCAGGGAAGGACGCCTCACAGCCAGGCCTGGCAACTTCCATCAGCATTTGTTTTAAATCATTACTGGTTTCTGCTAGTAGTATGGTATCATCTGCATATCTTAGATTATTGATATTCCTCCCTCCAATTTTCACACCTCCTTCATCTTGGTCCAATCCCACTTTCCGTATGATATATTCTGTGTATAGATTAAACAATAAGGGAATACATTTCTAGCCAGTTGAAACCACAAGGGGAAAAGTTGCAAACCATAATCTGCTTCTGATTTCACCAGGATTCCTGAGCCTTGCAATATCCCAAGAGTGACTTAATCTATACACATCTTTTGGTCCATAACAGTACTCCTCAAAGTGGCTCAAACTTAAAGTAAAACATATAAAACTCAAAATCTAGTAATGTAAGTGATCAATAAAAGCATTCATAAATGTTAATCATAAGCTTAATCGTAGGCTGTAGGCTTCTTCAGATGCCTAGGAGCTAACCTATAAATTAAAGATTTTTAAATAGGAACGCTTCCATCTAGTCTGCAGATGAAATGACAAGCAGATATCAGCTGTCCAAGATGACAACATTATCTGCCATAGGAATATTTTCCCTTCTCCCCCCCCCTTTTTCCAGGCTGCCTGAAGGTCCAGGTTTTTCCTTATCATTTGTATGTTAAATTTCTCTCTGATCTACTTAGGAGGGCTTCCATCAGCAGTGCCTTATTTTCAAACCCACATTATCTTACAATCATCTGTTCTATACCTGTGGTATCTCTTATGAAGAACTGGCCATCATTGTGGAGCCATATCACCAAAATACATGATTATATGTAGCAAAACCATCTACAAAAATTCATTACTCATTTGTCAGTTGCTTTGGGAGCCTTCTGGGCAAAAGGGGACACAGAAATGCAAAAAACAAAAAAACAACAAAGAATAAATCCACTGCAATACAGATAGGGATATGCACTGTCTGTCATAGATTAACACCGGTTGCTTGATAGAAAAGTTGGTGTGGAAAATGTTCCCTATTAATATAAAATCTGAAAAGCACTGCAATATATCGCTATGTATCAGCTGTCAAGACTATCAGCCACTAAACACCCATTCAAGTCAATGATCACATGCTGTCAAATATCAACAGATATCAAATACTGGGAACAAATAACATTGGGCACCAATGACTGGGTGGAAATTATATGACAAATGCCCAAGTACCAAATAACTGGAGGATATTAAGCATCAGAAGTTGCAAAGGAAAATTCTACAATTCGGGGGAGCATATTTGTTTCAGCTCCAGTGTGAATGAACTCAAGTATTAGAAAGAAACATACTAATTTTTAGTTACACATTGAATCACGTCTGACTGTTGGCAATGTGCTCCTTTTTGATAAGCACAAAATGCATCACAATAAGCTGAAATGTGTTCCATTTTCAATTGGCCAATACAATTATTCATTTCCCATTTCCGTCCCATCTAGCTAGGAGGTTAATTAATATTGGAATTTAATGAACATTGTTACTAAATGTGTGGCTTTCATTTCACACCATGAAGAACAGCTGAATTTTTCCCAATAGGGAGCAAATTTCAGTACTCTAAATCATTCTCAACATATACAAGGAATTTAGTTTTGCTACTCCTATCAAGAGATACACAGAGATGCCATAACACCACAAAAGTGAAGGAGTTGCAGGTGTACGTAATGCAAAATGTTGTCTTTATTTTTTGCAACAGGTCTACCTTTGCATTGCATCTTTATCATTGCTCCCACCAATGTGATTCTGAAGGCAGTGCTGAAAATTCAGTTGTTTGTTGGCATTACCTAAACACTGAGCACTCCTCAGCCTGTTCTGAATAGCTCCATATCAAGGGTAACCAATGTGCCTTCCAGATAGTTTGGACTACAATTCCCCATCATTCTGAACCAATGACTATGCTGGCTGGGGCTCATGGGAGTTCTTGTCATGAGCCCCATGGAGAATGCTAGGCAGGACTGTTTGGAGGAAGAGGAGGTTTGGGATCCAGGGAAGGGGCCACATGGTCTGGGACTGTTGGAAGAGGACGCCAAAGAGGGGCCTAGTGATCTGCCAGCCTACAGTCCCTCCCCAGAGGTGTTGATCAGTGAACTCTCTATCCAGCCCCAAGCCCCACCCTTGGTGGCTCGGTTTGGGGCCACCTCCTGGACCCATGGCTGACATTCCTTTAAAGCTGGAGAGGAGGTCAGAGGTGGACCTGACCAAGTTGTATCCACCCCCATCTCCAAGGACATGCAGGAGGCTACACAGGTATGAACAGACTGAACCCACTGATCAGCCTACTAACAGGAGTGCCTTTTTGCTCGCCCAGTCCCAAGGTGGGAGACAAGTGCTGTGCAAGTAGTTGTGTTGCCCCAGCCCTTTGTATCCCAGGGGGCATGTCAGGTGTTGCAACAACTTCTTCACTTGTGTAGCCATGCCTAGTAGTGCTTTGCAGTGATCTGAATGCTGTGTCTAATCTGTGTTCCAGTCCTGTGGATTGTGGATTAAACCATTGACAATAACCAAGCCAAGAGTCTAAATCAGCTTTTCCCAACCAGTGTGCCTTCATATGTTGTTGGACCACAATTCCCATCTTTCCTGACCATTAGCAATGCTGGCTGAGGCTGATGGGAGTTGTGGTCCAACAACATCTGGAGGCACACTGGTTGAAAAAGGCTGGTCTAAAGTCTGGGTCTATTGGTGGGAGCCAGGACAGTTGTGGTCCAAGTAGCATAACTATCTTACACATGAGCATTAGCACCTATTGTCTACCCAATGGAATCCAATCCTGCTTACTTCCTTCTAGAGGAAATTCACTTTTGCCGGATCTCCAGGGTATACTTGATCTCTTGGGATGGTTCATCCAGAAAGAAAAACACACATTCACAGTGTGAGAATGATGAGAAAGAAGTCACATTATGGTTGATTTCATCATGTCAAGCAATGAACAAGAACTATGTTGGGATGTGCAGAACCTAGCTAATCCCTGATTTGCTGGTCCTGCTATTACTCACTCTACATTTTCTAATATGAAGGTCTAGGTCCTGGGTGAGAATTTTTCTTCTTGGTCTGCAGCCAATCTTGTTGATTTTGAGATGTATTGCTGTTTTCTTTGTTGTAAGCCACTTTGAGCACAATTATTTTGTGGAAAGTCGACCTACAAATAGATTATGATAAGTTTCCCAAAGTTCTTTCAGTTTGATTCCACCCTTTCTCAAGGTCTTGATCCATGGGTGCATGCAATGGATGGATACATGCAGGGAAGCTGGCACCAACTTTGTCCATCCTTCCAGTGCCAACATGTTTTTATTCTTCCAGGCACTTGGAGAATGCTAATGGCCTGGCTTTTGGTGGTTACTTTCTTAGCACACTTCTTAATATATTAGTGTATTTTAACAGATATTGATTGTATACTATATTTTGTATGTTACTGCCCCTGTAAATCGCAATGGGACTCCTCCAGGCAATGTGGACCGATACATAAATTAAATAAATTAGATAAAGTTGAATCAGTTTCTATGAGCATATATGAGCTGGAGAGAATGAGAAGGTCATCAAGTCCATCCCATTCCCAATGTATGTTAAGAACAACTTTCCTATACTGTTTCCTAGCAAGGGTCCTACACTTTTAAAGCTGTGTGTGAGACAGAAAATCAAATAGGTGCTTTGTGTTTTGATATTCCTTTCCCAATTTTTTTTTAAAAAACGTATCTCCGTGGTGTACCACAAACCACTGCAGAAAGGGGGTGGGGGCTTTAACTCTTGCCCTCACCACAGTCACAATCCAGATGCACCCCCAATGGCTGCTGTTTGTCCAGGAAATTGCAGCGTCCCTCCCATGACAAATAGTGGCTGAAAGGAGAAGGAGGCATTCTGGACTGGGATCACAGCAGGGCAAAAGGTGAAAGCAGGGCTTACCAAACTTTTTGGCCCAGAAGGCACATTCTGAAATGAACACCTATTCTGAATTTTGCAAAAATGCTGTATATTACATTCTTTTAGATGTTGCATTTCAAGGTCTCTGTTTATTATGGGAAGCTGATATAGGGGAACCTCTTGCTGATTCAGTGTGGTCCTCCTTGTGGATGTCAGCACCATTTAAGACATAGCTTCTGTGAGAGAGGAATCCTAAAAATTACACAGCAAAGGTATCTAACTCCAATTAAACTTAGCTATATGAGTCCCTCCTTTTCTCCTAATTGCTGTGGGGGGGTAATGAAAAGGGAACATATCCATATGTGATGATCCTGCTCTTTTGTTTCTGAGTTTTGGGATCTTGTGTTTAACCACATCTCTAAAATTACCAGATAGATTGTTCCTAAATCCCCCACTATAGCCCTTATCTTGGTTTTCACTGGCTCTCATCTGCTTTATAAAGCTCTCATTATTTTCCTGTTAGTGGCAGCACATCTTACAGAAGCTGCAGGGTGAGAGTCTTCTACTGCTTTCTCTCTTGGAAACTGGTACTTGCATGTCTGGTGCTTAGGGTTGATGGAAAAGTTGACTCACTCTGGCAAAAGCTCAGGCCAAACCTGATGACTTTGTAAAGGTCTGGCTTCCTTTTATTTCCTTTACTAATTCCTTTTGTGATGGTATAAATTCCCCCAGCATCTCATGCTAACTTGCAGTATGATTTTATATAATGAAATTTGGTTATTCTGTCTCCCTATTTTTAATGTATTGTATTTTCTTTGTGTCCTATTTTGTATGTACGACCCCTTTCCTCTTATATATGGACTGTTTTGTATTTGCTATTTATTGTTTATCCTTGTGAAAATTAATAAACAATGTAAACATTGATCAATAAAAGTTGTGGGGGGGGAGAGAAAGTGCTGTGGACACCAGTCACAAAATGGCTGCTATTGGGGCATGGCATAACACAGATTAGCTACCATGGAAGTGTGGCACAATACAAAATAAGAGTGCAGTCATTGCTGCTTTCCTCCGAACCTGGACAACCTCAAGCTAACAAAAGACGGTCAGCTGTGCCTGCTGTTCCTGATTGTGGAGATGACAAATACTGATTTCTCCCACACATACAGTATACAATGATGCTGTTGCTGTCTAATGAGAGGGAGCCTTCCCCAGTGCCAGGAAAAAATATACAAAGTAGCCACACCATACTCACTCTCTTGCACACACATTCATTGCATATATACAGACCACAGACCCACATACATCTCTCGCACACACACACACTTCACGTATACAGCTCTCCTTCTCTCTGTCCAAGTATATCTCATCCTCTCTCACAAACCACATTCATATATACACAACTCCCTCTCTTCCTCTAATTCTCTCGGATACACCTCTCCTTCTTAAAGACCACACATACATTTACATACACAGACCACACATACATCTCTCACACTCACACTCATGTGGGTGTCCGCAGGAATTTTTCTGACTGGGGGGAGTTCTGGGGGGCAATTATTTTGGGGGTAGGTGCAAAGTAAAACACTGAAAGGGTGGAGCAGGTTAATTTCCTAAAAAATTAAGAAGAATTGTACTTACTGGTGGCATTCAATGCTAGTCCTACTTAGGGATGGGTGAGAATTTTGATTCAGTTCGTATTTCAAGCAGAATTCATCAAATTTGCACTTTCCGAAACAATATGAGAACCGAAAAACAGCCATCCTTCAAAATTCGCATTTATTAGAATTTTGGGGTGCAGTTTGCCAACTCAACAATATTTACAAAAATGCATATATTGGGGAAAGTGTGCATAAAAATGAATATATGAGTGAAAATAACAGGCAAAAAGGCATGATGCGATGAGAAATGGCTTGCACAAATGTGTACCTTTGTCAACACAGCCTACAAAAATGTGTTTATTTGGAGAAATTTGCACTAAAAAGGTGACTTTTCTTTTTTTTTTTTTTTTTTTTCAATAATTTTTATTCAGATTTTCATAAAACATACAAGACGAAATCATAAAACATTCAAAGACAAAAAACAAAATCAAAAATAGTTAAACAAAAAAAAACAAAACAAAAACAAAAACAAAAAATAAAGAGTAAAATATTGACTTCCCATTTGTCAAAGATCAAATCAGTTATAAGTCTATAATATATAACAATCCTGTCTCTTAAGTCATATTATAAAATCACTTTCCTCCAGTAGTTATCTTACTTAATCATCAAATCTCATAAACATTACTTTATTCTTTCCACAAAAAGTCAAAGAGAGGTTTCAATTCTTTAAGAAATATATCTATCAATTTTTTTTTCCAGATAAGTATATCGATTAATCCATCTCATTACTAATTATGATAATCTTATTGTCATAACCATAGTCAAAATAAACATTTCAATTAATCCATCACATCAGAATCTGTTAGGTTCAGTAATTTCAGTAGCCATTGTTCTATTATCCCTATTAGTTCCATTTTCCATCTTCCATCTTCAGTAGTCTTGTTAAGTCCAGTAATTTCAGTATCCAATCTTCCATTATCAGTATTCCATAATAATCTTGCTGTCAAAGCCATAGTCATATAGTAAGAGTCTGATGGGAATTACCTCTATCCCAAATATTTTCTTGCCATCCATTCTGAATAGGTTGCTGAAATACTGCTGTAAAATCATATCTCTGTTCTTTTTTTCAAAATACACTGGGTCATCTCTTGAAAGTTTTTCCATTGTCACATGGCTGCAGTTAATTCCATAGATTTTCTCTATATTGGGCTCCATCACATCATTCCAGTCCAGAAGATTATCCATGCCATTGATAACTTTATCTCTAGAATCTTCATTAATTTCTTCAGAGATAACATTGAGTTCCAAACAATAGATTTTATTTCTAAAGTCCATAGACTCCAAATCTTTTTCCTGTTCCACGTTTGTTCCAATCTCCGGGGTCTCCTCTCTCACAGGGACCCCTATTCCAGTCTCCAGGGTCTCCTCTCTCACAGGGACCCATGTTCCAGTCTCCAGGGTCTCCTCTCTCACAAGGACCCCTATATCTTTAATCTCCTGTGTCTCCAAACAATAGATTTTATTTCTAAAGTCCATAGACTCCAAATCTTTTTCCTGTTCCACGTTTGTTCCAATCTCCGGGGTCTCCTCTCTCACAGGGACCCCTTCCAGGGTCACCTCTCTCACAGGGACCCCTATATCTTTAATCTCCTGCGTCATTTTACTCAATTCAATTTTCAGCTCCTTACAACCCTGTCGCAGGTTTTGTTTCGTTATCTCAATCTCATCCATTATTTTCTGAAACATAGTTATTTCCAGATTCTCAGCCACTTTCTTAATTGCCATTTTAAAAAAAAAATATAGGAAAACCACTTCTTATTTCAGCAACAATTGGGTTAATACTCCAAACTTGGTGACATCACAGTATAAACAGAGCAGACAGCCTTATCTCTCCATGCTTAAGTAAACAAAATGCAGTTCCCAGGATCGAAACAATTAATGGCGTCAGGAAACAGATTCGTCAAAATAAAATAGACCAAAAAGAGAGTAGTCTCAGACAATATAATATTCTTCAAAATAAAAATCTGGAATAGAAATCCCTCTTCTGTGTATATCTTTAGAATGCAAATCCAGGACAGCTTTTTGCAACAAAAACAGAGATAAGCTATTAATTAGTGAGTAGCAGAGAGAAGTTATGGCTCCCCAGTGAGATGTCAAAAACCGATCAATCTGGCAAATCTCTTTTAAACAGCAACAATTTAAGTCAAGTAAAAGAAAAATATAGAAAGAAGGGTGCTTGCCTGTTAGTGCGTTCTCTCTTAGAAGATAAGATGAACGTTCGCTTTATCAGATAGAGCTTGTTGTTGAAAATCCGTCCCACCTTCGTCGGCTGGACCTCGTCCCATAAATTAATGAGATCTGGTCGTCCCAACAAAAATAGGCTTTGAGGTTAATCTCTTCGTTTCTCCCTACCCGGGAGAAGTTTAATCAGTCAAAAAAAAAAAAAATCTGACTGATATATCTGAATAAGCTTCTTTTGAGGCAGGAGCCCGTCTCAAAAGCAGGCACAGGCTAAGTCACCCTTCCCGGAAGTCTAAAAAGGTGACTTTTCATGAGAATTTATTTTTTAAAAATCGCATTGCTGCAGAAATGAATTTAACATTGGAAAAATGAGAAATGGAGAGAACCAAAATTGACAGATCTTTCCATCCCTAGCCCTACTCAGGGTAGACCCATTGAACTTAACAGGCATGACTAAATTAGGTTCATTCATTTTAATTTGTCTACTCTCGGTAGGACTTAGTTGAATACAACCTAAAGCGTTTTGTCTTGTATCTTAGGTTCTAAAAATGCTATAAACTGGTGTTTTTAAAAAAATGAAAGCCGTTCAATTTAGGGACACCAAAGAAAGTGTCCACAGGCACCATGACACCCACAGGCACTAGGATGCTGACCATAAAGGTCCCTTCCCCCATCCCATGGTCAATCTGCATTTCCCCCACTAGCTTTTTTTTAAATTAGAAAAAAGTCACAAACCGCTAATTGCATATGTCTAATTTTGTCCTTGGTTTGTTTAGGATTGCAGCCTAAGAGCTAGGGCAACATGAAAATCTACAGTCAGATTTCCCAACGACAAGGGAGGGCTAACTCCTTTCCATAGCACTATGGTCTTGATCTAAGCTCTCCCTTCCCCTCAGCTCTTTTCAAAGAAAGGCAAGAAATTCAGCTGACGTAAGCCTGGATCCGCCAAGTCACATTTAGTTTGGCCCCCAAGCCATCCCTCTATAAGAACAATTAAGATGTAACTAATCCTACAGCCAGAAGTAATCAAATAACTTACCTTCGAAGGCTGTACTCATTTGCTTTCTAGTTGGGAACATCCTTATTAAGCAGAACTCCATGCGCTAAGATTTCTTGGTTGGTGTTTCAGAGCAAGACCTATTTTCAAAGAGCAGGAAACCCTGCCAGTGCAAAAGATGCAGACTCCATTCTTTAAAAACAGACTTACATATCAAAAAATGCCTCCTCCCATAATTATTTAGAGATAACTATTCACCATTTCCTGTTTTTAGTTACTACCTTTGTGTAACATTTCATCTTTGAGAAGCTCTTCTTAAGGGATCAAAAAGAATCTAGCATTTTAAAATCATGCACCATTACTTACACATGGAGTGGCTCCTGTTTGTCTTTATTTCCGCAAACCTACTCAGTGCCTTCAGCTTCAGCTGCTTTTCGGGTTGTGGATGGAATAAAACCCTCCTTAAAACGATGTATTCTTTTATTTCCTGAGGGCTCCTGCTTTATCTGAGCTTCCCATTCCCCCTGTGCCCCCCCACTCACTGATGCCAGCACTGGAGTTCTGTTGCTCCCCTAAAACAGGCAAAGGCTTGGAGATGTCATCTCCCAGTTGCTGGGGATTAACACTAGATGAGAAAGGCAACTGATAGCCTTTGAATACTCTGGAGGCAGCAACCTGAGATGAAGAGACAACACATTCTCAATTGCAATAATGTGGTAAGGTGTATCATCTGCCTCCTGTTGGCATTTTGAACCCCAGGAAGCTTGCAAGCAATTATTCATGAGCTGCACAAATAAATCTAGGTGGAACTATCATGGATTTACACAACAAAAGTCTGACCACATTGTGTATATTATACACCCACAGGGCTATTTTTTTCTGTTTTAACAAATCCAAATGCACAATCCTATTCTCTCTCTCTCGGATTTATATCCCACTCTTCTCTCAAGAAGCTCAGGGCAGCTTATATGGTTTGCTTCCCCACCTCCCCTTTTTAATCCTCCCAATAGGAAAAGGGAGGTTAGACCAAGAGATCCTGGAGAACCATAAACAGAGCCATTAACAACTTCACATTTCTTGAATAGACATGAGGCTTCTTCATGCACTGTTCGCACAAGGAAGCAGTAAGGATACAAGGAAGCTGCCGGGCTCTGCATGATTTAGCCCCACTCTGTCAGACCACCCAGGTCCTCCTGGTCCCTCGCATGTTGAGGAGGAATAATTTCAGAAGAGAGAAGCCTTTTCTTTGCATGTAGGCTACCTGCCTGATTTAGAAGGCTGGTTCCATATCCTGTGGGGAGTCTACATAGAAAGAAGGGCGAGGAAGAGGAGCTGCATGAACTGAATAAATAATACATAGCCTTTCAACCTTGGTGTATCCATGTTGCCCCTTCCTGTGAGTAATGCCAGAGATGAGGGCTGTACATATATCCACATTCCTCATTTGTTGTTCTTTATTATTTCCCAACATCCCCCACAGCCTGAAGGATAGATCTGCCCTCGCACCCACCCACATATATTTGGCTCCCAGTACAGGCCCTGATCCTAAAGATTTACCCGCTCTTATGTGCATTAACCAGTTTAGGCACAGGCACAGGACACTTAAATCTTCTCTCTTACCATGCAAACAGCTTTTATACACAGCGGCACCCTTCCATGTGCAAGCCAAGAGAGATGGAAATGGTAAGAAAAAGGGGTTAAAGATCTTTTTAGGGGAAATTTTGGTGGGAATTGTTTTGCAAAAATGGATATATTAAACAAAATTGGGGCTAGGGATGGTGTAGAAATTTGATTCAGTTTGCATTTAAAGCTGAATCTATCAAATTTTCACTTTCCAAAATGAGAAGCATACCACAGCCATCCATCAAAATTCACACTTACCTAATTTTCACAATGCAGTTCTCCAACCAAACAAATATTTGCAAAAAATGCGCATATTAGGGGGAACCAATCAGATTTATTTCTGAGTAAATATGACTTGAACTGCTAAAGTCTTCCAGCAACACCTTGGAATTTTGCAGATGTGTCGTATAGAATTCCTTGGGCCTATTTAGCTTTTGAGATCTCCCAGGAATTTAAATTACTAATAAACATTCTCATCAAGGGATTATTATGATTTTGCATTATTTATGGAGTGGCTGTTCTTTGCAATAAGCAACAGCATTGCACGTCCACAATTAAAATAATAATAATAGTACTTAATGCACTCATATTTTCAAAGACTGATCAAATCCTCTGGAGTTTACACTAGCCACCTAGGGCACCATAAAACATGAAGATATGTAGGAAGGGAAGTTTAAAAAAATACACTTTGATCAAGATGAAAATCTTGCCTGTTTGATTGAAGAGTTTGATAGTCAGTTGGTGAGCCCTCTGAAAGCACACATTTCAGCACAGCACAATAGGGCTTTATCTAGAGTCTTAAGCACTTGAAGACAGGAACAGTACATCACTTTTACATTTAGAACAGGATCCCAATTCAGGGCTGACTACTCACTGTACTATGTCAAATCGTTTGACACTAGTGAATTCCATTGTGCGTGTTTAGGAACTGTAGCATTGGGAAATTCTGAACTATATTGATCCCAACCCGAGCCCTGCATGTGCTGTGATGCACACAAGCTGCATGATCTCTGCCCAAGCGAGTTTTTCCTTTCAGCTCAGCAAAGCAGACTACACTGCAGCATTGACACATGGGTCCCATTTTCACATCCAAGACTGCTTTCTAAACCAAAAAAAGACAAGCACTTGCAGGAACGGAAGCTCCCAGCCCCCACCTCTCATCAAGGAACGACGAGATCGGGAAGGCTGAGCTGGTGCAAGCCAAGCAGTATTCCATCCTCCTACAGCAGGAAATGAACAGCACCCAAACAATATTTACCAGAAGCACAAACACAGCAATCTCTGCAGCTACTCCCACGGAATTCCTCGTAACTACAAAGACACCCACCAATCACGGCGCTGCTTTTGGCTGATTCCCCCAGGATCCCTGCATCAGGCGCCAGCAATACACCCAAGGCCAAGGCGGAAGGCAGGCAGAGCACACAAAAACCACCCTTCTCCACTCCCCAGTTTCATGCAGCTTTTTGCTCCCGTAGGCCCAGCAGAGGCTGGTCCATTATAGAGAGAATGGGGCACTGCCCCACCAACCTCACTGAGCCCTCAGCCAGCCCCCACCTGCCTATTTTTCTGCTTACTTTATTCTTTATGTATTATTTTCTATTTATTTTTATCCTGCCCTTCCTCCCAAAGGGAGCCCAGGCCAGGGGGTAGCGCTACTTACAACCAGCCCAGGGGATGGCCCTGTCTTTGGGCTTCCTCCTCCTGAGTCTCAGTGTTGCCCTCGTAGAACTCAGCAGGGAGGAGGATGGGGGCAAAACTGGGATGAGTTGGCTCCGCCTGCCCTTGGCTCTGGCTCCACCTATGGTTTGGGCTCTCTGCCTGCTGCCCCACCAGTCCCAATGGGCACAAGCCACCACTGCATAGCCCACTGGCTAGTAGTGCTGGACATATATAAGACCAAGCAGTTCTCTCACAAAAAGCTTGGAAAGGTCCTTGTCTCCAGCATCCCCGGGATGTTCTGCAGAGAGTACATATGGGCAGCATAGACACGCAACTATTTTTGCAGTGAAAGGATTCAGGGGCACTTTGCTTTCCTTTGCCTTACTGCCTGCCCTCCCTGCTGCCACTTTCATTTATGGTAGATTATTTCAGGCCAGGCTACAGGCAGGCGTGGAAAAGTAACATTCCTGCTCAGTATTGATCTGAGGACCTTTATTGTGTCAGGCAAAGAACACAGCCCTCTACACCTCAGGTTCCCAAACTGTGGCCCATGAGCTTCACTCAGGCGGCCCGCAACATGTCAGAGGATTTGTGGTTGAAGATGGGAGACGGCAAATCCATTGCACTGAACATTCATATGGGGTTTTTTTAGTGTTTTTACTTCTTATATTGTATTTTATTGTATTAGAATTTGAATTCTATGGAATTCAAACTGTAATACAATATAATGTAATATAGAAGAAATAAAAGAAGCAATAAAAATGTGATTCAAGATCCTGCAGCATCTAGCACAGCACATTACAATTGCTACAACAGGCAGAATAATAATACTGTGGTCCACCAAGACCCTCAGCGAATTTCAAGTGCTCCATGGGGGGAAACGTTTGGGAACCACTGCTCTGCACTACTGAAACATAGCCCTGAAATCTGCCGACACTAGCTGATCTAAATCTCTGATTGGAGGCTTGTGCAGGAGGAAAAGAATAATAAATAGAATACATGGGAAACAGATTTATGTCCCCCTCTGGAGAACAGGTTTGCCTGGAAAATTGGACCCAGGACCTCTCACACCCCAAACAAGAATCAAGGATCTAGGATCAAGAGAGAATCTCAAGTTTAGGAGCTCCTTCTGGGAGGAAGGGTGGGATTAATTGATTGATGATGATGATAATGATGATGATGATGATGTGGTCTCTATCTGGCCCTTAGGATGTTTCCCCGGCCACACTCCTGTGCCTAGGACACGCCACCTCTGCTCTCTTTTGCCTCTGGCCCCATCAGAATCTGTGAAAGATTGCCCATAGGAGAGTGTGGCCCTTGGGCTAATAAAGATTCCCCACCCCTGCCCTAGACCAGCCAGCCATGCAAAATTAAGATGCTGCACACGGAATTACAAGGAATGTTGGTAAAGACCTTTTCCCCTTATCAGCTTTGTTCACACACCTTCTGACTCACTGTTCAGAGAGGAATTAGACCAAATGGTAGGGGGCTCCCTTAGCAGAATCAATGCTGGCATTCTCTCCATCCTGACCTGCCTGTCATCTTTTACTCAATGCATAGTAGGACTAACACCCACTTTCTTCTTTGGCTTTTAGCAACAGGTGCTGTGCCTCGCTTCCTAGTTGGAGCTGGGCTGAGGCTGCCTGGCAGCAAGGGAATTAGCTCAAGTGCTAGAGCACTAGCTTTGCAAGCAAGAGGCAAAAGGACTGATGTCTTCCTTTTCCAAACCTTCCCTTCTTCTCATTAGGTGGATGGTTTGAGCCAGAGTAAAGAATGCAGAATTTACAAACTTGTGCCCACTCCATCAGGCCAGCATGGACCTCACGCTCATCATCTTGGCATGATTAGCACAATGATCTGACCAACTGAGCTAGGTGGCCAACAGCCACAGGACCATTCTGCATGTTCAGAGTGGCTGCACACCAACTGTAAATCTGTCTGGAGCCCCTCTCCTGAGAGATTGGAAGAAGAAATTTAAAATAATAATAACATGACACCATTTCCTCCTCCAACACACAGGACTGAACCCAAGACATCTCAAGGCAAGAATCAGCCTCTACACCAACAAGTCATTCACAAAAAACTGCTCCACAGCAACCAGCAAGGAATGTTGGCATTTATTTGCCTTGGGGCTTGCTGCTCAGAGGGGAATTGGGTCAAATCATAGAGTACTCACTTTGCAGGCAAGATCAGCACCCATATTCTCCAAGCCTTAATATCTTTTGGACAAGCAGATGGTGTGAACCACCTCTCAAAAAGCAGAATCTCCAGGTTCCTGGCTATCCTATCTGCCATTTAACCCATGGCCTTGGCATTACTGGGTCCCTGCTCTGACCAACTGAGCTAGCTAGGCAATAGTCACAGGGTCTTTGTGCTCTTCTTTCCTCAACCACAGTCCTAGAGCAGCTGCACAGCAAGTAGAGGTGGTTTTTTTAAAAAGTCAAGCAATATATAAATCTTGCTAAATAAAATGAGTAAAATAAATTAAGGCTGCAATCCAATACATGTCTACCCAGAAGTAAGCTCCATTGAGTTCAATGGGACTTACTGCCCGGTAGATGTGCATTGGATTGTAGCCTAAGAGAATTTGAAAGCAGGGCACCATTTCCATCCCTCTGGTGTACACGAATCGAACCCAGAACCACTTGTACCCAAAGTGAGAATCATGCCTCCAGACTAACAAGCCACTTTTCTGAACAGTCTTAACCCCAACATGGATCTCCCCTTTCAATATTACTTTATACATAGCTTCAAAGTACATAAAAGTCTTTTTTATAGTTCGTATAGAACACTTCTCTTGCAGAGATCACACTTGCACCAAAACATCCCTCCAACGACTTATATGTCTGCAATAGGGATGATGAATAAATCAAATTTGGTTTCTCTCAGTCTCTCAATTTTCCAATTTTAAGTTCAGTTCACCATATTTCCTCATTATATTGCATTTTTTTTAAAGTCCTCATGAAAATTTGTCAGCATTTTAGTGCACATTTCTCCTAGTATACAAGCAATTTTTGCACGTGTTTTTCCTAATACAATTTTTGTTATTTCATCAATATATGATTTTTATGCATAAGTATGCACATATTTCTCCCTAATATCTGCATTTTGTACATGTTTTGTTAGAATGAAGTACAACTTTCAAAGGTGTGTTTTGGTTTGCATATTATTTTAGGAAGTGTGAATTAGGTAGGTTGGTATTAAAATATGAACTGAATCAAATTTCTCCCCCATCCCTGGTTCCCAGAGGGCAAAGGGCCGATACAAGTGCAGAGACATATATTATAAATGGGTACCACATCTCAAATGATGTGCCACCAGTTCTTCATGCTTTCTGGAATCCCTTGCTGTATTATTTTTGTTATATGATGAAATTGGCAACGCGAGAGCATGCCTACTATAGCTGCATCAACAGTTCCCTAACGTCAATCCCCTCTCACTATTTGATGATCGGTTTCTGTTTAGGTAATGCAATTTTATTGATGGTAGAGTCAAAGATACACCAAAATGGGTTAAACAGCAGGAGTTTCCCCCATAATCCCTCCCATTTTGCATCTGTTGTGTTGACATCCAAGTCTGCCTCCTACACCTGCGTTAAGCTAATGATGCCCTTTAGCTATGCACCTTTAGATTTGATGCTCAGAGGAAAACTAGCTCAAATGGTAGAGCACTCATTTAACAGGTGAGAGGTAGTGGGATCAGTGTCCACATTCTCCATCCTGAGCTGCTTGCCATCTTTTGCTAATCAGAGAGAAGGGCCAGCACAACACCTTGAATTTCTCCTTCATCCCTGTCCTCCCCCATCCTATAATGTCAGCATTCCTAGGTTGTCATTGGTGCCCTGGGTCCTTTGAGCTGCCTTTGCTATAAAAGAGAATTGGGGAAATTGGCATCCCATGGGCTGGATGTGTCCGCTGGAGCCTTCCCACAGAGCCTGCAGCATAGCCTCCTCGGACCACCCATCCAATATTGGAACTAATACAAGGCTTTTTTCAGGCTGAATGGGTGGTTATATGGTGCTGCCATATGATTGGCAGGCCACCAAAATGTAATGGCTCTGATAACCTTTTGCATAGTCTCATCACTTTCAGTTGTTTGGGCCATGATTGCATCTCAGACTGGATGCATTTTTCTGACCAAATTTACATGAATCACGTCCAGGGCCGGATTATCCATTAGGCTTAGTAGACTCTTGGGGGCCCGTGCATAAGCTAAAAAATTTATAATATAGATTTTTCATTATGTACAAAAAGAAAATGTTGTGGGACAAGAGCTTCTGAACTGCCCGCCATCCCCCCACTTCACTTACCTTTTTCTCCACTGTTTTTTGTGGTTTGCCATCAATTAAGATGGCGGCCGAGGTTTCCCTAAGGGGCTGAAGCCTCTGCCACCATCTTGGTTGATGGCACGCATTGTAAGGGGTTTGAGAAAAATATTGCCTAAGAGGAGAAGGGGCCCCCAAACACCAATCAGCCTAGGGGCCCTCCTCAGCTTAATCTGGCCCTGATCACATCATCTTCTACATCTTATCTGGTAATAGTTCTATCGGCTGCAGGGTTTTTACCAGGTCTTTATTAAAGTTTTAGATTATATAATAACAAACTGGCAGAAAAAAAATCTGCAATCATATTTAGTTTACCAATACTCTCAAGCACATCAGTGCAGTAATCCTCAATGTTATCACCCATCTGCTCTTTGAATGAAACCCAGTGCTTCACATGTTTAAGATCTAATATAGTGTTGCGCGCCACCCCAATCTCCAAGCAGTGAGAGATTTCCAGGGGTCCCTGCGCTTACCCAGAGGTTTGGTTTCCTTGGAAAGAAGGTCAGAGGAGACTGTGGTGTCTTTATGAAATATGTTTTATTTATTTACACACATTCCAACCTGACCTTAAGATGGAGGGATTCAAAGCATCAGCAGTCTAATAGATCTTTCTTTTCCAGCAGGTTTACAGGAGGCATCCAAATGCATGGTGCAGAGAGCCAGCCTCTCTGCGTGTCTCCAGTTCCCAGCCTTTCCTCCAACTCAACTAGAAACTCAAACCTCTCCTCGGCCTCAAGAAGGGGGGAGGCTCTCCTGAAGAGTTTCAATAACAATGGGATCTCCCTGGCCCAGTTAATGGACACTTGATAGGCCCATTAACTCACTTGGCCACTCTATTAGACTAACAAAGGGAACTCATTTGACTAGCAGAGCGGGTTTCTCATCCCCAGGTGCAGGGTTCCAAATCAGAGGCTGGAAAGGTACTAATAGAAATCATCCATCTCAACCCCAAACCCACAACAATAGGTAGCTCTTCAGATACAATAACAAAACTTTGAACTATGTCTTCCTATTTAACTTCCAATACACATTCTATACGCTTTTAGTTTCACTTTTCTTTTGTCCCTTTGGGTTTCCTTCATAGTCAAGCTACCATACTTTCAGGAATCAGTTGTTTGTGCTTCAGTGCGTAGATGGAATTCACTGCAGTGCCGTCTATCTCCAATATTCCATTCCTTTCATGATGAGGATTGCTGTAAAACACTGATGCAGAACTCCTGCTCATCTGAAGGAGAACTGCCTTCTTCCTGTAATCCTGTATGCACATACTTGAACTTTTTTCTTACTACACTGATTTTCCTTGAAGTCTAGCAAAGTGTGACCCATCTTTTAGAATTTGTTGCCATTATTCCCATAACCTCTGCACCGCTGCAGTCCATTGTCTGCAGACTTTAGTTTTTCATCCATATAAATCAAACTTAGATTTTGAATGGGACTGCCTCTGCACTCTGCTATAGCTACTAGAAGCCAGAATCCTGTCTACATCCTGTCTCAGCAAAACTCTTCTTCCAACAAATCCACTCTTGTGTGATTTCTGCAGCTTGGCACACACTTCATTTGCCTTTGCCAACATAATATCTTTAATTTCTAGCAATCTTTCTCTCAGCATGAAATCATGTACCCCTAGGACAATCTGATCCCTTATTAATGACTCGGCAAACTTCTGCAAAGTTACATGTCTGGCTCAACCTTCACAGATTAGCAACACCCACTTTGTAAGGATTCTGTCCCTTTTTTGTTTTCTTGTATGAAAAACAGTTCAGAAGTCTCATTTGCTTGATGTGCAGTGTTCCTCCAACTTGTTAACCACAATATTATATTTAGACTTTTTTTCTATAGTTAGTGAATATGTATTGAACAAATCAACAGCTTGGGGCTTGCAAGATTCAATAATCTCCCTTGTATCTGTCTTTTCCACAGCTCCACTGGCTTCCATGAACAGGTCAAATTGCTGTTTAAATCTTCTCCAGTTGTTTGCAGCGTGGATCCATGGTTCTTCTTACTCACTCTTGCAGGCTTCACAATAACTCTGCAGATCTGTTCCATATTCCTGGTACCATATGCTGTCCCTTGTATTATGAAACAAAACTAGAGATTGCTGTAAGCCAACAACAAATGTTTTAGAGAGTTTTAATGCAAGAGATCTCCATCATGGTTAACTTTCTGGCTTGTGCTGTTAGATTCCTTCTCTGCAGCAAGACACACCTCTTCACTTCTGGTTCCTCTCAGTCCATCTCTTAAAAGAGCCTTAATTTCACTCACCTTCTATAATACACAAGATCCTCCGTGGCGCAGAGTGGTAAGCGGCGGTAATGCAGCCGAAAGCTCTGCTCACGGCCGGAGTTCGATTCCAATGGAACGAGGAAGTCGAATCTCCGGTAAAAGGGGTCAAGGTCCACTCAGCCTTCCATCCATCCGTGGTCGGTAAAATGAGTACCTGGCATACGCTGGGGGGTAAAGAAAGGCCGGGGAAGGAACTGGCAATCCCACCCCATATATACGGTCTGCCTAGTAAACGTCACAAGACGTCACCCTAAGAGTCGGAAACAACTCGCACTACAAGTGCGGGGACACCTTTACCTTTTTTCTATAATACAACGCCATTCTTATAATACTTTTAGGAAAGAAATGCTGCCCCTTATGCCCCAAGGCATTTTTTCTTATAAAAGGCAAGTGGGACCTGCAACAAAATGCTGCCATGTGGATTGCTTCTGCTCAGGATACTCCATTCCATTCCCTTTTCCTTCTTATTCCCTCTCCTCAACAGTCATTCAGCTTTTTGTATCCATTGAGCATGCTTATTGTTCACTGGGCTGCTTGCAGCCTTACCATTGTTTCATAATCCTTTATGTACTTATGTAAACTCTGGGTTTTCTCTGAGCTTGCTAATACTTTCCTTTTGTTTCTGGATGATTCTATTTTGGTTACATCACTAGGGGAATTACTTTGCTTTTAGTAAGTAATGAGATATTTGGCAGTATAGGACACTATTTGCTAAATAATTATGCTAAATAATTAAAATACAGTATTTGGCATATATCTTCTATAATTCAATTTTATGTGGGATTTCAAACAGAAGAATTTCCTATCTGGCTACAGAGCCCTAGCCATCAATCAGTTTTGACTATTTTAAATGCAAATTACACATTTCCATGGTTGTACTCTTAAATGTATCTCCACAACAGAAGCGGGTCTGGAAAATAAGCAGTTTTCCTTTTTTTTTATCATTAATTTTTATTCAAATTTTCAAAGACAAAAAACAAAACAAAACAAAAATAATTAAACAATAAAATAAAATGTTGACTTCCGATTTGTCGCAGATCAGTTATAGGTCTACAATATATAACAATCCTGTCTCTCAAATTATATTATAAAATCACTTTCCTCCAGTAGCTATCTTAATTAATCATCAAATCTGACTTCCCAGGAGGATCCCTCCGCCTGTGCTGCCTCTGAGACGGGCTCCCGTCTTGGATGAAACTTATCCAGTTTTAAATTCAGTCAGAAGGGTTTTTTCTGACTGGGGATGATTTCTTCCGGATAAGGAAGAAGCATGAGATCTGCCACATAGTTTTGTTTTGATTGTTGGAGCCTGGAATTTGTCAGAATTGTCTGTCTTCCAGCAGTTCAGACAGAGCGAGGATTTTATGCTAGCTCAGCTGGATAAGTGACCCTTTTTTTTTAACGGACTAGCAGGCAAACCTCCTGTCTACATTTATCATTTTCTTATCTATATAGCTAAAGAGATTTGTCAAAGTAACAGCAATTAAGATAACCTAGATGAGGTAAGACTTTCCTTCTTTATTTACGGAACTAAGGGGGAAGAAAATATAAATAGCTTATCTTTTTTTTTTTATTGCAAAAAGCTGACATGGAAAATTGCGTTTTAAAGATTACAACGGATGAGAGCTTTCTGATTGGGAGAGATAAGAAATCTTTTTGATTTACAAGACTTTTGTGTAATATATATAAGGGACTATTTTTTCTGATCTACTTTTTTGTTGTTGTTGTTGACGAATCTGCTCATTCTCTCTGCTACTTGTTATTTGAACGCTGTGAACTAAAAGCTGTTTTTGCACTTCTGGACATTTAAGAGATAAGGACTGTCTAGCGTGTGATGTTAGTTGGTTGGAAAGATTAACTCCTTTGTAACTGGATAAAGAAATAAACTGCTCTTTGCTTGGGACATTGAAAATTGAAGGAGTTTTGTTCTTTTGGTTTTAAGAATGGCAATTAAGAAGATCATGGATGTACAAGAAGGGACTTTATTTCTAGACATGCTTCAGAAAATAATGGATGGGATTAACTCAATAAAACAAGAACTGAGAAATAATAGACAAGCGTGGAGAACTGAATTTCATGAAATGAGACAGGAGCTGAAAGAAACTCAGGATTCTATGAGAAAGGAGAATAAAGATAGATCTGGAAAACAAAAAAAGGATGAAAGAGAAATTAAAGGCAAGGTTCAATCTATAGAGATTGGCTTAAATATGGACATGAAAAAAGATTTGGATTTCCTGGTTGTGACGGATCCTGGAGATAAATATTACAATTTGGAATACAGCGCTGTCTCTGAAGGAATTGAAGAGATTGGAGATAAAGATATTATCGGTTCAAAAAAATTCCTGGACTGGAAGGATTTGATGGAACTTGAAATGGAGAAAGTTAATAGAATTAATCCCTGTTTTGTGTCAATGGAAAAACCTTCAAGAAATGTACTAGTGTATCATGTGGAAAAGAGGAGCAGAGATGCAGCTTTGAAACAATACTTCAGTGTTACGTTTGGATTTGATGGTAAGAAAATATCTGTGATGGAGGAAATTCCTATCAGACTTTTATTATATGACTATGACAGCAAGATTTTTGGGTGCGTAAAGATGGAAGATGGACCCAATATGGATAATGACAGAAGAGCGATTTGAAACTACTGGACTCAGTAGATTTGATGAGTTGGATTAATTGACATGTTTATTTAGAAAAAAAATTGATTGTCATATATCTCAAGGATTGGAAACTTCTCTTTGACTTTTTGTGGAAGATTAAAATGATATGATGTTAATGAGATTTGAAACCAACTAAGATAACTGCTGGAGGAAGGTGATTTTATAATCTATTAAGAGATAGGTCTGTTATATATTATAGATTTATAGTTGAATTATAGTGTTTTGAAATTACTGGATTTAGTAGATTTGATGAGCTGGATTAATTGGCATGTTTATTTAGAAAAAAAATTGATTGATATATATCTCAAGGATTGGAAACTTCTCTTTGACTTTTTGTGGAATATTAAAATGATATGATGTTAATGAGATTTGAAACCAACTAAGATAACCGCTGGAGGAAGGTGATTTTATAATCTATTAAGAGATAGGTTTGTTATATATTATAGATTTATAGCTGAACTATGACAAATCGGAAGTCAATATTTTTATATATATGTATTTTTTTTGTATTGTATTAGTTATTGATTTGTGTTGTTTTCTTTTTGTATTATTTTGGTTTTGAAAATTAGAATAAAAATTAATTGAAAAAAAAATTAATTAATCATCAAATCTCATAAACATTACTTTATTCTTTCCACAAAAAGTCAAAGAGAGGTTTCAATTCCTTGAGAGATATATCTTTCAATTTTTCTCCAAATAAACATGTCGATTAATCCATCTCGTTCAAATCTGTTAGGTCCAATAATTTCAAGAGCCATTCTTCCATTATCAATGTTAATTCCATCTTCCATCTTCAATAATCCTGTTAAGTCCAGTAATTTCAGTAGCCATTCTTCCATTATCAATAATCCTGTTAAGTCCAGTAATTTCAGTAGCCATTCTTCCATTATCAGTATCCCATAATAATCTTGTTGTCATAGCCATAGTCCAAATAAACATATAGATTAATCCATCTCATCAAACCTGTTAGATCCAATAATTTCAATAGCCATTCTTCCATTATCAATATTAATTCCATCTTCCATCTTCAATAGTCCTGTTCAGTCCAGTAATTTCAGTATCCATTCTTCCATTATCAGTATCCCATATTAATCTTGCTGTCATAGCCATAGTCATATAATAAGAGTCTGATGGGAATTTCCTTTATCACAAATATTTCCTTGCCATCAATTCTGAATATGTTGCTGAAATACTGTTGTAAAGTCATATCTCTGTTCTTCTTTTTTACAAAATGCACTGGCTCATCTCTTGAGAATTTTTCCATTGTCACATATCTGTAGTTAATTCCATAGATTTTTTTCTATGTCAAGCTCCATCACATCATTCCAGTCCAGAAAATTATCCAAGCCATTGATAACTTTATCTCTAATATCTTCATTAATTTCTTCAGAGACAACGTTAAATTCCAAACAGTAAAATTTGTTTCTAATATCCATAAACTCCAGATCTTTTTCCAATTCCACATTTGTTCCAATCTCCAGGGCTTGTATCTTCCCTTTAATTTTTCTTTTCTCATCTCTAATCTCATCAATCTCCTCTCTCACAAGATCCCCTATTTCTTTAAGCTCCTGCGTCATTTTGCCTAATTCAATTTTCATCTCCTGTCTACCCTGTCTCAGGGTTTGTTTTGTTATCTCAATCTCATCCATTATTTTCTGAAACATAATTTCTTCCATGGTCTCAGCCACTTTCCTGATTGCCATTCTTAAAACCACGAAAACAAAAATTATTTCAGCCACAATTGGGTTAATATTCCAGGCTTGATGACATCACAGTGTAGACAGTACAGCCTGCCTTATCTCTTATTTGTTCAGGAATACAAAACAAATTTAGTTCCCAGCTTCAAAACAGTTAGTGGCGTCGTGAACAAGTAGATTCATCAAAATGAAATAGACCAAAAAGAAAATAGTCCTGGACATATAATACTCCAAAGTTCATAAATCAAATTTATTTGTTTTTTTTCCCTCCTTGAAATAGAAATCCCTCTTCCGTTTGTATCTTTAGAATGCACTTCCAGGCCAGCTTTTTGCAATAAAAACAAAGATAAGCTTTTTCAATTTCTTTCCACCTTAATTTCGTGAATAAAAGAGAAGAGTTATAACTCACCCAGAAATTCTTTATAGCTGATTCATTGACAAATCTCTTTTTGCTGCAACGATTTAAACCAAGTGAAAAAAAAATAGAAAGAAGGATGCTTGCCTGTTAAAGTCCATTTTTCTTTGAAGAAAAGATAAACGTGTCGCTTAATCAGTTAGAGCTTGTTGGAAGTCCGTCCGGCATTTGCTGGCTGAACCTTCTCTCATAAATTAATGAAATCCAGTCCTCCCAACAAAAACAGGCTTTTGTGGTTAATCTCTACGTTTCTCCCTGCCCGGGAGACAATCTTTACCAGTCAAAAAGAACGTTCTGACTGATTTTAAAACTGAAAAAGCTTCTTCTGAGACGAGAGCTCGTCTCAAAAAGCAGGCACAAGCGAAGTCACCCTTCCCGGAAGTCAAAAATAAGCAGTTTTCCAAGTGATAATTTCAACAAATCATTGGTAACTACATATAAAATGACTGCTTCTATTAGAAGCAAAACATATTACAGAAGAGGCTGCTGTTTCCTTATAAAGGGATTCTATCAATGCTCTTAATACCAGAGATTAAAAAACCTAACAGTGTTAGGCAGATCAGTGCCAATGTTGGCACATCATCAGTTAAGAACCCTCATCCCAGATCCTCAACATTTTCAATTTCTTCTCAGAACTCTTGCTCTTGTAAATCCAACAGTGAGGTTTTCTACAATCTGGAATGCTTTGAATGTCTTCTTTTGGCCATATGATTGATACCAGGACACACAGGCAGTAGCTTGGGAACAACAGCAATTGAAGCCACTCTTCCCAGTATGTGAATTCTCTTTTACCACTGTTGGGCAAGAAACAAACCATCATGCAAATAACTAGGTGCATCATCAGTGGGTTTAAGGGGGTTGAACTGACCACAAGGAACCACTGTTGTTGCTTCTATGGATATAAGGGAGTAAGGTCAGAGGTAAATGAAACGCAAATAGAAAAACAAAAACAAAAGACAGTGATGATTTCCTATATCCAATACCATACCAACCACAACATTCCTATGAGTAAGGCAGAAAACTCAGCATCCCACAACTAGTCTGGGTTTCTAACCAAAACTAAAAAAATCCTAACAGCCAGTCAACCAAAGTCACAGAAATCCCCATGCAGCACAACCTGATCTGGGGGCTGCAGTTAGTGTATAATGCTGTGGCACAATTGCTAACATGAGCGAGACCCTATCAGCACATAATACCTCTCTTCTGAAATATGCACTGGTTGCTGATTTGCTACCAGGACAAATTCAGGGTGCGCTTTCCATGTTACAGGTGCCTCATAGTACTTATTCTGCTCTTGTAAGAAATCGATCCTTTAGTGTGGCAGTACCTCCACTTCGGAAATTTTTGCTTATTTACATTAGGCAGGCGTTCATTGTACTCTTTTCAGCACCTGTTAAAAACATTTCTGTTTTGGCAAGCCAACCCAAGCATGTAGAAGCTATTATGTTTTTTATCTGTTTTTAACTCATTGTTGGTTTTATTATTTTGAATGTTTTTAAATATCTGTTTAAACTGTTTTTGAAATAATTCTATTATTTTAATTCCTTCTATAAACCACTTTGAGGTTTTGTACAATAAAGTGGTATATAAATGTTGTAAATAAAATACATAAACATATTTCGGAATCACTGTGGCCCTTAGGTCTCTTTCCTCTTTTAGGCACAAAGGAATCTGCCTTATACCGAGTCAGGCCATTTGATACCATCTAGCTCAGTACTAATGACATGGACTAGAATTGGCTCTCCAGAATTCCAGGCAATAGTCCCTTCCAGAGATTGAATTTTGGACCTTTGCATGCAAAGCATGTGCCCTACCACTGAGTTACAGCCCTGTTTTAAAAAGTATCTTTTAAAATTGTTCTTTTCAATTCACTGATGAATGCACAGCATACTACAGCAGATCTACACCATGCATTTCAAGCACAATCAACATACATTTCAAGCACATGAATGTCATCACAGAATCATGGGAACTGTAGTTTGTTAAGGGTGGTGGGAACTATAACTGTGAGGGGGAAACTACACTTCCCAGGATTCTTTGGGGGAAGTCATGTGCTTTAAATGCCAGTTGGATGTGTTTGAAATGTATTATGTGGATCTGCATTACTACATAAACTTTGTCTGCATATAAAATATTTTAATTCAATTTTAAAATGGAAATAAGCTACAAAGTTTACTGGGTGACCACGGGCTACACACCATCTCTCAGCCAATCTGCCCCTCAGGGTGAAAACAACAGAGGGGGACCATGACCATCCCAAGGAAGTAGAGCACACTTAACATGTAGAGGAAATAATAATTTACAACCATAGTGTGAAATCAGATAGTATGAAGAAATGTTTATATAAACATGAAACTCAAAGATGTTTATAGTACAATCTTATGCATGTTTACTCAGAAGCAAGTCCCAATGTATTCAATGGGGCTTACTCAGACAGGGAAGCATGCACATGACTGCAATTCAGTGATAAGGAACTTCATTCACCCAATCCAGAATTCAGAATCATGCCACGTTAAGCTGTTTTGCAACTCTTTTATACTTGTTTTATGGCTATTGGATTTTAAACGGATTTATTTCTTGTTGTGAGTTGCCTTGGTTTCCAACCCTACCTCACAGGGTTGTTGGAAATATTCCATATACACACACACTGGAGATAAAAGATACATACACCCCACCCCTGGTTTTATTGTCAAAACCAGTTGGCCATTACAAAACTTTTTTTTAAAAGTATTAAGTTCCTTCCAAATAAAAGCAGTGACACCTAAGTAAGCCCTGCCTAACTGCTTAAAAACATGATCAGAGGGAGACAGAAAGATTTACAACACAATCCTTTTCTATGTTCATTGAAAAGTCCCATAGATTTTCAGCATAATCCTAACCATGTCTATTCAAAAGTAAGCCCTACTGAATTCCGCGGGGTTATCTCCCAGGTATGTAAAATTAGCACTGCAGTTTTACCCCCCCAAAAAGCTTCATATTGGGAAGGTTTTCAAAACAGGTTATGAATAAGACAAATAAACTGCCCTCTTCAACCGCCCAGTAAAATTTAAACTTGTTTAACTCCTTAATTAGAAAAGTATAACACTGCAACATGCACACTTTTTAAAAAGTCTGTTCAAGAATTATTTGAAAGATAAAATGTATATGCCATTTTTGCAAACAAAAAATTAAAAGCCTGCATGCACACTTTTATTATAATTATAACTGCTTACTGTGCATGCCCACCAAGATCATTTTGTGATCTTCTGTTGTAGTGCAATCCTATGCATGTTTACTCAGAAGCAAGTCCCAATCCTGTACAGAGAATGGCGTTCCCGCTTGAAGTGGGGGGGTGTTTGCCGCCACCCAACTTCTAGAAGGCTCAGGAACTTTTTTGGGGTTCCCATAGATGGTCAGCTGGGGTTTACTGACCAATGGGATGTGAGGCAGGAGTGGGTTTAAAAGCCCACTCCTCCCTCAAAACCTTGCCTATTTTCACCTTGCGGCAGTGACAGCATGCTCCTGTTGGGGCGAGAGGGCTCCGCTTCACCTTAGGGTGCTGCGCTCTACCCCAGGTCATAGGAGCATGTCAAGTCTTGAGCACCCCTATCTGCGGCAGCTTCGCACCTCGCCAGCCGCTTGCTGGCCCCACCCCACTTGGTGCTGCTTATTTGCCAGGTCGCGGGAGGTGGCAGCAGCCTCCCCGGGGTGTGTGGCCACCTGCGGGCCTTAGCCCAAATGGCTGGTTGACGGGTCAGGCGGGGGCCCCTCTCTGCATGGTCAGCCTGCTTCATTGGCTGGATCGCGGGGTGAGAGGCGGAGGCAGCCTTCCCAAGGTGCGGAGCTGCCTGCAGGCTTTACTCCTTTTTTGTCCTGGATGAGTCCACCCTCAGTTGAGGAGGTGGGCTGTCCACTTGGGCTGGCCCTTGTATGGCCATCTGCATCTCTGCGGGAGCTGCTGCGGTGGCCTGTGTCCCTGCCTATGCCTTGTTCTTACTGCGTGTGAGAGGCTATTGCCTTGGGGGGTAGGTTGCACGACCAGCTTTCGAGCGGCCCCTCCGGTCTGCTATAGAGTGGCGTCGGTAGCCTCCTGCCCTGCCTGCACTTTACTTTTGTATAAATAAATAAGTTGATTACCCTCCTGCAGACTGGGCGTGTGTGGCACAACTTGCCACGACTGCAGCACAGAAAGGGGTTGGTCTGTGGTGCTGGTCCTTAGGTACCTTTGTGTTGTTGCCCAGCATGCCTGTGGCTGTTCTCTTCATATTTCTCTTTTACCCCCCCCTTTCCTTGTCGGTGGTCTGAGTCCAATTCAATTATCTACGTGCAGTTTCAATTCATTTGGTATGTAGGGTGTTTCATTGGGAGGTGCAATTAGCTGATTTCTGCCCTGGGCTTAATTTGCCAATATAAATAAATAAATAATTGGTAACTACATACATACATACATACATACATACATACATAATATATATTTACATATGGATATATAAAGATTAATTTTTGTGGTGGCATTGCATGGTTATAGGTTTCAGTTAGATCTTCGTTTATTGTCATCGCCCTATGGCTTAATTGTGTTGGCTATATTCAGTTCCGTGTGTACTTTTACATTCTTACACACACACAAAAGCCGTTTTAGATTATTTAGCTTCATATTCCTGCTGCATGTTTCATGCATGCAGAAGACGATATAGGCCTACGCAATATCAGCTTTAGTGGGCACTGTGGATATTTTAACTGAAGGTGAAATAATTATAATCCTGCCACTCAGAATTCTTAAAAGGCTTCAAAATATGTACATATGTGAGAATCATGGAGGGGTAATCTATGCCATGTAAATTCAAAGGAACTGCTCTACAGGCAGATAAAACGCTTTGATGTGGCTTTCTTTATTGGTGCCAAAATGTTTATTATAAAAAACCACTAAAAATTTGATAGGTTCCAAGTTTGTTGAATCAGGAGCCTGGCTTTTGGTATGATTAAGTTTTAATTGTAATTCTCTTTAGGGTCCACTGGTTGCTGATAACCTTGTAAAAATAGTGCTTTATTTAGCGGGAGTGGAAAAGTCTCTTCACCTGCATGGTTTTCTCATGTCTGGTTGCCTAAGGTACTCCCTTAAACCATGTCTATTTTACAGTAGTTTAGGTTACAATGGGTGGTTGCTGCCTGTCAGATTCACATTCGTTTGTACATATGGCTGGCAGTATTTGTTTATTTCATTCGAAGAACCTTCAGTGTAAAGTCTGCATAGGTGTGTGGCCATTAGCATCATGGCTAGGCCGGCGTCTAAATCCTGAGCACTTGTCTGCAATTGTATATCTGCTGCCGGCCAGGGGTATGAGTAATTGAACATTGCCCATTTATCACATCTAACTCGACCTCTTTTAGGGCCAGCGTGGTCCTCACAATTTTTGGCTTGCTAAATCCATTGCTCACAAGCACTCTCTCAGACAGTGACTTGCTTTTAAGCTGCTACTTCAAATACTCATTTAGGGGACTTTATGTTGCCATGCTTAAAGATGGATCCAGTGCATCTTGTCATTGGTCCTATGCTCACCTTTTCTCTATTTCAGGAGTTGCTTGGTCACTTAATTATTTTTTTTGCCTATAAGGTCGTTTCTCCCCAGAGAGCTTTTCTTCGGTGTCCTCGTGATGGCATGAAAGAGGTGTGCTCCTATCTTTCATTTCAGTAGAGTCTCAGTTAGGAGGCAGGAGGATTTCCTCATGTGGCTCACCTTTTCGAATGATTTCAATGGCTGCTCTTTTGAAAGAAGAGGACTTGCTCATGGAGGCTGAACAGCAGGTAAGCTCTGATCCAGCCGGTGGTTGGTTTGGGTGTCAATTTTCAGGACCTTTGGTACGCTGAGCAAAGGCCAGCTGCCTTGCGTGGCATGGAGCTCACTCCTGACTTTATTTCCTTGGGCTATTTTCTAATAGTGTTTGTGGTACATATTTGCCTTCTGCCTGCATAACTGCATGGCACGTCTTCAGTTCAGCACCTGGCTTGGCTGTGTGGTAAATCCCCAGACATCCACCTCTTCTTGAGTGATGAGCCTTGTGCATGCATTTGTTCTGCAATGTACGTTTTTCATATTCTGATCGTAGCCCGGCATGTTCCGGGTTTGCAGAATGATGCAGCTGTGCCATCTTTGTATGCCCTCCTCGGGCGTGGCCGATATCAGTTTTACACCTTTGCAGTTTATGGTCTCCTAAAGGGGGCAGGTTGTTACTGTAAGAAATACATCTGGCCACCTTTCTGCCTTGGCCTTTAATTTCAGGCCAAGTGCATTCAGGAACCCATTTTATGAACATCAAAGTGGGTTGGTCGCATTCCACCCTAAGGCCTCCTGGTCCTATGTGGCCATTCACCCCTGATGTACTAATGATGCTCCTGCCTTCGACTAGCACTTAGTGGTTCCCTCCTTACGAGGAAAGTTATTCCAGGAGGCGGCCTTAACAGCTTTTACGGAGCCTTTTGCCCTGGTGAAGTCTTAGCTTTCCAGGCAAGTCATGTCATGTTGAGCCCTGCGCTTACATTTCTGTGATGTTTTCAGTGCATATGCTTAAGACAGACCAGGGGGGTAGTGACTGGGTGGTGAAGCTGAGGGGCTGCCCATCGCCCACTCTGTGTCTGGTTTCGCTTTAACAGAGCTTTCTTTCTGTCAGGCCAGTGAACCAGCGCTATCTTTTCATATGCATCGATGGCTACGCATTGATTCAATTTTAATTGTTGGTATGTTGTTCGCAGGGCCATTCAGGCCCGTGGTGAGATCCCTGAGTGTAGGGGTTACATTTCTTTCATACAGGAGTGGCTGCGGCAGTGCCCTCGTGGGCATGCGTTCTGGAAGCATTCTGATCATACAAGCCAGCGTTACTTGTTCATACGTCTTGACGTATCCACCCTAACCCAATTGCAATGCTGATCTCACGTTCCGGGGGCCCTTACAGGCCTGTGGCGAGATGCAGGAGAGTATGAGTTACATTCCTTTCAAACTGGAGCGGCAGTGGCCACCGCCCTCATGCGCATGCATTCTGGCGGCATTCAGGCCATACAGGCCAACGTTACCTGTTCATACATCTCATCGGATCCTCCCTCACACAATTGCAATGCTGGTCTGCTGTTCGGGGGGGCTTTACCAGCCTGTGGCAACATTTAGGAGAGTATGAGCTACATTGCTTTCAAGTGGGAGCAGCAGTGGCTACCGCCCTTGTAAGCATGCGTTCAGATTGTATTCAGGCCATATGAGCCAGCGTTACCTCTTCATACATCTCAGCTGATCTTCCCTGACCCAATTACAGTTCAAGGGGGCCCCTATTGGCCTGTGGGCGAGATTCACGAGAGTATGAGTTAAAATGTTCCACCCCTAGGCCACCTGATCATATGCCGCCACTCATACCTGATGTATTCATGTTGCTCCCGTCTGTGCTTAGCACTATGCGTTCCTCCTTATGAGTTAAAGTCATAACTTTAACTTAATGGCCTTTTTTAGGGAGCCTTTGCCCCAGGGAAGTCTCAGCGTCTTCAAGGAACGACACGTCGGGTCACACGCTGTGCTTGGGCAATTGACACACTCTGCCTCCTGTGTGGCCGATACCAGTCTTCATCTGCTGCAGTTTGTGGATTAAAAGGGGGCAGGGCATTTCAGTGACCTTTATTTATGGCCACGTTTCCGTTCTAGCCTTTATCTCCAATGCTGAATCCCTCCGGGATCATACTGTAAAACTTAGGGTCAGGATGGTCCTTGTTGGTTGGTTGCATTCCACTCCCAGGTCCCCTGAGTGTAGGAGGCCATTTATTTCTAATGTCCTGCAGATCCTGCCCCTATTTTGCTAGTTATGCTCCTCTCTTTAAGAGACACACCTAATTGGTGCAGCTGCCTTAATGGCATTTTATGGTGCCTTTTGCCTAGGCGAAGTTTTAGTCTCCCTCAAGACCTGCTGGTCTTATCTAGCCCAGTGCTCTGGCCATTGTGTGTTGGGTGAAGATTCTGTCATGCTCTCTTTGCATATCTCCACAACTGAACGAAGGATTACGGCCGAAGTGTGACATGGCAAGCGGGCCAGTTTTATCTAGTCATACATTGATGGATCCGTCCTGTGTTGTCCATTGTTCGGAGGGCCTTGTTGGCCAGTGGGTGAGATTCTGGAGTGCACGGAGCATTCCTTCCTGATTGGGCGGCTACGGCCGTGGCCCTAGTGGGTATGCTTGAGGAACACATCTGGGCAAATGGCAGACGGTAATCTGCCAACTTTAAACCCTATGTATGGTTGTGCTTCTAATGTTGGTTGTTTTTTGTTCTCCCCAAGTCTCCGGATCCTCCCAGTTCCTACAAGGATAGTCCTGCGGGGTCATTCCATCCGGTTCTGGGCCCACAGGAGGGCTTCTTCTTCAGTGGCAGGGAAGCAATTGTTACTTGCTACCCGGGCATCACTCTGTTGGGGGACTGGGAGGCCTATGTTATGGTGGAAGCTGTTGCCATTGGCCTGTTGGATCATGTCTTCAGCTTACCAGCCTTATGGGTTAGTGGTGCACTTGGACATGGGCAACTTCGTGCAGGGTCTGGGAACGGATTTCCTGCTCGGGGTCACTCACGATTTCACGAGGATTAGGAGTTCATATCCAGACCTATTTATTGTTTAATCACATATATTCGAGCACAAAGGGATGTTTTTCATCCCAATAGAATCAACAGGTCCCGGTGGAGGGTCAATAACAGGGGGGATAGTTGGTTCTGACTTTCAGGGGGGGGCATTTATTCCCATGATAGGATCCAGTTCTATAGCCCACACCTCTCCTGAGATGATGGGTAGAGGTGGTATGATTTGTTTTGGGAAGATTTTAGGTGGGGTTTTGAGTGCTTTGTTTTCTTTGGGTAGAGGGGACCAAGCATTAGCTGATCCCCTCTTGTGGCATGGAATTCGGGCAGGTGAGGAAGGTGGGGGGAAAGTAGGAGAAGGAGGCATGTTGTTAAAGGGCACTCCCTAGGGACCGACCAGTGCTGAATGACTGGTGGGGATCTGGGTATGCCTTGTGGGATCAGCTTGTGCAGAATGGTGAATGCCTGTACAGTGGGGCCAGGCTGCGGAGGTTGGAAACACATACTTGGCTCCCCTAGCAAGGAGGGACAAGTTTTCCCACAGCCTTGGCTGAGGAGTCACAGTCCATTGAGACTGACATGCCCAGGGGACTGGGGGAAATACTCCCTTTCAGTCAGGTTTATCCTCACCTGCCCAAACTAAGTTCAATTTGGATATTTGGATGTAATTGGCTGAAGTATAATATTTGTTATATTTTAATAAATATAACATTATTCCATTGCGGTGTCACGAGTCTTCTTTGGTGTGGTGGCAAAGTATTCTTTATGCTGCTGAAAGCTGTATTCCTGATGTGAGACAAGCAGGAAAAAGTAATGTTCTCAGAACTTGAAATGGGGTTTAGATATTGGAAGGGGTCAACAAATCTTGTCAATCACAACCCTGACCACTTATTGGCTAAAAACCTAAAAGGGCAGGGATTAGAGCAGCTAGTACTGTTGCTGGGGTGTGTGTGTGACATTTTGGCTTACATCTTTTGAACCAGATCACCTAGAAACTTTTTTTAAAAAAAATGAAAGCCAAGAGTCCGGAGATTAAGGTGACTCACCCAGAGAGGACCACCAAAAACTGGAGTCTCCAGGAGGAAACCAGAGACCTGGCAACCCTACATTATTTTCATCTATAAATCAAAGGAGCAGAAGACTTCCCCTGCTCCCCCCCCCCAGTAACGCCCAAAAGTAATGCTGGAAACATTACAATTGCTCCTCAAAAGAAATAAAATTACTCCTCATTCTATTACAATCAAAATGTAAAGAAATTACCCACTCATCCCTCAAAAAAGTAATCAATTACAAGTAATTAATTTTTTTAATTAATTACTTTCAAACTCTGCTCAGAAGGTATAGTAAGGTAAGATATGATCACAGAACTTTATAAATTCAGGTAACCAGATTAGCACCTCAGAAACTTCTCAGTGAGTATCTTCCCTCACTAGTAGGGTTGCCAGGTTCAGGGCCTGAGACTGATCCTATATCTTTAGAAGAAGAGAAAGTCAGCCAAGTGCAGGTGTTCTTGCAACTCTGCAATGGGAAAAACCACAAGGTGGAATTCTCCCTCCCCCTTCCACAACTTTTAAAGATACAGAAGACCTCTTGGAGGCCGGGCCTGGCAACCAAGAGGTCTTCTGTATCTTTAAAAGTTGTGCATTGAGAAGGGAGAATTCCACCTTGTAGTTTTTCCCATTACAGTGTTGCAAGAACACCTGCACTTGGCTGACTTTCTCTTCTCCTAAAGATACAGGATCAGTCTCAGGCCATGAACCTGGCAACCCTATTCACTAGACAGCATCAAAATATATTACCACAGGAAGGTGTTGGAGCCATCTAAGGCCTTATAAAGGCAGACAAGGCCTGTTCTGCTATAAGCTCCATCCTCTGGAAAGAACTGGCTGAACTCCTTGAAGGGGCCTTGCCTGATTTCATATGCCTAAGCTTCCATAAAGCTGAGAAGATGGCTGTGCAGTTGGGGGATTCACTCTCTGAATCATAGCTTGGACCTAAGGCTGTGTCTTCCAAGCTGGTAAGACACAAAGGAGGGTCCTCTTTGGAATGATGCCAAAACCTTATCTGTTTTCCTCAATGCCGTTTGAGACCTAGGGCCATGGTGATAGTCACATGTTAGAACCATCTATACATTACCCTACAGATTTCTCCTTTAGATTGCTGAAAGCATACACATCTCTCACTAAACACCACCTCAAGATGGAAATGATATACATGAGCAGTTGTTACATTGAGGGGGGGAAAGCATTTTCCAGGAAAACTTGCAAATAATTGCTTGGCACTGTTAGAGTCTGTAGTGTAAGGGATACCATTAGGCTGTATATTTTCAGCTGGAAAGCAAGTACTCTTCCAGGAATCTAATTAGTTGCTATTTGGGGGAATAAGTACAAAAACTGGATTACTTTGCTCAGTGTGTACTAGTGGCTTTTAATGTATTTAACTGAGCTTCTTTTAATTTTGAAATTGTTAACATTTGTTTGGATGAATGAAGCCAGGGTAGAAAAATCATTTAATAATGGAAAGAGTACATAAGCCCTTTGTACTTCTTGCAGCTGTTAGACCAGCCTTTCCCAACCAGTGTGCCTCCAGATGTTGTTGGACCACAACTCCCATCTTTCCTGACCATTGGCAACGCTGGCTGAGGCTGATGGGAGTTGTGGTCCAACAACATCTGGAGGCACACTGGTTGGGAAAGGCTGTGTTAGACCATTTGAACCTGCTACAGAAACCCAGAGGGAATTGCAGGAAAGGCCATAGGTCAACAGTGGGACACAAGATTCTTAAACCTGCAACCCTAAATCTGCTTCCCTGGGATTGAGCCCCACTGAATTAAACAGGACTTACTTCTGAGTAGACATAGCTAGGTGGCTAGGCTAGTAGAGATCCTGGAAAACTGTAACAATTTTGTCATTGTGACAATTTCCCCAGTTTTCGTTCTCTACTCAAAACTTATTTTTCAAGTATTCTTTGGGTAGGAACAAAATGAAACCCTCCAAAAACATCATAGTGGTGGTGGCGAAGAGAGAGAAATCTCTCTGCAAATTTTGGCAGGGGGTTATCAGTTACTTTCAGTTACTTTACTTTACCTTCTTTCCTCTGCCCCAAAGAGAGGCAGCAGAAAACTGGCCAGCATTTTTGCAAGGAGATAATATTTTGGGGGAAACTGGGAAAGGAATTCAGCCCAGTCTTACTTTAAATCAGAGGTGGTGAACCAGTGGCCCTCCAGATTTTGCTGGACTCCAACTCCCTTGAATATTAGCCATGCTGGTTTGGGCTGATGGGAATTGGAGTCCAACAATATCTGGAGGTCCACAAGTTTCCCATCCCTGATTTAAACCATTCTATTTGCTTTCAGTGTTTCCATTCTCTTACTTCCATTTATCTACCTACTCTTCTCTTTTTCCAAGGCTCTTCTCACTCTCTTTACTCTTTCACTACCCCTTCCTAGAGAAACCCTAAGATTATTAACTCTCTTACATATCCTCTCTGCAATGTCATTCCTTACCAAGATTGAAAATGAAATGGACTGCCTTCAAGTTGATCCCGACTTATGGCGACCCTATGAATAGAGTTTTCATGGTAGGCAGTATTCAGATGTGGTTTTACCATTGCCTTCCTCTGAGGCTGAGGCAGTGACTGGCTTCAGGTCACCCAGTGAGCTTCATGGCTGTGTGGGGATTTGAACCCTGGTCTCCCAGGTCATAGTCCAACACCTTAGTGTATGTAAAATGCCTCTGTTTATCTGAGAGCATCAGCATGATTTTCATCCAAGCCATTTTCAAATATTGCACAGCTGAAGGGCTTCAGCTCATTAGAGCACAGGCTTTGCATGCAGAGGGTCCCAAATTCAATCTCTGGCGTTTCCAGGCAGGGCTGGGAAAAGACATGTCTGAAATTCTGGAGAGCCACCAAGAGTCTGACTCAGTATAAGGCAGCTTCCTTTGTTCACATCAGCTCTGTGGGGAAAGTCCCTCTAACATTCAGGATGTGTTGGATGGGCAGAACAAATGAGTAGCTTGTGATCTGCAAATTTACTCCAAGCTCCCAGACCTTCTTCATGGAGCAATTCATCAATGCCAGCAGGGTTATGGTAACCCCAGTTGAATAGGGTCTGGCGAGTAGGTCTGGCAGCACTGACTCAGAGCAAGGTACACACAGACCAAGCAGGAGGAAATGGAGACAAAGTCTGGGTGTTATTGATATGACTGTATTTTTACAAGGCTACTAAATGCAGTTTCTGCTCATTCCTTTAGGTGTGTGGAAATCTCATTTCACAATGGCACATTCCTGAAGAGCAAGGTTGGCATGAGCTGCGCAATAACAGATTTAAAATTCAACCTATTTTTCCTAGTCACTTTCTAAGCTAAGCTAAATCAGCCCAAAGCTGACGCTGATTCAAGGAGAGGTGAAAAGGCCCCCTTCAGTCCTAACATTCTCTCTCTCATTCTCTCTCTCCGCTTAGGCCTGCTTCAGACATTAGGGGAAGTGCCCCAAAGAAGATGCTCAAAAGACAATGCTCAAGTGGCTCACACATTGTCTTCTGGCATCATTTTGTACTGCATGCACAGATGTATTATGAAAAGAATACTGTTTCTCTGAAAAGTCCTTTTATAGTTCAGTATGAAATGGGATTTGAACCTGCATAGAATGTACTTCCGGGCTCTTGCTTTGTTTTTGGACACTAATCACAACTTAGAAAGAGCTGTTTGGCATCCAAAGGCCAATTTTTAAGGTCTCAGGAAACTTTAGATAATCCATGGGGAGCTCCTGGGGGAAAGGATACTCAGGGGTGAGTGTTGGGTGGGAGAGAGAAGCTACACACTCCCTGTACTTTTCTGAACAAACACATGGAAGCTTCCGCAACCCAAGTGACCTACAACAGGCTTCCCCATCCTGATGCCCTTCCAGTATTGTTGTATTCCAACTTTGCAGGTTGCAAAGGCCAAATATAATCTCTCTAAAACAGATTCAGGAGTCCAGCACTAGCAATCCCCAGCTCAAAAGCATGAACTTAGACACCCCACTCCACTCTAGCAAGAGAGGCCTGTGCAGACATGAGCACACATCTCCAACTGCATTGTGATGCTCACCTGAGCCATATGGAACTGGTTGCTTCTTTAGCTGTGAACAATAGGGATGCTTATCCACATTCAGTGCCACCAGTTGTTACATGAGACTAGCTGCCCATGACTAAAGATCAACCAGGGCCAGTGTTTCCTCAAAAAAGACGGGGGGGGGAGGGAATCTGTTTGATGGAAAGAGGAAGCTAATCAACAAAACAGAACATTTTCCAATTAATGTAGCAAGCTGTCATTATCATCTTAATACCCATCAGGGAATCTACCCTAGTTAACAGGTAACATCTTGATGATTTGCTACATCCCCATACCACTGATACATCTAACAGCATTCTTGGTCTCCGGATGTTTTATGGGCTTCTAAAACAAAAGAAACAATTACCTTGAAAAGACTATGGACAGACTACAAAGACCACTTGTCTCTTTGTATCCACATTTCTTCTTCATCTCAGCCACAAATAGCCTCTGATATTTCACTCAGTCATTCTCTTGTTGCTCTTTCTTCCCCAGCAGCGGTTAGCAGCAATGAGACAATTTGTTTCATTTGATGAAAAGAAGCCAAGTAACTCCCAAGATAATTAAACGGAAATCACACAAATGCAACAGTAAGTAGCTTTGCCATTGTCATCTTACCAACTAGTCCCCAAACTACTATTATGGATGAATCATAATTTCACCAGGAAATAGTAAGCAGGATGGTAGCTGAGCTCAGCTAATTCAAAATTATAAAAGGCCATTACCTTTGCAACCTAGTCTGGGCGAAGAGGTGCAGTGCTAAGTGGACCAGGCTGAATCATCATCTTGCCATATTAATTGTATACCTGAGGGGTGGGAGCATAACTGAGCAAGGATAACTGAGCTGAAATCTAAGAGCCACATAGCAAACTGAACTGCAGTCAGTGATTCAGGCAAAGGGACTGTTAGAGGGAAAACAGCTCTCAGTGTCTGTTTTCAGAGATGAAACTTCAATCCTGCATCACAGGAACATTGAAAAACATCCATTAATCATGCTTTCCACACACAGTTCTATGTTACATGGGTCTCATAGCAGGGCAATTCCCTGTAACTCTACTCCTAGGAGAATATGGCACTTTTCTTGGTTAAAGTGGAAAGACAGGTTTCTGAGACACACACAGTGTGGATTTATATCCTTACATCTTGATTTATTGAGAATGTCACCATTATGCTAGTCAACTCTAATAAACTCTCTGGTCCTTCTGGACCATGCACTATGCTTGCAGGGTTTTTGTGCCTGTCTGTCTGCATCTTGGTATGTCTTGTTTAATGAACGCCAGGGGACTTGGGCTGGGAATCTCTAACTCCACTCTGCACCTCTACTTGCATTTCTCACAGGCATATCCTAGGATCTCTTGAAATGTCACAGAGGAAGCTGGGGTGCAACTCCCAAGAGTTCACACAACCAGGTGCGATCTAAGAGTTGCACCCTAGGATCCAGTATGTGCCTGTCAGATTGTATGCACAGTGTTCCATGGCATGGGTAATCAGGGCAATTGTTGGGCTTGTCTTGTCTAGGCTTGGTTTATGCAGGGTCACAATCTACAGAAATGATCTGAAGTTAAAAACAGAAGCACATTTTGTTGTTAGTATGCAGAAAGAGAATGAACAATTCCTCGCGCATGTGCACATGTGATTATTAAAAACTGAGACTTAACTTTGGTTCCTGGACTTGTTAAACATGTAGGGCTTTTTCATAAGAAAATTGAGTGGTTGAGCTAGATACAATTTTGCAGAACTGTTTCCTCTTCTAAAGAGTTACACGGGACATCCATCTAATGGGCATATGGCCACCATAAAGTACTGGACCTTTAATTCCAGATGAGCCAAAATGGTCTCAGAGGGGCTGAAGGGCCACAGCAATATATACACTGAGCAGATGGAACAAAACAAGGAAAGTAGCCATGGTACCATAGCCTAGGCTAGTAGGGAAGTGAAGTTGTATGCAGGCCTGGGGAAAGGAGCCTGGTGCAGAGCCAAGCACAATAGACTATATTCATATTTATTTATTATATGTAAGGTATGGGGCACATATACCCATGTAATCAGATCCCGGAAAGTTGGACCTCTGTATCAGGAATCAGGCACATATGTCAAGGTGCTAACAGAAGGGCAACCTTTTTATTCCAGCTACAACACAGTCAAGCACAGTGAAGGAGAAATATACTTGAAGAGGCTCAGGAGAGATAGGACGTGGGCTTCTTAAAGATACACTTGCATATATCACATAGTCCAAGCTATCCTTAATCAATGGGGCTAGCCTTGAGTATTGAATGTTAAGGGCACCTCTTTTTCTCTCTAAAATCAGTGGTCATGCAAAAGAGAGGCATGTTTCAATTAATAATTTGTTAACTCCTGTCAGGTTTGATTAAGATGGGAGTCATCTACTGGGGGGCAGGAGGGGGGGACCTGGATATCTGAAGGAATTTAAGTATCTGTTCCATGGAGCTTTAATGGGGCCAATGTTGGGATCCCCCCCACCCCGGTGTAACAGGTGTGTTTCTAGAGAAGACAAATTTTCTAAATACTGTGCACTCCCTAGTAAGGAATAGATCTGATAGTTTGAAGTATTTTCACTGTTGGGGTGGAGTAGATTTATAGCAATCTCAAGGAGTCATCATCATGAGGAACACTATATCATAATTAAAAGATGGTAGATCCAGATTTATTTGCCATCAAGCGTACCGGCAATCACAGCCAATTCTGACTCTCACTTATGACATTCAGGTTTGCAACTGGGAATCTGTTGTATGAGTAATTTTAGTTGTTTTCACGACAAGGTCTGTTGAAAGGGTATCATCCTATGCCAGTTTTGATGATCCTAGTATCAGTGGCTACAGCCTTTTACCCATCTCTTTCCATTACCTTTCTGTGTAATCATGTGTGCACTTTGTAAACTGGAGAGATACAGAGAAGCCTAAATACAGAGTTGCTTAGTATACCATGTCCTGAAAATCCTGTTGGCGGTCCTGTTTAAATGTATTCTTCGAAGATCTTAGATGTCTACAAAACACAATGTGTGAAGCATTCCTCAGAGGTATAGCAACAAGCACGTAGCATGTGTCAAAGCCTTCAAATCTGGCATTGGGATTGCTTACCATTTCTCTATGCTACAACTAGAGGTTTACAATTGTATTCTGTATTACAAATTATATTTAGCAAAGGCTACAGCAATTTGTACTCACAAGACAGGATCAAGTGTCAATAGCAAAATTGTGGCAGCTGGCTAAATATTTCAAGAAATTGTAAAGAGATTGGGCATGGCATGGAATGGATTGATTTGTTTTTTGCTCTAGACAAACAAGAATAAATATAGAATACATTAGCATTTTTGTCCAGGAACATGTGCTTTTTATTTTAATTCCCTTGACCCTCTTGATGTTACATAATACAACAGCATTGTGCAAGAATGTTATCGATGGATGGTGGGGAGGGGAATCAAAAGAGAATAAAATGTTCCTGCCAAAACCAAGACTTTAAAAAAAAAAAATAGAGAGGTGATGACTTTTTCTACCCTCTTCTTGCTTTGTTGTTGCTTGTTCTGGTTGTTGTAGTAGTAGAAAAAGAAGTAAATCCAGATTGCTTTCTAGAACACAATGCAAGCATTTGATCTCCTGTGCCCTGCAGAATGATATAACTGAAATTGGCTTGTATTACAAACAAGCCACATTATAAAACAGAATGGGTTAATCCTCCTTGGTTGCGTGATATAGGGACTGCTCTGATTCCAACTGGCAAAGGAAAGGGGTGGTGAGGGGAAGAGAAAAGCTCAAATCATCCTGGCATCCAGGTGCTAACTGGAATCAGTGAAGATTTGCCAGCTCATGCCAGCTGCTTTAGCACTACAGTGCTTTTCTCCAGGAGACATCTTTATGCATACATGGCAAGGCTGATCTTAAAAGCTGTTCAATTTGTGATGCCTCTTGTGAGGAGCAGCCCCTTTAAGACCTCAATGCAACCCTGTCCCAGCTAGTCTGGCTGTGCAGAAGTCTCTTTAGCTTACAGGGATTAGCGTCAGCAGATCTTGGAACAGTTACTTTTTTGAACTACAACTCCCATCAGCCCCAGCCAGCATGGCCACTGGATTGGGCTGATGGGAGTTGTAGTTCAAAAAAAGTAACTTTTCCAAGCTCTGATCAGGTACTCTTGTGGTTTGTACGCTGTCTGTCTTCTCTCTGTCATACTGGACATTACTGCTAGTTGATGGATGGATGGGCAGAAGAAAGCCAGTGAGAGCTAAGCTCCCTGCATATGTAGACTGTGCACCGGGCACCCATCAGACACTTTCCAACCCTCCATTACTGCTGCATTGAGCTGCAACA